>NC_016132.3:0-1250000 GCF_000005505.3 Brachypodium distachyon | reverse complement strand
GTCATCTGCATCCAGCCTGTGACCAGCTCAGGTGTGAAATACAAGTTCGAATGTGAAATGGATCACCACTGCTCCGTGACCAGATATTTTCAGAGTTCAACATACAAGATAAGAAGCTCGTCACTGTCTGATGGGCTACCAACAGGGTACAACTTCATTCTTCCCAAGGGCGAGATATCGGATGATAGAGAGGGCATCTTGCTTACAGTCACCATTCGGGATTCAGAACCGATGGTGCGCAAACCGATATGTCTCAAACCGAAACATGGTGTATGAAAGTGCAATGTTTGGTGAGGAGTTGTTATTTTGGTGGGTATTGCCGTTTTGGTTCCAGAACATGTATATATAGGTTGAGGATCTCTCGATGATCTCAGACTTCCGAGTATCGTAGTTATTTACTTATTTTTATGAAGTACGTTCCATGCTGGATCAGAACTCAAAAGGTGTCAGATCAGATGTTTGATGTTGCAAAATCCTCTCGAAAACTGTATCTCTGGTTTAGTTGAATGTTGCAACGACTGCTGCTTGATGCTTTAAAATACGTTTTGTTTAGAGTACATTTACACACAAATACAGAATGGGTGGGGTGAATCGGTTCGACCGGGCTATGGACCGGACCGGCACAAAACTATGTTATTTTAGCCTCGAGTCCCTGACAGATTAGTCCAAAGGTTGTGGTTAAGTGAAATTTCTTTTCCAAAAATTGTGGTTTCCTGATACCTAAATTACAAAAGTAGGGGTTTCATGATATTTTTTTGAGAGGGGTTTCATGATATTTACTCTTAAGATTTTTCAATGGGCCTTGCTCAAACCAAGCCCAGGCCCATATACAGCCCATACACACACCCCTGCGGCTTCCTCCTCCCAAACCCTTCTGGCTTCTGCCGCCGTCGCTCCAGCTCACATCGGCGCTCAGAGCAACGCCGCGCGTGAGGCCTCATTCGGAGAGCTCTCCTGCGACGGAGCAGCAGCCTTCTCCAGCCTATCGGAGGAGCAGCCGCCGAGAAGGAAGGGCCCGTCACCGGCGAGGCGGCGACACGCCCCGTCAAAGCAACACCTCGCGACGACGCCCTCTCGTCTCGGCACCTCCCTCCTTGGGTTTTCAGGTACGGCTGCCTCCATTCGCTCTCGTCTCGGCACCTCCCTCTGTCGCGGGAATCGCAGTCACGCTCACGGTGCCCTACCCTAACTTTCGGCTGCAATAAATTTCTCCATTTTACTGCTTTTTTTTTGTCAGATTACTTGCATATGCGTAGTCCCTCTTATTGCCCCTTTGATATACTACTAACTGAATTGGTGAAAGAAGATAACCCAAAACAGCTCAAACATTGTCATTTTTCCCCAAACAAGAGACGGGAGCGTTATTTATCTAGCACATCTGTAGATGCATGTACTGTTGTTTTGTCCATTGCTAGTTTGGCAGAAAACACTGTGTTGCTACTCCAGTCACGGTTTGGTGCAGTGAGATTGTGTTGATCAATTGGTTTGGAGCCCCGTCACGGTTGTAATAGCGATATCAAGCAAATTAGTGGCAGTAAACTTTTTTGAGTGTTGGTGGCGATGGACCGCGGTAGATGCAGCAAGAGACGAGAAGAAGCTTGGCAAGATGGAGATAGCAGCGCCAAAAGGCAGAGTGTCACACTGGGGTTGGAGACTCTGGACTGCACCGTCTGCTCTGAGCCCCTCAAGCCTCCGATATTTCAGGTAAATACACAACATGTATGCTTATATTTAATTCTTTTAGACTCCACCCACTGATGAAGGTTGAGATAAAATAAGAGCTTTGGTGAATCTACATTGGATGTAGTGCTAATTGGCTAGAGATGAAGCATAATAGCTATGACAGTAAATTTGTGCTGGACCTAGGGTACCAGCCATCCATCTATCTAGGGATAAGATCCTGTTTGTTTTGTCTTAGGTTATTTGGAAGGCTAACCACAATACTTAGTATGGTTGTTAAGCTAATCAATCTGTATACTTCTCCATAACTTTTAAAATATTAAACCCTAGGCTCTTGTCGCCCTACAGCTTTTTTTACACCGAAGCACATGATTCAATGCGGTTGAACAAAAAATAATTTTAGAACAATTTTCTTGTAATACCAACAAAATGTTCGCTATGACAAATTTACGTCATATGCACTGAGAAAGAGTAAATTGGGAATACCATAGTACAAAATACAATGTGCTCTCCGCTGTACTTATTTTGTGAAACGAAATATTGCTTGCATCTGACATTTTCTGAAAACATTATTAATATTTGGCAGAACAAAAAAAAATCATTGTGTTCAGACATTTAAAAAAAATTATCAGTATGGCATCTACCATAGCATCTAGGGGTGTGTGCAACCAATATAGAAAATCTGCCTACCAATGTCACTGCTCCCTATCATGTTATTTTATAGTTTTTCATTTTTCTGTTAGAAGTTATTCTCACACGAGAACCCTACTTTTTTTTTCTTCTATTCCAGTGTTCTTTGGGGCATTTTCTATGCTTGTCTTGCCGTTGCGAGATCCTGGACAAGAAATGCCACTTATGCGTTGTCGAAACTTCCTTTGAGCGTTGCTTTGGGATGGAGCATGTCGTCAGGTCAGTCACAGTTCTTTGCTCCAATGCCAAGTATGGATGCACCGAGCAGGTCACCTACTACCAGAAGGAAGAACATGAGAAGGCATGCCCGAAAGCCCCATGCTTCTGCCCAGAGTCCGGCTGCAGCTTCGCTGGGCCAACAATGGCACTCCTGGGCCATTTGACTGCGCAGCACAAGTGTCCATTTTCAACCTCCCTTGCTTCTGGCATGGTGAATATGTGTCTGTACTTTGAACCGGGCTTACGTGTTCTGCACTGACGTGAAGACGGCCAATTTTTTCTGTTCAACATGGTGCCAGAGCCATTTGGACATGCCGTCTCTGTCATTTGTGTCCAACCCAAGGTCACAGAACCGAAGTTCAGATGTGCTTTGTATTACAACAACTCTGTGGCCGACAGTAACCAGAGTTCTTGTTGTGACATACCAAGCTCTTCATTGTCTGAGGGGCTACCAAAGGGCTATGACTTAATTGTGCCCAAGGGCAAGGTTTCTAATGAAGGAGATGGTATCTTCCTCAGGGTGGTCATTCGGGAAAAGCGCAAGGTTTCTTTTGGTTCTGGTTCTGATGGTGAACAACCCTTAGCTGCCAGACCTTTAGCTGCAAGACGGATGCCTGATCATTCTGATTCTGATGATGATCAGCCCTTGGCTGCCAGACCTTTGGCTGCAAGACGGATGCCTGATCATTCTGATTCTGGTGATGATCAGCCCTTGGCTGCCAGACCTTTAGCTGCAAGAGCAAGACGGAATCCTGACCATTCTGATTCTGATGATGATCAGCCCTTATCTGCCAGACCTTTAGCTGCAAGAGCAAGACGGATTCCTGATCATTCTGATTCTGATGATTATCAACCCTTAGTTTTCAGAGCTACCAGAATTCATTATGAACGTTGATGGTTTGTGGACATGTCGTTGTTTGGTTGGTTTTGCCGCATTGGTTCCAGGACATATGTTTGAGTCTTTTATGGTCTGACACTTTGTGTTTGTGGTACCATGGCTGTTCCTGTGATGGAAATCCCTTTTGTTATGTTCTAGTGCTCGAACTCCTGCTGCATTGCGTGTGGCATTTCCTGATCTAACATGGAAATGCTGGGCTAATAATGATACTTCTATAAGTCACAGCTGACCTTGAACCACCCTGCAGCATTCTTGATTCTCTCGTCTTCTACATCGATCGGCAGTTGATAGAAAAGAAGAAAAGCAATAACTCTTTCATGTATCCGAAGAAACGAGAAACAAGAATGAAACTCTCGCGGCGCCCGGCTGTCGCGGGACACGATTAGATGGGGAATTGCCACAAGAATGAACTCCACAAAAATCAAGCTTGGTGTCAAAGTCTTGGAAAAAAAAGAAGCTTGGTCTCTCTTCTTCACGGTCTCATGGACGGATCGGACGGAGTGCACTCTGACAACTCTCCATTTCTGGCCAGCCACGAACTCTACCGCAAAGAGACACCGGCCCAGCCGTGGAGGAGGATCAGAGGCAGGTAAACGAAAGCACAACATCTAGCAGAGCAACGTCGTCTAGCATTCCATGCTCCAAATTCTTGACACGAACTACAGAGTCTCATTGTAGCAGTACCATCGGGACTAAAGATAGACACTGGTTTTACACAGTGGATCGAGTGCTCGGAGAACGAGAGTACAGCAAAACCTTTTGATGCAAATGTCAACATAGTACTAAATAAAAGTCTGAGACTGCATAAACAATGCGCATGCAACCTCCCATGGACATTAATCGTCGTCGTCGTCATCATCATCCTCTTCTGTGGTGTCGCCGTCATCGTCCCACTCCTGGTAATCTTCGAGCTCGTGGCCATCACCGGACGCCATATCTAGAGATCAACACCATATTTTCCATCGGACACCACGCACAATATCTGCTTGGATGCAACATCAGGCCCAATGTTGAGCTTGGAAACCTGGTAATGGTGAAAGCCGCACAAGAACACGGAGCATCCGACCGTGCTTCTCAAACCGTTGGGCCGGACGAACGTGAGAGAAACCACATGGCCGGGGGATGACTCCCTGGCAACCTCAAGCAGGAAGAGGAGCTTGTTCCTGCCGCGAAGAAGCCGAATGCCCGGCCTGACCTCGTGCTTGAACGGCACGAAGTACTTGATGTCCTCCCATGGCAGCCGGTGGATGCCGGCGCCGGCGGTGAGATGGTCGAAGAGCTCCTCGGTTGCCGTGACGAAGCCGCAGCCGGAGACCAGGCACTTGCACATGCCCGGCCTTTCCGGGCACCTATATTGGTGCCCTCGTTGCTGGTGGTATGTGATCTTGGCGTCGCAGCCGTGCTTGCAGGGGACGAAGATGTTGTCCACGACGCGCTCCATGCTGAGGCAGCGCTGCGTGGCGAGGCGCTCGACCGCCGGGAGCTTGTCGCGGCAGGGTGAGCAGAGGCAATCGCCGTTTGAGCACTGAACGATGCGTAATTCAGAAGATTAACATCCGTTTTCATTTGCAGAGACAAAATAGGGAAATGCAGGAACTTGAGAATTGAGATGAGATGATTACCCGGAAGACTAGAGGGCTGAGGGGGCTGGAGCAGACGGCGCAGTCGAACACCTCCATCCCCATGATGCTCTGCATCTTCACGCCGCTCTTGTTGTTGTTGTTGTTGGAGTTGCTTGATCCCTCCATCGCCACCAAATTAAAGCCTACTCCAACTTAGCAGTAGTACGTTGGACTTGGAGTACTTGTGAATGGCCCAGAGACAAACTCCGGTAGATGTGTGTATATATATAGAGAGAGATCGAGATGTGGCAATGGAAGCTGGAGAGGGTAAATTGTTGAATTTGGATCGACGGACTTCCAAATCCGAGGAGGTACGTAATGGCGACAGCAGTACCGAGGAGAGGAGGAGGAATACGGTTTGCTTCCACACGTGAGGAGATGTTGCCTAATGCGTTTCTACTTGTGCGGTTTCACAGCATTAACATCATCAACAATGTTACCACTACTATCCTGTCATTTGCAATAACAACGTTAGCAATGTTTACCACCACTACTATCCTGCCAATACTGTAGCACACGTCTGTTCAAACGAAAATATGAGCACACCACTCTTCCTCCGACACCATAATACAAGAGTCCATTTGCTTCAATAGCTTCACTGTAATTCTTCCATTCCTGGCTGAATCTCCTCGCGGGGTTCGTGATGGCTCGAATAATGCCAATATGGCTTTGGCACAGGCCACCTGTCATTAAATATTTTTGGAAAACAATCAAACATTCAACAATCTGTTTGAACCAACAGTAACTGAACAAAACTTACTTAGACATGCTCCAAAGAATTTACCTGTAATCAGGCATCTCTGCATTACCGGCAGCAACAGTCCTGCAATAGATCAAAGGATGGTTTTAACATATAACGATAATTGATTCTTTTTTCTAATCTGGTGTTCTACAAAATCCTAAACAGATATGGTAGCTCAGCTGCTTAGCAAGTTACATGGGAGTGGGGGAGAGGGAGAAATGGATAAGCTAAGCCACCCCAAGAGCCACGGCCTAACCCTGAGTAACTAGCAAGCATTTGATTATTTATTAGTGGAGTAAAATGCACCCGAGGTCCCTCTTCTTTCACGAAGGTGTCAAGTAGGTCCCTAATCTTTGAAAATGCACGTTTCAAAGATTAGGGACCTACTTGGCACCTTTGCGAAAGAATAGGGACCTCGGGTGCATTTTACTCTTTATTAGTGCATAAATATTGTACTAATATTTTCACCAAGACGGTGTCAACCAATTCAACATTCAACTAAGTGTAAAACCAACTAAACAGCTTACAAATCAGTGCGAAATTAAATTTGAAATTACTATGGGGTGTTCATGCCCAAACTAGCCCCACCGAAGTTGGCAAGAATTGGCTCGCCAATGTTTGGGCCAGGGAATCCCCTACCCTCACTTAGGCCAATTATTTGGCTAGAAACTGTCAGATGAGTAGGTGGACATGCATTGCGAACCTAAATTTTAGCAACAACCACGCAAATACCAAAGGTTGAAGAGCTGCCGATATTTTAGGCATTGCGATTTTGGGCACCAACCAAACGCACCTATAAAGATAGACCAACAACCAACTGAATCCAAATTCAGTAATTGTCAATATGTATGCCCTAAAATTGAACTAGAAAAGATTGAACTGATCGCTGAAGTTCACTTCACTACCACCACAATACTATGTACTCCCTCCATTCTAACAATATCAATTATGTACTATGTAATCGAGAAATTGTTGCTCAATTCTTTCACTCGATGTTCGTCTTGAAATGTGCAGGCAGGCGCCCTATTCACAGGAACTGAGGGAGTACATGAAAAGCACTGGAGCACTTGCATAATATACAACAGAAATATAGAAGGCATACCGCTCTGCATTGAAACTCCTCAATACTTCCAGAATCATGTTACTTCGTAGGTAAGGAGTTCCTTCTGTATCATAGAAGTTCATGCCAACAAAGTTCCCCTTAAAATCAAAAAGAGGCCCTCCAATTCCAGCCTATAGCAGAAAAAAATTGACACACTGTGATTTCCGTCATGCAGACAAATATAAGAGAAATCAATGCAATTTACCTTGGTGATTTTGCAAGTGGAGACCTTAAGCCTTTTGCAATCAAATTTGCATTGTTCGCCAGTCACTAACCCCTCTGTGGCCATAAAATTGCCTGATTTAAAGACACGCCCAAGAGCTACTACCTCAGTTTGAGGTGCTTCAACTGACATTGCTGCGCGAGGCTCAGTTTGAGGTTCTTCAACTAACATCGCTGAACGATTATTGCGGAACCTGGTAATGCTGATAACAGCAACATTATAGCAGAAATCGTATTTTTCTAATTTCCCTTGAATACACTTGTTACTTGGAAGGCACACATCAATCTGCAATGATGAAATGAGACTTAACCAGTGTCTTGATAAACAAGAAAATAAGGACTAGTAGTCTAGCAATACAAACCCTCAAGTTATCAACGATCTTGTTTTCGTCACCAGAAGTTCTAATCAAGCTTGCTGAAGTCAGAACTCTTGTGGTGGATTCATTGCAGTCAATAAATACACCCGTGCAAGCAAAATGCCTTTCCGTGTCTGCAGAGTGTAATTTCAATTCTTAATCAACAATCATATAAAAGAAGAAATAGAAAATAGCGAGCTAAAAATAGTACAATCACCATTGTATGAAGCAAGTGCAACAACACATCGAGACATCTTTAAGGCAACTCTACTAGCGGGTTCACTCAAGATATCTCTGCCAAATTCCTCTTCAAAATCACCTACTAGATGCATGCCTCGTCCTGGTTAAAGAAACACGGTACAACAGTCAAATGGGATGGCAGTAAAGCAGTTCAAAATGTGATTAGAAAAAGAGGAAAATAGTGAGCACAACCAATGGCAGCAACTCACCATCAGCATAAGCTGGTAAGGGATAACCATCATACTTTAAGACATCATTTATCATCTTCGTAAAGTCTAGTGTGAAAAGGTGAAGAAATCATGACAATGTGTAATGGTAGGAAAATTAAACATGATTGCTGTTGCAAGAAAGTAAAATAACTCACTAAGCAAAAGTCATGATCAGGAAAACAGAACATACAATTAGATGGCCAGGGAGGTAGAGTACGCAGATGCGTATCCTCAGTGAGTTCTGATGCTACAATGTGAAGACATTAATGGCTATGTTACAGTAATGATCACAAGTTAGCATTGGATTAACATAAAAGTCACTCGGGCTTGATTCACCTTGTGGCTCAAGGACAAAAGGTACACCATGTCTCTTGTTCTTACTTGCACTTGCCCTACTTGAGCTATTTTCACTGGAGCTACCTGTAATGAAAAAGAGATCGAACAGAAGAACACTCAGGAATCGTATTCTGGAGCATCCCATATAAGATATCATAAGCTTAAGCATGAACTGATTGGCAGACCATAAAATAACCTTGCACCACTGATGGAAAACCTCCATATGATGCAGGTTACATCGGAAAATGGCGAAGAATAGCACGTTGGTGCATAATTTAAAGCACTGAAGAGTGGTTATTCTTAGCTCACCTTCTAGACGGGGCTTCAAACGATTTTTAATGTGATGTTTTCGCAGATACTCCCTACTGCAGAATGTAGTGATCTCATCATAATGCATACAGCATTCATATGACTGAATTTTCATGAACATAACAGAAATAAGTATGGTTAAATGATCCAAGTTTAGATAACATACCGAAACCAAATACCATTTAAACATTCACCAATTATATTTCCTTGCACATATCGAGTCCCTTCCTGATCATGGTAGTCATTCATCCCAAGAAAGTTCCCATCAGAATCAACAAGTGGACCACCACTGCCATCCTAGAAAAAATAATCAGGTGTGTACATAAAGAATCGTGAATTTTGAAGTATCAAAATACAGTGCATATAATGATTCAAAATATACAGAGAAATCAAGAGTGCACCATAGTGATTTTGCATGTGGAGAACAGAAACAATTTCGTGCCAACTTCACTATGACTGTCGCTTGGTACCACACGTGTTACCATTAATTTGCCTGACTCGAAACAACGCTTAACAGCTAATAATTCAGAATGTGGCTCGACTTGCACGGTGTTACTGAAACATGCTGTAGAAAGATCAGGGGAGAATGCATTTATTAATATAATAACCATACTGGACGGCAAATCATAACGTCGTATACACCCTTCGACCACTAGGTCATTTGGAAGGTACACTTTTATCTGTAATGGAATAAAAGATATATAACAGGATTAGCTGATGACTACCAGTATCTTAAATAAGAAAACAAGTGCAGAAAAATTGACATCACAAACCTTCAGTGTATACATGAACCTGCGCTCACTATCTGATGTGCACACCAAAGCAGACGAGGTCAGAATACCTGTATCAAGTGCACTGTTCTCAATAACTATGCCTGTGCTTTTATAATGCATCTTGTCACCTACAAAACATCATTATTTCAGTCATTATAAAATGATGATTAAACACAAACAAAGAAAACTACTGTGAATATAATAGTATAATCACCATCAAATGAAGCAAGTGAGACAATGCTTGGGGATAACTTTGTAGCAAGTTCTTGACTGAGTTCATTACAACAAAGTTCTTGACTGGGGTTCTCCGCCACAGCTTCACGATCACTGAAGATGCTGGGTACTTCTTTTACCCGCTTACGGTTTCCTTTCCATCCTTTTGAGCCTCTAGCTATTCGCTTAACTTTCAGCATCTTCGCTGCCAAAACTATGGTCCCCACACAAGAAAAAGTGAAATTATTTTCCCGTACATTGAAGAATTTTGCTTAAATTGCATGCAAGTAACCTGTACTTGAAGAAACTTAAACCTTCCCTTTATGTTAATAAACTGAACAGTTTATCCTGCAGTGATCAGAAAACAATTGTTTCCAATGATAAAAGTACAAAATACACTCTCCCCAGTCTTCGGAAGTTTGGCATTTTGGACATCTAAACAGTCCATAAAATGTATACCATTGACCACTAATTACTATTAATATGAATATGTAAAACCTAATAAAGTTATGGTATGGTAGAAGTACTTATCAAGACAACTCAAACACATATCATTCCAAAGGTCCAATGTTTTCAAAAATAGACGTAACCAAAGTTCCTAGAGTTTGACTAGACCCTTGTCTAAAGCGTCAAGCTTCCGAAGAGTGCAAGGGGAGTAACTAGTTAATGTGAAATATCTGCCTCCCATCTACTGAGGCAGGTCACGGATTTCGAGATTCTCGTACGAGTTGCTTAGTTAATATGGTCTTATTACAACACGTGAAGCAGAGTTAGGAAAGAAAAAGACAACTTCCATGCAGAGCTAATCAGCTAAAAATTCGCTACCATATCCTTCTAGAGTTCCATCCGCCTCAACAAACAATGTTTATAACTAATGCATTGACGTCAGCACTGTGGACATCTTTGCTACGCCGACCTACCCAAAAAAATACTTATCCAATAGAAGGATGTCCCAGCCAGAAAAATATATATTTAATTCTCACCCGAGGAGGAAGAGAAGACAATGGATTTGGGATGGGGTGCATCATGACACGATCAATGTTGCAGCGGTTTTCCAGAGTCAGTTTTGGTTTTATAGCGTGGGCCAAAGTACAGAGAGGAATGCCCTCAGCTCACCTCATCATTCACACAAACAGAGAGCCAGGAGGAGGCGAGAGGAGAGAAGCTAAGATGAGTTGAGATAAGAGTCATAACTCATTAGCAGGTATAGATACGTAGGCACCGGAGATTAGCAGCCTGCTGATGGGCTGAAAACTAAGTACATTACCCAATCAATCCACCGCAGCCAATTACAACAAACCAATCAGTTTTTGTGCTATAACAGTGATGGCTTGGGCACAGGTAGTGGTCGCCATGCCAATGCCCATCCCCAACAGTAAAATAAAGCCCACAGATGTACCCGCCACCAGCGACGGTAAAGAACATCACTCGTGCTAGTCGTCTGCAGCCACCGGTCACCCATAGGCATGTCTGCCAACGCATCCAACTGAAGTACAGAACAACAAAGCAGGCAAAGACAGTAATTCTGATTCACAATCCGGCACATTGACTATGATATCTTCCAGACTTCCAATAATGAACTAGATAAGTATAATAAGGAACACATACACATGGTTCAAATGTTCAATAAGATAGCATTAAAAACTCAGAATAGCGGCAGAGAACGAAACAGCACTGGCAAAGTCCAGCCTTTTGACACAGAGACAAACCAAGCACTAACTACTGACATCCTAATAGGTCACAATCAATCAATTTCAGTTGGTTACCGAAAAAATCGGTTCGGTTCCGGCTATAACCGAACAGAACCGAGGAGGAGGGACTGGAGAGGACAGAGGACAGAGGAGGGTAACCGACAATGGCGGACCAGCGGCGGCGCGCGGTGGAGGTCGCCGGGGTTCTCAGTGGCGGACCGGCGCGGTGGCGGCGCGTGGTGGGGGTCGCCGGATCGGGACGTCGGACTCCTCAGCTCGTCGCTTCCTCGGGAGATTGGCGCCTGGCGGTGGCTGCCAGGGTTCGCTCTTCGCTGTGGCCGCGTGGGGGTCGATCAAGCTCGGGTTTTTTTGGATGGCACTATACCTGGCGAACTGGCCGGCACGGGCCCGGCACGGCCCAGCCTGAGCCCGGTCGGGCCGGCCCGGGCCCGTTAGCCCGTTAGGCCTCATCTCTAGCAGCAGCCCAGTTGTGTTTTTTTTGTCTTTTTCCACCAAGGGTAAAAAGTCAACCAAATCATATTGGACACAAATGCTATTGCAGTTTGGTGGTCTAGTCATGCTTGTGCCTATTTCCTCCTGTGTAATGGTTAAACGGGCTAGGGCGGGCCGGCCCGCGGGCTTGATGCAGAGGCCCAGGCACGGCCCAAGGCGGGTCATGGGCCGGCACGTCCCGTTTATTTCCGTGCCGGGCCGGCACGTCGAGCTGGCGAGCTTTTTGAGAAAGCCCAGCCCGTTGGTCAGGTATAGATGGCACCCTGCAGGTTCGGGGCCGGATCCAGGCCATACCAGACCCGGACCCGGACACCCGCCTCGCGACCCGGACCCGATACCGGGTCTAAAATTTCCCCAGACCCGGCCCCGATACGGGTCTCGGGTACCCGTGTGTATACCCGACACGAATGAACGGGACACCGTGGGCCGGTGGCCAGCTGTTCACGGGGTCCGCGCGCCGGCGAGGGAGGAGGGAGAGGCCGCGGGATTGACGAGTGGCGGCGGCAGGCGCGCAGATGAGGAGATTAGCGACGGCGGCAGGGACGCAGGGAGAAGGCGGCGCAACGCGCTCCGGAGGAAACAGTGGCGGCGGCAGGCTGAGGGCTGGAGGGGACGGCCGCGGCGCAAGGGGCTCGAGAGGGAACGGCGACGCAGCAGGATGATCGGGACGAGGCAGTGGCGCATCAAGCTCGGGAGGAGAAAGAAATAGGGTGGGACTTAATCGTCGTCGCGGCCCGGAAAACGAAACTAACGCAAAACCTTCTTGGTGAAACATGACAACATAGTATATTAATTCAAAAGTCTGAGACCGCATAAAGTTCTTCACTGCCAGAAACAACGGGCTCAACTTACTTAAATGTTACGGTTCCATCTGATTAGCAACAACCATATATATTTTCAAAACATTTGTTGTTCATCCATTTGGACATTTTCCTCTTTTCTTCGCATGCATGGATAAGGGTATCTTTTCATCAACTGCTGATATATTTAACACCCGCCTGCTGATATTGAAACCTTGGATCTCTCCTGTGTGCACTTTTTTTGGCTGGACAAGGAGTTCCTGTTACTGAAGCTGTTCTGATCTGGTAGATGCAGAGTGTCAGAGTGTAAACAAAATTGCTGCAGGGTGGTTAAAGGTCAGCTGACTTAGATAAACATATACTAGCAAAATACCATACAGTATAATTAACCCAGCATTTTCCTGTTAGATCAGGAACAGCTACACATACCGGGGCAGGAGTTCGACCACTAAAACATAAGAAAAGGAACTAAGATCACTGAAACAGCCATGGTACCAGAAAGTTTGAGACCATAAAGACTTGAGACATGCATATCCTGGAACCAAAACGGCTAAAAAAAATCTAACAACATGTCCACAAACCATCACCGTGGGGGAGAGCTTTGCATTTCAGATTTAGGAAGGCAGGGGAGATCTTTGAGAATAAGATGGCTGTTCACATCATGGGGAGGGATTGATACCGAGCTTTACAAGCACCTATGCAAAGATAAACTTACTTTGGCTCTGTTCAAAGCGGCCACACATGTTAATCTTGGAGATGGTGCTCGTTGCTCCTTTTGGTATGATCCGTGGCTTGAGGGACAGTCGTTGGCTGACCGTTTCCCAGCCCTTCATAAGCATTCCACTTCTAGAAATAGATCTGTGCAACAGGCTGTCGTTGACTCAAATTGGATTTGCTCCATCAAGCGGCAACCTACTCATGAGGTCCTTCTTCAGTTCATTCAGGTGTGGAACATCTTGCGGAATGTTCAGCTTAATGACTCTCCTGATCAGTTAAGGTGGAAATTTGAGAGCTCCGGCTCTTATTCTGCAGCTTTCGCTTACCAAATTCAGTTCCACGGAAGAGTGTCCTCTCCCGCTGCCAGACTCATTTGGAGGATTGGGATTCCCAATAAAATTCATATCTTTGCTTGGATCGTTGTGCAGAAAAGATGTCTCAGGGCTGACAGGCTGCTAATGAAAGGTATTCCGCACAACCCAATTTGCCAGCTTTGCAGAACTCCGCCTGAAACAGCCGCGCACATCTTTGGCCACTGCTCCTTCTCCTTGCAATTCTGGATCGCCCTCTTTCATCGCTACAATTTGACAATCAATGCCCGGCCTAGCTCTTTCAAAGACGGTATAATTGATTGGTGGATTAATGAGGATCTTGTTTGCATATCTACTGCCGGTAAAATCAGACTAGGGGTGATTATCATGTTGGGTTGGTGGCATACTTGGCTAGAGCGGAATCTCAGGGGTTTTCAAAATAAGCAAAGGTCTGCCACTCAACTGTGCTCTATCGCCGCTGAAGAGCTCCAGGCGTGGAAGTTTGCGGGCTGCAAAGGAGCTATTTTTTTCACATGATTGAGAGGCAGTGGTATCATGCAACTAGACCACCTGAAGCTGTTTGATGCTAGTTACAGTTTAGCTGTTTTAGTGTTTATAGTCTCTGTATTCTCTAGCTTCTCCGTTGTCCTTCTTTCAGTTTTGGCCTGTACTTTATACTTCGTTTGCTTTTCCTCTTCTTAAGAAATGAAAGTAGCGCTGCTACGTTTCGTCAAAAAAAAAAACCATCACCGTGGATAATGAATTTTGGTAAATCTGGCAGCTAAAGGCGGTTCATCATCGAATCCATCTTCAGAATCAGGATTAAAAGATTCCGTCTGGCAGCTAAGGGCCGTTCATAGAATCAGCAGGAATCCGTCTGGCAGCTATAATTAAGGGTCATTCATCATCAGGATCAGAATCAGAATCATCAGGAATCCCCCTGGCAGCGAAGGGCTGTTCTTGAAGAGTGGGGGTCAGACCCTTTCCTTGGAGACAGGATGTGACGAGACTAAAACTAAGAGGTTGAATTATGGTGGTTCTGAGCCTGATACCGTTCCGGTCATCAGAAACTTTTCCCTTGGGCAGAATTAAGTCATAGCCTGTCGGTAGCCCATCAGAGAGTGAAGAGCTCCTTATCTGGCAACTTGAGATTTCACAATAGCCGATCGTAGAGCACTCATACTTCATGTTGCATGACTTTGGTTTTGTGACATTAGGTTGGACGCAGACGACTGAGATGGCATGTCCAAAAGGCTCTGATGCCATGCTGAACAGGAAAAAATAGCTGGTCACACTCCTGCCGCATCGCAGGAGATGTAAGCCTGGTTGTAAGCAGAGGTTCACCGTGCCAGAATCTGCAGAAAATGCAGAATCTGGGAGGGTTGTAGACGGACACTTATGTTGGTTGGTCAAATGGTCCAGGAGCGCCATTGTTGTCCCAGCGAAGCCGCAGCCAGACTCTGGGCAGAAGCATGGGGTATTCGGACATGCCTTCTCATGTTCCTCTTTATGGTAGTAGGCGACCTTCACGGCGCATCCATACTTAGCATTGGAGCAAGGAACTGTGGCTGACTGAACGACATGTTCCATCCCAAAGTAGCGCTTGAAGGAAGTTTTGATACAGCATGAGGGGCACTTCTTGTCCAGTTGCTTGCCACGGCAAGACGAGCATATGAAATGCCCCACGGAGCACTGTAAAGTAGATATGATTAATAAAAATAGAAATGATACACAACAACAGGATAGCTTAGTACTACACCACTATGTCCAATGATAGATTCATCAAGGCTTTTCTTGTATCTTGAGTTTTGTCGGAAATGAGATAAAAGCTTGAGTTGAAAGACAAGTCGATATGTACATACGCATAGTGCATTTACCTGAAATATTGGAGGCTCGAGGGGATTATAGCAGATGGGGCAATCAAGGGTCTCCATCCCCACGGTAACATTAAGCCTCTTGGCGCTGTGCTCTCCTTCTTGCTGAGCTTCAGCTGTTCTCTTTCTGGAGTAACTACCATCCATCACCAACAAATCTCAAAAGGTACCAGCACTAGCTTCCTTGGTGTGTGCTGCTGGTACTAAAAGTGCAACCGAGATCCGAACCTATTTATCAACAGAACCTCTCCTCAATGCCCAAATCTCCTGTTCCACAAGATATACTGATAAGAGTCATAGAACTGAAAGTTAAGAACTGGCATGATCGGCATGACTCAGAAAGGCATTTGTTTTGGGTAGAATTAGCAACTGAAGTTCAACAATACAAGCAAACATTTACAGATGCTTTAATTAACCGACAGGTTTATTGCTGCAGTTTCACATCTTTCAGTTTTCTTGTTCCGAACTTATGGCTATAAAATAATGTTTGAGGCGCCCGCGACAGTACTACAATGGGGTAATTACGAGCGGCGAATCATATGCATGTAATCTGACGAAGGAGTAAAAAGAAGAAACTTATTCTGGTTCAGACTTCAGAGTTTGGCATGGCATAATCGCATAGCAGTGTGCCTCCGACGACGGTAGGAAGGTTCAGGGAAGAAACGGTACCTGAACAACCTGGTTGCCTCGAGGTAGATGAATCCACCGCAAGACCTAGCCGACATGGGCTCCGGGTGGCGGCGGCATCGGAGAAGTCGGACGAGCAGGGAAGATTAGCGCTCCTGGAGCAGGGAAGACTAGCGCTCCCTTGCCGGCGATCTCTCCGCTGGCCCCGGCCGTCGACGGGAGCACGGAAGCGAGGGGGAGAGATGGAGTGGGGAAGAGGACGCGAGCTCAACGGCGGCAGCGTTTGGATTTCTCTTTTCTTACTTTTAGGCCAGGGTTTGGACTTTGGAAGCAGGAAGCGCGAGAGGCAAAATAAAAATCTAGGAATAGCTAAATTTTCATAAGCTGCTCAAGTCGTAATGCAATCTGATACAGCTTCCCGTGGCCAATTGGGTTTTTTCATGTCTTTGGATACAACACGAACTAGTAATTCAATTCGAGTGATGATCGGTGTAGAAATCCAATCGTGGAGTGTGATGTCAATAGGTAAATCAATTTGATTGGCACCCAAACCAATCAACAAGGCAAATCTATGTACCAAAAGGCAGTGTGCCTGCCATTCCCCGTAAAAAAAAAAAACTCACACATTGCAGCAGGAATTAAAACACCATGATGAAATGTACTTGATCGAAACAACTACCGTACTGGGAAGCCCGAGATGATAGGGAGGCTCACAACCTATATACCCTGAATCTCGATCGAACGCTGACTGTATTACGACTGCACACGGAGAAGTAGATGCATTCAAACTGCAGGCCAAGTAGCTCGCTAGCTTATAGTTGGACGTAACAAGAGAATGCATGATCAGTCACCTCCTCTTCCTCATCGTGGCAGACCTGTTCTGCTTTGGACAGCGTGGAGGTCCCGATGTCCAGCTTGGCAACCTGACAATAATCACCTCGGGAACGGCGTGTTAAACGGGCCGAGAGGGTCGGGCTGGGCGCGGGCGCCACGTGGAGCAGGAAGAGGCGGTCCGGAGCACGTGCTAGGATGTGTAACGGCACGTAGTAGTATTTTCAGCATCTTCTTGGGCCAGTTATGCAGGGGGACCAAGTGGCCCGTGAGGGCCGCAGCGTGGGCCCCGGGCAGAAGCACGGCCCGTTGGGGCAGATGTTCCCGTGCTCGGCCTCTTGGCTGTAGGCGATCTTCGTGTTGCCGCATGGGACCGACGATCTTGCCGAGGATCTGGAGATGTACTACTACGGTGGTCTTTTTTGCAATTTTATTGTACAGTACATCTACGGATGCGATATGCGATAGACTACTAGGTACTCCGGCTACCATCGATCAGAGAGAGAAGCATGCATGGCCCAGTGGGCAGATTTCGTTGTGGTTAGCAGCCGATCTTTTTTTTTCTTTTTTTTTGAAAGTGGGGTTAGCACCCGATCTTGTTGCACGGGACGACCGTCTTACCGCGGCAGGACGAGCAGACGAAATACACGTGCTCGGAGTCCGAGGAACACTGGAACAGAGTCAAAGACAGTGCCTGGCTAGTACGCGGGATCTCAAGATCATATCATGAAATCGAATCAGTTGTGTGATTTTATTTTTAAAGTTAAAATTAAAACAATGAGGGTGTAAATTAAAGTGACCGAGTGACCGTCCCCTTGGTGGAAATGGAAATGCAGCGGCCGGTGCCATTATTTTTAATTAATTAATTAGCGAGCGTTGGCTTGGAAGACGGAACAACAAAAGCCTCTCCATCTTCCTCTACATCGATCATCACTACACACGCATTTATATGCTCGTCGATCCCCTTCAACTTCAATATTCAAGGCCGGTCACGCAGAAGATACATCGAGTGTCGCCGCAGATGATGGAGAAGAGTGGCTGCAGCATCGTCAAAGCGGAGCCGCAGCAGCAGCTCTCGTCCACGATCACCGCCGACCTCAATTCCGAGGCTCTCCACTGCCCCAAATGCCTGCACCCTCCTGCCACGATTCCAGTGCGCGGCCGGGCACGTCGTGTGTTCCTCCTGCCACGGCGATCTCCCGGACAAGGCCAAATGCGCCTCCTGCTTCGTCAAGCCCGCCGGCGGCTACACCCGCTTCTTCGTCCCCACCAGGTACACCCGCTGCCTGGCCATGGAGCGCGTCCTGGGCTCGCTCCGCGTCGCCTGCCGCAACGCCCGGAAGGCCAGCGGCAGCGCGTGCTCCGCCGTCGCCATGCCGTACCACGAGAAGGCCGAGCACGAGCGGACGTGCGTCGGCGTCCGCGTGTCGTCCGTCGTGGCCATGGGCCCTTGCGGTGGCATTGGGGGCGCGCCCTGGGAGATGGACCTGCACGGCGTCGGCCGCGTCCTGAAGCTCGTCGTCCGCCATGGCAGCGCCATTGATGCCATGTCCGTCTGCTACGAGCGCGACGGCCGGGAGGAGCAGAGCACGCGGTGGGGAGGACCTGGGGGAAGGCGCTCCGAGGTCTCTCTCTCTCTATATATATGTATATGTACTCTTCAAAATTTCTTTTGATGTGCAGCGATGAGAATTGATGTTTAATTCTTTTGATTTTCTGGCATCCAGATCTGTCTGCAGCCGGACGAGTACCTCGCCGGCGTGAAAGGCCACGTGGGGCACTATGACAACTGCCTTGTCGTGAGATCTCTGACGTTCGTCACCAACGCCCGGCGAAGCTTCGGCCCGTACGGGAAGGAGGAAGGAGTGCCGTTCGCGCTGCCTGCAGCCGTAGCCGGCGGCAGAATCATCGGCTTCTTCGGCAGCTCTGGTCTCTACCTCGATGCCATTGGCACCTACGTCCAGATGGATTGACCATCCATCTCCTAATTAAGTGCGTCTCAACTCTGTTAACCAAACATGCAGCTGCTGGTTGCTGCTTCTGGACTTAATTCTCTCTTGTGTAATGCACTTGTCTTGCTTATTATGCTGTCAGTTGATGAATGAATGTGTTACGGTCCGAACAGTGGCTGCCAAACTTGGATAATTCCTTGGAACTAGCCAACTAGGAGCACCTTTTGAAACAAGTCTTTGCTCTAGAAAAAAAAGTGAGTACCGTCAAATAGACCTGTTTGTGGGCAGCCTGAATTTTTAAAGTAGCTCCGAGTAGTTTTCTTTTTCTTTTTACGGGTAAGCTCCGAGTAGTTTTAACCCATCAACTCCATTCCAACGGGCGAGGTTCGAATGAGACGGGATATGGTGCAATGGAGGTCCATCTGCTACTAATTCCGATTGCTCCAGCTGCCAAAAATAATGAAATCCCGATTGCTCTGTGGCGAGATGCGTATGGCGTCGTTGATGAGTTAGTTCACTCGCATGTTAATGTCGAGAGGCCTTGCCTTTGAGATCTTATTGTCAGTTTTCACCGAGCGATGGTGACGGTGATGGTGGCCGGCGCCCGGGGAGAAATCGGACGAGCTCGTAGCGGCCGGCCGGAACCGGGCATAGAGGGCTGTCGCCGTTGACCATCGACGAACCTGCGGTCTTCTTCTCCATGGATGGATCGATCTTGATTGGATGGCTACGACTGTTGACTCAAAAATAACAATTTCTTAGACACTCCCTAATTTCAGCTCTACTGAAGGTAGAGTCTGCTAGTTGGCGTCAAGGCCTGACGGCACATTCCTGGGAGACTACGCCAAGTTGAAGATCTCCGACACGCACCAGTCTCCCCCGCGCGTGGCTGCTCGCCGGGCACCCCTCCTGGGCCCAACCTCCCCACTGGACGCTAGTGGCTCCTCTCCGCAGCCGTCCCCCATGAAGAAGAAGAAGATGGCGATGCTCCCACGATCTTCCTCGTTGCCCTGCGAGGCACGCTGAATTCGCCGACGTCGGCTGTAATGAACCCCATAGCTGCTTTTGCTAGAAAGATAGGTTTAGAGAAGGAATAGTTTTTGAGCTTTTGCGACACAAACTTGTTATGCTACAGCTGCGATTTTGGCCCCACAATGGGTCTCAATGAAAAAGGTTGGGACCGAAGGCGAGCCCCTGATCATCTAAAAAAATAGACACTCCCTAATATCAAACAGTTACTTAATTTTTTTTTTTTTGAAAGACCCAGCAATAGCTGGCTTCCCATGTATTAGCAGGTAGAAGTAATTACAAAAGCTGCCCTAGGCAGAAAGAGAAAAAAGAGAGAAATCAAAAAGAGGAGCTAGAGAAGAAGGGAAGAACTCAAGGGGGTTCCTAGAGGAGCTTGTGCAGGGCCTTGGCGCCGGCAAAGGTCCATTCCTGCGCCTCGTCTTTGATGAAGCTAGCGAGCTGGGGCCGGGCAAGCGCTTTGTCGTGGAAGACTCGGGAGTTTCGTTCGCGCCAAATGGAATGGCAAACAAGGAGGAACAGGGAGCTCATGCCTTTCCTGAGATCAGCGCGAGTAGCAGCCATCAGGTGGTCGCGAAACGAGAGGACAGAAGCAGCGTCCCGAATAGCAACGGCGATGCTACGACAATTGGGCCAGAGCGCCACGGCGCACCAGAGCTGACTCGAGAAAGGGCATTCGACGAAGAGGTGCGTGGATGTCTCGAGGTTGCGACGGCAAAGAGGACAGAAATAGCAGTTAGGCCAGCCTCGTCGCTGCAGCCGATCGGCGCACCAGAGATGGTCTTGAAGCATCAGCCAGGCGAAGAACTTGGCCTCCGGCGGAGCCCAGACGCGCCAGACCGCCTTGGGCATTGGCGAGGGGACGCGACCCGCGTATTGGAGCTGGTAGGTGGAGCGCGCAGAGTAGGAGCCGTCCGTGGTCAGAATCCACTTGATGGAGTCGGGTGCATCTGGCTGAAGAGTGACCATGGCGAGCTCTCGCCAAGCAAGAACGAATTCGAGAAGAAACACTTCAGACCGATCATGGCGCAAGTCGCGAATCCATAGATGGCCACGGAGAGCATCGGCGACCGACCGGGACTTGCGGCGCGAGCGAGCAAAGAGCAAGGGAAAGGTGAGCCGTAGAGGAAGGCCACCGATCCAGTTTGAGTGCCAGAAAATCGCCATCTTGCCATCACCAACGGAGACACGGGTGGCTGCCGCAAAGAGGTCACAATCAATCTCGTCGCAGGGAGTGGCAGTGCCAACCCACGGCCTCTGGGGAGCACGGCATTCGACATGCAGACATGCAGTCCGGTGACCAACATAAAATAGATTTCATAGGCAAAAGCAAGTATTCATCCTTAGCACTACAGTTTAATTAACTAGTGAAGGAGCTAGCAGCAAGTTCATACTACCAGGATTCACACATAAGCCACTGGTATAGACAACCGAAATCCAGCAGCAGCAGCAACAAAACATAGTAGCATAGTATTGATGATCAGTCGGTGGTGCTGGGTACTGCCCATCAGGATTCAGGAGTGCTTGACGATGCTGATGTCCAGATGAATCTCCTGGTTCTTCCCATGGCCATGGCGCAACGGAAAGACATGCGTACGGACCCGGCATCGCTTCATGTCGACCTCACCGGGGACGGAGCAGTTCGAAACCACAGCTTTCGCCTCAAAGGAGTCATGGTAGCCCCCTGTGGGCGCCGTCCAAGGGCCGAACCCCGAGAGCCTGCACACGTAGGACGGCCTCACGCCATCGGCATTTCCCCTGACGCACACCAGCCCGACGGGGCAGAAGTCGCCGTCGTCGCACGGCAAGGAGGAACACGGCGCCGTCTTCCTCCGCGACCAGCAAGCGGCGGTGCTGCTCCGACGGCGTTTGCACGAAGACGACTCTGTGAGACTGCATGTGACTCGTCTCGTACTCTGTTTTCTGGTAATTTATCTTCTCCACGGGCCAGCGATGCGGGCCGGAGTCCTCCGTGAGGTGGCGCAGGAGCATCGCCGGATCGCCCACGACCGCGAATTTGCCCTCGGGGTGGATGCAGTAGCAGGGCGCGTGCGCGCACTCGGGCATGTGTCTCATCACCTGGTAGTAAGGGATGGACTTTTGTCACAGCAACCGAACCTCTGGAACGGGCAGCAAGACACCAAGGTGCCCTTGACCAGGTCGTCCATGCCGGAGCTCTGGACGAAGGAGGAGGCCCGGTTGCACGCCCCGCAGTACCTGCCCTGGTTCCAAGAGCAGACGAAATGCCCATCATCGCACTAGCGAATCAAGCACGCGTATGCATATTTGTTACAGTAGTAGCGAATCAGTAACAAACTAACAATGCTAGAAAAAAAAAGGAATTTTAGTACTGCACTTTGTTTACCATGGAAACGGAACGCTTGAGGGGAGCAGAGGAGACACCCAACCTCCGGCTCACGTCCGTGATGCTACTGGAACTTCGCGTGAAAACTGCAGAGTTTGTCCTGAAACTTCTGGGGTCCCCGATACGGATCTGATTTGACCTAATCTTCCTGTTGTTATATATACCCCTTGTGGCCGTCGTTTTGGGGACGGGTTGCATCTATAGAATCTTTCCGGCGTTGTGTAAATACTCCTCATATAGTGAAGTTTCACTGGCTGGCGTCCGTGGTTTTCCCTCTCGTTGTTTGAGAGAGTTTTCCACGTTAAATCCGTGTGTTCTTGTGCTGTGATTTCTTCTTGGTTCTTCGTTCTTGCTTGTCGCGTTCATAACAGCCTGTAAGCCCAAGCTATATATAAACCCATACTGTCATGACTCGTCAAGCTCCTCTTGAAGCAAACGTACACTGCCCCTTTTTACTCCTAAACAAACTTCTCGATGACATGTAAGCTAGCGGAACTAGAGTTTCCACGAGCAATGCACTAGCCTCACGTACGTCTGTACTAGTAATTGTAATTGTTTGTCCTCCACAATAATCGATTACTCTACGTCTCCCCGGACTAATTACACCTACACAAAGCATCACTCGGTGCACTTATGGGTCCAACTTTCACATTCATGCTCCTTGTTTTAATTAATCGTATCAAAGAAAGAACATAGTACGAAAATTGGATTGCGCAACATTTTTTAGGTAGCGCAGCATGCGCTTTCCCCCACGTCCTCTCCCCCACTGCTGAGTCTGCTCCTCCAGGGCGATCCTGCTCATAGCAGCTGACTGACGCGTCGGACGACCAGCTTGAGGATGATGACGCTCACTCCGTGAATAGAATACCACAGACATTTTAACTTCGTGATCAGTAAACAGTGACTTCCTTCCTCCCTCCTTCCTTCCTTCCTTCCTTCCGTCCATCCTCAGACAAGAAATGCATTCGGAGTGAACAGTGACTACCTTTTACATCCATTGTGCTGGAGGGGACGTCAATTTGTTTTTTTTCTCTCCATCTTGTCAGGACTCAGGATGCACCGCAGCGCCAAGACGCATCCGATCGACACAAGTGAGACAGGTTTTATAGCTAGCTCTCGACGATCGATCGATGCATCGGTCAAAGAAGAACCCCAATACCCCATTGACCTAAAAAAAAAGCTATAAATAAGAAACAAAAAATAGAAACATAAAATAAGCAACCTAATGCTCAAACACAGGAGCTGAGCTACAGGCATGAGGGCCACCAACCACCAAACCAACCAGCAGATTTTTTTTTTAGAGTATCCCAACCAGCAGATTCTATCTGCGTTCAATTATTTCTTTACTTATCCTCTGTTTGTTTCCGCAATAGCTGCAGCACTAATCTTGGCGCATGATCCAACAGTCCATACCATTGACTGAGAAATAAGTTTCTCAGGGCGACCGAGAGTTAGCAAATCCGAAATATCATAGAAAAAATACCATCATCTAGTTAAAACAGGAAATGCCACACATAATGCAGCAGGAGTTCGAGCACTTTGTAGAACATAACAAAAATAACTTCCGTCACAGAAACAACCATGGTACCATAAAGTGTCAGACGATAAAAGAGTCAAACATATGTCCTGGAACCAATACCGCGGCCAAACCAACCAAACAACGACATGCTAATCACAAACCTCAACCTTCATAATGAAGTTTGATAACTCTGGCAGCTAAGGGTTGATCATCATCATAATCAGAATGATCAGGAGTCCGTCTTGCAGCTATGGGTTGTTCATCATCAGAATCAGAATCATAAGAGACCTTGCGCTTTTCCCGAATGACCACCTTGAGGAAGATACCATCTCCTTCTTCATCAGAAACTTTGCCCTTGGGCACAATTAAGTCATAGCCCTTTGGTAGCCCCTCGGACAATGAAGAGCTTTGTATGTCGCAACAAGAACTGATCTGGTTACCGTCGGCCTCAGAGTTGTTGTAATACAAAGCACATGCGAACTTGGGTTCTGTGACCTTAGGTTGGACAAATGACAGAGACGGCATGTCCAAATGGCTCTGACGCCATGTTGAACAGAAAAAATTGGCCGCCTTCACCGCAGCGCAGAACACGTAAGCCCGGTTCCAAGTAGAAATGCATATTCACCATGCCGGAATCAAGGAAGGTTGAAATCGGACACTTGTGCTGCACAGTCAAATGGCGTAGGAGCGCCATTGTTGGCCCAGCGAAGCTGCAGCCAAACTCTGGACAAAAGCATGGTACGTTCGAGCATGCCTTCTCATGTTCTTCCTTCTGGTAGTAGGCGACCTGCTCGGTGCATCCATGCTTGGCATTGGAGCAAGAACTATGACTGACTTAACAACTTGCTCAATCCCGAAGCAACGCTCGAAGGAAGTGTCGACAGAGCATATGAGGCACTTATTGTCCAGGATCTCGCAGCGGCAAGACAAGCATAGAAAATGCCCCAAAGAACACTGTGGAATAGAAAGAAAAAAAAACAGGTTTCTAATGTGAGAATAACTTTCATTTTTTTTAAAAAAAAACCTACAAGTCATAGTGACATGATAGAGAGAGTGACAGGGGTACGCACATTTTCTTTATTAGCACGCATGCACCCATAGATGCTACAGTAGAAGCCATATTAATATTCAAAAAATATTGTCCGGACAAAATGATTTTTTTGAACCAAATATTAATAATGTTTTCAGAAAATGTCAGATATGCATGCGATATTTTGTTTCAGTTTGCGCAAAAAAAAAGAATAGTGGAGAGGGCATTTTATTTTGTACTATAGTACTTCCCAATTTACTTTTTCTCAGTGTATATGACGTAATTTTTCAGCGAACATTTCTTTTTTGTACTACAAGAAAATTGTTCCAAAATTATATTTTGTTCAACCGCATTGAATCGTGTGCTTTGTTGTAAAAAAAGCTGTAGCGAGAGAAGAGCCTAGATGTTTGAACCTAGGGTTTTATATTTTAAAAGCTATGTAGAAAAGTATACGGATCGATTAGGCTGGTCATAGTGGGGAGGAACATAAGATAGTAACATGTATATGTTACTAGTCTATGTTGCTACTTCAATAGTGGGTTAGTTACATAAAAACCTCATTTACTAGCTTTATAAATTCATTGTATGTTAAGAAGTGTGATGTGATGGTAACATATCTAGTTATCCCAACTCTCTCTTTCCTCATTAATAATATGACACATCATCAAAATTGTTTAGTTGTCACTTTAGTTATCACCTTTGTTACTCCCACCATGACTAGTCTTAGCTTGACAACCGTAGGAGAGGCTAGCACATTGCGTATATTTTGCTTTTGTTGTACCGACAAGCTTTTTATCTAGACCCAATATGTATTGCCGTGCCCTTCGTATTTATCGTGAGCTAAGGGACACCATTTTAGAGACGATGAATGGGATAGGCCTGCAGCCTTTCAAATAACCTAAGACAAATTAAAACAAACACGATCGTATCCCTGGAAGATAGATGGATTGCTGGACCTAGGACCAGCACAAACTTACTGCCATAGCTATCATGTTTCATCTCTAGCGAACTACCCCTACATCCAATGTAGATTCACCAAAGCTTTTATTTAATCTCCACCTTCGTCAATGGGTTGAGTCTAAAGAGAAGTTAAATAACATGCATACATGTCGTGTATTTACCTGGAATATCGGAGGCTTGAGGGGCTCGGAGCAGACGTAGCAGTCCAGAGTCTCGAACCCCACTGAGACACTCTGCCTTTTGGCGTTGCTATCTCCATTTTGCCAAGCTTCTTGTCGTCTCTTGTTGCATCTACGGTGGTCCATCGCCACCAAAACTCAAATAAGTTACTGCCACTAATTTGCTTGATATCGCTACTACAAGCGCGACGGGGTTCCAAACCAATTGATCAACACAATCTCACTGCCTCACATTCCTGTTCCACAATGTATACTGACAGGAGTCATGAAAATGACTGGCGTGGCAACACAGAGTTTTCCGCCAAACTAGCAATGGAAAAGACAATATAGTACATGCGCATCTACAGATGTGCTAGCTAAATTATGCTCCCATCTCTTGTTTGGGAAAAAATGACAATGCTTGAGGTATATTTGGGCATTGCTCGGGCCGGGCCGGGTTTCGGTCTGGGCTTCTGAAAGCCCGAGCCCGGCCCAAATTTGTTCCAAAATTCATGCCTGGCCTGACGCAAAACCCCAAAACCTGAGGCCCGGTCCGAAGCCTGACAAAATCACATATCAGATATCGGCATATAAAAACAATACAGATCACAGATCAATAGTCACAAGTCATAAACTCAATACTCAAAATCAAAATCAGATTTTGCCAAGTACAAGCACACATGGCCAGCAACATTTCCTACCGTCATGATGGTTGCGGGCGACGCCACCTTTAGATCTGCGAGGGAGTCAGAGTTGGCCGGTCGGGGATGGTTTCATGCTACCGCAGGACGCGACACCATATGTGGAATAACTTGAGGTGACGCCCGCCGGTGTTACTCGCCGTCTGTCGTGCCGCGGCGCCGGATGTGGAAGCAGCCTCAAGCTTCAAAAGAGGAAGGGGAAATGGGAAGGCCGGCTGTGGCTAAGGCACATGTCGGATGAGAGGAACGTAGGCTGTGACGGGTGCGTGCACTATGGGAGGAGAGGGAGCGGCGCCGCCACTAGCAGAAGAGGAAAGGGAGAAATGGGAATGGATTGGCCAATTGGGAAGGTAGATATAGGGTTCGTGAATTGTGGACTTGCGGTTAGAAAAGCCCAAGGTGATGGGCTGGGCTGGCTAGCTAGCGCGTCAAGGTGAATGGGCCTTTCTCTTTATTCCATGCATTATTTCATATATATAACCTCATATATATAACCGGGTGGGTCCGGATTTTTTGGGGCCGTAAATTAAAGTCCTAGCCCGGCCAGAAAATTGCCGCGTCTTTAAATCCTGCCTGAACCCGGTCCGGAAAGGAAGCCCGGCCTGGCGCAGCCAAATTTCTGGGCTGGGCTCAGGCCAGGTGTTGGAACGGGCTCGGCCAGGTTGTCAGGCCGGGCTGCCCATGAATACGTATAGTACTTTGAGTCGTTTTGGGTTATATTCTTCACAAATTCAGTTAGTATCAAAGGGGCAATAAGAGGGAATACACATAGGCGGGTAATCTGACAAAAAAAAAGCCAGTAAAATGGATAAATTTATTCCAAGTTAGCGCAGGGCATTGTGAGCGTGAATGCGATTCCGGCTTCGGAGTAAGGTGCCGAATCGAGAGGGGATGGAGGCAGCCGTACCTCGAAACCTCGGTCGATCGTCTCAAGGTGTACAAACTTGACCCGGTGTCCTTGAGGAGGAAAGTCAACGAGTGAGCGTCGTCGTCTCCTAGGTGCAAGTGTGGCGGTGCCTTAATTAATTGGTTGGAAGACGAAACAACAAAGATCAAGCCTCTTCTTCGCTTCATCTTCCACTACATATATATTCGGCCTAGCTAGCTCCCTGGCCGGCACGTTCAATCCATCCCCTTCAACCCGGCCGGTACTACTACTGCTTCAAGATCAATCCGCCGGTCAAGCTAGCAGAAGATCAAGTCGAGAATATGGAGAAGAATGACGGCTCGAAGATGATCAAGGCGGAGCCGCAGCAGCAGGTCTCGTCCATGATCACCGTCGACGTCGATTCCCAGGCCCTCCACTGCCCCAAATGCCTTGGTCCTCTTGTTCCTCCGGTCTTCCAGGTTCGGATCGAGATCCATATGCATGTTCCTAGCTAGTACTACTTGTGTTAATCCGCAACAAATTCACCTAGATCTAACTTGCGCAAATCGGCGTGTGCAGTGCGCGGCCGGGCACGTCGTGTGCCCGCCCTGCCACGGCGATCTCCCGGACAAGGGTAAATGCGAGTCCTGCTTCGTGAAGACGGGCTACGGCTACAGCCGCTGCTTCGCCCCGACCAAGTACACCCGCTGCCTGGCCGTGGAGCGCATCCTGCGCTCCATCCGCGTCGCCTGCCCCAACGCCGGCGCCAATGGTTGCTCCGCCAAGAGCATGCCGTACCACGAGAAGGCGGGGCACGACAAGAAGTGCCCCGGCAATGGCATCCGTGAGCCGTCCATCTTGGAGATGGGTCCTTGCGGCGGCGCCGTATCGTAAATGTGGCCGTCTACCACGGCAGCGCCGTGGACGCCCTGTGCGTGTCCTACGAGCGGGACGACGACGGCAAGGTGGAGCAGGACCAGCTGTGGGGAGGACCTGGAGGCAAACGCTCACAGGCATGGACATACACTGAATGTTTTCTGAAAAAGGTGGTGTGCTCCTATACTTCGTGTCATACTCTTTGTTTCTCTTCTTCTTGTGTCCTGCAGGTCTGTCTTGAGCGGGACGAGCACCTGACGTGCGTGAAAGGGCTGCTGGGCAACCACGCGCAATGGTTCGTCGTGAAATCGCTGACGTTCGTCAGCAACCGGCGCACGTACGGGCCGTACGGGGAGGACCACGGCGTGCCGTTCGAGCTCCCGGCGCCCGCTGGCGGCAGGATCGTCGGCTTCCATGGCCGCTCCGGTGGCCTCCTCGACGCCATCGGCACCTACGTCAGGATGGACTGGTCGCATAATAAGACACTCCTCCACGAGTGGATGCATGCCTCCATCCATTTGCCGGATGATTCTCTTTGAAGTCTAGCTTGATTAGGCGTGCATGATCGATCGAGCTCTAGTGCTTCTTAGCTATTGGTATCTGTTTGTTGATGACGTATGTACGTGCAAATTAAACAGTCGGTACATCAGTGCCTGGGCTCTAAATATGAGCGGTTTGACACTTCGACTGATGAATCCAAGCCATTACCTTGGTTTTAGTTGCAATGGAATGCATAAAATGGGAATCCATTCTTTTTTCATTGCTTTAACGGGCACCTATTTTCAAAGACCAAATCATGTAATGAATTTCAAACTACGTAAGTTATGAAATGAACTATACTGAACTACAAACATGCCAGCTCTGAAATTCACAAATTGAGCCAAGCAAGTTCAACTGTTCCCGAGATAACAAAAACAGAAAACAAAAATCAACCGTTCCCGAGCTTACATGGGCTTTCTCAAATGCAGACAGGTGCAGGCTTATCGGCCCGTCACGGATCACCGTATTGGGCTGTACCAAAAAAAAAAAAAACCCCACGCTACCTCGTCTCGATCGGTAAAACCACCGCAACGAAATCAATCTAGGGAATCGATCAGATCGCCAAGACCGATCAATGGCCGCCGCGCTCCATGGCGAGCTCCTCCTCGACATCTTCTCGCGGCTCCCGGACCCCATCGATCTCCTCCGCTGCGCCGCCACCTGCGGGCCCTGGTTCCGGGTCATCCTCGCCGCCATCGCCGCCGGCCACCTTAACCTCCCCCAGCTCCACCGCTCCTCCTTCGTCCTCGGCGCCTTCTACCAGATCGCCGCCGTCGTATCCGCCGCCAACGCGCCCGGCAATAAACCACCATGCCCACCGCGGTTCGTCAGGATCCTGCGTCTGCGTGCGGCTCCTTCTCCTCCTTCCTGCCCAACTCCGACGGGTTCTTCAGCCCCGCCATGCCCCTGGCCTCGCGGCGCGGGCTTATCCTCTCCCGAGTCGTCATGCCCACGCCGCTAGACCGCCGGAAGCTCCACCTCGCCGTCTCCCACCCTCTCCTCGCCGGCCGCACGCGGCTCCTCCCGCTGCCTCCGTTGGACCTCGACCTCACCGGCTACGCGCTGCTGCCCGATGTCGATGATCCGGGGGCGTTCAGAGTGCTCATCACCGCCATCGTAGTCTCCGACTCCGGCGACCACAACCTCATGCACGCCGCCTATTGCTACTACTCCGGCACGGGCCTCTGGAGCGCGCCCACCGAGTGCCCATCCGTCGAACACCTGGCCATGTCCGGGCCGCGCGCCGGCACCGTGGACGCGCACGGCACGGCGCACTGGCTCTACCGCGACAGCAACTCGTCCTTGTACACCCTCGCCGTTGCCGGCGACGCGACACAAGCAGCCCTAACGAAGCTCCCCATCATCCTCCACGCCGTCCAACGCAACCGGTTAATCCAGCTCCATCTGCAGCCATTATTCCCCTGCCTCACAGGAGCCGGCGAGCTCGCGCTGGTCCACAACAGGCGGCCGGACGCCGCTGACGGCAAGCTGGATCTCTGGATTAATAAGGGCGCCGGCGATCATGGCGGGAGCACCTGGGTGCGGCGGCCGGAGGAGCTGGCAAAGTACAAAGCGGCTCCATTGGAGTTGCTGAAGGTGGTCGGGTTCGCGGAGAGCGCGGGAAAGCTGCTGGTGTGCAGCGTGGGGATGCTGTCGTGGCTCGATGTCGAGAGCGGGAAGACGGAGATGGCGAGTAGCCGCCATTACCCGAGAGATGTGTGTAGGTCGGGGAGCTGCCAAGGGTACGATAGCTGCAGCGAGTGCACGTATAATTGCCGTGTGATTTACAAGGTGCATTGGCCCTCGTTTCTGAGTCAGATCTCAGCTTGGAGCTAGAGCATATGATCGAGGTACAGTGAGGTGATCTAGTTGTGTAAATTATATGTACGGGTATCGCCAGTAATCTGAACCTTGTTTAAGCTGGGCGGCGATGTCTTTGGTCTAAAAGTATTCGGGTGTGATATAACGAAGTTGTGTGATTTTTAAGCAAAAGGTTATGTTGTCCTTGTGAAACAAAAGTTACATGGGGTACTTAAAACAAGAGTGTTTTCCCTAACAGAAACTTAAAACAAGAGTTAGAATGTAAAAGTTGATGTGTACGCCAGTCTTATGATGCAGTCCGCCGTGCTCTTGTGCAAAGTGGACACGATTATATTTTTTTGGGTGGGTTCGGTCATGAGGAAATTGTTAGCAGAGTGTTTCTGCCAAACATGTCTTCCAATAGTCTCAAATGAATTTTAAAATATGTAAATTATGGAATGAAATAAGTTCTAGAAATCTCTCCGAGATCTGAAATTGTTAGTATTTTCTGTTTTTTACAACTTGAATTTCGAAATAAAGATCAATGTTCTTAATTTGTACTAAGTTGATTTCCTCATAAAATAAATCATACTTCCCGTTGCACAGGCGATATGATATTCGAAAATTAGTCCGATAGTCTTGTTGATTTCTACGTGGCATCATCGCAGAGCTGAATTTCTCTATTTTCTGAGGGAGATTTGAGGTCTCGAGCATGGTTTTCTCGGGAGAGATGCGAACATCGCACCTCACAGTTGCCCCAAGCAAGTTCAACTGTTCCCCATCTGACATGGGCCTTTTGAAAAAGCATACAGGCCCAATTTTATCAGCCCGTCACGGATCACCCTATTGGGCTGTACTGCCAAGCCACGTCTTATAAATTCCGATCAATCTAATCAGGTCCCCAAGATCGATCAAATGGCCGCCGCCGCCACCGCTGCCGCGCTCCATGACGAGCTCCTCCTGGATATCTTCTCGCGGCTCCCGGACCCCATCGACGTCCTCCGCTGCGCCGCCACCTGCGCACCCTGTTTCCGCGTCGTCCTAGCCGCCACCGCCGCCGGCAACCTCAACCTCCCTCAGCCCCACCGCTCCTCCTTCATCGCCGGCGTCTTCTACCCAGCCGAACCCCCTGGCCTCGCGCCGCCCTCTTTCTCCTGCTTCCTCCCCAACTCCGATGGGCTCCTCCTCTTCAACGGCAACGGCAAGCCCCTGGCCTCGCGGCGCGGGCTGCTCCTGTCCCGCCTGACGCCGACGCCGCTCGACCAGCGGAAGCTCCACCTCGCCGTCTCCCACCCCCTCCTCTCCGGGCGCGGCCGCGCGCGCCTCCTCCCGTCGCCTCCCTTCGACCTCGACCCGGCGCTCCACCGCGACCTCACCGGCTACGCGCTGCTGCTGCCCGTGACCGGCGCCGGCTTCGGCTTCTTCAGGGTGCTCATCACCGCCGTCGTCTTCGGCTCCGGCGACCACCACCGACTCGTGCACCGCGCCTACTCCTACTCCTCCGCCACGGGCCAATGGAACGCGCCCGTCGACTGCCCGTCCGTCGAACACCTCGCCATGTCCGGACCGCGCGCCGGCGCCGTGGACGACGCGCGCGGCAAGGTGCACTGGCTCTACCGCAACGCCTCGTCCTTCTACGTCCTCTCCGTCACCGGCGACGCGACGCGCGCGGCGCTAACCAAGATCCCCATGATCCAGGTCGGCAGCCACTTCCAGCTCTACCAGCAGACATTGTTCCCATGCCTCACCGGACGCGGCGAACTCGCGTTGCTCCACAGCTACAGGCGGCGCGAACGCGGCGCGGTAGATCTCTGGGTGAAGAAGAAGGCCGCCGATGATCATGGCGGAAGCAGCAGCTGGGTGCGGTCGGAGATGCCGAATTACCGAGCGGCGGCGCCGTTGGAGCCGTTGAAGGTGTTGGGGTTCGCGGAGAGCGCGGGCAAGCTGCTGGTGTGCGGCGTGGAGACAAGGACCTTGTGGTGGCTTGATGTCGAGAGCGGGGAGACGGAGGAGGAGCCGGTGAGCCATGAGTGCTACTATCCGCCAGACGCCTGTGGGAAGAGCTCGGGGAGCTGCCAAGGCTATGATAGCTGCAGCGAGTGCAGGTATAATTCCCGTGTGATTTACGAGCTGCATTGGCCCTCCTTCCTTCGCCACATCTCAGCTTGGAGCTAGAGCCTGTATTATCGAGATACAGTGAGACGATCTTCTAGGCGTGTAAATCAACTGCTATTCCCTAGTAGTCTGAAGTCTGAACCTTGTGTTTCTGCCGTCAGTTAAATTTAAGCTGGGGCAGCGATGTCTTTTGTCTAAAATATATTTATACAGAATGTTGTTCCTTTTCAGTGCTAACGTTTACTGTGATTCCATCGCTTTGATACATAAGATTTGGCATACTCGATCAATCAATCAGTCACTCTGGTACTTAGAGGAAATATCTAAGGAAAATAGATCGGGACGGTGAAAATGACACATTTGAGTTTGTTGTTTGAAAATGTTCTCACGATACAACCGTGATCTCTATACTGTCAGCCATTCCCGAATGAGACACGTCCAGAACCGGATGCTCCATATATGTTCTTTATTTTTGACAAAGACAGCAACGTGACGTATATTATTAGAAGTAGCATCAGGGACAACGTTACAGACTGGCTGACAGGCTAGAACCATATATGTTCTTTGACAAAGACAGCAAAATAACATATAGTAGTAGCAGTAGCATCAGGGACAACGTTACGGACTGGCTGACAGGCTAGAATACCAAGTTCAAGCAGAACCTACTTCATGGAAACAGCAATAAACTAAACATCCGAGGTTGTATATCCTACCAGGCTTAGCGCATTCCTCAACTGAATGCCAACTCAATCACCATTAATTTGTGACCATCCTGCTCTATCCTCCTCCTCCTCCTCCTCCTTGTAGTCGTCGTCATCGTCATCCTCCTCCTCCAGCTCGTAGTCCTCAAGATCATATACCAAATCTATGGTGATCTTGAGCAAGACATCAGTATCTCCACCCAGAACCTTGGGCACGACGCAGAAGCGCCGCGTCGGCATCGACAAGCTATCGACATTCAATGATGAAACCTGGTAATGGCCTTTGAAGCAAGAGAAACACACTGAACATCCAATCGTGGCTCTCGGAGTTTCCGGCTGGACGCAGACGAGAGAGACTGCATGACCGAGGGACTCCAGTGGCGCCACATCGAGCAGGAAGAGGTGATTGTACTTGCCGCAGAGAACAAGAGAACCCGGTTGGACATGGTGTTCGAACGGCACGAAGTATTCAATGCTTTTTGATGGAAACTCGTGAAGGGTGGTGAGATGGTCCAGGAGCACCGTGGTCGGAGCAAATAAGTCGCAGCCGAAGACCGGACAGATGCATGGCCCTTCCGGGCAACTCCTCTCGTGCTCCTCCTTTCGGTAGTAGGGGATCTTATTCTTATTGGTGCATCCATGCTTGCAGGGAATGAAGATGTTTTTCACGACGCGCTCCATGCCATAGCAGCGCTGGGAAACAGTGCGCTCGCTTTCTGGTAGCTTTTCATGGCAAGGCAAGCAGATGAAACTGCCCTTAGAACACTGCAAGAAGCAAAACAAACTTCCTTGTTAGAATCATATAATTAATACACCGAAACAATTTTGCTGATTTTGGCACTCATATGTACAACTGTGAAGCTCATTCACCTGAAAAATGGGAGGCCTGAGGGGGGTTGAGCAGACAGGGCAATCAAAGACCTCCATCACCATGGTGACATTCTGCTTCTTGACAATGCCCTCATCATCATGCTGATCATCTCCTTTCTTGTTGATGCCGTTGCTCTTCACCTCCATCCCCATGGTAATATTCTGCTTCTTGACAATGCCCTCTCCTTCTCGCCAATCATTTCCTTCCTTCTTGATGCTGTTACTCTTCACCTCCATGTGAGCTATACAGCCTCCAGTACTGCAGATTAAAAACAAAGTGGTTAAACCATAACATTCCTCAACAAATTATAGGGAAACAATAAGAGTACTCAAACAATAACAAGTGCGTGTCCACAGATGTGCCAACTAAAGGAGATGATCAACATTTATTTCTTGAAAGAAGGTACGGAGTACAAAATTTTCCACTCTAATTTGAAGATTCCAACAATGATCAGAGGATTATGATTTATGAATGTATCTGTACAAGGGCAACGACACAATCACAAAAGAAGCACAAAAGGGTGGAATTCAAATCATGCAGGCAGGCAAAATCGCAAACACGTCTGCTGCATAGAAAGCAAATAGCCGATGAACCAGCCCGAAATCATAGAAGCAAATCAGCAAACACATGGACTGCAGCCTGCAGGTGAAGCGACGGCAGGTAGCGAATCAGCAGGACCCGGACGTAATCCACCAACGGGCAACCGAACGTAAGGGGCGAATGCAAGATGAACACATATGGGGTTTTCCCGATGCAGCGCACCAGCGCGCGTGCAAACCTCGACGGAAATAAATAAGATAGGGTTTGAAAGAAGCCCACCTTGTGCCGGCTCGGCTGAAGGAGGAGGAGGAGGAGGAGGAGGAAGCGAGAGCACCGATCAAGATTGTTGTGAGGTGTAGACGCAGTTGGGGACTTGGGGTGGCCGCCGGCGGTTGCAGAGACGAGCAGCACCCACGAATTTCCTCGTGTGAAATGCGGAACCGAGGTCGCTCAAACTTGAAGACGCTTTCTGGGCTTCTTCGGCTTGGGCTGCCAGGGCCAAATGTGCAGGCCCGCATAAAATCCATAATTTTTGTTTGACGAACAAATCCATAAATTTTGGGAGACAGCTTTTTTTTTTCACTAAAGAAAACCAGTATACAATCTGCATTTTAGATTCCTATCAAAAAAAGGAAAATCTGCATTTTAGATGGTTATGTGCGTGTGTGCTATCCTAAAGTGTGACGATTTTCCAGTAGCACTATACACCATATATCTACCATCTTATAAAATTACAAATCTAAATTTGATCCGGACATCAGAAAGAAAAAGAAGACAAAATTAGCTGCGAATGGCGATTTGTGTTGACTTTAGCTACTGTCCACGTACAAATGATGCACTATATCAATATCATCAATGTTTTTAAAACAGGACAAAGTAGGTTGTATTTGTAAGACTTGTCTACTACTCCGTATATTAACTGTGCTGATCAATACATTGTTTCCAAACTGACGTATTCGTTTTTTTATATGAGCCGTAGCTCGATTACTCAGAACACTGGCACAAGGCCGAGTACTCAAAGTGACCAATAAGTAAACAAATTAATAAATATATGAACATATGAAAGTAAACAAAGTAATAAATATTACTGCCAAACCATCCGCAGAGGTTGAACAATCCCCGTCTCCAAGCCTTAACGGTTGCATATGGAATAATTCTCAGAATATTTCTTACAGTCCGCAATGAACATATGGAAGTAGTAGCAGAATCATGATTCAGGCAATGAAGATATGGAATACTTCTTACATGACCAAGTTGACGACTGACTAACCACGCTACTAACAGAGTAACTATAATTTTGATAAATAAAGAGGTGCTTTCTGTGTAAAAAAAGGAGAAAAAACAGAGTACTGCATAATTCAGAGCATGACTACACGAGTAAGCAGACTGAATAACCAAGATCTTGCTCAAAAGTGTTGTAAAATGAAATGAGAATCAATTGGTGATGATGATGATACTTATATAGGTTGAAGAGGCACCAATACATGCATTGGTGTCTCAAACTTTTGCCTTCGTGTCTCAAGTTTTCCAAAACTTGGGACACGAACGGTTATAGTAACTGCCTATTAATAACTAACTAATTGATCATATATTATTCTTAACACTCCTCCTTGATCAATTTGCTTCTTTGACTTGTATATTCTTGAATCATCATGGAATCTTGTAATGTAGTAATTTCCTCCAAAAACCCTGTGGGAAAAATATTGAGGAAATAATAATATTGATATGTTATGAAAACTCTTTTTAAAAACCCAATGGAAAAATTAAGGAGAAAATGGTATAACATATTTTGAATATTGCCTCTTGATAATTCATATTGAATTATATGGACAATAAATATGTCTTGTATATTATCTGTAAAAACCCCGGTGGGGAAAATAGAAAATATGACATATAATCTTATGTTAATATTGTCTCATTAAAAACCTTCTATGAGAAACTAGTGAGTAAAACTCATAATAGGAAAAGAGTGCAATATGATGTTGTAAACAGGTTAAACTCAGGTGAACATTTCCCCTGATGCTTGCAAACTTTTAAGTTGTCACATACCGATCCCATATACAAATTTCTGAAATATGGAGCTAGGTAAGGACTTAGTAAACAAATCCGCGAGATTATCACATGATTTGGTTTGCAAGATATTTATCTCCCCATTTTGTTGTAATTCATGAGGATAGAATAGTTTAGGTGCAATATGTTTAGTCATATTGCTCTTTATATAACCTGATTGCATCTGAGTAACACAAGCTGAATTATCCTCATAGATAATCGTTGGTGATTCAATTGAACCAATACCACATGATTGTTGTATGTGGTTAATCATTCTTCGTAGCCATACACTCTCACGAGATGCTTCGTATAAGACTATTATTTCCGAATGATTTGTGGATGTAGCCACCAGAGTCTGTTTAGAAGACTTCCATGATATAGCTGTCCCACCGTGTAGGAACACAAAACCGGTCTAGGATCTGACATTGTGGGGATCAGATAAATAGCCAGCATCAGTGTATCCGATTAATTCAGAGTTTTGGTTTTCCTTTTGGAAATATAGACCTAAATCTTTAGTGCCTTGTAGGTAGCGAAAAATTTGCTTGACTCCTACCCAATGGCGTTTTGTTGGAGCTGCGCTATGTCTAGCTAGTAAATTTACCGCAAATGCAATATCCGGCCGGGTGCAATTTGCTAAGTACATTAATGCTCCAATGGCACTAAGATATGGGAATTCAGATCCCAATATTTCCTCTCCATCAACTTTTGGTCTGAATGGATCTTTCTCTACGTCTAGAGATCGAACTACCATAGGTGTTTTGCATGGATAGGATTTGTCCATGTTAAGTTTCTCCAAGATTTTCTGGATATATGTAACTTGGTGAACCAATATTCCCGAAGGAAGGTGCTCAAGTTGTAAACCTAAGCAGAACTTGGTTTTACCCAAATCTTTCATTTCAAATTCCGTCATTAGATGATTACGAGCCTCATCAATATCCTGTTTGTTGCCAATGATGTTTAAATCATCAACATATACAGAGATAATACAAAATCCTGTTTTGGATTTCTCGATGAATACACATGGGCAGTCATCATTGTTAGAGTAACCCCTTTTAATGAGAAACTCACTTAGTCGGTTGTACCACATTCTACCCGACTGTTTTAGACCGTATAAAGATTTATTCAACTTTACACAGTACATGTTGCCTCTTGCGTTAGCATTCGAAATTTGGATTCCATCTGGAATTTTCATGTATATATCCGAATCTAATGACCCATAAAGATATGCAGTCACGACGTCCATCAACTGCATAGATAGACGATTTTGAACAGACAATGAGATTAAATATTGGAAAGTAATTCCACTCATAACCGGAGAGTATGTTTCATTGAAATCAATGCCGGGTCTCTGCGTAAACCCTTGTGCTACTAGCCTTGCTTTATATCTCACCACCTCATTGTTTTCGTTCCTTTTCTGGACAAAAACCCATTTGAATCCCACTGGAAAAACACTTGGAGGTGTAGGTATTACTTCTGTAAATACCTTTCTTTTATTGAGCGAGGCTATTTCTGCTTGAATTGCATCCTTCCATTTGAGCTAGTTGGAGCGTTTTTCACACTCAGCTATGGTCTTTGGATCATGATCATTTAGAAGGTTGTTTGCAATTTTAGTTGAGAAATATGTGTCGACGAATGTAGTCTTTCTATTATATGTTTCTCCAGTATCTAAATAATTTGTGGAAATTTCGTTTACCTTTGGTGACTGTTCGCGATTTCCCGTTGCGGTTAAGTCTAGGTTTTCCGATGTACCAGCATCAGTAATTGAGTGCACTATTAAGCTGGGTTGTGGATGTTGGTTATCCATAGGGTGTATATTACCCAATTGATCTCGGTCAATCAAATGTTGACTCATATTTGTTGTTGTTGTTGAAGGAGGTCCAGAAGGTTTATTCTTCTGTTTTCTTTTCTGCGGCTCCTTCGTTTGTTCCTTTTGTTGCTTGCTGAAAGTTAGATCCTTTTTAGTTGTCGTACTTCTCCCCCTCTTCCTTTGAACGGTAGGTGCAGGAGGTTGAGTGATTTTTATAGGTACCTCCACTCTTTCTGGTACGTTCTGTGCATGATTATAAGATTTAGTTACACCTTTGTAATCAACAAATGCGTCTGGTAAATTGTTTGCAATATGTTGCAAATTTATTATTTTCTGAACTTGTTGTTCAGTTTCTTGAGTACGTAGATCAGAGGCGGAAATGCCTTGGACATTCAAATTGATTTCCTGGCATTCTTGTTTTTGGTACTTTAAATCTCCCCCTAATGCCGGGAAATGGTCCTCATTGAAAATACAATCAGCGTACCGGGCAGTGAATAGATTCCCTGTCAGAGGTTCTAGGTACTTGATAATTGACGGTGATTTGTACCCCACATAGATCCCCAATTTTTTATGTGGTCCCATTGATGTACGTTGTGGTGGTGAGATCGGTACGTATGTAGCGCAACCGAATTTTCGCGGATGGGAAATACTTGGTGGATTTCCATGTACTAATTGAAGAGGAGAAGTAGTGTGATATGCAGTTGGTCGCAATTGAATTAAATCAGCGGCATGTATAACCGCATGACCCCAACAAGTTGTTGGTAGATTACAATTCTGTAATAAAAGTCTCGCAATAAACTTAATTCTCTTATTAAAAGATTCAGCCAAACCATTTTGTGTGTGGACGTATGGGACTGACTGCTGAACTTCGATTCCTAATGCCATGCAATAATCATTGAAGGCGCGTGAGGAGAATTCAGCAGCGTTGTCCATTCGAATTGTTTTAATTCGATGCTCTGGATAATGAGCTTTTAATTTAATTATTTGGCTCATTATCTTTGCGACATGGTTACGTGTGGAAAGTAGACACACATTAGACCATCTCGTAGATGCGTCAATTAATACCATGAAATATCTAAATGGTCCAAACAATGGTTGAATAGGACCACAAATATCTCCTTGAATTCGTTCAAGGAACTGTAGTGGTTCCGCTTGTATTTTAAGATAAGAAGGTCTTAAAATGAGCTTGCCTTGTGCACATGCTGTGCATACAAAATCCTGAGATACAAATCAATGTTAAATTCATATAGTATAGACCTCAAATAACACTTTGAAGATAATCACCGATTTATTGGTGTAGATCTCTCAGTTCTACGCGAAATAATTCGCTGCTTTCAATAAGGTGTATGTTCCCACGGAACATTCAACGCAATTATATCGTTTTACCGTTATTGAAAGGCTGTAGCACCTTGTGTTATTTAATATTAGAAGAGCACGGTGAAGGTAGTCATTGTGCATTTTTACACTATGTAGACCCCTCAGTGCTACGTGAAATAATTCGCTGCTTTCAATAAGGTGTATGTTCCCACGGAACATTCAACGCAATTATATCGTTTTACCGTTATTGAAAGTCTATAGTACCTTGTGATTCGCATATATTAAATTGAGGTAATCACGTGATGATAATTTTGTTTATCATAAATGGAGATTTTTCTTGAATTAAGTCAATTTGGGGCATTTTTGGTGCCTTTTTAGGACTTAATTGTTGAAGCAAAACTCTCCAAAATGCAAGGAAAAATAAATAAATCTCAATTGCAAAGTGTAAATATCACATGTAATAGGGACGTATATCATACAAACACATTGAACACGACAATATTTACATTGACATTGACATAGGAATATGTCTTTAGTAGGAATATATCCTAAAACCACTGGAATCTAAATAAACATAAGTGCAGGGACCTATAGGTATGTAAAATACAACTATTTAGATAGATACAAGGACCAATTCGTAAATAGCCAGAAGTTCTGGGCTTTTCTGCAAAATGGCCTTAGCCAGTGGGGAGGGCGCACGCGTGCAAGCGGCTCGGGGCGTGGGCCTGGGCCTTGGTGGCCTTTCGGCCGGCCCAGGTCGGGCCGAGGGGCGTGGTTACAAAGGGGGTGGGGCGGGCGGTTAGGGTTAGGGTTACCTCGCCCCAGCGCCGCCGCCGCCACCCCTGCTCCCCCAAATCCCGCCGCCGCCACCGCCCGTGCTGCCGCCGCCCACCCCACTCGCCGGTGCGCCTAGGGGAAGGAGGACCCCCCCTCATTGGAGGAGGAGAGGTCGAGGGCCGCTGCATTCCAGCCACCGGCGGCCGGCCCTGCGCGGTGAGCGGCCATGGCGGCCGCAAACTTGCGGAGGAGGCGCCTCGCCTCCAGGTGGACGTCGTCGACGACCTCGCCGTCATCTTCATCGGCTGGAGGAACGAGGTTGAAGGCTGGAGGTGGAGCGTCTGTGGCCGAAGGCCCGGCGTCCGCGACCGGTGGAGCGGCTTCGGCGGCCAGCGCATGAGGAGTCGGAGACGGGAGGAGCGGCGCCGTGCCGTCCCTCGTCGGGCACGGCCCGTACCCGTGTACGGGGCAGTAGAGCGGCAGCGGGGGCGGAGCAAGGGCGGCCGCAAAGTCTTCGTCTTCACCTATCATGGGCGGCGCCGGGCCCGTGAGGATCCAGTCCATCGCCGGCAAGTATTCCGGCGAGGCCGGCGCTGCGGGGTTCGGTGCAGCCGTGCTAGGGCCGGTGAGAGTCTCCATGGCGGCGAACCGGCGGCCGCGACGGACATTGTGACCACCCGAGCGGGTCTGGCGGCGTGGGGTCCACCGGCGGCGAGCCCAACGGCGGCGGTGACGGTAAGATCCCCGGCGACTTGCTCCTTGGCCGAAGAACTCGAGGAGGGCGACAAGAACTATAGGCAGATCATAGATTGCCATTGTTTCTCACCTTTCTTCTCTTCTTGCTCCGTGATGGTAGAACTACGTGCGTGATAACGTGTTGTAAAATGAAATGAGAATGAATCTCTGTGTCTTATTCCATTGATTGATGATGATACTTATACAGGTTGAAGAGGCACCAATACATGCATTGGTGTCTCCAACTTTTGTAGTAACTGCCTACTAATAACTAACTAATTGATCATATATTATTCTTAACAAAAAGCACGCAGACACCATAGACATTCTCATTGAGCCGCAGCACCGACACATCAATCACCATTGTGATCGTCCACGTCATCATCCTTCTCGTCTGCCTTTTCCTCCTCTTTCGTCACTGTCATCATCCATCTTGTCCTAGCTGTTATTGTTATCGTCGTATCATCATCCACCAACTTCTCAGGGTCCTGCTCCTCCTCATAGCCAGCGCCGTCGCCATCCTCCACCACCACCTCTGTGATCCCTATCCTCCACGTTGCCGTCATGTTGTCATCCTCATCCACATTGTAGCTACCATCGTCACTGTCTTCCTCCTCCAGCTCTTCATGGTGATCGTACAATAAACCTATGGTAATCCGGAGCACGGCATTGGTTTGTTGTCCACCAGAAACCTTGGGAACAATACAGAAGCATTGCGCTGGCAACCCATCAGACAATGGCGAGCTTCCAACGTGTCCAACAAGCAACGATGAGACCTGGTAATGGCCTTCGAAGCACGAGAAACCGATGGAGCATCTGATAGGTAGCAACGAAGTCTTGGGCTCGGCACAAACGAGTGAGACTGCATGGCCGAGGGACTCCAGCGACGCCACTTCGAGCAGGAAGAGATGACCATATCCACCACGGAGAACGTGAGATCCCGGTTGGACTTGCATATCAAACGGTGTGAAGTATTTGAATGTTTTAGTTGGCAACTTGTGGAAGGTGGTGAGATGGTTCAGGAGCGGCGTGGATAAACCAGCGAAGCCACAGCCAGAGACCGGGCAGAGCCATGGCGCTCTCGGGCACCCCATCTCGTGTTCTTCCTTCTCGTAATAGGTGATCTTTGTGGTGCATCCATGCTTGCAGGGAACGAAAATGCTGTTGACGACACGCTCCATGCCGTAGCTGCGCTGAGAAGCAGTACGCTCGTTTTCCGGGAGCTTGTCATGGCAGGGCGAGCAGATGAAATCGCCCTTAGGACACTGGAATAGAGCACACAAATTTCCACATGAGGAATCATACTATATGCAAGAGAAAATTGAAGCCCGGTTTTGATCACAGTTAGTGATATGTACAATCACGGTGCGCATTTACCTGGAAAATGGGAGGCTCGAGGGGCTGAGAGCAGATGCGGCAGTCGAGGGTATCCATCCCCATGGTGACATTCTGCCTCTTGGCATTGTCCTGGCCCTCTGGCTGAGCTTCTCCTTGTCTCTTATTAGAGCTATCACCATCCATCGCCACCAAAACCCAAAGCTACTAGTACCAGCTTGCTTGTTAGAGCTACCGCAGGCGTACGAGAGCTCTAAACCTGTTGATCAACACAATCTCTCGCCACCCACTCCGTTCTACACTTCTGTTCCACGACATGTGTAAGAGTCATTGAAAAGATAATGGCGTGGCAGCCGGCACAAATTAGCAAAAACAAAAGTAACAGAGCACGTATTCAATGAAAACATTTCCAACAAATCGAGACGGGAAGTGCCAAAATTTCACATCTTTTAGTTCTATTGTTCAGGAAAAGAGGAGTTTGGCTTTTGGCTGATTCTGCAGTGACCGAGAACAAATCTAACGAGGCAGTGAAGGAAAAGGTAAATGTATTCCTGTTTTGATTCAAGATCGTACCTGAAATACCTGGTAGTCCTCCACAAGGAGCATCCGCTATGAGGAATCGAGGACTAGTCACCATCGCCGCCCTGCCTGGGTGTAGCTTGCTGACGGCGGCGCCACCAACGGTTTGGTCGCCGTCCTCCACTGCTCGTCCGAGGGGAGATACGACTATCGATCCCTCTTGCCGGCGAGATCTCTCCCCTAGCTTCGATGATCTGAACCCGACGAGAGCAAAGGAGGCGGTGCGGCAAGAGCGACGGCGGCAGGCTGTGCCTCTGTTCTTGACTTCTTATGCAGGAGACGAAAGGGTTGGCTAGCTGGATATGGCCCTGCCAGGAATTGGGTGAATATTTTCATGGGCCATTCGGAACCTAGGCTTCTTTTCATGGGCCCTTCGGAACCTAAGCAATTGAGCCTCTGTTCTGCGTGCTGCCATTTTTTTTTGTTCTGCGTGTTATATGTCTTGTTCTCATTAGCACTAATTCTGAAAAAACGAATACCAGCATTGGATGCAGTAATTCACAACATGCATAACACACGAATAATTGCCAAAGTGATCATGTCCAAGTCTCCAAGACATCCAAGCTTCATTTTTCTTTGATAGAGATTATAGCAAATAGCAGCGGTAGTTATTCTACCTATTGGGGCTGGCTGAAGATATAGAAACTGATTGATGCATTGGAGAATACATACTGATCAGATAGTCTACTGCTACATGGTAAGTACTCATAAATTTCAAGGATTGTTGTCTCTCAATGTACGCATCCTCAAACGAGTTGCATCAAAAAATTACTCAATCCGTTCTGTAATTCTTGTTTTTTGGGCAAATTTGAGACAAGAAATATGAAACGAAGGTAGTACCATGCACATGGAGAGAATTCATAAATCCTCCTCGTCCTCATTGGAGAATGGAGGCATTGGTTAAAACATAATGCATTCCTCCTCGTCCTCGTCCTCCTCATCCCCGTCCTCGTCGGTGTGCATCAGCTCGTTATTTATGGTGATACTGAGCTTGACAGAGGCCATGGGTACAAAGCAGAAGCAGTCCGTGGGCAGCCCATCGGACAGCGACGAGTTTCTGATCGCTTCCAGCGAAGAGTGCTGGTGATGCTCCTTCCAGCACGAGAAATCCACATAACATCTGAAACTGGACAACTCCGAGGAGGAGTTTGGCTGGATGCAGACAAGCGAGACGGCATGCAGGGGTGACATCGGCAAGGCCACGTTGAGTAGGAAGATGTTTCCGTCTTGGCCACGGAGGACATGCACGCCAGGCTTGGCAACGAGACAAAACGGATAGTTGTACTTGAACGCTGTCGTCGGCCACTTGTGCTCTGCCGTGAAGTGGTCGAGGAGCGCCACCGTTGGGCCAGCGAAGCCGCAGCCAGGGTTCGGGCAGAAGCACGGCGCGTGGGGGCACGCCTTCTTGTGTTCTTCCTTGAGGTAGTAGATGATGCTCTCGGTGCATCCGTGCTCGGCGTAGGGGCAGGGTACAAGGATGGATTCAACCACACGCTCCATGCCGTAGCAGCTGCTCTGCAGGACAACCCCGGAGCAGACCTGGCACTTGCTATCCGGGAGCTTGTCGCGGCAAGGAGAGCAGACCAAGTGCCCCATGGAACACTGCAAATAATTCACCAGGCAAGCTCAGAATTGACTTGCACATTAAAAAGAAGACAGCATCACATAAACAGACTGACACAAGAATTTCAATCTCATGATTTGTATAAATGTCAGCATACTAGAAATGCACTGGACTACCTGGAAAATGGGAGGCCGAAGAGGGTAAGAGCAGACAGGGCAGTCCAAGACCTCCATCCCCATGGTGACATTCTGCTTCTTGGCAGCCTCCTTTCCCTCTTGCCGACCATCCCCGTCCTTGTTGCTGCCGTTACCAGTCACCTCCATGAGATTAGAACCAAGGCCTATAGAGATTTAAAACCAATAGGTTAAAACACAAGACATCCCTCCATAATTTGTAGGCGATCAACAATAATATCCAAGGCAGGTCCACAATGTGCCATGTGAATTAGAGGATCGACGTTGATTTTCTTGTACGCAAAAAAGAGAAAGCAAAATCGATGCAAACACAAATCAGCAAACACGTGGACTGCAGACTAACCAGGTTAAAAAAAAGGGGCAGATGCAAGAAGAGCAGTTCAATCAACAGATGATCGGTGCAAAGATCCAGCTCCAGAACCTCTACGGAGTAGAGAAACAAATTAATGCTGGAGTGGGAATCGATCGACGAAGCGAACCGACTGGGAGGAGGAAGACGAAGCGAGAGACTCACCGGATGCGACCTTTTGATGAAGGCGCGGCGGCGGCCGGCGGATGCGGCGGGGTCGATGAGGAGTAGAGCGGCGCTTAGGTTCCGCCGGCGCCGGTTGGTCGGTCGGACTAGGGTAAAGTGGACGAATACAACGCTACTTGTACTACCCTGGAAATAGAAAGCCCGGTTGCCCCAGTTCGGGCCCAACAAGGGCCCGGAAAGTCCATGGGAGGCCCAGACCAGATTCAATGGGCTTCCAGAACTAACCGACAAAGTTTGTCATTTCAAAAACCAAATCCAAATTAGGCAAAGCTTCATTCCACTGGATCCGGCCTCCCTGAACGAACAAACCCCTGGAGATCCTCTATGTGCCTCGAGGTTACATGACATTAACCAATGCTTTTATGTGATTATATGTCAAATCAAATCGTGAATAAGAACAGGGCTTCGGCTGTCTCCTGAGTTACAGGGCCAGGTTTGCACCATGTTTCCAGTTTGCTGGATGAGTTGCTGCACGTTCATGTAAATCCCAGGCAATTTCTGTGTCAAATACTAGTCAGGAGAGTTTAATAGAACTTCAAGTACTGGTCAGGCAAGGAACAACTTCAGCGATGTAGCGTGAGTTGTTCATCATTTCTACAATTTTAAGCAAAAAAATTCCCAGAGTACAAACCGTACCGGACAATCCGATCAAATATCACTCGGGTTCCAAACAGTACCAAAATAACACTAGTGCCTCCTCCAAAAACTGAGAGCTAGCTACTGAGAGATTTATAAGCACTCACTTGTCAAACCCAATTCAACACAGGCCGGAGTACTATTATATACACTCACCATGGTTGATGGTTGTGCCATCCCTTGGACATGCATCCTACTGTGGCGTGAGCGTCACACCCAACATGGTTGTGGTGCTTGCACCGGTGCCTCGAAGCAACAACTTCGGCACAAGGAAGAGGAAGCAATCTTTCGGCAGACCATCATACAGATTGGTGCTCCTTGTTTGAAACTCCATAGCCTGAGAAAAGCTTGGTTCAGAGCACGACGATGTCAGCTTGCATTTGAACTTGGATCCTGTGATGTGAGGCTGGACGTTGCAAACTGAGATGACACCACCAAGGGATTCCAGTATCATGTTGACCAGGAACAGGTGCCCATCCTCGCCCACCAGAACGGTCGATCCCATGTGGATGCGTATCCGCATCGCCTTGCTGTACACAACTTTTGGGGAGTGCCACTTGTGCTTGCCTGAAAAATGGTCCAGAAGCATTGCGGTCTGTCCACTGAAGCTGCAGCCAGTTTCGGGGCAGAAGCATGGTGCATATGGGCAACCTTTCTCGTGGTCTTCTTTCTGATAATAGGTTATCCTTGCAGTGCATCCATAGTTCCCATTGGAACAAGAAACTTTGATGGATTCAACCACATGTTCTACCATGTAGCAGCGATTGTAAACTGTGGGGACGGCGCAGAAGTGGCACTTCTCTAAGACCTTGTCATGGCAAGATGAGCATATGGCATGCCCCACAGTACACTGACGAACAGAGATGAATCAGTAAATATATGAAAGGGAAAATAGGTGTGTTCAAGAGAAAATCAATCAAAAAAATATACTAGTAACTTATACTGAAATAAATACAGCTGAATGATGAACAAACATGGGAAGTATTTATTGCATGGAGTACATGTTATAATGACCATTATATGATTCGAGTTAAAAATAACCAGAAACTGGAAAAAAAACTGGAGCAAATAAGCATTCCTTGCATGTAAATGAGCTCATTAACCATTCCCATTTGAATGCCTTCGATTTGTCGCAGCAACTTTTATCTGAGAGTTAAATAGTTTTGTTGGCGGGCATGACATGACAAGGCTTGAACACCGGTGGCAGGCTGGGCACGCACACGTAAAGAAATGCACATGTATTTCCCTTGCACATGAATTTACTGCACAAGTTAACTAATAACTAGTTCTGTATGTGTAGCTGTTTTCACACATTCACTTCACTCCTACTAGTATGACGAAAGTTGTTCTCATACTGAAATACACCAAGCCAACTTACTGCAAATTCTTGAAATGTCATTTCTTCAATGAAGACAATGATGACACACAGACCTTATGAATCCCTAGTTTGCATAAGGTACACAGACTATCCCTGATGTAGTAATACTTTCCACAAAGACAACAGGAGCTGCATGGCTGGTGTACAACTGCACAAAGACAATAGGAGCTGGACAGCTGGCACACATCTTCAACCATAATTTACATCTGAATACGTTCTACTTCTTTAGGTTACAAAAAACATGAGTAACAAACTCATAGTTGCAACTTGCAACATTAAATAAGCTTAATGGTGCAGTTGCCCATCTAAATTCAATTTCTTGACCAACTAGTGAATGATGGAGAATATAGCATAGCTCTCGCAGTTTGGGTTTCCATACAGTGACCAACTGAAGACACTGCACCAATCTATTGGGTGTTAGGGATATTAATTTTATTTTAATTCTTCAGAGATGTCAATCTTGACTTACAGTTCGCCAACGCAAAACCAAAACCTAGCATCCAGGTTTAGTTTCAGGATCAGTTACTGAATTCCAACTAAATAATGTCAGCAAGATCCTGCAGTTTGGCGACAAAATCAAACACCTGCATTGTTGTAGACTAACTGTTCAGTTTCTGTTCTTGTTTTGGTTTGGCCATTGGCCATTCTTCTTGTTCTTTCTTTGTCGCTTTCGTTTCTTTTTGGCTGACTTTTGTAACTGTTGCGCCTTCTTGTCTTCTTCTTCTAATACAAAATGAAGCACACTTAGGTGTGTGTTCAAGATTTTGCTTGGAGCAAACCAGAATTTGCTACATGTAAATGAGCTCAGTAACCATTTCTGTTTGAATAGCTTAAATTCATCAAACACAACTGTTATCTGAAAGTTAATACTATGTTGATATTACATGATGAGTTGTATATGCCAACAACATGGTTAAACTTCAGAATATTTTCATACAAGCAGGGTGGATCCAGGATTTCCCGTCATGCTACGAAAATAGATTACAATATCAACTCACAGAATGGCATCCATACTTTTGCAAAAAAAAAAAACTCAACCAACAAGGACTTACACCTGTGCCTTATTTAATTAGTAGTAAGAATTAAACAACCAAGACACACAAACCCTGTGAAGCACAGGGCTCAACGCGGGTGGAAAGCTGGGTGCATGACCCAGTAGCCAGCTGGTCGACACCCAGTTCCTAAAAAAACTCGACCAACACGGACTAGGCCTTGTGGCTTTTTTAATAAGAAGTAACAACCAAGGCCACAGACACACATGGCGGAGAACTGGGATCGAACACGGGTGGCTGGCTTCGCGTGCACAAGGAAAGAAATGCACATGAGTTTCCCTTCGACGCGAATTTATTGCATAAGGTAACTAATAACTAGTTTTGTGTGTGATGCTGTTTTCACACATTCAGTTCACTCCTACTAGTATGACAGAAGTTGTTCTTATACTAAGATACACCAAGCCATCCTACTGCAAATTCTTAAAATGACATGTCTTCAATGAAGATAGTATACTTTTCCTACTTCATGGTTTCTCCACAATGATGATACACAGACCTTATGAATCCCTATTAGCATAAGATGCACAAACTATCCCGACCCAAATGTAGTAACTTACTTTCCGACAAGGTAATTGGAATTGGCGTACATTGAAGAAAATGTGCCAACTATTTTTTAGAGCGCACACATCTTCAACCGTAATTTCCATCTGAGTGTGTTCTACTTATTTAGGTTACAAAAACTTGAGTAACAAACTCATACTCTACTTGCACGCTGCAACATTAAATGAACTTAATGGGTAATGGCGCAATTGCCCATCAATCTACATTCAACTATTGGGTGTTCTGTTTGGGCTATTAATTTCGTTCTAATTCTTCAGAGATGTCGACCTTCACTTACAATTCACCACTGCAAAACCAAAACCGGGCATCCAACAGTTCCATTTCAGGATCAGTTACTGAATTCTAACAAAATAATCTCGCGGCAACACCCTGCAGTTCGGCAACAAACTCAAACTAGGTAACAGATGAATCACGAAGTACAAGTAATAATAACATATGAACTTCGCAGTATTGAGACTCCCAAAAAGTTCGTACAGATTCTACTGACGCTATTTCTGCCCAAAACAACAGAGTTAAATCGGCATCGTCCCTGAGGAGTGAGGAGCTTGTAGGGTTTCAGTAGCATCGGCGCAGATCAACAGATCCATGGGTACCTGGAAAACGGGGGGGCGCAGGGGGTGGAAGCAGACGGGGCAGTCGAGGAGCTCGAGGTCCATGGTGACGTCGGCGGCCGCCGCGACCTTCCTCCTCTTGACGGCGCTGCCCTCCTCTCCCTCCTCCTTCTGCTGCTGCTGCTGCGTTCCCATCCCTTCCCTCCGTCGGGCGGAAGCGCGGGAACCTGGCTGCAGGGCACGGCGGCGCCGCCGGCTGCCTCGTCGCCCGATTGGGGAATCGAGCCGCCTCTCACTCCCGCCCTCTGTCTCTGGCTCAAATTTCGAAATTTCGAACAGAAAACGGAAGACGCGGTAGAAGTCGGGCGGGGTAATGGGCCCAACAGGAACAGCATAACCGGCCCACGAACAGCTCGAAAACACAAACGTACACCTGCTAGGAGCTTGTACTGATTCTCAAAAAAAAGAAAAAGAAAAAAAAGAGGAGCTTTTACTGAAACTGAGAGCTAGCTACATAAAAGAATTGGTCTAAAAAGAGCTAGTACAGTACATAAAAGAATTTATCTCAAGAAAAAGCTACACAAAACATGGATCCTATTCTGGCCTGATCAGTGTCACACCCAGCATGGTGGTTCCACCACGAAGCAAATTGCTTGGCACACGGAATTTATCACAATCAGTAGGCAGCCCATCATGCAGATTAGTGCTCCTTGTGTAGAATGCCTTCATCACATATTGTCCTACAAAGCATGTCTCCATATTCAGAGTGCATTTGAACTTGGATCCAGCATCGTGAGGCTGGATGCAGCAAACTGAAATGATGATAGCGCCGCGGAGATCCAATAGCATGCTAACCAGGAAAAGGTTTCCATCTTCGCCCGCGAGAATGGTTGATCCCGGTTTGATGTGATGCTGAGCTCACGGTTGTACTTTGAGATTGGACGAGTGCCACTTGTGCTGGCCACAAAGATGGTCCAGAAGCGCCACGGTTGTCCCGCTGAAGCCGCAGCCGGTTTCCGGACAGAAGCATGGCGCATGTGGGCAAGTTTTCTCATGGTCTTCTTTCTGGTAGTACTTTATCTTTGCAGCGCATCCATGGTTGCCATTGGAGCATGCAACTTTGATGGATTGGACGAGACGTTCTGCCGTGTAGCAGCGCTTGTAAACTGTGGAGAGGCAGCAGAAGTGGCACATGTCTTTGTCTAGGAGCTTGTCATGGCAAGATGAACATATGAGATGCCCCACAGTGCACTGAGGAAGAGAAAATGAATCAGTAATGATATATGAATGATAAACCTTCCCTGATAACCGGCATTGTAAGTTTGTAACTTATTTTTCTTTCATTGTAACATATTTATCAATAAAATTTGCAGTAGGTCGTCATTTGGCCTACTGTTTCCCGGAAAAAATTGGGTAAAAAAAGGTAACAACTTTAGCTAAATGAAGTGCAACTGAAATGGTGAACAAACATGAGAATTTGGAAGTATGCATTGCATTGAGGAATTCCCGTAAAATAGTTCCAGTTAAAAAATGCACAAAGCAGAAAAGTGAATGGAGCAAAATGGAGTTCCTTGCATGTAATTAAATAGGGATCCCAATTAAATAAGCTAAATAGCCTACCAATTAGAATGCCCAAGTTCATCATGTGCAACTGTTATTTGAGAGTTTAACTATGTTGGCATCATATGTAGTTGTGGCTATTCTGGCCATACCTGATGAATTGTCTAAGCCAGCAGTATGCCATCAGAACAATTTGAGCCAATCGGTACACTTAGAGTTCAGGTTACAACCGTTTTTTACTTTCGCATTAGAAACTTACGGATATTGAAATATGTGAAGGTGCTAATGATCGATAGAACATTATATTCTAGCAGTCATATATAACAGTGATCTCCTCAAAGTTAGACCAAAGAAGGAGATTGATGGTCACCACATTTTCGGAGGAGTATAGTGGAAAGGCGCACCATCCTATTCATATCTCGCCGGAGTAGCATAGCAGACTCATAGAGTCATAGTTGCACCATCAAATAAGCTTTGACGCTACAATTTTCAACCCTGATTAATTAATTTTTAATTCGATCAAGTACTAGTGATTGCTAATTTGCTATAACACAGTTCTCTGTGATTTGGGTTTGCGTACAATGAGAAACTTTAAGACACGGAAACTCTTTAGCCTTTACTGATTGAACGACATTTAATTTTAGAAAACAGACAGCAAAACCCAGAGAGCCTGGCATCCAAGTTCCATTTCAGGTCCCCGCAAAAAAAAAGTTCCATTTCAGGATTTATTTGCTAGTAATTTTGAAGTAAGCTCAGTGGGGAACATCTATCCTACCTACAGTTGGGCAACCAAATCAAAGTAACAGACTCGTTGCATACTATAGCATACGAAAAAATGTTTCTTGGACATATATATGCATGCACTGACATCATTGAGGAGGAGGAGGAGGAGCTTGTAGGGTTTGGGAACAGATGAACGGAGGGAGGGTATACCTTGAAAACGGGAGGGCGCAGCGGGTGGGAGCAGATGGGGCACTCAAGGATGTCGTGGTCGTCCATGGTGAAAGTGAAACCGGCGGGCGCCGCCGCCGCCAGGGCCACCTCCGTCTTCTTGGCGGCGCTGCACTCGGCTTCGTTCTTCATGGCTCTAGATGCCATGAGAGCCGGAACCTGGCGGCAGGAGATCGATCCAAGGAAATCGAGTGGATTCTCGATCGCTCCCGCCCTTGATCTGCCTCTCTATAGTCTCTAGGTCGATCTCTCTCTCTGGCTCTCCCCTCAATTTTTGGCTCTCTCCCGCGGTCCTGCCCTCTTATATAGTAGTATCTCCTTTGGCTCTTTCCCGCCCTCTTTGTCTCTCTCAAGGTTTCGAAATTTCGAATGGCGGCAGCTGTGGGGAGAATTTCGAAATTTGAAGGAGGAAGAAGAGTAGAAGCTACAGGCGGGGCAAAAGTTGGGCCGAGTAGAAGCTACAGAAATGAACGGCGCCAAATGGATCGACTTCAATTTATTTCATGCCGAGTATTGATTCTTTACTCATTTCCATGTTGGTTAACTCCTAATTAAGAAAAATATTCGATGATTCCATGTGTTTTCATTCCTGCATTCGAAACACCAACTCATCTCTGTTTCCCACGTTTTACAAATCCTATATTTCCCCCTTATTCATGTGTTTTCTAAATTCCTGTTTTTTTCTTTCTCTTTCGGTGTTCACTTTTATGTGTGCTCCACAGCTCCGTCGATCAGGGGTCTAAACCTAGACTTCCGTGGCGATTGAAGGATCAAAATTATGCTCTTCTCCTAGGGAAATAGCATTACCGTGGAAACCGAATAGTTTGGGTAAATGCTAGACATCACAGTTAGGTTGATTACTACTTTCCTGATCGATCATCGGATGGGGTACCTTTTATTTATATTCAAAACAACCAACGTGGTTCGATGATTCGATCAGCTAGCTCTTGCAAATGCGAGCTGGAGAGACCCTCCTTCCGTTTTGACACCAGATTAAGCAGCACTCTCAACCAAATAAGGCTGAAAAGATTTGGCTATACCCGAGCGCATTGCGCTAGCAATCCCCACTCTTACTTTACTTGAGTTTTGTGCAGAAGATAGCGAGGAGTCAGAGCAAATGGCTAGCGCACATGCTCACCGCCGCATTGCACATATGCTGGACCGCCATGCCGTCGCCGCCACATGCGCCACACATATATGTTTCCCGCTGCCGCACATATGTGTTCCCCATCGCTGGCATGGCAGCCCCGCATATGTGCGTAGAGAGGGGGGGGGGGGGCGGCCCGACGCATATGGTAGAGGGGGGGGGGGTGTTAGAGAGAGGGCATGTGCATGGTGAGAAGGGGGAGGCCCATGGAGAGGGAAAGAAAGGGCAGGCCCATGTGATGGGAAGGCACGTGGACAGTCCACATCAAGTGAAACGTGCAGTGACAATAGAACGCACGGTGCGTCCGGGTGTAGCAAAACCCGGATTCATATCAAGGTTGCACTTGCAAAAATCGGCCAAAAATCCCAAAAACATGGGTCATAACCCACGAAAACGGCCATAAAAAGCACTGTAAAAAATGGCTTGAAACCATGTACCGGGGTCACGTTATCGGAAAGAAAACCCCAAAAATGTGGGCTTGAGCCCATGAAAATGCCCCAAACATTGATTTTTCAGCACTGAGCCAACATGGTCCAAAACTATGTAGGGGAGGGGGTGTCACGATATATGAAAATTGTCCAAAACCCAAAACATGTGAGCTATAGCCCACAAAAAAGTTAAATAGTGATTTTCTGCACCGGCCTAACATGACCTGAAAGTATGTACTGCGGGTCATGATATCGAAAAATCAGCCGAAAACCAAAAACACGTGGGCTATAGCCATGAAAAAACGGTGTTTGTTTGCATCTGCCACCAAAACGCAAAAAATTGAGCCCACAAAAATGGTGAAACGGTGATTTTTCTCCTACCTACCAAAGCAGCACGAAAACCACGTAACGGTGTCACGATATTGGAATATCGGCTAAACCCTAAAAAAACATGGACTATATCCCACGAAAATGGAAAAAATAGTGTTGTTTTCACACCGGCCCAAATTTTTCCAAAACCGTGCATCGGGGTTCACGTTATCAGAAAATCAGGCGATGACCCCCAAAACGGCCAAAACAGTTATATTTCTACACCGGCACAAAATGATATACAAAACTCGCCTGAAAACCAAAAACCATGGGCTATAACCTACGAAAACAACCAATAGTCTTAGTAGCAAAAGGCTTCAAGCAACCCTATGGCATAGATTATGAGGACACATTTAGTCCTGTAGTTAAACCTGCTACTATGAGACTGTGTTGTCTATTCTGTCTCCAGGGGATGGTGTCGACGACAACTAGACGTAAAGAATGTGTTTCTTTATGTTGTTCTGGAAGAGGAAGTCTACATGAAGCAACCCACCTGGATATGAAGATCTCATGCACCATATCACCTTTGCAAACGCAAGGCATTGTATGGTCTCAAACAAGCCCCTCCAGCATGGTTCTCCTGGTTGAGCACTAAACTACATGATCTTGGTTTTTGTTCCATCCAAATCTGATACATCACTATTCATCTTCAATAAGTTGGGCATTATTGTTTTTGTACTAATCTATGTTGATGATATTACAGTAATATAACAAGCTCAACAAGCCAGGCTAGCTGTTATAGCACCGCTTCATGATCTGAGTGAGCAGTTTGCACTCAAGGATCTTACTTGCACTTCTTCTTGGGCATGGAAGTGAAGGAAACTGCATGCTGATGGGCTGTTGCTAACTCAAGAGAAGTATTCTTCAGATCTGCTGACAAAAGCGGTCATGCAAAACTGCAAGGCGTCACCTACACCCCTATCATCCAGAAAATTTATGCACATGAAGGTAGTCTTCTTGGTACCGAAGATAGAACAAGGTATAGAAGCATAGTAGGTGCACTTCAATATTTGACATTGACTCGTCCAGATTTATCGTTCTCGGTAAATAAGGTTTGTCAATTTTTGCATGCTCCCGCTACACTACACTGGACTGCTGTCACATTTATTTTGAGATATATAAAGCACACATTGGGAATGGGACTCACTTTCAGGAAATCCCACTCTCTACTTGACTAGTGCTTTCTCAGATGCAAATTGGGCAATGATGTCTACATGACAGAAAATCAACAGGTGCTTTGCTGTATTTTTTTGGACCGAATCTGATATCTTGGAGTTCAAAGAAACAAGCAATAGTCTCTCGCTCAAGCACTGAAGCAAAATACAAAGCAGTAGCCAATGCAACATCATGCATAATTAATTTGGATGGAATCTTTGCTCAAGGAACTTGGAGTTACATTGAAAGAAGTTCCAATTCTATGGTGTGACAATATGGGTGCAACTTATCTATCTGTTGTCTTCCATGCATGTATATATGCAAGAACGAAGCATATTGACATACATCATCATTTTGTCCGTGAGAGAGAGATACCAACAAAATGTTGAGCATACAGTTTGTGTCTACACATGATCAAGTGGCGGATTGATTCACCAAATCTCTTCCATTCAAAGCTTTGGAGGAATTTCGGCATAACCAAAACTTGTCACACGGTTTAGATTAAGGGAGGGTGTTAGAGTTGTTAGAGATATCGATAGGGATCTAAGATCTGTTGTCGTGTAACCAATCAAGAGATAAGATTGGGATTACACCTATCGATACCAACCTCATGTAACAAACAATACGACTAAGGCCTCTCTCTCTCTCTCTCCAACAGGAAGCCAAGGCGCTACTACTTCCTCATGTCATGCGGAATGACCGTATTGCTACTACTATATGGTACCTTTGGTGGGAATAGCGGCAAGCAGGGGTGGAGGCAGAAAAAATTTATAGAAAGGGACAAAATAGAAGGGATTATTTATTAGGGAGGACCAAAACATAAAAATATGAAACTCACATGATAAAATCGCAAAGTTATGTAGAGACTCGAGTAGAAAACCGAAATCTTAGCGGGGCCAGGGCCAGGGCTGGCCTGATCCCTGCCTCCGCCCCTGGCGGCAAGCTACCCATAGATAAAACTGCCAGTCCGATCGGCGCAAGCGACCTCGGTCCTTGCCTTGAATTATTCCCGTGCAATGAAGAAGGGTGGGGCGAGGATTGCTAGGCACCCCTTGAAGAAGCCGAAAGAAAATTATGTCAAGCTTAATGTGGATGCGGCTTATGCGATAGAGAAGGGGGCAGGACGTACGGGAGCGATAATATGAGATGATCATGGTCTATTTGTTGCTGCGATGGTGTGAGGAATGTACTAAGCCCTTGAGACTGTACAAGGTGGGATGTTTACTGCATTGCAGTTTCCATGAAGTAGGTTCTGCTTTTTACTAATTCAGTCATGCTCCGAACTAGTATGTAGTACTACTTCCTACAGTACGTAGCACACTGTGTATTCTAGCCTGGCAACCTCTATCGTCGTTCCTGATGCTACTAATACCATATGTTACTTTCTCTGTCAAAAAATATATGAATCGGGAATCACTTACTTCAAACATTTTCAAACAAAAAGTTCAACCATGTCATTAAGAAAACAGAATGCCTGATTATATACTACGTACCATTCGTGCAAGAACAAACATGTTGTTCTAGTACTGTACATGTATAATTGCAACTCGACCAATTAATGCTCGATGATGTTCATTTACAGGGCAGGCTAGCTCCAAGCTGAGATGTGACGGAGGAAGAAGGGCCAATGCAGCTCGTAGAGCACACGGCAATTATACGTGCACTCGTTGCAACTATCACACCCATGGCATCTCCCAAAGGCGTCACAGACCTGTGTCGGGTAGTACCACTCGAGCCTGCCATGGCTGCAATCCACCGTCTCCGCTTAACCGCTCTCGACATCAAGCTAGCTAGCTGAAGATGGGCCAAACGGCGCCACGACGTTGCACCACCAGCAGCTTGCCAGCTGCACTCTCCGCCAACCCCAACGCCTTCCACCATTCGAACCTGGCCTGCTCCGATCGCACCCAGCTTCCGGCACCGCCGTGATCGGCCTTCTTCCAGAGCTCTAGCACGCCGACGCCGGCGTCGTCCCGCCGGTTGTGGACGAGCGCGAGGTCGGCGTGGGAACAATGGCTGCTGGAGGTGGAAGTGCTCCCGTTGGAAGACCTCGATGAAGGGGAGCTTGGTTAGCGCCGCGTGTGTCGCGTCGCCCGTGACGACGGCGAGGATGAAGAAGGATGAGGTGTCAAGGTAGAGCCAGTGCGCCGTGCCGTGTGCGTCCACGGTGGCCGCGCGCGGCCCGGGCATGGCGAGCCCGCTGGTCGTGCACTCGATGGGCACGCTCCAGAGGCTCGTGGCGGAGGAGAAGGAGTAGGCGTGGTGCACGAGGCGGCGGCCGCGGTCGCCGGAGTCGGAGACTACGACGATGGCGGTGACGAGCACCCTGAAGAAAGTCGGATCGTCGGCATCGGGCAGCAGCGCGTAGCCAGCGAGGTCGAGTTGGTCGAAGGGAGGCGGCGGGAGGAGGCGCGGGTGGCAGACGGCGAGTTGGTGGAGCCTCCGCCGGTGGTGATCGGCGGCCCGCGTGGGCGTGATGCGGGCGAGGAGCAGCCCGCGGCGCGAGGCTAGGGGCTTGGCGTAGTAGCTGCCCCCGCTGCTGAAGAGCCCGTCGGAGTTGGGGAAGAAGTAGGAGAAGGAGACGCCGGGAAGCGGCGGTACGTGGAGCCTCACGAACTGCGGCGGCCAGTACGAATAAGGTTCATTGTTCATGTTCTTGGACACCGATGATGGTTCCACGCTCTGGTAGAAGACGCCGAGGACGAAGGAGGAGCCGTGGCGTGGGAGAGGGCTAAGGTTGCCGGCGGCGGTGGTACGCGGAACCAGGGCGCGCAGGTGGCGGCGCAGCGGAGGAGGTCGACGGGGTCCGGGAGCCGCGAGAAGATGTCGAGGAGGAGGTCGTCAGGCAACGCTGCTGCTGCGGCCGCGGCCATTGATCGATCTAGTTTCTCGAGAGTTGAACGAGATCGCTAGCTGCTAGCTAGGTCAGGATCGATCACCGCGGTGGGATTAATTAAGAGATTCTGTACACGCATGGATGCAAATATAGTCGTGCAGCACCCGGCCGGCCTCGCTCTTCCGTCCCGTCTCACGAGATTATGAGAAGATAAGCGCTTGACGCACAGTTTTTTTCCTTAAGTTCGTGCCCTGTATAATATAGCATGGGAATTTCTGTCAAAAAGGCCCTAGACCACACATGCCGGTCAGATTGAACGAGACAATTTGTCAAAGTGCAATATCGATCAAGCAGATTTAGCGATCGATCGATACTCAAAACAATATATCAAGAAATGAGAGGTGCTCTTCAAGGAGGACATGTCGGGCGCTGCTCAGTAAACCTCGCGGAATCGCTGCGCTCTTCTTGCTCGGCGGGATGGAAAGGCACCGCCGGCAGGATGACACGTGGTCGCTCCCGAAACCCGCCGCCTGGTCCGATTGTCCATCGCGCGTCCTTCCTTTTCCCCTTTCTTCCCACGTCGATCTCTGTCTATTTTGTTTCTGGTGCTGCATAATTTGTTGTGCTTGCAGGTTAGGTGTTTGATAACTTGTTTTGCTTGGCATCCATGTTCATCGCGTAGTATGTTTATTCTTTGTCTGTACTCAAGGAAACACGAGTGTCTATTTCTCAGTCGTCTAAGAAATATTTATTTCTCAATCAACAATCGTAGCCATCTAATCAAGATTATTTTATCCATCAGACTTATATTAATCTTATAAGAATCTCAATGATTGAATCAAAAGGTCGTTATCATCGACTAAGAAAAAATAGTTATTTCTCAGTCGCCTAATTAAGAAATAGCAAAACCGTAAGGAAAATGCAAGGTTCTGGCCCGACACATGGGCATGCTGGTACAATCGAGTCCATAGCAAACATTTCGTTCATTTTCCTTTTTTTGTCTTTTGAAAAAGAAATCGTTCATTTTTTTTATGTTCCATATTTGTAACACCTTTTTTTTTTATGTTTCTTGTGTTTTCATCCTAACCGAATCTTTTGGAGAACGTGTGAGTCGAAGACCACCCGACACAATAAAAAAAAAGACCATCCAACACAACACATAAAGCAGTGTAACCAACACCATCTTCACCACAAAGAGCAGAGGTGGCTTTTGTTTGCAGTTTCAAGAGAGAGGATTGGGGGGGGGGGGGGGTGGGGTGGGGTAGGCGCCGTGGGGAATAACAACGTTGATGATGTGTCATGTTATTAACGAGGAAAGAGAATGTTGGGGTAACTAGATGTGTTACCATCACACTTCTCAAGATAGAATGAGTCTATAAAACTAATAATGAGATTTTTATATTAGCACAAATATGTTACTACGCACTATTGAAATAGTAATATAAACTAGTAACATATGTTATTCTCCGATCCGATGACTAGCCTATACTATGTTTTTCTTCCGAAAATGTTAATTCACACCTGGTAATAAAATCGACCAAGGTTACAAAATTTTAGTTGGACCAAAGACCATGGAACGAGATCCTCTTACGTACTAGTCAATACTGCAGAGGGACGTAAGTTAAATCGATTCGTTCGTGGTCCATCGGACGGCAGCACATCAGATCCCCTGGAAACGCACTGATGGGTTGGCCCAAAGCCCAGTCCAAGGACCAAGAGGGAAAAGAAGAGCGCTGTCTCAGAAAAAGGCGCCAGAGGACAGGGTGTTAGACAAGTACGGCGGGAGAGAAAGAGATTTCCCGCCAGGACCTGGAGGAGCTCACGTGCTGATCTACTTCGTCATTCCCAGGTAGATCTCAGTTGCCCGATTTTCTCCCTTTCTCGTTCTGTCTCCCACATGACGACAATCACCTGAATTCGAATTTGTGCCAGGACCTGGAGCTCAAGCGCTGCTCTACTTTGGTTTGATCAACTCCCCTATTTCTCATGGAATTAAATGGTTGAATTTGATCAATTTCTCTATTTGTCCACGGAAGAAGAAACTATGAAAGAAACAGAGGTGGCAGAGGAGATTAACAGATCAAGCAATGATCCTCATTTAAATAGGTACTTTCCTTATCTCAAGTACTTTGGCATGAAATCGGTAATTTAAACAGGAAAAGGCTATATGATTTTTGTATCCTTACGTACTGCTAGTGTTTGCTTATTTCCACAACTTCTTTTTCAATACTATTGGTTCCAATATTTTCTCCACACTTGCGCCACTCATAACTCCAACACTAACTCAATTTTTACACTATAGAGTTGTACTGCCAGGTTTGGTACCTCATGTTGGCATGGAATTTACAAATTCAGATGAAGCTTGGGCATTTTGGCTGAGCTATTGTGGGCAGCAAGGCTTTGAGGTCAGAAAAAGGTATACAAACAAAAGAGCATCTGATGGGAAAGTTACATCATGTAAATTTGTTTGTGCAAATGAGGGTCATCGATCACAAGACAAAAGGGACCATTTAACAAAGTTGCCTCGAGCTGAAACTAGAACCGATTGCCAAGTGCACATGAGTGTTAATGTGGACCGGAAAAAGGAAAATCTCAAAGTGACTAAGCTGATTTTGGAACACAATCACACACTGCACCTGCCAGAAACTTTACATTTAATGGTGTCACAGAAGAAAATTTCAGAGTTACAAGCTTTTGAAATTGAAATGGCAGATGATCCAGGTATTGGGCCAAAAGCCTCACATGAGTTTGCAAGTCACCAAGTTGGTGGAGGACTCAATCTTAGCTATACCCTCCGTGATCACAAGAATTATTTGCGGACCAAGCGCCAACGAGAAATGGCATATGGCCAAGCAGGTAGCATGCTTAAGTATTTTTCAAGACAAGATTGTTGAAAACCCATCATTCCAATATGCATTGCAAATGGATCGTGAAGAACAAATAGCAAACATATTTTGGGCTGATGCTAAAATGATCATGGACTATGCACATTTTGGCGATGTGGTTAGTTTTGACACTACTTTTGGAACAAACAAAGAGAGTAGGCCCTTCGGTGTTTTTGTCGGATTCAATCACTTTAGAGAAACTGTAGTTTTTGGTGCTGCTCTCATGTATGATGAGACCTTTGCATCTTTCAAGTGGTTGTTTGAGGCCTTTCTAAATGCTCATAAAGGAAAGGTGCCTAAAACATTATATACAGATCAAGATGCCGCAATGGGAAAGGCAGTTGGAGAAGTGTTTGTAGAAGCATGGCATGGATTATGCACCTTTCACATTATGCAAAATGCTGTCAAGCATCTACATGAAGAGAAGGATGAAGATCAGAAAAAGGAAAAGAAGAAAAAAGAGAAGAAGAAAGAAAAAAATGAAGAGAAGAAAAGAGAGGAGAATGAAGAAACTAGTATTCTGGCAGATTTTAGTGCGTGCATGTTTGAGTATGAAGACAAGGCAGAATTTGAACAAAAGTTTGACCTCATGAGGAAAAAGGTGAGCAAGCAAACTTGGTTGGATAGCATATATAAGTTCAAAGAAAAATGGGCTGAATGTTATATGAAGGATGTCTTCACACTAGGAATGAGAAGTACACAATTGAGTGAGAGTCTGAACAATGATTTGAAAATCCATTTCAAATCTGATTTCGATATCATCCGTTTCTTTAAGCATTTTGAAAGGGTGGTGCAAGGAAAAAGGAATAACGAACTGAATTCAGAATTTGACTCAAGGAAAAAGTTACCAAAATTATTTATGAGGAGACCACCACCTATGTTGGTGCAAGCTAGTAAAGTATATACACCTTGTATATTTGAAGTTTTCCAAGGTGAATATGAAAGATCCTTATCAGCTTGCACCAAGCAATTGGATGGCTGTAATGAATATATTGTAGGAGATTTTACCATCGAAGAAGAGTATAAAGTTACCGGTGATCCTTTGAGACAAATAGTTGTGTGCAGCTGCCAGCAATATGAGAGAATTGGGATATTGTGTGGCCATGCTCTTAAAGTTCTTGATTTAATGAACATCAAGTCATTGCCATCACATTATGTGTTAAAGCGATGGACACGAGAAGCACGAAGTGGAGCTGTACAAGACAAGGAGGGAAGAAATATAATTGAAAACCCATATATGGATGCCATGCTTAGCTACAGATATATGTCCCATCAATTTCATAATTTGGCGGATCGAGCATCCAACTTCCCAAAATGTGTTGCTTTGGTGGATAGCACACTTGACATCCTTGGTAAGCAAATTCAAGAAAAACTCAATGCATGCACAAGCACTCCTTGGTATCCATCTACGATTCCCACAGATGCTAGCCCACCAGATGACTTGTTGACTAACGCGCGCCTAAAGAAAAAGGAGGTTGAAACAAAAACTTCAAAACGAAAAAGAACTTGGCTCGATAAAAAGCACAAGTTCAGAAAAAAGAGGGAAAATGTATGTTGCTAAATAAAAGTGCAATTTCAGTGTTATCATTCTGTCCTTCAATTCTCATAACCGTTCTATTTTATTTCACCACAGATAGAAGAGGTTGGGGAAGAGGCAGGTAGTGGCAGTGCACCAACACAATCACAAGCAGATGCACAAGTACAAGTTGCAAATGATGGTGTTTATAGTGGCAAAGGGAAAGAATCTGAAGTCTACGAGACCAATCTTAGGTTCACTCAATTATTGACGGTAATCTTGTTCATATAGTTATAAAACAAACATAGAGATCATAGTTGTTTATAAAATCTTACTTGTTTATTAAATTTATAGGGACCAATCACAGATGAAGATTTTATTGGGCTGTGGTGAAATATTTCTGTTTTTGACAATCATGTGCTCCGATTTACTTCAGTTCAGTTACGAGCAATGTGCAATTCAGTTAGCATCAACAATTGCCATTTTGTGCAAGAGTACTGTCGTAGTTATTTTTAGTCATAACATCTAATCACAACTACGTCTCAATCTTTCTTGCAATTCCAAATTCAGTTTAACAGCGAGGATGCTTCCTGCACTTTGCGTCTCCAAATTCAATTAACAACAGGATAGCAGCAGTGCACAGGTCAAATGCGACCAGGACGGGCTCCTGCGCTCCTGCTCCTTCTCTTCGAGAACGCGACCAGCTTGTGTGTCTGGGCAGCGGTTGAGCGCGGCGACGAGGACGATACGGCCGGGAGGACCAGCGTGAGCCTGGGCAGCGGCCGGCGACGAGGACGGCCTCCAGCTCGCCTTCGCCATCAACGCCACCATCCTCCTCTACAATATGAGCCGAACTGTAGACCTCTGCGGCAAGCCGCACTTCACCTGGGCCACCAGCGTCGCGCCGCGCCGCACCGCCACGGTGGAAGCAGAGACGGCCGGGAGGAGGGGGCGCCGCCGCCGCTGGTCTTCCTTTTGTCAGCTGTAGTGCGCCGATTTCTGTTTCCCCGTCGTTGAGCTGGGCTTTGGGCCGACTCGCGTTGAGTTTTGATGTGCTGCCGTCCGATGGACTATGAACGAACAGATTTAACTTATGTCCCTCTGCAGTATTGACCAGTACGTCAGAGGATCTCGTTCCAAAGACCACACGGTTTGTTCAACAGCAGCGCCTAGGGAGCCGTGCGACCTACTGCGTCAACATGTGCCAATGGGAAATCAACCAATCAATCAATCGCATTAACATTTTATTTTATTTTCGTACTAGAAATCCTGCAGGAGCAGACCCGAATCAATCCAATAGAGCAGCCTGCAGCAGTAATTCTTTGGGAGCTACTGTAGCTGCTTCTTCCTATCTTTACCCGGAGCTGCCTCCGTCTTCATCTTCACCACAAAGAGCAGAGGTGGCTTTTGTCTTTTTTACAAGACATTTTTGCAGTTTCAAGAGAGAGGATGCAGGGGGCAGCAGGCGCCGTGGGGAATAACAGCGGCTCGCCGTCGACGGCGACGGGGAAGAGTCAGAGCGCCATGAAGAAGCCAAGGCTAGAGCCACCACCCATCGGCGAGGTGAAGCAGGAAATCGTCGTGCACGAAGGCGGCGGAGCAATGGTGGCGGCGGAGGCTGGCTCCGGCACCGGCGGATCTCGGGTGGAGGTCACGGTGAAGATGATGGACTCGAGCGTGCTCCACTGCCCCATCTGCTCCCGTCCCTTCAAGCCTCCGGCCTGGAAGAAGCAGCCGGGCTCCGGGCACGAGCAGGGCGCGTGCGGGCAGACGCTCTGGTGCTCGCCGGCCTCGTGGTAGGTGACGAAGCTCGGGCAGCCGGCGTGCGGGCACTCGATCTGGGTCGAGGAGACCACCTTGTCCAGCGCCGGGCACCGCGAAGCCGCCGCCGCCGTGCTCGCATTTCTGGCACCGCTTGTCCGGGATCTCCGCCAGGCAGCTCTCGCACGCCGTGTGCCCGCCTTTGCACTGCACAAGCACAACACAAATAGATTGACTGATTGCTAATTTGTTTCAGGCGAAATCGATCCACGGAGGTTGAAGGAGGTGAGGTATGGAGTACCTTGAAGATGGGCCCCAAAGGCTCTGCTCGTGCACCTCGTGGCCGCGCACGCCATGCCGGTCCACAAGGTCCGGCACGCCAGGGTCGGCATGCTCCGGCTGCCGGCCATGGGGCCGCCGCGGCACCTGATGCTCGTGGAAGGGAACGACGACAGCGGGTTCCTCCTCACTGTGGGCCGCGGCCAGGCCGGCATCACGGCCGTGTCGGCCGTGTACATTCGGGCCGGCGGCCCGCCGTGGTACGCGGTCAAGATGTGGGCCAACGGGCCGCCCCCGGCGCCGGGGATGAAGACGGACAGCAGGGCGCACGCCGTGTTGGTGGAGATCGTGGCGGTCTGCGGCGCGGCGCCCGGGGCCGTCGACGTGAAGGCGCTGCCCGTGCTGACGGTGCCGAGGAACTTCTTGGTCGGAGGAGCTGCTGGAGCGGCGGACATGGTGCTGCCCGTCAGCGTTCGCGTCGACAAGATGAGCTGACCTTGTATGCTAATGCAGCCTGCGATTGTTATTAGTGTCTGTAGGTGTCACTTTTCTTAGCGCCTGATGGTTAGCTGGAAGTAACATCTCTTGGGTTACAATGATCCTTAATGTGATGCCTGTGCAGGCTAGGTGTTTGATAAATTGATTGCTTGGCATCCATGCTCATCATGTGGACATTGAAGCGGCCTGCAGCGCGGCGCCCGAGGCCTTGTTCGACTTGGAGGAGCTGAGTAGCTGACCATCTTGAGGAAGTTCTTGGTCGGATCTGGAGCGTCGTAAGTGCTGCTGCTCAGCGTTCGCATCGACAAGATGGGTGTCCATTAGTCTTCTCTAATGATCCCATGCTAATGCAGCCAGCGATTAGTGTCAGTTATGAATGTCGCAAAAATAATTCAACTGACATGAAAATGATATCATAGCGAAATTTTATTGGATTGAAATTTTGGGCTCTGGTAACGACCACAGCAGATAATAACGACCACATATCGATAAGCCATATAACACAAAACATGAAGGAGATCAAGGCTACAAAATTGTTGTATTCAAAATTCAGTGAAGTCTCTTCTTCGTCCCGGCATGTGGTGTCGTCTGGGCCGGCCACCAGAGTTCAGCAGCAGCAGCACTAAAGCTGATCAATTTGGACGCTGAGCGTCAGCGTTTCGCTGGACGATATAAGCTCCCGAGGCACCAGCAAGTTCAAGGGTACTGTGGATGTAGTCTGATGCACCCTGTTGTTGTCCCCGTTGTGTAAGTCCACCATGTCACTTTGGCGGAGCCAGCCTAATGCCTGGGTATGCAATGCATACCCAGGTATTTTGGCAGAGTACTGCTTGTATATTTGTAGGCAAAATTTAGAATTTGTGTAGTGTTTAATTATTAACTCCTGTAGAGTTTATGTCCTATTTACATATTGTTTAGCTCAATGTCGATTGATTTAATTAGCTAGCTAGTTTTGTAGAGTTTGTGTCTTGTTTAGTCGCCAAATGTATGACCATTGTTTTACATGTGTTCGTGTTCATTTGGCGTCGGGTGTGTTGAGGTGTGTGATTTATACTCCATCGTATACGTTAAGAAATTGTATGTGGTAAAAGATTAGTTTGCCAAGTACATGTGTAGTATGTTTGTTCAATGCGCCGTAGATGCTATACCTACCGTCCTTTAGATCATCTCTAATAAAAAAACATAGGTGCTATACCTACCGTCCTTTAGATCATCTCTAATAAAAAAAACGTGTATATCCATGTTCCAAATCCTGGCTCCGCCCCTCAGAGTCGTTATTATTTTCTTGTATTGAAAGAAAACACCTGTTCTGTACAGTATATGGAGAGTCATTATTTTTTTCGTGTATTGTAAAAACCACATGCTCTGTATCATATATGGAGTCATTATTATTTTCTTGTATTGTATAAACCATGTGTGTTCTCTAACATACATGAGAACGCGTCGGTTTACAATACATGGTACAGAGCGCGTGGTTTTTACAATACAAGAAAAGAATAACGACTCCATACCATTATACGGTGCAGAACACGTGTTTTCTTCCAATACAAGAAAATAACAATGACTCTCCATATATGTACAGAACGAGTCTATAAAAGAATCCCCAAGGGAAAACAAAAAAATCACAAAAATCTATTCTTGGCCTGGCTGACATGAGTGAGCGGAACAAGAGGGGCGCACCGTCGCCGGTGGACCGTGACGGTGGCAAGAAGGTGAAAGCGGTGGCACAGGTGATGAAAAACGAGCAAGAACGACTGCAGCAGCAAGGAGAAGAGAACGAACGTGAGGAAGGAGAAGTTGGTGCCGAAGATGGGTCCTTGGCCGCGCCTCCGCCTCCGCCGTCACCACCGCTGCCACAGATTGACGCGAGGATCGACGTGGCTTTGTTCCACTGCAAGAGCTGCTGCCGCCCCCTCAAGCCCCCACTCTTCGAGGTGAGTCTCCCCAACCAAGTTGTCGATCGATGCAAAGATATTTGTTTCTATATTAGGAATAAGTGTTCCTGACGGTTTTTTGGCCTTTGCTGACGGTTTAGCCCTGTCAGGAATTTGTCGTTTTGGGGTAGCGAGAGAAAAAGATAAAATTTGTTTGATCTCTTACGTTTGAATGGGTTTCTTTCTTTGTGTTGCAGTGCGAGGCGGAGGGGCACGTGGTGTGCTGCCGCGACTACTGCCGTCACATGCACGGCGAACTCTGCAGCCGCACGGAACCCTCCCGCCCTGCGCTGAACGCCATCCTCACCGCCGCCAAGGTTTCGTGCGTGTACAGAGAGTTCGGCTGCGGCCTCCACATCGTCTACCACGACGCCATGAACCACCTGCGCACATGCCTTCACGCGCCCTGCCTGTGCCCTGAGCCCGGCTGCTCGTTCCTGGGCACCCCGCTGGCGCTGCTCGGCCACTTCGACGCCGCCCACGCGCGGGCCATATCCACCGTCAGCTACGGCCACCCCTTGAAACTCACCCTGCCGCTGTCTCAGCCATGGCACTTCGTCCTCGGGCAGGACGACCGCAGCGTCTTCCTTGTGTCACTGGGCACGCTCAACGGCAGCAGCTCGGCCATGGGAGTGTCCCTGGTCTGCGTCAGGGTGCCGCGGGGCCGCAATACCGGTGCAAGCTCGTCGTCGTGGGTTTACCCGGCGTGGACAACAACATGGGGCCTATGATGACGTCCCGGGTGAGAAGCAGCGCGCTTGCCGGCGGCGCGCCGACGCCGTGGAAGGGCCAGGCCGGGCAGGGGATGTACTTGGAGGTGCCTTGGGAGCTGATGCTGCCCGACGGAACGCTGGCTGTCAGCCTCCAAATTGATCAGCTTTAGTTTGCTGCCGCTGGCACTCTAGTGGCCAAGAGAGCACCACATGCCGGCCGGGACGAAGAAGACACTCCATTAATTGAATTTTGAATCGAACAATTTGTTGCCTTTGTTCTTCTGCATGTTATCGATATATCTGCTCCGGTAGCTACCTGAGCCAAATTCAGTCCAAGAGATTTTTATTATGATATCAATTTCGTATCAGTTGAATTATTTTGAAATGTTGTTTCATCGACATACCATTATGCCATTGATATTTCTTAGCAACATATTACGTACTGAAATTTTCATATCATTGCTTTTTTTTTGTTAAAACTAGTTAACAGCATGTGTGTTTCTAACAAAATAAAATAGTATATAAATTCTCATAACCGTATCTATAATCTTAATCTCTAGGGAATTAATCTCAACTCTTCACATGCAACCTATCCAGTCACCAAACTACCGAAGTACGAGCCTAACATCGGCAAAAAAAAAAACCCCTTTCCCACCATTTCCCATCATTGCCAGTTCTCTGTTCGTCCAGCGTGGCTCGAGCCTCGATCTACGCCGACCGGCGCCCTCCTCTCGAATTCCCTTTTTTTTTTTGAGAGGCCCTCTCGAATTCTCATTCTGCCTCACTGCGACAAAAGCGTGAAACCAGTTTTTGCCCAACGATGGGCCTCCAGCAGTCCAGCCTCCTAATAGATCTCCATGTTCTATTCCCAGCAGCCCAGCCCACCTAGGCCTATTTACATAAACTGTTAGCACTTAACGAATGGGCCTTGGGCTTGGATAAGACAGCGCCCAGCACGAGACACGTTTTCGTTTTTTCCGATCGAACGAATCGTTCGATTCCCTACTTTTCCATCTGTATATTAGGTATCTAAACCCCTACTTGTGTACTCCGTATACGGAGAGAGTGCACTTCAATTTCCAGCAGCCAAGAACATTTGGAAAAAAAGGAAGCAATTTAAGGTGCTACCTATGATGCCACAAGTGAGACCAGAGCATTACACTATTCAAAATACAATTTTCAAAAGTAGTTGGAGCTGGTAATGAAAAATGTATAGAAGACACAAGTAGAGAAACCCATCTTAATCAACCTGTACGATGCTTTGAGATTCGAAGGTCCTACTTAATAAGTCTTCCTATGGTTTCCATGTTTGATAGATATCACATAGCCGATTCGCTTAATCACAAGTTTATGGTTTATTTATAGGTATTATTTTTTCTACTGATTTCGCACACAGAAGTGGGTAATCTCTCCTGAAATGTTATCACAACAGGTCTTAACATACCCCTCCAAACCAAAGACACACAAAGGCCGAGACTTGTAGATGATCTTGCATGTATCTGTTAATACTGCTACTCGACAATGCGACAAAAACCGATTGACAATGTTAACTTCGATGAATCTTGAGACTCCAAAAGTGATTGGATTAAGAAAATAGGAGTTCCTTCTCTAGATTCATTAACAAACCTGAAATACGGATGACACACAAAATTTGCCTACAACAAATGAACTGAACAGTCTAACTATGGAATTTCTGGTCTAGTAATAAACACAACATGCTACCAGTCTTGGAAGAACATATTGGCACATTCCTAAGCTGGAAACGGAAAATAAACATTTGTTATGGGCAGAGCACTTGCATTTTCCTTAACTCGAAACAAAGAATAAACCATTTTCGTTGGACCCAGCAGTGATCTAGAGCATGCGAATGTATTAGCAAATCAGGTAAAGGAGATAATACACCCATAGGAGTAACATCAGATTGGAAGCAACGTGTAGACACTGGAGTAATAGGATTCAGTTAACACACACGGCACAATGAGCATGGATGCCAAGCAATCAATCTAACAAACACCTAGCCTGCACAGGCATCACATTAAGTAAGGATCATTGAAACCCAGAGATGTTACTGCTTCGTTTGATATTTGCTCCTAACATCATATCCAGATGTGCATACACAATTTTTCACGGCAACGCGAGGGAAATAACCTGGTCAATCTTTGCATGCATGCATGTCTTGATTCTTGACTTCTCGTTGTCGCTCTCGATCGATCGATATATAGAAATGCATGCAGTTTAATCTGTCTGAATGTCGTTGCATGCATAGCATCCCTACTTGTGTGGGTTTGTTCCGGAAAGGCTTCTTTGCTAAAATGCTAAGTTACCCTACCATGCATGTAGTCCCCTTATAGAGCTAAGACGCTTTGCATGCATGCAATACACTGGATTCATAGATGATCACATCGGTCAGAGCTTTATGATCTGAAACGATCTTCAGAAGAAATACTCCATCCGTCCCAAATTAAGTGACTTAAATTTCTCTAAATATGCATGTATCTATACCTAAAAAGCGTCTAGATACATGTAATATTTCGACACTTAATATGGGACGGGAGAGTAGAAAATTAACAGTTCTAAGCTTGATATTTCATTACCAGGTGCATCGCGCAATCGAAGCACAAGAATATATCAACCGAGCATTATTAGTCACTAATTTTCACGTGCACTAATTGCACCAAATTGTATCAGATCAGAAAAAAATTCTTCGAAATCTACCGGGCAGGTCGAGTAGCTCAGGAAGATGTGCGTTGGTGAGCTTTCCAGTCCTGCCCGTGATCCCACATGCGCTGCTTCGTCTTCTTCTTCCTCCGGCTTCAGTGACAGGCCATCGCAGACCAGCTCCGCTTCGCCATATCGGTGGCTGGCCGTTCCCTCCGGAGCTCCTTCTCTATGTCTGCCATATCCTTCGGCTGCTTCATCTCGTGGAACAGCTTCTTCAACACCTTGTTCGCTGTTATCCTCGATCTAGGGTCTGCCGTTCTTGTGCACCATGTCTTGCTGGCCTGACAGCCAGTAGATGTCATCTACTCCTTCCGATTCTAAATTCTTGTCGTTGTTTTAATTCAAATTTGCACTAAAACAACGCCAAAATTTAGGATCGGAGGGAGTTGTAGATGTCAGCTGAGTTCTCTGGAGCTAAAAGAGAAAAAAAATATATATATGGTGGGCGGAGCTAGCGCCCGGCTAGACATGGTGTACAGATAGATAAGCAGTACAGATAGATAAGCATCGATCAACGACCTCGGCAACCGGAAGGCTGTCGGGGAAGCTTGTAATCAGCTCGAGCAAAGCGTGTTTCCCCTTGAGATGATGCTTGGGCTGCACAAATGGTATGCAGTTAATTCATCGCCATGGATCGAAAATGATCGCTGACCAGTTCAATACATGCAACTGTAATCTCTTAACCAAGGTTTTAAATTTTGATAATTTCGTGGTCTGAAAATTTTAGGCTTTAGATTCGGTTAAAAATTTCAGTTTCACTAATATAACTTGAGTCCAAAACAAAAGGTAGTTCAGTTCAATCATGCATATGATGCAACTGTTATATCTTAATCAAAGTTTTAAATTTTGATGAAATTTCGGCAAAGTTTTGGATAATTTCAGTGGGTTTCAAAATTTAGCCTTTCGGTTAAGAATTTAAGTTTGACTACAACTTGAGCTCAACAAACTTATGTTTTGACTGATAGCTATATATTGCATAACTTGTGCTAGACAAACTTATGTTTTGCTACAATTTTTATAAAATTTGGTTAATTTTTGTTGAAATTTCAAACACCAAAACCTGCAATACTTCCGGAATTACCAAAATTTTGGTCATTTCGGTGGGTACCGAAAGTTTGAACAACAAAATTTTAAACCTTTATCTTAACTACTTTACCGTGTAAGAGAAATTCTCAGGCTCTCAAGGACAACGTTGTTGGGTCCTTCAATTGCAACATAAGTCTCTTTTATTTGCTTTGTTTCTGTTAAAGCCTCCCTTTTCTGCAAATCCATAAAAGTTTGTTCTTATCCCAAAGAAGACTGTCACATCCGACCGTTTGACACTAACACTGCAATTGCCGACCGACAGTTCGACTCCTTCGTATTTTTCATTCCGGACCAACGGCCCGTCACCCTACATACAAATTCCGACCAACCGTCCGACACCATATGTACACTTTTCCCGACCAATGACAGTCGGCAATTCTGTGCAGTGGATTTGTAGCCTCACTCTGCATCTTCTGACTTCTGAGAATAATAATCTGACCTGCAGATTATTCGCAGATTGGCGCATTCGCTACTGGTTTAGTGAATTGTTGGGGCCTAATTGTTTGGCTAGCTGCCATGTGGGATAGACTTGCTTGGCCTGCTGCAGTTTGAATCTGTTGATGCACTCGTTTAGAACCATCTGAAAGAGAAGATAAGCAGTCATGATTTTTTCTTTCGAAAATGAATCAATAAGCAACGTTTGATAAACCGGAACTTGGAGTTGGATTGTGTGACACTTTGCACACGGAGTCACCGTGCTACGATTAAGGAGGGGTTGGTGCACATGGATAATCAAGATCGACAGATTGTGGTCCGCACTAGCAGGTTAATTATATGGGATTGCTGGTATGAGAGACAGCTACAAGTGATGGATGCGAATGTGACTCAGCCCGGTGGGCTTCTTAGGATGGGCGTTGGCCATCCTGGCCCTGGTGGGCCAAATCACCGTTGTGGGCCTACCATGGGGGGATGCCCCCGACAAGCTGCGAATAAAGAAAAAGGTTGAGATAGATCGAGATGGCCACCTAGGCACCTACCCCATTCACCACTCCATTTTTCTCTCGCCCCAAATAGAGGAGGAGATGTGGCAGCGCTAGGGTTTCCACCGCTTCCCCTTCTTCACCTTGTTCGGCGAAGTAGGCCAAAGAAACTATGCCGAACCGCCTCCATCTACTCCATCAACTCTGGCCGGTTGCCCGCCAGCGTCCCTCTTACAACCCTCACAGTCATCCCTTCCACCCTCATTGTTGGCCCTTGCACCATTTAAAAAACCCTCTGTTAGCACAGGGTCAAGAACTCGATGAATTGGACAATGGTAGTTTTGTGCAGCGTAAATTGCTTGCTGCTTTTCTGTTTCCTTTTTATTAGCGATTAAACAATCAACATCAATGCCTAGCAGATCAACAATAATAATCCATTTCCAGTGATGCCATCTTATGATGACGAATGAGTCCAGATCGATCGGCAAGCGGTCCTAACTTCACGGCACGCACAACATACACGGTTTGTGCTGTAACAAATCAATTGAAGGAGAAAAACTATGTAGAAGATAAGCTAATAAAACTGAAAGCTATAAAAAGATATTAAACTGAATCAAAAACCTTGTCCTACCGCCAACCTCCTCCATGAGGAGCCTGCCAGCAATGCCGTCCGCCTTCATGCTGCTCTGCCTCCCGAACCTCCTCGCCACTTGCTAGAGAAACCGGTGCGTCACCGTCGCCTCCTATATTTTTTTTTCCTTACTGATGATGCTTGCATACATGATATATTGGCTATAGATGTATGTGTGGATCGTGTATCTGCCGTACCGGTTCCATCGATGCTTTGTATGGATGTTTTTTATATTTATTTTAGTTTTTGTCGTTCTGGCTCCGACCATATTTTTTTCCTTGAAGTGGGGTGACAGCTTTCATTAATTAGAGACGAAGAATCTGCAGATGCAGTGCTTACAAGGAAATCATTCTCGTCATGAAACCAATACAGTGCTTCATGCACTGACAAGCATACATATATAGCACAGTAATGAGCTATAGAATTATGACCTCAGACCCTTGTACGTACTGTTGTACATATTTTTACAGGTTAATTGGTCAGTTTTAAATGTTATTATGTTATAGTACTACCGTTATGTTAATTTAAACATGCCATCTTCCTTTTGAACATGGGGAGTGTGTGTGTGTGTGTGTGTGTGGCTATAATTGATATATTTATTTTCTAATGATGTTTATCTTTCAGAACTTATGACGATATCAATAAATGTCGAAGTCCATTAAAATGGGCATATTTTCTATTGGTTCACCAAAAGTGAAATATCAATTTTCTCATGCTGGCAGCATAAAATTATTTTACCTTAAAGGTGCAGGTGTACATTCAGTTTCTAATGCTATTGAAGGTCCATGCATGTGATGAAAACCATTTAACCAAATTAAATGAACGTATATGCTAACTGATTGCACCATTCTTGTTTCTGAAACTTAGTTCTCAGATATTTCATTGAATTAATGTGATGCGTGCAGATCCAACGAAAAAACAGAGGGAAAGGGGTTAGAATAAGATTTATGTGAAAAACTTTGTTTCTCTTAATTCATTTTGATTTCATGATTTGTGGTATTTCTTGCTCAATCCCTGCATTATGTTGCATGTTTTACAAAGGAAAGCACCAGTGGAGTTATGCATACAGCAAATATGAGGTAAGAGGGTCATAAGGTAATTATCGTCTCTTCCATGAATTTTTCAAATCAACTCCCTAGAGATTACTGTTCCAGTTTCCAAGGTCAATTTGTTCCAGTTTCCAAGCTCAATTTAAGTGTGAATAGCTAGAATTTTTTTTAAAGAATCCTTTTTATTATAAATCTGCAAATTAAGAAGAGTATAGAATAGTAGTGCTTTCAACTAACACAAATCTATCTTAGTTATCAATTATCGTGTGAAAAGTCATAATTACAAGTGAATTTCTAGCTAGCTAGAAACATCTTTATCTTATTGGCATGGATGAGCTACTTTTTTTAGCAACACCACCTCAATAGTTACAATCAGTTCTAGAAAATGATGGACGCATAAAGAATCCTATAATGAATTCCATCATCATGCCAATGTTGGTTGAGTCGTCTGGTATCTGTGGTATAGACTATGAACACTTGAATGACTCGATCAAGCTGGTGTGTCAATGGCCGGGTTCGAAATTGTGCATAAGATTAAAGCCAACAAACAAATAAATCAAATGGGACATATACAAGTACAAGTTCAAGACACAATCTTATTTCATATTAAAGTTAATTGGTTGATGAGATCTCCAATTAAGCTTTTAATTAGTTCCAAGAAAAGCAATTAAATTCTAGGTCCTCACTTTTATATGAAGTTTTTCTAAAGCTCCAGAAATCAAGGGCACCCGGTTGCATGCAATCATAAGACACTTCACCCATGACGCAACACAGCAATCCATAATCAAAGTACAGTATTTCATATTATTGTTGCCCAGTTAACTTCGACGAACAACTGTTGCTGATACAAGATGTGTACACACCTGACAAACAAACAGGGCAGACCGATACAAGATGTGTACGCACCTGACAATAGTAACAGAATGGTACCAAGTTTCATACTTCTTCTATACCGGATGGATATTAATGTCGACACGAACGGGAGAGTCCTTGGGGCCCCACATGGCATCTGACACGAAGAGGGATGAGGTTGGCTCGTAAGCCCTCATCAGCCGCCTGACGTCCTGTGCCTCGCTGTACAGCAAGAGGAGGCCTGCCTTGGTGCGCACCTCGATCCTGTAATAACGGGTGACCACCTTGCGCGCGAGGTGGATCACAGACAGCGACTGCCCCGGCGCCAGTGCGCTACGATCGTCGGTAACGACGATGAGGAACATCTCCCCGTCTGAGCTAAGGGACACCAGGCAGGCCGGATCGCCGTGATACATGGTCAGTGCACTAGCAACGCCGGGCACGACCATATACCGGAGCATCGGGTGATCCTGCATGATGTGGTCATGCAGTGATGGTCTGCCGGCGTAGATCCCACAGCCGGCGATGGGGCAGTAGCAAGGGGCATAGAGGCAGGACTGTGCATGGGCCAGCGTCTCCGAGTACAAGATCATCTCGGTGCAGCCGCGTGCTCTGAATGAACACGGCACGGTCAGGTCACCAAGGAGGCGCTCCATGGCGTGGCAGCGGGTGGCATCCTCAAGACCTTTGCACAAGCTGCAGCCGTTGTTGACCACGGGGCAGCACTTTGAGCATGTGATGTGGCCCTTGGTGCACTGGTAAACAGAAGATGGAAACAAAAGAATGCATTGGGTTAGGGAGAAACATTGTTGCCGTACTAGCTACAGTAGAATATGACGCAGAAATTCATCTAACCAGACCATTACATTGCCTAATATATATATGGCCTTTTCTAAACTGGCTCGATCAGACTACGCCACTACGCATAGAGAATAAGTGATGCAGAGGGTTCAGTTGTACACATTGACAATGCAAGGACAGAGATATATATTTTGTCATGGCACAAAAAATCAAACTAGCTGTTGGTGCACAAACATCCCAACATCTCAATTTAATTTACATGTCAGCTAGCAGTCCAGCACTCAGCCAGCCAGTGCTAGTACTGAAATTAGAAGAACAACAGAGTGTATATAACAGCATATACATAGTGATGTATGAAATGATAAAAGTGACCTAGCGATGAGAAACAGCAATAGATCGAGCAACTCAATAGATAACACACAGAACTAAATTCCTTGCAGGGGGGTATGAATGTTACGTTAGTGCCATGGATCATAGTAATAATAAACGAAAGGGAAGGCCAGTCCTTTGATCAATACGGCATGTTTCCTGTACCTGGAAAATGGGTGGAACCAATAGGCCGGAACAGACTCCGCACTGCAGCAACTTGGGGTCTATGGCGACCATGGTCTTGGGAGAAACAGTCTTAACCACCTCGGCCTGCTTAGCCTTCTTCCCCGAGCTCCCCGCCGCCTCCGCCGCAGCCTGCTTCTGCAGAATAATTGATCCAAGTTACTGAGAATAGATCTACCAAGTCAACCTAATTTCCCCACCAAATTTGTTAACTTTAAGCTGCTTGTAATTAATTTTTTGTTTGAGTCTTTTCTGTTTAGATTCAGCGTCATAGCTAGGAGGAATCCATTTCTTTCTTGAGTCGTAGAGCCAGCGGCCGTTTTTGTGGCTGTTGAGATTGAGTTGTAGAAGGAGTCGGTTGTAAACATGTACGTTCTCGTATAGGGTGGCGTCGAGTTGGACTTGGTTTTGGCCAGTCATGTTGGATGCGGTTGTCTGCTGTACTTCTATACAAACAAAGGGAATAAAGGCAGACAAAGCAGCGAAGTTTACAGCGGCATATCGTGTTTCCTGTTTTTCCCATCGGCGAGCTAGGCTAGTTCTAATTCGCTGCAGGCAAGGCAACGCTAGGCGAGAAGAAGGAGCATCCCAGATCGGTCTGATTTCCAACTAGTGGTATCAGAGCCGCGTTTTAGATTTTCCAAAGCTACCGGAAGATCATGTCGACGGAAACAGAAGCATCAAGCGCGTCGAGGGAATCGTCCTCTACGGCGACGTACCCTCATCTCGATCGCAGCGACTACGCCATGTGGGTCATGAAGATGACCGTCGCGTTGGAGGCACATGAGTTATGGGAGCCCGTGGACCCTGGAGGTACAGCGTATGCTAAAGGAGGCAAGCTGTACAGGAAGGATTGGCAAGCGCTCTCGGCCATCTACTCAGCGGTACCGAGAGATGTGCTAGGACATCTCGCCGGCAAGGGACCGGCGAAGGAAGTGTGGGACACAATCAAGACCCTGCATCAGGGATCCGAACGTGTCAAGGAGGCGAATCTGCAGACGCATCTGCGGAATTATGAGAGCTTGAGGATGGACGATAGCGAGACTGTTGATGATTTCGCTGCACGGGTGGCGACGCTTGTCACAGCAATTCGTGATCTCGGCGAGAAACTAACAGAAAAGTCGGTGGTACGCCGATTTCTGCGTGCCGCTCCTTCGCGCTACATTCAGATTGTAACATCTATTGATCAGTGTGTCGATTTCGACGTTGACAATATCAGATCTCGTAGGGCGCTTCAAAGCCCATGACGAGCGCATCCGCTTCTGTTTGGGTGACGTGAAGGAGACGGAACAACTGATGTTGACAAGAGCTCAGTGGATGAGTTTGAACGCGAAGAAAGGGCTCGTCGGACGGATCAAGCAGCGAAACTAGGAAGGAAACTCGCCCAGCTGCACCCGGAAAGAAAGCTCAAAACACTCAGAATAATACTGAGGAAAAACCAAAGAAGATAAGGTGTTTCACCTGTGGAGTATATGGGCACTTCAAGTCCGAGTGTCGCAATCCACCGAAGGAACAAGCACTTGTCGCCAGAGAACATGACAAGGAACCAGCTTTGCTGATGCTCGAGACGTGCGAGTTGATGGAAGAACAGCAAGCTCCTCAAACTCCTTGTGCCGAAGAACTGGCACTAGTGGAAGAGAAGGTATCTCTCCATGATAAAAGGAGGAAGGAATGTGACAGTAGCGTGTGGTATCTGGACACAGGCACAAGCAATCACATGACCGGGGACAGAAGCTTATTCTCTGAAATTGATGAAGAGATAGGAGGCACTGTTCGCTTCGGGGATGGGTCGACCGTCAGGATACACGGTCGAGGCACCATCCTGTTTCAAGCTCGTACCGGTGAACACAAGCCACTTGCACATGTGTACTACATACCGAGATTGAAGAGTAATATTATTAGTCTCAGACAACTGGAGGAACGTGGCTGCAAAATCGTACTCGAGGACGGGTACTTGTGGGGCTATGATCGGCAGCGAAACTTGCTCGTTCGGGTGAAGAGGGCAAAGAATCGTCTCTATATTTTGAACGTCAATCTCGCTGAACCAATTTGTTTACTGACCAATTTTGAAGATGAAGCTTGGAGGTGGCATGCGAGGTTTGGTCACCTGAACTTCCAAGCTCTGCGGATGCTCGGTCAGAAAGAGATGGTGCGCGGCATGCCATGCATCAGCCACACAAAGCAGTTATGGGACGGGTGCCTAGTTGGGAAGAAACATAGGGCACCATTTCCTCGAGAAGCATCGTACCGAGCAAGAAGGTGTTAGATTTGGTTCATGGTGATTTGTGTGGACCAGTTACCCCGGCTACTCCAACCGGGAAGAAGTATTTTTTGCTTGTTGTAGATGACTACAACAGGTTTATGTGGGTAACCTTACTGAGTTCCAAGGCTGAAGTGCTCCAAGCCTTCAAGAAAATAATTCAAGGTGGCCGCTGAGGTGAGTGTGGAGGCAAAGCTCAAAGCCTTTTCTACAGATAGAGGAGGAGAGTTCGCTTCACAATATTCAATGCATATTGTGAAGAACATGGTGTCAGAAGGTACTTGACAGCACCATATACACCTCAGCAGAACGGCGTTGTTGACAGACGGAACCAGACGGTGGTCGCCATGGCTCGAAGCATGCTTACGAGCAAGAGGTTGCCCGGAAAATTTTAGGGAGAAGCCGTAAACACATCAGTATATTTTTTGAATAGAGCACCGACAAAGAGTGTTGTCGGGATGACGCCCTATGAAGCATGGTATGGGCAAAAACCTGCAGTGGGACACCTGTGCACCTTCGGGTGCATTGCCCATGTGAAGAAAGTAGCTGGCCATGCCGGAAAACTTGAGGATAGAAGCACTCCGATGATTTTTATCGGATATGAAGAAGGCTCGAAGGCGTATCGTGTGTATGATCCAAAGACAAGAAAGGTGCATGTCACACGTGATGCAATCTTTGAGGAAGACAAGGCATGGACCAGCGAACCAAAATCTACTGCAGCGACATCGACCTCAGGTGATACATTTACGGTGGTTTATGACGAAACCAATGTTGCAAGTCATGATGCAGGTCACAATTATGGCCACGATGTTGATGGTGAGGCCTCCACCACTCCCTCGGTGCAAGGCGCTGCACCGGACGGCACCCCGGACCTGGACGAGGATGGAAGGTACACATCCTCGGAAGGCGACTCAGGAGGAGGTGATGCTGCCGTAGCAGAGAAAACGGCTACCGCAACAGAGAAAGTGGCTACCGCGGCAGGAAATTCTGGACAGACTTCTGCCGCGGCACGAAATCTGTCTGCCGCGGCAGGAAAACAGGCTGCAGCAGCGGGTGCCAGTGTTATCACAACAGCAGCGGATGGAGGATCTGCCTCAGCGACAGAACACTCTGATGATGATTCCTCTGCTGATGAGGCGCCACCGCCCCCCCCCCCCCCCCCCCCGGCGGACTCCGGAGCGACTTTGACCGTTGAAAGATATGTACAAGAAGAAAAAGCCGATTGTCAAAGCGAAACCAGTGAGAGCCCCTTGCCAACGCTCGGCTAGGTGTCTCCTTGGAGCCGAAGAACCAGCAACATATGAAGACGCTCAAGATCAGAGGGAGTGGCAGGCTGCTATGGAAGCGGAGATGAGTTCCATTGAAGAAAATAAAACATGGAGCTTGGTAGATCTTCCGGTTGGCCAGCGAGCCATCGGTTTGAAGTGGGTCTTTAAAGTTAAAAAAGACTCAGAAGGCGACATTGTGAAGCACAAGGTGCAGTTAGTAGCTAAGGGCTACGTGCAAAAACAGGGGATAGACTTTGACGAAGTGTTTGCACCTGTCGCTAGGATGGAAACTGTGAGATTACTCATAGCTCTAGCGGCACAGGAAGGATGGAAGCTACATCACATGGATGTAAAATCAGTGTTTCTAAACGGTGACTTGGAAGAGGAAGTGTATGTGAGCCAACCACCCGGTTTTGTGCAAGAAGGTAAAGAGGAAAAGGTGTTCAAACTCCATAAAGCATTGTATGGACTTCGTCAAGCCCCAAGAGCATGGAACGCAAAATTAGACATCTGTCACTTGGGTTTGAGAGAAGCAAGCTGGAACACTTGAATGCCGTGAAGCATATACTACGGTATGTACAAGGTTCAAAGGACCATGGCTGCTACTATGAGAAGAAGAAGGAGCACAGTTCAGTGCACATGGAAGGCTTCAGTGATAGTGATATGGCAGGAGATGTTGATGATAGAAAGAGTACGACCGGGGTGATGTTTTTCTTCTGTGGAAATATTGTCATTTGGTTTTCTCAAAAACAGAAGGTCGTAGCACTCTCATCGTGTGAAGCAGAGTATATAGCAGCAGCAGCCGCAGCATGTCAAGGCATTTGGCTGGAGCGTTTCCTCAGTGATTTGACGAACCGTGAACCAGAGAAGATCGTTCTCAAGATTGATAACAAGTCCACAATTTCTTTGTGCAAGAACCCAGTACATCATGATAGAAGCAAGCATATTGAACCCGGTTTCACTTCATCAGAGAAAGCGTGGAAGAAGGAAAGGTAGAAGTCGAGTACATCAGTACCGATAATCAGCTCGCCGACATATTAACCAAGCCACTTGGTCGGGTCAAGTTCTTGGAGATGAGAGGAAGGATCGGCATGCGAGCAAAGGGAGAAGTGCAATCAGCTTAGGGGGGGGGGGGGGGGGGATGATAACTTTAAGCTGCTTGTAATTAATTTTTTGTTTGAGTCTTTTCTGTTTAGATTCAGCGTCATAGCTAGGAGGAATCCATTTCTTTCTTGAGTCGTAGAGCCAGCGGCCGTTTTTGTGGCTGTTGAGATTGAGTTGTAGAAGGAGTCAGTTGTAAACCTGTACGTTCTTGTATAGGTTGGCGTCGAGTTGGACTTGGTTTCGGCCAGTTGTGTTGGACGCGGTCGTCTGCTGTATAAGCAAAGGGAATAAAGGCAGACAAAGCAGCAAAGTTTACGGCGGCATATCGTGTTTCCTGTTTTTCCCTTCGGCAAGCTATGCTAGTTCTAATTCGCTGCAGGCAAGGCAACGCTAGGCGAGAAGAAAGAGAAGCCCAGATCGGTCTGATTTCCAACAAAATTAACCCTAATATCTCCGCCGACCTAGATCCTCCCTCTCCTCCTCCTCCTCCTCCGCCGCAGATTCCTCCTCTTCTTCCTCATCCCCTCCCACCCTCCTAGGGCAAATCAGCCGCCGCCATAGCGGCGAGGAAGCAAGATCTCCACGCACGCGCGCTAGCAACAACGACAGTGTCCCATCTAAATCTCGATGCTTAGCCAACAAACTAATGGAAGCAAGATCTACGGAGATCTGACAGAGAAACCTACGGATCTACGACGCTACCAATTTTCTACATACACTAGACTCTACAGAGACGGTTGCTGCGAGGTAAACTATGGATCCAGATTACTCAAAAGAAAAAACTAGGGAGTACCTTGTTGTTGCCCATGGTCTGGATCTGGCAAAAGTCCCGTCGAACCGTGAATGGTGTTAGGGGTTTTCGATGAGAGCGTTTCTTCTAATTTGGGACGGCTGGAGAGGACGGTTGGTGTGAGTAATATATAAGCAGACATTTGGGATACAGGTGGGAGTGTGTGCGCGTGGATGGGGTGGGGTTCCCGCTAGCCCACGTGACACACCTGGTCTCCTTGTTGCTGGAATGGGGAAGCAAAAAGATTGAAGGGGAAGGAAGGGAAGACCGATAGATGCGATATAGAGGAAACATTACCATAAGTGGTGAAGGATTTAGTTGGGAAGCAGAACCAGTGGCTCGTGGCCTAGGTGGAACTTTACTAAGGAGAAGCTCAAATTCACCATGAAAAAACTGCAGGGGTATTGTGGAGCAAGGAGAAGGTAGGCAACATCGAAGGCACTGAGATCATTAAGGAAGAAAATGGGCGCCTGTTGCGCGAGCAGGTTCTAATTTAATGATCGGGATTGGTAGGTGACCCAAGTGAAGTAGCGAATGGATGAATGATCGGGATTTGCTGATAAGGTGCTTCAACCGGGTGTTAATGACCCTGCTACTATCGTAATGATCCCGAAGAAAAGTGTGGTGGAAGAGAAGCACAATTTCAGACCGATCGATGAGTCAGCAACATGGTGTATAAAGTAGTCTCCAAGTGCATTGTCAACCGACTACGCCCCTTGCTTGAGGAGTTGATCCCGGGGGCCAAAGTGCCTTCCTGGGGAGGATGATCACACATAATGCACTAATCGCCTTTGAATGCTTACACTACATTTATAAGTGCAAAAGCAGGGAAACCAAAACTTTGTGCTTGGAAACTTGTCCTATCTAAAGCATACGGCATGGTGGATTGGAGCTTTTGGGATACAGTGTTGAGGAAGGTGGGTTTCTGTGAAATAAGGATTCAATGGTTCATGGGATGTGTGACCTCGGTACGATACATACCTTTTCATGTGGGGTTCAGTGGTGAAATGTGGCGGAACTCTTCATAAATTTTCAGGTGTTTCGGCAAGGTGAACCCCTCCCTCCATATTTATTTCTCTTCATTGTTGATGGTCTCTTGAACTTCTTGCGACGGTACAGGGACAAAGGAATTATCAACTAAATTAGGGTGTCCCGGTGGGCGCGGGGGTTGTCACACTCACACCTCCTATTCATGGATGACAGTCTCTTAATTTTTTTTAAAGCTTCGGTGGAGCGAGCGAAGCCAATCAAGGAGGCAGTCCACCTCAACAAGCCGCAGTACACGGGGAAACTTATTATTAATTCTACAAAATGTTGTCCAGTGAGTTCTGTTCGGGAGCCCGACATCGCATCAAACAAGAAATGAAGGTCCAGCAGTCCCACTTTGAAGTAAAATATCTAGGGTTACTCCCGCCAAACAGGAGCGTGAAGGAAGACAAGTTATAGCTAATCAAGGAAAGAATTACTAATAAAAAGTATTATCAATTTGCTTGCCCGCCAGGCGTGGGGTCTACGTACTGATCTTTTTGGACAGTCTATGTGCGAGAACGATGAAGGCAAGGTATTACCAAAATGGTTCATTGTTAGACTCGGCATTCACGACTGATACGTCTACACCATGGAAAAGATTTATGTACGTCCCGGAGAAGTTGAAGGGATCATATGGAGGATAGGAGATAGCTCATATCGGTGAAAATTTGGAGACACCAGTTGGTAGCGCTTGGAGGGAATATAGCACCGATTGCGAAGAAACCCTGGAATATGCAAACATATGTACACCTAATCACCCTGGAGAGCCTGTCGGATGAACAATTAATATGACACTTGCTCCACGAGAGATATGTCGAGGCGTTGTGGAAGATGAGGCACTGCTCCAGACGGTGAGAGGCAGATCCATAACCAAATCTGGAAGACCCTGTCACAGTCAAGGTCTGAATTTTCGGATGAATGCTCGCACACGACAGAGTGACTCCCGACATTGCAGAATCTAAGACGTATAATACTAGAGCTTACAGATCTATGCCCAATGTCTGGCGCCGGAGAACGGATATCACGTGGTGTAAGCATAAGGTCAAATTCGAATAGGTTTATTTCTGGTTCATACCTAGTTCTAGTCGGTTTAGGAGTTGTACAGGGGAATCAACGAGTTGGTCTCCTAGTCGTATTCAGTTAGGCTGTTAGATGTTGAGTCGGACTGGCCTCTGGCCGTGTATAAGTACGGGCATACGGTGCCTTGTTATCCTAATCCCAGAAAATAAGAAAAATAAAGCAGGCTCGACACGGGCCTGTAGCCATACCAAAATCAATATTCTCCTGTGTGTGCGTGACGCGAGTAGTACTGGTACTAGCTTGCTAATCGATTTGCTTGCTGGGCAGTTTTGTACGTGTGCGTCTCGCCAGAGTTCATCGGCTGGCCGGAAAGTACTCGACGTGTGCGTTGCTTGTTGTTACTGCGTGACAGAGATTTTGGGCTGATTTCCAACATTTGGTATCAGAGCCAAGGTTAATCCGGCAAAACGGTCCCTAGTACACGGGAGCTATGCCGACGGATGCGGGGACGTCGGGAGCCGCGGCTGGAAGGAACTCAGCACCGGCGACGTTTCCAAGGCTCGATCGCAGCGACTACAGCATGTGGGCAATGAAGATGGAGGTGGCTATGGAATCTCAAGAGATCTGGGACGCAGTCGACCCTGGCGGCAACACGTACGCCAAAGGAGCGGCGAACTATCGCATTGATCGCCTGGCGTTGGCGGCCATCCATGCGGCTGTGCCGAACGATGTGCTACAACACCTGAAGGGAAAGAAATCTGCGAAGGATGCATGGGATACGATCAAGACCCTACATCAAGGACACGAGCGTGTCCGGGAGGCAAACCTTCAAACCTTGCTGAAGAATTATGAGAGTTTGAAGATGGGAGAAGACGAGGCGGTCGACGCGTTCGCAGCGCGTGTAAGGACGCTCGTTAACGGGATCCGCGACCTAGGCGAGACACTCTCCGAGATCTCCGTGGTTAGGCGGTTCCTACGCGCGGCATCACCAAAGTATATCCAGATCGTAACCTCAATCGAGCAGTGTGTCGATCTGAAGACCCTCACGGTGGAGGACTTGGTGGGGCGCTACAAGGCGCACGATGAACGACTCCGGATGGTGTTTGGAGACGGCAAAGATGACGAGCATCTGATGATGACCCGTGCGCAGTGGTCTGCTATGGCTGCAAGGAAAACTGGCGATTCGTCATCGTCCAGTGGAAGAAGAGATCAAGCTAAAGGAGGAGGTCGAGCACAAGCAAAGAAAGCTCCTCAAGGTACCAAGGAGAAAGGTGCGGCCCCCAAGAAAAAGTTTGATCGCAAGAAGGTTAGGTGCCACAACTGTGGAATATACGGGCACTTCAAGTCAGAGTGCCGAAAGCCACAGAAAGAGAAAGCATATATGGCCAGGGAAGAAGATGATGATCCGGCGCTGCTGATGGTAGAGATGTGCGAGCTGATGGAAGAAGGTCAAGAGGAAGTCATCGAGGAGAAGTCTGAGTCCGTAACCCTTGTTGAAAAGAAAGTCTACCTACATGATAAAGCAAGAGTGAAGGCGGGCAATGTGTGGTACCTTGACACGGGCGCTAGCAATCACATGACTGGCGACAAAACCCAATTCGCAGAGCTTAACCTAGCCGTGGGTGGCTCGGTGCGTTTTGGAGATGGTTCCACGGTGGCGATACAAGGGCGAGGCACAGTTCTTTTCGAGACAAGATTTGGCGATCACAAGGTACTAACCGACGTATATTATATCCCCAAGCTGAAAAGCAATATAATCAGTCTTGGTCAACTCGAGGAAAGGGGATGTAAAATCGTGTTAGAGGATGGGTACCTGTGGGGCTACGACCGACAACGCAAGCTACTGATGAAGGTCAAGAGGGCAAAGAATCGCTTGTATATTCTTGACCTAGACAGAACAGAACCGATCTGTTTGCTAGCTGGTCTTGATGATCCAGCATGGAGGTGGCACGCTCGCTATGGGCACTTGAATTTTCACTCGCTTCGACAACTCGGCCAGAAGGACATGGTGGTTGGGATGCCGACGGTGGATCATGTTGAACAAGTGTGCGATGGATGCCTAGTAGGGAAGCAACGGCGAGCGCCGTTTCCCAGAGAAGCAAAGTACCGGGCAGAGAAGGTACTAGATTTGTTTCACGGTGATCTGTGTGGCCCAGTTTCACCTGCAACCCCAGCCGGCAATCGCTATTTTCTACTTGTGGTAGATGACTACAGTCGGTACATGTGGGTTGTGCTGCTTAAAACGAAAGCTCAAGCGTTTCAAGCATTCAAGACGATCAAGATTGCTGTTGAAGTAGAAGCAGAGGCAAAGTTGAAGGCTTTCCGGACTGACCGAGGAGGAGAATTCATCTCACATGAGTTTGCTGCATATTGTGAGGAACATGGCATCAAGCGTTTTCTGACAGCCCCATACACACCGCAGCAAAACGGTGTTGTTGAAAGAAGGAACCAAACCGTGGTAGCAATGGCTCGAAGCATGATGAAGAGCAAAGGCTTGCCGGGGAGGTTTTGGGGAGAAGCGGTGACTACAGCGGTATACTTGCTAAACCGTGCACCGACGAAAAGTGTCATTGGCATGACACCGTATGAAGCTTGGTGTGGAAGAAAACCTTCGGTCGATCACCTTCGTACTTTTGGGTGCATGGCACATGTGAAGAATGTTTCTGGACATGTGGGAAAGCTGGAAGATCGGAGTAAGCCGATGATCTTGATGGGTTATGAAGCAGGCTTGAAGGGACACTCGAAGGCTTATCGTGTGTACGATCCACGAACAAGAAAAGTTCACGTGGCACGCGACGTCGTCTTTGAAGAAGAGAGGGCATGGGATTGGTCCTCAAACAAAGAAGAGAATCAACAAAATTCGGATGATATGTTTGTTGTATCTTACCCTATCTCTGAGCATGCAGGTCATAACCGTGGAGAAGGCCACGACCATGACGCAGGTGGCGAAGATCCACCAGGAACGCCACCGGGCCATGGCGCTACACCGGTGTTCAGCTTCAGTAGAGCACCGGCCTCATCCTCTGCCACGGCAGGATCCGCGGCAGGAACAGCGGCAGGAATCCCTCCCGCGGCAGGATCCGCGGCAGAAAATTCTGCCACGGCAGAAATCGCGGCAGGAAGATCTGCGTCTGCCACGACGCAAGAAACGGCAGAAAATCCCTCTGCCGCGGCAGGAGCGAGTGAAGGGGAGGATGCAGCAGCCGGCGGAGACGCTGAAACTTCTACCGCGGCAGCAACCTCTCAAAGGGCATCGACGATGGTACGATCGCCGGTGCAGACTCGGTCACGGACTCGACGACCTACGCCCGAACGACTTAGACCTCTATCGGAGTTGTACCCTTCTCCAAAGAAGATGATCCGCAAGACGAAGACGGTCAAGATGAAGCGCACAACGAAGGAAAGGTGCTTGTTAAGTACCGAAGAACCAACCTCGTTTGAAGAAACTAGCGAGAAAGAAAGTTGGCGCAAGGCAATGGAGGAGGAGATGGGATCAATCCAAGATAACAAGACATGGAGCTTGGTTGATCTCCCTGCAGGGCATAAACCCATAGGCCTCAAGTGGGTATTCAAAGTGAAGAAAGACTCCAATGGCAATGTGGTAAAGCACAAAGCACGCTTGGTAGCAAAGGGCTATGTGCAGCAACAAGGCGTTGATTTTGAGGAAGTGTTCGCTCCAGTCGCAAGGATGGAATCGGTACGGTTGTTGATTGCTTTGGCCGCTCAAGAATCCTGGAAGCTACATCATATGGATGTGAAATCAGCATTCTTGAACAGTGACCTACAAGAAGAAGTATATGTACAACAACCTCCAGGTTTCGTCGAAGGGGGGGCGGAACATAAGGTGTTGCGACTGCACAAGGCATTGTATGGGCTACGGCAAGCACCGAGGGCATGGAACACCAAGCTGGATGCTACACTGGTGTCCCTCGGATTTGAGAAGAGTCCATTGGAGCATGCTATGTACAAACGAGGTGAAGGGAAGGAACGGCTCCTAGTTGGAGTATATGTTGATGATCTGTTGATCACGGGTGCAGATGAGAGGGAGATTGCAAGATTTAAGAAGCAGATGCTAGATCTTTTCAAGATGAGTGACCTTGGTTTGTTGAGCTACTACCTCGGGATAGAAGTATGTCAGCGAGGAGACTCAATAACTTTGTGTCAAGAAGCTTATGCGAGGAAAATCCTTGAGAAGTGCGGCATGGAAGACTGCAATGCTACCTCAGCACCGATGGAAGCAAGGCATAAATTGAGCAAACACAGCGAAGCAGATCCTGTTGAAAGTACCGAATATAGAAGTATTGTGGGAAGTCTGAGATACTTGGTGAATACAAGGCCAGATTTGGCATACTCGGTTGGGATCGTTAGTCGATTCATGGAGAACCCCACAACGGAACACTTTGCAGCGGTGAAGATGATTTTGCGGTACATCAAAGGAACCCTGAATTATGGGTGTGTTTACTCAAAGAAGAAAGAGGAGAAGACACAACTAGTCGGGTACAGTGACAGTGATATGGCCGGCGACGTTGATGACCGTAAAAGTACTTCGGGCATGGCGTTTTTCCTAGGTGGAAATATTGTGAGCTGGATGTCACAGAAGCAGAAGGTTGTGGCTCTATCCTCGTGTGAAGCTGAATACATTGCAGCAGCATGCCAGGGAGTGTGGCTAGAGCGATTGCTTGCTGATCTACTAAACCGAGAACCAGAAAAGTTTGAGTTGAAGATCGACAACAAGTCCACTATATCTCTGTGTAAGAATCCGGTGTTTCATGATAGAAGTAAACATATCGACACCCGGTTTCATTACATACGAGGATGCGTGGAAGAAGGCAAGCTTGATGTTGATTATATCAGTACAGATGAACAACTGGCCGACATATTGACGAAGTCCCTCGGAAGACTGAAGTTTCAGGAGATGAGGAAGAAGATCGGCGTCGACGTTATCAAGTAGAAGTTCGTTTTGATCTTAGGGGGAGAATGTAAGCATAAGGTCAAATTCGAATAGGTTTATTTCTGGTTCATACCTAGTTCTAGTCGGTTTAGGAGTTGTACAGGGGAATCAACGAGTTGGTCTCCTAGTCGTACTCAGTTAGGCTGTTAGATGTTGAGTCGGACTGGCCTCTGGCCGTGTATAAGTACGGGCATACGGTGCCTTGTTATCCTAATCCCAGAAAATAAGAAAAATAAAGCAGGCTCGACACGGGCCTGTAGCCATACCAAAATCAATATTCTCCTGTGTGTGCGTGACGCGAGTAGTACTGGTACTAGCTTGCTAATCGATTTGCTTGCTGGGCAGTTTTGTACGTGTGCGTCTCGCCAGAGTTCATCGGCTGGCCGGAAAGTACTCGACGTGTGCGTTGCTTGTTGTTACTGCGTGACAGAGATTTTGGGCTGATTTCCAACACGTGGCAGTCCAATACACTCCCGCGAAAGCCTTGCAAGAATAGATGTGTGCAGACTAGATCGATGCTACCGGAGGACAGTGCTCTCGCCTATATACAGGGGGACGGATTGGTTTTTGTATTTCTTTTTTAAGGCAATTAATCACCGGGGGGAGAGGGTAGCCCATGAACTTGCTAAATTTGGAATGAGAACTAGATCGCAGAGTGGGTTCTTCAAACCCCTGCGGACATCTCAGCTCTGTTAAACCATGAGTGTAATCCCATATTCGCTAAGTATCAAAGCAAGATCACTCTTCTATATAAATAAAAAAGATCTCCGGCCGGTGCATACTGAAGCCAGTCCACTTACATAATATTAATAAAATATACTCCCTCCGTCCAACAAAGGATGTCTCAAGTTTGAATAAATTTGAATGCATTTATACACTAAGTCATGTCTAAATACATCCAAAATTTGACAAATTTGAAACATTTTTTGTTAGACAGAGGAAGTAGTAATAATATTTTAACAAATATCATTAATTGATATTGAAATTTCAATGCAATATCAATGAAGTAATTAATATACGCTAATTAAATCTCATTTATATAGAAGAATGATATTTAATGAAATGATACTAAAAAACAATATAGCCAATTGATATGAAATTGATGCCATTGTGAATTTTTATTGAAATCGAAATCTTGAGGTCCGGCATCTACCGGAGCCGATAAAAACGCCGCGTCCCTTAGCCATCAGCGGGATCGAGTACAATCGACCATCAATTAAAATTGTACAATTAAAATAAAATGGAGTCTCTTGTAATTCGTCCGGGCCGACATGTGTGGTGGTGCATCAAGCAGCAGGGGCAGCCTGAAGCTGATGAATAAGGACGCCGATCTCTAGCGTTCCGTCAGACGGAATCAGGTCCGGAGTCAGCTTCAGGTACGGCGTCCCGTCCCCAGGCACCGGCAGGCCGCCAGGAAGAGCGCTGGTGCTCACCATGGAAGTCATCTCAACATAAGTGTCCTCGTCGTCGGGTGACTCCACCGTGAGCGTGCAACGGTACACCGGCCGCGGCGCCGGCGCCGCGTTCGGCCTGACGTAGATCAGCGACACGGCCGTGAAGTGGACACGCTTGGCCAGCGAGATCAGGAACAAGCAGCTGTTGCCCATCCCGACCACGGCGTGCCACGCCTGGGAGAGTGGCAGGATGAGCGTCGAGGGCACGCCGTACGTGACGGCAAAGATGGGGACACCCTGGATCGCCAAGTGAGCCATTGCCAAGTGGCTGATCAGCAGCAGCGGGGAGCCCCGGAACGCGCAGCCGCGCTCCGGGCACCAGCAGAGCGCGTCAGCCTTCTGCGTCCAGAAAAAGAAAATGCGAAGTTAGATGGAGAGATCGACCAAGCTAGACCCAACTCAGTTTTCCCCAGACCAGTCATAGCGAAGAGCCAGTACGTACGATCTCGCCAGATCTGACAGGGATACATACGAATCTACGAAATGACCAATTTTCTATATACACTACACTTTGCAGATCAGAGCAAAGGAACTATATATGCATGGATCGAGACGTGATTCTACATACCTTGTCGATCGTGCCCATGGTCTGGATCTGGCGAGTCCCCTTGACCCTTGAGGGAAGCACTCGGAGAATGTTTCCTTTCTCCGGTACTAATAGGTTTTTTATAGGGACAACGGGCTACAGGTCACAGGTGGGTCTTTCTTACTTTGGAGGGTTTGGTCCGTTGCTGGGGGTATTAATTAGGTATTAAGTGTTGCTCCATATATATCAGATGCGAGGTAGAACGGACGAGAATGACCTTTGCCACATGGGTTAAAAGTGCGAGAAGAAGCTGCAGTTAGATGCAGCGACAAAAGCGAAGCCGAGGGTGATCGACCTTGTTGCTCAGAGGTTACGACTCCTGTTGGAGCTGCTCACTGTCGCCAGAGAAGAACATATGATCCCTAGGTATATAGGGATGGCCAATTGTTGGGGGGAAAGGGACGGGGAGCGGTAATATGTTTTTTTATATACTGAAAACAGTAGGAGAGGCTACTACTGTGCTATATTAACCATAATAAATTTTTACAGATTACATATGTATAATCAGGAACATGCCCCTTTTATTTAAAGAAGGCGAATCAAATCTAGTAAGATGGGTTGTGGACCAGTACTAGATGATGGTGGACATGATAGTGGTGGAGGGGAGTGGAGGGAAGAATGACGGTGGGAGCGGGAAGTAAGAAGACGAGTGGACATTTGAAGGAAGAAGAAAGGCGGGTTTAGGCCCTCCGTTCGATTTCGATCCAGTGGATCAACTAGTCACTATTGTTTTTGAAAATCGGGAACGGTAGACTAAATTCTAACTATGTGTGATTAATTTCGTTTCTTGAAATGGGATATTGTGTTAAACTGTGGACTCTCACTAGTCAGATAAATCTCAAGATTTTGTTGTTATGTCTCCGTATATAAAAGAAATTTATGCCGTGTTACATCCATGAGTGGTGAGAAATAACTTTCTTCTGGAAAACACATCACAACACCAAATGAAGCATTAAATGCTTACATGACCATGGAAAAATACATCAACTAAATTATCCACTTCTCTACACTTCATAAGAACTCGAAATCTCGAATCTCTTCCCTAACCCCCTCTTTTTCCTGCAACCGTTCACCCACTTCCCTGCACTTCGACACCCCCAACATGTTGGCCTCCGACAAGTCCTTTTTCATGAACCCGATGCCACAATCCACCCCCTCTTCCAGGAAACAAATCCACTTTCATTAATTGTAATTAAGGTGATTTTCATGGAGTTTTTCAGTTTGTCCCTAGTGTCAATTACATTTTCACGAGTACATGTCCCTATAAGGATATATAAGGATGTAACGAGATTGAGTTATGCACTAATTAAGTCATTTTACCCTTCTGAGAGTAATAACACTCGTTGATTATTGCATGCCGCCAAAAGAACTGGTGATGCTTTCTGGAAAAAGTAAGAATTGTTATTATGGCTCCGTTTATGACTAATACGTGCATCCATAAGTGATGAGAAATATGTTTTTCCAGAAAGCATCACCACAACACCAAATGTAAATCCTTACATAAAAGTGAAAAAAAATACAACCACTCAATTATACACTTCTCCCCCCTTTAATAAGAACTCTAATATCTGCCATAGACCTCTCTCTTTTCCTACGACCGCCCACCCATCCACTTTTTCGCGCTTTGACATGTGACATCTCATTTTTAATTGATGTAATGCAACAACCCACATCCTCGTCCGTCAAATAGATCTAGTTTCATTGTAATGTGATTCTTATCGAGTTTTCATCTGTCCTTAGCTTCCAGCCACACTTTCACGAGAAGCGGCGTACCCATGTAGAGCCAGCAGGGTGCACAGGACACACGATAAAAAATATTTTATTTGAGACATTTAAGCTATATATAATATGTGATAACACAAATTTAGGTATAAAAAATTGTGTGCCTTGCACTTTAGGTCCGCCCCTCACGAGCATGCGTGCCTTAAAAAGGACTATGTAGCGAGAGTTATGCCCATGCGCTTAGTCATGTTTTCTCTTTTGAGGAAAAGTAACTGTGAATAATTTCATAAGGCGAGAACTATTTTGATAGAGAAAGAAAAGGCCAATGAATTACAAGGGTAGAAAAAAAATACCCGTGAATAATTTGAAACCATATGGAGTTGCCTGTTACTCATTGGCCTGGAAGAACATTTTTTTGAAAAGGGGAATCACCCTGGCCTCTACATTGATTGATGCACATACCCATTTTATTGCAATGTCCTTAAATAACCAGTTTGTTATCAAGTTTCACACAAGGTTGATGCAAAAATCAGCAAACGGAAAACGAGTATCATAAAGTGGCTAAACATTGATGATTCGTTTAGGCGACCGCCATCACCCCTGGCTGAACAAAGCCCGTGCGGCCATCTCCACTAGTCGGCTGCACCTAGAGGCCATAGAGCCCCACTGGTCCACAGAAGCGGGTAGGACCATAAGCGGATCCAATGCGTAGCCTTGTGAACATCCTGGAATAAATATATGATCAACTCCCGTATTGTTAAAAACTAAATCGATCCAGCGATTCCAAATTAAATGCTTACATAACTGCAGAAAAAAATACAACCACTCATTAGAAAGCTTAAACAATCCTTTGCTCATTTATTTTCTTTATTTCTAAAACTTCAACCTCCTCGCTTGATCTTTAGGTCAGCATATCCACTTAGTGTGGCGATATTTGTGTTTGTGTTCATCACTTTGCCAAAGAAAATCTAGAGCTGTAAAGCCAAGTCTTTCCTGAACCGGCCTACAGGAATTTCGAGAAAATAACAGCATAAACATTATGGCAGACTAGTCAATTAATCAAGAACACCTCTTGATTCAGCCACCAGGGTTCAAATCCTGGTGCTCACAATTATGTTGTATCCGTTTCCCTTACAGTTTTTATATCAAAAAACTGAATTAATCAAGACAAGTCAATCTGTATATATGAGATCAGCAGCTTGCTCTTCCAGCATCCCAGCTTCCTTTCGAAACGATTTTCTACTGCCCTTCAATTCTTTCTTAAGAAGAGTTCGAAAGTGAATTGGGATGCCCAAATATCAAAATGGAATAGAGAGCCAGATTCGCATCCGAACAATTTCTTATAATGGCCTTCCTCTTTGTTGGCCTTAATGAAGCAGAAATCTCACTCTTGTGAAATTTAACTTCAAGCCCGAAAGTTGCTCAAAGATACATAAAATCAGATTCATGTTAACGGCTTTCTCTAACTCATGTTCCATAAAAATGATTGTATCATCTGCATATTAAAAGATGGAAATTACCCCAAACTAAAATGAGGGACTCCTAAGCAAGGTCCCTTGGAATAGAGAGGGAGGAGAAAAATAAAAAGGAGCCTCCCAGACAGGGCCTAATCTCCTGGGTCGGTGGAGCACTCCGTGGATCTACTTTGGATCTCCTCCCAAATGAGGTGAGCAACATCAAGCGCAGGGAGAGCTTTCCCGCCAAAAATTCTCCGGTTGCGCTCCTTCAACTAGCTAATTCTTACTAATTAAGTTCAGATAGTAGGTACTCTTTCCATCCAATATAGCTAGTATATCTCAGTGCAGCTGCAAGCTCTGAATGAGCACGGCTGTTAGGCTGCCGATCGCGAGGATGCACTCCACGGCGAGGCAGTGGGTGGCATTCTCTCGTGGCTTTGACGGAATACTTTGAGCATGTGATGTGGCTAGTGGTGCGCAGTGGTAAAAAGAAAGAGGGAAACAAAAGTACTAACAAAATTTCACTTATATATCAACGAAATTCAATCGTATAATGATGGAATAATGATCAATGCAGTATGTTAACGAAATAATATTTCAAAAAAATACTCAATTAATTTGAAATTAATATCATACTGAAATTTTATTGAAACTGAAATTTTGATTGGTAGAAGTATTGCGTCCCTCTTAGCCATTGTTTTCTAACCGGTGGCAGTACAGTCAACTATGCAAATTGCCAATCTTTTCAAATGCATAGAGCTGATACTCGGCCCGTCATAAGCCAAAACATGCAAAAGATCGATCCCGTCGACAAAATTTTCAACTAAAATTTCAATGGATTCTCTTATTCTTCATCCCTGCATGCATTTGTAAGATCCAAGATCTAACTATGAATTCATCGCAAAGATCAACAATTGAATATCTTATTTCGGTAAGCTCTCTCCCATCCACCCTCACAGCTATATATCCGTCCAGTTCTCGGTTCATAAGTCGGAAGACAAATTATTACAAGAAGCCAGCAACCTTACAAGGGTCTCACACTCACTAATAAACCCAGTCTCAGCTTACCGACCCGCTTGCATTGTCACTAAACCCAGTCTCAGCTTACCAACCCACTTGCAGAACCTGGTCAATCTGGATGCTGACCGCGATCGTTTCTCCGGACAGCACCATCTCCTGAGGCACCTCCATGTGCACCCTGTCGCAGACCGCGGGCTGAGTAGCGACCCTTTTCTTCTTGTCCCCGCTGAGTGACTCCAACGTCATCTTGCTCCTGTACAACATCTGCGACCCCTGTACGCCGCAGGCAGCCTGATCCCTGACGCAGACCTGCAGCGAGACGCTCATGAACGCGCCGCCGCCGGGCGCCGCCGCCTGCAGGACGACGAAGAAGGCGCTGCGGCCGTCCTCGCCGACCCCGAAGGCGACGTCCCATGGCCGCGAGAGTGACATGGTGAAGTTCCATGGCTGGCCGTACCTGACGGCGTAGATGGGCCGCGCGTGGGCGTCGGCCAAGTGCTGGACCAGCGCCCTGGAACAAGAGCCCTCGAACAAGCAGCCGGGCTCCGGGCACGCGCAGTTCTCCACAGCACTCGGAGCGTCAGCCTTCTGTCAAAGAAAGAAAAAAGGGAGTGTAATTCAGAATAGATCGGCCAAGACAAAGTTATAATTTTTCGGCCCAGAATCCAAACCCTAATTAAAATCTCTCTGGCGGACCAGGCCCAGCGGCGACCTAGCTAGCTCCGCCCTTCTCCTCCTCCGCCGCCGGTGCGCCTCCTCCGGCCTCTTCTTCGATCTACAGGCAAATCCGGCGCCCTCCTAGGCTCCTAGCTAGGGCAAATCCGGCGCCGTTTGCCATGCCCACAAGCACGCGCTACAAGAGTACCCCATCTAAATCTCGATAGCTCTTGTAGAGAATAAACAACAGTTATACCGGCCAGATCTGACAGAGATACACACGAATGTACGGTACGAGAGCAATTTTCTACAGAAACTACCACTCTATGCGCGCTAAAACTCGATTCCTTAGCCAATAAACTAAAAGGGGAAACTACGGATCTAACAGAGATACGAGTACCTACTAATCCCCTTTCTATATACATACACTACACTCCATCGAGATTGGTAAACTAGAAGGGGAATCAATCAAAGAAACTATGCTTGGATCGAGACGAGATGTACATACCTTGTCCGTGCTGCCCATGGTCTGGGTCTGGCAAGTATCCCGTTGACCCGTGAGAGAGGGGAGCACCCCGAGAATGTTTCCTTTTCCGGGTAATAATAGGATTATTGGGAGGGGTACGGTGGAGAAAGACTACTTGTGCTCTCCACGGAGTGTATAACGGGTTACAGGCCACTGGGTTACCGGTTACGTTACCTTGGGTTTGGTAGGGGTGTTGTGTGGGTTGCTGGACGGCAGACACGCAGGGGTCTTTCTTACCTTGGGGTTAACAGTCACGGGAGGAAAGTAGAGTTACAGCAGCACAATTTCAAGTGACTGTTGCATTTCTGTGTTTGATTCATGTCAGTGCATGTGTCATGAATCGAGATGATTTTCACTTTCAAGTGACTGTTGCATTTCTGTAAAGATTTAGGGGATGATTTCAGACTACGAAATTATAATTAGGAGGAAGACTTGGTGACTTTGAGAGAAAGCAAAATAAGAATGGGGTATTCTCCGGACTCAATAACGCCGTACGTTGTCTCTTGGCCCGATCCCTCAGTAATGTTTGCTTAGAATTTAATAAGGTTTCCTCATGCACGGGGCGCATATAAATTTCTGGACACAGGGAAACACAAAAAAGATTCATTTCTCAACTGGACGTTGTTACATTTCTCCAGATTTTGTAATTTTGTAATCTGACAAGCAATAAGTCTATATATTGGAGATCTAACTTGTGCCAGCTTCACATATCGTTTGTTTCTGTTTTTTTTCCATCGATAATTAGGGCTAGCCTCATATCGCTGCAGGCAAAGCACAGCTAGGCAGACGAAGAAGCTGCCCAGGTCGGTCTGATTTCCTACAAAGTGGTATCGAGGGATGTGCTAGGACATATATCGCCTGCAAGGGATCGGCAAAGGAAGTTTGGGACACAATCAGGACCCTGCATCAGGGATGTCAAGGAGGCAAATCTGCGGAATTATGAGAGTCTGAGGATGGGCGAGAGCGAGTCTTTGGATGATTTCGCTGCACGGGTGGCAGCCGCTTGGCACAGCGATTCGCGGTGACCTATAAGAAAATTCGGTGGTACGCCGGTTTCTGCATATGCCACTCTGTGCTATATTCAGCTTGTAACATTTATTGAGCAGTGTGTCAGATTTATGGACGTTGACAATTCGAGATCTCCTATATATGGCGCTTCAAAGTGCGTCCGCTTCTGTTTGGGTGGCACGAATTACAATGATGCTTCAAAGTCTCGAAATTTTCTGCTGCAAATCTGAAATTCACGGTGGACGGCAGGGAGCTGTACGCCGACAGCCATGTACATGGTGCTAGAGCCGCTGTGGCCCAGCATGGCCGACTCGCCCAGCCAATGTCGCCGGCTACACCTCCCGTTAAGCCAGCCTCCCCGGCGGCAGATTTCAGTTTTCAACTTTTCACCACCTGCTGGCAGAGGCGCGTGCCATGGCCAGCACAAGGCACTGTACGTTTACTCTAAAAAAAGAGAAAGAAGTAGTTTGATGCATATGTCACCTGCGGGGGTTTTCGGAGGATGACTGAAGCATTTCTTGTTTTATATATACTCCCTCAATTTCACAAAGAATGGCACGCACGTATTTCAAAATTTTGCTTTGACCAATAATTAGACTAATGATTTGAGGCTTATGTGTTACAAAAATTATATCATTAGATTCGTATTTTAAAAATCTTTCCAACGATATAAAATTTGTAACATATAATCTACATACAATTGGTCTAAACGTTGGTCAAAGTTCGATCTCGAAAAGCGTGTGCGCCATTCTTTGTGAAATGGAGGGAGTATTAGGTAGAGATTGGTTTTTAGTTGTATAGATTGTTTTTCGTAGCAACACACACGGATTTCTGAATATCTCTTTAAACATGTGTTCTATTTTATTGTCCATAGAAATGCACATGCCAAAAACTATCTCTTCAAACATGTGGAGAATTGCTGACAATACGAACAGAGCACAGCGGGCGTGGCAGCGCATGTGCAAAATGCTACTCCCTCCGTTCCGAAAAGGAGGGCGCGTAACATTTCGCGCGATGTTCCGAAAAGGAGGACGCGCTCCTCTTTTCTCCTCCCACCTGACCAAAGAGTCCCTACTTTCTGTCCACTCAACTACCCACCCGTCTGATCACTTTATTGCCTTCTTGTTTTACTCTGCATGCAGATTCTTCCCCCTTTTCTCTTCTCCTCCCGAATACTACTCCTCCTGCTCCTCCTCCACTGCACCTTGCTGCCTCCGCCTCCAACTGCAAGAGAAGAACACCAAGACGAGATGAAATCAAAAAGAAAAATCGAGATGTTTGATGAGAAATCGAAGAGAGCTTGTCTTTCGTCTGTGGAGGACGAGTCAGCTCTGCTTGCCGTTGGCTTCGACATGCCTGGCGACCACTCCGACGACGAGACCGACGATGTTGAATACCAGGATCTTTCAATTTGGGGGGAGAGCCAAGAAGAAAGCGACCAGCACAGCGAGGGCCGTGCGTGCGGTCTCGATGACGGCGTGTGCGGACTCAGCGGGGACATGCACGGCGGCACGGCGCGTGGACTTGGACACACGTGCGGCAAGCTCGGCCACGGCCACGACGACGGCACGCGTGGGCTCGGCCACGACCACGGCCGCGGCGTGCACGGCAGGTCGTGCAACTCCCAGCTTCGCGAGCGCATCCAGTGCGTGCCCGTGGACTCAAGCGATGACGGAGCTCGCCATCTCTGCTGTGTGCGTGGGTGCGGAGGCGATGGTGGTGGCATGCTTAGAGACAGAGCTTGCAGCCGCGGTGACATGGGCGATGGCAGCGGCGTGCGCGATGTCATGGCCGTCCAGTGCGCGTCCATGGACACAGGCAAGGCAAACAAGGACCAGTGTGTGGCTGCAGAACCTGGAGTTGCTGATTGCTGCAAGGAAGAAGCTCCCGATACCATGAACAGCGAGGACTACGAATTGGCGTACGCACCTGATACTTACGATGAAAACACTAAAGATATTTATTGGCCTTTGATGAAAATTTATCTACCTGATTACTGGAAAATGTGTCACATGAAAGTGAAGAAGTAATACTTTATGTGTGGAGCATTGAAACTGGGGAGTATTTTGTTGTTGTTCTTGTTTTTGCAAGGCTTGATGCTTGCATAGGATGTTGATTCGGCAAAGTGTATGTTTGTGTAAGATTTGTTCCAAAACTGGGAGTATTTTGTTGTTGTTCCATGCTTAAACTGTTCTTTCCAAACAAACCAAGATAACCAAGATAGCTAGAGATAAAAGACCGACTACAAATTTTTGATAGAAACACTACTTGCGACACTTTGAAATTCCTAGCAAAAGCTTTACACATTGTAGTGAAACAGCATGCTGTACAAAACATCAAACCAAGGACAGAGTACTGGTACTACTCCTGTGTAGTCCCATTTAGGAACTCTGTAGCCTCACTCACAATAGTGGGTTCACAGTGCAGCCCAGCTGGAAGTGCACCAAGTCTCTCCATAGCTTGTTTGCCGATATGCGGGATCTTGTACTTGTGTTCTCCTTTCAACCTCATGATCTCTCGCATGCATGTTTGATGGGTTAAAAAGACACGGTTGCTCCTGACAACCGGATATTCATCCCAAGCTTGAATTACCTTTGTGACTATGTCCTTGAGAGATCTTGGAGATGACTTTTGGAACAAAGACTGAAGTGCAGCAAATAAACCCAAGTCTAGAATGTTGGTATCAGGAGAGTTGGGTGGCTGACATGTAAGCTGAATGTCAAACCCATCGGAGGTGGCTGCTGCTACAAACTCTGGATCATGGACTGAAATGTGAGTTTTTGCATTATCTTGTTGAATGATGATTGGCCTACCACGATCTTCTTCGGGCCACTTCTCCTTGATAGCTGGCAATACTTTGTTCACCAGGTAATCACGACTAACCTCCTTGGTGACCGTCGGCAACACCTTAGTTTCCATAGTACCTTTCGGTCGATTCACACTACTCCTTTCAGCTGGCTTCTCGGTCACAAATGGAAAGATGCCAATCTTCCCATCGAATGTAATGTTTTTTTCTGCATCAAATCTTGGTCTAGCAACGGCTGCAAGAAACATAACCTTCTCGATGAAGTGCTTGCTCTGCGTGGTTCTCAATGGATCCTCCTCGTCATTTGCCAAGTAAAATTTCTGGGTTCACTTTGTGCGATAGAATCATTTCTCATCAATATAAATGGTGTTGTACATGTCCAGAAATTTAGGCTCATGAGGTAAGCCCTGTGGGTCTAACATGGACAGTGCATACCGAACCCTAGCTTTCTTTTTTTCTTCGGTGATAGTCGGCTTGATCGCATTAGTGTACCACCTAAATCTGCCCTCCTTCAGCCGCCTAAACAAAGTGGCCTTTGCCATATGCAATTCATTGGCCAGATCCTTGAGGGTAGTTCTCTTAGATGGCGGGATCTCTTTGATGGCATCGGCATCGAATGCAATTCTTTTGCAACCATAATTCTTCGGCTTCTTGCTATTGACTCCTTCAACACCACCACGTTGTCCATCAGTCCAGATCCTCTGCACAGTCTGTCTAGGTACATCAAATTCAAGAGAACAGCCTGAGTAACACCTTTATTCAAAACATGAAGAGATGTTCTACCAAGCATTGCCGCATAAAGTGTTTGTCTCTCTTCATTGCTGTATTTTCTCCTTTGATTGACCATTGTGCCGACATCTACAATTGAAGAAAAAGGGAGGAAAAGAATTAGCTTTAGCAACTTTTAATGGCAAAATCAACAATAAAACACCACAAGCATAATCGATGCGTGTACAACAGATGCGCATTGCAAAAGAGAAAAAAAAAACTTACGGAGATGCTGCTGCTGGTGATGGGCCTGCTCGTCGTCTGCATGGCCATCGTGATGGGCGTGCTCCTCTTCTGCATGGCCATCGTGATGGGCGTGCTCCTCGTCTGCATGGCCATCATGGTGGGTGTGCTCCTCGTCTGCATGGCCATGGTCGTCGGCGTAGCCGTGATCTCCTCCGTGCTCGTCGTCTGCATGGCCATGGTCCTCGGCGTCGCCTTGATCTCTGGCATGCTGGTCGTCTGCATGGTCACCATGGTCGTCGGCGTCGCCATGATCTCCGGTGCGCTGCTCGTCGGCGTGGCCGTATTCGCTCGCGTGCACCTCTTCGGCGTGTACCAGGACTTCATTGGCTGGTACACCGCGTCTGCGACTAGCAGTGAGTCCCAGCCGGGTGCGTCCACGCCCGCGGCGATCGGGCATTAAGCCGCGGCCGGCAAGCACGAGCCGCGCGCTGCCGCTGCCAGCGCGTTCCAGCATGCCCGAGCTTGAGCCAGGCGAGAAGCTTCTGCTGCCGTTGAGCTCGAGCCGTGCGCCATGAATTCCGTTGCTGCGTCCAGAATGAGGCTCGCCGAGGTGCTGCTCCGCTTGATGATCGCCACCGCGTCCAGCATGCTCGAGCCGTCCATCGCCGTGCCCAGCGTGCTCCAGCCGTGGGCTGCCGCGGCCGGCGACGTCGTCCACTCCATTCCCACGGCCGGCGAGTCCGAGTCCGTCGCCGCGTTCGGTGAGCTCGAGCAGTGGGCTGCCGCGGCCGGCGACGCCGAGAACTCCATTCCCGCGGCCGGCGAGGTCGAGCGGTGGGCTGCCGCGGCCGGCGACGCCGAGAACTTCATTCCCGTGTCCGGCGAGCTCAATCCGTGGGCTGCTGCGGCCGGCGGCGGCGTCCTCTCCTTCTCGTTCTTCGTCAGTATCCCACTCCAAATCAGAACTCAAATCCTCAACTTCACCCTCATACTTTTCTACCCCATCCCAGTTGATCGGTTGGTTAAGATCCAAGTCGGTCATGAAGGAAAGCAGAGAAGAAAACAGAGTGAGTGGTGAGCAGAATTGGATTTTCAGCTCATGCTAGCGCATGGAAGATGGAGCAAAGGATGAGCAGAATGGAAGATGGAGCGTAGGACATGACCAGTTTTCAAATTTCAATTTCGTTGGCGGTACTAATCAGTCTACTGCCGAAAATTCGTTTCCTCCAAAAAATTTCTTGCTGGTCGTCCGTCCAATGAGCAAACAGTTCTGTCCACACCGCATGCAAGGAGGTGGAAGCTGAGTGGACTTGGGCAAGCAACAAGCAGCGTAGTGGTGGGCCCAATGCAAATTCTTCCGAATTGTTTGCATGCAAGGAGCTGACTAGTGATAGCGACAGCAGCCCACAGCCAGAGGAGATTGCTTACGCACAGAGTACTACTCAAAGGGCAAACAGGTCCAAATGAGATAACTTTGCACTGCATTGGTTTGGCTGCAAGAGGTTATGCGCCCTCCTTTTTGGAATGGAGGGAGTAGTAATTAAGAACTCGAATATTTTCCCTAACCCCCTCTTTTCCTGCAACTGTCCGCCCACTTTCCCGCGCTTCGACACCCTCGGCATGTCGCCTTGTTCATTTTCCATGCACCTGATGCCCCGACTCACTCCCTCTTCCACGAAACAAATCCAGTTTAATTGTAAAGGCGTTTTTTGCGGAGTTTTTCATCTGTCCCTAGTTCCATTACATTTTCACCAATATGTATCTCAATATGGATGAGGATGTAATCAGATCGATTTATGCACTTAGTCTTTCTCTTTTGAGAAGAATCACACTCGTTGATTATTACATGCCGCCGAAAAGAACTTGTGTCCCCGGCAAAAAGGAGCAGGAAAGGTAGAGTAATTCTAACTACGTGTAATTAATTTCGATTGTTGAACTGAGGTATGTTAACTTGTGGAATCTGGCAGGTCAGATAGATCTCAAGTAAGATTTGTTGTTACATCTCCGTTCTAACTAACACTTACATCCATATATTTTTTTTCGAAAAGGAGGGAGTCCCCCGTCCTCTGCATCGTTAGATGCATAGTATTTAAGAATCAAACATCATGCAAATATCCAGAACTACAACTCAAAATGACAACAAGCTAAAAAGGAAAACACTCCTACTTGCCTATTACTGGCTCGCCAAACCATTTGGAGAATGACAGTCTCCAATCGGTTGCACCCAAAAACCAAAAGATCATTTGCATTCGGATGATGCAGTATGAACCGTGAGGCTCACAAAGAGATGCATGGTGATGTAGCCATCACAACATCACCAATCCCCGAACAGTTCCACCCATAAGCCGGCGAGAAATATATTTTTCGGAAAGCACCACAACACCAAATGATGCCTTAAATGCTTATATAACTGCGGAAAAAAATACAACCACTCGTTATGAAGCTTAAACAGCCATTTGTTGAGTAAACAATTATTTTTAATTTCTGAAATTTCAACTCCCAAGCCCCTTGATCTTTAGGTCGGCAAATAATATTCCACTTAGTGTAGTGACATTTGCATTTGTATTCATCACTTTGCCAAAAAGAATTTAGACCTATAAAAGTCAAGTCTTTTCCGAACTACTGCTACCAGAATTTCGAGAAAAGACAGGATAAACATTGATGGCAGGCTAGTAAGAACTGAATTATTCAAGAGAAGTCAATCCCTGTATGAGAGCAGCTTGCATTCCCAGCATCCCAACTTCCTTTCGAAATGAATTTTTTTAACGTTTTCCACTCTTTGTTGAGATCGAAGAGTTCGAAAGTAAATTGAGATACCCAAATATCGAAAAGGAAGAGAGAGCCAGATTCTCTTCAGAACAATTTCTTACACTGGCCTTCCTCTTCGTTGACCTTACCGAAGCAGACTCACTCTTGTGAAAATACCGGAAAGTTTTGCTCAAAGATACATAAAATCAGCTTCATGTATTAATTAACGGCTTTCTCAACTAAATGAGGGATTAGACCTCTAACATGGACCTCCTCCTTTGCCCTGTCAAGGAGGATTGCCAGCATCGAAGAACTATTCCTCCCAGCCAAGTATATCCCAGCATCTACTATTTTTTGAACTGGAACCCAGCATCTACTATGACTGGCTGCACCCTCCGAGATCTGCAAATGCAACTGAATGATCCCCGCAAAAAAAATGCAACTGAATGAGCACGGCACATACTCTAGCATAAGAAAGAGGGAATCAAGTGTACTAACAAAATTCTCTCATATACAATTGGAATAATGATGAGTATGTTAACAAAATAATATTTCAAAAAATTCTCAATCAATTTGAAAATTGACATCATCCTGAAATTTTGATTGGTAAAAGTGTTGCGTCCCTTAGCCCTTGTTTTCTAACCGGCGGCAGTACATTCAACTGTGAAGATTGCCAATCTTCTGAAATGATCAACCTATAAACAATGCATAGAGCTGATAGTCGGCTCGTCATAAGCCAAAACACGCAAAAGATCCTGTCGACAAAATTGTTCAATCAAAATTATTCTTCATCCCTGCATGCATTTGTAAGATCCAAGATCTCACTACAAATTCATCACAAGATCAACAACAATGGAGTATCTTATTTCGGTAAGCTGATCCCTCCCATCCACCCTCACAGCTAGTTCTCGGTTCACAGAAGTCGGAAGTGTAAGTTAAGATCGATCCGAATTAGAGTCACTTTCTGGTTTAGATCAATGTTGTTGAATCGGTTTAGAATTTGTAAAGGGATTCAACGGATTATAAGTTGATCTCTTAGTCCAGTTCGTATTTAGTTACATAGTAAGATTCGGTTTGCAGGTTGCCGCGTATATATAGGCATGTACGCTCTGTAAACGTTAAACCTAGAAAAAAAAAGAGAAAGGCAAGGCTTGACACGAGCCTTTTGCTATCCACAAACTCCAATCTGTTTTCCCGTGCGTGTGTGGTTTGACGTGAGTACTGCTCTGCTTTGCTAGTCGATTTGCATAGCGTTACTGCTGTACGTGCGCGTCTGGCCGGAATCAATCGTTGTTGCTTGCGAGAGAGGATTTGGGCTGATTTCCAACAGGAAGACAATTAAATTATTACAAGAAAGCCAGCAATACAACAACAAGGGTCTCAGTAAACCCAGTCTCCGCTTGCAAGCCTGGCGGGCAGCCTCCTCGCCCTCTTGGGCCTGGGTGCCGGCAGAAACTGATCAATCCGGATGCTAACAGCCAGAGTTTCGCCGCCGGACAGAATCATGTCCTGAGGCACGTCCAGGTGCACCCTCTCGCGGAACGCGGGCTGAGCAGTGATCTTGTCCTCCAGCGTCATCTTGCACCGGTACAGCGGCTGCGGCCCCACGTAGTCAGCATCCTCCTCCTCCCTGACGCAGACCTTCAGCGAGACGCTCACATTGGACGCGCCGCTGCCGCCCGGCGCGGCCTCCTGCTCCTGCAGCAGGACAAAGAAGGCGCAGCGTTCGTCTTCCCCGACACCGAAGACGACGTCCCATGGCCACGAGAGTTGCAGGGTGAAGTTCCATGGCTGGCCGTACGTGACCACGTCGTAGATGGGGTGCGCGTGGGCGTCGGTCAAGTGCTCGACCACCACCGCCGTTGGGCCGCCCTCGAACAAGCAGCCGGGCTTTGGGCAATAGCAGAAATCCTCCTCCTCCGTCTCCACAGCAGCATTCTCCACAGCAGCCGTAGCGTCAGCGTTCTGTCCCAGAAAGAAAAAACGGAAAGTGATTCAGAATAGATCGGCCAAGACAAAGTTACAATTTTTCGGCCCAGAGTCCAAACCCTAAAATCTCCCTGGCAGACCCGGCCCAGCGGCGACCTAGCTAGATCCGCCCTCTCCTCCTACACCGGCGCCGCCTCCTCCGGCCTCTTCTTCTACAGACAAATCTGGCGCCTCCCTAGGACGCCCGCGCGCTAGCTCCTAGTTAGGGCAACTCCGGCGCCGTTCGCCATGCCCACGCGCACGCGCTACAACAGCACCCCGTCTAAATCTCGACAGCTAGCTCTTAGAGAATAAACTAGAGGTATGCCAGATCTGACGGAGATACGTACGAAACAACAATAATACGAGAACAATTTTCTACCGGATCTGACATTCTGACATACGAATCTACGATACGAGAGCAATTTTCTACAGAAAGTACACTCTACGGGCGCCAAATCTCGATAGCTTAGCCAGTAAACTAAAGGGGGATGTACGGATCTGACAGAGATATACCTGCGAATCCCCTTTCTATACACACTACACTCCACGGAGACGGGGAATCAGAGAAACTATGCATGGATTGAGACGTGATGTACCTCCGTGTTGCCCATGGTCTGGATCTGGCCGGCGAGTATCCCGTTGACCCGTGAGAGAATGCTTTCTTTCTCCTTCCTGGTAATAATAGGACTACTGTATTGGGAGGAGTGGAGAAAGACTACTTGTGCTCGATGCAGTGTATATATGACTGGCTACAGACGTAGGTTACCTTGTTAATTGGCTATTTTGCGACGGCAGACACAGGGGTACTGTCTTTCTTACCTTGGGGTTAACAGTTACTTACCGTAGGAAGTTACAGTCAGGTGCGGGAGCGGCAACAAAAGCAAAACCGAGGTTAATTGGCCTTTTGCTTGGAGGTTGATTCGTGGTGGTGGTGCGCACTGTTGCCAGAGAACATATGATCTCCCTAGGTATAGCTAGAGGGATGGCCAATTGTTGGGGAATGTTAGCTTAAGCTGTTGATTTGTAATAGTTACGAGTCTTTTCTTAGCGTCAGCACAAGGAATTTGTTTCCGAGTTGAGTCGTAGTCAGCCAGCGGTTGTTGTGGCTGTTGAGATTGAGTCGTAGTATGTCAACCTATCCGAGCTAGTTCGTATGGGATGGCGTCGAGTTGGATCGGACACGGCTTTCTGCCTGTGTTGGGCGCGGTCGTCTCTGTTGTAAACTTATATATGAGCAAGGGAATAAACGGCAGGGCAAGTTGCACCGGGAGACATAGTAATCCGACGAAATGTTGTCTAGCGAGTTTGTCGGGTGGGAGTCCGAGATGGTATCAAAAAAGAAATGGAGGTCCAGTAGTCGCACTTGGGAAAAAAAATCTAGGGTTACTCACACAAGAAGGGCGCATGAAGGAAGACAAGTTCTAGCGAATCAAGGAAATTAAAGAAGCACTAGTAAAAAGTATTATCAACTTGGTTGCCCGCCAGGCGTGGCGTCTACGTACTGATCTTTCCGGACAGTCTATGTGTGTGAGTGATGAAAACAAAGTATTATCAAAATGGTTCATTGTTGGACACGGCGTTCCTAATTGATACGTCTACCATGGAAAGGAATTATGTACTACCTGGAGTAGTTGAAGGAAGGGATCGTATGGAGGATAGGAGATGGCTCTTCGGTGAAAATTTGGAGACACCGGTGGGTAGCGCATGAACGGAATATAGCACCCATTGAGAAGAAAACATGGAATATGCAAACATATGTGAGTGGCCTAATCATCTTGGAGAGGCACGTTGGATGAAAAATTGATATGACACTTGCTCGTCCATGACAGAGAGGTCAAAGCATTGTTGAAGATGGGGATTCCGATGAGGCAGATAGAGGACTTCCTAGAGCGGCACAAGAATTAATGGAATGTTCTCATTCGAGAGCGCATACAGCCCCCCTTCTAGACAGTTTCAGCTTGTGCATAAGCTAGTCTCAGCTTAGCTGTTCCTAGGAGCTTCGGTGTGGGGAAGCTGACTAGAAATTTGTCTCCTCTACTAAACAGTTTATGGACCTTGAGCTTATTTTTTTTATGACTGGCGTGAAATTGTAATCGAAGAACACAAATATATTTTCTTTATGCAATCAGAAAATTCATAGTCACCATAAACAAAAAGAGAAGTGTTCATCCATCCATTTCTCAAATCCATCACTGAAATTGAAAAACAATCAGAGGCTTCCCCGTATCAACTAGACATTGAGAGGCTTCGGCAGGCAATTCCCACCAAATTGACTAGCGCAGGAAATCTGGAACAGCAATACACAACGGAAATCTGGAGCAGCAGCACATAGCTCATAGCGCAGCACAAGAACGGAATGTTCTCATTCGAGAGTGCATACAAGATCGGGTGGGCACGCTCACCACTGATCTCGCGAGTGAGTGCTTCGAGCACTGCTCCAGGTGGTGAGAGGAAGATCTGGAACCAACTCTATAAGACCCTGTCACGGCCAAAGGTCCGAATTTTTGAATGAAAGCTCTCACACAACTGATCGACTCACGACATCGCGGAATCTTAAACTTAAAATACTGGAGCATACGGATGTATGCCTGATAAGTTGTCAGGCGCCGGAGAACGGATATCACGTGACAGTCGTCCAATGCACTCATGCAAGAGACTTATGAGAATAATTTTCACTTTTGTTTCGGAAATAAGTGAATTTCAGTAATTTCAATTTTCTTTAGCCAAGTGACCAAAATTCGCAAATGAATTTGATAATATTTAAATCAACCAAATTTGAAAATTTCAACAAAAAAAAGTCTGAAATTAATTTGAACTTTTGTGTATTACTGAAATTATTGAATTATTTTGAATGAAAGAGAATTATTTCGGGCCCCACTGAAACCACTGAATTTTTTAAATTTCATTGAAAGCGAAAGCCATAAAAGAGATGTTCATGTTGGTTTTTGTCTTTCTGATATGGATAGACTCTTCTCGCAAAAAAAGAAAAAGATGGACTCTTTGTCGTAGGAGACCCGTGTGAAATCATATGTGATGTGTAACATTGGCAAGTGTTTTAGATGAAACATTGATGTGGATACTTTGGATAATATGGATATTTAAGTGATGACATGTATCTTGTTTGGACTTAGTGCTTTACTAGTGGTGTGCTGATCCATTAGTTTCTTATGTGAAAACATGACGTGAGTTGTGTGAAATTTACCCTGAGTCAAGTCATGGACTTGTGCTCGTACTGGTTATTTGTGTGTTCGCTTTCAGGTGTTGCCAGAGCTAGAAGAACGTGGTCGATGACGGGATCGAGAGACAAAGCTTGGGAGAAGCTGAGGTCGAGGATCAAGGTCATGCGGGACGTTCGTGCGAAGGAACAATGGAAGTGAAGGCTACGATGATCCGGGAGGGCACCGGTTTGTCGTATGTTGTTTATACCGGAGATGTACGGTATTGGAGATATTCGATACGTGATGGTCGAGTTTTGAAGACATCACAAGAAGAGTTGATGGCATGAAGTGACATCAAGGTGAAGATATGTAGGTCCAGCCGTGGCCGGATGAGAGCTGTTTAAAGATTAAACAGTAGCGTCATTAAGATGGCGTCGGATGGAAAAGTGATCCACATGAAAGTTGTGCACGTCGTCGAGACGAACAACTTTGCTTTTAGAGTCATCTCAATCCGAGGTCGTATGCGGGCCTCACGGACAAAATACTGACCGGGACAGAGGAGTCCGTGTTGGATTCGGATTCGGTTTAGAGTTGCGAATTTTCCCTTATAAATAGAGGGCATCCTAGCTAGGGTTTTAGCAAGGACGTGAGGGAACTCAAAGCTTTGGATCTAGATCAATTTTTGGAGAGTTCTTGAATGCATGGTTGCATCTTTTGTAATCGATCGACATCGTTGCAATAAAGAGATTCGTTGGCGGTGTCATCTCTGTTCTTCTCGGATCTTCATGAAATCTTCGTGCTAGATCTTTCTAATACTTTGGTGCAGGTTCATCACAAGTTCATAATACTTTGCTGCAGGTTTATCACGAGATCAAGAGAAGATTGCGATTAATTCATCTTTCTTGTTATTCCTCGAAATTGGTTTTAGATTAATCCTCGTAACTTTCTGTCAGCTGTTACTATTTTGATCATATCTTTTGATTGGTAAGTCCGATTGAGCTGATTCTTCTTGGGTTGGTTAGATAATTTTAATACCCTTCTTTTCCATACTCATACGTATTTTTTGGTTCATCCAATCAAAAGTTACAGCTGTTTTACTATCACGGACAGAAAGGTGATTTAGGGTTTGAACTTTCGGGAAAAGTTTTAATTTGCTTCCGCGCAATCATTCACCCCCCCTCTGATTGCCTATCTCGATCTCACAACCCGAGTCCATTTCCTATCGTTATTTTGGAGACGCTGGCACCTGAGGAATGACATCGTAAAGCGCAAAGGATAAGCAACAACGGCTGACTCGGTATCCTTCTTGCTACACTAATCCAGCAATGTCGTTACAACAGGAAGGGGAAAGGAGAAATCTTGGCAACTCTCCATCCTACAGACTCAACAGAAGGACAGCACGGCGTCATAGTCACAAAAGCCCTGGGGTACTGGGGAAAGGTGAACGTGGATACAGCTAATCATGCAGATACGGGAGAGGCGAGCATTGGGGCCATTTTCCAGGACTGCGCAGAAGTACCAGAACCATCCCATGGTCTAGCTGAGGAGTGGTAGCTGAAGCAGAAGCATGTTTGGTCGATCGGTGTGAAAATAGCAGTGGAACAAATCCATATGCTCATCATATTGCAGGCTAACAATCTGGAAGAGTTATCACCGCGCTATCAATATCATATGGGCCGGCTTGGGCAATTGAGGAAATCAGGACCGGATTGACATTTATCTAAACTGTGCGGGTGCATCATGTAAAGAGTGAATGTAATAGGGTAGACCATGAACTTTCTAAATTTGGAATGGGAACTAGATCTGCTTAGTGGGTTCTTCAAACCCTGTGGGAGATCTCAGCTCTGCTAAACAAAGAATGTAATCCCATATTCTCCAAGTAATAAAGCTAGCTCGCTTTACTGTAAAAAAAGGTCTCCGGCGGTGCACTCTCATATCTATTAATCTACTAATAAAGTAGTAATGATATTTTAAAAATATCATTGATATTAGAATTTCCAGGACATATCAATGAAGAATATATTCCAATGAAACCTCTTATATATATGAACGAAATTTCAATGATATATCAATGGAAGAATGATATGTTAATGGAATACTCAAAACAATAATAGTCAATTGATATGAAATTGATGCCATTGTGAACTTTTATTGAAATTGAAAGTTTGAGGTCTGGTATCTACCAGAGCCGAGAAAAATGTCGCGTCCCTTAACAACTGTTTTCTAACCGGCAGGATCAGGTACAATCAACCGTCAAATTGCTGAATTGATAATGATCAACCTAAGCAAGGCAAGGCATAGAGCTGGCAGACTGTCATAAGCCAAAACTGTCAAAAATTCACTTATATATCAAGGAAAAATCGTTTCAAAATGGCAGGCTAGTAAGAACTGAATTAATCAAGACAAGTCAATCCTCGTATGAGAGCAGCTTGCATTCCCAGCGTCCCAGGTTCCTTTTGAAACAATTTTCTACCGCCTTCCACTCTTTGCTGAAAAGAGTTCGAAAGTGAATTGGGATACCCAAATACCGAAAAGGAAGAGAAGCCAGATTCTCATCCAAACAATTTCTTACACTGGCCTTCCTCTTCGTCGGCCTTAGCGAAGCAGAAATCTCACTCTAGTGAAAATGCCCGAAAGTTGCTCAAAGATACATAAAATCAGTTTCATGTGTTAACGACTTTCTCAACTAAATAAGGGACTAAACCTCCAACATGGACCTACTCCTATGCCCTAGCAAGGAGGATTGCCAGCATGGAACAACTGATTCCTCCTAGCCAAGTATATCACAGCATCTCCTACAACCGGTGCACTATCTGAGATCTGCAAACCGATATATTGGTGAGACTAATGCCAATGCAACTAGCTAATTCTTACTCATATAGTAGTAGGTACTCTTTCCATCCAATATTATCACTAGTACATCTTAGTGCAGCCGCACGCCTGAATGAGCACGGCTGTTAGGCTGCCAGGATGCACTCCACGGCCCACACAAAACACATCGGATTAGTCGACTTACTTATTCTTCATCCCTGCATGCATTTGTAAGATCCAAGATCTCACTACAAATTCATCACAAGATCAACAACAATGGAGTATCTTATTTCGGTAAGCTGATCCCTCCCATCCACCCTCACAGCTAGTTCTCGGTTCATAGAAGTCGGAAGACAATTAAATTATTACAAGAAGCCAGCAATACAACAACAAGGGTCTCAGTAAACCCAGTCTCCGCTTGCAAGCCTGGCGGGCAGCCTCCTCGTCCTCTTGGGCCTGCGCACCGAGCCGCCTGCATTGTCAGCAGCATACAGAAGCTGCTCGATCTGGACGCTGACAGACAGCGTTTCGGCGCCAGACAGCATTATCTCCTGAGGCACCTCCAGCTGCAGCACCCTGTCGCAGACCGCGGGCTCAGTAGTGACCTTGTTGTTGTTGTTGTCGTCCTCCAGCGTCATCTTGCACCGGTACTGCTGCGGCTGCGGGTCCCTGACGCAGACGTGCAGCGAGACGCTCCTGGCCGCGCTGGGCGCGGCCTCCTGCAGCAGGACAAAGAAGGTGTTGGAAATCAGCCCAAAATCTCTGTCACGCAGTAACAACAAGCAACGCACACGTCGAGTACTTTCCGGCCAGCCGATGAACTCTGGCGAGACGCACACGTACAAAACTGCCCAGCAAGCAAATCGATTAGCAAGCTAGTACCAGTACTACTCGCGTCACGCACACACAGGAGAATATTGATTTTGGTATGGCTACAGGCCCGTGTCGAGCCTGCTTTATTTTTCTTATTTTCTGGGATTAGGATAACAAGGCACCGTATGCCCGTACTTATACACGGCCAGAGGCCAGTCCGACTCAACATCTAACAGCCTAACTGAATACGACTAGGAGACCAACTCGTTGATTCCCCTGTACAACTCCTAAACCGACTAGAACTAGGTATGAACCAGAAATAAACCTATTCGAATTTGACCTTATGCTTACATTCTCCCCCTAAGATCAAAACGAACTTCTACTTGATAACGTCGACGTCGATCTTCTTCCTCATCTCCTGAAACTTCAGTCTTCCGAGGGACTTCGTCAATATGTCGGCCAGTTGTTCATCTGTACTGATATAATCAACATCAAGCTTGCCTTCTTCCACGCATCCTCGTATGTAATGAAACCGGGTGTCGATATGTTTACTTCTATCATGAAACACCGGATTCTTACACAGAGATATAGTGGACTTGTTGTCGATCTTCAACTCAAACTTTTCTGGTTCTCGGTTTAGTAGATCAGCAAGCAATCGCTCTAGCCACACTCCCTGGCATGCTGCGGTAGCTGCTGCAATGTATTCAGCTTCACACGAGGATAGAGCCACAACCTTCTGCTTCTGTGACATCCAGCTCACAATATTTCCACCTAGGAAAAACGCCATGCCCGAAGTACTTTTACGGTCATCAACGTCGCCGGCCATATCACTGTCACTGTACCCGACTAGTTGTGTCTTCTCCTCTTTCTTCTTTGAGTAAACACACCCATAATTCAGGGTTCCTTTGATGTACCGCAAAATCATCTTCACCGCTGCAAAGTGTTCCGTTGTGGGGTTCTCCATGAATCGACTAACGATCCCAACCGAGTATGCCAAATCTGGCCTTGTATTCACCAAGTATCTCAGACTTCCCACAATACTTCTATATTCGGTACTTTCAACAGGATCTGCTTCGCTGTGTTTGCTCAATTTATGCCTTGCTTCCATCGGTGCTGAGGTAGCATTGCAGTCTTCCATGCCGCACTTCTCAAGGATTTTCCTCGCATAAGCTTCTTGACACAAAGTTATTGAGTCTCCTCGCTGACATACTTCTATCCCGAGGTAGTAGCTCAACAAACCAAGGTCACTCATCTTGAAAAGATCTAGCATCTGCTTCTTAAATCTTGCAATCTCCCTCTCATCTGCACCCGTGATCAACAGATCATCAACATATACTCCAACTAGGAGCCGTTCCTTCCCTTCACCTCGTTTGTACATAGCATGCTCCAATGGACTCTTCTCAAATCCGAGGGACACCAGTGTAGCATCCAGCTTGGTGTTCCATGCCCTCGGTGCTTGCCGTAGCCCATACAATGCCTTGTGCAGTCGCAACACCTTATGTTCCGCCCCCCCTTCGACGAAACCTGGAGGTTGTTGTACATATACTTCTTCTTGTAGGTCACCGTTCAAGAATGCTGATTTCACATCCATATGATGTAGCTTCCAGGATTCTTGAGCGGCCAAAGCAATCAACAACCGTACCGATTCCATCCTTGCGACTGGAGCGAACACTTCCTCAAAATCAACGCCTTGTTGCTGCACATAGCCCTTTGCTACCAAGCGTGCTTTGTGCTTTACCACATTGCCATTGGAGTCTTTCTTCACTTTGAATACCCACTTGAGGCCTATGGGTTTATGCCCTGCAGGGAGATCAACCAAGCTCCATGTCTTGTTATCTTGGATTGATCCCATCTCCTCCTCCATTGCCATGCGCCAACTTTCTTTCTCGCTAGCTTCTTCAAACGAGGTTGGTTCTTCGGTACTTAACAAGCACCTTTCCTTCGTTGTGCGCTTCATCTTGACCGTCTTCGTCTTGCGGATCATCTTCTTTGGAGAAGGGTACAACTCCGATAGAGGTCTAAGTCGTTCGGGCGTAGGTCGTCGAGTCCGTGACCGAGTCTGCACCGGCGATCGTACCATCGTCGATGCCCTTTGAGAGGTTGCTGCCGCGGTAGAAGTTTCAGCGTCTCCGCCGGCTGCTGCATCCTCCCCTTCACTCGCTCCTGCCGCGGCAGAGGGATTTTCTGCCGTTTCTCGCGTCGTGGCAGACGCAGATCTTCCTGCCGCGATTTCTGCCGTGGCAGAATTTTCTGCCGCGGATCCTGCCGCGGGAGGGATTCCTGCCGCTGTTCCTGCCGCGGATCCTGCCGTGGCAGAGGATGAGGCCGGTGCTCTACTGAAGCTGAACACCGGTGTAGCGCCGTGGCCCGGTGGCGTTCCTGGTGGATCTTCGCCACCTGCGTCATGGTCGTGGCCTTCTCCACGGTTATGACCTGCATGCTCAGGGACAGGGTAAGATACAACAAACATATCATCCGAATTTTGTTGATTCTCTTCTTTGTTTGAGGACCAATCCCATGCCCTCTCTTCTTCAAAGACGACGTCGCGTGCCACGTGAACTTTTCTTGTTCGTGGATCGTACACACGATAAGCCTTCGAGTGTCCCTTCAAGCCTGCTTCATAACCCATCAAGATCATCGGCTTACTCCGATCTTCCAGCTTTCCCACATGTCCAGAAACATTCTTCACATGTGCCATGCACCCAAAAGTACGAAGGTGATCGACCGAAGGTTTTCTTCCACACCAAGCTTCATAGGGTGTCATGCCAATGACACTTTTTGTCGGTGCACGGTTTAGCAAGTATACCGCTGTAGTCACCGCTTCTCCCCAAAACCTCCCCGGCAAGCCTTTGCTCTTCATCATGCTTCGAGCCATTGCTACCACGGTTTGGTTCCTTCTTTCAACAACACCGTTTTGCTGCGGTGTGTATGGGGCTGTCAGAAAACGCTTGATGCCATGTTCCTCACAATATGCAGCAAACTCATGTGAGATGAATTCTCCTCCTCGGTCAGTCCGGAAAGCCTTCAACTTTGCCTCTGCTTCTACTTCAACAGCAATCTTGATCGTCTTGAATGCTTGAAACGCTTGAGCTTTCGTTTTAAGCAGCACAACCCACATGTACCGACTGTAGTCATCTACCACAAGTAGAAAATAGCGATTGCCGGCTGGGGTTGCAGGTGAAACTGGGCCACACAGATCACCGTGAAACAAATCTAGTACCTTCTCTGCCCGGTACTTTGCTTCTCTGGGAAACGGCGCTCGCCGTTGCTTCCCTACTAGGCATCCATCGCACACTTGTTCAACATGATCCACCGTCGGCATCCCAACCACCATGTCCTTCTGGCCGAGTTGTCGAAGCGAGTGAAAATTCAAGTGCCCATAGCGAGCGTGCCACCTCCATGCTGGATCATCAAGACCAGCTAGCAAACAGATCGGCTCTGTTCTGTCTAGGTCAAGAATATACAAGCGATTCTTTGCCCTCTTGACCTTCATCAGTAGCTTGCGTTGTCGGTCGTAGCCCCACAGGTACCCATCCTCTAACACGATTTTACATCCCCTTTCCTCGAGTTGACCAAGACTGATTATATTGCTTTTCAGCTTGGGGATATAATATACGTCGGTTAGTACCTTGTGATCGCCAAATCTTGTCTCGAAAAGAACTGTGCCTCGCCCTTGTATCGCCACTGTGGAACCATCTCCAAAACGCACCGAGCCACCCACGGCTAGGTTAAGCTCTGCGAATTGGGTTTTGTCGCCAGTCATGTGATTGCTAGCGCCCGTGTCAAGGTACCACACATTGCCCGCCTTCACTCTTGCTTTATCATGTAGGTAGACTTTCTTTTCAACAAGGTTACGGACTCAGACTTCTCCTCGATGACTTCCTCTTGACCTTCTTCCATCAGCTCGCACATCTCTACCATCAGCAGCGCCGGATCATCATCTTCTTCCCTGGCCATATATGCTTTCTCTTTCTGTGGCTTTCGGCACTCTGACTTGAAGTGCCCGTATATTCCACAGTTGTGGCACCTAACCTTCTTGCGATCAAACTTTTTCTTGGGGGCCGCACCTTTCTCCTCGGTACCTTGAGGAGCTTTCTTTGCTTGTGCTCGACCTCCTCCTTTAGCTTGATCTCTTCTTCCACTGGACGATGACGAATCGCCAGTTTTCCTTGCGGCCATAGCAAACCACTGCGCACGGGTCATCATCAGATGCTCGTCATCTTTGCCGTCTCCAAACACCATCCGGAGTCGTTCATCGTGCGCCTTGTAGCGCCCCACCAAGTCCTCCACCGTGAGGGTCTTCAGATCGACACACTGCTCGATTGAGGTTACGATCTGGATATACTTTGGTGATGCCGCGCGTAGGAACCGCCTAACCACGGAGATCTCGGAGAGTGTCTCGCCTAGGTCGCGGATCCCGTTAACGAGCGTCCTTACACGCGCTGCGAACGCGTCGACCGCCTCGTCTTCTCCCATCTTCAAACTCTCATAATTCTTCAGCAAGGTTTGAAGGTTTGCCTCCCGGACACGCTCGTGTCCTTGATGTAGGGTCTTGATCGTATCCCATGCATCCTTCGCAGATTTCTTTCCCTTCAGGTGTTGTAGCACATCGTTCGGCACAGCCGCATGGATGGCCGCCAACGCCAGGCGATCAATGCGATAGTTCGCCGCTCCTTTGGCGTACGTGTTGCCACCAGGGTCGACTGCGTCCCAGATCTCTTGAGATTCCATAGCCACCTCCATCTTCATTGCCCACATGCTGTAGTCGCTGCGATCGAGCCTTGGAAACGTCGCCGGTGCTGAGTTCCTTCCAGCCGCGGCTCCCGACGTCCCCGCATCCGTCGGCATAGCTCCCGTGTACTAGGGACCGTTTTGCCGGATTAACCTTGGCTCTGATACCAAATGTTGGAAATCAGCCCAAAATCTCTGTCACACAGTAACAACAAGCAACGCACACGTCGAGTACTTTCCGGCCAGCCGATGAACTCTGGCGAGACGCACACGTACAAAACTGCCCAGCAAGCAAATCGATTAGCAAGCTAGTACCAGTACTACTCGCGTCACGCACACACAGGAGAATATTGATTTTGGTATGGCTACAGGCCCGTGTCGAGCCTGCTTTATTTTTCTTATTTTCTGGGATTAGGATAACAAGGCACCGTATGCCCGTACTTATACACGGCCAGAGGCCAGTCCGACTCAACATCTAACAGCCTAACTGAATACGACTAGGAGACCAACTCGTTGATTCCCCTGTACAACTCCTAAACCGACTAGAACTAGGTATGAACCAGAAATAAACCTATTCGAATTTGACCTTATGCTTACAGAAGGTGCTTCGGTCGTCCTCCCCGACCCCGAAGATGACGTCCAATGGCCACGAGAGCTGCAGGGTGAAGTTCCAGGGCTCGCCGTACTTGACGTCGTAGATGGGGTGCGCGTGGGCGTCGGCCAAGTGCTCGACCACCACCCTTGCGTCGCCCTCGAACAAGCAGCCGGGATCCGGGCAAGAGTAGTCCTCCTCCTCCTCCTCCACAGCAGAATTCTCCACAGCACGCGTAGCCTCAGCCTTCTGTCACAGAAAACAAAACGGAAGATAGTTCGACCAAGACAAAGTTATAATTTTTCGGCCCAAAGTCCAAACCCTAATTAAAATCTCCCTGGCAGACCCGGCCCAGCGGCGACCTAGCTAGCGACCTCGTCCGGCCTCTTCTTCTACAGCTCTCAAACTCACGCACACGACAAACAGCAAGCACGGGAAAATCGATTGACGGCCACTGCAGGCATCGTAAAGGTTATAATTTTTCGGCCCAGAGTCTCCAAACCCTAAAATCTCCCCGGGCCGCAGACCGGCCTGGCGGCGACCTAGCTCCGCCCTTCTCCTCCTCCGCCGCCGGCGCCTTCTTCTACAGACAAATCCGGCGCTTCCCACGGACACGCCCACCCTCCTAGCTAGGGCAATTCCGGCGCAATTCGCCATGCCCACGCGCACGCGCTACACTACAACAGCACCCCGTCTAAATCTCGACAGCTCTTGGAGAACAAACTACAGTTATGCCAGATCTGATGGAGATACGTACGAATATACGATACGAGAACAATTTTCTACCGGATCTGACATACGAATCTACGATACGGGAGCAATTTTCTACAGAAAGTACACTCTACGCGCGCTAAATCTCGATTGCTTAGCCAATAAACTAAAGGGGAAACTACGGATCTGACAGATCGAGGTACCTACGAATCCCCTTTCTATATACACTACAGTACTCCACGGAGAATGGCAAACTAGACGGGGAATCAGAGAAACTATGCAAGGATCGAGACGACATGTACTTACCTTGTTCGTGCTGCCCATGGTCTGGATCGATGTCGGGCGAGTATCCCGTTGACCCATGTGAGAAGGGAGCTCTCCGAGAATGTTTTCTTTTTCCTGGCAATAATAGGATTATTGGGAGGGGTACCGGTGGAGAAAGACTACTTGTACTCGTTGGAGAGTATACAACGGGCTACAGGTGGGTTACCCTTAACCAGGGTTGGTGGGGGTTCTTGCTACACGGCAGGCACAGTGGTGTGTCTTTATTTCTTACCTTTGGATTACCTTAACAGTTACTTACACAGTGGTGTGTCTTTCTTACCTTTGTTAAATAAACTTAGTCGCAGTAGCAGTAGCACTAGCCTAGCTGTTTACTTTGCCGTTTACTGTTTCAATATTCAGTTAGGCACGAGCCCACGTCTGATGTGTGTGCCGTGCGTTTAGGTTCTGGCATTAGGCCGTTGAGATGCCCAACTACCCGATCCTTGGGATGGCAGGGATCACGTCGTGGTTGTTGCGAGTTTATCTCGTTTTCTGTTATCGCTGGAATAAAAGGAAGAGAACCGAAAAGCAGCAGGGAGTTTGCTGCACAAAAATCTCTGTGTCCAGTACTCGCGTGTGTTCTTCTTCCTCGAGTGAGTAGTCGGAGCTGACAAGTGGTATCAGAGCCACCGTAGGCCCCAAAGTTGTATGCCCAAGTTCATGCCGAAGACAAGCGATGCTGCCGGCGGCTCCAAGACGCCTGACGAGATGGCTGAGGAGCAGGAGAAGCGGATCGCGGAGCTGACGGCAAGGAGCGGCAACAACAACAGCCAGCTGGTGGCCGCGCGCCCGGCGCGCGACGCCGGCTTGGGATCGGCGACTTTCCCGATGCTCACGAAGACTAACTATAACAATTGGTCACTGCTCACGAAGGTACTCCTGCAGGCTCGGTTCCTGTGGACGGCGGTGGACACCGGTACGACAGACTACACCGACGATCGCTATGCGATGGAGGCGCTTCTGCGTTCGGTGCCGCCGGAGATGCATGGCATGCTTGCCAGCAAGAAGACGGCGAAGGATGCGTGGGATGCGATCCGCACCCTGCGCATGGGAGCAGAACGTGCTCGTGAATCGCGGGCACAAACGCTTCGGCAGTAGTACGACGACGTCCGGTTCAAGCCGGGGGAAGGGGTCGACGACTTCGGCATGCGCCTCCAGAGCCTCGTCAACGAGATGGCGACTGTGGGCGAGGAGGTTGCGGAAAAGAAGGTTCTTCTCAAGTTCCTCCGTGTCGTCCCCAAGAAGTACAAGCAGCTGGCATGGTCGATCGAGAGCTGCGTCGACCTCTCCACCATGTCGCTAGACGAGCTGATGGGGCGGCTGAAAGTCGTTGAGGAGCACGACGATGAAGACGGCGACAACTCCAGCGGCGGCAAGCTGCTCCTCACCGAGGAGCAGTGGACGGCGCGCATGCGGCAACGTGACCACGATGGGTCGGGGGGGAGCAATTCCTCCGGAAATCGCCGGCAGAAGAAGCCCCGTGGGCGAACGGCGGACGCCACGCGCGGCAAGGATGCCAAGGAGGAGCATGGCAGTGGATCCGCCACCTCCGGTGCGACGCACAACGACCAGTGCCGCTACTGCGGCAAGATGGGGCACTGGGCGCGCGAGTGCCGCAAGAAGAAACGCGAGGAGGCGCACCTCGTGCAGGCTGACGACGACGCGCCGGCCCTGCTCATGGCGCAGGTCTCTTCAGTGATGGAGGAGCCGGAGATGATCCACGGCGAGGTCTACCTCAACGAGGAACGCGCCAAGGTCCGGTTAGGTCCGGAGTGGGAGCCGGTCGAGGTGCCGTGGTACCTTGACACGGGCGCCTCAAATCACATGACCGGCGACCGCAAGATGTTCGCTGATTTGGACGAGGGCATCATCGGCTCCGTCAAGTTCGGGGACAACTCCGTCGTCGGCATCCTTGGGCGCGGCACGGTCATGTTTGCCATGGCCAATGGCGAGCATAGGGCTCTAGGGGACGTGTACTACATTCCCCGGCTCAAGACCAGCATCATCTCGCTGGGACAGCTAGACGAGAACGGCTGCCCGACGGCGATCCGGTCGGGCATCATGACTATCCGTGATCGGCGCGAGCAGCTCATTGCACAGGTCCCACGTCTGCCAAACCGCCTGTATCGCGTGTCCCTGCAGATTGTGATGCCGGTGTGCCTCTCGGCACGCAACGGGGATGCTGGATGGCTCTGGCACGAGAGGTTAGGGCATCAGCACTTTGGTGCGCTGCAGAAGATGTCCAGCAGTGGCATGGTGCGCGGGCTTCCCCACATCAAGCATGTTAATCAGCTGTGCGACGCGTGTCTAGCCGGCAAGCAGTGCCGCTCGCCATTCCCTCAGGTGGGGAAGTTCCGCGCCACGGAGCGGCTCGAGCTGGTGCACGCCGACCTGTGCGGCCCGATCTCGCCGCCAACTCCGGGAGGACGCCGCTATTTCCTGCTGCTCATCGATGATGTTAGCAGGTACATGTGGCTTGTTCTTCTCACCGCAAAGGATGAGTCTGAGGCGGGCATCCGCCGCGTCAAGGCCGCCGCCGAGCTGGAGAGCGGGTGCAGGCTCCGGGTGCTGTGCACGGACAACGGAGGCGAGTTCACGTCGAACGCCTTCAACGACTACTGCGCCGACGCCGGCATCAAGCGCCACCACTCCGCCCCGTACACGCCGCAGCAGAACGGTGTGGTTGAGCGCCGGAATCAGACGGTGGTCTCCATGGCGCGGAGCATGCTCAAGGCGAGGAACATGCCGAATTCATTTTGGGGGGAGGCGGTCACGACGGCCGTCTACGTGCTGAACCGCTCCTACACGCGCGCCGTGGATGGCATCACGCCATACGAAGCCTGGCACGGTAAGGCACCTACAGTCGAACACCTACGTGTTTTCGGTTGTGTTGCTCATGTCCGCAGCGCCAAGCCCCACCTCAAGAAGCTGGACGATCAGAGCAGTCGCATGGTCTTCATCGGCTACGAGTCCGGCAGCAAGGCATACAAGGTGTATGACCCGGTGTCTCGCCGGGTGCACGTGACGCGAGATGTGGTCTTCGACGAGGCGGCGAGCTAGAACTGGGCTGGTACCGACGACGTCGCCCGCCAGGGCGAACTGACCGTGGAGTTCTCCACGGACACGTCCCCCAGCAGCGGCATTGCTGCTCCAGCACCGACGAAGGGCATCGGCATGCCACCGACACCGCCCTCGCCACCACGCCCTGCCACTCCATCGTCCTCGGCTTCGTCGCCTGAACCGTCTACACCAGCCTCACCAGCGCCCATGTTCATGTCGCCGCCGGCTGGTGTCACGCCCACGTCTGCTGATGGCGATCCTCCAGCATGCCGGTACCGTCTGCTGGACAACGTGCACGCCGACCTCGACCACGAGCTGAACCTTGCTGCGTCGGAGGAGCCCACGACGTTTGCTGAGGCTGAGCCACATCATGGTTGGCGCGCAGCTATGCTGGACGAGATCAAATCCATCGAAGAAAATGGTACCTGGCAGCTTGTTGATTTGCCCGCAGGTCATCGGCCAATTGGGCTCAAGTGGGTGTATAAGCTAAAGAAGAATGCCGCTGGGGATGTGGTCAAGCATAAGGCCCGTCTCGTGGCGAAGGGATATGTCCAGCGTGCCGGTGTGGATTTTGACGAGGTGTTCGCGCCGGTGGCACGACTTGATTCAGTGCGTGTGCTCATGGCGTTGGCGGTGCAGCTGAAGCTTGAAATGCATCATCTTGATGTCAAGTCAGCTTTCCTCAACGGCGATCTCAAGGAAGAGGTGTATGTGGTGCAGCCCATCGGCTTTGTGGACAAGGCAGCGCCAGACAAGGTGCTCAGGCTGCGGAAGGCGCTATATGGCCTGCGGCAAGCTCCAAGAGCCTGGAATGCCAAGCTGGACTGCACACTGCTGTCGCTTGGGTTTCAGCGCTGCCCGTCGGAGCATGCGATCTATGTGCGCGGCTCAGGTGAAGATCAGCTTCTGCTCGGGGTTTATGTGGATGATCTGATCGTCTGCGGTGCATCACAGCAAGGCATTCAGAACTTCAAGCAGCAGATGCAGAGCTCTTTCAAGATGAGCGACTTGGGGCGTCTGACATACTACCTTGGCATCGAGGTGAAGCAGACCCCAGGCCGAATCACGCTCTGCCAGTCCGGCTATGCCACCAAGCTTCTGGAGAAGGCAGGGATGGGGAACTGCAACCCTGTCCACGTTCCCATGGAGCACAGACTGAAACTCAGCAAGGTTAGTCTGAATCCTCCGACAGATGCAACTCTGTACCGGAGTATTGTGGGCAGCTTGCGGTATCTCGTGCACACGCGGCCTGACATTGCATTCGCCGTGGGGTACGTGAGCCGTTTTATGGAGCATCCTACTACAGAGCACTATGGCGCCGTCAAGCACTTGTTGAGGTACATCGCCGGCACAAGGAGTTATGGCTGTGTGTTCAGTTTCAGTGCAACCGGCAACAACCTGACAGGCTATAGTGACTCGGACATGGCGGGTGATGTTGATGACAGAAAAAGCACCACCGGTGTCCTGTTCATGCTTGGAGGGAATTCGATCACCTGGCAGTCGCAGAAGCAAAAAGTGGTAGCTCTCTCGTCCTGTGAGGCGGAGTACATTGCAGCAACTACAGCGGCGTGCCAGGGCGTCTGGATCGGTCGACTCCTTGGCGAATTGCTCGATGAGAAATCAGGCGTCGCCACCGTCTACATTGACAACAAGTCTGCCATCCAGTTATGCAAGAATCCAGTCTTCCATGATCGGAGTAAGCATATTGAGACACGTTTTCATTTCATACGAGAATGTGTTGATGATGGCAGAATCTCAGTTGAGTCCATTGGCACTGAGGATCAACTAGCAGACATCCTGACCAAGTCACTTGCCAAGGTGAAGTTCCAGGAGCTGCGAAGGAGAACTGGGGTCATGGATTTGGCCAGCAACTAGTTTATGGGGGAGAATTGTTGAATAAACTTAGTCGCAGTAGCAGTAGCACTAGCCTAGCTGTTTACTTTGTCGTTTACTGTTTCAATATTCAGTTAGGCACGAGCCCACGTCTGATGTGTGTGCCGTGCGTTTAGCTTCTGGCATTAGGCCGTTGAGATGCCCAACTACCCGATCCTTGGGATGGCAGGGATCACGTCGTGGTTGTTGCGAGTTTATCTCGTTTTCTGTTATCGCTGGAATAAAAGGAAGAGAACCGAAAAGCAGCAAGGAGTTTGCTGCACAAAAATCTCTGTGTCCAGTACTCGCGTGTGTTCTTCTTCCTCGAGTGAGTAGTCGGAGCTGACAACCTTGGGGTTAACAGTTTCTTACGGTAGGGAAGTGACAGTCAGGTGCGGGAGCGGCAACAAAAGCAAAGCCGAGGTTGACCCTTTTGCTTGGAGGTTGATTCGTCGTGGTGGTGCTCACTGTTGCCTGAGAACATATGATCTCCCTAGGTATAGAGGGATGGCCAATTGTTGGGGGATGTTAGCTAAAGCTGTTTGTAATCGTTTGAATCATTTCTATTTAGCATTAGTAGAAGGAATTTGTTTCCGAGTTGAGCCGTGGTCAGCCAGCGGTTGTTGTGGCTGTTGAGGTTGAGTCATAGTATGTCAACCTAGCTATCCGAGCTAGTAATTCGATTGGGATGGCGTCGAGTTGGACACGGCTTCGGCCTGTCGTGTTGGGCGCGGTCGTCTCTGTTGTAAACTTATATATAAGCAAGGGAATAAACGGCAGGGCAAGCTGCCCCGGGAGACTTACTAATCCGACGAAATGATGTCTAGCGAGTTATCACCGCTATCAATATGGGCTTCGGTCATTGAGGAAATCAGGACCAGGTTAACATGTATCCAAATGTGCAGGTGCACCATGTAATAGGGGTAGACCATGAACTCGTTAAATTTGGAATGGGAATTAGATCAACTGAGTTGGTTCTTCAAACCCTGCCGGAGATCTCAGCTCTGCTGAACAAAGAGTGTAATTCCATATTCTCCAAGTAATAAAGCTAGCTCGCTTTACTGTGAAAAAAAAGGGCCTCCGGCAGGTGCCTACTGATCAGCCAGGCACACATATCTATTAATAAAATAGTAATTATATTTTTTTAAATATCAATGAAGTAATATATTCCAATGAAACCCTCATTTGTATATCAGCAAAATTCAATGATAAATCAATGGAAGAATGATATGTTACGGAATACTCAAAAAAAAATAGTCAATTGATATGCCATTTTGAACTTAATTTTATTGATATTGAAATTTTAAGGTCCAGTATCTACTAGAGCCGATAAAAATGTTGCGTCCCTCAACAATATTTTTCTAACTGGCAGGATCGATCAGGTACAATCAACCATCAAATTGTCGATATTGTTAATGATCTATCTAAGCAAGTCAAGGCATAGAGCTGAAGAGCCGGTCATAAGCCAAAATTATCAAGATTTCACTTATATATCAACGAAATTTCAATGATATACCAATGGAATAATGATGATATATGTTAATGAATTGAAATATTGTTGTCCGTAACCCCATCTTTTCCTACAACTGTCCACCCACTTACCCGCGTTTCAACACCACATCAAGTAAATGAGGGACTAGACCTCCAACATTTGGACCTCCCAGCCAAGTATATCCCAGCATCTACCATGACTGGCTGCACTCTCTGAGATCTGCAACCAATGTATTGGTGAGACTAATGCCAATGCAATTAAATCTTACTAAGTTTAGATAGTACGGTCTTGCGTCATTGTCCCGAGGGCGACTAGGGTTCAAACCTAGCGCCGCCTCCCTCCACTGGTTTCCCCTTGGCGCCCCGGGAGAAGGCTGCTGGCAACCGTGCAAGAAACCAGGAGGGTGGCGACGGGGCTCCTGCTCCATTTCCAATGCGAATCGCCGGGGAAGTCATGGCAGCGGGGTCCTTGCTCCTCTGTCTTGGTGCAGGATCCAGATCCGGCATCCACTGCTCGAGCTCGTCCTCGTCTGGTGCTCCATGGCCAGATCTGGGCAGGTCTTCTTTGGATCCAGTGTCTGTCAGGCTATTTCCGTGGGACACAGCTACCCCACCCCGCCGTGCACCGCCTGGTATGCGATGGCATCCCTACCCGGGGTCCTACTCCAGCGTCCTAACGTCGCCGTGCATCTGGGCGCTGCCCGGCCACACGAGCGGTCCACGTCACTGGCGGCGCGCTGATCAGCATCAAGCTCCACATCGGTGCGCCAACAACGACGGGTTGACGATAGTGGCGGAGGGGAGGAGGGAGGACATATGGTGGGAGCGGGAAGTAAGAAGACGAGTGGAAGTTTGAAGGGAGAAGAAAGACGGGTTTATGTTGATCTAAGCAGCCGGTGCATCATAGAATTGTTTAATTCGCTTTTAGAGTCTTCGATTGTAATCAGGACACCGTAGTATAAGGTCTCCTGAGTCCAGGTCGCTTACGGGAATCAAACCGTATTGCATTAGGTCTTTTCTTTGAGTCCGTTTTAAACTCAGATCGATTGTGATCTGGGCTAGCATCGTGTTGGACGTGGATTCACGCTGTCTTGGATGCGGGTCAGGCGCAAGCCTATATAAATCAAAGAAGCAAACAGAAAACGCTGCAGGTTATTGCGGCAGGAATCCTCTCCACCAAAACCCTAGTTTTTCCTTGCTTGATTGCGTGTAAAGGCTCACGCTAAGTTGTAGGAACTACGTCTGATCTAACAAGTGGTATCAGAGCTTCGTTTTGATCTCCAGGAATCGGCTGATCATGACGGATGGTGCAGCAGGAGGCGCGTCAAAGGAATCGACGTCGGCGACTTACCCTCGCCTAGATCGCAGTGACTATGCCATGTGGGTGATGAAGATGACCTGCGCATTGGAGGCGCAAGAGCTCTGGGATGCAGTCGACCCGGGCGGTCCACTGTATACCAAGGGCGGAGCCCAGTACCGGAAGGATCGTCAGGCGCTGTCCGCGATCTACTCGGCGGTACCGAGAGATGTACTTGGTCACCTGGCCGGAAAAGGCTCAGCCAAAGAAGCTTGCGCAACAATCAAGACGTTGCATCAAGGCCATGAGCGTGTCAGAGAGGCAAATCTGCAAACGCTTATGAGGCACTATGAAAGCTTGAAGATGAATGATAGCGAGACGGTCGACGGATTCGCCGCGAGAGTGGCAACCCTAGTAACTTCCATACGTGAATTGGGGGAAAAGATCGAGGATGCTTCACTGGTGCGGCGTTTCCTGCGGGCAGCACCTCCTCGTTACATCCATATAGTCCGTCGATTGAGCAGTGTGTTGACCTCAAAACACTCACGATGGAAGATCTCGTTGGTAGATTTAAAGCACACGACGAACGGGTTGGTGTCTGCCTCGGCGACGCGAAGGAAAGTGAGCAGCTCATGCTCACGAAAGCTCAATGGATGAGCATGAATAGCAAGTCCAAGCAAGTTGAAGCCGGAGGATCTGGAAGTGGAGTAAAGAAGGAGAAGCGCCCTGGAACAGCAGAGGCAAAGAAGGGCCAAGGCGCCCAGGAAAACAACTCCACAAAACCTAAACCAAAATTTGATCGAAAGAGGATTAGGTGCCACAATTGTGGCATCTACGGCCACTTCAAGTCAGAGTGCAGAAAACCGCCGAAAGAAACAGCGTATATGCAAGGGAAGATCATGATGATGAACCTGCACTTCTGATGCTTGAGATTTGTGAGCTGCAGGAGGATGTACAGCAGCGCGCGTCCGCACAGTACGTGCCGGAACAGCAGTTTGTGACAGAAACGGTGAAGCTTGTGGAAAAGAAAGTACATCTTCATCGGAAGGATCGGGTGAAGAACGATGCCAATTCTTGGTATCTAGACTCGGGCGCTAGCAATCACATGACTGGCTGTCGAGCTCAATTTTCAGAGTTGAACACCGGCGTTGGTGGAACGGTGAAGTTTGGTGATGGAACCATGGTGCGAATCTGTGGACGGGGCACGGTGTTGTTTGAGACGAAGACGGGAGAACACAAGGCATTGACAGATGTTTACTATATTCCCCGACTGACAAGCAACATAATTAGTCTTGGTCAACTCACGGAGAGGGGATGCAAGATAGTACTTGAAGATGGAGACATGCTTGTCTATGACCGTCAAAGACAGTTGCTGGTTCGTGTTAGGCGGGCCAAGAACCGGCTCTATGTACTGAATTTGGAGCACTGTGATCCGGTGTGTCTCATCGCAAAGATAGAAGAAGAAGCATGGAAGTGGCATGCACGATACGGGCACTTGAATTTTCATGCTCTTCGTCAACTCGGTCAGAAGGATATGGTCCGAGGGCTCCCATATATTGAACATGTGGAGCAGATATGCGATGTGTGTCTTGTGGGAAAGCAGATGCGTGCACCGTTCCCACGAGAGTCCAGCTACCGTGCTATTAAGGTGCTTGAGATGATACATGGCGATCTTTGCGGTCCCATCTCTCCACCTACGGCAGCAGGCAATAGATACTTTCTGCTGGTTGTTGATGATTTTAGCAGATACATGTGGTTGGCCTTACTGACGAGCAAGGACCAAGCCTTGGAAGCGTTTAAAAGAATCAAGAAAGCAGCAGAAGTTGAAGCAGAAGCAAAAGTAAAAGCCTTCCGAACGGATCGGGGGGGGGGGGTTGAATTCACTTCAAATGAGTTCAATGCTTACTGCGAAGCGCATGGAATTAAGAGGTATCTCACAGCGCCTTATTTGCCCCAACAAAACGGCGTGGTAGAAAGAAGAAATCAAACTATTGTCGCCATGGCCCGGAGTATGTTGAAGAGTAAAGACTTACCGGGACGTTTCTGGGGCGAGGCCGTATCAACGGCCGTGTACTTGCTGAACAGATCGCCAACCAAGAGTGTGAACGGCATGACCCCTTATGAAGCTTGGTGCGGAAGAAAACCTGAAGTGGGACATCTTTGCACGTTCGGCAGTATTGCGCATGTGAAGACCATGACTGGACATGTCGCGAAGCTTGACGATAGAAGTACACCGATGGTGATGATCGGGTACGAGACCAACTCGAAGGCATATCGAGTATATAATCCTATGACAAAGAAGGTGGTCGTCTCTCGTGATGTGATATTTGAAGAAAACAAGAAGTGGAACTGGGATGCGATCGATGATCCAAACCAAGTAAGGTATGATGAAGTATTTCATATTACCTATGATCGTGTTGTTGATGCAGGTCATGATGCTGGTCATAATCATGACCACAACAACGATCAAGAGGCGCCTCCCACACCGTCGGTGCAAAGCACAGCACCCGGACGGGAGGATTCAGGGAGAATCAGTGAGGAAGCAAGGTGTCTACCGCCGCAGGAAGTGAGGCAGGAGAAGCCTCTACCGCGGCAGGAAGTAAATCTGCCGCGGCAGAAAAAGCTGCAGCGGCAAGGAGAGAAGCTGAGGAGCGTGCCATGTAAGGAGCAGATGATGGCACGTCCAGTGACTCCGACGATGAAGTGGAGGCCTCAGCGCCTCCAGTACGTGTTCGACGATCAACTCCTGAACGTCTTCGACCTCTGAAGGATATTTACAAGAGGACCAAACCGGTAACTGCAAAACCGGCTAGACGCAGGCCACTGAAAGGCCGTCGTTGTCTCCTCGAGGCTGAGGAACCAGCGACATTTGAAGATGCAGAATCGGAGGCATGCTGGCAGCAGGCCATGTCTGAAGAGATGAACTCAATTCGAGAGAACAAGACTTGGAGTTTGGTGACACTTCCTGCTGGGCATCAAGCTATTGGGCTTAAGTGGGTCTTTAAAGTAAAAAAGGACTCAGAAGGAAACTTGGTGAAGTATAAAGCACGTTTGGTTGCTAAAGGTTATGTCCAGAAACAAGGCATTGATTTTGATGAACTATTTGCTCCAGTTGCGAGGATGGAAACCGTGCTATTGTTGATTGCTCTAGCTGCACATGAGGGTTGGAAGTTGCATTACATGGATGTGAAATCTGCATTTTTGAATGGTGAATTGCAAGAAGAAGTTTATGTGAGCCAACCTCCTGGATTTGTTGAAGATGGCAGCGAGCATAAGGTGTACAGGTTGCACAAAGCACTATATGGACTTCGTCAAGCCCCACGGGCATGGAATGCCAAATTGGACAAAACATTGTTGTCAATAGGTTTTGAGAGAAGTCAGCTTGAACATGCTGTGTATAAAAGAGGAGAAGGGAAAACTCGTCTACTTGTGGGTGTATATGTGGATGATCTTGTGATCACAGGGGCAAGCGAGGTGGAGATTGCAAAGTTTAAGAAACAGATGAAGGATTTATTTAGTATGAGTGACTTGGGGCGGCTGCTCAGCTATTATCTTGGTATTGAAGTGTTACAAGTACCAGGAGGAATATTCATTGGACAAGAAGCTTATGCTAGAAAAATTCTTGAAGTGTCAGGCATGGAAGATTGCAACTCCACACAAGCACCGATGGAAGCCAAGCTGAAATTAAGTAAGCAAAGCGATTCACCATTGGTTGATCAAACCATGTACAGGAGCCTTGTTGGTAGCTTGAGATATTTGGTGAATACTAGGCCAGATTTGGCCTATGCCGTTGGCATTGTGAGTCGCTTCATGGAATCCCCAACTGCAGAACACATGAATGCGGTGAAGCACATATTGAGGTACGTGCAGGGACCAATTGATCAAGGCTGCTACTATGCAAGAAGAAAGAAAGAAGCTGATCGGATGGAAGGGTTTAGCGACAGTGATATGGCAGGAGATGTCGATGATCGTAAAAGCACAACTGGGGTGGCATTTTTCTTTGATGGAAACATTGTCAGCTGGTTGTCGCAGAAGCAAAAGGTAGTTGCCCTTTCATCTTGTGAAGTCGAATACATAGCAGCAGCGTCCGCAGCTTGTCAAGGGGTATGGTTGGAGCGTCTCCTCAGTGATCTCCTCAATCGTGAACCAAGGAAGATAATCTTGAAGATTGACAACAAATCCACAATCTCTTTGTGTAAGAATCCGGTGCATCATGATAGAAGTAAACATATTGAAACACGGTTTCATTATATAAGAGAGCAGGTGGAAGATGGGAAGATAGAAGTTGAATATGTGAGAACCGAAGACCAGATGGCCGACATCCTTACAAAGCCACTGGGAAGGATGAAATTTCTCGAGATGAGAACAAGATCGGCATGATTGCAAGAAGTGAAGCACACGCAGCTTAGGGGGGTGATTGTTGATCTAAGCAGTCGGTGCATCATAGAATTGTTTAATTCGTTTTTAGAGTCTTCGATTGTAATCAGGACACCGTAGTATAAGGTCTCCTGAGTCCAGGTCGCGTACGGGAATCAAACCGTATTGCATTAGGTCTTTTCTTTGAGTCCGTTTTAAACTCAGATCGCCTATGATCTGGGGTAGCGTGGTATTGGACGTGGATTCATGTCGTGTTGGACGCGGGTCAGGCGCAAGCCTATATAAATCAAAAAAGCAGACAGAAAACGCTGCAGGTTATTGCGGCAGGAAACCTCTCCACTGAAATCCTAGTTTTTCCTTGCTTGATTGCGTGTAAAGGCTCACGCTAAGTTGCAGGAACTACGTTTGATCTAACAGTTTATAGGCCTGCTGTTAGATTTCGATCCAATGGACCAACCAGTCACTGTTGTTTTCAAAATTGTAAAGTAAATTCTAACTACATGTAGTTAATTTCTTTCTTTGAAATGGGATGTGTTAAATTGTGGATGCTTGTTCGGATTAGTCTCAAGATTTTGTTGCTACCCTTGCTAACACATACTCCCTCTGCCCATATCAAGTGCCTCAAATTTTTCTAGATATGAACATATCTACACACTACAACGCATCTAGATACATGTAATATTTCGACACTTAATATGGGACGGAGAGATTATATCCATAAGTGGTTAGAAGTTTTTTTGGGAAAGCACATCACAGTACTAAATTAATCCTTAAATGCTTATATAACCATGGAAAAATACAACCACTCAAATTATCCAGTTCTCTCATCTTTAATCTGTACCTATCTAAAAACTACGTAAGGTTCCGATCCCTTTACCCTTTTCGTCGGCTTGTCAAATCCCTCGTCACTCGTCGCATTGCTCCGAACTTTGGTTTCTTTTACCTCGTCTGCTTTTCCTTTTCCACAAAAATAAAATAAAAAACTAATCGCTCGCTTTGCCACGGGCGACTCCTCCCGTCCTCCATCTCCGGCGACCCGTCCGTCCTTAGCGACCTACGGCGACATCTTCATCACTGTAGCAGCTCGCTGCCTCGAGTTAAGGGCGACGTTTCCCATTACTAGCATCCAGTGTGCAGAGATAAAGAAAAGAAAGAGGGAAACAAGAGTACTAACAAAATTTCACTTATATATCAACGAAATTCAATCGTATACCAATGGAATAATGATGCAGTATGTTAACGGAATAATATTTCAAAAAATACTCAATTAATTTGAAATTGATATCATACTGAAATTTTATTGAAACTAAATTTTTTTTATTGGTAAAAGTGTTGCGTCGTCCCTTAGCCATTGTTTTCTAACCGGCGGCAGTACAATCAACCGTGAAAATTGCTGATCTTGTCAAATGATCAAACCTAAGCAAGACATAGAGCTGGTAGTTGACCGGTAATAAGCCAAAACATGCAAAAGATCGATCCCTGCGACAAAATTGTTCAATTAAAATTTCCATGGATTCTCTTCGATCTTCGTCCCTACATGCATCTGTAAGATCCAAGATCGATCTAACTTCGAATTCATCACAAGTTCAACAATGGAATATCTTGTTTCGGTAAGCTCGATCCCTCCCGTCCACTTTGGTTCATATGTCGGAAGAAAAATTATTAAAAGAAGCCAGCAACCTAGCTAGGTAACAAAGCAAAGAAATTACAAGGGTCTCGCTACTAAACCCAGTCTCAGCTTTTAAGCCTAGCCGGCAGCTTCCTCGTCCTCTTGGGCCTGGGCACCGACCCGCTTGCATTGTCACCATGTGTGTCAGCACCAGGCAGAAACTTCTCAATTTCGATGCTGACCGCCAGCGTTTCGCGAGCCAGCATCATCTCCTGAGGCACCTCCAGGTGCATCCTGTCGCAGACCGAGGCCTGAGTAGTGACCCTGTTCTTCTTCTTCTTGTCCCCTCTGAGTGACTCCAATGTCATCTTGCACCGGTACAGCGGCCGCGGCCCCGTGCGGGCAGCATCCCTGACGCAGATCAGCGACACGGCGCCCGTGGACATGCCGCCGCCGGGCTCGGCCGCCTTCTGTGTGACGAAGAAGCCGGTGCCGTCGTCTTCCCCGAGCCCGGTGGCGACGTGCCATGGCCGGGAGAGTGGCAGCATGAAGTTCCATGGCTGACCGTACTTCACGTCGTCGATGGGCCGCGCGTGGGCGTCTTCCAAGTGCTCGAGCACCGGCGTTGGGCCGCCCTCGAACGCGCATTCGGGCTCCGGGCATGAGCACTCCTCCTCCGTCGACTCCACATCACTCGTAGCGTCGTCGGCCTCCTGTCCCAGAAAACAAAACGGAAAGTAAAATTCAGAATAGATCGACCAAGACAAAGTTATAATTTTTCGGCCCAGAGTCCAAACCCTAAAATCTCCTCACCAGACCCGGCCCAGCGGCACCCTCTCCCGGCGCCGCCTTCTCCGGCCTCTTCTTCTACAGGAAAATCCGGCGCCTCCCACGGACGCCCACCCTCCTAGCTAGGGCAATTCCGGCGCCGTTCGCCATGAACACGCGCACGCGCTACAACAGTTCCCCATCTGAATCTCGATAGCTCTTAGGGCGTCTACGATACTAGAGCAATTTTCTACGGACCTACCAGATCTGACGGAGATATGCATACGAATCTACGATACGAGAGCAATTTTCTACACAAGGTACACTCTGCGCGTGCTAAATCTCGATAGCTTAGCCAGTAAACTAAAGGGGAATGTACGGATCTGACAGAGATACGAGTACCTAGCTACGAATACACTACACTCCACCGAGAATTGCAAACTAGACGGTGAATCAGAGAAAATATGCATGGATCGAGACGTGCGTACCTTGTCCGTGCTGCCCATGGTCTGGATCTGGCGAGTATCCCGTTGACCCGTGAGATCAGGGAAACAGCCCGAGAATGTTTTTCTTTTCTTTTTCCCGGTAAATAGGATTATTGGGAGGGTATAGGGTGGAGAAAGACTACTTGTAGTGCTCGATTGAGTGTATGACGGGCCACAGGTGGGTTACCATAATTGGGGTTGGTGGGGGTTAATCGTTTGAGTCTTTTCCATTTAGCATCAGCAGAAGAAATTTGTTTCGGAGTTGAGTCGTAGTCGGCCAGCGGTTGTTGTGGCCGATGAGATTCAGTCGTAGTATGTCAACCTATCCGAGCTAGTTCATATGGGACGATGGCGTCGAGTTGGGCACGGCTTCGGCCTGTCGTGTTGGGCGCGGTTGTCTCTGTTGTATATGGCAGGGGGCAAGCTGCACCGGGAGACTTACTAATCCGGCGAAATGTTGTCTAGCGAGTTTGTCCGGTGGGAGTCCGAATCATTGTTGAAGATGGGGATTCCGATGAGACAGATAGGAGACTTCCTGGCGCGGCACAAGAACGGAATGTTCTCATTCCTTAGCGCATACAAGATCAGTGTGGGCATGCTCACCATGGAGCTCGCGAGTGAGTGCATCGAGCACTGCTCCAAGTGGTGAGAGGAAGATCTGGAACCAACTCTATAAGACCCTGTCACGGCCTAAGGTCCGAATTTTTTAACGAAAGCTCTCCCACAACTGACTCATGCGTGACATTGCAAAATCTTACACGTAAAATAATCTTAAACATAAAATACTGGAGCATACGGATGTATGCCCGGTATGTCTTCAGGCGCCGGAGAACGGATATCACGCGACAGTGTCCAATGCACTCATGCAAGAGCCTTATGAGAATAGTTTTCACTTTCGTTTCGGAAATAAGTGAATTTCAGTCATTTCGATTTTCTTTAGCCAAATGACCAAAATTCCCAAATGAAATTGACAAAATTAAAATCAACCAAATTTGAGAATTTCGACAAAAATGTTTGAAATTAATTTGAACTTTTGTGTATTACTGAAATTATTGGATTATTTTGAATGAAAGAGAATTATTTCGGGTCCCACCGAAACCACTTAATTTTTGAAATTTCATTGAAAGCGAAAGCCAAAGAAGAGATATTCATGTTGGTTTCTGTCTTTCCGATATGGATGGACTCTTCTCGCAAAAAAAGACAAAAGATGGACTCGCTGTCCTAGGAGACCTGAGGCCATTTCCAATTGTTATTTTTGGAGATGCTGGAACCTGAGGAATGACATCGTAAAGCGCAAAGGACAAGCAACAACGCCTGACCGTATCCTTCTTGCTGCACTAATCCGGCAATATCGTGACAACAGGAAGGGGAAAGGAGAAATCTTGGCAACTCTCGATCCTACAGACTCAACAGAAGGACACCACAGGGACACGCTGCACAGAAGCCCCGGGGTACTGGGGAAAGGTGAACGTGGATACAGCTGATCATGTAGATAACACGGGACAGGCGAGCATTGGGGCCATTTTCCGGGACTACCGCGGAAGTACCAGAACCTCCCATGGTCTAGCTGAGGAGTAGTACCTGAAGCAGAAGCATGTTCAGTCGATCGGTGTGAAAATAGCAGTGGAACAAATCCATATAATCATCATATAGGAGGCTGACAATCTGGAAGAGTTATCACCGCTATCAATATCATATGGGCTTCGGTCATTGAGGACATCAGGACCGGATTGACATGTATCTAAAGTGTGCGGGTACACCATGTAAAGAGAGAATGTAATAGGGTAGAGCATGAACTTTCTAAATTTGGAATGGGAACTAGATCTGCTGAGTGGGTTCTTCAAACCCTGTCGGAGATCTCAGTTCTGCTGAACAAAGAGTGTAATCCCCATATTCTCCAAGTAATAAAGCTAGCTCGCTTTACTGTTAAAAAAAAGGTCCCCGGGCGGTGCCTACTGAAGTCAGTGCACTCACATATCTATTAATAAATTAGTAATTATATTTTAAAAATATCATTGATATTGCATTTTCGATGACATATCAAAGAAGTAATATATTCCAATGAAACCTCATTTATATATCAACAAAGTTTCGATGATATATCAATGGAAGAATGATATGTGTTAATGGAATACTCAAAAGAATAATAGTCAATTGATATGAAATTGATGCCATTGTGAACTTTTATTGAAATTGGAATTTTGAGGTCCGGAATCTACCAGAGCCGATAAAAATGTCGCATGCCTTAACAACTGTTTTCTAATCGGCGGGATCAGGTACAATCAGCCGTCAAATTGCTGATATTGATAATGATCAACCTAAACAAGGCAAGGCATTGATCTGACAGCAAGTCATAAGCCAAAACTGCCAAAAATTCACTTATATATCAAGGGAAAAAATCAATTATTTGTAGCAGCAGCGGCAGACTGAATTTGCTGGCCTGTCTTCTCCTCAGTACTACTACTGCCTGGCAATGCACGTGTGTCAGCAGCAGCAGCAGCTCCTGAGGCACCGCCAAGAACATCAGCGTCCTCCTCCTCTTGAGCATGTGTGCCGGATATTTCTCTTTTTCCGGCAATAATAATAGGTTTATTGGGAGGAGTGTGGAGAACGACTTGTGCTAGATGGAGCATATATAGTGAGGTGCGGGGTCTTTCTTACCGTGGGGTTCGTGGGGGTGTTGGGTGGGTGGAGGGCCGGGGGGTGGTTCTTCTTGCTGGACGGCGGATGCTACGTGGGGCTGAGGATGATAACCTTGCCACATGGTTTAACAGTTATGGGAGGAAGCTATAGTCAAGTGTGGGAGCGGCAACAAAAGCGAATGAGTGAGGTTGACCTTGCCCGGAAGTTAGATTCGGCAGTGGTGCTCATCGTCGCCGGAGAAGAACATATATGATCTCCCTATAGAGGGATGGCCAATTGTTGGGGGAAAGGGGGTTGTCATTGCCTGAGCAGTAAGGCGTAATCGTGAGCATGATAAGATTGGTTGTGGATCAATATTATACAGCATGTCGACGCGATATAGTGGTGGAGGGGGAGGAGGGAGGACGGATGGTGGCAACGGGAAGTAAGAAGAAAGGCAGGTTTATGGACCCACCGCTGCATTGCGATCTAATGGACAAGAAAGGTAAACTAATTCTAACTGCGTGTAATTAGTTTTGGTATTGTTGAACTAGGATGTGTTAAATTGCATGTGGACTTTTATTGATTAGACAGGTCTCAAGTAATTTTGCGTGGTTACAGCTCTTGCAGCCTTAAATGCTTACATAGCCGTGGCAAAATACAACCACTCACATATCCACTTTAATAAGAACTCTAATCTCTGCCGCAACCCTCTCGTTTCCTACGACCCCCAACTCACCCACTTTCCCATGCTTCGACACCTGCACCTGCACCACGCAACATCTCATTTTCCATGGACCTGATGCCACAACCCACTTCCTCGTCCACGAAATAGATCCAGTTTCATTGCAAAGGTGGTTTTCATGGGGTTTTCCTCCATCCTTGGCTTCCATCCATTACATTTTCACGAGCATGGGCGTAAGTGCGCATGTAGAGTCACGGTGCACAAGACTATACATCTAAACAACCTTTTCTAAGCAACCCCTTCATAAGTCCAAGCAAACTTTTCGTAAAGCCAAACAAAACTTTTCACGGGCGTCCTCGATTGGCCTAGGGGATCAAGTTAGATTATAGAAAGAATTCTCACTAGTATGTGTCCTTAAGAACGATGACGTATTGAGAGTTATGCACATGCGTTTAATCACTTTTTTTCTCTCTTTTGAGAAAACTAACACTCCGCCAAAAAGAAGGAATTGTGCCAACGGCAAAAAGAGTAAAAGGTCAAAACTAAAAGAAAACAACGGATCCAAATGTCCAAACCAAAAGAAGTGACAAGCAGTTCAAAAAACGAAAAGGAAAAAAGCTGCCGGGGAAACGGGCCCAGATATAATATCGTAAAGAAATAACCTAACAGGCCAGCATAACCCAAAATGGCACATTCTCGTAGAGATACTCCGATCCTTTTGCTGATCGGCCCATTTGTCTCTCAAGCTGCTCAGATGGGCCGGCCCTTCAGTTACAGCTCTTGCAGCACTCCGATCCTTTTGCTGATTGGCCCATTTGTCTCTCCAGCGGCTCAGATGGGCCGGCCCTTCAGTTAGCCGCAGGAAAAAACATGCTGCACGCCGTGGAGCGCCCGCCTGAGTCCAGAACGGCGGCGATTATCGGCAGCCGCAGGCCGGTAAACAGGTAGGTAGCCGCCTCTGTCCTGTTATTACTTTTCCAAAATTCACTTCGATGCTTTTACTTACCAAGAGGAACGAAACAAGAAAAGAAAAAATCTGTACCTATTCACCACAACAGCAACTTATAAGGCCAACAAAATTTCCCCACCCTTCATATTTTGCTGTTTCTGTTTCTCAATCCTGTATGGAAGCACCAAGAAATTCCATCAGTTCTATTAACATTCTCACGAGTCATTCAACTGATTGCTAGTACTAATTACACTGCCTACTAGCTCTGGGTAAAATCCCCCACCGGAAGCTCCCCTGGCTTCCCAACAATGCTGCAGGTGAGCCCTTGAAGCCATGGCAGTTACCAAAAAAAATTCTGGAAAGAATGAACCACATCTCTCGCCTTAGCCCTGTGCACACAACCCAGCTGCGAGAATGCTCGCTCCGGGAGGCGAAAATGCTGGAATTCTGGAGAGGGTATGGAGAGCCACTCTGTGCAAAATGAGAAAAGCTCTGGCATCGCGCTTCAGTGCTGCTATTGCGTGCACGAGTTGTTGCTTGACTTTGACTCTTCCAAGATCCGGTTCATGTATCTTTGTAACTTCTCAGCTTGGGGTCCAGGTCTTACAATGTTGACGTTGCTCCACTGGGAACATGGATCATTGAACCACCTCTTTCTGCCTGTGCACCAGGCACCAGGAGCAGGTCTGTGACGCCAACGCCGGAGTATTTTCTCATCAATCTTGTCCAATAGATGTTCATTCTCTTGAAACTTCCTAGCAAAGGGCAGCCCACTATCCACTATCTCATCATAATGTGTCATGTTTAGAAAACGGGGTTCCATCTGAGGCGGATCGTCCCACGCCACATACCGCAAGTCATTGTTCACTGTGGAATTGCGATAGTCCGAGTTGCATACGACTGAGTGGAAATACCCTTCCAGAGGCAGCATCACGTTTGTGAAGTACATGAGAAGAGTTCGAGGGAGGTTCTCCCATCCAAAAATGCAATACTCTAAAAAGCGCCGGTTTAGAATGACCCATGGCGAACCTACCAGAATTGGATACACATAAGGCGGGAAACTATTTGATAGAGAAAGAAAAGGCCAATGGAGTGCAAGGGAAGACAAAATACCTGTGAAGAATTTGAAACCATCTGGAGTTGCCCGTTTCTCAGTGGCCTGGAAGAACTGATTCCTCCCAGCCAAGTAAATCCCAGCATCTACTATGACTGGCTGCACTCTCTGAGATCTGCAAGGATATATTGGTGAAACTAATGCCAATGCAGCTAAATTCTTACTAAGTTCAGATAGTACATACTCTTTCCATCCAATATCACTAGTGTGATCAATGAAGTTGAGGTGCCTTGGCACAGAGGAGAAGACATGAATCAAGTCTGCAACAAGGGACGACATAAAAAACCATAAGTATCTGAAAAGTCAAGAACTCTCAAGCTTCGTCGGTTGAGATACATATACACATGAGAAAAGCATCAAATGGAAAGGTAAACATTATGAGTCAAACTATAATAACTCCAAATTGACGATGTGGTGTTTCTTGAAAGTTGAAACCACTTCATGAACATAATCAAAACCAAAGACAGATCAATAATGTGGCCCCCCTTAGGAGAGAAAGATTGAAAGAAGGACAAGTGGAACAAGATCTGACGACTACAGATGGATATTGGGAGTAGCATGTTACGCACGTTTTCAGCAGGACAAAAAACGTTAGATCTAACAGAGTATATGAAGAAAATAGTGATTATATATTCTACTTGGTACTTGCTGTACTACGGCAAAGATAACAGGGTAAAGTGTATTAAGTACATCAAGCTAAGGAACAAATATGTCAGTAGAGAGCAACAGGCTGCGAAAATTTTCTCACTGCCAGGGGTGAGGCCTCCTATTTATAAAAATAAAAGAAAAAGGAAAGAAGTAGAGTGACAGCAGCACAATCCTGCACATCAGTGTGTCATGAATCTATGAGAGATGATTTTCACTTTCAATTGACTGTTCATTTATGCAAAGATTTGGGGGAGGATTTCAGGCTAGGAAATGGGGAGGAAGACCTGGAAAGTTTGAGCGAAAGCAAAATGAGAAGGGGGTATTATCTGGACTCAATTAGGCTGTTGTCTCTTTGTCCGATCCCTCAGTCATGTTTGCTTACAATTTAAGGTTTCCTCATGCACAAGTCATGGATTTCTGGACACAAGGAAACACACAAGATTCATTTCTCAACTGGACGATGTTATGCTTCTGCAGATTTTGTATTTTTTTGATCTGACAAGTCCATTACAGAGGTAACAACATGGTACTCAACTAACCCAGCAAGCAGTTTCATGAGAAAGCTCCTCATATTGGTACAAGAGACTTAAAGGTAGAGGCCATAGATGAACATCACCCAGGAAACAAAGCTGATAGCATAAGTGGTCAGCTGGCTTGTACTGATGGCTTATTGAATTTGATCATGTGCAATGTCTGATGACTAAACTATTTTCACCAAAAGATCACCCATATTTGCAAGAAATAACTTCCCCAGACACTTGGCATAAATGAAATATAAGTGCAGCTAGGTGTTGTCAATTAGCATTTGGTCACATGTCATCTACAATCCCCGATTTCTACATGTCAGAAACAATTAAAGCTACAGCTAGAGTTGTATAGCTCATGGTTGACAGAATTGAGGAGATTAGATATGACGAGAAGAACATAGATAGGTCATTCAGTGGGTTTGAGCTTGGCAACAGGGGGCAGGACTGCTGAAATTGAAGAAAACAAGATGGCAGCAAGATACCAAACCATATACTAGTATAGTACTACTATATTTCTGTCAAGGCAGCTTTCGTACCTAGTGGCTAAAAACATTCCAAACAGGCTCTCACAAGTCAACTAAATCTACCAGCAGAAACACAAGGTAATTTCCCCTTGCCTCGGTCCTCTCAAGTATAATTATGCATCTAAATGTACAATGGACAGGAAGTACAGTACTGAGCAACACACACTTGAAAACAAACAAACAAAAATCAACATCAGAAGACGATTTTAGTTTCGGGGCTACAGCAACAGCTGAACCGAACTACCGAAGATGGTTCTCTGCAACTTGACAAATGAAGCAAAAAAACGCTTCCCAAACAGCCAGACGCGATTTCGGGAAACACCAAAATTAAATGCGGCAGAGATTTGTGTTAGATCCGGACAGAGAAGTGCAGAAGACCACGCATCTTCCCCAAAGTAATTTCGTGCTAATTTTGGGGGGACGGGACAAAACATTTCGAAATCTTACCGTCCTGGGTGACAAGGGGGTAATCGGCGGCGTTGAGCGTGACGAACCAGTCCCACTCGGAATCCAACCGGAGCAGCGCGGCGGCGGCGCGGAGGGTGGCGGCGAGGCCGGAGGACCCCATCGGGGTGCCCGCGGCGGGGCGGCCGACGACGTCGACGTTCCCGAAGGCGCGCACGGCGGGGGCGGAGCGCGCGACGGCGGCGGCGAGCTCGGCGCGCTCGGAGTCGGGCGCGTCGGCGGAGAGGTGGAGCAGGTACTGGTTCCTGGGGTGGTAGACGGCCAGCAGCAGCCGCAGGAGCCTCCGCCCGTCCCCGCGCCCGCCCGCGAGGAGGTAGGCGAAGGACGGCGGCGCCGCGGCTCCCCGGCGCACGTAGGAGGGCGGCGGGAGGCGCGCGAAGAGCGCGGAGGAGGCCGTGAAGCCCGAGAGCGCGGAGAGGAAGAGCATCAGCGAGACGAAGGAGACGGATACGAGCGGGAGCAGCCACTTGTCCGCAGCCCCCATCGCCTCCTCCCCGCCGGCCTCCGCAAGCAGCAGCAGCAAAGCAAGCAGGACGCTCGGGCACAGCAGCAGCAAGCAAGCAGGAGCGAAGAGCTTGATTAGCCACACCCCACGGGATCGCGTGGTCAGTCAGCGGCGCCGCATCCGGCGCGCGTGCTAGGGGGAATCCGGCGAGGGCAGCAGCAGCGGCGGGGGGATTAGGGTTTGGAGGCGAGATCGCATCGGGGGAATGGCGAGATCGGGGGTGGGGGTAGGCAGGCGCAGCAGCACTGTCTCGTCGGGTACGTTTCTCTGTCTCTCTCTCTCGCCTTCACGGAGGAGAGGGGGATTTCCGGAGAGAGAAAGAAGAGAGCGTGAAGCGCCTGTCGCTTTGTACCAGCGGGAACACAGGGCGGGGTTAAAAACTCGACGAGGGATATTCTGCTCCCGCTGACATGTTTCCCCACGAAGTCTGGACCCCAAGAGTCAGCGGGATGTTGGTAGATACTACAGAGTGCGGGAAGGATGGGCGTGGGAGGAGATGGGTGGGTCCCGTTGGTCAGGGGGAGAGGGGGACTTGTCGGATGGGTTAACCCACGAACCACGTCGCTGACTTTTGGGCCATGGATGTCAGTGAACGCGGTAAGATAGATGGGTGCGTAGGTAGGTGGGACGGGGTTAGCCCACGTGTCAGTTTCGGACTCGGGAGATTATCCTCCGTTGGGCCCTAATGTCAGCGAAGGATCACTTTTGAACTGCTGGTGGTTTCGGTGTCACTTGGTTCTTCTAAACTGCTGGTGTTTGTCACTTAGCTTAGCTTAGTGTAACCAATACGCCTTCATTGCTGCCTACCCCTTCTCTCTTGCACTTGCTAGGAGATTAGCTGAGGAAAGAACTCCTGCACCACCAAGTACCTGTACTACTAGTACCAACCATCTGATATTTCATTGGCTGCCACTGCTCTCAGCTCTCTCAGCACAGCGCAGCACTAAACTGGACCATCCTGTTTCTTCTTTTCCTACCAAATCCTAGCAGCATGGAGTAGTTTTCTTTATCAGGCCAATTTCGTTACGTCACGTCACCCCTTTTCCGTAGCACTAGCATGTTTTTTAAAAATTGGATCATGGCAAAGGGACAAAGCGCCATTAATACGTAGCACTACGGCCACGTCTCTGAAGCTATCCTCAAATCGACGTCACAGAATCACGCGCCTTGTCTCTTCGCCTCGCGCAATCCGGAACTGCCCATTTCCGTTTCTGTCTGTCACGGGCTCTCGCTACTGAGCCGCCACGTGGGCCTAGGCCCAAGCCACATATATGCAAAGGCCCGATGGGATGGATACATACGGTATTGGGCTCCATGGATAAGAGGCCCGGTAGCCTACTTTAGTCTGCAACGCTCTCTTCCCCCATCTGATGCCGCAACAAGTGAACAAACTAACCACCACCACACAGCTCCAGCTGGAAGAAGACGAAGAAGGCTTAAGCCTAAACCCCCTCCTCACTCCTCGTCGCCGGACTGACTCCGCGTCCTTCTCGAAGGTTTCTGGAGCGATCGGCTTCCTCGGCCGGGCGGGTGATGGAGGTCAAGGGGCTGGGGCAGCTGCTGGCGGCGCTCGCCGCGGCGCTGTTCGTGCGCGCCGTCGCGGGGCCCGGCCCCGCCCTGCTCCCGCCGGCGGAGGACGAGGACGGCACCGACGCGGAGGCCGGAGAGGGAAGTGGTGGCGTGAGGCCGGTGACCATCCGGTGGGACCGCGTCACCTGCGCCCTCAGAAACAAGCGCGGGGACATGGTGAGTCAATCGATCTTCAGTCACCTTTTGCTTTTCTCGCCGGAGCCACGAGCCCGGAGTCCGGAGAAGCCTCGCATTCCTCTCGTTTCTCTTGTTATACATGAATGTTGGTGAATTAGCACTTCTAGTCTGAGTGACTGACACGGAGCCTGCCGGGGCCATTGACTGGTTGACCCCGCGATGTGGCAGTGGAACTCGACAGACAGTGAGTGCACACTGCAGAACAGGCTGCGTAATTCTGTGTCGTCTAAGTTAGCGCACAGAGTAGTTTGTCTGAATCGTTTAGAGTACCCACACTCGATGATGTGTATGACTTGCTGCATGATTGTACCAGGCGAGGTTTTTGCTGTCGAATTTGTCCGGTGAGGCGAAACCGGGAAGGCTGCTGGCACTCATGGGGCCATCCGGCTCCGGCAAGACAACGCTGCTCAATGTGCTAGCAGGGCAGCTTGCAGCATCGCCTTCCTTGCACCTTTCTGGGTATCTGTACGTCAATGGCCGGCCTATGTCGCAGAGCGGTTACAAGTAAGCTATAATCGTTCCAGATGGGGTCTAATTACATTTTTACTCTGGTTTGCAGAGCAACATCTGATGATTGTTTCCTTCTGTAGGATTGCTTTTGTGAGGCAAGAGGACATTTTCTTTTCGCAGCTGACGGTGCGGGAAACGCTCTCACTCGCTGCTGAACTTCAGCTTCCTGACACGATGTCTCCCGAGAGTAAGGAGAAATATGTTGATGATCTTCTGTTTCGCCTTGGGTTGGTAAGTTCTACCATTTAGTTTAATGTTCTGAGGAAACTAAACAGATGATTTTAGTGCAATGCATTATTGGCTTGATCTCAACTTGAGCTTTTAAGCACTGGTGTTGCTGAAAATCAGTTGAATGAACATGTTAGGCATGAACCCATTGATGATTTATCAATAGAAGGGTGGGGTGTTAAGTTTTTATTTTTTGTGAGAAATGTGTTCTGATTTTTCAGATGATGTGGGGAATCTACATGATTGATATGCCACCCTATTCAATTTTATTTACTTCCTATAGTACCATTATCGTATATTTATTCTTTTTGTTGCAAATGCTCAAAGGTCAACTCTGCTGATTCTATTGTGGGTGATGCAAAAGTACGTGGAATAAGTGGTGGCGAAAAGAAGCGCCTCTCGCTTGCATGCGAACTGATTGCTAGTCCTTCAGTCATCTTTGCGGATGAACCTACAACTGGTACTTTACCTGATTTTACAGTTTCTTTTATTTACCTGATTTTATAAAGGTTAAGGGGTTGCTGCGGTAATTTCCCAAAAATTACACTATTGAACTTTGGATATGCTTGTGACTTTATTTTAGGCCTTGATGCATTCCAGGCAGAGAAGGTCATGGAGACTCTTAGACAGCTTGCAGAAGATGGGCACACTGTGATATGCTCTATACACCAGCCTAGAGGTTCAGTCTACGGCAAGTTTGATGACATTGTACTATTGTCAGAGGGTGAAGTCGTATACATGGGGCCTGCGAAGGAAGAACCTCTAACATACTTTGCATCATTAGGGTTGTTATTCTATTATCATTTCTGTTAACTCTTAGCATTTGATGTTCTCTGAATTGTGATTTCTCATATACTGGATGTATACTAAACTTGTTTAATCTGTAGTATGATGATCAGAGCTAATTTGAACCTAGACATGGATTGGAGTTGGTAACAACAAAGCAGCTCCCTCACTTTGTATTTGATACAGTAATGTGTCATGATCACCTTGTCATAAACATGCTATGGTAATGCATCACAATTTTAGCATTATTTATCTGGAGTGTAACATATGGTAACATGTGAGCATTATGTGGTAACAAGTTACTACGTCAAGTTATTAATCATAAGTGTTACATAAGTAGGCATAGGTTAGTCGTTTACATACTCAGGTTCTTGGTGCACATATATTCATCCTTGTTAGTGCAGCCCTAAAATCCAAAATTTGCCAGGCTAGAAATAATGGACACTGGGTTCTGTTTGCTAGAATAATTTACCATGCCAGTTTTAACTGCTTAAGTTTTGAGCCAGATCTCGTCCTGCTTATTTTGCACCTGTACATGTACAATTACTACTAATAATTTGAGTTTGATTACTCCATCAGGTACCGCTGCCCAGATCACGAGAACCCTGCTGAGTTCTTGGCTGATCTCATTTCCACTGATTATAGCTCAGCAGAAAGTGTGCAGTCATCACAGAAAAGGATTGAGAACCTCATTGATGAATTTACTAATAAAGTTTTGATTACTGAATTCAACAGTCCAGTCATAAAAGCAGACGACTCTGAAATTTCTGCCAAACCTGTTCAGAAATCCATTGCCAAGCGAAGACGTGGTTGGTGGAGACAGTTTCATCTGCTGTTTAAGAGAGCTTGGATGCAGGTTTGTCACTAAAGCTTGTTTGACTGTGTTCTTCCGGCTTCAAGCAAAAAAAAAATTGTGAATATGTCTAACTGCTCTGTGAAGCATACAAGTAAACAAGAAATAAAGATCTTGATTCTAACAAAAATTCAAAACTGCTAGGTTAGTTATTTGGCATATGTTCACATCTTAGCTTGGGTATATGCAAGATATCTGTGCTTAGTTGCCTAAAATTAAAATTAAAAATTGCGGGAGCCTAAATTTAAATGTTGCATAGCTGAAGATTGACTATCACTCTGTCATTGGTTGATTCTGGTAAGTATTTCAGGCATTCCGTGATGGACCAACAAACAAAGTGAGAGCAAGAATGTCTGTTGCATCAGCAATTATATTTGGATCAGTGTTCTGGCGAATGGGCAAAACCCAAACTTCCATACAAGACCGGATGGGACTTCTTCAGGTACAATATATTGGATCTTTGATGATTCATTGAGTTCTTTTCTTTTGGGAGTACAAGACGGACATGGGACAACCTATACACAATGTGCACAGAGCTACACATATGTGCAAGTCCCAACAGACGCTAGGAAAAATATTGGGGTCAGCATTGCGACGCTAAACGCAGGCCAGTAGGAAAATATTGGAGTAACCATGACCCTGCTAAATGTAGGCATTAGTGCTATCCCACTAAACATGCATGAGTGTGCGTCTCCCACCACTAGGCCATATGTCCATCTGTAATGACTCCTTGAGTTGAATTGCTACATTATACACGCTTCAGATTCTCGATCTGTGGAACACCCTCATTTTCTTCTGATATTTGATTTTCCTTGTTACTGTTTCCATTTTTGTCTCGAGAAGCAACTTCTCTAAATAATCTTTGAGCATTTCCTGATGTTGGTTTTCTCCTTTGCAACTTATGAGTTAGGTTGCTGCCATAAACACTGCAATGGCTGCGCTGACAAAGACAGTGGGGGTCTTCCCGAAAGAACGAGCTATAGTTGACAGAGAACGAGCAAAAGGTTCTTATGCACTAGGACCATATCTCTCATCTAAGTTGTTGGCCGAGATTCCCATTGGAGCAGCATTTCCATTGATATTTGGATCCATTCTCTATCCAATGGCAAAACTTCATCCTACAATTTCTAGGTCTGTATTGTCTTCAAATCAAATTTTGCGATGCTGTGTCGCACCAATTGCATGCCACAAGGTATTATTTTAAACTGTTTCGCGTATGTGTGATCTAAACAAATGTTTCATGCTACATATTCAGATTTGCGAAGTTCTGTGGCATTGTGACTGTTGAATCATTTGCGGCATCAGCCATGGGTCTTACTGTTGGAGCAATCGCTCCTACAACTGAAGCTGCAATGGCTCTTGGGCCATCCCTTATGACGGTATTTATTGTCTTTGGAGGATACTATGTTAACCCTGATAATACCCCTGTCATATTTCGCTGGATCCCAAAGGCATCTCTTATCAGATGGTAATACTCTTGTGATACTACAGTTAGCTCCTAGGGTTATGGGGCTGCTAACATCTGAATGTACTTTGGCATTGATTTTCAGGGCCTTTCAAGGACTTAGCATCAATGAGTTCAAGGGTCTGCAATTCGAGCAACAGCATTCTTACGACATTCAAACTGGTGAACAGGTATGGCCATTCATGTGAAAAGGCAGTTTTACGACCTTGAATGATTGAACCTCGTCAAGTATCAGGAAATATTGTTTAATCATGGTTGATATTTGAATAATGATGTATGCAAATGAAGAAATGGCTCATATCATACTCTTAAGGATAATAGAATGATACTTCTGTATGTCAGGCTAATGCACATTCTCATATCTTTCTGCTGGAACAAAATGGCCTTGTTTTGATCCACCCTTCTTTGTGTCAGGCCCTGGAGAGATTTTCGCTGGGAGGAATTTGCATCGCCGACACACTAGCTGCGCAGGGCAGGATCCTGATGTTTTGGTACTGGCTGACCTACCTTCTTCTGAAGAAAAACAGACCAAAATACCAGCAGCTCCTGCCGCCCTCCGAGGAAGATCAAAATAAGGAGCAAGTTGAATAAGCGTCCTGATTTGCCAACAGATCGCACTAAATCCACGTACCATATTTAGTCAGAACACTTGTTTGAGCCCGCCTTTTTTGTAATCAATTTTCTTTTTCTGCGTCTGGAGCGTCAAAACATGCCCCTTTTCCAATAAGGAATCAGTACCAATTTAAGTATGGGGCTTGGCAGTACCTGCTATGTTCCTGTTCGTATTTTAGGCTTGATCCCATACATCAAATTATTTGTCTGTGAAAGTATTCTCGGTCCCTGATTGCCAGTGTTTGGTCATCCAATTCTCGGGTGCTACTTAAAACCTTTTGACAAAATATCCAGTTTGCTTCTGTTGAAGTGGCACGAGAATTGTCAATTGAGATGACCAACTGTTTGGTGCTACTCCTTAATCCCCGGACTCAGTAGTCCACTGAAATTAACATTTGCAGCTAAAATGCGAAATAAATATCGCAAGCACGCTGATCAGCGCCAAATACAATTTCTCGAATTTGTCTGTATAGATTAATTTTGCACAAGATTGTCAGGAGAACAAAATGAAACATGTTGGCCATCAACTTCAGACGACTGCTGCTCCAAAGATAAATTATAAGTATTCCTTTCTATACAATGTGTAAGAACTAAACCGAATTAGCTAAAACACAAAGAATTACATATCCAACAAATGAACCAGTCACACTATACACACATTGCAGGCATTGAATTAGCCGCACACATCGCCGGCGAATAAATAAATCAACGAACCAGTCAGTCAAGAAACGTGGTGCAGAGCGGCCTCCGCCGCCACCGCTAGATGATGCAGCAAGACCGCAGCAGAGACCGGGACGCCGGCGAGCAGTACGGCGACAACGGCGGCGGCGACGGTGGGGCGGGTGCCCATGGCGAGCAGCTGCAGCGCGCCGGCGAGTGCGGAGACGTCGGAGACGTAAGCCGGGTAGTAGCGCTTCTCCCATCCGGCCCACCCGGGCGGCGCCTCGTAGTTGGTCTCCGCCATCCGCGCCTCCCGGATCCGCCGCCGCAGCACCGCCATGCCCGAGTCCACCAGCGCGCCGCCGTGGTACCGGCTGTCCCGCGGCCCGGGCGCCGCGCCGCACCGGGTCCGACTCCGGGCCGCCGCCGGCGCCGCAGGCCTCCTCACCGGCAGCAGCGTCGCCGGGAACGAGAGAGACGGAGAAAAAGACATTGATTGGTCGAATCGGCTCGAGAAATGTCGAATCTGTGATCTCTCTGATCGTTCGGGGAAGGAGTTGTACTGTTGCTAGCAGGAGTAAAAGGGATCGAAGGAAGAAGAAGAGCGAAGCAATGGGGATTAAGTTTGAATTGAGATGCAGTTCAAAATTTGTGTCCGTTATATAGGCAACGGCCGGTGGGCGGCTTCTGTTCACGCGGATGCTTCGGGAGGAATCAAGAGCGGGGAATGCGCGTGATAAGCGTCCTCGTTGCAGCCAATGAGGCGGCGCCACGTGGGGAGAAGACTAATTGGTGATACTCCTGGCAGGTTTTGGCCGGTTAATTAATTAATTTGGATCCAGCAAACGAAGATGGACGGTTAATCACCTCGTTAGGACCGTGGATTATTCCAACTAACACCTGCATTGCCGACTGTGGATCATTGAATTAAATGCTACTGTACTACATGGGACTGTCAGAAAACGATAGACTTTTGAAATGAAGTTGGACTAGAAGTAATGCCTGCAGGCGTGGGCGGCCGATTACAGAATTGCACGGAAAAGGTCCTCGAACGGGTGCTCCTAACTTAAATCTGGCTTAGCATTGACCGAATATGAATTCTGGGACTCACTCAACAACATGTGGTTTATGATTGCATAATTCATCACGATTTGAAAGAAAGAAGAAGAAAAAACGCTTTCAGATACGAACTGGTGAACATGCTAAGGATTTTATACTCGCAGTGCTACGCGTTGTACTTGAGCCAATCATAATTTGGTGAGTCAAACGAACGCAGAAGCTCGAAAACGAAAGGATTCTATTTTATTCTTCTCGCGGTCGCCCTAAACTCAGAAGAGCTCACCGTATTATGATTATTATTGTCGTGGTAACCGATTTGATGTATAAATTGCCGCTAATTTTTATTTTTCGCCGGCACGACCACGATCATGGCATGCGTCAGAGAAACCGCGTGGTCGATCGGTGGCGCGCTTGGGTTCATCGTCATTGTCGGAACTAGAAAAACAAAAAAAAAATTAGATGAACTAGAAAAACAATTAAGGCAGGCAGAAACCTATTAACCTTATTTCAGCTTGATCGCCGGCTTTGTGGGCTCGCATCGCGTTTGAAGCAGATCATGGGCCCCTCAGGGGCCTGAGGGGGAGAACCCTGCCCGGGAACGCAACGGACCGAATCACGGTTTCCATGGGCTGCAGGTTAAGGTATACGGCCCGTGGGCCCGAATTGCAACTAGTAGTTCCTACCATTGAGAACCCATGGTGACGACATACGTCTCGGCTAAACTCTTCGGAGATTTGGAGACGGAATTAGCTTGGCGTGCGATTCTTGTACGATGCAGCTTACCAGCCATTCAAATTGAAAGACTGAGCGGAGCCGACCCAATGATGCACATGATTTGCGTGCTAGGCTCTGAAGATCCGAAGCTCCTGGTGCGATGCCATTGGCCGATTTCCATAATGCAAACATTTGTATACGAAAAAAAATTGAAGTAATGTCGGCTGATAAGAGAGGAAGGACACAGCGCCCGTTATTGGTCGCCATATCACCTAAATAGCCAATACATACAGAACTTGGTTAACTTATGAATCCTTCAGTAATATAAAGATTGACATCGCTAGCTCTACCTCCTCTAGTTCAAATCTAGGCCAACCTTTATAAGACGGAAGGAATAGAAAGAATTCTGATACAGCCAATTGACGGCTAAAATTTGAGGTCGTATTGCAACTGATTCTTGATTCCCAGCCCGTTTTTCTTCTTTATCATGTAACTAAGCAATTATTTAGGTTCCTACAGAATGTTTGAATCACTACATTTTCCTATTACTGTGTTTACAAAATCACACAAATAAAGTTAGCGAGAACAAGTGGATTGGGTCTGACTATCTGATACTCGAATGCAATTTAATAGAACTGGTATATAAAAAGGCTAACTGTCTTCCTACAATATTCTTAATTATCTGCATACAGCAATTCCGGCTGATCTATACATCACAAAGATACAACTTTCATTAACGACAGAAACCACACGAATATATTCACTGCTTATAAAAGTTACAGATCTATCACCCATTGTTCTCTGGCCAGCAAATATCAACTAAGTACCCCCATTCAGTAGCATCCTTTCAGGCATCATGAACCTTTATACAAGAACAATGTAATAGGCCAATATTTCTTGCTAGATGTTGCTTCAACCGCCTCTCGAAGCTTTGCCAATATTTGCACGATTAATACAACCTACAAAACTGAAAGTCTGCTACCACAAATTAACCATGTGACAGGAAGCACGCGAGGAATCATACAACAAATCAACTAAAGCAATAGCATCTTCAAAGCACCTAAAATAGAATGCCAGGACAAGCTAGCAAGCAAAGGCAAGGGAAGAATCTTCTCAATGGAGCATGTGATGAATGCATAGAGACAAAAGCAAGCCCAGAGGACGCATGTGCCGCGCTCTTGATGCCAGATCCATACGGTATCTGATGCAAATCTACAGGCCTGAGCAAAAACAAATGAAAACCAAGAAAGAAACATGTGGCTGGCTGGCTGGCTGCAAGTAGCAAGAGGGGATCAAAGCGTCCAGAGCAAGATCTAACAGCCCCACCGCAAATGCACAATATGCCACAGGACCTGCAGGACAGGGGAAGGGGATAAAAAAGAACAGTGACATAAACATCTCACCAGCAAAGGAATAAAGCGTTGGGCAAAGTACCAAAGCACAACCTGAATCAATCTTTTTTCTCATTAGGAATAAAACAAATCGAAAACCTTGACATGCAAAACATAGATAAAAAAACTAATGAAATTAGTGAAGTAATAGACTGGTGGATCCAAGCAAGCAAGCCGCCTCAAGGGATCTGAAAACAGCATGAGCAGATTAACTAACTTGGCTCTTGGCTGCAAAAGGTTCAGATCTGAAGCGTGGTGTAAGAACAAAAGAAATGGGAAGTACTACATGGAGTTTCAACTTTGAGATAGCTAGAAAGATCAAGATGCAGAGCTCCCTTCAATCCAAACAGCGGTCGGCAAGGGGTGGATGCGGCTCCTCGGTCATGCAAACCACAAGCCTACCTCCTCCTTTCTAATGGAGATAGGATAAGTGGGAACCATGAACAAGCAGCTGTATCACCCTTCTGACAGACCTTTCATTGGAATGATAGGAGCTCCACCTCAAAACCAAACCAAAGAAACAAACAACCACATCAAAGAAAACACATCAAGATCAGAAAAAAGATGAGATCTGTGTGCTTCACAGCAACAAACAACTCAAAACGAAGCTCGAGAGCATGGAGGATGAACCCATACAATGAAGAACATGACAATAGGCTACATCTAGAAAGCCAAACTAGGCCAAGATGAGGCGAAAGACGAGTCTACATCTAGGAGAAAAAGAGGACTATTCTCTTGTGGTGTTGATGCGTGTGGAGGATGAAGAGGAAAGGGTGGCTTTATAGCGGGGGGTAAAGAAGAGGAGAGGAGGAGTCCTCTTTGGAAAGTGTTTAATGGAGAGTATTGACTGCCATTTACGATATTCCTGATCTCTCTCTATTTTTATTTTTCTGTGGTGCACGCACGAGGACGGTTTCGTATCTTTCTCCCCTCTCTCCGTAGCTGGAAGGAAGGGGGGGAAATATACTCGTGTTTAATGGAATGGTCTAGAGGAGATAGCTATTGATTTACTTGCCAAAGTTAGCCATCGACCGGCTCCTGTAGGTCCGTGGATACCTACCAACCCATATGGGTAGCGTACCGGCCTCTTCATGTCACAGGAGTATAGAATTTCTCAAAGTACCGGTACAAACAAAGCATCAAATGCACCATATATTTCGTGTACAGTAATATGTACAAAACTATTTTCTCTGATCTGAATTAATCGTCACAACTTTATCTAGACACACATGTTACTACCACAGTTGGTACCGTAACATGTTTAGAAGAAGAAGAAAAACTAACTGGCAGCCACCCATCCGCCACTACCAGTTTTTTCTTTTCCTTTTTTCTTTCCTCTTCACCATCAAGAGAAGTTGGAACGATTAAACATCCTACCGTGGGTGTTGCGGTGAACTTCCGATACAACGCAGAGGGGGCGTGCCAGGGCTTGCTGAGGAGAAAAAACCTTCTCTGATGTTCCTCCGTCTTTTGTCTTAACCGCCACTTATGATTGTCGTGAGGGCCATAAAGCTACTATGCCAGACAATTTGTAACGATGGAAACACCTTCTCTAATATCCTCCATCTCTTGTCTTAACTGTCCCTTACGGTTGCAAAGGTTGTAAAGTTCCTGCGCCAGACAATTTTGTAACGGTGCAAACACTTTCTCTAATGCTCCTACATATGTTGTCTTAACCGTCACTTATGGTTGCCGCGAAGGCTCTAAAGCTCTTGCTCCAGACAATTTTGTAACGGTGCAAACACTTTCTCTAATACTCCTCCGTCTGTTGTCCTTACATTCACTTATGGTTGCCGCGAAGGCTATAAAGCTCCTACACCAGACAATTTTGTAACGGTGGAAACACCTTTCTAATACTCATCCATCTCCTGTTTTAACCGTCACTTATGGTTACCGCGAAGGCTATAAAGCTCCTACGCCAAACAAAGTATGTAACGATGGACGGAACTAATGACAGTGAGTCATAACTTTTTCAACGATTGCTTACGACAATGCATATTAATGGCGGCAACCTCGTGCGGGGAGATTATGTGGGGATGCGGAAATCACAGCCAATGAAAATAGATTGTTTATAACGCCTCTAAACTATATACGAGTTCCCTAAATTAAATCTTCCTTAAAAAACTGTTTTCATTTATGATTTCCCTACTTTTCATGACCGGAATGACAAGTCACCCACACGTACCGAGTCCATCCATTTTCTTGGTTCAACTTCGACCATCGTTTACCAGATCAAGATTATGTATTTTATGTTGTATAAAAAACATATGTTAATTTTTTTTAGAAACACAGTACAAATGCAAATGCTCACAACACGCGCTGCACTCACCCATATGAAGGCACACACGCAAACCTAACGGCTACAAGCACCTCCGAGAAACTGAGTCGACTGATCTTGAGTGATTACTTGTGACAGATTGAGCCGATGGATTTAGTGATTGACGAAATCATTTTAACGGACACATCACCTAGCACTGAAATAAAAAACACCGATTAAATTCTGAAATAAATCCAACGATCACGTCTACGGCGATACAAGTTCTTCTAAATTCTTTCCACACGATCCTCCTAATGGCATCGAATTGGCAAATTACGGCAGTGGCAAAACGACAGACACTCAAACAAAAAGCTGAATCGCCAATACTTGTTCGAACACGTGGATCCCCGAGGGTTCGTAAGCATCGCCGGCTCACAGTAATGATGCGTGAATCGGCTAAAATACCGCCCTTTGGGAAAAGGAAATCGTGTTATCTGTCCATTCAACAAAAAAATGAGAAAAAGAAAGATACTGTGCTAGTAAAACCGTGGTATCTTTTATTTCCTTTCTTTCGCTCTAGCTCGCTCGATTCCCCCGAGCATATATTCATATTCCGTGTAATCCTTTCTTGTCGGCACGTGCAGCATTTAAGCATGGATGTCTGCATGGTAAAAACACGAACGCACGATCAGTGCAATATAACCATCGTCCAGAGAAAAAAAAACTGGACAACATTTCGTTTGTTTTATCGGTCGTTCAGTTTTGTGGTTCATAGTGTAATCCTGATACTTTGCGTAAAGTAAAAGTAAAACAGAGGCCGAAATCGGATGGTAAAAAAAGAGTCCTTCTGTGGTACCCTGAAATGAATAGAAGCCGTCCGTCCGTGGAGATCCAACAGTCCATACCGACGGAATTTAGACTAAGTTGTCCACTAGGTCTCTGGCCACCGCCGTCGTGCACCTGCCGGGGAGGTTTCCGGCCGTTGCCCGTCGCAGCCAGGCGCCTGCCTTCCGTGAGCCCGTATGCTCGTCCTCCAGCGTGCGAATTCAGGCAGGTCATGGGAGATCATGGCGATTTTACGAGTGAGAAGTCTACGAGGGATGGGACTGGCGGCAAGTTCAACGGACGGAGGTAGCTTGCCGGTTTTGACCCGTAGCCGGCGACCCATCAGGCTATCCTTTAAAATTCTCTGTGTTATTAACGTTTGCATCTTAGCCTTCGTCTCCGTCCTGGACCGAGAAATCATTTTTAGAAGCGCATGTTAAGTTCGGTATAATTTTGGGAAATTTGGACACTCGCCGCGAACACACACACCCACAGATACAAAAGACATGTCCCTAAACACCCGTTTAGCATCATCGCTCCACGGTTTTATGCTTGTCCTCTCGTCCTCGTAGATCTGAACCTGGATCTTGACCGGTCAAAGCATCACGGGGAGCGGCGCCTAGTGCGATGGCGCAGCCCGGCCATTGGGTGCAACGCTTGTCGGCCTCGGGAACCGCGCGCGTCGTGGCGGACGGCGACGTGACTCTGCCACCCACTCAGCCCCCTCTCTCTCTCGTAACTTGATTTCTCGCTGACCTGCGGGGCCGCGCGGGGTTTGTTCGGTGCGCGCAGCGACTGAGACGTGCAGGCACGATCCCCCCTTGGCCATTTATTTATTACTGCTGCACTTGTCCCCACGCGCTGCCCTGCTGCTCTGCTCCACGGGTGACGGGGAATTTACTGCGGCGCGGGCCTCGGGAAGTTGGGAGGTTGCATCGCGTGCGCTCCTTCCTTGGACGGAGCATATCATCTTTCAACCGCGACATGGAGCTGCTCTTGCCGTGTATCTGGTTGATTTCTAAACAATTAGAACTATTCTCTACGTTTCACAGGATATCTCGGATTTCTCTTGATCTAAGGGCACAAATATATACGATATATTCTAAGAAACGGAGGGAATACCCCTTCGATCGGCGTTACTTATCATCATTGTTTTAATACAAAATTGTATTAAATCAACGACACCTTCTATTGCTTTGATAGAAAAGAACAGTAAATTACAAGAAAGAAACTACACTTTCAACTACTCCTGCTCTTAAGTTCCCGTTAGTTTAGGGTCTTCTGTTTTGCAAGATAGAAAAACACATGAATGAGAAAGAGCACGTTACTCTAATATCACGTCAACTCAAATGTGCACCGAACTTTGTTTTGATTCAAATCAAGAGAGAACAAAATGGTGGAAAGTTTCCTATAAAATGTAGTGAAACGAATCCTCATTAAATTTTCCTATTAGACTCAATCATGTCAGTCAAAGGACCTTCTATCATGCATCATCCGATTTGAAGGATAGCAAACTGTATCATTTTCCTTGAGAATTTTTATGGTATCCTGGTACTCCCCAGAACGGGTCAAGAGTACAAACAAATCTGTCCATCCATCCGTTAGGATAGTTTAGACCTTTTGCCTAGAATGATTTGGACTTTCACGAGCGCCTCCTGACTGAACACCGCGCCGCCGCCTGATCGATCGAACTCCATGCTCCATGTACGAGAGTACATGACCAATCAAGTTTGCCATCGGTGGCTTGGGCTGGCAGCAGGCTCGGCCAGCCGGTGTGCTACTGCTTGGACTAAATTTTCTATATATTGGAGCCAAATCTCGCCACCTTAATACTGGCCGCCGTAATTAACTGCGCTAAGTCCGTCCATCCAGCACTTACCCGGTTAACCCCTGTCAATTGACTTCGTAATTACGATTTTAGCCCCACAAACGATGGTGCTCCCAATTATTGGTCGATGGTACTCCCCGGTTGCTACCTTGGAGTACAGATAAAATCTGTCCGTTAGGTTAGAAGAAATTAACGGTTTATTTTAGTTTGTGGGTACATTAAAAGTGCTCTTTTCCTTAGAATTCATCTACACTAAATTTCATGCTTTCCATGCCCGCAAATGAGTGATTGGAATTTGTATAGTGAAAAAAAAATTATATCCACCAAGTGTTCAATGTTCTTTCTTCTATGCACAAACAAACATTGCTCGAAAATTGTACTATTCAATACGACATGCCAATTTGATCTTGCATTTGTTTTATGAATTATGCGGATCAAAAAGGGCCGAAAGCACTCCTCTTGGGGCTTTGCCCAAAAGTTGTTACTCGGGCGATACCTGAAACCCCACGCACTAGGATACCCTATTAACACATGGAATTGCTACTACAATATGGAGTATTTTAATTTTGTTGACAACAATCTAATCTGCTAAACGCGCTTACTAATGGATGAGTGGTTTGGAACGCCCAAACTCTTTTCCCGTACGTCGACGTTGTTATCCGGGTGATGCCAACCCCTTTGACCTTGCGTTTCGATCGAGCGTGCCGTGCCCGTAATGCTGCTGCTCATCGACTGGGCAGGTGGCCGTAAATTAATCCACTCAATTATTGTACACGGTCGCTCTCTACGCCTCCCACTCATTTTCATATAACTGAAAAATATATCGTTTGATGTGATTAATTAATAAAGTGGTTTGATCTGTTTGTTACCCGTCGAATCGAAGCTTATCGACTTCGCATGGTTTGCCTGTCATCTCATCTACAGCGAAGAATTCCAGGATACTACTTGCAGTAATGTTTTGTTTAACGCGTATATGGGGGCCGCCCATATGGCCGCTGGGTATTGGTACGGAACGGAGCAGCGTGCACTTTAGTATAGTAGGAAACTTTGGGCCTGGAAATTGTGTGCTTGCGAAGGCCCGGTTAGTATAAGCTACTCGCCACTCGGCCCATGGTCTTGGAACGAAATTCGGCGAGCGACATGGGCCTGCGACACCGGCGGCCTGCACCGTTAACCATTCGCAGGCTTCGCTCAAAAAGAAAAAAGGAAAAAAAAACATTGGCAGGCGTTGACGGCCTCGCGGAAGGCCCGAATACACAAGGATTTCGTTCGTGGCAAGGCTTTTGGTTTTGCTCTGCCTCACTTCTTCTCCGTACTCCCCTCTCAGCAATAAAAATAAAAAAATAAAAATCTTGCCCGATCAGTTCTTTGCTTCTCAAAGCAATTGCATACCAGTCCTGCTCAGTTCGTTTCTTAATACTGCGGGCCTGCCTGGGAAGGACGACGAGCAGAGCTGGTGAGGCGCCACACGAAACGAGTTTGTAGAGTTAACCAAAATAAACCTTGAGCTAGGAAGAAGTAAGCACCTACTAGCAACTGCTTGATAATCTCTCCAGGAACGCCTCGATTTCGGCCACGTGTCGCCTGCACGTCCGGGCAGCTGTCTGTCTGTGTGTCTTGTATCCGTAATAAAGGGGACCGACCGATCAATACCGTTCGACAGACGCAGCTGACACGAAGATGGAGTGAGCAGAAGCAGCTGGTGCCAACGCTGTGTGCATGCAACACGGGCCGACCTCTTCCTCGACTCCTCGTGTCATCTTGCTTCGACGGCAAGGATTTCCGAACCTCTCTACAGCAGGCAGCAGCAGGAGGTAGTGGACTTCACAATCATGCACGAAAAAAAGCAGATTTCAACGCGCGAGATCTCCTTCTTTCCCAAGCTTTCCGCCCGTTTGCCCGGCCACGGAAAAGCTCTCCCGTTACCGCCCTTTATTGACCCAACTAATTCACAAAACGAAAAAAATTGAAAACACGGAAAGCTTTTCGCAAGAACGTGGGTATCGAAAAGTTGGTTGTCACGACGCCCAACACGGGCGACACCTGCATATGCGTAGAGGCTAGCTGCCCGGCGAGAGAGCGACGCTCGTTCCACGTATCCCCCCGTCTGTAGATCGGCCACGTAAAACCGGAACTCCCGAAACTACCCCCCTCCCTCGCAGAGGCCTGCGTGGGCCCAGAAGGCCCAGATCGTAATTTTAGCGCCGACAAGCGCAGCCCAGGTCCAGCGGGGCCCACCGGCCCGTCGTCGGCCCAGCTCGGCTTTTCACCTGCCACCGACGCGCGGGGCCCGGCGTCCACGTGTTCCCGTCTGCCAAGCGGGGTCACACGCGGCAGAGTGGCACGGGCGCGCCGCGGGGCTCGGGGCGTGTCGCCGCCATGTCGATTCCGTTGGTGAAGAATGCCTGAATGGGACGGGAGAAGAGAGAGAGCAAAAGCAATAGCCGAGAGTGGGAGTAGCTAGCGGAGCTCCGCGCGCTGTACTCTGTCGACTAGCGCTTGTGGTGGCGTCGTCCTTCCTTCCACAGTTCCACTCACTCACACTTGCGCTTCCCACTCCCGCCGTTTTCCTCTCGCCCCGAGGCGCCGCCGAGGGAACCTGGATGCGGGGGACGGGGTGGAGGGGGCCGTGAGTTCCGGCGCCGGCGCGTGCCGATCGACATGGGGGGCGCCTCCACCGCCGGTGTGATGGCTGCCGTCTTCGCCGCGGTGGCGGTGTTCGGCGCCGCGGCCGCCGCTGCGTCGGGGGAGGACTCGCTCGCCGGCCTCGCCGGGGAAGCGGGCGGGATCGACGCCGCGCCAGGTACGTCCGAGCCCCAGCCCTAGCGGCGGCGATCTGTTTGCCTGGTCGATCCAAGGAACGGACTAGCGAGCGAGGGGGATCGATCGGGTTGCCGCTGTTTCTCTCCAGTAGTCCAGTTCGATCGGTGGTTTTGAGGTTGCAGTCCCTTTCCGCGGCGATGGCCGGGGAGCTCTGATTCCGTTGTCCGTCTGCCAGTCAGCTGTGCGTAGGCGCCTCTCGTTCGACAGCAGCGGCCGGCGGTGATTGGGATCGTTCCGTCCTGCCCTGCCCTGTCCTCTCCAAAACGTGCGGTGTTTCGCAGTTTCTGGTTAAACCCCCAACTCCCAAAACAGGTTTCGTCGGCGTCTGCAGAGAAACGTCGCCTTCCAGCGATCCCCATCGCGCTCAACTCGGTCGATCCATTCGAGTTTTCTAGTACTAGGATTTAAGGGTGCTTGGCTTGACTGTTTCGTGCCGCGCGGAATTGTCTCCGATTTGATTCACTGCGCTCGTCGTGTAGATCCTCTCTTGACACAGTGTAACTAACGTCTGCTTGACTGATTCCTGCGGTGTGGAACCGCGCTAGTCTTAGATCTTCCCCCAGACAGCTTATTCTTCTTCTTTTTATCGCGTTTAACAAGGCCTCTGGGTCAGGGACGCTAATTTTAGCAAACCGTATTTTATTTCTGTTACTACTGCCCCCAAGTTAGAACTAGTCAACACTGGATATTTATATCCATGTCGGTGCTGTGATCTGCTCTCGTCTTCCTGACAAGTTTGACACTGAAGCATTTCCTCCTAGGAAGCAGAACTGCCCCTTATTCCTAGGATATAAGACTCGTCATTTTCACTGGTTCATGTGACAAAGGATCTACATCGTGGTGATTCATAGGAAGGCGCACTTGGATGCTTTTCTTACTATACAAGCAAGTGGCCAGCCATTTTGTTTTGTCTTTAGCCTTGTACTAGAAGCATGTGGAACTTTAATTGTAGCTGCACTAGTTTACTAGCATATCAGCCGTGCTGGTACTGAATTATTATTATCTTTTTGGAGATTGGTACTGAATTATTGTTTGTTTGTGCAAATATTTCTGGTGCTTTAGAGGTGAAGAGCTTGGGACCATGGGCGAATGGGCTGCTCAAAGGGATGCCGGCTTCGGCAGCAGGGCCGGCAGCTATGGGCCCCGTCGCCAAGTACCCTCTGGTTCTGGCGGAGGAGAGGACGCGGCGGCCGGACGTTCTCCACCATCTTAGAATGTATGAAGGTGGTTGGAACATCACCAACAAGCACTATTGGGCGGTATGTGGCTTTGTTTAAAACCTTACACATTTCATGGGTGTAGTAAAGCTTTAGTTTGTTAGAGATGTCATTATATGCCGGTTGTATTTATGTGGGTTGTTGGAATTAGGTTAGGTTTGGACCAGTACAGTCTAATAGTCTATACCCACTACAGATCCATCCTTTTGCATATTGAATACTGGTACTTTGAGGAATCAAGAATGATCAGAGGTAAATAAATCACCATGATGATGGAAAAGCTTGATTCCTTTCTTCCCGTGCGAGGAACTGCTCTATGGGCTAGACAGTATGGCACGTACCTAGTTTACATTTAATGGCCAAAGTGTGCCCACATGTACCGGGCGTGTACAAAGCTATTGGAAAGTTACATGATTTAAGACATTGAACAATGGACAGCTTTGTTAGACAAACTAGGTGCAAACGTTGACTTCGAATGTTATGTGAAACAAAATGGACAGTGGCATCATTGCATCAAAATGGACTGGAATGGCACAAATATCATATTTCTAGGCTTACATAATTAGCCACAATGATGAAACTTGTTTGACCATCATCTTTCAAGTCGTCTAGTTACGGCATGACTGCTTTCTTTGTTCATTCTGCATTGCACTGCTATGTTAACTGAATCAAGTATGTTTCAGTCTGTTTCGTTCACAGGAGTTGCTGGATTTCTTCTTGCTGCCTTATGGCTTATTTCATTTGGGATTGCTGCAGCTTCATTCTGCTTTTGTAAATCAAGAATGGGCAAAGGAAAGGTTTCTCATGCAGATGTAGCAAGGCCTGTATTGCTCGTTGTCGCTGCGCTTACTTTAATGTAATGCACTAAATCTCTTTACCATTCATTTGTTCTTCTGTTTATTTGTAAGTTTGGTAGATTTTTGGGTGTAAGCAGATGATTTAGTTTTATGACATCCATAACTCTAGTTGATGTTCACTCTTGATCGCCTCCCCATGGGTAACCTAGTCCATACATCAAGCCTTTTGCATTACACATTAGAAGTATGGGTCCAGTATTGTGTAAATAAATCTGTTCGTAGATGTAATTATCGTATAGATAATCACAAATTACGTTTCTTAGTTTCACAATACAAACTTTGGTAATAAATTTTTGCATTACGTTATTGTTAACTTGTAAGTTCCTGATTATATGATGGACTGATTTATAACGTGAAACGTTTGTAAATACCAAATAGTACAGTTTTTTTTTTCTCAATGTCCACTTAAATCTGATTCCGAATCTTTGTAGCCTTTGATAATTCAGTTGTTTTTAAGATATGAATGAGGAATTGAGGATTATACACCCATGTCTTTGCCCAAATTTAATCTGTGAACCACTAGTTCTAATATCTTCCATGATTTTTCTTGGTGCCAGAGCTGGATGCATCGTCCTTTTGTATGGGCAGAGTGAATTCCATGAAAAAGCTACAGAGACTTTGGATTTTGTTGTCAACCAATCTGATTTCACTATTCAGACACTGACGAATGTTACAGATTACTTGTCATTCGCAATGACGGTCAATGTGGCAGCACTCTATCTGCCATCAGATGTTCAGAGTCAAATTGACAATTTGAAGGGGGAGTTAAATAAAACAGCTGATACCATATCTCAGAAGACAACAGAAAACTACAAAAGGATCAGAAAAGTTCTCCATAATGTGTACGTTTGACACTGTCCTTGCTTACTCATCATTTTCACCTTCGGAATCAAGGAGAAATAGTATGCATGTGACTATTTATCACTCGGCTGAATCCTTCATAGAAAATAACACCAGAATGTTGGTGAGATGTGGTCACATAGCAAAATGATTATTATGGCATTTTTTTAATTTTTTTGTTACAGTATTGCAAATGGTATGCTTACACCTGAAAAATGATATTCATATTTTCAGGTCTGTTGCATTAATTTGCATCGCTGTGTTGATGTCTGTTCTTGCATTCCTTGGATATGGTATGCAGCCGACTCTCATAATGAATCTATACATGTGTTTTTTATGTTTACGTTTTTCCACTCTGAGTCTGTGACCACTCACTGCTGAGCTTATTTGTTCCTCTCTTATGCAGTGCTAGATCTGTACAGACCAAGACACACAATTTACATGTAAGTTTCCTGACCGAATAACCGAGTATTATCCTTTTTTTAACCGAGTATTATGTATTGGAGTGGGCATGTTGTGCACCAAGTTTGACACCTTTCTACTTCAACTTCAGATTTGCTACCTTATGCTGGACAATAGTGACAGCTCTCTTCATTCTTATTGGGATTCTTTTGATAGTGAGCAGGTAATGTTCACCTCACATACTGCCTTTCATATTCTGTGATGAATTATGTTTAGGAGTGGTAAGACTTCAGCGCTCTCTAGGTGACTAATCAGGCTGTCCTTCTTGCTGAACCTCTAGTCTTTTTTTGGTTATGCAACCATGGAAGCCAATAGAAACATCTTTGTAGGACTATTTGTAATGAATTTGCTTGTCAATTGATAGATGCTATGTTTCATAATCTTACCAATCAGCATAGGTTGTTTTCCCTGTCAAACTTGCAACATATTCTGTTGCTATGAAGAGGATGCAATCCATTATTTACTAATTGTTATAATTATTTTCCCTAACAGTGCTGCAAAGGATACATGCCAAGCAATGGACGAGTGGGCACAACATCCTCAAGCAGAAACTGCTCTGAGCAACATCCTTCCATGTGTGGATGAGAGCACAACCAATCGAACGTTGTACCAGAGTAAACATGTTGTGGTGCAGCTCGTGAGCTTAGTTAACAAAGCTATATCCGCTCTTTCAAATCGAAGACCACATCATATGCATCCCGGGCAGTTCATGCCTTACCTGTGTTCTCCCTACGATTCAAGTCTGAATGATCGGCAGTGCTTATCTAGGGAGGTGACATTTGACAATGCAACGACAGTAAGTAATTGTTATACTCGCATTACTTACTTCAGATAATGTCAACACCTTCCAGTTGAATTCTTTGTGTAATCTGTTATTCCTGTTGATCTGGGTCATCGCTTTATTTGGCTGCACTACTCATATTGTCGTCTGTACATATTTCCTTACAACAGAATAATTTCTACCTTTCAGGCATGGCAGAACTATACATGCATTGCACCTGACGCCGACGTATGCTCTGGCCCCAGAACCGTGACCCCAGAGATCTACAGCCAGCTTGTCTCGGCCGCGAATGCGAGCTACGCTCTGCACCACTACGCTCCCCTCATGCTCAACTTCCAGGACTGCAAGTTCGTCCGCGACACATTCAGCTCCATCGCCTCGCAGTACTGCCCTCCTCTAGAGCACGACCTCAGCTTTGTCTCTGCGGGCCTAGCCCTCATCGCCTCTGCCTTCGTGCTTGGCCTTCTCCTGGTGCTCTTTACGGACCGCCCCCGAAGGGAGGAGGTGTCCGAGCTGCCATCAGGGTTCCGGATCACACCTGTAAACCGCTCCCCGTGACAGACAGTGGGGATGCAAGAGAGTTTTACTTCCGTGGTTATCATATCCAAGTTAGTACAGTTCCATGGTTACCGAAACTAGTATAGCCGAGTTTCAGGATTAGTTAGGAATAGGAAGAAGGCCGAAAAGCAGCAGGGGCGCGAAGCAGAAGCCCCCATTTTGCAGTGGAGAGTTTAGGCGAATGAATGAGTGCTTCCTTCCATTCCGTGGTATTGTATATGCTGTGCCTGTGCTTCAGGATATAGTTGTAAAAACGATGGTAAAATCAGTATGGGGGGCCAAGACCCCCAGTTATGCTCTGGACTTTACATTCTGTTACATGACTTGCTCTACCTCCTGCACATTGTTGTTACTCCAGATTCTAGAACTGGTATGCAAAGTTCATCGAGCTGAGGACAAGGAGTCAAGGATGATGATCGTCAGAGCAGTAACACAATTTTTTTTTTCATCGACATGATCTCCGTGGCTTGAAAATTTTGCCACTAGACTCAGCCTGTGCCTGTCAGTCAGCCTACGAAATTACCGGGTACAACAAACATTGCAATTACAGTAATCCGAACGTACGGTACGGCGACATCATCCAAGATTGCATCTGTAGGACGAAAGTGGCAAATGGAGAAGTTCTCCAGGCAGCATCTTAAAAACGCCTACTAATAGATTTAGGGAAGATTTTGACTTCAGCTTCAAGTAAAACCATCTTTACCATTTTCACCGCACCTTTGGTGGCCAAAAAAGTTCATTGTTTTTTACTCCCGTGCGTTGCAAGCTAGGTTCCCTTTCTTACTCTGTTGGCGAGCGGTTAACTTGCACCACTGATGGCTTTAGCATTCACTGATAGCGTGTGGTAAAAGAAATCACAACAACGTCATGATTAGTTCACTACAGCTTTGTCGATGATCTTATGGTTACAAGGTTAGGTTTAATGCAGGGTTACATGGTATGCACAAATGCACCTGATAGGCTATATAATAGGTTTGGACCAAAATTAGGAGAATTGTTTCCCCTGATTAACTAAAGCTGGTCATGCTAAATTTGCATGCAGCCATCAGCCATGCATGTATGCTAAATCAGAATCCTCACATTTGTCAAAATGTATATTTTACTAGTGTTTCCTTTTTCAGTACAAAAGAAGAAGAAAAACTTAATTTCAGATGTATATATTTGATTAATTCATTTCAAAAATGTGCAAATGAACACATATATGTTCCATGCTTCCACAGGTACAGAACAAACAGAGACGAGATAATGGGGTGCGTTTGGTGTGAATACAATGGAAAATGTAATTCAGTACGGCACTTTCACAGGTGTGTTTGTTATGACTTACGACCAATAAGACCAAAGGCACAAGATATATAGGTCAACAAGAAGACATCATACGCACCTAAACAACTAGGTTTTCTTTGCATGATTCCATATGGCACCATGGCAGCATGCTTATATAGATGCAGCGAGACAGGTCGCTTAATTAACTGCTCTGGGGTTCACCAACCCTACTCTAACCAAAGTGCCAAGCTGACTTGTGCAGGCAAACTGTTTAGAAAATGGGAGCCCTCTTTTTGGCCAACTTTTGGGGGTCAACATCTCCATTGACCGAATCAGTACAGAAATCATTATGTTTTTTTTTCTCCTCAGGTTTCAGAGGAAGAAGAAAAAGAAATTCGTAGGGAGTTGATGATGTTTTTTTTTTCTGTTGTGCCATTTTGTGTTAGAAGAAAGCGTCCGGATAGAGAAAAGCAGTTGATCTTTGTGAGAAAGAGGGGTTTAATTTTGTCTGATCTTCCTAATTTAAATGGTGACCTCAGCTAGCTTCTAAGTGAAATGAACGGCACAGAGGCCTTGTTGAACCAACCCCAGCTACAGCACAAAGAGTCAAAGACAAATGGTTATGATGCCATGCATAACTTCCCTTGACCCAATGTAGGGAAAAGGATCAAATAGTGCACTTGAATGATTAAAAAAGCTTGTAAATCTGAGATCTGCATGGCATTGAACTCTGTCATAAGCAAGTCGATAATTACCCTGCCTTATTTTCCAACTTTGGAGCATTATTTTTCTCTACGATCAAGAAATTTATCGAATTATGCAATACGTGAAAGTAATGTCAGTAGAAACAAAGCTTAAAAGCATTTTCAGAGGAAGTGGCCGTAGTAGTGGCGGGAAACGTGTGCAGGCCGTTAGTTAACCTACTGCCTCCTACTCCTTAATCCTAGGACTGAGGGGTAAAACCGTAAATCGACCACCTGCTCGTGCAGTTAGTGGTGGGCCACCTACAAGGGATCCGCATCCTTGGAGCACACAGAATCTTCAAAGCCAACTAATGAATGAATGGTCTCACAATTAGCACGCAAAGCAGGTTACATCTCAGCCGTCTACTCCTGATCGTACGGTCTTGTCTTCGCGGCTGCTGTCTCTTCTCCACCACTTGGGTAAAATTTCAGATCTTTTCTGCTGCTTGAATACAACAGTGCTGATGGTTTACCTAGAAAATTCTGAATTGTGGCCTGCAAGTGTCAGTAAGAAAATAAGATGAAGAAATACACTTTGCCTTGATCAAATGGCCCTAGACTTGGATACTAAAAGTTTTGTTATGCAATAGTTTTACAGGATCAATCATACACTGCTATAACTGTAAATCATTCTGGGTAGAGGGTAGTACCACATGCATTTCAAATTAGGCAAACATCAGTCTGAAATCCTGAAGAAGCCTTGACAATGCCTCCAGCTTACTTGTTTAATCTGCCTAACCAAAGTAACCAATCTGTTCCCTGAACTCCAAAAAATAAAATTTCAGAAAGGGGAGAAAAAGAGAGAGGAGAAAGGTGGCTCCTAAAAGAATGGAAAGGCTTTTGGAAAGTGAGAAGGGATCAGAGGCTACACATTCCAAAGAATGAAAGATCACAAAAGAGCAGTAGTAGTATCAGTGAAGTTGTTGTGAGGTTGATAGATTCTGCTGCTGATACTTATTCATTCCCTCCCCCCAATCCTCCCCTCCTTGCCTCTCTTCCAATTTAAATCTGAGAAGAGTGAGTGGTTTTCCATTCCATTCCAGTTCATTTCATTTTGATCTCCCTTGGCTTGGCCTCCATTCTTTTCTTACATCCCCCTCCACTCCATCTCTTGCTTCCCTTAACCCCTCCTTCCTCCTCTCCCCCTCAACCTTGCCTTAACCACACCCCAAATCCACCCTTCAAAGCTTTCCTGTTTCCTCCTCCTCCTCCTGCTGCTACTTCCTGCCGTCTCGATCATCTTCCTGATAACTTGTGCAAGGTAAAGATTTCCTCTTCTTCTTCGTTTATCTACTTCTAAATAAATGCTGTGGTGGTATAGTTAGAGCATTGAAATCTGAAAGCGCTCTTTGCCGCCTTCATAGCCACGGTTAATTAGCTTCCCCTTCTGCTTCCTTGTCTCTTCTCTCTCGGTGAGTTCTTGCTTTTCGCGCTCAATTGTTCGTCTCTTTTATTGACAGGATCTCCAAATTTTTTTTTGCCTGAATATCGTCTCTATATCTCTCAGTCTCTCCATAGAAAGTCCAGAATTGGAGTATTTTACTGTATTTCTTGTACGCTTGATGCTGCTACTGCCGCTGCATTCCAAATTTCCAATGATTTCAGCTGCTTCAGATTAGTAACCGTTTTCTTTTAATAATTAATATCGATTCAGTGGCCGACCTCCCTGTTATCCTAGTTCTCTGCGGTTATTAAAATTTACTTACTACTACTGGTAGCATCCAGCGGTCGGATACCGTAGATTCCTAACGACAAGAAACAGTTGCACACCCTCATTGGCATTGCATCCCCTTCCAGCCAGCAACTGCTACTTGTCGGGCAACACGCATTGGTCTCGCCGAGGCCGCCATGGACGGTCGATTAACTTAACTGCGCTTGCAGGGCCGAATGGGGGATCATCTGGCGCTGCTTGTGGACCGGCTGCTGACGGAGTCGACGCTGGAGGCGGCGATCGGGAACAACAACAGGAAGCTGCAGGCGGCGGAGACTGTCGAATACTGCTGCGAGGCCACCGCCCTCTTACCGGCGAGCAAGATGGTGGAGTGCAGGATCTGCCAGGAGGAGGACTGGGACAACAGCATGGAGGCCCCCTGCTCCTGCCGCGGCAGCCTCAAGGTTAGTTAACACACCAACATCATTCATTGCTCTCCCTTTTATCCCTGTTCTTGAACGTGTGAAATTCGTAGCGAATTTGCGGCGATTTCACCGGAAGCGGTTGGATTATTCCTGTAGGAATCAGGAAAAATTGCCGGCGCTCCAGATGAGTGTGCAAAAGAGTAGTAGTGCATTGCTTTTTTCTGTTCTGTGGGATGGAAAGTTTGATCCTTTTTGTTTAGTGCAGGATGGATGGACTAGCTAATTGGTGTTACTGAGTAATTATTTTGGGGGTCTATTTTTGTTTCTGGTTTTATATTAGTGAGTGTGGTTTGACTTTGCTTTGAGGGATTGTTGGTGATTATGGTTGGGGTTAGATGCAGTAGGTTGTACTACAGCTTGATTAAGTATTATCTGAAAAGGGTTATTTGAGGAAGAAATCAACTGTGTTTTGACTCAGTGTACTTGCTTTGAAGGCAATGTCTAATATTGGCTTACCTTTTTGGATTGTGACATAGTATAATAAAGTGGAATAGAGAAAGTATTTTCAAAAACATATAATGGAAGTAGGTGTTTTGTTTTCGCGGAGTGGCTACTTGGAAGGAACAGAAAGAACTATATTTAGACCCTCACCTAATGTGTGAGACAACCGCTCACATTCTCTTCCATGCATGGTCAAACTGTAGTTGAGACTTCACAGAAACATTATGGCTTTTCCCCTTTCTTGATGATGCTTGTTGTATCAAATGATGCTTTATCATGGGTATGCTGAGAATTGACTAACATAGTAGCAGTATTTCAGTCGATAATACTGTTGAATTATCAGATTAAAACTCATAGCTTCTACACTACTGCAGTATGCGCACCGGAAATGCATCCAGCGCTGGTGCAACGAGAAGGGCGACACCGTCTGCGAAATATGTTTGCAGGTTAAAAAACAGCCTGCTTGGTCAATGTATTGATAAAAAAAAGCCCGTTAAAACGGATAAATATGTACAACAGTGATACATTTCTACATCAATGTGTAACTAGTCATGCAGGTGCTTATGTGAGTGTCCCCTCTGTTTCTGCAGCAATTCAAGCCTGGTTACACTTCCCCAGAGCAGCTGTTCCACTATGGAAGCATACCAATGAACTTCAGGTACTCATTTTGTAAGCCTCCTTTGATGGAAACTATGCGCTTCTGTTGTAAAACATCTCTTGTGTTGGCCCCTCCACAGGGGGAACTGGGAGATTGCTCGGCAAGATCTCCATGATTCCCAAGTCATAACAATGGTGCCCTCTGAGCGTGATTTCATAGACGAGTACGAGGACTATTTGCCCATCAGGACAAGAAGTAGCGCCCTTTGTTGCCGGACAATTGCCATAATTGTGAGTTCATCTAGGTGCAGATTGTGTTTGGAAATCCATGGAACTGTCTAACGTTCAATTTTGCCATTGTGATTGAACAGTTCATGGCCCTCCTAATTCTTCGACATACTCTTCCTCTTATGATTGGTGGGAACGGCGAGTACTCATTTGCTCTATTTTCGGTAAGATTTATTCCCAATGTCATGTTAAGATTGTGAATCACTGGCATCTTATTTTTCGAATTTGATCTCTCTCTTTTTTTCTGCATTCAAGCAAGCCACTGATATTGCATTTCTATGTTTTATTGGGGAAAAACAAAGCTTCTTGTGCTGAGGACCGCGGGAATTCTGTTTCCAATCTTGGTCATGGTGAGAGCGCTGGCAACCTACCATCGTCGTCGTCGCCAGCAGGTAATTTCAGCACTGAACGACCTGCCATTGTTGGATTTGGGACCTGTTCAGGCGTAGTGATCCTGATAACAGTTAGTTAGAGCAATGCAATACTGATGCCAGCAATAGCATGCTAATATCACTTAACACAGCACAGAGTCCCCTGCATATATGTAGAAGAGCCTACACTATTTTCTGATGCATAACTCTCGGGTCTAGATCATTTAACACTGCAGGAAAACCAGGAAACCTATATGTCTTCATCGGACAATGACAACGACGAGGAGGAAGCAGAAGAGGAGGATACTGACACCGATTCTGCATGGCTGCACACGCAACCACGCCTTGTGCCGATCTACTGACACCACACGATCAAGATCCGAGAGCAATGCCTCGGTGTTGATGACAGAAGCAAAGATCACAAGAAAGGTTCCAAGAAACAAAGGAAATGTGAAAAGGGATGACTATATCCTGACATGGTAGGGTAGTTTGAAGCCACTCGCTTCCGTGTGCACAAGAAGAATGTAGTGGCTCTGTACATATGAGAATACTAACCAAGATGATGTAACTGTTGAGCTTCCCTAGCTCTCCTGTGCGTTGAAGAGATTGCATAAAATTACTTGCAAATGGAAGGAAGTACAAGTTGGCCCCCTGTATTCAAAGGTTATCAATTGATGCCTCACGCCTGGCCATGTAATAATGTATCAGGCTACAGGCATTTCATCACCTCATTGATATGTGTGTGGACTGTTGACTGTTGATTCAAGTCTCCAATCATACACATTTAAGTGCATCTTATGCTTTCAAAGAGTGGAGGTATGAAATATCCGGACATAACAAAGCAACATAACAATGGATGAACCAATCTGACAATGTAAATTGATCCATAGAAGAACAGCTGTCATGGGGGTACATTGTTACTCACAAGTTTGATAAGTTAGGGATAGAAAGTGGGGAAAGGATAGATACATATATATTTCACATATGAAGGAAAGCAACGGTGGCAATGCAGGGACTATCCACGTTCGGGTAAGCTTGGACATGGTCAAGGTACTTGAACACCACAGCATCACTGCCCAACGCTCCTTCAGAGACCGTAGCACCTAACTTCCTTTGGTTGAAGTTCTCCACCTCTTGCACCAACTCATCCTTAGTTCTGCTGCATGATGTGATAACCTAAACATACGTGCAATGCAGGTGATATCAGAGGGTAGTCATCTTTCTCAATTCGCTTACAGGGATATCTTAATCACCAAATAAACAAGAAATATTTGCTGTAACAAAGTAGGTTATTACAGTTAAAGAAGACATCAAATAGAAACGTAGACAGCAATTTCAGTGAGTTATGATTTCATCATCAGTATGAAATAGAGGGGCTGTAATTCTGATGTAAATGTACTGCCAACCAATGCAATATTTTTAGTTGAATTTAGATGGAAGCACTGACCAGTACGCCGCCAGGAGAAACCAAGCTAGCCACTGACTGCCAATACATCATTCTGAAATACAGCAAATGAAACAAATTAGCACATGGAAGCAAACAAGTAATCCCATCCTTTATTCAAAATAAATCAAAGCAATTTAATGTGTTAAATTTTGTGCTACAAATATTTATGATAATGTCAGACATTACTTAAGACTAAGGTACACATCAAGACCTACACACGAATTTACCTCTTTACAGGTCCATCAGGATGGAGCCCAATTGCATCCAGAGTTCCTTCATCCATCACAAGTTCAAATCTTCTCTCCAATTTTGACTCCAAGACATCATCAACCTGTAATAGCAGCATTAATAAAAACTGAAAGGTTTTTTCTTCAACCTTCAATTTTGAGGGACCAGATTTAACATTAAATAAAAAAGCACAAGCAGGCATGTAAATATGGAAATGAAATATGATCATGCAATGTGAACGTCTAATGCTACACTGTTCAACCCACCAAAAAATTAATGTGCTCAAACCCATCACGGATTGAAAGATTTCGAGCATGTTCAATTGCAGCTTCACTATAGTCGATGCCTGTTAGATCAGAAAACCTGCATATTGACTTGACACATCAGTACTGCCAAAGAGGTATTAATAAATAATAATGTGGGATAGAGTACATGTGAATGAATTTTACCCACACAAAAAATATATGAATGAATTTCTCTTATATGCAAAAACCTTCTAACGTCATAGAGATGCAGGTGCGTTTCAAAAGGGACATGAGATTGCCAGCACGATCTTCCTCAAAGCATAGAAGTATTATCAGTTTCCAATAGCTAATCCATTGCGAGAATTAAAAATCATATGATCCTTCAGAACTTGTAACATGTCATACATAAACAGGATAAATCAATACGGACCGACTATCCTCGCTTTGCCTCTATCTGTGATGATTACATAAGCATCCAAATTGTAGTGTCTCCTACTAAAATCACAGGAGGAAACAAAATTTCAACTCAAACCATATGCTCAACTATTGCAAGGCATAAAAATCTAGGATAAAAAAGATAGCCTACCAGTTTATCTCATGTCCATTAGCAAACAATATACAAAGGAACTTTGCTAAATTTATAGATGTTTACAGCAAAAGCAACATTAATGCTAAGAGCAGGCATGGGAAATGGAAAGTAACAAGTTGCAGGGTCAGAGTTTTCTGTTTCCTCAACGTACCCTTGCTTTGCAAGCTGCTGCAAGAGTCGTCCGCTCCCAGTTCCGATGTCAAGTACGCTGCAGCCGGGCAAATTTTTGCTGGAACACAAGTTTGTGGTCCAGCCTACAAGGACATCCATGACCTCGGTGCCAAACCTGCAAGAGATGCCACCCAAACCATGATTTCGAATTGATATTATGCTACACATTTGTTCAGAGGCAGGAGAGTAGCTTAAGTGTGCTCCTTATAGCTCTTACTTTGATACTAACAAAGCTAGAACCAAACTTTTGTGGTTCCGTTAAGTAAGATCCACCTTTGAAATAATTGTTACTCTACATTTTAGCTAGTGCTGTGCTGCAGACATAGAAATATAATCTTACCAGTCATCTGCGTGGCTGCGTTCGTGGTAATGGGCAAGGTCTTCCGCGTACGCACCGTCATGATAATTATGCAAGCCTAGCATGGGCGGCACGACATCGGGCACATCCTTGTCAAAGCTGTTCAGCACGAACAAAACCAACAATTTTCGATCCACTCAGCAAGACCAGACGAAATAATATACTATCGGGAGACAAGTGGACCAAATCACACGCTTCGGGGCGCGAGCAAAAACAATCGTCCCCTTCGTTCCCCCAAACTGAAGGAACCAGATCAGGGTGGCACGGCGCGGATCGGGCGGGCTGACCTGAAGTCGGAGGAGTGGTGGGCGCTGAGCGAGGAGGCGGAGGAGGGCGCGACGACGGAGGAGGAGGCGGAGGATGCGGAGCAGGAGGAGGCGAGGAGGACCTCGGCCGTGTCGGCGTACCGCTGCTCGTCGTCGAGGGTGCTCCCGTAGTCGCTCTTGATCGACCACGAGTCCGCCGCCACGGACCGGTCGTCGTCCGACGCCATCTCGCCGGGGGCCCCGGCTCCTGCTCCTGCCCAGACGCCGCTGCCGAGCATCCGCGTCGGGAACATCTCCGGGTCCTCCGGCGGCCACCGTATCCCCGCCATGCCGCTAGGCTAGGCTCGCCGGAGATGGGATGCGCCGCGGCCGATCGACGAACCCTAGCTCGCGCTCGCCGGTGCGGTCGGGACTCGGGGACGAGAAGGGAGAGGGGATGTGACTTGGGAAGATCCGTGCGCGTGTGGGCGGCTGGGCCTGGCCCGCTTGTCGGTGGGGGTAAATGGTCAATGCTGGGTGAGAAACTGAGAATGGTCCACGGATAATCTCGGCCAAGCACCGGTATTGTGGGACCCGCGTGGCAGTGACGCTATTAGAAGTGGCATGTGGGATTTTGCGAGAAGACCCTCGTGTAGGCATTTCTGCTAGGCGTGTTATACCCTGACGGAAATTTAGAAGAAGAAAAAGTCCAAAAGCAAAATTCGATCCAGTAATCTCTCAGTCTAAACACAAATTCAGTTATCTTTATGTCATTATTTCTTTATTTCAAATGGTTCATTGATACATCACATGTCATCGTACGGTTAGAAAAACCACAGGATCAGACTTGATGGACACAGTGCCTCATGCAGTCGTCCATCGTATGATAGCAGAAGTTTTTTCCCGTCAGACAGCAATAGCAAAACGACTTTGATGTGCAAGCCGGAACGTTTCCCTCATAAGCACAGAGTCCATGTGGAAATTTAATCTTCTCGTCCATCTCTTCCATGGTTTTGCCTGTACAATGACATAAGCTACTATTGTTTAAACACTTTAGCATAATCCAAAGTATGAATAACAATCTTCCACGGCTTACATTGTGCATGGATACTGAAGCAGGTGAGAATAAGAAGCACCGAGAGCAGAGCTGGTGAATGGAGAGGATTCATGTACTTGTGCTCCATGGGATGCGGATGACACAACACAACACTTGGTGTTCTCGTGTGTTGTTTTGGCTATATTCATGCCCCATCCACGAGTGTCCATATATATACCAAAAAAAAGAAGGAAATCTAGTGCTATGATTACCATTAAATCCCCGAAATTAATTATCGTGATCTTGACATATTATTATCATCAATTGGAATACATCAATGCATGTTGGCATATCCTTCGCCATCTCGGACTACATTAATAGTGCTAGCAACTAGCAAGTCATTATTCTGGTAGATTACTCCATGTTTTAATTTAAAGGTAAGATTGTAGCTATATTTGCTAAACTTGTATGCATATCGGAATGTTATTGGACATGACAATGACATTGGTATTGTTCCTTTATTTCAAATCTTTCATCGATACATCACATGTTATCGCAACGCATGGTTCGAAAACCCATATGATCAGACTTGACGGGAGCGCAAAGGGGAACGGATCGGGGACGAGGAGGAAGAGTATGCTACACATTGTCTCATGCATGCGTCCATTGTATCATAGCATATGTACTTTTCCACCAAACAACAATAGCAAAACGACTTTGCTATACAATCGGGAATGTCTCCCTGAAAAACACAAAGTCCATGGGGTATATTGATCTTCTCGTCATTCATGTTTTCCATGCTTTTGCCTATACAATGATACAGATCAAATAACTATCGTTGTTTAAACACGTTGCAATTAGTGGCAGTATGAGTAGCGATCTTTTTGCAGCTTGCATTGTGCATGGGTACTGAAGCGCATGAGAATAAGAAACACCGAGAGTAGAGCTGGTGAATGGAAATGATTCACGCACTTGTGATCCATGGATGCAGACAGTACAACACAACACTTGTGCCCTTTTTGGGTATATGCATGCCCATCCATGAGTGTCCATATACATACAAAAAACAAGATAGAGGAAAAATCCAGTGGTACAATTCCCATTAATTCCCCAAAATTAATTAACCATACCTTGATATATTATCATTAATTGTATATCAATTTAGGTTGGTGATGCATATCCTTGAACTTCTCTCGGACTACATTAATAGTTGGCTAGCAACTCATTATTCCGGTAGCATCCCCTATTTTAATTTAAAGGTAAGATTTTAGATAAATTTGCTAAACCGGCCTAGATGTAGCTCTGAATGTTTTTGCTCTCTTCACTTTCCCGAATATTTGGGTCTTCATAAAGCGTAGAGGCGAAGCGCCCGGGTGACGAGGTATGGCCTCTGCCCCTTGCTCTGCCCTGTCCTGGTTCATTTTATGAGCCAAAGTTGATCAACTTGTTGACGAGCAAAAGCATGAACAATTATTTGGCCAGCCAAATTTTGGTAGGGGAAATATAGACTCAATCCAAACACACCCATAGAAACATGGAATCGATAGAAGAGCTACAAGACATTGCCTGGTATAAGTTGTCTCTTTGGGGCTGAGTCTTGGGTGGGCCGTGCAACATTGGGCCTTTTTCAGTTCTGCCCGATGAGTGGTAATACAAAATAGATCGATCTATTTCGACGTCGCTAGCTCCTCTAAAAATATCTATTTCGTATATAGTCGCTAGCTCGTCTTCCTCGATGCCTCGAGGTCTAACCGTATGTCCCTCTGAATTTCCATTGGCTTCCGTCCGGTCTGTCCCCTACTCCATTGGCCATACTTCCCACGGGCGGTCAGTCTGCAGGCCATACGCAGCCGGGGAAGCTACCCAAATTGGACGAACCGACGATCTCAGAACTCAGAATTTTAGATGACGCCTATGAAGAAGATTAGCCAGGTATTTTTCTATCTAGATACGTTCGCGCACATATTATATTTCTTGCAATGTCAATTAAATGTCGTGTCGTATAGTTTAGTGTATCCGTTAGACCGTTACTTTGCGCATTGTCACTTCTCGTGCTACCGGTTTCGCCACACCAAAATTTTAGTTCGTCCTCCGCCGCAGATAGAACGGATCAAGTGAACTCACAACCAAGTCAAAACTTCCTGATTAATCAAATGTGGAACTTGATAAAGGAGGCAGGGTGCATTGGCATATTATCTTTTTGGATATCTCATTGTTAGCCTTACAGGCAACATTGATTAAAATAAGGCCCATTTGTGGCTTGCCTCAGTTGTTCTTTTCCTGTCAAGTGGCATATGTACAGCCGAGGTCCAGTGCACAAAAGATATCCTGCTCAGCAGCACACAGCTGCTGCTCCAACTCCCCTCACTACAACCTGTGTGCCGCCTGGCTACCAATCAATCATGGCACACCAGAAAATAATAGGGACAGATATGAAACCAGTTCACAAATATGAGATCATTTTCACAAATCCTTTTGGACCACGTTGCACAAAAACGGTAACACTATCAAATCTACTTGGAAAAATGCAGTACTGTCAATTTTTTCTGCTGGCCAAGAACAGGATCAAAGTTTTGTGTCCAGGACCTTTTCTATTGTATATTTTTGGGGTTTTGGAATAAATTTGAGAACCAGTTTGTCAATTTGACATAGGCCAAAAGAATATTGGGCTTTACAGAAAGAGAAAAATATAATAAAGGCCAAAAAAGAAGAAGCTAGTCAACTGATGTACACTCATGGAAGAGCCAGCTCAAACTAGCTGCCTAGCACTATAGCAAAGCATATCACCAACCAGCCGTCGTCCTCACGGCGCCTCGTCGATCGTATCCAGCGCCGGCCGCCACGCCCGGTGCTGCCGCCTCATCAACCCTCCGCCGCCGCCGCCCGGCTTGACGACGACTCGAGCCGCCGCATCGCCGCCGTTATCCGCCTGAATCTGCTCCATCAGCCCGACCACCGGGAACACCCTGCCATCGGCGTCGCCATTGTTGCTGCCGATCCTCTGCTGCCCGATCCTCCTCCTCCGCCCGTGGCGGCGGCCGCGGGTGATGACGATCCTCTTCCACGGCGACGGCGCGGCGGCGCCATGGGAGGCGGCGGAGAGCGCGGCCATCTCGTCGTCCGTGAGCACGGAGTAGAGCATGTCGAGGGGGAGGAGGAAGTAGTCCGCGCGCGGGGAGAGCACCTCGTCGGCCCCCACGCCCGGCACGCGGCACCCCACGGCGAGCCGCGCCGCCTCGCAGAGGAACTGCCCCGGGTGCTCCGCCATCACCTCCGCCGCCCTCGCCGCCGCCACTCGCGTCAACCTCCCGTCCGCGTGCACCACCTTCACGCTCCCGCCGCCGCCGCCCGCCATGCGCGGCAGCTGTATGTAAGAATTCCTGTTCCCCATGGGCGCCGCAAGAGCGAGCGAGAGAGAGAAAGAGAAACTCAAAGTTGAGACTTTTGCGTATCAGGTGTTGGGGAGAGCCTGAGAGGAGAAGTACTCCAGAGTATATGAGGCTGGAGAAGATGAAGAAGAAGAAGGAGCTAGCTGGTTGAAGGTTGGTGGTGCATGGAAAAGGACAAGCAAGCAGGCAAGCAAATGATTAGTGCGTTGCAGGGGAGCAGCTAGCCAAGTCACAGCTACTTCAACTCAATTCAATTCAATTAGGAAACGAGCTTAATTGATAAGTATGGTTTTTCCCCAGCTAGCAGCTGATAGTAGCAAATCACGGGCGGAAGAACTGCGACGTGGCGAGCGAGAGGGCGTTAAGACGGCTTAATTAGCAATAACAAAGAACAGAGCAAAGGCGATTTGGATCTTAGTATATGTGACAGAGACGATGGGCTTGGTAAGACGTCACTGTATCCGCAGGGTGCCGAGATTGTTAATTTTAATACATGGATGGATGGATGGCCGGACGACGACGGCAAAAGCTTAAATTAACAGGGTTCGGTCCGGCACCAACGGCCGCTTTACTTGCTAGCTAGCCAGTGCTTAGTTGGAAACCACAAACACATCATCAGAAAGATTGGGCCAATTAAGCTGTCTGAATTCTGAAATGGAAACAAGCAAAAGGGGGTCGGCTGATGGAGTCAGGTTAAGAAGAGAGCTAGTAGCTCAGAAAGCAAAGACTGTTAATCTGAGGGTTTTGTGTATATGCTCTTTCCTCTGATTAATGTTTGACATTTTGCAGTGGAGCAAATGTACTATACTACGATCTACCCAAGACGCCGGTTGTTCGAGTTCAAAGGCTAACTGAAACCCCAGAGGTTTACAAGGAGTACAATATATGCATTAGCTTCAGCACATTATGTTTAATATATGGGGTATAATATATGGACGAATACAATATATGCAGGATTTGATGCTGTGGAGACTTGGCCTGGCAGGCGTTGCAGGGGTGGCGAATGCGACGGATCCAGCTTGGCGTCCATCCAACCTACTGAAAATCTGAGGACCTGGCACCATATATTCCCACAATCTCTGCCTGCCTACCTTTGTGTTTTAGACGGCAATCAAGGGAACATGCCTTTCCTTTCTTGTTTATTATTATTACTCGTATCAAGGAGTATTCAGCAATGCGACGTGTTAGTATCATCTAGCATCTGCCGCATGTGTATCTCAAATAGTGCCCTTTAAATTTGAAGGCCTACAGTCCTTCCAAAATCCATTTTCTTCTTAACAAGTGCTACATTTGCATATACTTTTCCGTCATGTGATCATTTTTTTCTTAACAAGTGCTACATGTGATCATTGAGCTGTAACAATATTATTTTCCCGTAGCCACCTTTTTTTTCAACCTGGGAAAAGTTTTTTTTCATCTGATCCAAATTAATTGTCACAATTTTTTAATGAGCGAACCTTCACACTGAAACGCGTATGGATACATGCGTATCTACACCAAATCTGACCAAATTAATTGGGATAAAAGGAAGTACCAAAATTTTCATAATTCGCTAATGAAAGAATAGAATTTTCATATGGACGAGACAAGGAGGAAATATCTCCTCAGGTAAGCTTGAAAATAATAATAATGAATAATTTCAAAAGTTTCGCATGTCCATTTGTTCCTTTTGGAAATGAATGCAAAACCTCCCGGGATCCTACATCCTCGGATTCGCACAATCATACTTTTTTCATAAATCTTTTGTGCCCTAGAAAACGCAATTTCCAATGCTTTAAAAATAAAACTTAAAGCGTCAAACTCTGGGCTCAAATCTACCTCAAATCTCCCCCAAAGTTTTCGCTGGGATTAAAACGGACAACGTGCTAGTGCGCCAAACTGGATTAGGATGGGCCTTTAGATCCGTTTAAGCAAAGGCCCAAGTAAGCATGCCAATGGGCCATACATTTTGCTCAACCCCCCCTTACTTCGTGTGGATTCCTATGAAATCCGGTTTTCTGGAACACACCCAGGAGAGATCGCAACCGCTCGCCTGAAGATCAGACGGCCTGAAAAGGTCCACGGCCCGCGAAAACGGACGCCCGCGGAGATCGGCTCACGTGGAGACCTGCGGGAAGCAAAATTCCTCAAATACCCCCGCATCTTATTTCTCTCTCGCAATCCCTTGGCGACTTCGTTCGCAGCCACGCACGCAACCCTAATAAACCCTACCTCTCCTCGACCGCCGCCGCCACTCCACCCCCGAGCCCTCCAGATCCTCGCCCCCGCCAGCGCTCCCCGCCGCCCGTCTCCGGCGATCTACAGGTACCGTAGCCTCCCAGTCCCCCGTCGGTTCCTAGCTCCTTACCTCGGTCGGCGGTCGTGCCACCCCCCCCCCCCCCCCCCCCGCGCCGTGGCGTCCTCGGTGATTTTATTTTTTCCGGGGATTTTCCGATCGAACCGGGCTGTTCGTCGAGTGATGGTGTTCTATTCGTGTTTTTCGGTTGATGTGCCGTGGATATGTGAGTTAATGCAGCTGCTGACGTTGGTTTTGGCTGGGATGCAGGAGTAGATCGCCCCCGGAGGCCTCCCCGATTCAACCATGTCGACATTTGCGAAGCCTGAGAACGCCCTCAAGAGAGCCGAGGGTGGGTCACCGGGATCCGTTTTAATTTGGCCACTCAATTACATCTATCTAGGCGTGATTTCTGATTGTTTTCACGGTGGCGTCGCCGTGTTGCCTACCGCCTTCCGCGAGTAGGGTTTGTTATGAACTTAGGACAGCGATATGTTTTGCTGTAGGGTCTATATTTGATACCTTGTTATGTGAGCTAATCGGTAGCTCAATGTCGCCACGTGACTGAATTCGCCGTGTACTTGTGAGCAGTGCGTTCAAAACGTTCAGTAGTTTGGAACCATTCAGTTCATTTCACATAGGGGAGAGTAGAACCAGTTGCAACTTCTGAACAAATATTTGCCATTTGAATGTCGTACCTTATTACCTAGGCAAAATTTTAGTCGCACTAGTTATTGCCTCCTATTGGACCACATAACTGAGCAAAGGCGAACCATCTGTTGACTTCAGTTTCATTTTGTATAAACGTCTTAGGATGTTTCAGGGGAGTCAGAATACTGTTTTTAACTTCTCACGCTAAAATAGTCCTCAGTATTTCTCTGCATATGCAAAATCTTGGATATATCCTGATATCACATTTCAGCAAACCGTGTTCACAATGTTTAACGCCTTTGATTTATTCCAGAGCTGATACATGTTGGGCAAAAGCAGGCGGCGTTGCAAGCGCTGCATGATCTCATTACATCAAAAAGATACAGGTCATGGCAAAAGCCTCTCGAAAAGATCATGATGAAGTATGTAGAACTGTGCGTAGATCTAAGGAAAGGCAGATTTGCCAAAGATGGCCTTATTCAGTACAGAATTGTCTGCCAGCAAGTCAACGTGTCCTCTTTGGAGGAGGTCATAAAACATTTTATGCAGCTGTCCAATGAGAAAGCTGAGGAAGCTAAGAGTCAGTCAAAAGCATTAGAAGAGGCCCTGGATGTCGAAGATCTGGAAGCGGACAAGCGTCCTGAGGACTTGATGCTCAGCTATGTTAGCGGGGAGAAAGGGAAGGACCGATCAGACAGAGAATTTGTCACTCCATGGTTCAAGTTCCTGTGGGAAACTTACAGGACAGTGCTTGAGATACTGAGAAATAACTCAAAGCTTGAAGCTCTATATGCTGTAAGCTCTTTTCCTGCCTTGCCCTTTCAATGTGTCTATTTTACTAATTTATCTTCAACTAAATGCTTTTCCCTAGCTAATGTGTGTCTTCTTTTTAAACCTTTCGATATGCAGCTGGCTTTTACAGCTTTATATTCTACTAAATGCTTTTCACTAGCTAACGTTTCTCTTTTTAAACCTTTCGATATGCAGATGACTGCGCACAAGGCTTTTCAATTCTGTAAGCAGTATAAAAGATCCACAGAATTCCGTAGGTTGTGTGAGATTATCAGAAACCATCTTGCAAATTTGAACAAGTACCGTGACCAGCGAGATCGTCCTGATCTGACTGCCCCTGAAAGCTGTCAGCTGTACCTTGATACTAGGGTTGAACAACTGAAAATTGCGACAGAACTTTCCCTATGGCAGGTCTGTAACATAACTTAACCAATCTTCTTTGCTCCAAGGAAATGAATTTCACCCACCAAACTCTTCTTCGTGCAGGAAGCCTTTCGATCTGTAGAGGATATCCATGGCTTGATGAGCATGGTCAAGAGGACGCCAAAACCATCTGTTCTGGTTGTATATTATGCCAAACTAACTGAAATATTCTGGATATCTGAAAGTCACTTGTATCATGCATATGCGTGGCTTAAGCTTTTCAATTTGCAGAAGAGCTACAATAAGAACATAACTCAGAAGGATTTACAGTTAATAGCATCTACAGTTTTGCTTGCTGCACTTTCTGTGACACCATATGACCATAAATATGGTGCATCTCATCTTGAGCTTGAAAATGAAAAAGAGCGTAGTTCGCGCATGGCTAACCTTGTCAATTTCTCACTGGACTCCAAGCGTGAGAATAGAGAAACGGTCAGCCTTCCAACTGTTTCCTGAGTGAAGATTATTTTCCATGACATAATATTTGTTTTCTGATAATGTCCTCACTTTTTCAGGCTTCAAGGGCATCTCTTCTTTCTGAGTTGGTATGTGTTGAATCCAGTTTTGGTGTCAGTTACTTTTTTTATAGCTCGCTTGCTCGTATTTTGACTGTAACATGAATTTAGGCTGCCAAGGGGGTGATAGCTTGTGCTTCCCAAGAAGTGAAAGATTTATACAACATTCTGGAGCATGAGTTCCTTCCTCTGGATCTAGCATCGAAAGTAGAGCCACTGCTTGAGAAGATATATACGGTTACAGGAAAGCTTTCAGCTGCCTCTACAGTTCCGGAGATTAAGTTATTGCAGTACAAATCTGCATTGGAGAAGCTTACGACGTTGAGGGTGCTGCAGCAGGTCCTATTCTATCCACTAAAGAAAATATATGTATTTGTCACTTTATCATACTCTACATTATCTTTAAAACAAGCGGGTCAGCTCTTCTTTTAATCATTTTCAGGCCTCTCGGATTTTCCAGTCCATGAAAATTGATATGCTCGCAAGTATGATCCCATTCTTTAAATTTGATGTTGTGGAGAAGATCTCTGTTGATGCTGTTAAACACAATTTCGTTGCCATGAAAGTGAATCATTTGTCTGGAGCTGTTCATTTTGGCAACATGGTATGTGGCTCTTCTGTGCACTCTGACGTCTTCTCTGTGCTTCTCAGTGTCATCATTGAAGAGGAGTGTTCTTGCTTTATTATCTATATATGGTCAAAATGCATTGGCTGCTCTGCTTTTATCATTTGTCTTTCCTATCTCCTCATGTTTCTAATGTAGCTCTGGGCTTTGTACGTTTTATTCCAGAACCGCATGGATTGTAGTGAGTGGTTTTAATTTTATTGATCTTATCAAATAAATTAGTCATCTACGAAGCAACGCCGTCCAAGCATGCATTGAAAGTTTGACTACTAACATGCAAAAGAATAGTTTGATTGGTAAGGTAAAATAGTATCAGTAGACTTACTCATGAAAAATATTTTCATATTATAACATTTTATAATTTTCTACAATATGCGGAAAAATGTAACGGTGAATGATACATATTGGAGGTGTCTAAAACGGCATCTATCTACAAATGGATGGAATAAATGTCTGCGTTGTTTCTTTCACTTAATTTGACATCCAAACATTTGTTGAACTCTAGTTCTATATATTGAGCTGATTTTGATGTGCTATTTCATCTTATTACAAATACATGAAAATTCACCTGTGCCCGATTTTTCATCTTCTCATCTATTTGGTGTTATTCTGACTGAATTTTCTTTGCAGGACATAGAATCTGATGGGCTTAATACTCACCTTAGTGTCCTGGCTGATTCTTTAAGCAAAGCAAGGAGTCTCATCCATCCACCTAGGCATAAGCCATCCAAACTTGGTGAAAGTTTGATTAGTCTCGCTGGAGTGGTGGAGAAAGAGCATAAAAGGCTTCTTGCGAGGAAATCAATTATTGAAAAACGCAAAGAAGACCATGAGCGCCAAATACTGGAAAAGGTTTCCTATTTGCATAGCTCCACGCGCTTAACTGTTTTTTGAATTCTTTATTTATGGTTTATAATTCTTATTTCCAGGAAAAGGAGGAGGAGACAAAGAGGCTGAGTATTCAGAAGAAATCTGCAGACGAAGAAAGGGACAGGCTCTTGAAGGAACAAAGACTTAGGGAGCAGACTAGGATCCGTAAAGAAATAGAGGAAAAAGAGATGAGGGAAGCACAGTCAATGCTAGATGAAGTTAAGCCAAGGAAGAAAGGAAAGAAACCTGTCATTGAGGGGGTAAGGAACAACTTAGGATTTCCAATAATTAGTGGTCCATGCTAACTATATATACGCACTTAATATTTTTGTGTGTAATCACTGCTGAGTAGGGACATGCCTGTGCTAGGTAGTCTGATCTTTGTAATGATGCTTAAAGCCTGTAAAACTCTATTCCAATACATGACAGGAGCTTACAAAACAAAGCATCATGGAAATGGCATTGACTGAGCAGTTGAAGGTGCGCCAGGAGATGGAAAAAAAGCTGCAGAAGCTTGCAAAAACAATGGATTACTTGGAGCGGGCAAAACGGCAGGAGGAAGCACCACTGATTGAGGAAGCTTTCCAAAAGCGCCTCGAGGAAGAGAAGATTCTTCATGAGCAAGAACAACTGGTTTGTCTTTATTGTTATGTTGTTTACAAGATGCAGATGCTGATGTTTTTTTTGCATAGTCACATGTACATTATAATTTTTTTCGTAGAGAGAAATTGAGCTCAGCAAGCAACACCATGCGGGTGATCTACAGGAGAAAAATAGACTTTCTCGGTTGTTGGAGCATAAGGTATGTCACCGTAAAAGTGTGTTTTGTTTGGATTGTTAATGTGTTGTTGGTCTACTTGCTGATGAGGTTAAAAGGGCTTAGGTTTAAATTTTGGCATGTATTTTAGCTTGTAATTTTTCCTTTTTTTAGTTTCATGGGTATCGTCAACCTGTGAGATTTTTTCATCATGTAATGTTTACTTGTTCAGACTATCTTCACCTTGTTAAACTTGTCAGAAGATTGACTTATATTTGCTCATTTGTTTTATCAAACCTGTTTTTGCTATTTCAGAATGCTTTCCAGGAAAAAATTGTCCAGCACCGTGAAGCTGAGTTTAGTAGCCTAAGGAAAGAGAGGGATGAAAGGATTAATCAGTTGATATCATCAAGGAAGCGTGAAAGGGAAACTGTGCGGAAATTGATGTATTATCTGAACCTGGAGGAACAGCGGATCCAGAGGCTGCGTGAGGAAGAGGAGGCTAGAAGACGTGAAGGCAAGTGGATTCTTGGACTAGCTTTATTATTGCTTCTACTTGCTGGGCACAATATTAGAGCTTTATTATTGTTATTCTTGTTCTTGCTTTTGAACTGGAAAATTGGCTCAGTTTTCTGTTGTCACAATATAGATTGCTCCTACTTATATTACGCAAGACTAAGGCGACAAGACAGTTCTTATTTGACTGCGCTAAGATTAATTGCTCCAAATCAAAATTGATCATGCTACTTTGTGTTATTATTACAACCTTAGATGAGCGACTGCAGCATTGTACTACTACCTCCGATCCTAAATTCTTGTCGTGGTTTTAGTTCAAACAAGAATTTAGGAGGGTTTATTTTATTCTCATGTTTGGGTAATGGATCGCTGAAAAATATATATTAGTAGTCATATGTAATTGTGATTCTCTTTTGCTTTCTTGCTATTCTGTTCTATTTGTTGCCCTTTAGAAGCTAGGAAAATCAATTCTAGGTGATTGCTGTTGCCAATGATGTCGCCTCTTTCATTTGCAGAGGAAGAGAAGAGGAAGAGGGAGGAAGTCGAGAGGAAAGCCAAGCTCGATGCTATTGCAGCTAAGCAGAGGGAGAGGGAGAGGGAGTTGGAAGAGAAGGAAAGACAGAGAAAGGAGGCTCTCTTAAGAGGGGCAGAGACCCCGCGCAGTCCTGATGCTGCACCTGCAGCTGTTGCACCGCCAGCTCGTGAACCACCAGCTGCAGCTCCAGCCGCTGCAGCAGCAGCTGCTGCTCCTGCTCCTAGTAAGTATGTCCCCAAGTTCAAACGTGGTGACAGCAGCAGCCAGAGGCCAGCAGTTGCACCTGAACAAGACAGGTGGGGTTCTCGTGATGACCGTCCCCGTCCGGATGTGCGTCCACTCCGCCAAGATGCTCCTCCTGCACGCCAAGAAGCACCCTCTGCCCGTCAGCAGGATGGTGCTCCAGCTACTACTGACCGCTGGCGTCCTGGATCTAGGACCTCGACAAATTCTTCATCCTCTTCATCCACCTGGGGGAGGCGCTCTTGAGGGGAACTTTGAGCTGCCTGTCCTGAGATGTGCCCTGCCAGGTTGTTGAGATTTTTGCCATCCTTTGAGGCCGTACACAATGTCTGCCTGTGATAATGTTTAGTATGGTTGCTTGAATTTGTCTGTTGCGCACATGTTCCTAAAATTTTGAAGCAATGACTTCTAGGTCCAGTGGTACCTTTTTGAAGTTATGTTTGATATTTCGAGGCACTGCTCCATACTTGTCATGTTGCTATTTGTTATGTTACTTAAAACTATGCTACTGCTAGTATTACCTGACGTATCTTGCATGCATTTTGGTTTTGTCTCATGTGCCTGTTGTTTTTGATTATTTCGAACGCCATTCAGAAGAAGCTGTTGTCACGCAGAGAGTTCCTAAGATATCTGTTTTGGAAATACGTACTGGAAAGTATTTAAGGTTTCCAACCATGATTCCAAGTTTCCAACAAGCCCTGTACACCAGTTGCCTCAATTCTTGTATTCAGCATGTATGTATCACTGAGCCTCTCACACTGGTGTACGCCGTGGCAGTCGCCAGCCAGCTAGTTCAAAACAAAATATTTGTAAAATCGCAGAGCAAAATAAGTACAACTTGGTAAACATCGAGGTAAAATTGTTCGAACACATTTTGTGAACCGGAAACTAGTACATTATAAAGATTTTTTTTTTGTGGGGAAATATAGCTTGTTCGATTTCAGCTCGAAAACGCAGGATTTGTTGGATGGAGCAATTGTTTGCCATGGTTCTCACTTGAACAAAGGAAAATTTTCATGAGGGAACTCAAATGTTTGTGTTTCTCATATACTTTCTTTGCCATGGTTCACCTGTTGACTCTTGACTTTTGAAGACGAGCCGTGCCCGTGGGCATCGACGGCCACGATGGACCCATGGACGATTGGACGGGGCCAGCAAAGCTTGGCAGCCGTGTGAGCCCAGCCGACTTACAGGAAAGGGGACCCACCTGTCAGCGTCTCGGCTCTTCGTCTATATATCTCGTTCGGGTCCATCGCAAGTCGCCTTCCTCTCCGCAGCCCAACCGAACCCAACCCAAGTAGCACTTGTCCTCTTCCTTCTCTCCGCTCCTCTCCCCCCTGAGCCTGAGGCCGAGGCGGCGACCGCGGCAGGAGCGCGCCGCAGCTACCGTTCCTCCCCCGCCGGCGATCTCCGATCTATCCGGTGAGTCGCAAGTCTCTGCCCCGGAATTTCCAGTTACGTGTCTCCTACCCCCGGGAGACGATCCTTAGGAAGGAAGGAACGCCGGGGTGGGTAGTATGGCCGCGGGTTCTTAGATCGCGGCGGTGCTGCGCGACCGTGTAGGGGTCCGGATCGGGATGGGTAGAGCTGGATCCGAGCGGTGATGTTCGATTTTTTTTTGAACTCCGTGGTCGGTTCGTTTGCAATTCTAGGGTTTCCTCTGTCGACGATTTGGATCTCCGGTTGTTCCCGGAATTTCCGTGGGGGTGATTTCGGGACCCCAACGTTTCGCCTCAGGCGTTTCTAAAAGAAAAATCATTCCTTTAGCGTAGAAGACTTTCTCGAAACAAATCTTTACGTTGCCCTGGAAATTCTGTTCTTGCAGGCGAATTTGGGGCGGAGGAAACGGGAGCAACCCTCTCTCGGTACCTGGAACTTCAGGACAAGGTAAGAAAGTGTATAATCATGCATGTTCTGTCTGTGCTTCTGTTAGTGCCAGCGGCAATTATTCCTAGCTCTCTTTTTTTTCTTCTGAATGTTAGTCAACGCTTGGTTGGTGTAGCTAACAAAAGCTTGGTTTTTAGCTAATGTGTGGTTGAGTGCTTGCATCTTGGAATTGTTTAGGGGGCATAAAATCATTAAGTCCTTCGGTCACATATAATTGGTATTACTTTCAAGTTAAACCTGATGCCATATGAAGAAACCTTATTCTATGGATCAATAACAATTGACAACCTTTCTCACATAGGGTAACTAAGGTTGCTATTGTTGGCATAGTTTTTTTGTAAGCTCTAGAAGTTTAGCAGCCTTGAACCTTTGAGGTACCTTTTTTTACATTAGGGAAGTGAATTACATGAATCTAGTTTTGTACTGTTTTCGTATTATCCTAGGCTCAACTCACTTGAAATTTTCTACATTCAAGGATTAGCTTCACTATATTTTGGTATGCCTGATTTGGTTGCACACTTAACTTAATTTTCTGCTAGATTCCTAGATTTTAGATGTTCAATGAACTAACAGTGTTTTCTCTCTCTTCTATGAGATGCACTTCCTTGCATCATTTCACGGCCCTGCAGGTTTAAAGTCTTTATCTGTTTCGCCTGGATGGATGCCAAGAAGTTCCTGCAGATGGTTGAAGAAAAGAAGAAGAGACTCCTTGATAAGAAAGAAGCACCACTAAAATGGCAGCAGAAGCTGGAAGCAGCAATCAAGGCCACTGAAGCAAAGGAGAAGAAGCTGAAGTCAAGAAAGCACAGGAGGAGAGGTGACTCTTCCTCTGAATCTGATAGTGACTCTGAGAGTGATGGTGATCGGAAACATAGGAAGAGGAAAGACCGCAGAAGGCACAGGAAACATGGTCACTCTGAATCTGATGATGCTAGGAGGCACAAGCGCAGGTCAAAGAGGAGGAGCTCAGACTCGACAGATGAGAGTGACAGCGATGAATATGGGAGTGGATCTGAAGTTGAACGGCGAAGGAAGAAGCACTCACACAGGAGAAGGCATCGCCGACATTCTTCAAGATCAGATTCTGACTCTTCAGACTATAGTAGTGATGATGAAGAGCGGAGATCAACCAAGAAGGACCATTCTAGGAGCCGTAGGCGCCACCGCCGATCATCAGATGATGACTCTGAGGAGAAGATCAGGTCGAGACACAGGAAGCGTCACCGATCAAGTGATGAGGATGCACCATCAGATTCCAACCACCATAAGCGCCATAGGAGCCGCTCCCTGGGGGAGTCGACAGATGATGGAGCTGCCGGTGAATCAGAGAAGATGAACAATGGCAAAAGGTCTCATAGGAATGGACATGGTCACCACCGCCACCGCCATCATGATCGCCATAGCAACTCCGCTGAACCTAATGACAAGAAGCAAGTCGTGAAGGATGGCCAGGAAGCCCTTGAAGGTGTCAACGCTGACTAGAAAATGGTGTGCAGAAAAGAAATGAACTAAATGGAGTGATGTGCTGAAGGAGCTAAATTTTCTTACATAATGTGACCGTCCTGCGGTTCAGGTTGTACTGGTGATACATTGGTGTCATTTGGCGTTTAAACTTAGCTCGTGTCATTTGGCGTTTAAACATTAGATGTTATTTCATCATTTGTTGTGCAATATCAACCTTTGGGTTCTTATTCACCGTAAATTCACTGACACATTTTCTTTCGTTGAGTTCTTCTGTTATGATCCAATTTTGCTGCCGTTACCCTCCCGCATGATCTCTTGGAATACGCCATAAATAGGGGAAATATAAAATATCTCACACATTAGTCCCTCGAAACTATGATAAGCAGGTAGATATAAATCCATAGATCAAATAACTTTCTTTTGGAAGTTGAACAAAGAAAGAAAAATGCATCCAAGAGTGAAAACACAGCATTCCACTCGAATTTATGTTAAATATCATATCTCTAAAACACCAAAACTTCAGCAGCACAGGTACACCTGACCGATCATATCTGAAGGCGTGCTACATGGAAATGATTCTATTAACATACAAACATACAACCTAAATTTCCATCTATTTTTCTGAAGGGGGCCTTTTGGAATACATCCACCTCCTTCCCAGTGGTGGTATTGTCTCAGATGCTAAAAAACATTTTCTCATCTAAGGACCTCTGGATTCAGATGCCCACAAAGTGTTTGAGATAAATACATCAGGTTATCAACACCCAGCAACAAAATTGTTGATATTGCAACTCCGAACGCGAAGGAAAATGAGTTGCCCTTATTTGTAAGTACGTAGCTGTATCTCTTTCACGAGCTTAAGTCGCACTTGATGTAAAAGAATTGCCCTCAGATTGCACTGGTAAGTGTACAAGAGCCAGAAGGGCTGGAAATGTGTTCTACTAGCAGTCAGAAGTTTGTTAAGATTTTATCTTTAGTCATACCATCAGCCACGAGAGCTCTAGTAATTTCCTGCAAATATTAATATAGAGGAATATCAGCATGCAAGTATAGAACCAAGCCAGCAAGTTTAGAAGTATGAACACACAGACTCATGGAGTACTGCTCCTGAATGACAACAATCACCATCATTACAGGTTTCCAAATCAAAACTATCCAAATATTAAAAGAATTTGGCTTTAAATCCTTCAAATATTATGTAACTGCAAACTTCTAAATGATGGTACTGCAAATTGTTTGGTCTGGGCTGCAAATTTGTACCGGTAGCCTGAATGTAGCATCAACTCTAGAGCATCAACCACAAGTCCAGAGCAATAACAGTATGTGACCCACAAGATATATGTAGCTTCATATACAGCAAATTTAAACTGATCCTATACTACTGTTAGAAGGTTATGGTGTTGAAAAAGCATTCTGACACATGGAAAACAATCAGTTCGCAACCCATATCATTAGCTTCAATAGTTAGAAATGTAAACAGAAGAAAGCTTCACATACCGCAGACATCTGTTTATGTCCACACAAAATTGCTCCCATTGATGAAGGATCTACAACCTTCTTCATCCTTGAAAAAGCATTCTGCAATATGCAACATAACATATAAGTTACACCGAAGCACAATAAGCTACCCAAATGGCGAGAAGATAAGATTACCTGAACATAGCCTCGCTCGCCTGTCCATTGATCATCTGGTCTAGAGAGAACAGGTATAATTTTTATTCCTCTCGATTCCCAGTCACTGAACCTCTCCTGTCAGAGCACAACCTCCTGCTGTTATAGACAGAAAAAAGAACCCTACGGAATGTAGACCAAATGAACACCTACCTGATACGCCATCCTCTGAAGGTTTCTAACCCCATAAAAGAGGCTCACATCAATCTCCTTATTTTTGCCAAATCCGGATTCGATGAGTGACCGAATAGGACTACATAACAAGCCAATGCAGAAGAGGATATGTGAGTAGAATACCAGATGCTTTTGGTCTACGAGCAAATGTTGAAGAGAACACATGAGCAACAGCTATGGGTTGACACGGATGCAGCATATGCAGAGAGCAGAATTCCAGATGTAGTAACATTGTTCCAACTGAACAGATCAGATAAATGTATCCACAGGAAGGATATTGCTCATCCAATCAAAGTACTCCAGCATTAATACAATCAAGGATGGGTAATCACCCATCAACAACTTGGTATGCGGTAGCCTAAGAACAGATTCTGCAGTTACAAATATGGAAGTAACTGATGAAACCGTCGTGCATTGTACAATTTGTGCCTATGTAGACAAATTGTGCATCTAAGATTTGATCAATTGTGTATGCCGCAGTGCAATTGATGCGGTTTTGACCCATGTCATTGGTAGGCAGAAGCAAATGAAGGAGGTCACAGAAGCACAAGGGTGAGGTAAGCTAGGCACCTGATCCCGGATCCGGTGGCGAAGACGAGGACATCGCGGGCGTCAGCGATCCTGCCGACCTCGAACCCGCGGCCGACGACGCTGCCGCCGACGCTGACGAGGTCGCCGGGGCGGAGGTCGCAGAGGCGCGCGGAGGGGGTGCCGGGGAGGCGCTTGACGAGGAAGTCGAAGGATCCGGACGCCGGCGGCGGAGGGGAGGAGATGGCGAGGAAGATGGGGTAGGGCGCGGAGGGGAGGCGGAAGGGGAGGAACTGGCCGGCGGCGACGTGGGAGGCGAGCAGGGAGCCGTGGGCGGAGAGGTCGAGGGAGACGTGGAAGAGGGATGCGTCCGGCGTGGCCGCGCGGACGCGGGAGACGGGCGCCTCCGTCCACTCGGTCGGGGAGAACGGCGGGGGCGCGAGCGCCGCGGCGGCGCCGCTGGAGAGGAGGTGGTGGTGCGGGCGGAGCAGGTGGAGCCGCCGCGCCGCCGGCGACCGGAGGAGCATGTGGGAGGGCGGCGGGAGGGGGTCAGGAGGAGGGAACGCCACTGCTGCCGTGCCGCTGCCGGATCTCTGTCTCTCCCGCGAGGAAGCCAAGTTTGTACAGGATGCCTCATGTTTGATTTCTTCTCCTTTTCCTTGGTCAGGAGGAAAACTTCTCCCCCAGAATAGAAGAGAAACAAGAAAAAGAAAAAAAAAAGGCTATCTGAACAGATGAAATTGTAAACGTTACGAGCAAAGTAGTGCGACAAAATTGCCACAGCTATAATTATGATGATTGCCATGTATCTTGTAAACATTCCAACTATAATTACGATGATTTCATCATCGTGTGTATAGATTAAAGTAGCACGGCAACATTGAACATCGAAGACACAAACCTTGTCTCCTCAGTCTCATGATTTTATTAATATTTGGTCTACGTTTGCAAGTGCAAAGATGTTGGCTATCCCCGACGGTTCCTCCTCCACCACATCACAACGTGTCCTTGCAATTTATTCACGCAATCTTCCTCTTAAATCCGCCGACGAAAAAGTCGTGAAAACACTCAAACGACGGGTGCATACATTATACGTGAGAACACTCACATCCGAATTCCACCTACGAATCAAGAAAAACACACACAAAAAATGCGAATAGCGGTGAATGATGAAATTTGGTACGACGGCTACTAAAATTGGTCCTTCTGTTTCCACAATACATACGATCGTACGTACGTACTCCAGTTCCATTTACCTCAAAATTGGAAGTGGAGTTTCCGAATAACGGTGGCCAAGTGGCAAGTGGTGGCCTTGTCCACGTCCGTCTTCCTCCACAGCCACACAGACACTGGCTCGTCTCTCTCAGCTGCCTTGCTACGCCTCCGCCGGCATCCAGTGGAAGGAGAAGAACCAGAAGTCCAAACACAAAGAAGACAGCCATGGCTTCTTCATCCGCCTCCCTGCTCCACTACTCTTCCACGCTCCCCGCTGCCTTCTCGCCGCCGCAGCTTCTCAGACGCGGGCGCGGGCTCCCCCCGCCACCGCAGCAGCTCGACCTCAGGCCCATCCGCCGCTCCAGCCGCGGCCTGTCACTCGCGGCCTCCGCCGCCGCGTCGCCGGACGTCGAGGAGGAGCCCTCGCCGTCCCCTCAGCCGCCCGACGAATCCGCTCTCTCGGTGAGTAGTTCGTCCCCTGCCAAGCGTTGATTTTCTTTTCGTCAGTCCTAAAATACCTGAAACCTACTCCGATTTGGTTTGGAGAGATGAGAACTTGTTGCTGGATTCTTGTTCAGGCCGTGGCGGAGAGCGTGGCGGTGCTGAAGGCGGCGGCCAAGACGAGGAAGGTGCCCGCCACGGAGGTGCTGTCGGCGCTGGGCAAGATCAAGAAGGCCAAGCTCGACACCTCCGCCTTCTTCAGCACGCTCGGCGGCACCGAGTCTCCCGGCCGCACATGGATGCTCATCTTCACCGCCCAGGTTCTTCTGTCCGTGCTTCATTCCGGCTCTCGCATTGCAGTTCGTGTTATTGGTTGATTTGGTTCTAAAACGGCCGTCTTGCATCGCATCGCAGGGCCGGCTCGAGAAAGGAAGCTACTTCCCGGTCACCGCCGTGCAGCGCTTCGACGCCGCGGTGAGCTTCTTCTGGCATGCGATACTGGATGAAACAATGTCCATGAGCAAAGGATGGTTCAGCAATCAAATTGGGGGGGAATTAATCGATGTGTTGCGAATTTGATTTTGATTGGGCAGGGGAAGAGGATCGAGAACGGGGTGTACCTGGGCCCGGTGGGGAGCCTGACGTTCGAGGGGCGGCTGTCGTGGAAGAAGAAGAAGATCCTGGCCTTCGTCTTCGAGCGCCTCCGCCTCAAGGTCGGCCCGCTCGGCCCGCTCGAGATCGGGCTCGGCGCTGCCAGTGAGGAGGAGCCGGGCACCAAGGACCCCTTCTTCGTCTGGTTCTACGTCGACGAGGAGATCGCCGTCGCCCAGGGCCGCGGCGGCGGCGTCGCCTTCTGGTGCCGCTGCCAGCGCGTCCCCTGAAATGTTGAAGGTTCAGTTCAGTAACAGGCCGTTACTTACTGTAAAGAGAAACAGAATCCTTCTCTTTGCCTAGTGTATAGCTAATGTATTATTTCATCTTCATACTTTGTAGCACTTTTAGTCAAGGTTTTTGATCCGTATGGACTCGCTAAGATTCAACCCAAGATACTTGTCTTCCCTTTGAGCTGCTGTCTGTCTCTCTGTGTGTGTGTTGTCTCTGTTTTGTTTCGTTGGCAGAACAGAACTCAGAAGGAAAGTTCAGAACCAGTCAAAATACTTACTTGTGGATCCAAATTCATGATGATCACCTGGAAATTTCCGGGAACCAAACCTGCAATTGGAACATCATTTTCACCTTAGCCCCGGCCGTAATCGGATTGGCTTTGCTTCTTTTTACTGCACGTTTGAACCACTCGGAGCCAGCAGCAGCCGCACTACCTCGGAGACCCGGTCCCTTACGATCGGCGCGCGCGCGCGGCGCGGCGCCCACCTCCGCGGCGGCGGGACCATGGCGGCGGCTGCGGGGCCTACTACGAGACTGGCGTACTTCGACGACATGTGGGCCGTCCACTCCCAAGCTGCCGTCCTCTCCCTCCACCAGGTTCTGCTGCCCCCCTTCCTCTTCTTCTCTCCTCAGGGTACTCACACCGGTCGAGCTTCCGTGAGGCTCAAAAGTCAAAACCCTAGGAGGACCCTGATTCCTGTATGGGTGTGCCGGCAGGAGGAGGGCGGCCGGCGCGCGGTGGTGCTGGACGCCACCATCTTCCACCCGCAGGGCGGCGGCCAGCCGGCCGACACCGGGGTCATCTCCGCCGCCGGAGCCGGAGCCGGCGCCAGGTTCCTCGTGGAGGATGTGCGCATGAAGGATGGGGTGGTGAGAAGAACCGAGACTTTCGCGATCCGTAAAGAGGGGGACTCAGAACTTGTGAACCGATCATTGGCAGCGTGCTGAATATTTTGCCATTTGAGACTCGTCTGTGTTACGTTGATGTCTAGGTTTTCCACTACGGGAGATTCGAGGATGCTGCTGGAGATGGCTGCAGAACAGAGCTCATCGAAGGGCAGAATGTTACCTTGGAAATCGACGTGGAACGGCGCAACCTAAATTCCAGGTATGGAGCGCGCACGATAGCAGACCATTCATGATGTCTGTCTTCTGTGTTAGCAATTCAGCAGGGGAGAGGGAGTTTACATGATCTCCAACCAGCACCGTTTTTCCGTTATGTATTCAGTATTTGCCTTGCTCTGCAATTTTCGTGACTGTTGTTTGTGCTAAACCTGTATAATGCTGCAGGCTTCATTCTGCAGGGCATTTATTGGACTTCTGTGTGAGCAATGCTGGCCTTCACTTCGAACCTGGGAAAGGATACCATTTTCCTGATGGGTATGAGCATGGCTACTTTTTTTTTTAGGTTCTTCATTGTACTGTTCTCTGTACCTCTGATTGATTGTCTCTAGCTCCAGCTTTTATGTATGTTTTCTTTACTCGCTACAGGCACTCCAGTTGATGTCAATTTTTTGCTATCTTGGTCAGAACTAAATTACTGAGTATGCTGTTTGGCTTTTGTGCATTGCAGACCTTTCGTTGAGTATAAAGGAGTTGTTCCACCAGATCAATTGCAGGTTAAGAAACAAGAGTTGGAAAAAGTGGCAAATGAGCTGATTTCAAAAGGAGAGAAGGTAGAACATAAGAAACTTAACATATAAAAGTACAAAGCTTGAGATGTTTAATTACTTACTCATGTTGCAGGTTTTAGTCTCTGTTTTTCCTTATGAGGAGGCAGCTAAATTATGTGGAGGTGCTCTGCCTAGCTACATTCCAGAAGTTAGTTCGTCCGGTTATGTACTCCTTTTACGCAAATTTGTGTTGCTTGTACTAATGTATACTCACCCAACATCATGGATAGTTCATGTATGTTTGGATGACTTCTCAGTAGTTAATATTCCATTTTAATGTCCTTTCAAAAATTGCAGAAATATTTCATATCTCATGATTTATTGACATGCATCTGTTTGACACTGGCAAAAAGAATTCAATTTGAAAGCATGCTTGGTTGCATCTAAAATTTGCAGAGTGTTTGAATTCTGTTGGGAGTCCATCTTGAATTCTCAAAGAAATCAAGAATCGGCAAAATAACTATTGTCTGGAATAATCCAAGAGTGCTTATTAACATCTACTATTAGTTTCGAGTTTTATCCTGCTTTATAAACATCAATCCTGTTATATTGATAGTGCCATTAGTGTAAATTCCATCCTTCAGTTTTGTTTTTCTCTAACTCCAGCACTTTTATGAATTAAATAACGTTCTCTGTTGCCTTCTATTACAGGATAGCACTCCCCGCATTGTGAAATTTGGTGATCATCCTGGTTGTCCCTGTGGTGGCACTCATGTAGCTGATATCGCAGACATCGGCAACCTAAAGGTAGATTCTCTGGCCTAACAAAATTTCCTGAAAACGTAACTGCAAGTCATAAAAACTACCCAGCTCAGAAACTATGAGTGTTGAGTGGCTTCTCTGAGGCTGACAACGAGTTTAAAATAGAACTTAAACATATAGTCCTGTTGACGATGGTTGGGATAATGCAGATGGTAGTTTTGAGCAATATTCATGAAAAATGGACATCCAGAAGTGTTTGATGCTGCTAGAGGGCTAGTCCCTGTATATTGATCGACTCTCATCTCTGTTTAACTGTGCTCAGCTAGTCAGCTCCACAGTATAAGCAACATGCTTTGAAGGACTTTTTTTTTCAATAGGCCAGTTTGACCTTTGGGGGAGATTTCAAGGCCAGAATAACAGTCAATTACAGTAGCAAACTATGAAGTCCAACTATTGCACTTTCGATTAAAAAAATCCAGGTCATAAACTCATACAAGTAGCATTGGCCGAAATGACTTACTACCTCAGCTTATATAACATGACTGTTTGGTAAGAGTAATCAATAAATCTGCGGACTTTAGGAAATGAACTAAAGCAACATAATGGTCTAAGCATTCAATTGTGTCAAAATAAATAAATAAGAGAAGTTACACTAGAAATACATTCACTTCGATTTTGTTTTGGCACATGGTCGTCTGATCATTTGCTTTGTCCCGCCCTTTCATATATCAGACTGATTTCATCTGCCATGCTCCAGGTCACAAATATGCGAGTCAAGAAAGGCATTACCAAAGTCTCCTACAGCATCAGCCTATGATCTTTTCCACACGTCCTTCGCACCATGGGATTTCTCAGAGAAGTGAAGGGATGATTGTTACTCAGTGATTCAGAAGGCTTGGCATTATCGTTTCATAGACACTGTTTTAGGGATCACACAAGACATGTGCCATCTGGAGGGACAAAATAGATTATCACGTGTAACATTTTATGATAACTTTGCTTCATGCTTTTCGTGGTATTATTATTCGATGCCCGAAAAACTAGTGCTCTTTAACTTCTGTGGGGGTGTATAACAAAAATAAAATAAAGGTGTCATGAGAAAAATCCAGATGTTATTTTTTGTGTGAAATATACGATCATTCTCTGTTTTTTTAGTACTCTGTACAACTTTGTACTAAATCAGCGACAGTTATTATGGATCAGACGAGTAGCAAATTGTTTATTTTTAGAAGGCTAGAAAATTGTTTCTAAAACCTTAAAGTAGTAGTACAGAAATGGGCCAATTCCAAAACCTTATCCCAAAGCTCTCATCGTCTCCTTCTTCCTTCCCGCAGAGCCACCTCCCGCTCCCCCTTCATATTTTCCTTCTCCACACCCTCCCGCTGCTCCTCGCCCGTCCTGCCCGAACCCAGGACCCCGATGGCTCTCGCGACGCGTCCGCCGCTCCAGCTCCACGCGCGGCCACCCGCGCTCGCCGTCCGCGTCCTCCCGCCGCGCCGGGCTCGCCGCTTCTGCCGCTGCCGCGCCGTCGCGGACGCGGACGCGGGGAAGGCGAGGAGGGCGTACCCGTACGACGAGATCGAGCCGAGGTGGCAGGCGCACTGGGAGGAGCACCGCACCTTCCGCACCCCGGACCTCGGCGACGGCCTCGACACCTCCAAGCCCAAGTGCTACATCCTCGACATGTTCCCTTACCCCAGGTACTCCGTCGAGTCTCTCCTCCGCCGCGAGGTCCGTGCTCGAATCGCTCGGACTACGTGTCTACGTGTTCTACTTAGCTACTCCAGCCACGAATTTGTGCTTGCATTGCATTGCGAATTGTTTTGAGTTTATTGTGACTTTGCGTAGCGTGTAATGCTATGCGATGTGCATGCGGTGCTGTAAATGGGTTGTGGTCGGCCTGAGTTCTAGGACACAAGGGTGTAATTTAGTTTTACCAGATAGTACATAAACTCATCCGGAATTTAAAAATCCTACTAAGTACTAACCTTCAATTAGATACATGATGTTTGTTTGGTGCTTCACATTCTGTCAAAAAACTTTGTTGTGCAGTGGCGCCGGGCTGCATGTTGGGCACCCCCTTGGGTACACGGCGACCGACATTCTGTCGAGGTTCAAGCGTATGCAAGGCTTCAACGTTTTGCACCCGATGGGATGGGATGCGTTCGGTCTTCCTGCTGAGCAGTATGCTATCCAGGTAATTTGAAATCCTCATCCAGGGTCTAGCTCGTTGTTGAGCTTATTCTTGTTCGTAAGTTCTGTGATCTGAACGGTATACTCTGTGCAGACGGGAACCCACCCTAAGTTTACGACTGCACAGAACATTGACCGCTTCCGCACACAGGTAAACCGTAATATAACGCATACTATGTTATGTTGCGTCTCTTGCTTCCAAGGTTTAGTAGATATTACAGATTTGCATTAACCAGTCAACTATGCTCTCATGCTTCATTTGGGTCTGCCAATTAGATATGCTTTGCACCTACAATTTCGAGCGTTTCTTGTCCACTAGGTTTGCATAACCAAAACAGAGTACCTCTTGCTGGCTGTATTAGCTCTGCTACTAAGTTATGCATGGCATTTAAGCTACATTGCAAATATGACATTATCCATTTAGCCAAAAAGGTCTTTGTAAGTTGTAACGGCGTAATCGTGGATGCATTATAACTTACTACAGCTCTTTAGATGAGCTCTTCCCCTGCGATGCTTGTAGGGTCCTTGTTCTGATTGATCAGTATGTGATCATTTCTATTAGTTTACCTCGCCATACATATCCCGTGGCTCATACTGTGGAAGTCCTTCATGCTCTTTGCCACGATTCAAGTAGTACTTCTATGAGTCACACAGTTTACAACCAACTTGCTCCTTCATTTGTAATTACCATGAACAAGATATAAAGCATGTGACTGTTCTTACGTGAAAACAAAAGTTAAATGTTGATGTGGTACTTTGACTACTGGTGATTCATTAGGAGAATGATTTCTTGTGTCGCAGCTTAAATCATTAGGTTTCTCATACGACTGGGATCGTGAAATCTCCACAACAGAACCGGCCTACTACAAATGGACGCAATGGATTTTTCTTCAACTACTGAAAAGAGGACTGGCTTACCAGGTTAGAACTACCAGTGTCCTTGCTTGTTGGATATATTGAGTTCCAAACACGTTCATCGTTTGATATGACACTTTCCTGTTTTGCATTTATTTTATTTCAAGTGGTCATTTGCTTTGTACCATTCATTTTTAGGATTCTGTTTTTAAGTTCTTAGTGTTGTATCTGTGGTTTTCAATGATTTTTAGGCTGGCATTCATATCTTACAATCAGGCCGAGGTACCGGTTAATTGGTGCCCTGCTCTTGGAACTGTTCTGGCGAATGAAGAAGTAATTGATGGTGTCAGTGAACGTGGTGGTTATCCTGTTATAAGAAAGGTATGGTGTCAGTAATCCGCTTTCAGTTTAGCATATCCTTTTTTTTCTATCTATGTTCTGCTATGTCAATGAACCTGTTGCTCAACACCTTTCTACAAAAGACATATTATATTACCCACTTTATATTCTGTTGTCTAGCCAATGCGCCAATGGATGCTGAGGATAACATCTTATGCTGATCGACTTCTTGAGGATCTGGATGATCTCGATTGGCCTGAGAGCATAAAAGAAATGCAAAGAAATTGGATAGGGAGATCAGAAGGTGCTGAGCTTGAATTCTGTGCAGTTGACCAGGAAGGACATGATTTAGGTGCTAAATTGACAATTTATACAACAAGGCCTGACACCATTTTTGGTGCAACGTGTGTATTCTGGATTCTTTTTTCATCAGTGCCAACTTGTTTCAGTTTCTAGATCCAGGAAAATATTGAACTGCCTTTTCTGCTGCAGATATCTCGTTGTGGCACCTGAGCATGTTCTGTTGCCTTCTCTAACGTCTGAGGAACAACGTGGACATGTATGTATTTTTCTCATGTTCTTACTTCAGCGTCATTGAACTTTAATATGGACTAATTGGAAAAGCAGGTAGAGGAATACACAGAAGTTGCTACAAGAAAGAGTGAACTTGAGAGAACTGAACTTCAGAAGGAAAAAACCGGAGTTTTCAGTGGTTCTTATGCTAAGAACCCAGCAACTGGGAAGATTATTCCAATTTGGGTGGCAGATTATGTCTTGGGAAGGTTTGTCAATTTATGTTTGTCTCTTGTTTCTTTCATTGTTGTGTTGTGCATCATCATTGTTTTCATGCTCTTAAGAAATTGAAGTTCTAGAAAGTCTAGACTTCACAGGCTTGTAGTGAAACCTAGAATTCTACATGTAAACAATAAATACTTCATGCTGCTTATTGTAGCATTTAACACAAGAGTCCAGTTGTCGAATCCAGTTTGTCTACTTCAGTTTGAATTGTTGTTATTATTTACTTTTTCTGCCCATTTTGAACTTGCTTTATCCAGATACACGTAAATGGGCTTGACAAAATTTTCAGTAAATTGGCCAAAGAATTATAGGTTGTTATCTCTGTCAATTTAACTAATACTGAGAAAAATGAAAACCTTGTTTTACATGTTAGCTTTGCTCTCCCTAAGCTAATATTCACTGCTTTGCAGCTACGGCACTGGGGCTATCATGGCAGTGCCTGCACATGATTCCCGTGACCATGAATTTGCCTTGAAATATGAACTTCCAATCATTAAAGTTGTAAATCCACCCAATGGCAATTGTGATCCTAAGGAGGCTTATGCAGATGATGGTATCATGATGAACTCATCCGATTCTTCATCTGGATTAAATATCAATGGCATGCTTTCCCAAGATGCTGCTCTAAAAGTTACTGATTGGGTAGAGAGTAATGGCTTTGGAAAGAAAAAGGTGCATTCCTTTTCCCACTTCATCAGATAGCATTCCAGATGCTTCTTTCGTCATCAATTAATTGAGCAGATCCAATTACTAGGTAAACTACAAGCTTCGAGATTGGCTTTTTGCTAGACAGCGCTATTGGGGCGAACCTTTCCCTGTGGTTTACCTTGATGATAGCAATGAAATGGTGCCTCTTTCAGAAAACGAGTTGCCTTTAACTCTTCCGGAACTGGATGACTTCACTCCCACTGGTACTGGGGAGCCCCCTTTGACCAAAGCAACAGAGTGGGTATGTGTTTTCAACAATTAACATATACCTCGCTACTTGAGGTCAAGATATCTAATAGAAGCAACTGCTTTTTAGTAAATTGGCATAAACATATTTGTGTTGAGTTTCATTTAGATTTGCTCATACACAGCACATTAAAATGTTCTGCTGCCTTTTCAGGTTAAAACCACCGATGTTGTAACTGGGAAGCCTGCAAGAAGAGAAACAAGCACCATGCCACAATGGGCTGGCTCATGCTGGTAACTTTTGTCATGATATACTTTCAGCTATTAATACTAAGCTAATAAGCTGTAATTACTTAGACAAGTTGTGTTTTATAGTAGGAAGTAGGAACCTTTTATCGTAGTGTACTGTATACATATTCATAATTGGCTCCAACATGAGTACAGTTTCCCATGCTCACCTTAGTATTGCAATTATAAGCATCATCGTTCCTTGTGTTTGTGAGTGCCTTCTGAACCGTTGCATTTTCCATGTTTCAAATGGTTATGCAGGTATTATTTGAGATTCATGGATCCAAAAAATTCCAGCACATTGGTTGACAAGGCTAAAGAAAGGTGCATACTTCTTTCATATATGATCTCCAGAAGGGGATGCGTGTATAACTTTGGTTTGTATCATGCAGTTATTGGGGCCCCGTTGACATCTACGTTGGTGGTGCTGAACACTCTGTCTTGCATTTGCTTTATGCGAGATTTTGGCATAAGGTTCTTTTTTTTCAAATACAAACATCTCCCCTTCTATAATTCCCTTGAAGACTATGGGAAAGTTTGTGACTCGACTTATGAAATGTATGCAAATCATATAGCTTAACTTTTTTGTCGTTGCTATCAGCTTGCCACCTGTGCAATTGTATGAGGTTTTGCTTCTCCAATTCTTACCATGAATTATTATGATGTTGTCCTCTAGTACACAAATCTAGTAATATCGTTTGGCCCTATGTTTCTTCTAACCAAATGATGTCTGTAGGTTCTGTATGATATTGGTGTGGTCTCCACTAAAGAGCCCTTCAAGTGCCTGATAAATCAAGGATTAATACTAGGGGAAGTAGGTGGAGCTATATTTTCTTTGAGGCGTTCTGCATCTTCATTGTGCATTTTGATGTTCCTAACTAATAGATATTGTAACAGGTTGAGTATACTGCATATAAAGACAGCGAAGGCGGATGGGTTTCTGCAGATTCAGACGCAAGTTTGATTGATTACTACCAAGAAAAAGTACCTGCAGAAAAGGTCTGCTCTGGTCCTTGTATGCCACTTGGATAATAAAAGTTTGGAGATTGATATTTGCTTGATTCTATGTTTTTAAGGTCACAAAAATTGGAGATCACTTTGTGCTGAAGGATGATCCAAACATACGTCTAAATGCCCGTGCCTACAAAATGAGTAAAAGTCGAGGAAATGTCATCAACCCTGATGATGTGGTTTCAGAATATGGTGCCGATTCTCTCCGCTTATATGAAATGTTCATGGGACCATTGAGGTATTTTTCTTTCACTCAAAAAGTTGCACTGAATTTTACAGATGAAATAAAACTATTTCAGAAACTTAACAGAATATTTGATGCCTACAGAGATTCGAAAACGTGGAGCACAGGTGGAATTGAAGGCGTGCATCGGTTTCTAAGTAGGACTTGGAGACTTGTAGTTGGTGCACCATCATCGGATGGATCATATAAAGATGGAACTATAGTCACCGATGATGAACCAACCTTTGAGCAGCTTCGAGTTCTTCACAAATGCATTGCAAGGGTAGGTCACAGTTGTCACCAAGGTGAAATAACATCATGCAAATTGTTGGATTTATTATCTCTTTGCCTATTTGGTTCGGGAACTCCTACCATGTTTCAACTTCCAAGTACACAATAACTGAGAAACTAAGATACACTATGTTCATTTGGGCATCTAATTTGGCGTGGAAAAAAGAATCTGTACATTTTTAGAACTCATACCGCCTATCATTTCAATTAATTTTGGAACTCACTATGATTCCAGTATGAGGGTGGAGCAAACAAACGAAACCTTACTACCTTATTTTGTACCTCTATATCAGTTACCATGTGCAATCTTTGCCCACGTATAGATGGACTTTGGCCCACCTGGTTGTTACCGAAAGTCCTATACATTTTTTTTTCCAATCTTCAGTATGATCTTAGTGCAACACATAATTGGGAAGTGATCTCAAGTTATGTTGTTGCGATGATAATTACTTTTGACTCCTGTCAAACGTGTAATGTTTTCGTTTCCAGGTCTCGGAGGAAATTCAGGAAACTAGATTTAATACTGCAATTTCTGCAATGATGGAATTTGTGAATGCCGCATATAAGGTAAATCAGGCATCATCTTTACATCCATTTAGTGCATGCAGTATCTCATCATTCATTTATTCAGGTTATACCTGGTAAAGTATATTAGCACAGAATATCCTGTAAACTGGTCAGTAAATTTCATAGGATGTTTATGTCTGAGAGTATTCAGTGTAAGCACAAAAAGGAAGAAGATATCATCTGTTTCAAACAGTACTGGCAATCAAACGTGTGTCTTTTAGCAAACATACTTTTCAACTTCTCTGGTTGCACATTCCACATCATTTATAGAAGAAGCTGACGTGACATTGTCTTTCTTTTGCAGTGGGACACCCAACCTAAGTCGGTCATTGAATCCTTTGTTCTGCTGCTTTCACCTTTTGCACCACACTTGACTGAGGAGCTTTGGTTTCGCCTTGGACACTCAAAATCATTGGCTCATGAACAGTTTCCAGAGGTAAGCTTTAAACATTTCCTTCTCCTGCACGTCACCCCATTGCAGCCAAGCGCCCATAAATTGCTGATGTGTTTGAAGATGAGAATTTTGTCAGAAAGGTTGGACTGTTTGAGTAGGTGGGCAGGATAATTATTTATGCATAAAACAAACTCTCATGGGTTGAAAGCTGTTACCTAGCAGTTACTGATGAATTGCTAGCTATACCTTTTATTAGGGGCATCTTTTTGGATTGCTATCATATTTGCCTATTCAACATATGTGCTTATTTTTAAAATGTCACCAAGGTGTGGAATTTTGTTTCATGGCACATCAGAAAATTTGATTAAGTGTTTCCTGTCCAGGCAAAAAGTGATTATTTGAAGGAATCAAAGCTTGTACTACCAGTCCAGATCAATGGGAAGACTAGGGGTACAATCCTTGTTGACAAAGAGTGCTCTGAGAATGATGCATTCCAAATAGCAGCCACAGATGATAAACTCTCCAAATATTTGGATGGGAAAGGCATCAGAAAGAGAATTTATGTGCCTGGAAGGATCTTAAATGTTATACTAGATCAACAAAAGGCTAGGACCTGATTATTGCTCTTGATTTTCCAATTTCCATAGATCTTGCTATGAATCCTGGGAGAGTAGTTGATAGAGATAATTGGGACGCCGCAGATTTGTAAATTTTCATTCTTTCTAGCATTTTTGTACTGTCATCGAATACAACTTTTAGTGGAAATCTGCAGAAGCTTTTTTGAGAAGTGAAATGCAAGGTTACACTTGAACTCTAAAATTCTGTTGGGTTACTAAAAGTACTACTGAACCTAACTGAATATGTTTGCCCATTTATTTCTGCAATTCTGCTGCTGCTCAGTGCATAGTTGCTTCACATTTAGGCAAGGATGATTTGACTGTGAGCAGAATCCTCCATGTAGTTATTCTAACAACGAGCTGGACGACCTGATTGAAGCAGTACTTTCTTCAGTGTTACAGCTAACATATGAACTGTTGCACTGATGTAGACGTTTACACAGATCTGGCACATCCGTGTGTGTCCACCAATTATTCTGCTAGACTGATATACAACTTTGTCTGAACAGGTATATCTTCAGATTCCGCTGAACATGTTCTGATTACTTCTTCTGCATCATGTTCTGTTTTCTGCACTAAATTTTATTTAGGTATGTGGAATCGTTATGATATGAGACCTGCAAGCCTGTTCCCCGTACTTGAGTTATTTTGTTCTGGAGATTTATCTGCTTTGGTCTCGGGATACCATCAGTCGTCAGGTATGCAAAACTTTACTGTATAGTGTAACAAACCTGGAGACTTTTAACTGCAAGAGAGACATAATTGTGCCATTCCTTGTCCCTACCAATACAAAAGGTGAGAGTGACACATGACTTGCTTCATTTGTTGCGCCTTTACCCTGGTGGAGTTTGCTCGTCCAACTTTACACAACATATAAAATCTATTCTAGGCCTTAGCTGCATATTCTGCTGTTGAGTCCTAAGAGATCTCCCTAACAAACATTACCTGTTTAAGTTGATGCTTGAACTAACAGAGCTGGTGAAGATGGATATAAGCACAGAAAGTCCTTGCTACTCTTTTGTTGATTAGTTATAGACGAGGATCCCAGCATTGCAAGATGCCGAGTGAGAAGAAGGTCATCAGCAGTTTCACTGTGAAGGTCGGATTGGCGCTGTTTGCAGGATGCATTCTTGCGCCGATTTCGCTCATGACGATGTTCAGGCTTGCAGTTCCTCTTCAAACATGTAAGTTGATGTTGGATCAGTGTTTCGTCATATTAATGAATATAGACCGCTCCTGGCAGTTGCTAGAAAAGGAAAACATCTTGGTGTCTTGTTTCTGCCTGTCTGATGTTTTAACTCTTTTTTTTTTTGAGGTTGCAGTGAGGTTGCTGTTTTCAGTTGGTTCAGTGTCTTCAATGACACTGGGAGAACAGACGGGCTCTGCAGATGGAGCAGCGCTGTTCTGTGACATGTCAAGCCCAAGGTCAGACGTCTGCGAGCTGAAAGGCGACGTCCGGGTTTTCCTTCCCAACACCACCATCGTCTTCCTCCATCCCACCATCAGGCGTCGGTCATGGAGGATGAAGCCGCACGCGAGGAAGAACGACCGCCACGCGCTCTCCAGCGTCACTGAGGTGTCGCTGTCAGTCGTCGCCTCGTCGTCATTGCGTCATGCTCCGTCAGGCTGCACGGCGGAGAGTGCCGCCCCTGCTGTTATCTTCTCGGCTGGCGGCTATGCGGGCAACATGTTCCACGACTTCACTGATGTGCTCGTGCCGTTGTTCATCACCGCCAGCCGGTTCCACGGCGAAGTGCACTTCCTCGTCAGCGACGCTCCATCGTGGTGGCTCGACAAGTACCAGCCACTGCTCCGCATGCTCTCCCGCCACGCCATCATCGACATGAACCGGCGGAGTTCAGAGGTGCTCTGCTACCGTCACGTGATCGTAGGCCTCAGATTCCACAAGGAGATGAGTATCGACGCCGCCAAGACTGTCGGCGGGCGCTACTCCATGGCCGACTTCGCCCGCCTTGCCCGGACATCCTACGGCCTCGAGCGAGACAGAGCCATCCAGCTGCCACGCAACGATAACAACAATGGCGGCAGTGGTGTCGAGAGCCACCACCGGCCCAGGCTTCTCATCATATCACGGAAGGCAACACGGGCGTTCACCAACGTCGACGCCATTGCCAGGACTGCATCCATACTGGGCTACAATGTGGTCGTCGGCGAGGCAGACCAGCAGTCAGACCTGGCCGCCTTGGCGCGGCTGGTGAACTCGTGCGACGTGCTGGTGTGCTTGCACGGCGCCGTGCTGACCAACCTGGTGTTCCTCCCGGCGGGGGCCGTGGTGGTGCAGGTGGTGCCGCTGGGCGGGCTGGAAGCAGCGGCCGTGGAGGCCTTTGGCGCCCCGGCACGCGACATGGGGCTCGGCTATGTGCAGTACAACATCGCCGTCGAGGAGAGCTCGCAGGCGGCGCGCGTGCTGGCGGAGCCGCCGGCCGTGAGGAAGGAAGGGTGGCTGGCGCTGTGGTCGGCGTACCTCGTCGGCCAGAACGTGACGCTCGACGTCGCTCGGTTCCGTGGCGCCTTGTCGCGCGCGCTCGAGCTTCTTCGCCACTAGACTACTAACTCTGCAGGCCGTAGATGCTACAGCAAAAGCTTGGGCTATGGCAGACGAGACAAAATTAGCTTGATTGCAAATCAGGGATGTTGAGCGTGCTAATAACGACGGTGGACATCAATCCTGGGGAAGATTCAAGGAGTGGGCATATCACAGCACAAGATGAAAGTGGGGTTCAAACTTGTAAGGAACATTCTGAACTGGAATTGAAACTACTCCTAATACTAGCAAAAATTCATTCATATCCGTATCCATCGGAGTTCCATGCCAGTGGTTTGACACAAGCCGCAATTACAGGCTACTAGTACTGACTGACTGTTGGTGTTTCCATCACAATTATGTGCTTTGATCAACCCATTCATATTAGCAACTTTCTTTTCAGTTTGTACTTCTTTCTTTGCGGCTTTCACGTGAATTTTAGATCTTTCCTCAAATCTGCAGTTTTCTAGTCCCGAACGGCCGTGCAATTTCCATCGTACCACACACAAAAGCAAGCAAAGTAATACCATTCCACAACACAATTTGAAGCAAATATCACCCGACTGACGCTTTGAAAAACCTGTTTCAACGAGTCATCTCATCATGCTGATTTCATCTTTGAAGATGCCTTTGCAGCTTTGGCGTGAATTGTTAAAATCTTTCCTCCAATCTCTAGTTTTCTGCAGTTCCAAACAACCGTGCAATTTCATTTGTACCACACACAAGAGCAATGTAATACCACTCCACAACGCAATTTGAAGCAAACACCAACCTGCTTCAGCAAGTCATTCGATCATATGCTGATTTCATCTTTGAAGATGCCCTCCACGGTTTCAGACATGCATCACAACTAGGTAACTTGCTCAACATTTGCAGAGATGATAACCATCATTCAACTAGACCATCATCATCATCAAGACCAGCGGCAGTCAATTAAGTACAGGACTAAATCATTCGAGTCTAGGTTTCTCTCTCTCTCTCTCACTCACTCTGTTTCTCCAGGACTACAACAGTTGGGGTTCTATTCGTTTGGTATGTCGCTACAACCCCAATGGGAACCAAATGGAACAAGGCAGGAACATAGAGTACACAGATGTTCGCCACCCGCCCTACCGCCTCTGTACTGGCTTGTAAAGCACAACTGTCACAAACTTCGCCTTGAACCGGTGCGTTATACCCAGCGCCACCACGGATCTCGAGTTCTCCTTTTCTATGTAGAGGTGGTTGAGTACCACGGGTTGGGGCGGCGGCAGGCTGCTCGAGTCGTCATGGCTCGGCGGGAAGCTCAGTAATGTATGCTGCAGATGAGGAGGAACCAATGGAGGCTCTCGAGCTTCATCTTCGTTTCCAGGAATAGGGTTACTGTAGCTTGAATCTGGTGATGTTGGGACTTCAAACCCAACAACGCGCACTCCTTCCTGCACCATAAATACAGAAATAATCAGGACTGTGCTTTATTATCAAAGAAAGCTAGGAGCATATTTGGCCTCTGAAAAAAAATAGGAGCATATTTCAATGTACTTACATGGTCCTCCCTGCCTTGTGGGTCCATATTGCAGCAGGACTCTCCTGCCTATCCTGATGAATAGGCATATGAAAATAAAATTGATGTCAGTAAGAAATATGAGTAATTTGTATGCACTGGGAAATTCAAAGTAGAATTTGAGCTGATATAATTACAAAAGAGTTACAGGTTTGCAACTTGTGTATTTTTATCATTCACTCCATATAAAAGATGTTTTCGAAGTTCTGATGAAGTAAATCGATCTGAGACACCATTACAAAAACAGCAGCAAGCTTTGTGACATACATGAAAGGCTGTGAACATAATAGCTAAAATAATGCGGTGCATTGATTCAAATGGTGTTCTCCCTGCTGAGCAGATTTAGCCCCAAACTGCTCCAACAGGACGTGAGGGATCATGACCATATACAAAAATATTTCCTTTTAACACATGAATTCAAATTTATTTTCCCAGTGACAGATTTTCACCCGGAACTAATCTTTTAAAAGGGGCATGATAAATTATACCAGCTAAGATTTCAATTCTAAAAACTCATTCAAGCTAGGCAACTCAGCCTGCAATGATAGTTGTGGCTTTCACAGAATCACTTGAAGTTGATAGAAAGTAAACAAGAAAAATAGAAAGTTATTAACAACACACAGCAAAAAAGGAAACACCATGCCTCATTTAGGCCTATATACAAAGTACAAAACTAAAGGAAACTCTTAATTTCCACCACAACAACACCTGCCTCATACAACTGCTCTACTTAGCTGCATCGGCATGGAACAGAGATCCATCTGAATTGTTTTATTCTGTTAGTAACTGGTAAGGAAGCCAAACATGCTTTGATTCGTTTTGCTTTCATCTAGTTCAGCTGTTGATGTATGGTAGGGGCAATAGAATTAAAACCTTCCTCACATGACAATACTACACCCAGTTGCATTGAATTGTCCACTTATTCAATTTTTCACTGGTACTTCACTACCCTGAATGTAATCCATCCAGCCATTCATATGTTCTGGAAGCCAAGGCACATATCATCCCACCGCACAACCTGAACAGCTACGCTCATTTTACCTCCCAATTCCTCAATGCTGTACCATAACAGGTGGTTAGGCCCCTTGGGTAAGAAAAGACAGATATCACAGCAGGGTTGGTGGGGAATCAGCAGATGGCTTGGCGCTGCTTCATGCCAGAGCAGCAGCAAAGACAAGCTGGAGCTAACAGAAGCAGCACCGGCTGCAATAGCATGGCAGCTCAAACAAGGGTTTTGGATATCATTTCAAAAGGACACTGGGTGTGGTGATAAGAAAGGTTTCGAAAAAAATATGAAATTGTAGTTCCAAGTAAAGTAAAAAGGTGAGGGCTCATGAGAAGAGCAGAATAACACTCTCAGGGTAGTGGTTGAGGTCATGCTCCTTTGGCGTGGCATTGCAGGTTCGAATACCCCCATGCCAATTTTTTAGTTTGGTACTATCTATATCATTACCTGCTAGTATCCACATGCCAGCCTGTGTCGCGGACAAATTAGTAGTGAAAAAACAACTTAACGTGTGAACTGTGAAAAGTGGGATTTGAAACCGGGACCACTTGTGTGTAAAAGCTAGCGAATTATCAAAGAACTAGCACAGGAGATGTTTCCTAATTGTGAATAGCACACTCATTTATTTGCAAACTTATGAGTTTAGATTTGAATTTCAGCGAGATATTTGACCGGTACACTAACTAATCAGGGGGCACTGGGATTTTCATAAAACTCAGCCGGTTCCAAGAACCCTGGATCAAAGAGAGCATCTGTGAACCAACCAAAGGTTCGGGCCAAAGTGTGTCCATTATCTCTTAGCTTAGCTCGAATTTTATGCTAAATTAATCATAGCGGAAAGATGAGTGAGTTTGAAGTGAATTGAGAAATTGCATTTTTGCCAAGTAAATGGACAAGCCACATGTGTGGGTACTGGGAAGAAGCCAAAATACCGGCAAATGTCGTCTAGTTACTGCGTGGAATCCATTTATTCTGATGTGTTAAGATCGGTTCAGGACTTCATTTGTTGCATGTGCGCATAGAGATAAATAAAAGGAAATATGTACAGCTTCCCTAAGCTGTGTTGCTAGTTATCTTATTGTTTCTAATTTGGAAAATGCAGGGATCAGGGTTTAAGGGGCTGTTTGGTTTAGTACCAACCCACACCCAGCCAATTTTGGCACGCCTGTTGCTCCAAAGGCTGCAGTTTGGTTCATTGCCCACGGATTGGCTTGCCAACACGTCGCCTGCAAAAAGTCGCTCACAGTAGTTCATTTCTACGTCCACGCGCGGGCGAAAAGCTGGCGGCGAAATCGTCCGCCAAATCCTGGGTGAGCCATGTTTTGGTGTGGTGGGCTGAGGCTAAAACCAAACAAGCCCTAAGATGTAGGATACTACCACTGATACAGTATGCAAATGGTCGCTATAATTGTTGCTGCCAAGGCAAAAGCTCAGGAGATTTCTTTTTTGGTTAGCTTGTTTTCTGATGCATTACTAAGTTGAATTGCAGCGAATAATCAGTTTGACATCCATGGAGAAGCCATATATAGCCCACAGCATATATAAATGATGTTATAATCTGTCTGGCCATAGCAGCAAATTCAAGCAAGTGAAGGGTTAACAGCTAGCATACCAAAGCAAATGTAATAACTGACTCACGGGCGGAGGACCCAGTAGGGCAAGGTAGGGCGGCCGCCCTAGCTTGATTTTTGCCTCAGTTACGGATTGGGGAGGCCGCCCTACCTTGATTTTTGCCTCAGTTACGGATTGGGGAAGATTATGAAACGGGGAGCTAAAGGGCGGAATCCGTTCGTTGGGTGATGGGAGGAGAAACGGTCCGGAGCGAGAGAATCGAAGGGGAGATCAACCTGCGGTGGAGGCGCTCGCGCGAGGAGGAAGACGATGGGCGCTCGGCCAGCGGGATGGGCGGCGGCGCTCGGCCGAGAGGAAGAAGATCCAGGGAGCGAGGGGGCTGGGTCGCTTGGCAGAGGGACGGAGGGGGTATTTTAGCAGGAGTAGTAAACCAGCTCGCTTACGCGTCAGTAAATTACAACACTTTACTCCATTCATCCGCGTATGTTTCGGTTTAAAATTTATCCTTTCTCTCTTTTAGACTAAAAATATGCTTCTCTCATCGCACAACAGAAATCAAACCAAATAACAATTTTTCATGCACTTAGCTCGTTGCATGTAGGGGAATTAAAAAGAAAAGAGGTGGTGGTTGGCATCTTTCAATGATTTTTTATCCCAATGTTTAATTTTCTTGAAAAACCCTAAACATACACTCTTTCGCCGATAGAGGGAGTATGTTCTGATCATCGCTTAAACACGCAAAAGCTCTCATCGGTGTAAAAACGCTTCGCTTAGGTCCTTTTTGGTTGGGCTTAAAACCGCTTTTTGACTTTTGACTTTTAAGCCACAAAAGCATCTATTTTTAGATGATGGTATAAACAAAACCCAAAATCAAAATCACCTAAATAGGAAAATCACCTAAATATGTGCTTTTGTGGTTTACAACCCAAAAAGAAAAAAAAAGATGTTTTAAACACAACCAAACATGGCCTACTACTTAAGGGTTGATAAGGCTCATTAGCACAATTCTCTGCCGCAGGGCGCCTTCTCTCTCTCCTACCTGATTTCCTAAGGATCCCTCCAATTTTTCCAATTCACCTTTTTCCTCCAAGTATCCCATCAATTTTCTCGGGGCGGCCAACAGAATCCTACCAATTTCTCCAATTCGCCTGGATTTCCTCTAAGGATCCTGCCAAATTCTCCTGGGCAAGCAACAGTGTCTCTCAGATTCTCCAATTTTCCTTGATTTTCTCCAAAAATCTCGCCAACTTCTCAAAAAAAGAGTCTGTACGGAACGCTTAAGCTTCAGACACGACTTAGTGTATAGATGCATTCAAATTTAGTCAAGGTTGAGACATCCTTTGTTGGACGGAGGAAGTACTAACTTAGTACAAAGTTGTATTAAATGTGAGACGCTTATTTTGGATTTCTTTTTTGTGCGTGTCATCCGTGTTCGTGGGTCATTTAGTTTCTATACATGCTTATATTTGCTACTAAAACAACGACTAGTATTTAGAAACGGAGGGAGTAGCAAGAAAACCAACCTAAGAATCATTATCGAATTTACCAGTGGTCGGGTTCCCCTCTCCAAAAATCCACCCAATCATCTTGTACATTTTTCCTCGGCTACTCTGACGGTTTCATCTAATTAATCTACGCACCAGTCCTCCGTCCACTGCTCACTTCGCCCGCCATATCTTACTTCTCTTTGCTTAACCAGTATACATATGTATTAATTACTTTACTTACTACTACGAGAAGAAAACTAGTGAGTACAGTAGAAGTGTCAAAACAAGCGATTAGCAATTCACTGGAGCTTCTTCTTGTTAGCTCTGACATGAGCGAAGGCCTTCTTGAGCAATGGCCTGCGACGTCATGCGGGGCGTGCACGGCGCCGGGCTGACGAACATGGTGTTCCTGCCGACCGGCGACAGCTCCGCGAACGGCGCCACCTCGTGGTCCCCTTCGGACACGACGGCCTCAAAGCCGACCTTCTCGGCTCCGCGCACGATCTCGGCCAGGTTATCGAAACGGCGTGTTCTGGCACGGGCGCCATTGACGGGGGCTGCGAGGTCTGAGGGGGAGCTTGTATTGTATGTCTGCCGCATGAGCTTGGTGAAGTCGACCATGGAGTAGCCGTTGGGGGATCGGCTAGGGTCGATGCTCAAGTCGGCAATTTTTAGGTGTGATAAAAGGTTTCTGGTTTTTCCCCAATTCCAACTATTCTAATTAAGTTTGACCAAATTTATAGAAAAGAACAACATTATTTACAATATCAATTGAGTATAATTAGATCCACTATGCTTCTTTAGTGTGGTAGATCGATGTTAATACTTTTGACTATAAACTTAGCCAAAGTTTGACTAGTCACCAAAAGCACAAAAACCAGTGGATTAAAGAGGCACCCCCACTTCACTTTAACGCTTGCTCTCTGTCCAAGCAAAGCAGCATATGCCATGAACTGTCACCGAAAGAAGAAAAACTTGGCATTCGCATTATCATTACAGAGCGCATTTAACTACAAGTGTGGCAATGCGACATACTACAAGGAATTAGCTTCCAGGTCTCTCCATTAGACCATGATGACATGCGGCCACTCTGCAGTGATGAGGAAGTCGGCACAGGGGAAAGAAAACAAAGGTAACAAGACGCAATTTCTTGCTTCCAGTTCGTTCATGTCGATCACAATTTCATTAATTGTGCTAGCTCTGTGGACCTCTTCTTACCAAAAAAAAGCACTGTATGTAATTAACAAGGTGAAGAAGACCCCCTGGCGGCTGTCCAGGAGCTGTGGAACCTATGGGAGATCCAGTGCCTGATCCTCCTCAGCCTTTCCCTGCAAGTCTTCCTCTTCCTCACTGCGGGCATGCGTAAGCGCAGCACATCCATGGTCCTGCGCACACTCCTGTGGCTGGCCTACCTATCGGCCGACACCGTGGCCATCTTCGTGCTCGGCCACCTGGCGGTCCGCGCGAGCGAGCCCGGCCACCAGCTCATGTCCTTCTGGGCGCCGTTCGTGCTGGTCCACCTGGGCGGTCAGGACACCATGTCCGCCTTCTCCAAGCAGGACAACGAGCTGTGGACGCGCCACCTGCTGAGCCTGGTCACCCAAGTTGGGGTCGCCGGGTACGTGGTGGCCAAGGCGTCGTCCTGGCCGGACGCCCGGGTCACGGCTGCCATGGTCATCATGTTCCTCTCCGGCTTCTTCAAGTACGCCGAGCGCACCTTGTGCCTCTACCGTGCGAGCCCGGCGAGCCTCAGGTCCGATGCCTTGCATAGTTTGTCAGGCACGTTAGAGATCCAACAGCATATGCAAACCAATCAAGCCGAGATTTTCGACCGTCTTATGTCCATGGGATACATGAGGGGCATGCTTCATAAGATGTCGAAAGGTAGATCGATTGGATTTGATAGAAGCTTCAGGTGGGGAACAGCCGGTAGCGAAGCCAAAGCTAGTTCACTTGGTCTGGGCAACCAAACCAAGGATACCGGCGCCGCCTTTGACATCATGTCAGTCGATACCCCCATCAATAGAGCCGAGGTCATTCTTGTTGCAGACGATCTGCCAGTCTTGCTGGCGGAGTTCATGTCTAGCGCAAATCGCTTCAAGGCCTACGACTACGTGGGGGCAATTCTGGTTCGTTGCTACAAACTCCTCTACACCAAGAGCCCACTTCGACAATGTCTGTGTAATTTTTACAGGGAAACCTTCTTTCATCTTGGTCAATCCTTCTGCAGTTTCCTCTATGCAACCTGTCTATTCAGCCCTAGCTTGCTATACTTCCTTTTCCAGTATGCTTCAACCCCAATAGCCCTTGTGCTCTTCACGGCCGCAGAAAAGGGAGGGAAGCTCCATACTTCTAGCAGAGTTGATATCATAGTGTCCTACATATTGCTTGTAGGAGCAATAGTCCTGGATGCGTCCTCTGCCATCATGCTCATTTTCTCCAACATGTCATTAAATCTTCCTGCGTGCAGTAGCAGGAAGCAGTGGTCCGAAGAGCTAACACAATACAGCATGATCAAGAGGCACGCCGTGCAAGAGACTTCAGGATTGGCATCCATACGGCAATGGGTCGGCAAGCGCTTGGGTTCCTGGGGTTTCAAGTTGGGTTTCGGGTTACTTGAGGTAACAAACACACCCGTCACCAAAGATCGCACACACATCAAGGAGTTCATCCTCGATAATTTGTTAGGCTCTGGAATAAGAAAAGAATGGAACATTGCCAGCTCCCGCGGTCGGCTAGCGCTTCAGAAGTGGATGGACGGACGTCGATCAGGTCGTCCAGAGTCTGCTTCAAGGGCAACAAAAGCACTGGTCGGCAGTGTCAGCAGCAGCATTGATTTCCCAACAAGCGTGATCCTCTGGCACATTGCAACAGAGATATGCTACTACTTTGGGGACAAAACCAGCACTGATGATTCTGATGATCAACTGAAGAAGCACAAGGAGATGAGCAGAGAACTATCAAGCTATATCGCGTACCTCGTCTTCAAGTGCGGTGTGATGCTTACTAGCAACTCCCAGCTTCTGCATGACAAAGTTCATGATGAAATCAAAGAGCAGCAACGTGGTAATAATCCAGGTGAGAAGGATGTTGTGAGCAACCTGTTCAAAGCCAAGAAGGATGAGGAACAGCAAGACTCCACGGTTGAAATCCAGAGGAATGAAGAGCCAGGTGACTGTGACAACGCTGACGATGACAGTCATATGCAGAAACTCCTGCAGAGCTCTCAAAATCTTTATGCTCCAGTGTTGCCCCGTGCATGCGAGGTGGCACAGGAGCTTATTAGCATCACCAATGATGCTGAGCGTTGGGGCCTCATCGCTGCGGTGTGGTCGGAGATGCTTTTCTATACAGCGCCTCGTTGTGGAGGTGCTTTCCACTATGAACACCTAAGCACCGGTGGGGAGTTCATTACCCATATTCTCCTCCTCATGTTTCATCTAGGCCCTTTCCTACCGCCACCTGATTCTTAAGCACCGTCTCGTTTTCTAGCTTTAGTGGACAAGGTGATCCTCCTGCGATTGTATACATCTTTTGTCGGCACAAAGAATCACTACATGCAGGCACCTCTAATAGGTAGGCTACTCGTTGTGTATTTTGGGGGAACGTCAGGTTCTGATTCTAAAATTTGGGACCTTGGAGTTTATGGATTGATTAAGTTTGAGGTCTCTAGTTATTTTTATATAATGAGGTTGATTGAGGGAAACAGCAGGTTTTGGTTCTGAAATTCGGAACATTAGATTTATTGATTTGTTAAAGTTTGAGGCCATGGTTGTCTTTTGTATAATGAGGTCTAGTTATTTTTGTGCAATGGTTCAGACTTCAGTCTGAGACAAGTTTCTGTTATTTTTGTATAATGGTGCAGACTTCAGATTGGGACAAGGTTCAGGTTAAAGTTTGAGGTATCTAGTTCTGACTAGTTCTTTTTATATCTAGCCGAAAGTTGCAATGGTAATTGATCTATATCAAATTTTACAGTGGAGAGAATTTCTGGGATTCCAGGGTGTATTTTTTACTAAGATTTTATCTACTGGTAGGGTGCTCCTATGGATAGGTTTTGCTTATATGTTTGATTTCTCGAGTGGCAGCGGACCGCGGTCGTGCCGACTGTTGCATTCAAGTGTGGGGAGTAAGATTGCTCGGGCAAATAGTGAGTGATTTGTTCGGCGTGACTTGAGGATGGAGGCCTTGTTGCAAGACAACCGAACATATGATGGGCGGTGGGCAAATGCAAATTTTGGACAACTGCAGAAGCTGTACGAAGAAGGGAATTTTTATATCTTGACTGAGACCGGACGCACAATCTACAGTCGGCCCTAAAACCTAGTAGTACCAACTTGTCGAAACTACAGTGCATCGCTACGGCCAGCGGGGCTCGGCGGGCGCCTGACACAGGTTATGTGGCGGGAGTAAGGAGATGATGATGATGGTGATGGTGATGGTAAGGGAGCTCACCAGGCTAGCTAGAGAAGCGCCGTCGGAGAGGCAGAGGCGTTGGGGTGCGCCGTCGATTCCAGTGGCCGGAGGAGGAACGTCGCTGGGGAAGGGGGAGGCCGGAGGCGGAGGCGAGGGGCAGACCGCACCAGGGGTCTGCTCGGTGGTGGGCCGGGCAAGCCCAAAGCCAAGCCCACTCCCTTTTTCCTGCTCCTATTTTCCAGAAATTCCTTCCTCTCAAAAAGGAATTTTTTTCTTTCAGAAATTCATATTTTCTCCATTAAAAAAATTCCATAAATAACCATAACGATTACTGAGGGAGTAGTACATACCAGTGAGTAGCCACGTATTTGAATGTATTTTTTATATCGAGGGATTATTGATTTAGTTTTTCTTAATTTTGCGCTAAGTCTTGATTTAGTTGTCGTCTGGACAGAATTTTGTCAAGTACTCCCTCCGTCACATATTAAGTGACGTTATTACATCTATCTATCTAGACGTTTTTTAAGCATAAATACATGTATATTTGAGTAAATTTGAGTCACTTGATATGGCCGGAGCGAGTATTTCATAATTTTTTTCCACGACACAATACTCCAAACATTGTCGTTCGTACCACCAGCTAGCTAATTAATCAATCAACCAACAGCAGCGGCCCGATCGATGCCCGAGAGTGCGACCAAATTAAGCTATAGACAGATCATCACTATCAAGCAGCCGTTTTCATGGAATGGAATGCCGCAACAACCATACCATATATGAACTGCAGCATATATATGCCACCACTGTATCCATCGACCGGCCCATCTGCAATGTACGTAACGCACACATGCAACGACACAACGCCGGCCTGTATTACATGCTGCACCTTGCTTAATCACTCCTGGTACTACAGACTGCCATTGCTTGATTACTTGCTCCCTCCGTCCCAAAATAACTGACATAAATTTGTATAGATTCTTATATAAAAAATGTCTATTCCCTTTTTCCAATAAAAGATGTCTCAAGTTTGTTAAAATTTGAACTTAACTAGACATGACTTAGTGTACAGATGCATTCAAATTTAGTCAAAGTTGAGACATTTTTCGTTGGACGGAGGGAGTAGTTAATTACTGGTGGTACTACCTGTGCTGTTTATGGGTTGACGATCTTCTCCGGTCCGTACCTATCTTCGAGATCAAGCTAGCAAAGGACGATGTTCTGACCGTCTGGGCGTACATGGGGACTGTAAATGGAGTGTGTTATACGATCAGATGTGCAGTATTCATTGCACTCGGCCGGTTCTTGGTGCAGCTTAATTGCAACCACACACTGACACTACCGGGCAATGAAAGTTTCTTTTTCCGGCCAGGCGCGGAAAATTCAGCTTGCGAAAGGCTCTGCCAGGAACAGCCGCATCTGGAAACAACCGAGGACACAAAAATGTCCCTCCTCCATTTATGTTCTTCTTCCATCGTAAAACTTTTTTTGATATGAGTATACTTGTAAAACTTTCCTTGCAAGATCGAGTTAACACGGTTGGCTAGCTTTCTGTTTCGAAGCCACTAAATTAACTGATCAGTCAGTCAGTCAGTCCAACGGGGACCCTCTAGCTGTCTATTTCTACACGTACGTGTTCCAGCGGAGAAGAATGAATTTGGGGATTGGGGACTGGTGATGGCAATTAAGCAACGGAATTAGCCAAGGCATTTCCTGGAATTGACCTCTTTCGCCACCAGCCAGAGCAAAGGAAAACGATGAGGAATACCGATCGATGAGGAAGACCGATGGCAACTGCTAACCGTGAGCAAGAAAGTTAGTTAATGCGGACAGCGGAATCATAAGCACATTCCTCAACAAGGCAACTCTCTTCTGTGCGTGTCCGTGTCCATGGGTCATTCAGTTTCTATACATGCTTATTACTATATAATTTTTTTTATTTAAAAAAGGGAATTTCCCCGGTTTCGTTAAGAAAACCATGCTTATTACTATTTGCTAGTAGTAAGAAAAACAAACAAAGAGTCATTAATCGAATTTACCAGTGGTCGAGTTACCCTCTCCAAAAAAAAACATCAATCCATCCATCATCTAAGCTCTTGTACATTTTTCTTCCTTGGCTACTCTGACCATCCTCCTCATCTAATTAATCTACGCACCCTTCTCCATCCACTGCTCACTTCATCTTCTTCCTCACCGTGCCCGCCATATCTTACATCTCCTTGATCTCAATCTGCCTCTCTAATAAGTACACTTACACGTATATATTAATTACTGGACTACAAGACGAAAAACAAGCGATTAGTAATTCACTGGAGCTTCTTGTTGGCCCTGACATGAGCGAAGGCCTTCTTGAGCAACGGCCTGAACCGCCTCATATCAAGCTTAACATCCTGCTTGTCAAGGTACGCCTCCTTGAGCGAGTCCCATCCTTTGCTCTTGACCCCTTCGGGGTCGGTGAAGACGGGGTGGTCCGGCGGGTACTGCTCGGACAGCGAGCTCTCCGCCGGGGCGATCCGGTACTCGAGGTACCGGAGCCCCATGTCGGCCGCCGGGCCCCGGAAGTAGCCGGCCACGAACTCCAGCCCGCCCAGCGGCACCACCTGGATCACGGCGCCGCCGGTCGGCAGGAAGATCATGTTCGTCAGCCCGGCGCCATGGACGCCCAGCATGACGTCGCAGGTGTTCGACAGCTCCGCGAACGGCGCCACCTCGTGGTCCCCTTCGGACACGACGGCCTCAAAGCCGACCTTCTCGGCTCCGCGCACGATCTCGGCCAGGTTATCGAAACGGCGTGTTCTGGCACGGGCGATTATGAGGAGCCGGGGCCGGGCGCCATTGATGGGGGCTGCGAGGTCGCGGGGGAGCTTGTATGTCTGCCGCATGAACTTGGTGAAGTCGACCATGGAGTAGCCGTTGGGGGACCGGCTAGGGTCGATGCTGAAGTCGGCGTGGCAAGTGAGCCCGACCTGGACGTGCTTGAAGCAGTGTACTCTGCTGTCGGCGGCGAGGTCGATGAGGGGATAATTGGACAGGGACTTGAAGACCGGCATGAACTTGCCGATCCACCACATCTGGAAGTCGGAGACCATGAACTGGACCTCGCCCGAGTACTGCCTGGCCGTCAGGAACAGCGGCAGGATCACGTCCGTGTAGGCGTGGAAGTAGTTGCCCGTGTAGCCGCGGTCCGAGAACACCAATGCCGGCACGCCCTCGTGCCGCTCCGTGCACGCGGGGGCGGCATTGGCGGAGTTCGGCGGCGTGGAGCGCACGGTGATCTCGCGCACGAAGCGCATGGCGCTGGCGTCGGCCTTGCGAGGGTACGGCTTCACGCGCCACTCCTCGGCGGCCATGGCGGCGTCGACGAGCGTGACGGTGCCGTTGGCGCCGTGGACGCGCACGTCGCCGTCCAGCTCGCACCAGTCGATGCGCCGGTTCGACGCGAAGTCGCACAGCGGCTTCCATGGCCGCCGCCGCGCCGCCGCCGCTTCTGAAGAAGAAGAACCTGTTGACAGAGATTAATTAAAACACGTTGCTTGTTATCAGAATGATTGGAGCACGGAGATAAAAGAAAAAACTTTTTTGTGCGAGGGTTCACAGACAAGAAACATTGTTCGTGTAGGACCCCCACGAAATGATCATCAAGAGGTCTAGAAATTGGGCAATCCATCAGCTATGGCCCTATGGGAACCCACATTGCTCTCCTCTCAAGAAAGCTGAGGAGATAGAGTCAGACTCACAAATGGTAAAACACAGAGTGGTCCAGAACAGGAACACCATTGCTTGTGTTTTTTTAGGGACTTGGAGAAAGTAAAATGGGTGAAAACGCAACCAACATTTTACATCTAAAAACCTGTTTTGTACAATTGGTTTTATAGGATTTGAAAAGTTCTAGGGAGTAGTCAATTTACAGACTGAAATGAAATGCAAAGTTTTGTTAGTATACCTGTCTGCTTAACCTCTGGGGTAGGGGGAATCAGCTGAACTGGAGTTGCCTTGACCTCTTGCTGCTGCACTGGAGTTGGAGGAATCTGCTCAACTGGAGGAGCCTTGACCTCCAGCTGAGGTGTTGGGATCTGCTGGGCAGGAGCAGGAATCGTGGCAGGGTCCGACTGAATCACCGACGCCGGGGAGCTGCTGCCATTGCTGCCGCCGCTAATCTTCTTGGAAGCATTAGCAGCAGCAGCAGCCATGGCATCCTGCACCTGCAGCTCCTCGTCCTCAAGAACACCTGAACCCAGCAACGAATCCAGCTTGTAAAATCCAGCATTACCTTCGCCCTCTCAGGAAAGTAGTAAAAAAAAAGGTAGGGGTAAAAAGAAGTAGACGTAAAATGTGGCAAGTGGTTAGTTGGTTCCTCACCTTGTTCTTGCGTGCTGTTGGTGGATTCCTCGGGCGACGACAAGGGAGGAAGAAGAGTGCCGCCTCCTTCAGCGGTGGCATTCGGCGGCGCCCCCGGAAAAGCCTCGCCTTCTTTCCCCGTGTCCCCCATTGACGCATCTAAAGGGAGGAGAGAAAGAGAAATAAAAACATGATTCTTTTTCATCATATTGCCTGGACTCCGGAAGGCCGGCCGGGTAGCGTGCGAGCCAGGAGAAAGAATGAAAGAAGCACCAAAGGGAAGCAGTAAAAACAGCTCGAGGTAGCCATGGCCAAATAATCACCTGGCCCGGAAGAAGCGGGGAGATTCATCTTGCGGCTGAATTCGTCGTCTGTGTCGAGCACCTCCGCCTTGCTCCCCTGCTTCGAGAGCGCGTCCTCCGGGTCCTGTGCGCCCAAATCTGGACCTGGACAGAGCAAAGAACAACAACAGGCAGTAGCAGCAGATAGGCCGTCAGAGTCTTGGATTGCTAGAAATGTCGGTGCTGCTGATGGAAATACACGGACGGATGAACCACCTAATCGGTGCCCGGAGCCGTCGAAGGCCGTCAGCGGCGAGCCAATCCCGTTCTTGGAAGGCACTGCACGTGAGTCATGAGCCGGAGGAGATTAGAGGCGCAGGAAGGGGGCCGGGGAAGAAGCCAATGCAGATGGGAGGAAATTAGGGGAACTCACTGAGCGCGATGTGGATGGCGTCGAAGTTGGCGGTGGAGAAGTATGCGCAGGTGACAAGGAGGAAGCCGGCGACGAGGCCGATGCCGAAGTTCCGCGGCTCCACCGTCCGGCTCAGCGCCTTGAGCAGCCGAGCCGTCTCGTGCTGCCCGCCCCCGCCGCCGTAGCCCATCTTGCCACCGCCCTCCATGGCCGCCGCCCTCTGCAACAAGCCCCTCTCTCTCTCTCTGTTTTTGCAGAGTCGTGGTGAGACTTTGGGACAGCTTTGAGCAGAGGGGCGGCCCGGCCGCGTATATAGCAGCCTGACTGAGACCTCACGTGATAAGGAGTAAAAGAATGCTAGAAGAGCTAGCGAGCAGCGCCGCCCGCCGCCCTGGGAGATTTGAGGTGGAGCTGGTGCGTTTATACTATACTCGTCTCGTCTCTTGAGCTAAGCTAAGCAGAGAGAGAGAGCGAGCCGAGGAGCGTGTGAGAGAACGGGAGGGGGCGAGCAAGAAGATGGAAGCGGGCGAGCAAGAAGAAGAAAGTGCGGGGGGATGGCATTGCGACGGGAGGCCTGCCTGCCTGCCTCCGTAGATCCCTCCTTAACTCGTGGCTTCCATTGATTACTACGTAGTTTATTACCCGGATTTTGCTGACTAGTACCGGTGTGCGAGTGAGTGTTCTGCTCCTAATTAGCAGCAAGTCGTAACGTGTGCAGCTCGTGCGTCTGACTGGATCCATGGATCCCTCTGCATCCGGTGCATGCATGATTGATTGCCTGATTGGGGGGCCGGAGAGATCGGAGGCGAGTCGAGATCTGGCGGCACACGGCAAGGAAGGAAGGAAGGAAGGAGCACCGACGATGCGATGCTGGGAATCCATCCATCCTACTTATTACTGCATGCACGAGCGTGACGAGTTTTAAGTTAGTATGCTAGTAACGACGGCTCTGCGTCCATCGTGTGACCAACCAACCGGCCAAAGGCTGGATTGGATCCATCTGCTGTCTGTGACGCGTGCGGTGTTGCCGCATCTTTGCCGCTATCCGGGCTTTGGATGGTGAGAGAGACCAAACGAAGGCCGTCAGTCAAAGCCGTCCGTTACTCTCTTTCGTCGCTCCGCGATTCCTGTGTCCACTCCCGTTCCTTCGTCGTCCCACGACAAGCAGACAACGAGCGGCATTAATCGCTGGGCGCCTGCCTAGCTTGCGACCCCGCCTTGCCAACTCAAGAACGCTCGTGCACCGGATTTCATTTACTCCGTATTTGTTTTGTTACTACCACGTGAGTTTGTTTGTTTTTATTTTTCGAGGGAAAAAAATAGTGAGTTTTTTCTTTCACGTAATGGGACGGAGATGGTACGGGCCTGTTTGCTCTGCATCCGGCTTGTGCCTCCCAAAAGTTGTTGGCATGCCAACGCTTCGAGGGCAGGCGTTTGCTTCAGCGCCAGAAGGTTGGCGAGGACCTGGGCAGAAAGCACTGTTTGGTTTGAACCAAATCTAGCCCTATCAAAATATTGGCGGCCCACTAAAATTTGGTGCTTGTTTACTTTGTTGTCAAAAATTTGGTTGCCAATAAAAATCTAGCCATTCCACAACGAAGAACGGAGATCAGTCGTCAGTCAATCAATTGCACGGTCTTGATCGAATCGCTCTCCTCGTCTGTACCGATCCAACCGGTTAAACACAATTGGACGGTCATTTCAGGTTTTTTCATTCCCCTCGTTTTGTGCCCATTTTGAAACATTGACAGCATGTTCTGTGGATAGTAATGAAACCGTATGTCTTTTTGCAGACACGGTACCTTCAAGACGGTGACAGATTAAGGATCTCTTTGATTCGTAGGATAGGAAAAACACAGGAATAGAAAAATCACATGATTGCAATGTCATGCCCATTCATATCCTATAGGGGTTGTGTTAAACCAATGTTTGTTTGATTGAACACAAGAAAAACAAAGGAATTTGAAAAAGAGGTTGGAGTGGATGGAAAAATTCCCATGAAATTTAGTGCAATGGAATCCTTAGAAAAAATTTCCATGGATTTCAATTCTACAAATCAAACAGCTCATATAGGAAAAAATCCTAAGGATTCAAATCGTCTAAAATTCCTATAAAAATCCTTTGAATCAAAGGTTCCTGATCAGTGGTAACAAGAACAAACGTCATCTGGTTCGTTGCCGCACGGACAAGCTCCTAGCTTGAGACTCCACGTCTCCCCCTGGTCAACTTTGGCGTGTACAAGAGACCCCAAACTTGGGGATTTTTTTTTCTTTTGTTTATCCGAAGCGAATCTCTGGAGCGTAGAGCGAGGTCGAGTGGTAAAAGTTTCTTTTATAATTGCGAGGGGGGGCATGCAGATTATTTATTTACCTTTACCGAGATTTTGCGGGTTGGAGTGGCAAAAGAAAACGATTAACCTTTACCTCGGACTCGGAGTAGCAAGGAGGAGGAGATACTAGCGTGATAGCAGCGCACAAGCTTGGACCGTTGCCGACGAATCTGCACATGGGACAACGTGAGCACGTTTTCGCGCTCGCAACTCGCAAGCTACTTCAGAGTTTCAGTCTCGATTGCGTCAATCAAGGAAGCAACAAGCAGCATTATCAAATCGTAAACACTCCTACCAGGACCACTTAAACAAGCTGCTGACACCATCACACACACACGCTAAAGCACCCGCTCTTAAATCTTGATCAGCCCCTCATCCCTCGTTAATTAGGATTCCGATCGATCAGGCACACTAGAGCGCACAGTGAGCCATTGATCTACCCATTAGTACTGCTTCATGATTGCTTTCTTTTGGGTCGCCCCTGAGGGCACGAGGAGGGCACGTACGACGCGATGCCTGGCCGGCTGTCTCGTGGGGAACTCGGCTCAATTTGGTTGGTACAACTTCAATGGAGAAAGGACGATGCTAGATGCCTGTAGATAGCTACAAGTAATTGACTCTGGAACTTACATGTGGGCCGTTTGCCTAGCTTTGAATACGTGTCGGCACACCGTACACCCGTCGTTTTCTCCCAGAACCATTGACAGCCTCGGCACGTACGTTTCGTCATACAAACGTCGACGTCCGTTGATCTGGTATCGTGTCGTCGACGATGCACGCTGATTGCATCGATGGAGGAAATCATACGGGAGAAATGACGGCATGCAGGCATGAACTAACCGGCCGGCCGGCTGCACCGACGGCTCCGATTAAAGGCAGCGGATTTGGATCATACGTCGTGCATCTATAGTGTATATTGACCGTATATATGTACCGTGCCAACCTTCTAGTTTAAGCCGGGGTATTGGCCTGCCATGGATGCACGTTGGTAGCATCTAGATTAATTAATCATCGTGCACGGATCAAGCAGAAGCACATGACCCAGGAGTGACCTGAAGAGGTGGCATGCAAGCAAGCACAGGAAAGAACGTGTTGAGATTGAGCAAGAATAGATGGGGTCTACGGAATCGTCTGGCTGCTAGTAGCTATCGAGATAAACAACGATTAGTAAAGTTGATCCCTGAACTGTTCTGAAAATCTCAAGGGCGAAGCCCATCAAGCCATGTGTGTGTGTCAATAAAGTGTCGGTTCGGGTTTCGGGCGCCGGTTTCAGCGTGGTCCGAACCCACGAAAGACTGTCTGCCGTTGGACTGGCAAAGTGGCAATGCCCGAGCTAGTACTATAATGTTGACCTGAAATTGAGAAAACAATTAATCAGCTCAAATTAGTTTCATGTTTGCACGGGTCGAGACAGAGAGCTTGCCGTTGTGTCACGTGAACGGCGCTGTAATTAACACGGCAAACGACGCGCCAAAATGCATCTCTGACTAGTCCTCTGTTTTACAGTGAAAAGGACATGGTAATACTGCCCGTGCAGAACAGACTAGTCAAGTCCAGCAGAGACGCCGCCGGCCGGCTTTTAGCTAGCCGAACTCTGCCGATCTTTCTCTTCCGTCCTACGACTTCGCCCATCAAAGTTTGGCGTATGCCAAGCCAGTTCTTCATTCTCGCCGCCCCTGCTGCCGTCGATCGCGGGCAGCCAGGCAGGCAGGCAAGAGCTAGCTGTTCATAGACAAACAAAGAACGAACCAACGAACGGAAGACGATGAATATTGATGCGTGCTGGTGGTAGACGTGGGCGGCTATGTATGTACTCCTTCGTTCCATAAAGAACTCTAGTTTGTGCTAATGGAACAGAGAGCATGTCAAAAGTCGTGGCGTTGACGATGGATCGACCTTGACGTGCGTGCCCGTTGGCGATACAGCCATTTCATTTCAGGTTTCACATGCTATCTCCAGGAGGATCCAAGAGAAGAAAAGGCTGAACGCGTCGATCGGTCAGGTGTAGACTCATATATTGTACGGTGACCGGTTAATCGATCGGTTGGCTCCATCATTTCCCTTTCAAGGTAGAACGGTCCGAGAAATGTTAGGCGGTACGTACGCATGTCTCCGGCCGCCTCGTCGTGAACGTGCAGACCACAAGGGAGAAGAAGAAATTAAGAAGCAGTGCCCCTCTGCCACTAGTATATACTCCTCCGTACTGTGCTTCTTTTCCGGTCAGATTGGCCTGGAAAAAAGAGGCCACACGGGCATTTGACGACGGAGGAATTCGATTCAATAAACTAAGACGCCTTTTGTTTCTGTTGCGGAGCCGGCAGCAAATGCAGAGAACATACATGCATAGCATGTGTGCGCCGCGAGCACACGGAGAGGGAATCGCGGCGCAAAGAACGCAAATACGGCGATCGAGCCCACCCGCCGCCGGCCGCGCGTCGTGCGCTTTGGAATCTGCAAGGGTTCAAGTTCAACTCTTCACCGGCCTGGTATGTTTAGTATTGTTGCACGAGCAACTAACGGATGCTGTGCTGCTGCACCCGGCACTCTAACCGATACGTACCCCTGTGCCGGTACTCTGCTTGTACCCCTAAAAAACCCTACATACACTGTTTCATGGATTTAGCTCTTTTTTTTTTGGGAGAGGACTTCATGGATTTAGCTAGTGAAGGCCTCCAGCGGAAGCTTCGCTGCGAAGCCCAACTCCTTTTCAACAAACTACTACCACTATAGAAAGAGCCCACCTTGTCACTCACTGGCCCACAAGCGAACAGTTGTGCAAGAAAGCCAAGAAGAGACGTGCGCTGAGCTGGGCTAGGCCCAGGAGATGTAGAATCGTAGTAGGTCGTTTGTTCCTCGGCGGTCGATGTGCTTTCGTACGCTCCAACTCCAGTAAATCTAGGCCCAAGAAGAATCGTGCACCGAGCTTAACGCAGCCCATCAACCATCGATCAATTATTATTTTTTATTTATTTATAGCTTTTTTTTATTCTCAAAAAAATTATACAGTAGTTTATTTTTTACGATGATAAAACCGGCACACTTCCATGCAAATTTGGGCTAATCGAAAATAAATGCCGAGAAACGCATGGACACGATTGTTTTTTCTTTGCTTCGTAGTTCCGTTCAACCCAATCTGCACCTGTGCGTTTGGTTTCCTCCGAAGTAGGCCTGGATAAAAAGATCGAAGTTCGATAATCTTATTGAACGTTCGCTAACTCGGTTCGTTAAGGTCTCGGTATAGAGAAAACTATACCGTCTCTACATTTCGTAAAGACATTAAATTGTGTCTTTATATTCATGTGCTAAAAAATATACATTGAAAAAATCATGTTGAAATCAATCCTCGAACTCAAGACCTTAAGGAAAATTACACACTCACCTAACCATCTCAACCTGATACCAATTATTACTTATACTTCTAATGAATCTATTATGAGTAGTCTGCTACATGTCTCAAACTTGCTAAAAATGTTTCTACACAACATAAAATTTGTCTCAAATAGTGTCTCTAACCATACTGTAAGGTCATTTCATCAAGTATCTCAAAACCTTGTCTCTACATGAGTCTTGTGACAATCTATTAAATGCCTCAAAAAATGTCTCTACACCATAATGTCTCAACTAGTATCTCTATATTTAAGACATTATCCATAGTGCCTCATGTACTGCCTCTACATGAAACTCTGTCTCAAAATTGTCTCTAGGTAGAGACAAATAGTATATTGCCTCAATAAAAATGTCTCTATAAGATATTTGTGTTGTAGTGTACCCTGACTGCCTCATTCCTACGCAGCCACCAACTTTCCATCGAATACAGCGATGGCAGTACAAACCTGGCGAGCAAACACACACTGCGAAAAATTATGCACAGCACTCTCAGGCTATGCAAACAAAATGGGCACCACTTGTTGTTGTTGGTCAAGCCTTTCTTCTCAAGGAGGTCAGCCGTGGGCACCCTATGCTGGACAATGGAGGAATTCAATCCAATAAATTAGGACGCCTTTGTTTCTAGTTTCTCCGCAGCTCGCGCGCGAAAAGCTGGCCGGAAGAATCCCACCTTCGCCTGTCCGCCGGCAGCAGATGCAGAGAACATAATAGCACGGAGGGAATTGCGGCACAAAGAAAGTACACGGTGACGAGCCGCCGCCCGTCGTGGGTGTCATCTGGCCTGCCTGGGTGGAGGCCTGGAATCTGGAAGGGTTCAACTCCGGTTGTTTGTTTTCTCTCTGCGCACCCCTCACAAAAACGACAAACCCTGCTTTGTGGATTAGTGAAGGCCTCGAGCGAAGAAACCGCGAGAGAAATGCCTTGTGATGGATTAGTCCGATGGAGAAAAAATGTACTCCCTCCATCCCATATTAAATAACAAAATATTATATGTATCTAAACGTTTTTAGGACATAGATACATTCATATTTAGACAGAGACTGAGGAGGCACACCGTAATGAAGAAAAAACGGTTTGGGGAATTTCTAATAGCCCAGCCCAAACCAGACGTTTTAATTGGCAGAGTATATAGCCCAGCCCAACTCTTTCTCAACAAACTACTGCTCTGGTAGTAATAGAAATAGCCCACCATGTCACTAACTAGCCCATAAGGGAATAATTGTGCCAAATAAACAGGTCCATAGGGGAACAAGAACCCAAGAAGAAAAGAGCACCGCGCTACTGTATCTTCAGTTCTTCACATGCTACCTCTTCCCTCCTGCAGCTTGACGCCCTGCCGAGGGGAGAGGATAGCAATGCCAAAAAGAAGTTGGAGCTTACTATGGGTGAGGGGCACCACGGCTTGCAGCTGACCGTTCCCCCTCCGCCACCGAAGTACGTGCCCCCCCGGGACAAGAAGCGGGTCAAGAAAGGCGATGATCAATCTGCCGATGCAGCAAGTACAAGCAACCAGGCGGCTTCCATGGTGGAGGACCGCCAGGCCCAATGAGTATCTTTACGTGGAACTGTCGCGGCTTGGGCAAGGCGGCGACAGTTCGTGAACTTCGCGATCTCGCGAAGGAGTGTGCCCCTATGATTCTTTGTGTAGTGGAAACTCAACTACATAAGGATAGAGTTGAGTGTCTAGCCGGTTCTCTAGGCTTTGATAATGCTTTTGATGTAAGCAGCTCGGGCCGCAGTGGTGGCATCGGGATGTTTTGGAACAACTCAATAAAGTTGGAAATTTTACCTTATTCTCAGTATCATATTGATGCGATTGTAAGGGAAGGAAACTACGATACCTAGCGCTTCACCTGTGTCTACGGTGAAGCCCAAGTCAGGGAACGGCATAAGACGTGGGATATGCTTAAGTTTATCCGCGTGTCGAATGATCTACCATGGCTCTGTATGGGTGATTTCAATGAAGTATTACACCGTGATGAACATGTTAGCGTCAATGAAAGAAGTCATGCCCTGATTAGGGAATTCCGGGGGGTGGTGGACGTGTGTGGACTCCAGGACAATTGGTTATATTGGAGTTCCCTGGACTTTTGGAAGCGCGTTGCTGACGGCTTCTTTTGCCGCGTGCGGCTGGATAGGGCACTCGCGTCATCATCCTGGTGCACGCGGTTCCCTGAAGCGGCGGCGTACCACCTGACGGCTGCCTCTTCTGACCATTGCCCGATTGTGCTGTGTTCGGCTCCGGTGCGCACATCGGGGAGGAGAAAGAAACCCATTTTCAGGTATGAAATTATGTGGGAATCTCACTCTGATTTTGCTCCGATGTTTCAGCAGGCCTGGACAGCAGAGGAGAAGGCAACTACTATGCCCGATCTAAACTCTAAGGCTCTAAGCTCCAAAAGATGTCTGGATCTCTGGATACGTGGGGTGTCAATACTTTTGGCCACGTCCGAAAGGAGATTAAGAAGCTAAGCAAGGACCTTGCCGAGCTTCGTGCCGCCCCGAACCGGCAAGGACCTGTGCATCTTGAGTTAAAAACCGTTGATCGCCTGAACGAGCTGCGTGGCTGTGAGGAGATTATGTGGCGCCACGGTCTCGCATTGAGTGGCTTTCAGCGGGAGATAAGAACACTCATTTCTTCCACCAGCGGGCCAGTAGCAGAAAACGGAGGAATAAAATAACTAAGCTGGCTCGGCCGGATGGAACTTTGACAGAGTGTCCGGTTGAGCTTGGACATCTCACGAACCAGTTCTATGGGAATTTATTCGCCTCAGAGGGTGTCAATAATATGGAGGATGTCCTTGATGTTGTGCCCAGAAAGGTCACTGATGAAATGAACTGTAATTTGGTTGAGCCCTTCAGTGCACAAGAGGTGAAGAATGCGCTGTTTCAAATGTTTCCATGAAGGCGCCAGGGCCGGACGGCTTCCCCGCCCACTTCTTTCAGCGCCATTGGGACATATGCGGGGAGGAGGTCACGGCGGCCGTCCTCCGTGTTCTTGCTGTTCACGATGATCCAGCATGTATTAATAAGACTTTCATAGTCTTGATTCCGAAGGTGGCGTCACCTGCTGATTTGAGCCAGTTCAAACCTATTAGCCTGTGCAACGTTATCTACAAGATTGCTTCCAAGGTGCTGGCCAACAGATTGAAGGTGATTCTGCCAGAGATTATTTATGAAGAGCAGTCAGCTTTTGTTCCAGGGAGGCTAATCACAGATAATATTATTGCCGCTTATGAATGCCTGCATTTCATGAAGCGGAATGGTGCTAAAAAACACCAAACTTGTGCCCTAAAGTTGGACATGAAAAAAGCTTATGATCGTGTTGAATGGTGTTACCTCAAGGAGATGATGCTCAGATTGGGGTTTCACAGGAGACGGGTGGACATGGTTATGCGGCTGGTTAGTTCGGTCTCTTTCTCAGTTTTGCTTAACGGTTCCCCACTTGAAGAGTTCCACCCCACCCATGGCTTACAGCAAGGGGATCCTATCTATCCCTACTTGTTTTTGATAGCAGCAGAGGGCCTGTCGTGCCTCTTAAAATCTTCTCAGTCATCTGTTCTCAATGGTATTAAAGTGGCTCACTCCGCTCCGGATGTGAATCACCTGCTTTTTGCCGATGATAGCCTGATGTTTATTAGAGCAAGTCCAGAAGGAGCCGCCGAGGCAAAGATTTTGCTTGACCGTTACTGTGGTGCGTCGGGCCAGCAGGTTAATATGAGTAAGTCCTCTGTGTTCTTTAGCAAGGGGTGCCCCATAGCTACTCGACAAGAGGTAAAGGACATCTTGCTTGTTCAACAAGAAACGCTTAGTGAGAAGTATCTTGGTATGCCCTCTGATGTTGGGCGATCAAAGAGTGGTGCCTTTAAATATTTGAAGGATCGCTTATGGAATAAGGTCCAGGGATGGATGGAGAAAACTCTTTCGGCCGGGGGGAAAGAGGTCCTCATCAAGGCGGTTGCCCAAGCAGTTCCAACTTACTCTATGTCTTGTTTCAAGCTACCAAGGGGACTGTGCCTCCATCTGGAATCCCTGATGCGCAAATTCTGGTGGGGCAGTAAGGCAGGTGCTCGCAAAACAGAGTGGGTCGCGTGGGAGACTATGACGAGGCCAAAGTATGACGGCGGGATTGGCTTCCGTGATATGGAGTTATTCGATCTTGCGCTCCTTGCCCATCAAGCGTGGCGAATACTTCAGGAACCGACTACTCTCAGTGCTCAGATCTTGAAGGCGGTCTATTATCCCGAGGGGGAGTTTTTGGAGGCGGGCGTGGGCAAGCACCCCTCGCAGGTGTGGCGCTCGATTTGCGAAGGGAGAGATATGCTGCAGCAGGGGCTCATTAGAAGGATCGGCGATGGATTGTCTACGCATGCCTGGAACCGTAACTGGCTGCCGAGACCGTCGCGGATGCGCCCGATTGCCTGCCCCGTGGTGGTTCCACCGATCCGGGTCAAGGATTTTATCAATCAAGCAACCGCTAGCTGGGATGTGGAGAAGCTCCGTCAGTTCTTCATTCCTATGGATGTGGAGGCGATTGTCTCGATCCCATTGTCCACTAGAGTTCAGAGCGACTTTTGGGCTTGGCAATTTGAGAAGAATGGCGTTTTCAGCGTCCGGTCTGCGTACCGATTGTTCATCAAGACGAAGCTGGAAAGGGAGGCGTGGTTGGAAGGCCGCCCGAGTTCGTCTGATACCGTCGGTGAGGGGCGAAACTGGACCATGCTTTGGAAGATTAAAGTTCCCTCTAAGATTAGGGTGTTCTTATGGCGGTTGGCGCAACAATCTCTGCCGACGGGAGACTTGCTAGCGCACAGGCACATGGCTGATTCAGCTTCGTGCGCCATTTGTGGCGAGGCGGACTCATGGCGTCATTCGCTGCTCTCGTGCACGATGGTGAGGTGCGTCTGGGCCCTTGTGGACGAGAAGATTATAGAGCACATGGTCAGCACTGTCGAGCCTTCGGCGAAGCAGTGGCTCTTTGTGATGATGGAGTCTCTTGATCATGGAGAATTCATAAAGATGGCTGTCACTCTGTGGGCGATATGGCATGCACGGAGGAAGGTGATTCATGAGAGTGTTTTCCAGAGCCCGATTTCTACCTTCGCCTTCGTGGAGCGCTTCTTGCAGGACCTACCGCCGGTGTGCCCACCTGCGAAAGCCACTCCGGCGAGAAGAACACCCGCGCCAAGATGGCTAGCTCCGCCCCCTGGGTGCACAAAGATTAATGTGGACGCGGCGGTGGCAAAGTCTGCGGGACTCGGCTCAGTTGCAGCAATTGCCCGAGATTCGGATGGAAATTTTGCTGGTGCATCGGCAGTGTCTACCAGTGGCATTACGGACCCGGCTACCCTGGAAACTTTGGCGTGCAGGGAAGCTTTGGCCCTTGCGGCAGATCTCGGAGCCCAGCGCCTTGTAATTCCTTGTAATTGGGTCCGACTGCCTGGAAGCTGTTACGGCAACCAATGGCCGGAGTACGGGTCGTTATGAGAGTACGGATGCTCATAAGCTAGCTAGAAACACCTCATCGCTTGATGTTGGTCGCCGAGTGTGGTTTTCCCATCCGCCGGATGGTCTTTGTATACCTCTCCAGGTTGTTCCCTAAATAAAGCAATCTATTGATTAAAAAAAAACATGCTACCTCCAGGAGGACCCAAAGAGGAAAAAACAGAACGTGTCGGATGGTGACCAGTTGAGTTAATCGATCGGTTGGCTCATTTCCATTTCAAGACGTGCGAGCGGAAAACTGTTGTTTTCTTCTCCCGATCGCTAGGCAGCCAGGCTCGGTGCGTACACAACAGGAGCAGCTCACCAGACAAGGAGATCCAGCTAGCAGGAGCGGATCGAGGAGATGGATTTGTCGCTCAGCCTGTTTCCCCCTCTTTTCTGGGCTTAAGACGAATGGATATATAGGCCGTGTGCAAAATCTCCGGGACTCTTGGCCACCCCTGTGGATACGCCAATAGGTTCCAAATCAACGGAGATACCTAATCATCATGTGGGTGGATATCACGTCGTACAGCCGTCCGACACTGGTTCGTCCTAAGTAGAGTATTACATTAGTCCTTCCATGGCATTGTACGTCGTTTTAGGCTGTTCATAGTGAGAGTAACTTAAGCAGTAACATAAGTGCCAACTAGACAATTTTGTGATGTGGCATACTAATAAATGAAGAAAAAGAGAAAGGTGGTAACTAGATATGTTATCATAACATCACACAAACCAAGAAAAGATGAGTCTACAACTTAATAAATAACACAATGCATGGCACCACCTATATGTTATTACCCACTATGGAGATAGTAATTTATACTAGTAACATATACATATTATTACTGTAAGTTACTCAGCATTATGACCCGCCTTAGCTCAAGCACAGATACCAAGGAGCAGTTTCAACGTTGGAATGTACTAGGCCGATTTAAGGAATTGACTGCTCCGCTAAAAATCGCTTGGAGTAACTCACTGCATGCATGCCATTACTGTCCTGGCTGAGCGTGCAGGCGTACTCATAGATGATTTTTTGGAGCCTATCCCCGTGCACGCTTGAACGCAATGCGGCATGCAGCATACACACGGCGCATAAAGAAGATTCAGTGAAAAAGATGTCTGGGGATAATTTTGCAGGAATTAAGAGGATAATAAATGTCTGGAAACGTAAATAATAGATCTAAGGAAGCCAGACTGAAGGAAGCTTATCTAGCTGCATGAACTAGAGAACTGAGGAAATGAAACGGTGTCAAATAGCATTACATTGAAGGTCGACCCTGAACTTGGTGCTTATATCACCCTAGAGACGCCATCTTTTATTTTATTTTAATTGTTCTTGGAGAAACCCAACATCTTTAAGAAGGACGTTGATGTAGGTTAAGTGAAAGCAGAGCTGTTTACACAATCATCGCCGAACTTATTAGTTCCTTCCCTGTCGGATTTGAACTCATTACTGAACTATAAGTACTTGACCAACTGTTTGTTTGAAGACTATGCAGACCTGATTGCTTTTACGGCATGTTCCCCGGTTTCAGCTGGTTTCACCGGGTCTTCGTTCATTTGCATGATCGCAATGCCGCCACTACATGTGATCGCAAGGCTACAAAGATATGATGTTCCAGTGAGTATACAATAAAACGCAACACGCTGATATATATGAAATTAAATTAGTACATGAAATTGGATGTAGTGAAAAACGGTAGTAGAAAATTGTCTGTCGGAAACCCCATTTGGCTCCCGAGATCCAATGCTCACTGGATCTCGGGAGCCAAAAATCCATATTCATTGTCTGTTACCTTCTTTTGCGATCAACCTCAACGCATGCAAAACCCTTGGCGTGTCCGATACCAAAGTTAATTTTTTCATACCTGCAAGTTAACAATGCTAATGTTATTTCTAAAGCCTATGTGTTACAAGCCTCGACGAAGTGTCGGTGGGTGGCAGTCAATGCACATGGCACATCAGATTTATGACAGGAACATTCGGACACCAATATTAACATCGCTAGTATGTCACCGGCGCACACAGCCAATAAAATGAATTGCCTATGACTACCTAACTACTCCCCTTCCGGTCCATAATAAATATCTTGAATTGAATACGTACAACTTTGTTTTAAGTTAGTATAAAATATGAAACACTTATTATGGATCATAAGGAATAATTTTGTATAGTCAGGACTTGGGAGCATGGTCAACCCTAGAATCCAAATCGGGTCATCATGTTGAGGTGTATCTAATAAAATGCTTGCACACCAAGGAAACGAAAACAAACTTTTGAAAATAATAATAAGGGAACGTCTATTTCTCAGTCGACTTACAAATAGTTATTTCTCTGTCGACGATCATAGCCATCCAATTAAAAAAATATTCTCATCATTTATGCTTGTACGAATCTTGCACAAATTTCAGTGATTGGATTGGATGGTTGTTATTGTCGACTTAGAAACAATTATTTCTCAGTCGCCATAGAAATAGCAAAAACCGAAAAAAATAAAGTGATAGATTTTTACATAAGAAAGTATACCAAATATATATTTTTCGTCTTCTCATATGTAAAGGATAACAGCAATCCATAGAGTTTCAAATCGTGATACGCGTGAAAAAACAGATATTACTGTCTTAGTGAGTACTCCTTTGCTGTTGGAATTGCCAACAATCAACCGACAGCACGACATTAATATAGTATACATGCAATAGAATAAAAAATATTACCTGGGTTTGTAAGTAGTGGCGTCAAGAAAAGATATAACCTCATCCGCCGAAACAGTAAGCAAAACTGGATTCATATCTGGGGCACAATCGAACAACACACCAACGACGCTTTTGTAAGGCGCTGGTGAATGGGGTTCCTCGAGTACTTTAATACATTTTAGGGAAAGCAAGTCCCAGACCTAAAAATAAACGAGAGTATTAAAGGCAGCCGGCTTGCAACCATAGTATTAGGGCATATATAACCGTAGAGTAATAAGAACATCAAAGATGGAATATATACACGCGCATTGCCATTCCGTGATCCGGTAACCATATACTGCCGACCACCCTGGACAAAATAAGCAAAATGCTGCTGTTCTTCTGTACAGTACAATTCAATGGGCTCGGCACTTTTATTGTCATCGTGAGTCTTCCAGATCTGTGAATTTCAAATTTAACGAACTATTAATTAACACCATCACGCGGCCCAGAATGTCACGGGCCTGTTTGGTTTGCTACCAAAACATACCAAATCAATTTTTTGGTCACTGACCAAAATTTGATGTGTGTTTGGATGGTGACCAATATTTGGAATTTTTGGTAACATAATTTTGAGCTCAAACCAAACAGACCCGTAGACACGAGAATGGATTACGTTTGAAAAAACGGAATGCTTGAATAACCTTTACTGTGCCGTCATCGGAAGCGCTGGCGAAAGTATTCCCATTGTCATGCGGGTTAAACATGACATGATTTATGTAGTCAGAATGTCCTCCAACTGTCCGCGTCCACTGCCACCGGTTGTCTTCTCGGTTGACGTCCCAGTTCCAGAGCCTGATCCGCTTATCCGCAGATGCCGACAGCACAAACGGCTGATTTGGGTGAACCGCGAGCGACGTTATCGGATATTCAGAGTGATTTGGTAATGTCATTATCTTTTCGCGTCTCGCGTATGGAACCACGTAAACGCGTCCGCTCTGACAACCAACCACAGCCCATTCCTCACGCGCAATGAATTTTGCCGCACGAATGGAACGGGTAAGATTAGTATGAACGTCTGTTATCTCCCTCTCTATTGCCTGCACGCGTCCAAATTATAATCGGTAATCACTAATACTATGTCCAATATATTCCCTCTCATTATGTACGTGAATGCATACATACCTTGGTCTGGTAGTTCCAAATGGATAAGTCCCCGTTGGAGTAACTTGCCAAAATCCTAGTGACGCAAGAGTGTACACTTCAGCTTAGGAAAATAAAAATAGAAAGATCGATCCAATGTTTCATGCATCCACACAATAAGAAATAAATACTGTTGTTGACGCAACTTTTAGGGTAAACCATCTTGAATCACTGCCCTTATCAGTGAAAAACTAAGAACTGTTGAAGTATAAGTGGATTACTTAACCTTTCCATCGATCGGTCTTTTGTTTGTGTTGGCTAGCGCGTGAAGCTATTCATGATATCAGAGCTAAGATGTCTCAAGTTCGAGACCTGACTGGTGCAATTAAATTGTACCCCACTTTCGGTCCACATTTACGCCTATGAGAGCCACACGTGAGGGTCTTTTGCTTGCGTTGGCTAGCGCGTGAAGCTCTTCAAAAACCACCTTTCGATGACGGTCGGCTGGCGAAGCCATCTTGCCACAAGCAACAGTTGTGGTTCCCAGGTCGTCAAATGCGGAACTTCCATTAAAGGGTCACCATTCAGCGCTTCAGTGGTGGTTTTCCTGGTGAGACCCGCCACTGCAAGAAGCCACTGATTTATTTATCAGTGACGGGGCGTCACGGCAGGTCTTGCCCTCCATATCATTTTGACCAGCTGCGGCGCCTGGCAGGAGCTGAGACGGAGCCAATCTTTTTCCTCTTCTTTCCCCTCCTCCATCTTCTTCTTTTCATCTGTCCAATTTAAAATGTTCCCACCACCTAGGATAACCAACCTAGGATTCTACGTACTACTTTGTTTCTCATCTGGAGACGGATCCATTCTCCTTGATAATTCAAGCAAAAAATGGATGATGTACATCCTGTGGAAGGAACTTAAGGAAAGTGAGCTGATGAGGCTGTCACGGGAGATGCTGAATCTTCATGCGTATTACATAAAAGCATCGGCTGATTCTAAAGAGTATGTTCAACTTCTCGCCTATCAAAAAAGTCATCAACGATGCTTAGAGTAAGGCAGAATGGGTGGCTGGTTGTGTTGGAACGGGTTAAGAGGGTGTTATTGCAGAATAACTAGTCTAAGAGGGCATTGCTCTATATTAGCCCCACTCTCTCTCAATATATATATATGCGCACACATTAATTGAAACTGGAAAAATGTTTTTATCAGATGGTAGTCAGACATTCAGAAAGCTATTATTTCATTGCAGCTTTTTATTAACTAACTGTGCTCAGGATGGTCTTTTATCAGAACTGAAAGTAGTTAGCTCATTACTAATCTTTTCGTTTGTCAAAATGGCTACCTCACGCAGAAACTGGACTCGAGTATTCATACCATACCAACAATGAGTACTCCAAAATAAATGTGGCACTTCTGACAGTCATGCATGGTTGATAAAATGGCATCCTCTCAGAATAGAATTGCAGAGAGAAAGCAAAGATGTAGGAACCTGACGAGCCTGCTTAATTTACTGCTGAAACAAAGAGGTGGAAAGTGATTTGAGAGGGTTGTTTTCGAGTGCTTAATGAAGCTCCTACTATTTATTTATTTTGAACAAATCTACTATTTTGTTTCTTGTTAGATATCTCTGCATGGTGCGTTGTCTTTATAGGTTTTGCTTATGTTCCAATGTCTATGACCCCCCAACATAGTTATAACAATGATGACAACATAAGCACCTAGCTAGCTAGTAGTTTGTGTGTTGGGTCTATGATAATTTTTCTGACATTTATTAAGGTGGTTTTGGAAGTGTTAGACTTAGCATACCATGTACCATATTTACTATGACTTTTGATTTTGGAGCTGAAATTTTGTTTATAGATATATCATGGCTTTTGAATTTGGAGCTGTAATTTTGTCCCACTGAGTTATACTAATAACTATACTCTGTATCCAGTACTACAAACTCGGTTCACTCTTTTTTTTTACGGAAACACGTATATGGTTTTAAGCTATATCGATCAGTGAACATAGTATATTTAGGCCAGCCGGTTATTTTACACTTAAATCAGTAAACCATGGTTGTACTTAACTTTACTATTTTTATCAATTGTCTTGAAATCTTTTTAGTCCAAGCTATCTTGGCCCAGGGCGTGAGCAATTCCTGGCTCCGCCCCCTGCAAAACAATAGCTGAGAGAATGATTTTGTTGAGCTGATCATACTGCTAAAGACGAAGCATGGCACAACACCGTAAGAGCAGTACAACTATTTGCTTCAAGTCACTAAGTCAGTATATAAGTACATATGTGTACAGTGTACTACCCATGGTGGTACTACCGGCCACCACCACTTCGATAGCACTAATACTATGTCACTCAACCAGAACCGGGAACTGGACATCACCAGTACAAAAGCATCAAAATAAAGCAATACTAAAAATGTCTCTATTTTAGGCATAACATCTTTTATAACCATAGCAGTATAGTACAAAGTATCGACTAAAAAAAGAACTAACTTATCTATAAAAGTTAAGCGTGACATGTTTTATAACAATATCAGTACAAATTATAAGGAAACAAATCAATACTAAAATATTTCTCTCTATATATCCACAACAGTACAAAGAATCAAAATAGAGTTTTTGGATTAAATATCGGATACATATTCTGCGTATTTGTGATTTAATCTTTTGTATTTGTTAGTTATGTCAGTATTGATTCTAGATTACCAGTGCTTACATCATGCTCCCTCCGGTTCAAAATATGGGGTATTATAGTAAAATTTCAGACAAAATAAGGAGATAATACAATGAGGCATTGACATTAACTGTCGTCTTGGGTTGACATTAGCAATAATAAGGATAGGGTCTCCACGATGACATTAATTATCATGCAGATACAATGGGCCAATGCAATAGAGGGGTAGAGATCACTAGATACTTAACTCTTCCCTCGTTTTTCTTCAACTTTAAATATGATTAGCAAAACGATGGGGTAAATGGCTGTCTCGTGCATCTAGAATGCCCTATAATTCGCCATTGGCCCATATAAGCTGAACCAGAGGGAGTAGAGAACAAGTCCATCCTTTCAGAGAACCATAATATTGTCTCTGATGGTTTTTTCCAGTGCGCTAACAGTAGTACGGAGTATATTCATTTTGAATAATGAAATCGGGTTCTTGTGGATTGAATGTGGGAACGCGACAGTAATAAAAAGCTCAGTGCAAGAATGCTGGCTGTTTGCCATGATTAGCTTCAAAGGTAAACCAAATTACCTTGCCGACAAATAACTACTCCTACATATCGTGACATTCTAGTGCGTTCATTGTACCGAATCACCAGGTAGGCGCCACGTGCCAATAGTTTTTATAAGGTTCGATTTTATTACTACAGCGACCTTCTCACAAATCTGTGTAGCCCACGTAAATAAATGTTAAAATCGAGTAAGTGTAAGCTTACCAAGGCTCAGTTGGGTGCAAATCCGTTGACGTTATTGTACAATCATGCCCTGCCACCATTATAATCTGTACTAATCAATGTCGGTAAAACTGCTCAACATATGATGCATAATAAGTAAGCACGATGAAAGCAAGACATGAGTTTATCACCTCGACTTTTGGTGGAGTTCGCTGCCAGATGAAAAGTACAACCATACGTCAGGCCGAAAAAAAGATGAAAATAAGTAAGAATGTCGTCATACAAAATAAATCATGGTGTCTCCAGGGGAACTTGATTAGTTCTTTGTTCACCCAAAAATAAAGAAAAGACCAGCGACCTAACCTCTTCATCAGAAACGTTCTTTGTAGTTACCGCATGCATATGATCTTGGTTAGCAATGCACTCGTTGGCGTCCATGATCTTTTCTGCTGCGCAGCTTTCTAGGATCACGGAGAACGCGTTCATGTTAGTTGGCTTATGTTGCGGCTTTTTCATCACAACAACATAAGTGCAAGTGGATCTTGGTGATAGAACTCCATTGAGGTGGCCCAATTCCTCGAAGTATCTCTCTGAAGTGCATGGCCGCCACCTCAATATGACATAGTCATCGGTCCTGTTAGTTAGCCGTAGTGGGCAACATACCGCCCTTTTTGGGGCCCAGCGGCATAATACCACGAAAGTTTCTCGCTTGAAGGGGAAGTGGAGCTGAAGGGGGTAGATATCCAACAAGTCACTCTGCATGTAGCCAGAAGCCTGATCGTTATGAAGCAGAATCAAGGTGCTTTTTACAGGGAAGAAATAACACATAGTAAAATTAAGCAAAACAAGTTGGTGACTAATTGCCGCACCTGGTCAGTCGACGTCTCTGTCACGAGGGATTTTAATTTGGTCTGTGGAGAAAGGAAATAATGTAACATACGCGGTTCAGATTGGCATTATTTTGGGTTGATGTCGACTTACCTAGAAGTAGTAAATCATGAAACTAACCTCAGATGTCATTGTCCCGTCCGCTGGGTCGCTAACGATGGCCTTTAGTGTTAGCTCGTACAAATATTTGCTGTCTCCGCGAAAGATGGTCGCAAAGAACTCGTCGAACTCCTCTTTGGTTCCTGGTTGTATCGGCTTCCACTAAATAGCACAAGGCAAAAAACAAAATAGTTCAGTTAGGAACTACTCCCTCTGATTCATAATAACTGGCTCAGATAATAAGTTAGTACAACGTTATACTAAATCTGAGACACTTATTATGGATCTGAGAGAGTAGCACGTAATGGTTTTTTTTCTTTTTAAAGAAAGGTGCACCAGAGCCGGAAAAGAAACTGAAAAACAAAATATCATAAAAAGTGCACGTGTAGGTTCCAGTCGATTTCCCTGGATGTAGTAACAACTAACCTCTGATACCCCACCGTCCAATTCTAACGTTGCGTCTTCAATTTCATTTTCGGCTCGATTACAAAAGCTGTCTTCGGCCTCCTCTTCCTGCGACGCGGCACAGCTCTGTATTTTGAAGGAAGGAGGCTTTCCTTCCAGCTTTATAAGGTAGGTCGAAGTGGAATCCGGCGGCAGAATGCCCTGGAGTTGCCAGGTAGAGCCACGGTTTGCTCGGTTAAACAGTTGTGTCGAAGTGGAATCCGGCGGCAGAATGCCCTGGAGTTGCCAGGTAGAGCCACGGTTTGCTCGGTTAAACAGTTGTGTCGATTTGCCACTGAAATGGTCGAGACACCGAAAAGCCACAAGCTGATCATCTGACGTATTGGTAAGGTGTAGCAGCCCGTGCCTTCCCATGATCTGAGTTATTGTTTGGACAGCCAGCAACCTTTTCTCTTTGGGCGTGTCCGTTTGAATCTGCAAGCACGGAAATCCGACAGAATTACTTACACAGTGTAGGTTAATTTTGGACTTTTAAAAATAAGAAAATGTGCGGTTGGTCTATCACACCTGACTCATCGATGACCTTGGTAGCGAATTGTTCGGTTTCTTCCGGTATTTCTTTGCTGATGGAGGGCTTTTCTCCCGGTATTTCTTTTCTGATGGAGGGCTTTTCTCCCGGTATTTGCCAGTGTCGTCAACAGTAACACGGATATAACCAAAGCCTTCAACAGTGGCAAAACGGACTTTGTCCTTATGATCCTCAAAACAGAACTCCAGACCTTCTCCATGTATTTCTTTCTTTTTTCTATGTATTTCGCCAGCGTCTTTTGAAGACAGAAACGGATGGTCGACTTTTGCCCGAAGTTTGAGCCCGTGGTGTGATAAACAAACTGTACGGAAGCAGTCCACCTGTATCCAGTTTTCCATTAGTGGGGTGGTAAAAATAGAGTCTATAGCTGTCAAAAAAAAATAGAGTCTATAACTTTTTACAGGGGTGGTGAGAAACAACAAAACAAAGGAACGGAGCAGTCGGGAGGACTTGGTGCACGATGTTTTTACCTTTATCGAGAGTGGCGAGCCGACAGGCCACTCAACGTCAGATTGCGCGAGTGGAATGTTAGAACCAGTGGATGAGGGGATAAGCTCCACTTTGTCTTCAATTTCACGCCTGAAGAGCACCGCGCACTTCTCCTCGCCGCTCGCGAGTTTGCCATGCATGGTAATTTCGCCGTACAAGTGGGTACTTCGGAAGAGGAATGCATCGATCTGAACTGTGGCCATCCTACATAGGGCGTGTTGCATCAACTTCTACACTTGCTATTTTCCTTAGATACATGCTTACAACAACAAACTAGCAAGTTTTCTGTATATTAAACATGATCCACAATGTCGTGCATGCATGAGAACTAGATTTGGTAAGATCGGAGTATATTTTTCTACATCTAGCAAGTATTTAACTTGAGGTTTCGTACGGTACAATTTACTACCACCGGTGGAGAGTAGTATTGGCGTGGGTGTTTTGGTTATTTGACATGAGGTTGTTTTAATTATCAGGATTTATAATAAGCAAACGTTCTTTCTTTAGTCTCTCAGAGCGAACGCTCTATTGCCCATTCGATCGGAAAGATTTATGGTTGGGATCGTGCCACATGTCTTCGTGGGGTGGCAACTTTTAGTTATGTAGAGTGACAGTTTAAGTCTGTGAAGGTGGCAACTTTAGTTCTACACGGGTGGCAACTTTGCCCCGACGCGCTAGAAGACTAGGGAGCGAACGTTTAGTTGCATGAGATGACAACTTTAGTTCTGTGAAGCCGGAACCTTTAGTTTATGATGGTGGCAACTTTAATTCTACCAGGCTGGCAACTTTACCCGTCGCGCCTGAAGGCTAGGGAGCCAACATTCGCTCCCTATTCCATCCCTTTAATTATTTGTTTGGAAAATCTAATTACACGCCTTGCATGCCAGAACTGCTCCTAACTTTAAAAAAAACATATTCCTGGATTTTGCAATTACCTATTTTGCCCTTTAGTAGGAAATATTACTTCTTTGGTCTCCTAGTATCGACAGTTTTCAGCCCTTAGATCTGCTTAATGCACGGCTTATATTCATATGTGCCTACCGTAAAAGCCTCTTTAGCTTTCATTAAAACAACAAGGATATGTTTTATCATCGCAAAGGAAAAAGCTACAAATTGAGATGGACAATCAAGGCGGCAGATACCAAGTCACACGAGATGTGCAGTGTTTCAGACATTTGACGTCAATGCTAATAATGGCTATAGCCTGCGCCCTTTAATTTAGAATTGCCATTGAAATCATCAAATAAATTCTATATGGCAGGCAAGCCCACGAAATACGATTCCAACTCCATTACACGGATTGTGTAGCCAAACGTCCGTTAATGAGCACACTTCAGAAGACTAGTCATGAAGCAGCGAACCACTACATGTTAAAACATATTTTAGATAATATTGCTTCTGTGAATAATAAAGAAACAAATATAAATGAGCATCTGCTACATATATAAAGAACAGATCGAAAATAATCTGCCTCTCTTAAGGTTTATTTTCATACTATTACTACATGTAACTTTTCAGAAAACTATCTCGAGGAGCGGGAATAAATTACTGTCTTTAAACTATATCTCGATCCATTGGTTTATAGTGGAATACATGTTAAATAGCTTATCCTTATCCTTTAGTGGGCCAAAAAATTCGAGATTTAAATTACTTAGATTTTTTTTTGTCAATCTGGAACATTAGATTTTCGTCCCGTAATATAGATGTCTACCCATTCATTCGAATGGGATGATTTAGAAGTCCATCTAAATTTCTAAATTTCTAACAAAAGAGAGTAGAAGAGGAAAAAAACGAGAATCTTGTGATTGCATTCATGGATAAATGGAGAAGTGATTTACCTGACAAACTAAAGTGAATGCAGAAAAACAACATCAATACTAACATGACAAACTATAATTTTGGAATCCGTGATATCAATATCATGGTCATCAATGTTAATTAGCTTTAAACTAGATTTTTTTTTGTATCTGCATGTTTCTTTCGTTCTGCATGTAGTTAGGAGCTCGTTTTGGGCAGAGCAGCAGCGACGCGAGATGCCAGGTCGTCGTGCGATGCGACGGAGGTAGGGATATCAACGGACGCTTACACGGACGCCACCAAGCCCGTTTAGCCCTGCCATGCAGCCTTTGACAGTGAAAAAAAAATCAAAACTAAAAACTGTACGGAAGTTGATTAAGCGGGCTTGGCGGCGTCCGTATACTCATCCGTTGACATCCCTAGACGGAGGTGAGATGCCGTTTGAGATGTGTGAAGCGGTATTGGCGCTGCTGCTGCCCGGAGCTGTGGAGCTGTGGAGCTGTTAGTCGTGGAGAAGAAGATGGCCTGAGTCGTGCTGCTCGTGGAGAGATTCCAGGGGTAAACGAGGCAGCTGAACACTGGTAGTTAAGTGCATGCGTGATGGCGCAAATTCAGGGTAGATTGGTTTAGTTTCCTTCGTAGATGTGCTCTATTTAAGGCATTGTAATCACGTTGTTTTTGGTAACAGAAAGAGAATAGAGAAGAAGAGAAAAAGATGAGATGAAAAGTTGGGCTGCGTGAGGCATCCTGAACATGCATGCAAATACAAGAATCAAGGGTATTATAAAAGAGGTCAAGTAAAATTTGAACAAAACACAGATGTACTTTATCAGATGGACAACGTACCAGGAAATTTTCATTTTATTTTCAAGTGTTTTTTCAAATCATGTGAATATATATTTTGGATAAAATAGAGGTAAATCATGCATGCAGTTAGATGTGCTTGATTATTCTCTATAAATTTTTTTCTTGGATGGGGATCAATCTTATATTATGATCTTACCTGAAATTCCCATATTTCAATACACATGTAAGTTATTTTTATACCTTGCATATTAAACTGTACACTAATGAATTTTGCCTTTCCTTATCTCGTTTTTTTTTAATTCTGCATACCATTTGGGATTAAGCCTACAAATGTAATTAGTCTAAGACTCTTCATTTCTTTCAAACTAAAGTGTGCCAAAAATATGCTCAAAGGACTTGTCATATTAACTCTTTATTTTTCAAGTTAATATAGCATTTTATGAAGGTTATTATCCTCTAATGTATGTTGTAAAACAAAAAAACTGGGATATCAAAATGTTTTGAAGGTGCTTTTAAATTTTGAATTTCATGAAACACTCTCAGTTTTTATTGATTTTAGGGTTGACTCAACATATGCTTTTGTGATGTTCTGGAATTTATACTTGCTTTTATTTTTAATAATATGGCTTCTGATTCAACTAGTCGACACATTATTTTGATCCATCGCAACCAGAAAGTTGTTTTCAGATTTCACTCTTTTCTACTTGGGCTTTTCCTCCCTCTGGAAGCCCATTCAGATTGGCCCTTGAGCATAGCTGGTCTATTAGGGCGAAACATAAAAAAAAACTCATTACATAGTTCATTTTTGATCAATTTAGTGAATTATAATATGTTTCAATTAAGGATTGCTGGCTAGGATTTTTTTCTCCGGTTTACATGATTTTTTTTAGGAAGTCTCTAATTAGTATAGAAAACTAATCTTGACCATTATAACCTTGTTCCATGGAGGGATTATTGCTAGTATGTTTTACTTTTTTTGGATAATTTCAGTAGAGTTTCTAATTAGTATAATACTCTGTAATAGATAGATCTTTTTAATTAGTAAATTAATTAGTAAATTAATCTGTGACATTTAATCTGGTTCCATGGAGGATTGATGGCTACTATCTTTTCAATATTTTTTTGTTATCTTGAGAGTACCTAATCAATACAGTATTAGATAGATGGCTATACCAAATTGGAAAAAATAAAAAAGAATCCAATTGATTGCGATTAAAAAAAAGCCCATTCAGATTGCCCTTTTTAGCAAAGCTGGCCCAGTATGCCAATCGAATTAAAAAAAATCTAGTTAGTTAGGCCATACTACCACTATAATCTGGTTATACGGGTATAAATATTTTTTAGATTAACATGAGAGTTCATAGAGAGTGTTTAATTGGGGCAGTAAATTAATCTTAATCATTACAATCTGGTTCCAGATAGGATTGGTAGATAGTTCTTTTTTTTTACTTTTTTTTATTAAGATAGAACTTTGCAGAGAGTTCTAATCGGTAAATATAAAAATTTGAGGCTCCATATATATCCACCTCGTCATAATTATCCTAAGCATTGAATTTATGTAATTGATAAAATTTATATGGTTTAGATAAATGCACAACTGTTTACTTTTTTATGTATGCAATACCGTGATCCGCGCATACACAGAGTCCTCCTGGCGTGATCTTTTATAATCGTTACGCATTTAGACTCATATAGCCCCGCCAATAGTTTCATGAAAATATGGAGAAGGAAGTTTTGGACTTTCGGAAGTAAAGCCCAAACTAACCAATGCTTACATGGATGCATTGGTTAGTTAATGCTAGAGTACTTATAATCAGTACAATAATACAATGTCCCGATTGTGATGATGAGGTGAAAATTTTAAAACATATCAGACTTTGTAACGTGTCTGTTTTAAAAACCATGATTCAGAACACAACTTTTTATGCATATTTTGCTAAATATAAACATATAAAAAGTCAGTGATATGTATATCACGTAATAATAACCTAGTAGTAAACTAGTAATTGATTCTAGCCCGTGCATTGGTATACGACTAGTTAATAAAGTAATAGATAATAATAGGAAAGAGAAAAGAATAATCGAAAGAATAGCTGCTATATATTTTCCTGATCAGCACAGCCTAGGTCAACTCAAGGCCTCATGGTCATGCATGGTTAGGATTAGGAGAATCCTGACCCACGAATCGAAAAATGAAAACAATACGTACTAGAACTGATCACTAGCAAAATGTAAACTCACTAGTACGAGATGAGTAGTAGTATGAAAGAGGAATAGAAACGACGCCCTATGCATAGATAATAAGTGCAATTTTGGCAGGAAAAAAAGGAGATATAGGATAACATGTGCCATTTTTCTACAACTAGCAAAATTTCTCACTTGTCTTCCACTTATAGATTGATACTTTAAGTCCATACCGCACCACTACAGTAGAAGCGTAAACTTACAATGACTCCTCCTCCTCCTGATCCTCCTCCTGGTGCTCCTCATCGTTTGAATGGTCAGACCCCGGGCTAGCGCTAGGAATTCTCTGTATGACCACAGTTGGTGAAACCTTTCAGCGCAAAAATAACAGGATGTAATTAAGAATAACAAAGAGATTTGTCAAGTGTAGGTCGCATCGGCTGCGGGTTACAGGCTTACAGCACAAGACCCAGAAAGACGAAAATGGAGAATAAATACTCGCTCGGAGGTACTTTCTCTGTTTCATAATAATTGTCGAAAAATTACATGTTTTTTTTAGCTCAAGATGGTCGATTTCCGTCGCTCGATTAGAAGAAAGAATTGATCTGTTTATAAGAAAAACACGGCCAAAAAAACTGATACGGTGCATGTATCTAAACGCTTTTTAGAAATAGATGCATCTATGTTTTGGCAAATTTGAGACAAGAATTATGAAACGGAGGGAGTAATATATAAGTTGGGCACACACACCTCAGTTGTGCCCGGCTGGTGAGCTCTGCAAACAGTCACCGGTAATGTTACCGCTCTAGCTTTGTCCGGTCGCAGAGAGGAATTTATATCATCGTCCGGCGACGCTTCCCAACTGATCCATATGGTCAGAGAACCGTCGTCGTTGGATGGTGGCATGACAAGGTAGGTCATTGTAGAATCTGGAGGCACGGTGCCGGATAGCTCCGATATTCCATTGCACCGAAACTTGGCAGTCTGATCTGACGTATTGATAAGGTGCAGTCGGCAGGGCATGAGCTTGTATTCCTCGACTTTGAAGGTGAGGCGGCGGGGGTGGATAAGCAGCAACCCCGTCTCGTCTAAAATGGTTTGGTCCTGCAAACAATTAACGGGAGCCGATACACTTTTAATATTAACACAATGTGGGTTAGTTGATATCGAATTTAATCAAAGATGAAATTTTACGATTGTTGATCACGTACGCACCTCAATTTCATCAATGCGCAAAGACCATGGTAACGAACCGTTCGTTTCCTGCCTGTACCCGCGAGTGTCGTCGACACTAACGCGGACATAACCAACGCCTTCCAGTACAGTTTGAAAACTGACTCTCGGTCCTTGTTCCTGGAACGAGAACGTTCGACCGCCCACCTGAATCAATTATTTTAAGAGTTTGTCAGTCGATCGAGTCTAACACAAACTAGGGAATTGAATACGACTTTAATTTACCGGGGTGATACCTTTATGTCGAGCGACGAGCCGAGTGGCCACGCAACGACAGACCGCGAGAGTGGAACGGTCACGCCATCGGGCGAGCGCTCCAGCTCCACTTTGTCCGCGTCTGCAGCACTTGGAAAGAGCACTACGGTGGCCTCAGGCACTGGGAAGAAATTGCTGTGCGCGGTGATGTCGCCAAGTTCGTCGGCGGTGACGGGTTTGTCCCCGAATAGGAAAACCCGGACCTGCACGGTGGTCTCCACGGCGCTCCTCAGCACAGCGTAGGTCAACAAGAGGTCTTTGGTGATCTTCTTGGTGTGGACCTGGTCATAGTGAGGCACATACTCGTCATAGGGGTTCCATATACCAACCTCGTCTTCTTCTACTTTTGCCGCGTCGTCGATGATTTCAACGCAGACCATCCCGCTGGCTGAGATGGCTCTGTATGGTCCGGTGAGTACCAATCCACTCTGCATAAGTACATGCATGAACAGGGCACCAATTAATCAGACCGACCTAGTAAATTAAGTACCAGCACAAGGAAATGATTCTACTACTGTAGTTATGAATAATGCGGAGCTTCATATATATACGAGTACCTTGCTTGGTTTGTTCCGGTAGATGATCTGCCCGCGCCTTCCGTCGAAGACGGTGATCCTGCTAACCGAAACCGAACAGCTCTCGTCGCCGTCGACACGCAAATGAAACACCTCCACCAAGCTTCGGGCATCCAACTTCCGCTGGCCTTGATCCTCCTCCCGCTGCACCTCGCCGTCATCACTAGGCGGTGGGACACTGTTATTGGCACTTGTAGTTGGTGGTCCATTGCCATTACTCTCACTAGTCGGTGGGCCACTGTTATTGGCACTTGTAGTTGGTGGACCATTGCCATTACCCCCACTAGTCGGTGGGCCATTATTAGGCGGTTGAGGTCCCCTCCGGTTATTGTCCCCACCATTACCATGACCATTATTATCCTCCCCTTGATGCCCCTCGTCGCCAGAGGTTGGATTCTCCTTCTTCCACTCGGTATAGATACTTCCTCGTTTCTTAACCCCTTGATTCTTAACCCCTTGATTCTTAACCCCTTGATTTAATACCAGGCAAACTACCCCTTTTGCGTCGGCGTGCTTGTTGATCCTCAGTTCGGGCATCCCTATTGGATATTCGCTCCACCCCAGCATCGCCTTGGACATTTGCTGCCACTTTTTGATGTATTTACCCTCCAGATCGCTTATTCCGCGTCCAGCTGGGTCGTTTTCCGGGCTCCCGCTTCCAGACGAATCCCAACAACTCTTCACCGTTTCCATGTGTAAGAACATCCGTGCAGACTCACATATCATCACAGCCAGCTTCGCCAACGACTTTCCGGGGCACTCTCCTTCTTTCTGTTTTTCTGACTTTCCGGGGCACTCTCCTTCTTTCTGTTTTTCTGACTTTCCGGGGCACTCTCCTTCTTTCTGTTTTTCTGACTTTCCGGGGCACTCTCCTTCTTTCTTTTTTTCTGTTCCGTGGGCCCAGAGACGATGCACGGCATGTTCTGCGATTTCCCTTCCTAGTGGATTAACATTCTCTACTCCACGATCTGATGCACCTTGGTTTTCTGTGCCACGAAGTACTTCAACTTTGTTTTGCTTGGAACGACCTTTCTTTTTTGTGGCACTAAGTAATTCAGCATAGTGGAAATCAAAACCTAGACGACAGGTGGTTTTCTTCGGAGAATCAGGCGACTGATAGATTGGTACGGTATCCTTGTCAGCAAACCCGTACCATTCACCATGCTTGTTCCGGAAGGCCATAAGGTACACGTTGTCATCACGGACGGCTAGGGTTGTTTTCTTTTCTCCATGGTTGAGGGAAAGCTCGATGTAGATCCACCTCTTCGGCGTACGCCCTGATTGCTCGGGCAGCAAAGGATGATTTTGGACAGCCTCATTTTCCTCACGAAACGTTTCCACGTTCGAAAGGTGACTTGGGTTGTCACTGAGCACACGGCGAAGTTTCGTGATGAATTCTCCGTAATCACCATCATCAACGCTGAACTTCACATCAGGCTTATCCGGCGTTCCCATCCTGCAGAGTGTACGTGCGCTCCGTCAACTTCATCAACACGGATCGATAGTCGGATAGATACATATCACTAAAACGGGAGTGGGCATGTGGGTCATGGTATGCTGGGCTGGATCGTGCGATGCAGCCTGCCTTGGTTCTGTGTTTGGTGAGTCGGTTTGGTCGGTGCATGCGAGTTATCCTGTGTTTGGTGGGCTGGTGGAATAGATTTCGGAAGGTCACCGGAGGGATACGTGAACATCCATAGACGGAGGAAGTTAAATTCGAGCGCGCGCGTGAAGGGGAGACTCGCTGGGTGACACTCTGCTCTGCAGCATCGCCGGTACGTGTGCTCTCACGATGCAGCGCCAGGAGTTTCCTCGCACGTGCACGCATTTTGAGATATGGAGCCTATCAAGCAGCGGTATGCAAGCTGCGTACATTTCGTGCGATGCAGCGGTTAGCAAACAGTGCACGAGTATACTGAAAAGAGACTCCGGACTTCACTAATGGTGTGTTTGGTTTTCTGGGTGGCTTTTAGTATAGCCTGCATTACATCTGGTGTCCTGGCTCCTGGCAGCGGAGGCAGGGATGGGAAACAGGGGCGGACGAGGGGATGGGGAACGACCCAACGAGGGCAGCGGCGGGAGATGGGGAACGAAACAGAGAAATAACGGGGAAGAGGAAGACTAGCCGCGACCGCGAGCCTACATGCGGAGAAACGCTGGAATTCGGCTCAGCCAGGCTGAGGTCAGGGTGGGCGTTCGGGTATCCCGAAATTTCGGGGCCGGGTAATTCGGGCAACAAGAAAATCGGGTTTTCAAAATCAACATTTCAGCGGAAATTTCAGGTTCGGGTATCGGGTAATCCGGATTTCCCGAAATAGCAGAAACTGAACAACTAAAATTGAGTTCAAGCACCATAGCATCTTCAGAATTCACGGAATACTAGTTTTAGGACTCACATACGTGCAATTGAGCCTCTTACACAAGATCACACACGGACGGATCACATAGAACATGAAGCCTTGAACTTGCATGAACCACCCAACAACTCAGCCTGCCCTGAAGATTGACGAGTTGGGAGTGGGAGCCGGGAGGGGTCGCGCCGTCGCTGCCAGCTTATGCGTTGCGGGCGCCGGTCGATGGCTGTGAGCGGCAAACGGTCACGAAATCACGGGGCCGCGGCGGCGAGGGTTGAGTGGGTGGGACGTGAATAGGATTGGAAAGGGAAGGGTCTCTCAGGGAGCTGGGTCAGTGGGTTAGAGCATCTCCAACAGGTTTTCTAAACCTGATTTTCTAAAACCAGTTTTTGGATAGAAGAGAGAAAAAATGTTGGCAAAAAAGTAGCTCAACTCCAACGGGTTTCCTAAACTGATTCCCTGTAATTTCTCTCCCATCTCACTAACCAAAGGGCCTCACTTGTCAGCCTCACTCACGGAAATATCTTTGCCTCTTCTTCCTCACGAACGAAACTCTCTGCCTATGCCTTGTCCCCAGCACGCTGCCACCGCGCCGCCGAGCACGTCGTCGCCTTGCTCGCGCCTGCTGCCGTGCTTGCCGTCGCCGCGCTGGACGCCGCTCCGCCTCTCTACGCCGCTGCCAAGTTCTTGGAAGGCGACTTGGGTTGGCTTCGTGCGCAGCCATGAAGGAAGGGGTCAGGGTCGCGGGAAGCTCCAGAGAGATTCGGTGGCGGCCGGAGCTGCTGCGCCGGCACCGGGGCACAGGGCGACGACGTCCTTGCGGATCCGGGCAAAATCCTCGTGGGGAGGCCACCAAAGCGGAGGGGGAATGGGGTCGCGGGGCCACGGAAGGCCGCCGGGGCATCCTGGAGACGCCTAGGAGGCCACGACGGAGCTCCTCGGCGGCGGCGCTGGCCGAATCGAGGGTGGCCTGGCCTGAATTGATGGTGGCGGGAGGCGGCGGCGGGGGCAAGATTCCGTCGTCGCCAGCCCCGATTCAGCCCGGGCATGGGTTTGGGGAGGCTCTCGGTGGCATGGGGTGGTCTTGGAGGCGCGGCCATGGCCGGCGGCGGCGGAAAGCGGCGGCGCGGGACGGATCGGTGGAGGCGGACCGACGCGGAAGGCAACGGAAACGGGCGGTTGGGTTCCCGCGCGAGCATTTCTTCTTTTAGGAATGGGGCTTCTCGTTCTCTACATTCGGGGAACGGGAGAGAGAAAATAGAAAAGTTTTTTTAAAATTTAGGGATTGGAAATGAGATAGAAAACCTGTTAGAACAGTTTTTGTGGTTTTTAGGAAATGAAGGTAGTTATTTTAGGGAATGTAATTTTTTAGGAAACCTCTTGGAGATGCTTTTACTCTCACTCCTATGGGCCTATGTGGGCTGTTTAATTATTTGTTGGGTCGGGCTGAACTGAAGTGGGAATTTCAGGTATTCGGGATTTTCGGGTACCGGAAGTTCAAATCCGAATTACCTGAACTAATTTCGCGTTTTGAGATCTGTTACCCGATTTTTTCTATCGGTCTCCGGACTTCAGGTATTTCGGGTTCGGGCTTCCGGTAATGGGTTTTATGCCTAGGACGAGGCTGAGGGGATTATTTTGCATGAGTTGGACCAGACCGAATCAACGGTGCAGGCTGCCAAACAGGTCATAACTTGCATGACCATGCGGCTAACGAAACAGACCCGAAGTCCCAGGGGTGTGGCCTCAGTGCACTTCGCCGATGGACTGGTTCGTGAATCTCTCTCTAGATAATTGCGCCGAGACCAAAGAGAAGGCGCGGTCCATTGCCACCATCACCCTCCGGGAGCTTTGGCTTGAGAGGAACAGAAGGATCTTCAAGGAAAAAAGAGCTGCCGCAGGGGTGCCTTCTGGCCAGGATTGCGGACGTGGTTCAGCTCTGGAACATGGCTAGACGCTAGACGGGGAACTTAGATGACGCGAGAGTAGATCCTAATGGCAACTCCAGCAGCGCGGCCCATTTCCACTGGGTCGGTCCATTTCGGAAATGAGGGACGAAACTGTGGCCCAGCGGGGCGACTCATTTCCACGCATTGATGCGCGGACAGTCAGTTTCGGTCTGCCGATACGCATAGCCAACCCAAATTTGGTCCGGCTTTGCGTCGCGCGCGGACGGCGAAAACGAGCGCGGGTGTCGGCACGCGCTATACCCTGGGCCGTCTGTCTGTGAGCGAGAACCCATTTCACTTTCCCTCCACTTCTTCCCATGCCCTTGGCGGCTCAGGCGGAGCCCGCGGCGGCGGCCGTGGCTGCAAGCACGGAGTCCAGCGTTGTGAGCCGCCCCCCGCGTTCCCGTCCGACGACGCCTGCTGTTCAGGACGCGCCGCCGGTGGGTTCCTCTTCGCGGTCCAACTCGCCAGATACCGCTTCTGCTACCGGCATCGACCTCAACGCGTCCCCAGCGGCGACGACGCCAGTTCTGCCGAGTAAGGTGCCGCGCCCTTTCCCTGCCTCCTCAATTCCGCCAGGCCGCAACCTATTCAATGAAATAAAAGCCACGACCACGGCTGATCCGAGCAACCCGGAGTACTTCATGGATCAGAACCAGATCATGGAGGACATCATCGGCAACAACGAAGGCCAGGGAGAGGAGGACATGGGCGAGCAGTGGGGTGAGGACACACAGGACGGCGTGAACATAGACTCCGCGCCGTTGTATGCCGATGCCCTCGAGCATGTGGGCCGGCTATAGAAGAAGGGCAAAAGCAAGAGGACGGCAGCCTATGCCGCGTGTGAGGACAAGCTGCAGTGCGAGGCCTGACTCGAAACTGGACATGATCCAATTTGCGGTGCCGAGCAAAAAGGGCAAGCTTATTGGAAGCGGATCTTCAATTTCTTCCACGAGCAATGGCAATTCCCGCCATACAACTTCGCTAGCGACCGAGGTGAATTGTCCCTTCAAAAGAGATGGGGGTCATCCAACAAGAATGCAACAAGTTCGTGGGCGCCAACGATCATGTGAGGGACATGCCTCTTAGTGGCGTCAGCATCAAGGACTTGGTAAGTGATATTTTTGATGTTCTCGTCCTCATGAATGGTCCACTATTCGTAGGCATTCCAAACTTGGGAGTACTTCAAAGAGATCCATGGGAAGCCATTTACCATGCCCCATTGTTGGCGGATCCTCAAGGAGGCCCCCAAGTGGCAGGAGCTCTATGTCTCCACGAAGAAGGTCGGTTCCAATGGGAAGAAGCTGGACGCTAGCACCATCGACCTCGAGGCATCTGGCCATAACGAGGCAGCATCACGTGCGGTCTGGCCGAGAGGAAGGACCAACTCCAAGGTCGATGCCAAGAAGGAGGCCTCCAACCTCGCATTCGAAGAGACGATCAAGAAGATTTTGGCCGACAAGGAGGCGGGGAGGGAGAAGTTCCAACAAAAGAAGGAGGAACAAATGAACAACTTCCTCGATCTTCAAAAAAGGAAGCTCGCCATCGAGGAGGCCAATGCGGCGACAAGGATCAAGGAAGCCGAGGCTGCTATGCTCGCCGAGGAGACAAGGATCATGACGTCCGACTTGAGCCTCCTTGACCCAGAGAGGCGATCTTGGTTCGAGGCCAGGAAGAAGATGATAAAAGATCGAGATGCGTCCTCGCAGTACCGAGATGCGGCCACGCGAACTATGGTTGTTTGCCGGTGAGGCCTAAACATTATTGAAACGTTCATTTGCTTGTTAATTTGTTTGCTAAAATTTGGCCAGCGATTGGCCCCAATTGTTGCCGGCAGCGAAAAAACAGGAGACATTTAAATTCGGACATAAAAAATGAATCGTCCGAAATAGGTAGCAGCGCTGGAAAGTTGGACGACCCAAAACGGAAAGGCCGGACACGCAGGGGATTTGCGTCCGGCCGGTGACCCAAACGGACCAAACTGGAGTTCCTCATGAAATGAAACTCAGCAGTAAAAAAAAAAACAGATCCGGTTCTATCTCCAAGCATGGCCGAACATTGGCCTATAGCGTCGGCTGGTAGATCGCTTGTTTGCACTGGTAGTGGTAGTCGGGTGGACGCGAGCCGAGCCCGCCAAAAGCTAGCTGGGGCTCGGCTCGTTTCTCCGGCGAGCCACGAAACAGAGCTCGGCCCGATCTTTTCGCGAGCTCGGTTAATGCTCGGGTAGCTCGACGAGCCCAGCGACTGCAGGCCGCTGCCATGTAGGCCAAGCATCGCCTACCGGCGGCAGATCGAAGAAAGTGGACGCGGATGAGGGGGCATGGGAGGAAATGAAGGACGCCGGGTCGTCGCCATCGGCATGGCAACCGCGCTGCCCAGAGACCGCTCGCGCGCCGTCGATGTCGACCTCCCCTCTATCGTCTTCCCTGTCCAGCGGAGTAGGCCGGCGGCGCGGGGCTGTTCGGCAGCGCGGTCTTGAGCGGCAGCGGTGCAACGCAGAGAGGTGCGGCGGAGCGAGCCTGTGCGCGGCGGCGGGACCGTAGGGGCGGTGTGGCGGCGCAGCAACCACAGAGGGAAAAGAGAGAAAACCTAGCTAACGAAGTGAATGGGTATCGATCGCAACGGACCGAAGGAGTTGGGGGTCTCGGGCCTCGGGGAGAAGTAATGGGTTGCCCATGCGGGATTTTGTGATGGGCTGGGCAGACAAATGTTTGAGCTTTAGTTTTGCCGAGCAGCCCGAAACAAAAAGAGCCCATTTTACATGCTCGGCTCAGGATTTGCGATCTTCGGGCCGAGCCCGACCCCAGAAACTCGGCCCAAGTGTCCAGGCTGAGCAGTGTGTATGCCAAATTATATTCGTATAGGTAGTTCTAAAAAAAAAAACGTAGGTAGGATTTTCCACCTCTAAAAAAAAAGGTACGATTTTCCTAATAATAAATCATAATGCAAGATTAGAGTTTCACTTATTTATTCTATCAATACCTAGAATAAATTTTAGATCGATCATTTGAGTTAGTTGTTTGTTTTCTATGATACTTCCTAGCGATATTTGATTTGGACGTGCTTGGTTCGCTAGCCAGTCATTCGCTCATAGTTACGGTAAATTAGTAGTCAGAGTTAAAATTTGAGGCCACTTGGAATGCAATCCACATTTTTCATAGCAATTATATATCAGTATAAGTAATAACTTCTTAAATATCGTTAATAAGTCATCTTTGCAAATTTTAGATTATGGCGAATGAAAGATTGATGACGTATTTAGCCCATATTTATCTAACCAACAATATATTGGTATACATAGTTATAGTTTTTCAAACACTGTTACTAACTCGTATTTGTAAAAATATAAATCATAGTATTGTCCTTCTATTATATAATTGTTTACACAATTCACATGACGTGTATTAGACTCACATGTCATTTATAGGTCATATTAGCTTAATATTTATAATTAAATTCAGATCACCTATCAACCTCTGGTCTTTACTTGATACAGATGATTACACATGATACGTCACATATGTACACTAATTAAAGTTCAGATGAGAAATTGGTGAATGTGAATTTAATGTTTTACGCGATTATTATATCGATACTTGGATTAAAATTTTGATAATGAACTAGTCTTTTTTTTAGTTTGTGTAGATATTTATTATTAGGTGTTTGGTTCGGTAGCGAGTCATTTGTTTGTAGTATACGCTGTTAATTAGTAGTCAGTGTTAAATTTTGGCCGCATGTTGTCACACAACGTTATAATTCTTCAAATATCCGTTAATACCTCATTCTCTTGCAAAATAATAGATATAGACTGATATGGAGCTAATATTTTCATGACATGTGCGGAAAAATAATGAAAGATAATGTTGAGACGTCATAATATATTGACTGCCTAACTCATTTAGCACAATAAAAACAAATGCTAACTTAATCACCATTGATCAGGGGCGGATCTGAACCCAGGGCCGCCTGGGCAGCCCTGGTCCTGGCCTAACAATCATTGGTAATTTCACTAGTAAATCACTAAAAACACTAAGATCTAGCAGCTTAGTTCTGGATATTTGTTCAGATCATTGAAATTTAGCCGTGGTCACACCCAAATCCTGGGTCCGCCACTGCCATTGATCATAACATATTGGGCCTATGTGGGCCTTAAAATTGCTTTGATGTCTAGCGTCGAATTAATCTGGACCGTTATAATCTGGTCCCACAGATGATCGATGGCTAGGAATTGCTGATTAGCGTCGAATTTCTAGAGTCTCTAATTAGTATAGTACTCTCTCCGTTTCATATTCTTTGGCACGGATTTAGTACAAGATACAACTTGTATTAAACCCGCACCAATTAATATGGAACGGAGGGAGTAATAGATAGATTGCCCACTCGCGAAAAAACAAAATATGTGGAATAGTGTGGACAAAAAATAGAAGAATTAATCACAACCTAGAATTTTAATGACGGCAAGAGGACATTGGCGAATACATAAAGGCATTATATAGAGGTAAGCACTCGTTAGTTGGCGGATTGGTAATCCATCGCATGTTTCGAATACCAATACGTACTTGTCGAAATTTTTATGTTTAATCCCATGTTTCTTATTTGTTTGGAACACACTACAAAATTTCATGTAAACTAAATATTTTCAAAGCTTAGCATGGAATTCTTAAATTATTTCCAAGACCGTGGGGCTGCACCACTTGATGGCTAGCGGGGTTTCATGGACATAGAAAATAAGATACCGTGCCAGTTTATTCTCATTCATGATTCTTCTGATACTGAACATATAGTAAAAGAAATAGCTAGTCATAAGACAAACCTTGAGAAGACCTTCGCCCTAATAATCAGGACTTTAGAGCTCAAATCCAAAGCTTGAAATACACCTAACAGGATAGGAAGAAAGCTTCCATCACAATCAAGCATCTGAATCCAGATGATAAATAATTTCCCCAAAAAAGAACATACTCCTACAGAGAAAAAAAATTAAAATCGCTTTGGAAAAAAATGGTTTGATTTTGATGTTCCTACAGAGAACAAGCTCTTTTACATTGACACCAGGGGGATGTAGAAAAAATATAAAGTACAAAATACATGAAAATACTCGTTACGTTATCCACAATGTCTGTGGGCAGCGAGCACTCAAATTTGTGATCACTACTCGCAGATTCTTTTCTCTTTATCATGCCAAAGCAGCCCAGAATGTATACCGAAAGCTCTGCTTTGCTTGCAGGTATCATAGGAGACAAGCATAACTGCATAAGTATATAGGCGGGGAAGGGATCGATTCAGAATAGGAGGGCCAAAAGAGTAACCTCGGATTCATGGCCAACTGCACAATTACAATTTTCCCGGTAACTAGCTAATACGCAGAATTAGTAATAACCTGTACTGGCATAACTGCAGGTGGCCTTACCGCAAATTGAGATTTCACAAAGGGCAAAAGGATTTGTACCCTTTGCAAGCTGCAGCTCGTAGTTGCTCACAGAGTCCTGGCATCCGGCCATCATACAAATAAGACCAAGGCCTCGGCCGCCCGCTTTCAGATCTAATTTCCGCCGTCCCACCATCACCCCTTGTTCAGGGGATTTATGCGTGGAGCGGCCGATGCTTTTTGTTAGTCTTTTAGGGTTGGAGCGGTGGTTTTCTAAGTTATACGCTAGACAGAATATGTTTTTTTTTGAGCGAAACACACGGCTTTATTACTTAATAGACATAGGTACAATAGCATCGGATCGATGGATCCCAGACAGGACATGTGAAGGTCGCATTGGTATGTTGGGCCAACGGTGGTTGGCTTGATGCGTACTTTAAGTTAAACAGTTCTAAATTTTAGTTGTCCCGGCCCAGCTGCCCGTGACAAACCAAAAAAAGAGGAAGAGTGAAGTTTCTTTTTTTTAAAGAAAAAGATGAAGAGTGATTGAGTGAAGTAGGCAGGAGAAGCCGACTCCGGAGCACACCCAACGCACGAAGTAGGCAGGAGAGGCTGAAGCCCAACATATTCCAGCCGGCGTCTTCCGTGTTTCTTTGTCTGCTCATTGTAGGCGGACAACCTCCTTTCGTCCACAAAACACAAATAAGTGGATCTTTAGATTTAGAATTTGTTCACAAATAGTATATTTATCTTTTATTAAACACTTTAAAGTAAGAAATAATGATTCTCTCTCGTCACACGAAAATTTGTCCAATAACATTTTTCTTCATTTTCGAAGTGCATTTAGCTCATTGTTGGTGGGGAAATTAAAGAGAAAAAAAATGGTGGTTGACACATTCCTAATGCACTCTCTACTCCCACTTCAGCTTGTCTTAAAATTCATGTATGTTCACTTATTTGTGAACCGATAGAGTAGTTGCTTTTGGAACTCGTGGCTCCGGGATCAAGAGATCCTTTTTTTTGAAAAAAAACTTTTTCCTAAGTTTAAAAAAAAATCTGTTTTTTTTCCAATGCAAACATAAAATCAGAAATTTTGAAACTTATAAATATGATTATCCTCTTTTCCTCAAATAAAAAGAGCCCGGACGTACCCCGGGAGCCAAAATCCATTTTCACTTCTGCTATCCCTATAACCCTATATACTACAGCGCCTGCCAACTATTTTTGCAGGATAATAAAAGGAGATGGCAACGATTTTTTTTGTACAAGTATATATTACTAGGCATAATTTCACAAATTAGTATTGTAGAGGAGCTTACAAGCAACAAAATTAGATGTACCTGATGAAGTTTACCACCAGATGTAGAGGTTTGCCTTCCAAGTTCGCAACTCCAACTAAAGTACTCCTATGGAGCATTGGGCGATGGATATATATACTCGTGGAAGCAGTTCATATTGTATACATCGTGCCAACATCAGAGCTTTCACCGTCCCCAAGGACAGATCGGGCCAACAATAACTTAAGTTACATATGCCAACCCACTATCTCACGCCAACAATAACTTAAGTTACATATGCCAACCCACTGTCTCACGGTAGACGTTTGCGAGCACTATGTTAGCCGCACTTTGCTTAAATATAGTTAATTTTGGTTTTTAACCGCACTTTTAGCACTTCAACCGCAGAATTTGCCAATAAAAATGCGTCAAATACTTTTGCCAACACGAGTATATTCAACATTTTTAAAATGCCACGAATATGAATTTGACGCACTTTGGAATGCGTCCAGTTATCTACCGTGACGCAGTGACCGGCACGTGAGGAACAGCACCAGCGATTTCCAGAAGGCACATGCGGCTGCACGCCCCTCCGCCGTCGTCCTGCCTCCCATGTTTCTGGCTTGCAGAGGTACGGCAGATCCCGGCTGCTCGTCGGTGGATGGATGTTTTTTCAGTATTTTTTTCAAGATTGCAAGGCGGCAACGACACCTTAATAAGGCCTTTCCCGTCTTGTCCTCGCTCCGATGGTGTGTCTTGTGCCGGCGAAGGGCGCAAGGAGTTGCATGTCCGGGTCCGGCAAATTTCTTGGGATTTGGCCGGTGTTCTAGGTTTCCGCCGAATTTCTTGGGTTCCGATCGGCTTTCGTGTTCGTTGGTTTGATTTCAGGTCTGCCTCTTACGATTCATGGCTCTTATCAATGGCTATGGTTACCGCTCTGCAGCGCTGGTCCCCTGGAGCCTTAGCACAACGACTTGCTTGTCGTCTACTACAGACAAGCTCTCTTTTCGCAAGCTTTGCTCCGGCTCCGGTGATGAAGTGGCAAGGACGGTGGCCGCTGCCTTTAGCTCGTTCTAGTGCTTGTTGTTGTTGCTAGGTGATCCAAGAACTTATTTGCAATTTTATTACTTTTTAGCTTTTTTACTGATGTTGCCGATTATTAATAGATCAGTGGCCTTTTCGCAAAAAAGATAACTGAAGTTGTCGCTCCAAATTAGTTTGTGTATGTCTTTTCTCTTTTCTATTTAATTTGTCTACTATTTAAGCTCAATCCTACATGGTGTAGTTCAGAAGTTTTTTGACACAAAAGCGTTTGAAAGTGCCGTCATATAATTTCAGATCTCTCCTGGGCACGTTCTGTCTCCTTCATATATAGCCATATTGGAAATGGCATAATATGGTTGATAAAAAAATGCCCTAATACGTCTCAGTATTAGTCGTACTGGCCATTTACTCTCCGCAAAAAAGTCAAGTACCGTTCCCAAGCAAGCATGAGTGCCCTACTTGCATGGCTTGGTGACAAGCAAAACGCCACTTAGAGTACCAAGAATTCAGATTTGGCAAGGTGGTCAAAAAATGAATGAAGCTAGTATCAAAACCACTTTGTTTTGGTACAATATAATCGGCAGCGCAATTGAACAATCATGACACTACCGCTATTTGGGGGCAACGTTCCACTCATCCTTATAAATATATGAGCCGTAGAGTCATCATTTGGGGGCAACGTTGCCCCCAAAATGATTTTTTCTTTTTGAGGAATGCCCCCAAATGAAGTTAGGAAGCCGAGGAAAGAAGAGGGACGAGAGAAACTGTGACCAATTCTATAAGAAAAGATACCAATGTTTAGAATATTAAAGTAGTATCATTGGATTCTTTATACTCCATATGATACATTTAATAATGTATTTATTTGGTATGTAGATATTATTGTATTCTTGTATATATTTTGTCAAACTTTAAAAAAATTGACATAAAGTTTGACAAAAATATATACAAGAATACAATAATATCTATGGAAGACCGACCAATTTCAGCAAATAGAGAACTAAAATAAAGCAAAGTAAACTAAATTAAATACAAGAAAAATAAAACAAGACAGTAATAAAAGCTTTAACAGGTCTTCCGAAGAGAAAAATGTCACAATCAAGTTGAGGTGGTGGACTTTCCCCAAGCTTATTTGATTGCTAGAAGTTTGATGATTGATTTCTATCTCCCCGAAACGGCGCCGGAAAATTAACTCTCTTCATGGCACCAATCTGTATTGGACACCTTTGTTGGGACTCCAAGCGTATATTGATGTAGCAAGCTTGTTTTCCCCACAATGGTAACTCGGGGTTTAAATATCAAACTCTTGGGGAGATGTGTGAAGAGAAAACTTCTCGCTCCTAGGTCCAGTCAAGGATCTGCAAAACAATAATTAAAACAATCGTGTGCCCCCGATATCAAGTGGTTGTCAGTCACGGTCAGAATGATATATAGGGCAAAAGAAATAAAAAACTAGACTCAATACTGAAATTAAACTAAAGCAAACATTCAAATAAAATAGTAAAGTAATAGGCAAGCCAATGGACGAGTAAATAACTGCTAAAGGGTTTTTAATTTGGGTTTTATGACACCGGCAAAATCTGGACACAGCAAAGAAATAAATGCAAAATAAATATAAACATAGTTGTTTTTGGTGATTAAAAAGGTCCCAGGGCTTATGGGTTCACTTGTCTACTCTCTCATAATTTTGGTGGCACGAATATAGCATAATTGGATAGTTATACAGCAAGACAGAGATTTCTTTGATAATATTCATGGGGGCATCACCACCACGCCAGAATGGAGCTCTCATGGACGACCTCCAGTGGCGGTTCGAGCGGGACAAACAAATCATGTGCGGCCGGTCCAGCACCAGTGGCGGTGGAGATGGTGAGAAGAGAACCACCGCCACTGGTGCTCCCCCCACCAGTGCTTGTGCCCGTCCACTGGTGCTCCGCCACCAATGACTGTGCCCATCCACAGCCACTGTTCTAAGCTCAAAACAGCCACGGGTGACCTCACACTCGAGACCCCTGAAAATCGTAAAATTCATAATAAAATATGATTGTTTTTTGTAAATTATTCACTTTTCATGCTTTATATTATGGAGCAATAATATAAGTGATTTTGGTTGGAATAAGTAATTACTTTTTTATTTATTTCATATGTGATGATTATCTTGGTTGTAAATCCCTTTTTCCGAGAAACACCATGTGATATTTTTGTTCCAACATGTTAATCAATAAAAATGAAGACCTCGGCAAAAAGAATCGCCGTTGTTTGATTTTTTCTGAATTAGATATGAATTTTCAAATTTCAGCGGTCTACAAAGGGTCACCACTGGGCGTCATCTCTTAGATTAATATTCAAATTGGAACTGCAAGTGTGTGATAGTTTGTTCCTAAAAAATAAAAAACATCATTTTAAGGTACCCAAGTAAGAATTATGTAAGATTCATACAAGGTGATGAAATATTCAGCACCTTGTTATGGAAAGATGTGCCGACAATTTTCACCCCATTTTGCGAAAATTGTAATAATATGAAAAAATGTCAAAAAAGTCTATTCTTTGGTATGAAGTCCTTTTATGTGTACTAGTTCCAAGGAAAATTGATAAACTTTAATTTTGACAGCCGTTCAAAAAAAATTCTTCACAAAATGACTATCGGGTATGAAGGTTTATGGGTTGTAAGTCAAATGACCAGAATCACGACCATTTCTATGTCATAGTTCATGACAATGAATCTAATTTTTGCACAGAGGTGCATCTTTCCATGCAAACAATGTTTCCAAAGATGTTTGCAACTTTTTTATTATAAAAATAAATTTTCCATTTTATAAACGCAAAAACGGAGTATTTTGTGAAGCAAGTACTTTTAATATAGTTCGAAATTGCACCCCATATTTACACAAAGAGGACAATACTTATATACTTATGAACCAATTTGGTATAATCCAAAACACAAGTATATTGTACTAAACAATAAGAATTATACAAATTTTACACACCTCAAATGGTTGTTTTGCCATAAAACCCGCCAGTGGAGATAGTAAGCACAAAAGAAGCACAATCCGGATGAAACCAGATGCGGATCCGTGATTTGGTCAGGATGGGCGCGGTGGATCGATGAGCTGGCATCTATCTCTTGTTCTCTCTTTCTTTTATCCCCGTGACTCCCTTCTCTCTCCTTCCCCAGTGACTCCCTCCTCTCTCTCTCTCTCTTTCTTTTCTCTCCTCGCCGCTGAGCTGCTCTTTCTTCTCTCACTCCCTTCTCTTCTCTCCCTCCTTGAGAGGCTGAGACCTCCTGCTCCTCCTCCACCCCACCGGCCGATGCCACCTCGCCTCCTTGCACCATGGACCGGGCCGGATCCGGTTGACCTCAGGACCGCCGCCGCCGAATCCGGCCACCCGCGGGCTTGCCGCCGCGGCTCCTCCTCTCCTACCGCCATCCCCCGTCGACGTGCAGCTCTGCCGGCTCGCGCGGATCCCGCGGCTCCCGGTGACTGGCCGTGGAGGGACGCTGCCGTGCTGGAGGCCAACCGCTGGCCTGTTTGAGGCCCGATCCGGCCGGCGAGGACCAGATTCGGCCTCCCCCGAGCTCTTCTTCACCGGATCCAGCCGCCCTCAGGTGCACCAGAATTGGTACGATTTTCTTTTCTCTCGTCGGTTTTCTCTGTCATTCTCTCTCACCCTTTCGTCCTATCTTTGGTGGCCAACCTGTTCCCCGGGAGCGAGATGGCAGCGGCTCAGTGTGGGCGTCCGGCGGCGGTCAAGTAGTGGTGGATTTGTATTCTCGGTTAATCGATGTGTAATCGGAGGCCAGGAACATGATATGTTCTATTTGTTTCTCGCTTAATCGATGTGTATGATTTCTATTCTATGTATTGGATCTGTAGTGGATTGTAGTGGATTTGTTTCTCTGTATTTGCTCCACCTTCATCCGCGACGTTGTAGGGCAGGCCCGTGTGGCCTGCTTTTAGTTCATCCAATTTTTACCAGTGGCGGTGGCATCGACCCGCTACTATTGTCGCAAACCACCAGTAGTGGTGTCACAAACCTGCTATTGTTGCCTCACACCAGCAGTGGCGGTGCACCGACCCGCCACCGTCGTCTGTTAGCACCAGTGGCGCGTGGGTAGTGGCGGGCCTGCCACTGACCACTGTTTCCGACCACTACTGGTGTTAGTTTGTGTAGCAGTGCGCGTTTCATATACAGAGTGCTTTTACACAACTCACTAATGCTCAAAAGGTAAAGCAAAATTGATCTAACAATACCAATCGCCGGCTACTGCGGACGGAGCCCAGCTCACCGGCGTCGAAGTCGTGTCGGGCGATTCCAACGATGGCCTTGAAGCCGGCGTGGTCGGCGGGGGTGGCGGTGGGCGGCTCACCATGCTAGACTTCGTGCTCGCCGCCGTGGCCGGCAAGCCGTCGGGCGGCAATGCGCCCTGTGCCAACTTGCCAAAGAGGAGAATGGTACGCAACGGCAAGGGTAGCTTCCTGGAGGCACCGCTCCCTTTCCTCCTCAAGCTCCTTCTCTTTGGCGGCGGCTTGCTCAGCATCCCTTGCCAGCTTGCGCACCCGCCGTTGCCCCCTCTTCTGGGACTCGATGGTCCTCGCCTGCGGGGTCATCTCCTTCTTCGGTTTCCTCGGTCGAGTCAGGGCGGCGGGAACAGCTGGGTCTAGGGCTGCTACGACTGCGGCGGGGGCGGCTTGCTCGGGGTTGGCGCCGGCGAGAAGGGCGGGATTTCTTGCCGCCATGAGAGCAGAGCGCGCGGGAGGCAGTGGGGAAGAAAGGGTGGCAAATGAAATTTAGGTTGGGTCGCAGATAGGGGGGCTCTTGTAAAACTACCTCTTATAGACACCTAAATCAACGTCATTATACATGTTCTAAGTTTCTAATTAACTGCTTTTCTTCAATCATAACCACCTCGGATTCCTTTGATGTGTAATCCGGTGTGATTCATATGTTTAAACTTTTTCCTTTATCATAATATGATACCAGTAATAGACATGCATTGCCACCTAGATAATAGTAATATCATAATATGATACCGGTAACATAACATTTTTCAAAACACAATGTCTCATGTAATGCAAATTAATGAATGCACTAGGATACCAATTCTATGATATTATTCCCACTGTGACCAGATCGAGGTATCGATTCCGACGAAGGAGCATGTCTACAGCAGAGGCTCGTGCAGTCGTGCTGCCTGCTGCGTTAGAAAAATGGTATCACATGAAGATGAGTTGAACAGCTAGCAGCCAAAAATGATGAAAAGGTACTTCTCACGTGCGCACGTATAGAAAAAGGAGTCCGTAACTTTTACACAAAACGATGACATACTCAGTACCGCAGATTTTTCTTACAAGTGTCCTTGTCGTCGTCCGAGGAATCACCAGCAGCACGCAATAAAAAGATTAGGAACCAACCTTTGGTAAAAAAAAATTAGGAACCAACCAACTAACTAATTGCCATTTTACTTCCTTCTTCTTTTTACCTTCTTTACTTTCCTGAGAGGAGAAAAAGAATGTGCTTGATTTGATGCTTGCTTGTTGCTCGGTTCAGGTGTTCTTGAAGATGAGGAGCTGCAGGTGCTGCAGGCCGGCCCGTTCTTCATCTCGCCGCCCCTGCTGCCGTCGATCGCGGGCAGCCAGGCTAAGCCAGCTGTTCATTGCCAAAGGAGAAGCAATTACTTTCTCTAAGACATTTGTTATGGATCGGAGAGAGTAACAAAAAAACATAGATGCATAGATTGATTATGTTTGTTCTATTTCGCCGGCTTATTTGTGTATCCACAATCGCTGATCGGTAAACTGCATGACTTGTATTTCTTTAAACACTGCAATAAAAGTGGTTGTGTGCATCTATTGATGCAGAGGCCGGGGATCCTTTCTCCTTTTCGAAAAAAAAACCAAAAAAACATAGCATTGGGCACACGAGGAGCACGGAGTAAAATAAAAAACATACGAAGAAAAAAGCACGGTGATCGAGTCCACCCGCCGCCGCCCGCCGTGCGTATCTCTGACTGAGTGTGTGTGGTGTGGAGGCCTGGAATCTGGAAGGGTTCAGTTAAACGCTTCGCTGGCCGATGCATGTTAAGAGCAGCTCCAGCGGGACGACCCAAAAGGACGGCTTTTTGTGTCCGTTTTGGTCGGTTTGGGTCGCGGGCCGTACAGAATTGGCTCCGCTGTCCGGCCTTCGTCCGTTTGGGTTGCCCACCACTCCAGCGGTGCGACCCAAACGCTGCGGCTCATTTTTGGCGCCCGAATTTAAATCGCTCCCCTGTTCGCGGCCAGACTCCCCGCCGGCAAGGATTGAGGCCAAATCGATGAATCGATGGCAAGGAACGGCGTGGGTCGAGTGGAGCTGTGGAGGGGAGAGGGTTGACCAAATGTTGTGCGGTGCGGGTGGAGTGGCGCAGGTCGAGTGGAGGAGATTTGGTTGGGCTGAAGAACGCGAAATAGACGACGGGCCTACGCAATGTTTTAACGAAACGTTTCTCTGGATGACTTACCGGTGGCGGAGGTTGTAATTCCAGCGAAAAACAGGGGCAATAAAAGTTGACGAACAAGAAGCCCCTTTTTTCTTTATTATTAGGTATAGATTCTCTGAAGCCGAAGCCCATCTTTATTAATCAAAGAAGATGTTGATGTCGATTCTCTGGAGAGTTCGTTGGCAGGGTGGACACCTCACGGCCGGGGCAGTTGCTGTCGATTAACACAGCGCCGGGGCAATTTGATGTGGATGAACATGGCATCCATGTCCACATCGCGAATCGTCCCCAACATCACTTCTAAGGAACCGCCGCCGGTAGGCTCCCTAAGTGCCCGCCCCCACCGTCCTCCGGCTACCACGCACGCCCCTTCCCACGCCATGGGGCTCCCTGCACGCTCCGCCCGCTGCCTTCTTCTGCGCCACCCTGGGAGCCAGAGGCTTGTCAGATCGATTCGAGGACGGGCGATGAGGACGGAGCCCTCCCCGGCGGTTGAGGACATCTACGTCCCCTCTACGGAGACAGAGCTTAGGATGGGAGATTTTTTGCGGCATTGCGAACTCTGGTGGCGGAGGACGACATCCCCGGCGGCATCTGAGCTTGTTCCCGAGAGGTGGAAACTCCCCTTCGGTTGCGGGAAACGAGCAGGGAAAAGGAGGAACAGAAACAAAGGGGAAGGGGCGGCGCCGCGCTAGAGGAAGGTGGCCGCGGCCGGGCTGCTGGACTGGGGGTGGGGTGGGGGTGGAGAGATGGGGAACGACGTCCTGGAGTTGGTCACATGGGGAAGGTGCTGTCGCGTGGAGAGATAATGCTTCGTTTTGACTTGGCGGTGGCAGGGGAAGTAATAACTCCGAACTTGCAGGGCAGAACCGTCCAAAAAAAGAAACGAGAAGAAGCCCATTTTTACTTTATTACTAGGCATACCAGCTAGAGATACAAACACAGGTGGTGAAAGCTAAAGCCCGAGACTTTAGCTGAACATCGGCGGCTCAGCCGGAAACTTCAAACTCGTCGGAGCAAAGGAAAACCACAAAAACTGGGAACACTACGATTTGCAGGATCACAATGGAAAGCATAACGACGACAGGCTTGCTCCAGGCCCTCTGGATATCGGCGAGGACGGCTGCCTTGCACGAGTCGCACTGGAAACATAGCGTTTGCTGGTCGTTGCTCCACCTGCCGCAGTCGTCGGTGTTGTTGGTTGGAGCGCCATGTGTTGGTGTCCACATCGTCTGATTCACGTACATGAATGCACACGATAATGGTGGCTTGCAGCATCCAGACTGCAGCAAAATTCATATGCAGTACAAGATGAAGTCAGATTAGCAGTATTCCACTTAACACAGCTGATCTTGTTTTATTTTTTTTCGTTCAGAGATAGACGAAGCATGCAGTTACTCACCTGGATCGGCGACATGTCCTGCTCGGACAAGAGAAGGCTTGTGTTTGGGGCGCGTACCATCGGGCTCATACCATCGCAGGCGTGCCTGTGGCGCAGGCACTTGCTGATTTTGGCCCAGTACCGAGCATCAGCCACGCGATGCCTGAGCGAACCGCCGTAGTCACTGAGGTTGAACTCGTGGATCCGGAAGACCTCAACGGGATCGACGTCGCCGATGTTGCCAATGTCCTTGAACTCGAGTTGCTGTTTAGTCACCGGGATGCCCGTGAACTTAATTTTGATGGACACCAAAGCGAAGATGATTAAGCAGAGGAAGACGAGGAGGCCCGAGCACTTCAAGCACAAGTGGCAGATTAATGCTTTTTTGAACAAGGCCTCGCCGCCGCAGAACCCTACGGCTACGAATAGGATGAAGCCGATCAAGAAGAGGAGACCAATGGAGATGAAGGACCACTGAAGAAAGGGGATGCAAGCCGTAGAGTCGCCTCGCTTGGCTAGTCCGCTTCCCGCGACGAGGCACCCGATCGAGAAGATCAAAGACCACACAATGAAAGCAACCTTCATTTTCAGAATTTCTATTCCGCCCGCTGACAGCATCGCGCTCTTTCTTGCTTGCTTGATTGAAGAAGGCAGGTGCTTCCTCGATCGCTTATATTTTGGTACTAACTATTAAACGGGCAGAGAGGCAGTTTGATTCCATGCAGGACTGATCGAGAGTAGTCTGTATATAACAGTGCTTCTGCCTCCACTCCCTATTATATAGACGCCGATCGTACGGAGAAAAATATTAGAGTAGTAAAGCCCCTCGCAAGTGCATGCATGCTGCAAAAAAAGGTAGGAACACGCTCATCTTTTAACACATCAGAACATTTTCTGGCCACCTCAAAATAAAGGTATTTGGGGACAATATATAACATTTAATCCACTATGGATTATATATATAGACGCTGATCTCGTACGGAGAAAATTATTAGAGTAGTACTAAAGCCCCCTTGCAATGCGCATGCACGCCGCTGCTCAAAAAGGAACGAACATACACTCATCTTTAACACATCAAAAGATTCTCTGGCCACCTCAAAATATTGGTATTTGGGGTCAATATATAACATTTACTCCACTACGGATTATAAATATAGAGACCGATCGTACGGAGAAAAATATTAGAGTAGTAAAGCCCCTCGCAAGTGCATGCATGCTGCAAAAAAAGGTAGGAACACGCTCATCTTTTAACACATCAGAACATTTTCTGGCCACCTCAAAATAAAGGTATTTGGGGACAATATATAACATTTAATCCACTATGGATTATATATATAGACGCTGATCTCGTACGGAGAAAATTATTAGAGTAGTACTAAAGCCCCCTCGCAATGCGCATGCACGCCGCTGCTCAAAAAGGAATGAACATACACTCATCTTTAACACATCAAAAGATTCTCTGGCCACCTCAAAAATATTGGTATTTGGGGTCAATATATAACATTTACTCCACTACGGATTATAAATATAGAGACCGATCGTACGGAGAAAATTATTAGAGTAGTACTAAAGCCCCCTCGCACGTGCGCCTGCACGCCGCTGCTCAAAAAGGAACGAACACACGCTCATCTTTAACACCATCAACACATATGAAGGATCATATACGCGACTAATAGCATCTCTAGTCGCGTCCCCAAAACCTCCTCAAATCGCGCCAGATCGAGCGTTTGGGGAACGCTTTTTCTTCGTGGCGCGTTTGGGAGACGTCGCTTCCCAGTCGCGTCCTCCAAACATAAATTTAGATTTTTTAAATTTAACCGAAAATAGTCGAATTCATTCAAACTTGTTATATACTATATGGATTTGAAGGAAATTCGATGAAATTTAAACCTAAACCCTAATCTACTAGTACTTGCGGTGCCCAAAGGGGTCGTAGTACTGGTGGAAGTTGTACAGGCCGTCGTCGACGACGTCCTGCTTGCCATGCTCTCCGGGCTCGTCGGCGGGCTCATCCTTCACCGCGCCGCTGGCCCAGCTTTGCCGACGTCATTGGTGAGGTCGATGAGTGGCATCCCAGCGTCGCGGATGGACATGGCGATCGCCGCGTTTATGTTGCCCTTCCAGGCATCCTTGTCGTTCAAGGACGCCATGAATCCGCATGCAACCCTAGGCAGTTTGCCTTCACCACATTGAACCACATTGAACATGAGACTGTTCATGACATTGAACATGAGACTGTTCACCACATTGAAAATGAGCTTGCTGGCGATGAGGCGCTGAAGGCTTTTGCCTTCACCACATTGAACATGATACTGTTCATGACGTGCATATGAACAGTGCTACACTCAGTTTTTCTTTACATTTTCTTTTAGACATTTTTCCTCATATTTTGCAGGGTATTTTACAGTTACCGATAGTGATTTTTCGCAATAATGTGTCACTAGACATATTCAAATTTTGTAGTAAATTTTCACGTGCCGATGTCAACTACGAAACAGACCGTTTACTACTTAATACTAATTCTTGCATGTCCCATATTTCCGCGACGGTTATTTAAGGTTGCCAATAGTGATCTTTCATATTAATTATCGTATAAATATTCAACTCACCGGTGCATAATTCTTCGGCGATACCAACATTTGCCGCTTTTTTTATCAGGTGAAAAATAATATTATTCCCTGCTACGGTAAATCGAAAAATATACTTAATCCACCTTCCGTCGCCTATTTGACGCACGATAATATTATTACCTTCTTCTACCGCACCTTTAGAAAGATAATATTTCTGTGCCAGTTATTTACAGTTACGGCAGCGATCTTTCACAGAAATTTATCTGTATAAATATTCAACTTCTACAGTAATTTGTTCACGTGTTGTTGTCAAATAAAAAACAAACCATTAATTACTTAATAGTGACAGGACGCATATTGTCGTGACGGTAATTTTTCAACGGCACACAAGAGTTGTAAATCTTACACGATTCTTCAACATCAATAGTATTTCCGGACGCTAATTACCCGCCAGTGATTTTTCACCAGTACATAATTCTTTGATGGTACCAACATTTGCCGTCTTTTTTAACCAGTGAAAATAATATTGTGCCCTTCTATGGTACCATCGGAAAAAAGTTACTTACGCCACCTTCCGTCGCCTCTTTTTCCCGGGAAGAATACTATTACCTTCTTCTGCCGCATCTTTAGAAAGGTGTACTTACTTCACCCGCTACCTCTTTCAACCTGAGAAAATACTACCGTTTTCTTTTGTAGCAACTCCGAAACAAAGTCACTCAACCATGTGACCCATGTTTTAGTCGAGGAAAATAGTAGTGCCTTCTTTATGGTATCTTCGAAAAAAGACTTGCTTAGTTATCCGTCACACCTTTTAACCAGCGTGAGTTTCCCTCGCTCCGGCCACTATAGATAGTGGCACTGGCATACTACCCTCTGTTGCCTTAAAGAGAATGTTGGCCTTGTTGGTTTAGAGATTGTGCCCAAAATATGTGAATGACTTATTGTCCCTAATTGTTTTTTTTTCAAAACAAAAACTCCCCAGGCATGCTTTCATATGTTTCAAGGAGTTATTCCTTTAAATAATCCCTTTTGGATTCAATATCAAATGGCTTTACCATTGGTGGATCCGACATTTTTAACATAACCCAATCATTTTTGTGTGTGTTTGTGTGAAGGCTAGAAGATCAATATGAGGAGATTGAGTTGGCTGTGATGATGATGAATTGAATATAGGTGTAGATATGTAGGTTGATATGTTTAGATAGGTAGGGTCCTATTTTCTTTCTCGTAGTTTGTATTAGAGATTTTAGCTCCTACTATTTTTCTTTAAGATTTTAACTCTTAATTGACTTTGTTAGTATTTTATTATATGGAGAATGAAATTATGCAAAATTTGATATTTTACCATATTTTCGGATTATTATTTGATTTTATATAAGCATTTGAATTTGGCCTAAGTTTATAATTCAAATTTCTGTTTTAATTTTCTTTATTGAAACTATGTATGAGCTCTTGTATATGTGTTGTTGTTTTCTTGATCATAGATTTATAGTATTTTAAATGTGTGTGAATGGAATCCAGACACTTGTTGTTGGTTCAAATTATTTGAATTCAAATTTGACTAGATCAAACCTGAAATTTAAATTCAAACAAAATCATCTCAACTTCTACTTCAAATATTTGACACAACTTAGTTGGAAATATTATAGGTGTTAGTGTGTTTTGTTTTCCTCAATTTTTTAAGTGTTCCAAAGGTCACTCAAATACCATTCCTTGAGATGATATGATTCAAAATTCATGACTAGAGTTCAAATTCAATCCCTCCCCTAGTTAGAAGAAAAAAAAATCAAAATTTCCCTTATTTTTGGATATGCATGCTATGCAAATGCACAAATTCTATTTCTACGCTATCTGGAGTCCTATTCTTCAGGGAGCCCACTCTGGAAGAAATTATGGGTGATCAAGGCACCATGAAAAATGAAGATTAATCTCTGGAGATTCGCCCACGATTGTCTCCCCTCCGTTGTGAAGCTTACACGGTGTCACATCCTAGCCTCGTCGACGTGTGTGTAGTGTAACCCGGAGGAAATTTGTGTCAAACCTAATTCTCCTACTAGGCATGAGACCGCATTTTCTTTGCCCCATTGATATCCACCTCCTGCAGGCTGCAGGTACGGTTCATATTAATGTTGATGCAGCTCTTTTCTCCCCTTCGTGTCGGATGGAAATTTGCATCGTGATCCGAAACCACAAAGGAGAATGTTCAGTTGCCTGCAGCGAACTAGTCCAGGAGGTCACGGCGGCTGAGGTTGCTGAAGTGCTAGCTCTTCGCCGCGCTGTTTCCCTAGCCTGAGAAGAAGGTTTGGACAGGTTGGTGATCTCCCCGGATTGCCTGTCTTTGCTGCAGTGTTTCAACTCATGGTTGATCGGAGCCAAGTTGGTGGTGGTTTAGGACATCAAGGCAATGTATGCAAACTTTGCTTCGCGTGTCCATGATCCCCGTTTATCGTCATAGTAATGTTGCGGCTCACACTTTAGCTTGCTCTGCGGGGCAGTTTATTTCTGTAATTTTTAGAAACTCCATCCCGGATTGCATCCAGCAAACAATTTGTAATGGTTTGTCATGGCCAGTAAAGATCCGTATTCTTTCCAAACAAAATCTAAAACCCCGGTGTAAACAATGAGTGACTGCACGAGAGGCAGAGAGAGAGAAAGGAAAAGATGAGGAAACGGAACATCTCTTGCATTTCGCTGCACGATGGTGTACAAAAGGCTCACAAGGTCAAAGTTATCGGCTAAGCTTCCCACTAACATTGATGCGTTTTATCGTGGCCATGCAGCGTGCGAAAGCAGAGATATCTTGGCCACTTTGATTACGACCTTCAAAATCGCCAACATTGCCATACAATGGGAGTCGACAGCTGAATTACTAGTGCAGGGACTGAAATGGATTCCGCCCGTGTTCAATTCCATATCGTTTTCTCCCTTTTCTTTTCTATACGGCCAAAGCTTTGTGCCTTCTCTCTCTCTTGGGCTCACGGGCTTGCAAAGCTGCCTTGATATTTCCGTGTCAATGATCGACAATCTTGGTTCATGCATCGACCTTCAATGTGGGAATCGGACGGCCGTGGTCAAGCCGTGCCATCAACAGAATTCCCAGCTTCAACAGCCACCAGATTCTTCAGGTCACGTCACGGGCTCTCGCCAAAGGAACAATACGGAGTACTAGTTTCCTTTTCGTGCGATTCCAGTGCGCCGCGAGCATAGAGCTTTCCTGCTTTTAGGAGACACTTTAGTAAGTCGGCACAAAGGAGAGCGAGCAAGAGCGTACACGGCGTAGCGAAGCAAGCGACGGAAGCAGCAGCAAGGGGAGCAAATCACTAGTGGTGCGTGATCTTTTGCTAGGATCGTTCGATCTTTCATCCATCACTAGTGACACCCCCAGCAGTGCCTCATGGTCGAGCGCTATAGCTATAAATAGGCCACGGGACATCCACTCCAAGCACAAGTGCACAGCACAAGACGAGCTCAGAACCACAAGAGCTCAAGGAAGATATCATGGAGAGAAGCTGCAAGCAATGGCAAGATCAGCTACTGGTGCTCGCGCTCGCGTTCCTCCTCTTTGCGCCTGCTTTGGTGCAGTGCGCGGGCGCCGGAGCTGATGGCGAGAAGGACGGGCTGGCGTCGCCGGGGAAGACGGTGCCCCCTGGGTGGACAGGCGACTCGGGGTCGGGCCAGGGGTCCAGCCCTGACGGGTCCTGGCAGTACAAGTGGGGATGGGCTGCTGGGCCTGGTGGAAAGGGCTCCGGTTTCGGCTACGGTTACGGCGGCAGCGGTGATGCAGGTGGCGGCGGCGGATCACGTGGTGGTAGTGCCAGTGTCGGAGGTGTACGGAATCACGGATACGGTGGCCGTCCCGGTAGCTATGGTGGTAACGATGCTGGGGGCTACAAGGGTGAAGCCGGCGGAGAAGGGGCGTTCGCGGACGGAGATGGTGCCGCAGGCTGGAACAAGCGTGGCCGATTCCGCGGCGGAAGGACACAGAAGAAGCAGGACGATGCCGGCAAAAACTGAAGCTGCCCGTCGTTTCCTCTTAGCCATGTTTGCTCCGTCCATAAATAAGCGTATATCTAGCTATTTGGATAAGTCAAATTTTATTAACTTTGACCAACTTTCTGTGGAAAAGTAACAACATTTATGACACTAAACTACCATCACTAGATTCATCTCAAAATATATTTTCATAATATAGTAATTTGATGTCACATATGTTGCTATTTTCTTGTAAAAGAGTGGTCATAGTTGATAAAGTTTGACTTATCCAAAAAGCTAAACGTACACTTATTTGTGGACGGAGTGAGTAGCGACCAGTCATGGCATAAGTAATGCTAGTATCGGTAAAGCAGTACGTCTACTCGTATGAAATAAAGGATGTGCCTCAAAACTTGTACCGTGTGTATATAGGAAAAAGTCTATTTCAAACCCTGAACTCGTAGAGGTTCGGCGAAATGAACCCGAACTTCAAATCCCGTCGTTTGTACCCTGAACTATTGAATCCCGTCTAAATTCCATTCGAAATAGTCATGTTCGTCAAGGAATTTTCACCAGAATGCTGTTGTATACTTGATTTCGCTCCGTACCGAAACCTCGTGCACACAAACGAGGGCTCCACAGCCACAAGGCTACAACTTAGGCATGATTTCACGTGTCTCCTCGGCAAGGTCTCTTGAAGAAAAAAACTAATTGAACTTTAGATTTAAAGAGGTGTGGTTATAAGTGGTTATACTTGTTATTGGCGATTTTATAAGCCCCGGTCGCAATTCGTGGCCGATCCTCTGCAAAATTATGACAAAACATGTGCCCAAACCTTTGAAGTAGGAATTTTGCCCCGAGGATGGCATCTTCGTGCGAGACAGCCCACTAGTCCTTGATATTTCGATGGTATGAGAAGTGTTTTTAATCGTAAAGAACTCAATTTTGCAAGCCAAATTCGGCGACCCTAGAGTCTCCGAAACCATCTAAGCTTCGTGGAAGTTCCCATACATCTTTTCCTGTAGATGCCGATCGATATAGAATGCGCCTCGATCGGAGTTCTTATGCCATGGCAGCGACCTCGTTACTGAAACTGTGCATTCTACCCAGATTTTGGACATATCAAGTATGTTGACCCACACGTCCCATGTGAAATTGTTCTTTCTCAGTAGTAGACGCAAGACAACACAGAAGAAGAACCTAAAGGAATCCACGTGACTAAAAACTTGGTATCGATGGTGCGAAGTAGGCCTTTTTTGCTCTTTGTACTAATATTCCCTTCGAAATAGTCATGTTCGTCAATGAATTTTCACCAGAATGCTGTTGTATACTTGATTTCCCTCCGTACCGCAACCTCGTGCACACAAACGAGGGCTCCACAGCCACAAGGCTGCAACTTAGGCATGATTTCACGTGTCTCCTTCGCAAGGTCTCTTGAAGAAAAAAAACTAATTGAACTTTAGATTTAAAGAGGTGTGGTTATAGGTGGTTATACTTGTTATTGGCGATTTCATAAGCCCCGGTCGCAATTCGTGGCCGATCCTCTGCCAAATTATGACAAAACATGTGCCCAAACCTTTGAAGTAGGAATTTTGCCCCGAGGATGGCATCTTCGTGCGAGACAGCCCACTAGTCCGTGATATTTCGATGGTATGAGGAGTGTTTTTAATCGTAAAGAACTCAATTTTGCAAGCCAAAATCGGCGACCTTAGAGTCTCCGAAACCATCTAAGCTTCGTGGAATTTCCGATACAACTTTTCCTGTAGATGCCGATTGATATAGAATGCGCCTCGATCGGAGTTCGTATGCCATGGCAGCGACCTCGTTACTGAAACTGTGCATTCTACCCAGATTTTGGACATATCAAGTATGTTGACCCACACATCCCATGTGAAATTGTTCTTTCTCAGTAGTACACGCAAGACAACACAGAAGAAGAACCTAAAGGGATACACGTGACTAAAAACTTGGTATCGATGGTGCGAAGTAGGCCTTTTTTGCTCTTGGTACTAAAATTCCCTTCGAAATAGTCATGTTCGTCAAGGAATTTTCACCAGAATGCTGTTGTATACTTGATTTCCCTCCTTACCGCAACCTCGTGCACACAAACGAGGGCTCCACAGCCACAAGGCTGCAACTTAGGCATGATTTCACGTGTCTCCTTCGCAAGGTCTCTTGAAGAAAAAAACTAATTGAACTTTAGATTTAAAGAGGTGTGGTTATAGGTGGTTATACTTGTTATTGGCGATTTTATAAGCCCCGGTCGCAATTCGTGGCCGATCCTCTGCCAAATTATGACAAAACATGTGCCCAAACCTTCGAAGTAGGAATTTTGCCCCGAGGATGGCATCTTCGTGCGAGACAGCCCACTAGTCCTTGATATTTCGATGGTATGAGAAGTGTTTTTAATCGTAAAGAACTCAATTTTGCAAGCCAAATTCGGCGACCCTAGAGTCTCCGAAACCATCTAAGCTTCGTGGAAGTTCCCATACATCTTTTCCTGTAGATGCCGATCGATATAGAATGCGCCTCGATCGGAGTTCTTATGCCATGGCAGCGACCTCGTTACTGAAACTGTGCATTCTACCCAGATTTTGGACATATCAAGTATGTTGACCCACACGTCCCATGTGAAATTGTTCTTTCTCAGTAGTAGACGCAAGACAACACAGAAGAAGAACCTAAAGGAATCCACGTGACTAAAAACTTGGTATCGATGGTGCGAAGTAGGCCTTTTTTGCTCTTTGTACTAATATTCCCTTCGAAATAGTCATGTTCGTCAATGAATTTTCACCGGAATGCTGTTGTATACTTGATTTCCCTCCGTACCGCAACCTCGTGCACACAAACGAGGGCTCCACAGCCACAAGGCTGCAACTTAGGCATGATTTCACGTGTCTCCTTCGCAAGGTCTCTTGAAGAAAAAAAACTAATTGAACTTTAGATTTAAAGAGGTGTGGTTATAGGTGGTTATACTTGTTATTGGCGATTTCATAAGCCCCGGTCGCAATTCGTGGCCGATCCTCTGCCAAATTATGACAAAACATGTGCCCAAACCTTTGAAGTAGGAATTTTGCCCCGAGGATGTCATCTTCGTGCGAGACAGCCCACTAGTCCGTGATATTTCGATGGTACGAGGAGTGTTTTTAATCGTAAAGAACTCAATTTTGCAAGCCAAAATCGGCGACCTTAGAGTCTCCGAAACCATCTAAGCTTCGTGGAATTTCCGATACAACTTTTCCTGTAGATGCCGATCGATATAGAATGCGCCTCGATCGGAGTTCGTATGCCATGGCAGCGACCTCGTTACTGAAACTGTGCATTCTACCCAGATTTTGGACATATCAAGTATGTTGACCCACACATCCCATGTGAAATTGTTCTTTCTCAGTAGTACACGCAAGACAACACAGAAGAAGAACCTAAAGGAATCCACGTGACTAAAAACTTGGTATCGATGGTGCGAAGTAGGCCTTTTTTGCTCTTTGTACTAATATTCCCTTCGAAATAGTCATGTTCGTCAATGAATTTTCACCAGAATGCTGTTGTATACTTGATTTCCCTCCGTACCGCAACCTCGTGCACACAAACGAGGGCTCCACAGCCACAAGGCTGCAACTTAGGCATGATTTCACGTGTCTCCTTCGCAAGGTCTCTTGAAGAAAAAAAACTAATTGAACTTTAGATTTAAAGAGGTGTGGTTATAGGTGGTTATACTTGTTATTGGCGATTTCATAAGCCCCGGTCGCAATTCGTGGCCGATCCTCTGCCAAATTATGACAAAACATGTGCCCAAACCTTTGAAGTAGGAATTTTGCCCCGAGGATGGCATCTTCGTGCGAGACAGCCCACTAGTCCGTGATATTTCGATGGTACGAGGAGTGTTTTTAATCGTAAAGAACTCAATTTTGCAAGCCAAAATCGGCGACCTTAGAGTCTCCGAAACCATCTAAGCTTCGTGGAATTTCCGATACAACTTTTCCTGTAGATGCCGATCGATATAGAATGCGCCTCGATCGGAGTTCGTATGCCATGGCAGCGACCTCGTTACTGAAACTGTGCATTCTACCCAGATTTTGGACATATCAAGTATGTTGACCCACACATCCCATGTGAAATTGTTCTTTCTCAGTAGTACACGCAAGACAACACAGAAGAAGAACCTAAAGGAATACACGTGACTAAAAACTTGGTATCGATGGTGCGAAGTAGGCCTTTTTTGCTCTTGGTACTAAAATTCCCTTCGAAATAGTCATGTTCGGCAAGGAATTTTCACCAGAATGCTGTTGTATACTTGATTTCCCTCCGTACCGCAACCTCGTGCACACAAACGAGGGCTCCACAGCCACAAGGCTGCAACTTAGGCATGATTTCACGTGTCTCCTTCGCAAGGTCTCTTGAAGAAAAAAACTAATTGAACTTTAGATTTAAAGAGGTGTGGTTATAGGTGGTTATACTTGTTATTGGCGATTTTATAAGCCCCGGTCGCAATTCGTGGCCGATCCTCTGCCAAATTATGACAAAACATGTGCCCAAACCTTCGAAGTAGGAATTTTGCCCCGAGGATGGCATCTTCGTGCGAGACAGCCCACTAGTCCTTGATATTTCGATGGTATGAGAAGTGTTTTTAATCGTAAAGAACTCAATTTTGCAAGCCAAATTCGGCGACCCTAGAGTCTCCGAAACCATCTAAGCTTCGTGGAAGTTCCCATACATCTTTTCCTGTAGATGCCGATCGATATAGAATGCGCCTCGATCGGAGTTCTTATGCCATGGCAGCGACCTCGTTACTGAAACTGTGCATTCTACCCAGATTTTGGACATATCAAGTATGTTGACCCACACGTCCCATGTGAAATTGTTCTTTCTCAGTAGTAGACGCAAGACAACACAGAAGAAGAACCTAAAGGAATCCACGTGACTAAAAACTTGGTATCGATGGTGCGAAGTAGGCCTTTTTTGCTCTTTGTACTAATATTCCCTTCGAAATAGTCATGTTCGTCAATGAATTTTCACCAGAATGCTGTTGTATACTTGATTTCCCTCCGTACCGCAACCTCGTGCACACAAACGAGGGCTCCACAGCCACAAGGCTGCAACTTAGGCATGATTTCACGTGTCTCCTTCGCAAGGTCTCTTGAAGAAAAAAAACTAATTGAACTTTAGATTTCAAGAGGTGTGGTTATAGGTGGTTATACTTGTTATTGGCGATTTCATAAGCCCCGGTCGCAATTCGTGGCCGATCCTCTGCCAAATTATGACAAAACATGTGCCCAAACCTTTGAAGTAGGAATTTTGCCCCGAGGATGGCAGCGACGTGCGAGACAGCCCACTAGTCCGTGATATTTCGATGGTACGAGGAGTGTTTTTAATCGTAAAGAACTCAATTTTGCAAGCCAAAATCGGCGACCTTAGAGTCTCCGAAACCATCTAAGCTTCGTGGAATTTCCGATACAACTTTTCCTGTAGATGCCGATCGATATAGAATGCGCCTCGATCGGAGTTCTTATGCCATGGCAGCGACCTCGTTACTGAAACTGTGCATTCTACCCAGATTTTGGACATATCAAGTATGTTGACCCACACGTCCCATGTGAAATTGTTCTTTCTCAGTAGTAGACGCAAGACAACACAGAAGAAGAACCTAAAGGAATCCACGTGACTAAAAACTTGGTATCGATGGTGCGAAGTAGGCCTTTTTTGCTCTTTGTACTAATATTCCCTTCGAAATAGTCATGTTCGTCAATGAATTTTCACCAGAATGCTGTTGTATACTTGATTTCCCTCCGTACCGCAACCTCGTGCACACAAACGAGGGCTCCACAGCCACAAGGCTGCAACTTAGGCATGATTTCACGTGTCTCCTTCGCAAGGTCTCTTGAAGAAAAAAACTAATTGAACTTTAGATTTAAAGAGGTGTGGTTATAGGTGGTTATACTTGTTATTGGCGATTTTATAAGCCCCGGTCGCAATTCGTGGCCGATCCTCTGCCAAATTATGACAAAACATGTGCCCAAACCTTCGAAGTAGGAATTTTGCCCCGAGGATGGCATCTTCGTGCGAGACAGCCCACTAGTCCTTGATATTTCGATGGTATGAGAAGTGTTTTTAATCGTAAAGAACTCAATTTTGCAAGCCAAATTCGGCGACCCTAGAGTCTCCGAAACCATCTAAGCTTCGTGGAAGTTCCCATACATCTTTTCCTGTAGATGCCGATCGATATAGAATGCGCCTCGATCGGAGTTCTTATGCCATGGCAGCGACCTCGTTACTGAAACTGTGCATTCTACCCAGATTTTGGACATATCAAGTATGTTGACCCACACGTCCCATGTGAAATTGTTCTTTCTCAGTAGTAGACGCAAGACAACACAGAAGAAGAACCTAAAGGAATCCACGTGACTAAAAACTTGGTATCGATGGTGCGAAGTAGGCCTTTTTTGCTCTTTGTACTAATATTCCTTTCGAAATAGTCATGTTCGTCAATGAATTTTCACCAGAATGCTGTTGTATACTTGATTTCCCTCCGTACCGCAACCTCGTGCACACAAACGAGGGCTCCACAGCCACAAGGCTGCAACTTAGGCATGATTTCACGTGTCTCCTTCGCAAGGTCTCTTGAAGAAAAAAAACTAATTGAACTTTAGATTTAAAGAGGTGTGGTTATAGGTGGTTATACTTGTTATTGGCGATTTCATAAGCCCCGGTCGCAATTCGTGGCCGATCCTCTGCCAAATTATGACAAAACATGTGCCCAAACCTTTGAAGTAGGAATTTTGCCCCGAGGATGGCATCTTCGTGCGAGACAGCCCACTAGTCCGTGATATTTCGATGGTACGAGGAGTGTTTTTAATCGTAAAGAACTCAATTTTGCAAGCCAAAATCGGCGACCTTAGAGTCTCCGAAAACATCTAAGCTTCGTGGAATTTCCGATACAACTTTTCCTGTAGATGCCGATCGATATAGAATGCGCCTCGATCGGAGTTCGTATGCCATGGCAGCGACCTCGTTACTGAAACTGTGCATTCTACCCAGATTTTGGACATATCAAGTATGTTGACCCACACATCCCATGTGAAATTGTTCTTTCTCAGTAGTACACGCAAGACAACACAGAAGAAGAACCTAAAGGAATACACGTGACTAAAAACTTGGTATCGATGGTGCGAAGTAGGCCTTTTTTGCTCTTGGTACTAAAATTCCCTTCGAAATAGTCATGTTCGTCAAGGAATTTTCACCAGAATGCTGTTGTATACTTGATTTCCCTCCTTACCGCAACCTCGTGCACACAAACGAGGGCTCCACAGCCACAAGGCTGCAACTTAGGCATGATTTCACGTGTCTCCTTCGCAAGGTCTCTTGAAGAAAAAAAACTAATTGAACTTTAGATTTAAAGAGGTGTGGTTATAGGTGGTTATACTTGTTATTGGCGATTTCATAAGCCCCGGTCGCAATTCGTGGCCGATCCTCTGCCAAATTATGACAAAACATGTGCCCAAACCTTTGAAGTAGGAATTTTGCCCCGAGGATGGCAGCGACGTGCGAGACAGCCCACTAGTCCGTGATATTTCGATGGTACGAGGAGTGTTTTTAATCGTAAAGAACTCAATTTTGCAAGCCAAAATCGGCGACCTTAGAGTCTCCGAAACCATCTAAGCTTCGTGGAATTTCCGATACAACTTTTCCTGTAGATGCCGATCGATATAGAATGCGCCTCGATCGGAGTTCTTATGCCATGGCAGCGACCTCGTTACTGAAACTGTGCATTCTACCCAGATTTTGGACATATCAAGTATGTTGACCCACACGTCCCATGTGAAATTGTTCTTTCTCAGTAGTAGACGCAAGACAACACAGAAGAAGAACCTAAAGGAATCCACGTGACTAAAAACTTGGTATCGATGGTGCGAAGTAGGCCTTTTTTGCTCTTTGTACTAATATTCCCTTCGAAATAGTCATGTTCGTCAATGAATTTTCACCAGAATGCTGTTGTATACTTGATTTCCCTCCGTACCGCAACCTCGTGCACACAAACGAGGGCTCCACAGCCACAAGGCTGCAACTTAGGCATGATTTCACGTGTCTCCTTCGCAAGGTCTCTTGAAGAAAAAAACTAATTGAACTTTAGATTTAAAGAGGTGTGGTTATAGGTGGTTATACTTGTTATTGGCGATTTTATAAGCCCCGGTCGCAATTCGTGGCCGATCCTCTGCCAAATTATGACAAAACATGTGCCCAAACCTTCGAAGTAGGAATTTTGCCCCGAGGATGGCATCTTCGTGCGAGACAGCCCACTAGTCCTTGATATTTCGATGGTATGAGAAGTGTTTTTAATCGTAAAGAACTCAATTTTGCAAGCCAAATTCGGCGACCCTAGAGTCTCCGAAACCATCTAAGCTTCGTGGAAGTTCCCATACATCTTTTCCTGTAGATGCCGATCGATATAGAATGCGCCTCGATCGGAGTTCTTATGCCATGGCAGCGACCTCGTTACTGAAACTGTGCATTCTACCCAGATTTTGGACATATCAAGTATGTTGACCCACACGTCCCATGTGAAATTGTTCTTTCTCAGTAGTAGACGCAAGACAACACAGAAGAAGAACCTAAAGGAATCCACGTGACTAAAAACTTGGTATCGATGGTGCGAAGTAGGCCTTTTTTGCTCTTTGTACTAATATTCCTTTCGAAATAGTCATGTTCGTCAATGAATTTTCACCAGAATGCTGTTGTATACTTGATTTCCCTCCGTACCGCAACCTCGTGCACACAAACGAGGGCTCCACAGCCACAAGGCTGCAACTTAGGCATGATTTCACGTGTCTCCTTCGCAAGGTCTCTTGAAGAAAAAAAACTAATTGAACTTTAGATTTAAAGAGGTGTGGTTATAGGTGGTTATACTTGTTATTGGCGATTTCATAAGCCCCGGTCGCAATTCGTGGCCGATCCTCTGCCAAATTATGACAAAACATGTGCCCAAACCTTTGAAGTAGGAATTTTGCCCCGAGGATGGCATCTTCGTGCGAGACAGCCCACTAGTCCGTGATATTTCGATGGTACGAGGAGTGTTTTTAATCGTAAAGAACTCAATTTTGCAAGCCAAAATCGGCGACCTTAGAGTCTCCGAAAACATCTAAGCTTCGCGGAATTTCCGATACAACTTTTCCTGTAGATGCCGATCGATATAGAATGCGCCTCGATCGGAGTTCGTATGCCATGGCAGCGACCTCGTTACTGAAACTGTGCATTCTACCCAGATTTTGGACATATCAAGTATGTTGACCCACACATCCCATGTGAAATTGTTCTTTCTCAGTAGTACACGCAAGACAACACAGAAGAAGAACCTAAAGGAATACACGTGACTAAAAACTTGGTATCGATGGTGCGAAGTAGGCCTTTTTTGCTCTTGGTACTAAAATTCCCTTCGAAATAGTCATGTTCGTCAAGGAATTTTCACCAGAATGCTGTTGTATACTTGATTTCCCTCCTTACCGCAACCTCGTGCACACAAACGAGGGCTCCACAGCCACAAGGCTGCAACTTAGGCATGATTTCACGTGTCTCCTTCGCAAGGTCTCTTGAAGAAAAAAAACTAATTGAACTTTAGATTTAAAGAGGTGTGGTTATAGGTGGTTATACTTGTTATTGGCGATTTCATAAGCCCCGGTCGCAATTCGTGGCCGATCCTCTGCCAAATTATGACAAAACATGTGCCCAAACCTTTGAAGTAGGAATTTTGCCCCGAGGATGGCAGCGACGTGCGAGACAGCCCACTAGTCCGTGATATTTCGATGGTACGAGGAGTGTTTTTAATCGTAAAGAACTCAATTTTGCAAGCCAAAATCGGCGACCTTAGAGTCTCCGAAACCATCTAAGCTTCGTGGAATTTCCGATACAACTTTTCCTGTAGATGCCGATCGATATAGAATGCGCCTCGATCGGAGTTCTTATGCCATGGCAGCGACCTCGTTACTGAAACTGTGCATTCTACCCAGATTTTGGACATATCAAGTATGTTGACCCACACGTCCCATGTGAAATTGTTCTTTCTCAGTAGTAGACGCAAGACAACACAGAAGAAGAACCTAAAGGAATCCACGTGACTAAAAACTTGGTATCGATGGTGCGAAGTAGGCCTTTTTTGCTCTTTGTACTAATATTCCCTTCGAAATAGTCATGTTCGTCAATGAATTTTCACCAGAATGCTGTTGTATACTTGATTTCCCTCCGTACCGCAACCTCGTGCACACAAACGAGGGCTCCACAGCCACAAGGCTGCAACTTAGGCATGATTTCACGTGTCTCCTTCGCAAGGTCTCTTGAAGAAAAAAAACTAATTGAACTTTAGATTTAAAGAGGTGTGGTTATAGGTGGTTATACTTGTTATTGGCGATTTCATAAGCCCCGGTCGCAATTCGTGGCCGATCCTCTGCCAAATTATGACAAAACATGTGCCCAAACCTTTGAAGTAGGAATTTTGCCCCGAGGATGGCATCTTCGTGCGAGACAGCCCACTAGTCCGTGATATTTCGATGGTACGAGGAGTGTTTTTAATCGTAAAGAACTCAATTTTGCAAGCCAAAATCGGCGACCTTAGAGTCTCCGAAACCATCTAAGCTTCGTGGAATTTCCGATACAACTTTTCCTGTAGATGCCGATCGATATAGAATGCGCCTCGATCGGAGTTCGTATGCCATGGCAGCGACCTCGTTACTGAAACTGTGCATTCTACCCAGATTTTGGACATATCAAGTATGTTGACCCACACATCCCATGTGAAATTGTTCTTTCTCAGTAGTACACGCAAGACAACACAGAAGAAGAACCTAAAGGAATACACGTGACTAAAAACTTGGTATCGATGGTGCGAAGTAGGCCTTTTTTGCTCTTGGTACTAAAATTCCCTTCGAAATAGTCATGTTCGTCAAGGAATTTTCACCAGAATGCTGTTGTATACTTGATTTCCCTCCTTACCGCAACCTCGTGCACACAAACGAGGGCTCCACAGCCACAAGGCTGCAACTTAGGCATGATTTCACGTGTCTCCTTCGCAAGGTCTCTTGAAGAAAAAAACTAATTGAACTTTAGATTTAAAGAGGTGTGGTTATAGGTGGTTATACTTGTTATTGGCGATTTTATAAGCCCCGGTCGCAATTCGTGGCCGATCCTCTGCCAAATTATGACAAAACATGTGCCCAAACCTTCGAAGTAGGAATTTTGCCCCGAGGATGGCATCTTCGTGCGAGACAGCCCACTAGTCCTTGATATTTCGATGGTATGAGAAGTGTTTTTAATCGTAAAGAACTCAATTTTGCAAGCCAAATTCGGCGACCCTAGAGTCTCCGAAACCATCTAAGCTTCGTGGAAGTTCCCATACATCTTTTCCTGTAGATGCCGATCGATATAGAATGCGCCTCGATCGGAGTTCTTATGCCATGGCAGCGACCTCGTTACTGAAACTGTGCATTCTACCCAGATTTTGGACATATCAAGTATGTTGACCCACACGTCCCATGTGAAATTGTTCTTTCTCAGTAGTAGACGCAAGACAACACAGAAGAAGAACCTAAAGGAATCCACGTGACTAAAAACTTGGTATCGATGGTGCGAAGTAGGCCTTTTTTGCTCTTTGTACTAATATTCCCTTCGAAATAGTCATGTTCGTCAATGAATTTTCACCAGAATGCTGTTGTATACTTGATTTCCCTCCGTACCGCAACCTCGTGCACACAAACGAGGGCTCCACAGCCACAAGGCTGCAACTTAGGCATGATTTCACGTGTCTCCTTCGCAAGGTCTCTTGAAGAAAAAAAACTAATTGAACTTTAGATTTAAAGAGGTGTGGTTATAGGTGGTTATACTTGTTATTGGCGATTTCATAAGCCCCGGTCGCAATTCGTGGCCGATCCTCTGCCAAATTATGACAAAACATGTGCCCAAACCTTTGAAGTAGGAATTTTGCCCCGAGGATGTCATCTTCGTGCGAGACAGCCCACTAGTCCGTGATATTTCGATGGTACGAGGAGTGTTTTTAATCGTAAAGAACTCAATTTTGCAAGCCAAAATCGGCGACCTTAGAGTCTCCGAAACCATCTAAGCTTCGTGGAATTTCCGATACAACTTTTCCTGTAGATGCCGATCGATATAGAATGCGCCTCGATCGGAGTTCGTATGCCATGGCAGCGACCTCGTTACTGAAACTGTGCATTCTACCCAGATTTTGGACATATCAAGTATGTTGACCCACACATCCCATGTGAAATTGTTCTTTCTCAGTAGTACACGCAAGACAACACAGAAGAAGAACCTAAAGGAATACACGTGACTAAAAACTTGGTATCGATGGTGCGAAGTAGGCCTTTTTTGCTCTTGGTACTAAAATTCCCTTCGAAATAGTCATGTTCGGCAAGGAATTTTCACCAGAATGCTGTTGTATACTTGATTTCCCTCCGTACCGCAACCTCGTGCACACAAACGAGGGCTCCACAGCCACAAGGCTGCAACTTAGGCATGATTTCACGTGTCTCCTTCGCAAGGTCTCTTGAAGAAAAAAACTAATTGAACTTTAGATTTAAAGAGGTGTGGTTATAGGTGGTTATACTTGTTATTGGCGATTTCATAAGCCCCGGTCGCAATTCGTGGCCGATCCTCTGCCAAATTATGACAAAACATGTGCCCAAACCTTTGAAGTAGGAATTTTGCCCCGAGGATGGCAGCGACGTGCGAGACAGCCCACTAGTCCTTGATATTTCGATGGTATGAGAAGTGTTTTTAATCGTAAAGAACTCAATTTTGCAAGCCAAATTCGGCGACCCTAGAGTCTCCGAAACCATCTAAGCTTCGTGGAAGTTCCCATACATCTTTTCCTGTAGATGCCGATCGATATAGAATGCGCCTCGATCGGAGTTCTTATGCCATGGCAGCGACCTCGTTACTGAAACTGTGCATTCTACCCAGATTTTGGACATATCAAGTATGTTGACCCACACGTCCCATGTGAAATTGTTCTTTCTCAGTAGTAGACGCAAGACAACACAGAAGAAGAACCTAAAGGAATCCACGTGACTAAAAACTTGGTATCGATGGTGCGAAGTAGGCCTTTTTTGCTCTTTGTACTAATATTCCCTTCGAAATAGTCATGTTCGTCAATGAATTTTCACCAGAATGCTGTTGTATACTTGATTTCCCTCCGTACCGCAACCTCGTGCACACAAACGAGGGCTCCACAGCCACAAGGCTGCAACTTAGGCATGATTTCACGTGTCTCCTTCGCAAGGTCTCTTGAAGAAAAAAAACTAATTGAACTTTAGATTTAAAGAGGTGTGGTTATAGGTGGTTATACTTGTTATTGGCGATTTCATAAGCCCCGGTCGCAATTCGTGGCCGATCCTCTGCCAAATTATGACAAAACATGTGCCCAAACCTTTGAAGTAGGAATTTTGCCCCGAGGATGGCATCTTCGTGCGAGACAGCCCACTAGTCCGTGATATTTCGATGGTACGAGGAGTGTTTTTAATCGTAAAGAACTCAATTTTGCAAGCCAAAATCGGCGACCTTAGAGTCTCCGAAACCATCTAAGCTTCGTGGAATTTCCGATACAACTTTTCCTGTAGATGCCGATCGATATAGAATGCGCCTCGATCGGAGTTCGTATGCCATGGCAGCGACCTCGTTACTGAAACTGTGCATTCTACCCAGATTTTGGACATATCAAGTATGTTGACCCACACATCCCATGTGAAATTGTTCTTTCTCAGTAGTACACGCAAGACAACACAGAAGAAGAACCTAAAGGAATACACGTGACTAAAAACTTGGTATCGATGGTGCGAAGTAGGCCTTTTTTGCTCTTGGTACTAAAATTCCCTTCGAAATAGTCATGTTCGTCAAGGAATTTTCACCAGAATGCTGTTGTATACTTGATTTCCCTCCTTACCGCAACCTCGTGCACACAAACGAGGGCTCCACAGCCACAAGGCTGCAACTTAGGCATGATTTCACGTGTCTCCTTCGCAAGGTCTCTTGAAGAAAAAAACTAATTGAACTTTAGATTTAAAGAGGTGTGGTTATAGGTGGTTATACTTGTTATTGGCGATTTTATAAGCCCCGGTCGCAATTCGTGGCCGATCCTCTGCCAAATTATGACAAAACATGTGCCCAAACCTTCGAAGTAGGAATTTTGCCCCGAGGATGGCATCTTCGTGCGAGACAGCCCACTAGTCCTTGATATTTCGATGGTATGAGAAGTGTTTTTAATCGTAAAGAACTCAATTTTGCAAGCCAAATTCGGCGACCCTAGAGTCTCCGAAACCATCTAAGCTTCGTGGAAGTTCCCATACATCTTTCCTGTAGATGCCGATCGATATAGAATGCGCCTCGATCGGAGTTCTTATGCCATGGCAGCGACCTCGTTACTGAAACTGTGCATTCTACCCAGATTTTGGACATATCAAGTATGTTGACCCACACGTCCCATGTGAAATTGTTCTTTCTCAGTAGTAGACGCAAGACAACACAGAAGAAGAACCTAAAGGAATCCACGTGACTAAAAACTTGGTATCGATGGTGCGAAGTAGGCCTTTTTTGCTCTTTGTACTAATATTCCTTTCGAAATAGTCATGTTCGTCAATGAATTTTCACCAGAATGCTGTTGTATACTTGATTTCCCTCCGTACCGCAACCTCGTGCACACAAACGAGGGCTCCACAGCCACAAGGCTGCAACTTAGGCATGATTTCACGTGTCTCCTTCGCAAGGTCTCTTGAAGAAAAAAAACTAATTGAACTTTAGATTTAAAGAGGTGTGGTTATAGGTGGTTATACTTGTTATTGGCGATTTCATAAGCCCCGGTCGCAATTCGTGGCCGATCCTCTGCCAAATTATGACAAAACATGTGCCCAAACCTTTGAAGTAGGAATTTTGCCCCGAGGATGGCATCTTCGTGCGAGACAGCCCACTAGTCCGTGATATTTCGATGGTACGAGGAGTGTTTTTAATCGTAAAGAACTCAATTTTGCAAGCCAAAATCGGCGACCTTAGAGTCTCCGAAACCATCTAAGCTTCGTGGAATTTCCGATACAACTTTTCCTGTAGATGCCGATCGATATAGAATGCGCCTCGATCGGAGTTCGTATGCCATGGCAGCGACCTCGTTACTGAAACTGTGCATTCTACCCAGATTTTGGACATATCAAGTATGTTGACCCACACATCCCATGTGAAATTGTTCTTTCTCAGTAGTACACGCAAGACAACACAGAAGAAGAACCTAAAGGAATACACGTGACTAAAAACTTGGTATCGATGGTGCGAAGTAGGCCTTTTTTGCTCTTGGTACTAAAATTCCCTTCGAAATAGTCATGTTCGTCAAGGAATTTTCACCAGAATGCTGTTGTATACTTGATTTCCCTCCTTACCGCAACCTCGTGCACACAAACGAGGGCTCCACAGCCACAAGGCTGCAACTTAGGCATGATTTCACGTGTCTCCTTCGCAAGGTCTCTTGAAGAAAAAAACTAATTGAACTTTAGATTTAAAGAGGTGTGGTTATAGGTGGTTATACTTGTTATTGGCGATTTTATAAGCCCCGGTCGCAATTCGTGGCCGATCCTCTGCCAAATTATGACAAAACATGTGCCCAAACCTTCGAAGTAGGAATTTTGCCCCGAGGATGGCATCTTCGTGCGAGACAGCCCACTAGTCCTTGATATTTCGATGGTATGAGAAGTGTTTTTAATCGTAAAGAACTCAATTTTGCAAGCCAAATTCGGCGACCCTAGAGTCTCCGAAACCATCTAAGCTTCGTGGAAGTTCCCATACATCTTTTCCTGTAGATGCCGATCGATATAGAATGCGCCTCGATCGGAGTTCTTATGCCATGGCAGCGACCTCGTTACTGAAACTGTGCATTCTACCCAGATTTTGGACATATCAAGTATGTTGACCCACACGTCCCATGTGAAATTGTTCTTTCTCAGTAGTAGACGCAAGACAACACAGAAGAAGAACCTAAAGGAATCCACGTGACTAAAAACTTGGTATCGATGGTGCGAAGTAGGCCTTTTTTGCTCTTTGTACTAATATTCCTTTCGAAATAGTCATGTTCGTCAATGAATTTTCACCAGAATGCTGTTGTATACTTGATTTCCCTCCGTACCGCAACCTCGTGCACACAAACGAGGGCTCCACAGCCACAAGGCTGCAACTTAGGCATGATTTCACGTGTCTCCTTCGCAAGGTCGCTTGAAGAAAAAAAACTAATTGAACTTTAGATTTAAAGAGGTGTGGTTATAGGTGGTTATACTTGTTATTGGCGATTTCATAAGCCCCGGTCGCAATTCGTGGCCGATCCTCTGCCAAATTATGACAAAACATGTGCCCAAACCTTTGAAGTAGGAATTTTGCCCCGAGGATGGCATCTTCGTGCGAGACAGCCCACTAGTCCGTGATATTTCGATGGTACGAGGAGTGTTTTTAATCGTAAAGAACTCAATTTTGCAAGCCAAAATCGGCGACCTTAGAGTCTCCGAAACCATCTAAGCTTCGTGGAATTTCCGATACAACTTTTCCTGTAGATGCCGATCGATATAGAATGCGCCTCGATCGGAGTTCGTATGCCATGGCAGCGACCTCGTTACTGAAACTGTGCATTCTACCCAGATTTTGGACATATCAAGTATGTTGACCCACACATCCCATGTGAAATTGTTCTTTCTCAGTAGTACACGCAAGACAACACAGAAGAAGAACCTAAAGGAATACACGTGACTAAAAACTTGGTATCGATGGTGCGAAGTAGGCCTTTTTTGCTCTTGGTACTAAAATTCCCTTCGAAATAGTCATGTTCGTCAAGGAATTTTCACCAGAATGCTGTTGTATACTTGATTTCCCTCCTTACCGCAACCTCATGCACACAAACGAGGGCTCCACAGCCACAAGGCTGCAACTTAGGCATGATTTCACGTGTCTCCTTCGCAAAGTCTCTTGAAGAAAAAAACTAATTGAACTTTAGATTTAAAGAGGTGTGGTTATAGGTGGTTATACTTGTTATTGGCGATTTTATAAGCCCCGGTCGCAATTCGTGGCCGATCCTCTGCCAAATTATGACAAAACATGTTCCCAAACCTTCGAAGCAGGATTCATGGCTCTTATCAATGGCTATGGTTGCCGCTCTGCAGCGCTGGTCCCCTGGAGCCTTAGCACAACGACTTGCTTGTCGTCTACTACAGACAAGCTCTCTTTTCGCAAGCTTTGCTCCGGCTCCGGTGATGAAGTGGCAAGGACGGTGGCCGCTGCCTTTAGCTCGTTCTAGTGCTTGTTGTTGCTAGGTGATCCAAGAACTTATTTGCAATTTTATTACTTTTTAGCTTTTTTACTGATGTTGCCGATTATTAATAGATCAGTGGCCTTTTCGCAAAAAAGATAACTGAAGTTGTCGCTCCAAATTAGTTTGTGTATGTCTTTTCTCTTTTCTATTTAATTTGTCTACTATTTAAGCTCAATCCTACATGGTGTAGTTCAGAAGTTTTTTGACACAAAAGCGTTTGAAAGTGCCGTCATATAATTTCAGATCTCTCCTGGGCACGTTCTGTCTCCTTCATATATAGCCATATTGGAAATGGCATAATATGGTCGATAAAAAAATGCCCGAATACGTCTCAGTATTAGTCGTACTGGCCATTTACTCTCCGCAAAAAAGTCAAGTACCGTTCCCAAGCAAGCATGAGTGCCCTACTTGCATGGCTTGGTGACAAGCAAAACGCCACTTAGAGTACCAAGAATTCAGATTTGGCAAGGTGGTCAAAAAATGAATGAAGCTAGTATCAAAACCACTTTGTTTTGGTACAATATAATCGGCAGCGCAATTGAACAATCATGACACTACCGCTATTTGGGGGCAACGTTCCACTCATCCTTATAAATATATGAGCCGTAGAGTCATCATTTGGGGGCAACGTTGCCCCCAAAATGATTTTTTCTTTTTGAGGAATGCCCCCAAATGAAGTTAGGAAGCCGAGGAAAGAAGAGGGACGAGAGAAACTGTGACCAATTCTATAAGAAAAGATACCAATGTTTAGAATATTAAAGTAGTATCATTGGATTCTTTATACTCCATATGATACATTTAATAATGTATTTATTTGGTATGCAGATATTATTGTATTCTTGTATATATTTTGTCAAACTTTAAAAAAATTGACATAAAGTTTGACAAAAATATATACAAGAATACAATAATATCTATGGAAGACTGACCAATTTCAGCAAATAGAGAACTAAAATAAAGCAAAGTAAACTAAATTAAATACAAGAAAAATAAAACAAGACAGTAATAAAAGCTTTAACAGGTCTTCCGAAGAGAAAAATGTCACAATCAAGTTGAGGTGGTGGACTTTCCCCAAGCTTATTTGATTGCTAGAAGTTTGATGATTGATTTCTATCTCCCCGGAAACGGCGCCAGAAAATTAACTCTCTTCATGGCACCAATCTGTATTGGACACCTTTGTTGGGACTCCAAGCGCATATTGATGTAGCAAGCTTGTTTTCCCCACAATGGTAACTCGGGGTTTAAATATCGAACTCTTGGGGAGATGTGTGAAGAGAAAACTTCTCGCTCCTAGGTCCAGTCAAGGATCTGCAAAACAATAATTAAAACAATCGTGTGCCCCCGATATCAAGTGGTTGTCAGTCACGGTCAGAATGATATATAGGGCAAAAGAAATAAAAAACTAGACTCAATACTGAAATTAAACTAAAGCAAACATTCAAATAAAATAGTAAAGTAATAGGCAAGCCAATGGACGAGTAAATAACTGCTAAAGGATTTTTAATTTGGGTTTTATGACACCGGCAAAATCTGGACACAGCAAAGAAATAAATGCAAAATAAATATAAACATAGTTGTTTTTGGTGATTAAAAAGGTCCCAGGGCTCATGGGTTCACTTGTCTACTCTCTCATAATTTTGGTGGCACGAATATAGCATAATTGGATAGTTATACAGCAAGACAGAGATTTCTTTGATAATATTCATGGGGGCATCACCACCACGCTAGAATGGAGCTCTCATGGACGACCTCCAGTGGCGGTTCGAGCGGGACAAACAAATCATGTGCGGCCGGTCTAGCACCAGTGGCGGTGGAGATGGTGAGAAGAGAACCACCGCCACTAGTGCTCCCCCCACCAGTGCTTGTGCCCGTCCACTGGTGCTCCGCCACCAATGACTGTGCCCATCCACAGCCACTGTTCTAAGCTCAAAACAGCCACTGGTGACCTCACACTCGAGACCCCTGAAAATCGTAAAATTCATAATAAAATATGATTGTTTTTTGTAAATTATTCACTTTTCATGCTTTATATTATGGAGCAATAATATAAGTGATTTTGGTTGGAATAAGTAATTCCGGGGCCGAGCCCCCGATTCTGGAGGAGGGAGAGGCGCTTCCGAGGACCAAGGGAGGGGCGAGATATCCGCTCGAGGCGTTGGAGCTTGTGAGTCTGCTCTCCTCATCTCCCTTCTTGCTAGGTCCATTTTGCCGGCCCGCGCTCATGATTCTTCTTCTTCTTTTGCCAGGTGAGGGGCTTGGTCGAGGCCGTGTGCACTCTTCCCGCCCTCAAGGCTCAGGTTGGGGTGCTTTCGGCGGCCTTGGATGCCGAGACCTCGAAGGCTACCCTTGCCTTGACTGAGCTGGCTTCGGAGAGGGTGCGGCGGGAGGCTGTTGAGGCTGAGCTTTCTCGGGTGTCGGTGGAGCTTGCGGCCATGGAGGCGAGGGCTCGCCTTGCCGAGGAGGGCCAGGAGGATGCGATCGCGAAGACCAGTCGTGCCGAGGAGGACTTGGTGGTGGCCAGCCTCAACGTGGAGCACGCCCGAGTGGAGGTCGCTTCTCTCAAGGCGGAGTCGGAGGATGCGGGGTTCGGACCGGTGTTCGCTCCTCGTGCTCGCGCCCCTTCGGATAGCCGCCCGAAGGTGGTCTCGCTCCTACTTGCCCAGGCTTCGGAGATTCGAGAGATGGTACTCTGTCTGAAGGGCTCCCCTCAGCCAGATCTTCCCCCGTGTCGTACGATGGATGAGGCGAGTAGGGTGCTCACTTCACAGGTGGAGCTTCTTGAGCCTGCCGTGAAGAGGTGCCTTCTGAGTACGGGTGCTCGACTTGTTTCGTCGGCAGTCGCTGCTATCCTGGACGGTGGTGCCGGGACTAGCGGTCTTGAGGGTGAGATGTCTCACGGGGCGAAGAAGTTTCTGGCAGACCAGGGAGCTCCTCTTCGCGCTCTGGCTCGACGCTTCGTGCGTTGCCTTAAGCCTGCTCTTCAGGAGAGCGGTGGTGGGGCTTGAGTCTTGTTGCCCTTCGAGGCGTCAAGGTACCCCAACTGCTTACTTATGCGATGTTGCATATCCACTTATGACATAGCCTCATGACTTGCATGTTCTAGGCTTAGACATAGGGGTTGTAAGGCAGCCTTTTTGATGTGCTTTATGCTTTGCTATGTAGTCAACATTGTCGGGAATGTCAACTTAGCTCGGCATGTATTTTCTTATGTTTTTGCCATGTGGTCAACATTATCGGAAATGTTAACTTGGCTCAACATTTGTTCTTTGGAGTACTCTATTTCCTTGTTAGCGAAGTACTTTATTTCCTTAGTTTATACAGCTCGCGATCATTCGCTATGATCAATTGCTGTCACCGTTGGGATGCGACTTTGCTTCGGCGCCTTAGGCCATGGTTACGAGCAATGGATCCTAGTACCCTGGTGGGGGTCGCTATCGATATGCCGGTGGTGATCCGGACACTTCGACCTGCCGTTCGGGGAAATTCATGCGGAATTCCTCCTCTTCGGACTTCAGGAAGCTATGCTTTCCCGCGATTATTATGGAGCCTTAACTCGGTTACTATCATGCAGGCCCGTATGCGACGGCTCGCACATGGGTAGCACGGTTCTCCGAGGTAAGTAAGCTCATGCATAACTCGCTCATTTACGGTTCTCCTTAAATGCGTTTTGAGGAGCTTCCGGCCCTCGGGGGACTTGGTTCTACTTGGCGGATGGCCTCGAGGCACGCTAGGATCCATCAAGGAACGGGTCGCTGGTGGCGACTTATGTCCGGAGACATTTTTGGGTGACGCGTGAGCCAACGTAGGCCCTTCAGCGTCCCTCGGCGAGCGGCACTAGGGTAGCAACTCGGTTTTGGGGATCGTCCCTTCATGACATTGCTGTTCGACGGTGTTCCCTTTACGACGGTGGGTCGTACGAGTGTCTCGTGTCACTCTTTATGAAGGACTTGTTTTTATTGATGCCCCGCCTGCTTGTCTTAATCGATGGAAATTTAAAATACGAAAATACAAATTAGTGTTCAGGCCTCGCCGGCATACATAGCAAGCATAGTTTCATACACAACAACAAATTTGGCCACATATCATTCCTCCAAAGGCGCGGGCACATCGTGTTCTTGTATCATCTTCCTCTTGGCCAAGAACCAAGCACGCGTCGGTTCATCCATGAGGCTGAAGTCCGCTGTCATGATCCTTGTCTCCTCAGCGAGCATAGCGGCCGCGGCGGCAGTTCTGGTCGCTGCTGCATTGGCCTCCTCGATGGCGAGCTTCCTCTTTTGCAAGTCGAGGAATTCCTTCATTTGCTCCTCCTTTAGTTGAAGCATCTTCTCCTTCACGGCCTCTTTCTCGGACCACATCTTCTTGAGTGTCTCGTCGAAGGCAAGGTTGGAAGCCTCACGCTTGGCGTCCAACTTGGAGTTGTTTCTCCCCCTAGGCCGGACGGCACGGCTTGCTGTCTCGGTGTGGCTGGAGGCCTCGAGGTCGATGACGTTGCAGTCGCGCTTCTTCCCATCGCCGAGGCTCTTCTTGGTGGCCACATAAACATCTTGCCACTTCGGGGCCTCCTTGAGGATCCGCCAACAATGGATTAAGCCAAACGGTTTCTTGTACATCACTTTGAAGTACTCCAAAGCTTGATACGCCTGCCAAAAATGAGGACGACACATTGTTCAGCACAAACAAAAACACATGAGAAGAGGACAATGTTGAACACAACTCACCATGTCGCCGACGCCGCTGACCGGCCTCGCCTTCACCGAACAGGTTGCGGCTGCTATCGAAAGAAGAGGCAGGGAAAGGGCGGGGCACCTTCATCGGCAGGCTTGGCATCATGACTGGGGACGCATTGAGGTCGAGCGCATCGCCGGCTGCTGCGGACGGAGCCCAGCTCGCCGGCGTCGAAGTCGTGTCGGGCGATTCCAACGATGGCCTTGAAGCCGGCGTGGTCGGCGGGGGTGGCGGTGGGCGGCTCACCATGCTAGACTTCGTGCTCGCCGCCGTGGCCGGCAAGCCGTCGGGCGGCAATGCGCCCTGTGCCAACTTGCCAAAGAGGAGAATGGTACGCAACGGCAAGGGTAGCTTCCTGGAGGCACCGCTCCCTTTCCTCCTCAAGCTCCTTCTCTTTGGCGGCGGCTTGCTCAGCATCCCTTGCCAGCTTGCGCACCCGCCGTTGGCCCCTCTTCTGGGACTTGATGGTCCTCGCCTGCGGGGTCATCTCCTTCTTCGGTTTCCTCGGCCGAGTCAGGGTGGCGGGAACAGCTGGGTCTAGGGCTGCTACAGCTGCGGCGGGGGCGGCTTGCTCGGGGTTGGCGCCGGCGAGAAGGGCAGGATTTCTTGCCGCCATGAGAGGAGAGCGCGCGGGAGGCAGTGGGGAAGAAAGGGTGGCAAATGAAATTTAGGTTGGGTCGCAGATAGGGGGGCTCTTGTAAAACTACCTCTTATAGACACCTAAATCAGTGTCATTGTACATGTTCTAAGTTTCTAATTAACTGCTTTTCTTCAATCATAACCACCTCGGATTCCTTTGATGTGTAATCCGGTGGGATTCATATGTTTAAACTTTTTCCTTTATCATAATATGATACCGGTAATAGACATGCATTGCCACCTAGATAATAGTAATATCATAATATGATACCGGTAACATAACATTTTTCAAAACACAATGTCTCATGTAAAGCAAATTAAAGACTGCACTAGGATACCAATTCTATGATATTATTTGTACGATCGTAGTAACATATTACTCCCACTGTGACCAGATCGAGGTATCGATTCCGACAAAGGAGCATGTCTACAGCAGAGGCTCGTGCAGTCGTGCTGCCTGCTGCGTTAGAAAAATGGTATCACGTGAAGATGAGTTGAACAGCTAGCAGCCAAAAATGATGAAAAGGTACTTCGCACGTGCGCACGTATAGAAAAAGGAGTCCGTAACTTTTACACAAAACGATGACATACTCGGTACCGCAGATTTTTCTTACAAGTGTCCTTGTCGTCGTCCGAGGAATCACCAGCAGCACGCAATAAAAAGATTAGGAACCAACCTTTGGTAAAAAAAAATTAGGAACCAACCAACTAACTAATTGCCATTTTACTTCCTTCTTCTTTTTACCTTCTTTACTTTCCTGAGAGGAGAAAAAGAATGTGCTTGATTTGATGCTTGCTTGTTGCTCGGTTCAGGTGTTCTTGAAGATGAGGAGCTGCAGGTGCTACAGGCCGGCCCGTTCTTCATCTCGCCGCCCCTGCTGCCGTCGATCGCGGGCAGCCAGGCTAAGCCAGCTGTTCATTGCCAAAGGAGAAGCAATAAAAGTGGTTGTGTGCATCTATTGATGCAGAGGCCGGGGATCCTTTCCCCTTTTCGAAAAAAAAACAAAAAAACATAGCATTGGGCACAGGAGGAGCACGGAGTAAAATAAAAAACATACGAAGAAAAAAGCACGGTGATCGAGTCCACCCGCCGCCGCCCGCCGTGCGTATCTCTGACTGAGTGTGTGTGGTGTGGAGGCTTGGAATCTGGAAGGGTTCAGTTAAACTCTTCGCTGGCCGATGCATGTTAAGGGCAGCTCCAGCGGGACGACCCAAACGGACGGCTTTTTGTGTCCGTTTTGGTCGGTTTGGGTCGCGGGCCGTACAGAATTGGCTCCGCTGTCCGGCTGTCGTCGCTCGGTGCTCCGACACCGGGGGCGTGCAGCCACGTCCCCCTTTCAGGTTCGGTAGGGGCGTCTGGGGTGGAGACCATATGATCGCCAGACGAGGCCCTACTGGGCCGGCGAGGCAAAGTGGTAGGGGTACGCGCTAGTCCAAGAACAGACGTACGCCTGATTTTTACCCAGGTTCGGGCCACCCGGAGGTGTAAAACCCTACGTCCTGCCTGTCTGAGCTGATATTGATTACGGATCAAATGTTTACAGGTTGCCGGGCAAGCTCCCGGGCTTTCTCTCAGTGGCTAGGCACTCCTTACCGCTCTCTGCTGGCTGCCTGCTGGAGCCACTAAGCATCTATCGAGCGAGCTTCGTCCGAACCAATTAACTGACCAACCGACTAACCTGTCCCCAAAAAAACCCCTCAGACCGTTGGCATGGGTCCTCCTTTTATACACAAGGGGATGCCACATGTGCCACGGTGCATGGGCTACAAGTGTCCAACGGGGAGGCATGCGACTCTCCCTGGTGAGTTGGTGGCATGCATGGGTGCCACCTCCGCTGCTAGGGGCCTAAGACCCTAGGGTAGGATTGGACAACCACTGTTCCTTCGACCCGACGGGTAATTACCCGTCGGTCGGCTTGTTTACTGAGCCGCGCACCTTACTCCCTGCCTTGGTGGGACCGCGCGTTCCGCGCTCGCCACGCGCCCGTGTGGCGCTGTCCAGCGGGCCCCACGACCCGAGGCGGGGGCACGCGTCCTGGAGCCTCCAGTCCCCGCAAGTCGGCCCGGGAAGCACCCGGGCCCAGCGCGCCCGGGAACTTCCTCCCGGGAAGCAGCTTCCCGGGAGGTGCCTAGTCGGGAATATTCCGGGAGGCCCTGCTTCTAAATGGGGTAGTTATGGCCACTCCGCGCATTACTCCCAGTGATTAGGAGTTATCCCCGCGCACCCGTAGGGTATGGAACCGGCCGTTACCAAACGACCGGGCGTCATAAAGCTTCCACTGTTGGCAACGGGGAGCAACACTTTGCCCTTTTGCCTCCATCCTCTTCCGCATCTCGCATCCCTGTGCTCTTGCCAGCTTCCACCCTCGCTCCTCATGGTGCCCCCCACCACCAGAAAGGGGAAGGAGGTCCAGTCTTCGAAGAAGCCCGCGACCAGCAAGACCGAGGCGGCACTCAAAGCGGCCGCTGCCAAGGACCAGAAGAGGCGGGAGATGCGCGCGAAAGTAGCCTTCTTCCGCCCCGGCTACAACGGCGAGGCGCTGGGGAAGCTCCGGCACGCCGTCGCCTCCAACTTCAACGAGCACGGGGAGACGCGGATCTTCCCGGCGGGCGTCGAACACCAGGATAACGACTTCCGGGTGTTCGCGCGCTTCCTCCTCTGCGGCATGGTGCCGCCCTTCTCTCTGTTCCTCCACGCGCCGATGGAGTCCTATCAGCTGCGGGTGGCGCAGCTCCACCCCACCTCGCTCTTCCTCCTCGCCACCTTCCAGTTCCTCTGCGAGGCGTTCGTGGGGGTGATGCCGTCGGTGGGGCTCTTCCGGCATTACTTTTACCCGCGCATCGACAATGCGAAGGCGATGTCGTCGGGGGTGGTTTTCCGTGCCCGCGACCAGATGAAGTCGGAGTTCATCGTCTGGTCGGGGAAGAAGATCGAAAAAGAATGGCGGGGCGACTGGTGCTGGGTCCGAGTGGAGGACCCCCAGGAGTTCATCCAGCCGCCGACGGGGCTGCCGGTGCCCCAGATCGGCTGGCAGGACAGGTAAGCACCCCGCGGGAAGCAGGTGCTCGAGGAGAGCGAAGGCGGGTCCGAGCCCAGCTGGCCCTCCCTCCGGTCGCTGGACGACGAGGCGGGCCAGGTGGCTGCGTCCCCGGAAGTCGTCGCCGTGGAGGACGACGACGAGGAAAGCAGCGACAGCGCGCCCCTGATCCTGAGAAGGTCGAGGTCGTTCGCGGCGGCCGCAGCCACTTCTTCAACAGCGACGTCTGCCCCGGCAGCGGCCGCCGCTCCTGGGGCGCCCGTTGGTACCACGACGGCATCCGGGGCAACAGGGGGCGCGAGTGCCTCGGCGGCGGCCCCTGTCTTGCTGGCGGCCGCCGGCTCCGCGGCGGGAACCGACTCCGGGGTGCTCGCCGGCACCCCGGCAACGTTAGCACCTGCGGGGGCCTTCGGCGCCCCGGCGACGGCCTTCGCTCCGGTAGCGGGGGCCTCTGCGAGCTTGGCGCCCGGCGGTGCGGCGGCATCGCCATCGACACCTGGAGCTCTCCGGGTCACGACGACACCGTGGGCGCCCACGGCGCTGCCCGCCCGGGGGTCTTTCGGGGCTTCGCGCTCCGGCGCAACCCTCCGAAGTCCTCCTCACTGGCGGGCGCCAGCAAGAGGGCGAGGAGTGATTCCCTGACCGGCTCGCCAAGTAAGAGGACGCGCGCGAACACTGGCGGCGCCACCGACCCCACTGCCTCGGGGGCCAGCGTCGGCACGGGCGCGCCCCTTGGCGACCCAGCCCAAGCGGAGACAGGGCCGGCACCAGGTATGTCTTCGTCGATTCCCTGCAACTGCAATTCCTGCTAGCCAAATTCACAAACATGCCTTGTCTTTCTGCAGCGAGCGGCAGCTTGACCCCGACACGGTCGTCGGGGCCACGGGGGCGGAGGTGGAGTCGGAAACGGCTCCCGTGTCCGCCCCCGCCGCGACGGACACAGCGGCAACAGTGTGGACCGCCGCCGCCGAGGCGGCACCTGGCGACGCGCCAGAAGCCGCGGACGTGGCCGGCTCGGGCTCACCCGCCGTCCAGCAGGGGACGACCCCCGCCGGAAGCAGGGAACCCTCTCCAACCCCGGTGTCCCGGAGCCTGGGCGTGGGGGAAGTTGTCGGGGAAGGACGGCAAGACCCCCGGGAGCAAGTTGGCGACCCCGCGCCCAGCTCCACTTCAGCAGCTGGGGCTTCGTCATCCTCTGGGGCTCTCCCCGGCACCGACCTCGGCACACTCGCCAGGGTCGCTTGGAATCCTCTTACCTGAGATCCGAGCGTCTTCGAGCGGGGGCACCGGTTCCTGGATGCCGTCCGGGACCAGCAGTTCGCCTTCGTCACCTCCTACAACGAGGTGAGGGAGCGCCACACCGCCGCCAAGAATCAACTCGGCGAGGTGCGGGAGGCCGTCGAGAGAGAGCAGCGAGAAGTCTCCCGGCTGCGCGAGGAGACGCGCCTCGCCGAAGAGGAGGCGCGGCTGGCCCGGCAAGCCCTGGAGGCTGCCCGGGAGCCGGTAGTCCCGGAGACCGAGCTCCGTCGGCAACTGGAGGTCCAGCGCACGGAGCTCCAAGGTAGGCTCGACGCAATGGCGGCAACCCTAGAAGCTTCCCGAAAGGAACATGTCGAGGTGCTCGCGACGGCCCAGGCGCGGCTGGACGAGAAGAGCGAGCTGATCACCAACTACCGCGGCGAGATCGAAGGCCTCCGCGTCCTGCTGGAGGTGCAGGTCAAGGCCGCCGAGGGCGCGGCGAGAGCGGCGACTCAGCACGAGGCCGAGCTCAACTCGGTTAAAGGCAAAGCGGCCGGGCTTGAGCACGAGTTGGCCGCCGTCCGGGAAGAGCTCGCCAAGGCCGGCGAGGCGACCGCAGCCTAGGCTTTGGAGCTTGCGAAGCTGGAGGGCCGCGTCAGCAAGGCCAAGAAGGCCGCGCATGACGCCCGACTCCATCACAGCACGCTGATCGGGCAGCGGCAGCTCGAGACGGATAAGCTGGCGAAGATCGCCGGGTCGCTGCGCGACTTGCTGCCCAAGTTCGAGCTGCAGGCGGCGGAGGTGGACGGCACGGACGTCACGACGCTGATCCCCTTCTTCTCCGACTTGTTGGGGAAGCTCGGGGCGCTCGACGTCTGGATCGCCAAGTACGGCGCCAACGAGGTCGCCAACTGCGCCCGGGAGGTTGCTGGGACAATCCTCCCGCGGATTCATCTCCGGGACCCGGAATTTCCCTCCGAGTCCCTGCTGGACGCTTGGTCCGACAGCGAGGACGAGCCCACGCACACCCAGGCAGTGCACGCGTTCGTCGACGAGGTCATCGAGCGGATGCAGATGAAGCCGGAGCCTGAACCCCCCGTCAATCCCCCGGCCGAAGACGACGACAGCTAGCTGCCACGGCCCCTGGCTATACTCGTTGCTTCCCCTGTACCTCTTTCTTGTTTTCTTTACCTGCAAGTATGGCGCTTAGCACCGTTTGGACAATGATCTTTTGGTTAGTCCATGTAACCACTCGACACCTAGTCAATCAAGCTCGTTAGTTTGCTCAATTTTTGTCCTTTATTCCCGAGGCCGCTTCGTGGGGTGGTTCCCATAGCCTGTGTGTGTCTTGCCTTGTGCTGCGGGGGGACTCGCGCACGCCTCACCCTTGACCTGACCAGGGACCCGGAACGGACCCGCGGTGCCGACCTGGGGCCAAGCGGTAGCGGGGAGCCACTCCGCTTGCGGGGTAGCCACCCCAAGCCGTGTCCTCCCGGGGCGGACCCGGGAGCCACACGGGGAGCGCACTTCCCCCGCAAGTGTCCCTTCTAACACTCCGGCTACGCGCGGGATCCAGGGCCGCACCCAGCGGGGCAGTGCTCAGTTTCGTTCAGCTTTTAGCGAATTCAGCGTTCATGTTCAGATACTTAGCTTTCCGTTTGGTCCAACGTTCCGCGATGCTCTGCGGTAGAGTGCAGGCGGGGCGCCACCTCGGTAGGAAACCACCCGGGTACCTGTTCAGGGGAAACGATCTCGGAGGGATGCAGTAGGAATGCGGGGGCAAGATCGCCGCCGGCGGCAACCGCCGCCGACGATGCTACCACCACGCCCGCGCGGCAACCCTCGCCCTCAGGGGCGGACCCTGGCCTTCTGGGATGAACCCTGGCTTAGGAGGGCTCCGCTCCGGGAGTAGCCGCGAGACGGCTATAACGTCCTCGGCGCCGGCTTCGCCACACCCCGAACGGCGGGTACGGGTGACGAGGAAGTTATAGCCTTCCAGCGACAGCCCCCGCAACTGGGGAGACCTGGGTTTTCTCTAGGGGACTCGCCCCAAGGGATGCGACGACCCTTGTTACCCGGGAGCTAAACTGCTCGAGGGCCGCGGCAGGGACGCGGTGATGGGCCGGAACGAGCGACGAGCGTCGGCACCGGCGCCATCACAGCGTCCTCGCAACGACCCGCGCCCGAATAAGACTCTCTCAAAGGGAATGCGGCCGGGTCTCTGTGGTAGTGCACCCGCCGGCACAAGGCACGGATGGCACGCACTACCGTAGTGTCTCCGCGGTCGACCCTGCTCCTTGCGGAGGTGTCCTATGGAGGGGGCGACAAGCACCACCTCCGCGCCTCCCTCGCACCACCTGCTTTCACGGCCCCGAACCCGGCTTCGCTCTGAGCAATTCCATGGTTGGGGCGCGCCTTTTATAGGCACGGGGGGGGGGGGGGGGGGCTTGCCACTGCGAGCGACGGATCTGCGCGGCACCGTGGCGCCTTTTCCCCGAACGCGGCGCCGTTTCCGCCGCCATGCTTACCGGGTAACCACCGCACACGCGGCGGCCAGCCGACAACCCAGAAGCCTCGGAGTGTGGTGAACCCCTTGTGTTGCAGTCCTCCCGCACCACAAGGCACCGGTGTATGGTGCGTCCCGTGGGCAGCTCACGGGCACCACAGTGTACAAGATTCCTCCCTTTCCTGCAGGTTAGACTCTTACCAAATCCGAGGTGCTGAAAAAATTTCGAAACTTATGAAAACAAGTAACACAGGTAAATCAGATAAATCTCATTTCTCATACTTCCCAGCCCTTTGTGCACTTAAAGCAGGAGGCAAGAGGGGGAAAACAAGCGAATGAACAAGGCAAGAACAAAGCTCAGGGGTGAAACACCTATCTTTACTCACAGTTAACTAGCGGTTCACACACGAGGGCTGCCCGGTTACACTAGTTCGAGAGGTATGCATCAGAGGCATCACCTGAGGGTCGGGCTCCGCCGCTTCACGGGTAGAACTTGCGCAAGTGTTCAATATTCCAGCTATTGGGCACCGGCAAGCCGTCTTCGGTTTCCAGGCGGACAGCCCCCGGCCTGGTCACCTGCACTACCCGGAAGGGGCCTTCCCATTTCGGAGTCAACTTGTTCCCGGCCTTTGTTCCTTGTATCCGACGCAGGACAAAGTCTCCGTTCTCGAGCCCCCGGGGACAGACTCGTCTGTCGTGGTAACGACGGAGTCCCTGCTGGTAGCGCGCGGCTCGCACAGCAGCTCGGCATCGAAGCTCTTCGATGAAGTTTAGATCGTCGACCCTTTGCTCGTGTTGGCTGGCGTCGCCGTACGCGCGTACTCGGGGAGATCCGTACTTGAGCTCGAGGGGCAGCACCGCTTCTGCCCCGTAGACAAGGGCGAAAGGAGTTTCGCCCGTTGCCCGACTAGGTGTGGTCCGGACGGAGTTTTTCGATCCAGTGCTTCCCGTGGCCTTTGAGCTTGTCAAAGGTTCTCGTCTTGAGCCCCCGCAGAACCTCTACGTTGGCTCGCTCCGCCTGTCCGTTGCTCCTCGGGTGAGCGACGGACGCAAAGCGCAACTTAGTGCCCATGTCTTCGCAGTAGGCGCGAAACGCTGCGCTCGTGAATTGCGTGCCGTTATCGGTGATGATGCTGTTGGGAACCCCCAACCGACACACAATGCCCTTAAGGAACTTGATGGCCGCCTGGGCGGTCACCTTGCGCACTGGTTCCACCTCCACCCATTTGGAGAACTTGTCGACAGCCACGAACAAGTATTCGTAACCGCCAACCGCCCTTGGTAGCTTGCCGACGATGTCTAGTCCCCAGACCGCGAACGGCCATGAGGACGGGATGGCATGCAGGGCCTGGGCTGGTTGGTTGCTCTTCTTCGAGTGGAACTGGCACGCTTCGCACGTCCTCACCATCCGCTCTGCGTCGGCCAGGGCCGTGGGCCAGTAAAAACCATGCCGGAAAGCCTTGCCGGCTAAAGCCGGGAGGCCACATGGTGTGAACATGTGCCTCGATGTATGTCCTCCAACAGTGCACACCCTTCCTCCTGCAGCACGCAGAGGAGTTTTACACCATTCGCACGCCTGCGGTAGACGCTGCCGTCTATCACGGTGTACATCTTGGCTCGCCGCGCTACGCGCTCCGCGGCATCGTCATCCTCCGGGAGGGCCTCCCATTTCAAATAGCGGGCGATCTCTTCCGCCCAGGGAGGAATTTCTCTGCCCGTGCATGCCGCCATATCAGCGGCATGGACCCCTGCTGCTGCAGGGGTTCCCTCGGTTGCCGGAGGGGCGTCCCCGGCAGCCGTCTGGGGGGTGACTGAAGGAGCCAGTTGCTTCTGACAGAACACCCCCGCCGGAGGCTTCCGGCGCTCTGCTGCCATCTTGGCCAGCTCATCAGCAGCGAAGTTGTCCTTCCGCTTGACGTGTTCGAAGCGCAAACCCTTGAACTTCCGTTCCAGCTTGCGGACCTCTTCCACGTACGGCGCCATTTGAGGGCAATCGTAGTCCTTGTTCACCTGGTTGATCACAAGCTGGGAATCACCGCGAACAACCAGGCGCTTAATGTCGAGGGCGACCGCTGCCCGCAGCCCGGCAAGCAGGCCTTCATACTCCGCCGTGTTGTTGGTGGAGTTAGCGAAGTCGAGTTGGACGGCGAACCGCAGCTGGTCCCCTGTGGGTGACTCGATGACGACCCCGGCTCCCGCTCCCTGGAGACTGAACGCACCGTCGAAGTAGAGGACCCAGGGGCCCTCATCCAGCTTGCCGGGAAGGTCGGTCTCCGACTCACTTTCTTCTACGCACGTGGACGTCCACTCCGCGACGAAGTCCGCCAGGGCCGTGCTCTTGATGCTTTTGGAGTTGGCGAAGTGGAGGTCGAACTCCGATAGCTCCATCCTCCATTCGGCCACTCTCCCGGTGGCTTCACGGTTGGTGAGGGTCTTCCCGAGGCAGAACCCGGACACCACCGTGACGCGGTGCGCCTGGAAGTAGTGGCGCAACTTGAGGGACGCAAGGAGAATCCCCGGAAGGAGCTTCTGTACTTGCGGGTATCTTGTCCGCGCGTCGCGCAACACCGTACTGACAAAGTACACCGGTCGCTGCACCAACCGCTTCCGCGGCGCCGAGATTGCCGGCTCTGGGGTGGTCCCTGGGCTTGTGGTGGTTGCCGGAGGCTGCTCAGCCACCTGCCCCGCAGCCCCAATCCTCGGGACGTCTTCCTCCCTCTCGGCAACCAGCACCGAGCTGACCATCTGGTCAGTCGGCGCTAGGTAGAGTAGCAGCGGCTCGCCCAACTTGGGGGCGACGAGGATGGGCGGTGACCTCAGGTATCGCTTGAGTTCCTGGAGCGCCACCTCGGCCTCGACAGTCCAGTCGATTGGGCCCTTCTTCTTCATTACCCGGAAGAAAGGCAGGGCACGCTCGCCCAGCCTGGAGACGAAGCGTCCAAGCGCGGCAACGCAGCCGTTGAGGCGCTGGACATCTTTCACCTTGCGGGGGGCCTCCATCTTCTCGATGGCTTCTATTTTGGTCGGGTTGGCCTGTATCCCCCGGTGTGAAACCAAGAAACCCAGAAGCTGCCCGGAGTTGACACCGAAGGTGCACTTATCCGGGTTCAGTCTGAGCTTGATCTTGCGGAGGTTGTCAAATGTCTCCCGTAGGTCATCAATCAGGGAGTCCCTACGCTTCGATTTGATGACGATGTCATCCATGTAGGCCTCCACATTGCGGCCTAGCTGGGGCCCCAAACATTCTCGCAGGGCACGCTGGAATGTGGAGCCCGCGTTCTTCAACCCGAAAGGCATGCATGTATAGCAGTAGCAGCCAACCGGGGTGATAAACGCTGTCTTTTCCTCATCCTCGACCGCCATCTTGATTTGATGGTAGTCAGAGAAAGCATCCAAAAAACTCAACAGGTCACAACCAGCGGTAGAATCAACTATCTGGTCGATACGGGGTACAGGGAAGGGATCCTTGGGGCATGCACGATTAAGATCGGTAAAATCCACGCACATGCGGAGCTTATTCCCCGCTTTGGGCACCACTACAGGGTTAGCCAGCAAAGTGGGGTACAAAACTTCCCTGATCGCCCCGGCAGCCCTGAGCTTGCTCACCTCTTGCTTGATGAAATCTTTCCGCTCTTGTGCCTGCCGCCGGATCTTCTGCTTGACGGGGTGCGCGTCCGGGCGCACCGCGAGCCGATGCTCAATCACCTCCCTGGGGACTCCGGGAAGGTCCGACGGTTCCCAGGCGAACACGTCGGCATTTTCCCGGAGGAAGGTGACGAGGGCGCTTTCCTATTTGGCGGTCAGGTTCGCACCGACGGTAACGGTGCGCTCCTTGTCGCCGGCTTGGAGGGGCAACTTCTTCACTTTGGCGGCCTCCTCCCGGAGCCCCCGCTACTTGCCGGGACGCGCGCTCGAGCCCGCACCTCCTCCGGCTAGCCCTTGCGGGGTGGCGCGGGCCTTCTTCGTTGCCGGGGCGTCACCCGGCAGGGCGTCGTCCTCGACAACACCTTCGTCACCGGCGTCAGCTGCAGCAGCGGCCCGGACGACCTCGCCAACGCACCAAGCAGCGTCTTTGAGATCGCACCCGATGGAGAGGACTCCGTAAACGGACGGGATCTTCATCACGCCGTAGGCGCAATGCGTAGCCGCCATAAACTTGATCAGCGCCGGACGGCCAAGGATCCTGTTGTAGGGCAACGGGGTATGCGCCACATCGAACACTATGTGCTCGGTCCTGAATGCTTCCCGGGACCCGAAGGTGACCGGCAGTCTGATGCGTCCCAGCGGGCGCACGATCCCGGGGTTCACCCCCCGGAACGATTCGGTGGGCTTCAGCTGCTCCATCGGCAGCTGGAGCTTTTCCACCAGCCTGGCAGACAGGAGGTTAAGCCCCGCTCCGTTGTCCACCAGGACCTTGGTCACCGTCATATTGCTAATGATCGGCGAGACGACGAAGGGTATTACTCCGGAACCCAATTGTCGCACCGGGTGGTCGTCGGCGCTGAAGGTGATTAGCACGTGCGACCACCTCACCGGCTATTGCGGCTCCGCATCCGGCAACAGCGCGCACACGTCGCGGGTGAGGCGCTTCACCGCGGCGTGGGATGGGAGAGCGTAAGATCCCCCATGGATACAGGCGACGCCACGAGGCTCCTGGAAGCCCGGCTCGTCGCCGCCGGAACGATCGGACTCGCGTTGCTCCTCGGCGCGCACCCTGTCGCGCCCGCGAGGAGGGCGTTCCTGCATAGCGAGGGGCTGGCTGCGCCCTCCCTGGGATTCGACCCTGCCGGCACCCCCGCCGGCCGGCCTCGGACCCGCCCCGGGGTCGTTCGGGCAATCTCGGGAGAGATGCCCGATGTCGCCACAATTGAAGCAGGCGCCGGCGGCGCGGCGCTCCTCGTGGCGCTGCTCCCGGCGCTGCTTGATCCCTTGCAGGACGCGGCAACTCTGCGCGTCGTGGGTGGAGTTGTTGTGGATAGGATAGCGGGACATGTCGCCCTGCTTCCCGCCAGATTCTCCCCCCGGCGAGGCCTTCTTCGTGGGCCTCGCGGCTGGAGCCCCCGAGTCCGCAGCGAGGACTTGCTTCCCGCTGCGCTTACGGGAACCCTTCGTCTGCGAGCCCTCGCCCGGGCTCGCGGCAGCCTGGGCTGCCAGCTCGGGCGCTAGGCGCCCCTCCGATGCGTCGTCCGGATCCGATGCGTGCTCAGCTTCTTACGCATCTTGGGATCGCGGACGTTGATGGCGAAGGTGTTTATGATGGCGGCGGCCTCCGCCTCCGGGATAGAATAGGAGAGATTGGAGAAGCGGTTGACGAAGGCCCGCAACGTCTCTCCCGATTTTTGCACGATGGTGTGCAGCTCCGCCATGGTTCCCGGGCGCTTATAGCCGCCCTGGAACGCGCTCATGAACTGCTCGCGTAGGTCTGCCCAGGCGGCGACGGATCCGGCGGGCAGGTTGAGCAACCAGGTTCGTGCTGATCCCTTCAGGACCATCGAGAACCAGTTCGCCCTGACCTTGTCGTCGGCGCCGATGGCATGCATGCCCAGCGTATAGGTCAGGAGAAAATCTTTGGGGTTAGCGGTCCCGTCGTACGTACCGAGCGCAGGCGCTCGGAACTTACGGGGCCACACCACCCGCCGTAACTCGCGCGCGAACGCAGTGCAGCCGTCTTCTGGGCCCAGGGGAGCATCTTCTTGCTCCAGTGGGTGTCGGCGCTCCACCTCGAGCCTGCGCCGGCGCTCCAAGCGCCGGCGCAGATCCTCCTGTTGTCGGGCATTCAAGATGCCACGCGCATCGCCTCCTGGGACGGTGGGCGATGAATTCGAGGATCCCTCTGGGCTCCCGTCTACCAGGCCCCGCTGAGGAGGGGGCGGGTTCTCCCCCTGTCGTGAGGCGGACGGCGCGCCTTCGCGCTCTGAGTTCGGCCCGTGGCCGGAGCCTACTGGGGCGCCCTCGCCTTGCGGCTGTTGGGCGGCCAGGGCGAGAAGCGCCTCCAACTCCTCGTCCCACGTCTCGTGCGCCGGCATGCCCTGCTGCGGCTCGTACCGCACCATGACGCATGCAGCGACGATGGCTTCAGCCGGGGTTCGCACGGGGGGCAACCGATTTCCTGAACGGCTGCTTCTCGCCCTGGCCCCGGACGCCTCCGGGCGTGCAGGGTGCGAACATCCAGGGGTCGCTCAGGATGCGGCGTGCTCCGGGTGCCGCTGCCGCGGGGCATCCTCGGGTCGCGTCTCCACCCGTTGGATGGCCCGGGCGATGTCATGCGTGCTCGCCCGACTGCCCCCAGCGCTGGGGGCAGCCGGTCCCCTCGGCCGATTGTCGGTCGACGGTCGGGGAGGCGGTGGAGGCAGCTGCGTTTGCTGCACCCTCGAGGGCTCGGGATTCTCTTGAGCTCCCGATTCGGGTCGCACGTCGTGCGACCGCGTGTGCGCCGCTGGGGCCTCACGTGGGTCTATGCGTGAATCACCAGCCCGCTTAGAGGGCATGGTGACAAGGCTCGTCGACGAAGAAGTGTAGAGCCGATGCCGATGGGAAATTCCGCTGCCGGCGATCTCCAGCGCCGTCCACTCCCGCGCCCCCTACCTGGCGCGCCCAATGTCGTCGCTCGGTGCTCCGACACCGGGGGCGTGCAGCCACGTCCCCCTTTTAGGTTCGGTAGGGGCGTCTGGGGTGGAGACCGGATGATCGCCGGTACGGCCGACGAGGCCCTACTGGGCCAGCGAGGCAAAGTGCTAGAGGTACACGCTAGTCCAAGAACAGACGTACACACGATTTTTACCCAGGTTCGGGCCACCCGGAGGTGTAAAACCCTACGTCCTGCCTGTCTGAGCTGATATTGATTACGGATCAAATGTTTACAGGTTGCCGGGCAAGCCCCCGGGCTTTTTCTCAGTGGCTAGGTACTCCTTACCGCTCTCTGTTGGCTGCCTGCTGGAGCCACTAAGCACCTATCGAGCGAACTTCGTCCGAACCAATTAACTGACCAGCTGACTAACCTGTCCACCCCCCTCTCCAGACCGTTGGGTCCTCCTTTTATACACAAGGGGATGTCACATGTGCCACGGTGCATGGGCTACAAGTGTCCAGCGGGGAGGCATGCGACTCTCTCTGGTGAGTTGGTGGCATGCATGGGTGCCACCTCCGCTCCTAGGAGCCTAAGACCCTAGGGTAGGATTGGACAACCACTGTTCCTTCGACCTGACGGGTAACTACCCGTCGGTCGGCTCGTTTACTGAGCCGCGCACCTTACTCCTTGCCTTGGTGGGACCGCGCGTTCCGCGCCCGCCACGCGCCCGTGTGGCGCTGTCCAGCGGGCCCCACGACCCGAGGCGGGGGCATGCGTCCAGGAGCCTCCAGTCCCCGCAAGTCGGCCCGGGAAGCACCCGGGCCCAGCGCGCCCGGGAACCTCCTCCCGGGAAGCAGCTTCCCGGGAGGTGCCTAATCGGGAATATTCCGGGAGGCCCCGCTAGCCCATTTCGGGGCTGGTAGCTTGCCGGGAAGCTCGTTGGCGCTCCCCGGGATGAGACCTTCCCGGGAACCCGGGGGAGGGGGCCACGCGTCGCGCAGCGGTGGTACCCCGGGTGCCACTGGTGCGACAGATGCAATGCATATGTAAAAGTTTGAAATTTTTGGGATGTTACAGCGGCCAGACTCCCCGCCGGCAAGGATTGAGGCCAAAGCGATGGCATACATAGCAAGCATAGTTTCATACACAAAATGCAACAAATTTGGCCACATATCATTCCTCCAAGGGCGCGGGTGCATCGCGTTCTTGTATCATCTTCCTCTTGGCCAAGAACCAAGCACGCGTCGGTTCGTCCATGAGGCTCAAGTCCGCCGTCATGATCCTTGTCTCCTCAGTGAGCATAGCGGCCGCGGCGACAGTTCTAGTCGCCGCTGCATTGTCCTCCTCGATGGCGAGCTTCCTCTTTTGCACGTCGAGGAATTCCTTCATTTGCTCCTCCTTTAGTTGAAGCATCTTCTCCTTCATGGCCTCTTTCTCGGACCACATCTTCTTGAGTGTCTCCTCGAAGGCAAGGTTTGAGGCCTCACGCTTGGCGTCCAACTTGGAGTTGTTTCTCCCCCTAGGCCGGACGCACGGCTTGCTGCCTCGGTGTGGCCGGAGGCCTCGAGGTCGATGACATTGCAGTCGCGCTTCTTCCCATCGCCGGGGCTCTTCTTGGTGGCCACATAAGCATCTTGCCACTTCAGGGCCTCCTTGAGGATCCGCCAACAATGGATTAAGCCAAACAGTTTCTTGTACATCACTTTGAAGTACTCCAAAGCTTGATACGCCTGCCGACAATGAGGACGACACATTGTTCAGCACAAACAAAAACACATGAGAAGAGGACAATGTTGAGCACAACTCACCATGTCGCCGACGCCGACGCCGACGCCGCTGACCGGCCTCGCCTTCACCGAACAGGTTGCGGCCGCTATCGAAAGAAGAGGCAGGGAAAGGGCAGGGCACCTTCGTCGACAAGCTTGGCGTCGTCACTGGGGACGCATTGAGGTCGAGCGCATCGCCGGCTGCTGCGGACGGAGCCCAGCTCACCGGCGTCGAAGCCGTGTCGGGCGATTCCAACGATGGCCTTGAAGCCAGCGTAGTCGGCCGGGGTGGCGGGGGGCGGCTCACCACGCTAGACTCCGTGCTCGACGCCGTGGCCGGCAAGCCGTCGGGCGGCAATGCACCCTGTGCCAACTTGCCAAAGAGGAGAATGGTACGCATCGCCTCGGCCTGCCGTCCTTGGGCAAGGGTAGCTTCCTAGAGGCACCGCTCCCTTTCCTCCTCAAGCTCCCGCTCTTTGGCGGCGGCTTGCTCCGCATCCCTTGCCAGCTTGCGCACCCGCCGTTGGCCCCTCTTCTAGGACTCGATGGTCCTCGCCTCCGGGGTCATCTCCTTCTTCGATTTCCTTGGTCGAGTCAGGGCAGTGGGAATAGCTAGGTCTAGGGCTGCTACGGCTGCGGCGGGGGCGGCTTGCTCGGGGTTGGCGCTGGTGAGAAGGGTGGGATTTCTTGCCGCCATGGGAGGAGAGCGCGCGGGAGGCAGTGGGGAAGAAAAGGGGGGCAAATGAAATTTAGGTTGGGTCGCAGACGGGGGGCCAGGGTTGTATCGAGGACGGACGAGCGGAGCTCCGTGCCTTGTCCGCACGTGACGCATTCCCGCACCAAATTTGGGACGGAAATGGGTCCATCCAGGAGGAAAACCGGACGCCCGCCAAATGCGTCCCCCCGCTGGACCGCGCATTTGGTCCGTTTCCCACAAACGGACCACGCCGGTCCAAATGGGTCGTCCCGCTCAAGATGACCTAATATTGTCGCAAGACGAGCAACTACGGCTAGCTGTTGCACTACTTCCACTCAAAAAAAAAAGAAAAAAACTGTTGCACTGTACTGGCACTGGCACCGGCACCATGCACACGTCTATGATCAACGGTCTCCCGTCTCCGGCTGTTTGTTTTCTGTCTAGACGTACACGTACGTACGCATGTGCTAGCTAGTACTCTGCTTCTACCCCTAAAAAATAAAAAAATACTCATTCCGATCATAGATTGTTGTCGAAATATTACATGTATTTAGACACATCTATAAACTCTATAAAGTTGAAGCTCACAAAATACAGTTAATTTAGCAAGCTGCACGTACATGCAGCCTATCCACATCAGCTTGATCTATTCTATAATCGTTTCTTCAAAGAAAAATCTATATTCAGTTATTCTTCACTTATTTCCCAACGAGGCTCCTGGATACCTCTTCCTCCCATCGTCTCTTTGCCTTCTTCACGAGCCAATACAACAGTTTCTCCCCTCTTCTATTAACTTCAACATTTATTCCCGCCCTGCTCATCTTCCTTCTGCGCCCTTCGATCTCCCTCTGCGGCTTCTGGCCACCTTACTGTCCCTTCTTGCTCAAGCCCATGGACGAGCCCCCTCATCCATCCACTCATATCCCACTTCAATTCGAGCTCCGTGCTCTGCCGCAGCTGGGCTGGGGGGAGATCTCTTCCTCAGTCTGGGATCCTTGCAAGCTCCGAAGGAACAACTTGCTGCCTGCAGCATGGGATCTAACGACTCTTCGTTTTGCTGATGCTGATGAGTACCGATCTAGAGGCTGTCAAATTGAACGTTTGTCCATGATCATGGCTCACACCTGATGGAGATTTATGTTTTTCTGAAATCTCTTCGAATTTTTCCATTTGTATTTCTACTTGAATCAGAAAGAAGAAGCTTTTCTCGGTTTATCGAATGCTGATACATAGTGCAATATGGTCAGAACGACGTGTTGCCTTTCGGCGGATATTTTGCTGTTATAGTCTCTGCTGTCTGAGAGAATTCCTTTTTTTTTATCATCTCGAAGTTAGCCTGGTCTAAGCATTTTATATCTGTCAGACACATTCAGACTTTTTTACATCTTGGTCTCTTGCTATATGCAGTGGAACTGGGGAGGCTTTATCCTCCCTGTTGATCTAAAAAATTATCCCACTTCAACGGTATGGATCTTGCGGCCTCTTGCAAAATTGATCTAAGTAATTGGAATTTTTCACTTGCGGCATGGGATCGGATCGCTGATAATTGATTGAATCAATTCCTTCCTCAATCAAGATCTCTCAAATAATTGTATTTCTCATGCGGCTTGGGTCAGGTATTTACGTTAGTTACAAAAAATTGTACAGTTTGGTTTTAAAGTTGGAAAGCTCATAATTGATGGAATCAATTCCGTCCTTGATCAAGATCACTCTCAGATAATTGGAATTTCTCATACGACTTGGGTCAGCATGTATATGCGTTAGTTAGTTCCCTAAAACTGTACAATTTGGTAGGCCACCAGGCCTAGAATTCCCTTTGATAGTTTGTTTAGCAGTCGACGACTGATTGCTAATTATTTGGTTGAGAGAGTGCAAGCAGTTCTCCCAAATATCTATAATTATTTCGTGTGAGCATGTAGTTTGTATTATGAAATAAGAGGATTTCAGTCCTCTCCAATAAGTTGGTGCACATAGATTAATCCCATGAAATTGTATGAATTAATATAAGTGAGTTTTTGTTTAGATAAAAGGCTTTATGCTCTGTTCCATTTCATACGAAACGAAACAACATCGTCAGGATTTAGTGAGTTTGCTGTTGAAATATTAGTGTTTGATTTTTATGTCCATGCATATCCTCGCTTATTATGTTGACCTTTGGCAGATTTTTCTTTCTTTTTTTGCAATGCTTGGCATGGTTTTATCTTTGTAGACTTTCAAACTTCATTATCAACAGGCAACAACAACCATTGCTACGTATTTCAGCAGCAAAGCACGGGGAATCATCTAGTTTTAAGAATAGATACATTCATATTTGGATAAATTTGAGTCAAGAATTTAGAATCAGAGGAAGTACCTACAAACTCTGCTTTGTGGATTTAGCGAGAGAAATGCCTTGTGATGGGTGAGTAACTAAGTACAAAGCAGCAAAAGGAGAAACTGCTTGCACTGCGTTTGGATGTCGGTATTCAGCCTAGGAATTCAGAATTGGAATTGAGTTTAATGAATTATGTTGTTTGGCTGTGTCTGGAATTGAACGGCGGAATTGAAAGTCCAATACCGTGGAATTGAACTACAGCTAACACAGCCCTTCTCCAAAACCGAGCTCGACTCCTCCGTATTGGGTGGAATTGACTCTTTCCCTCCCCAACTATGCGTCGAAGTGAATACTTGGTGACCAGCAGCCAGCACCCCACCCTACCATCGAATGTTTGCCGCCTACCAACCTGCCGCCGTCACCGGAGGTTCGCCGTCGACCGCCGCCGGAGGTTCGCCGCAGACCGCCCTTGCCAGGCTCCCGTTCAATATACCGCAGTTGATTTGGACGGATCGAAGGAGGAATATGAAAATTTGGGGGCCTGGCCGGAGTTGGAGAAGACAATGCAGAAATCTGGTTTGCCTCAGACGTTGGAGGTTCACCTCGACCACCGTCGCAGACCACCGCTGCCAGGCTCCCTTCCAACACACTGCAGTAGTGCAGTTGAGTTGGATGCACCGAAGATGGCAAAAATCGAGGGCCTGGCCGGAGTTGGAGAAGACAGTGCGAAGTTCTGGTTTTCCTCCGCTAGGTCCTGAAGACGGCTGCGCTGCTCCTGCAGATGCTGCGGCTGCTGCTCTCGACTACCCGCTCATGCTGAAGGAAGCTCGTGTCGGTGAACCAGACAGGAGGGCGCGTTGGTGAGGACGTGATGTGCAGAGAGGCCATGGAAGAAGGCGATGGGCCGGGGTGGGTGGCCGGAGCAATGGTGGCTGGGTTGTGGCAACACGATGGAAGGATACGGCCAGGTCTGGACATTTTACTCGGTACTCGGCTCGTTAAAAGTTCGGCTGAATAAAAAACGGAGTAGAGCACCTCCTGAAACTCGTTAACACTAACGAGCTTAACGAGCCGAGCTAGCGAGACTCGCGAGCATGCTCGTTAGCTCGTTATCTGGAGTCTGGCAATCGAACCAAAGCCAGTAATGGTTAATTGGTTATTAGTCTTATTAGTGCTTTTGTACTGTACTGTATGAGAACACCGGAGATATAATGGTTACTAGCCTTATGAGTATTTGTGATGTAGCCTGTAATGGTTATTAGTCTTATTTGTGCTGTTATGGACTTATTATATAATGTTGTATAAATGATTTGCTTGTCATTTTTCTGCATACATGCTGTCTTTTTTTTCGCCCTTGACGAGCTTAACGAGCGCCTGACGAGCACTCACGAGCAGTAAACGAACCGAACCAAACAAACTTTGATGTTCGTTAAGGTTAACGAGCATAACGAGCCGAGCTCTTAATGAGTTGAGCATGCTCGTTAGCCAGGTCTAGATACGGGATCTATATTGGGGTGGCGATGGGGTCTGAATGTGTGATGGAGAGGAAGATGAGTCAAATTCCTTTGTGGTGCATATCCAAACATGAAATTGGTATTGCCACACCAACTAGCAATATTCTAAACAACCAAACAATCGAATTGGAATTAGAACCAATTTCAATTCATAGCTTGATTTGGTATTGGGCTCAATTCAATTCCAGCCCCTCCAATTCAGACATCCAAACGAAGCCTGGGGAATTTCTAATAGGCTAGCTCAGAACGCAGACGTTCTTAGTAGTACTGGCAAAGTGACCTAGCCCAGCCCAACTCTTTCTCAAGGAACTACTACTACTTTGTCTCTGGTAATAGGAAGAGCCCATCCTGTCACTCACTGGCCCACAAGGGAGCAATTGTGCAGAAAGAACAGGCCTACAAGGGAACAAGAACCAAAGAAGAAACTAGCACCGAGCTACTGTATCTTCGGTCTCTGAAACAAACTAGCGTGTGCTAGAAAAAAACTAGCGTGTGCTTGAAAATCGGAGAAAGAGATCTGCAGCTAAAAGAAGCTGATTTCTTTTCGCGCGGTCCAGGGCCAGCATTTTTCTGTGTATAAGCAAGGTAAGGCCCAGGATTTTGTAGAATAAGGTCATTTGTTCCTCGCTGTCGGTGATCAATTATTATTTTCATGGATATTTTTATAGCGCGGTTCTAAAGATTGTGGCAATTTCATTGGTCCGGCTGCGACAATTATGAAGAGTGTTTTTCCGTTGCTAGAGATTTTACTCATACTATTTTTTCTAGTTTGTTTTTAAGAAGAGTAATGTCGTAGCTCATATTTCATATTTTAGAGTCGCTAGAGATTTTACTCATACTATCTTTTTTAGTTTTTTTTTACCGAAAGGACGGCAGGAGAGTCTCCTATCGGTATATTAAACTCACCAAAAAGTTACATATTTACAAAAGAGGAGGGGCAAAAACCCTCAAAAAGGAAAAACAAATAAAAGAGGAAGAGGATAGAGAATCTGGAACCCTATGATCCAAAAGAATAAGGTTTGTTTTTATTCTACGTTTCCAGTCTTCAAACGATGGGGCGACGCCCTAAAAAATGAGCTGGTTCCGTTGCTTCCAGATGTTCCACGTCCCAACCCCAAAGATTTCAAAAAATAACTTGGACTAAAATCCGGCCTTCACCTCAGGCAGCGCATCCAAGCACGACGAGTTAACTAGCCACAATATCTGAAGATGGCGCCAACATCTAGCACTGAACGAACAATGAACAAAGAGATGGTCCAGCGATTCCCCTTCACCTGTCGAGCAGAGAACACAGGAGTAATCATCGTTGTTGATTTTAAAATGACGCCGCTTCAGTATGATCCGAGTTAAACCGGTCGACCAACAGGAGCCACGTGAAGATTTTGAGCTGCATAGTGAGTTTTGATTTCCAAATCCTTTTAAAAGGTGCCGGTGGGTCAATTCCAGAAAAATTAATCCGGTAGAATTTAGAGTACTATCTTTTTTTAGTTTGTTTTTAAGAAGAGTAATGTGGTAGCTCATAAAATCTCTAGCAACGGAAAAACACTCGTTTTGGACACGTCGTGTGTACCGTGTCGTTCGTATCCAAGGCATTTCCTACCGTAATAATTCTACGCAACGCATCCAATGTGTCACCCAACCGGCCCCAGGCGTCACAGCACCCACGTGGCGTCCTCCCATTGGATGCCACCACGTTCCACACCCTCTCATTGGCCCCGAACAGCCCGATCCAATTCGCCCCGCACGGCTCGATCCACACCCGTCCATCCAGACCATCCAGTCCCGCCTGCCAACTCCTTTTATATTACCACTACTGCCACAAACCCCGCAAACGCGGAAGCTGCGGCTCTTCTTCGGGAAACCTCCGGATCTCCAGGATGACGACGACGGGAGGGCGCGCGCTCCTGCTGCTGCTGCTCGTGGTGGCCTCGGCGGTGCTCGTCCAGATCCGCGCCTCGGACCCGGTAATCTCAGCGAACCTTGGCCATTTGTCGTTGCTGTGTTTCAGGATTTGTTTCAGGCCAGATTTATGATGGTTTCCGTGGGGTTTTGCGTGCAGTTGCTCTACGAGTCGTTCGACGATAGCTTCGAGGGGAGGTGGGTCGTCTCCGGCAAGGACGAGTACACAGGTATCTCTCTCAGCCTAGTCCGCTAGTTTGGCCTGGTTCGATCGTTGCAACTTGCAAGAGATCCGTGGTTTGTACTTTGTAGTGGGTGTCATGTCATGTCCCGGTTGCCGATCTGTTTCTAGATTGAATCATAGGGGCGGTTAGGAGCGAGGGCTCTGGCCACGTAGCTCTGCAAGTTCGTTATAATGGATAGATAAATGTTCATACAATTAACACAATTAACATTGCACACCACAAAATAGAGCAGCGACACACTGCCTGTGCTGCTTCATCCCTCAGTCGTATCTCAGAACATCACCTGTCGCATTGATCTGTAAACAGTAGAGAAAATGACCACCGGTGTGTTAGGTTAAGTGACACGGCATCTGCAGTTACGATAATCGTGACTGATGACGCAGATCTGCTATGCATTCTGAGGCGATATTGGTTGTTTTAGAATTCAACGCGGTAACCACAGAAGAGAGTGTGTTTTGGAGGTTAAGGTCACTAAAGTGACCATAGGCGATCGTCCTCATCGGTGTGTGATGATGTGACTATTGGTTGTCATGCGGTATTTGTAGTGCACTTTGATGCTGTGATTATTTCATTTATTGAAATTAACATTTGACCACGGTATGAATTGGCATTTTGCATAATCCTTATATACGCCTGCGATGGTACATTGACTTAATTTAAATGAAGACTATTATGGTATGTTCTAATTAACGCTGATAGCAGTTCGGTCATGATCGCATCTATCTAGTCTAGATGATAAAAGCACAACTAGAGTTAGATTTCACTTACCTGTTGTGTCTCGTCAGCTCTGTGCGCTGTGAATATTAATTGTTCTTCCCATTGCTACTCTACAGCTCACTTGCCGTAATGATGATGTATTTGGTATGCAGGTGTATGGAAGCACGCCAAGAGTGATGGCCATGAGGACTACGGTCTACTTGTTAGTGAGGTGGCCAAGAAATATGCCATAATTAAGGAGCTTGATGTCCCAGTTATTTTGAAGGATGAGACAGTTGTCCTACAGTTTGAAGTGAGGCTTCAAAATGGCCTTGAGTGTGGAGGTTCCTATCTTAAGTACATCCGCCCTCAAGCTGACACATGGGACGCCAAGGAGTTTGATAATGAGACTCCTTACACCATTATGTTTGGTCCTGACAAATGTGGTTCAACCAACAAGGTGCACTTCATTCTGAAGCACAGGAATCCCAAGACTGGCAAATATGTCGAACATCATCTCAAGTTCCCACCATCTGTACCGCATGACAAGCTCTCCCATGTCTACACTGCTATCTTGAAGCCAGATAATGAGGTGAGAATTTTGATTGACGGGGAGGAAAAAAAGAAGGCAAACTTCCTGTCTGCTGATGATTTTGAGCCTGCACTTATCCCACCCAAGACCATTCCTGACCCTGATGACAAGAAGCCAGAGGACTGGGACGAGAGAGCTAAAATCCCTGATCCAGATGCTGTGAAGCCCGAGGACTGGGATGAGGATGCCCCAATGGAAATCGTTGATGAGGAGGCCACCAAGCCGGAAGGATGGTTGGACGATGAGCCTGAAGAAATTGATGACCCTGAAGCTGCCAAGCCTGAAGATTGGGATGATGAGGAAGATGGAGAATGGGAGGCACCAAGGATGGACAACCCAAAGTGTGAAGAGGCACCTGGATGTGGGGAGTGGAAGAAGCCTATGAAACAGAATCCTGCTTACAAGGGCAAGTGGCAAGCACCTCTGATTGACAATCCCAGCTACAAAGGAGTCTGGAAGCCCCAAGAAATCCCCAACCCTGAGTTCTTTGAACTAGACAAGCCAGATTTTGATCCAATTGGTGCTATTGGGATTGAGATCTGGACAATGCAAGATGGCATTCTGTTTGACAACATTTTGATTGCTGACAGTGAGAAGGTTGCCAACTCTATACTAGAGAAGACATGGAAGCCCAAATATGAAGTTGAGAAAGAAAAGGAGAAAGCTGAGGAAGCTGCTGCAGGTCCTAATAGTCTTTCTGAGTTACAGGTGAAACACTCCTCCGATCTCTTACAGTAATTGTTTGTTAATTAATTTCTTTTGTGGAGCATTGCCTCATGTTCAGTAACTGATTTGCCATGCTGACATTGCAGAAGAAGATTTTTGATGTTCTGTACAAGATTGCTGACATTCCATTCTTGGAACCTTACAAGTCCAAGATCATTGTAAGAATCACGGACCTGTTTATTCTTATTCAATCAATGAACTATTTAAGTGTTTTGTCCATACATTGAACTCTGTTTCTTTCACAGGATGTAATCGAGAAGGGGGAGACGCAGCCCAACGTCACAATTGGAATTTTGGTATCCATTGTTGTCGTCATTGTGACCGTTCTTTTCAAGATCCTGTTCGGCGGCAAGAAGCCACCGGTTAGTCTTTATGTCAACATACATTCTAGTGTTCTCCTCACTTGAGACCTGGACCAAATGATTGATTGATTGTATTGTTTGACGACTCTGTCAGGTCCCTGTGAAGCCTGCTGCTGTCTCCAAGAAGCCCCAGGCTGCAGCGGCAGACGCAGCTGGAAGCAGTGGTGCTGACAAGGAGGAGAAGGAGGATCCTGCAGCGCCACGCAGGAGGTCCAGAAGGGAGACGTAGTTTTCAGTCTTGTTTTGACTCCTTATCTCAGCCATCTCTGGCACCTGCTTTTTTGAGAACATGGCTCTTGATGTTTTTGAGTGTATAATAGGAGATCATAGACACCTCTGCTACTTCCCTGCTTATAATTTGTTACCCACAGTTTAAATGGTTAGAGCTCTACGAGCTGTAGATGTTAGCCTCGATGTTCAGTTTATGACTTTCAGTGCTGTGCGGCTGTTCTCTGAGGCTGCTGATGAGGAGCTTGGCCCAGTTAGACCAAGAGGCAAGTCTCTCTAAGGATTTGTAAGATTTTCTGATAATACCTTTTGCCTTCAAGAAAGATTAATTTTACTGCCACTACATTTCTGTTCCTTCATATTGACCGGCCAGTTTCAGTCTTTGTCCGTGAACTTCTAATTCTACTAAGAACAAGTTTACCTTTGCTAGCTGTAGTTTCGTGTTTCCCCATGCTGTTTTCCGACGACCATTCTCAGCTCCCCACCAGAAATTAGATAGAAATCTTCTCATAACCCAATTGGTAAAAGTCATAACATAAGCTGGCCAAGCTTGAGGCGGCTTGAGAAAGATGGTTGTCATGATGTCATCCCAATGAAGTAGGCTTTTGGCGAGTTTTCTCATGGGCTCTTGAAAGTTTGTCCAAACAAATTGGAGCTTTCATCCAGAAATTTGAAAGTCTATCCAAAACAAATTGAAAGTTCATCCTAGAATTTTGAAAGATTTTAAAAAAATAAAGTAAGTTTGTCCTTGAAAATATTGAAACTTTGTCAATATTGTTGAAATCTCATTCACAATTTTGAAACTTCACTCTTATTCACTTTGTTGTCTCGAACTTTGGAAGTTTCCAAAGAAAAAAACTTAAGGCTCACCTTCCTCAGAACTATGGATTTTGACTAGCATTTTAAGGAAGTTAATTTTTAATGAAAGCTAGGGTGAATGTCCGAGATATTAAGTTGGCTTGGTCAGAATCGACAGCTTCATACCAAGCGCGCCGCTCTCTGCCAACTAGCAAAAAAAAGGAATTTATATCAAATTAGATCTTATCCACACTTCTAAGCGTTTGAATTCAATCAACAACTAGTACTCGGTATTTTTTTATTTCTAACACGGTCAGCAGTATCACCTACAATACGTACTCCCTACGATTCATATTACTTGTTGCAGATTTAGTACAAAGTTAAATCAACGACAAATATTATGGGTTAGAGATAGAGATAGTAGTAAAAGATAGCTAATGTACTGATACTAGACAATTTTAACTTAGAATTGAAAAATGGTTCTATCTTCATAAAATTACGATGTTTTACTTGAAGTCACATTATTTTAGATCTTTAATAAACATCTCTTACCTCCAAATATCTCAGCGTATAATCCTGAAATCAAATTGCAATACCGCAGTATCATCAAAGTTGCAGGCCTTAGAACATCACATATTTAGATTTTTATGGATACACAAACTTGGATGGTTGCATTTTCTGTTTAAAAAAATAGGCAACTTAAAAGAAAATAAAGAGAAATGATAGAATACCCGGACGTGTCAGTGCTCTAATCCCACTGACAAGAGGCACCCCACGTCGATAATCGAAATAATTCCAGGCCACGCATCCGACGTGGCACGCCAGCGCGCCTAGGCGTCACGACGCCCACGTGGCATCCGCCCATTGGCTGCCACCACGTCCCGCACCATTTCATTGGCCGGGATTTCCTCTGCCCATATCCACCGTCCACTGTGACCCCTCTCGGAGCATCGCAGCCGTCCATCCAGTCCGCTTGGCCGACTCCTTGCGCTACTACTAGTGCTGCCCCGATAGCCCCCAAAGCACGGACGCTGCTGGTCTTCTTCTCTGGGGAACCACCGGATCGAGCGGGGAGATCCAGGATGACGACGGCATGGCGCGCGCTGCTGCTACTGGTTGTCTCGGCGGTGCTCGTCCAGATCCGCGCCTCTGAGCCGGTAAATCTCCGCGTTCCTGCGCGATATCTCGCGGTTTTTTCTTCGGGTTTTTTGTTTAGGTGAGATTTATGGTGGTTTTGTGTGGTGCAGTTGCTCTACGAGCCGTTCGACGAGAGCTTCGAGGGGAGATGGGTCGTCTCCGGCAAGGACGAGTACAAGGGTACCTCTCTCACTCTCAACCCTAGTCCGCTAGTTTTGCCTGGTTCAATGTTTACTGCGAGATCTGTGGCTGACTATCTCTAGTGGGTGTTATGGCCTTTGTTGCCGATCCGTTTCTAGCTTTGCGAGCTTCTAGTTGATGCGCCTTCCTGCGAATCATAGTGCGGCTAGGGGCTTCGCCACGCAGCTCTGCAAATTCGTATTATTCGCTGAATAGATGTCCCATGAATCATGTATGGTAACATTGCACACCGCAAAACGGAGCAGCAACACTGCCTCTGCTCATTCATCCCGTAGTCTTGTCAAGTCATCACCAATAGTAGTCATTGATCTGTAAACAGTAGGAACAATGATCACCGGCGTCTTACAGTTAGGATAATAGATTGCAGATCTGCTATGCATATTACAGGGGCGTTACCAGGTTCGTCTTATTAATTCAGAGCGTCAGCCAGAGAAGAGACTGTGTTTTTTTGAGGTTAAGATCATTGAAGTGACTATCAGTAATTTTGTCTGGTGTTTGATGCGGTATTTGTAGTGCAGATTGCTGCTGTGCTTATTTCAATTATAGAAAGCAACATTTGCCCGCTGTATGGATTGACATTTTATACAATCCTCTTATATACCTATGATTGTGCATTGATTTGCTATTACTAAAGAAAATTGTGGTATGTACGATTAAGCGCTGATGGCCGCTCAGCCATGATCCATCTGAATGATAAAAGCTCAGTTAGAGTTGGATTTCACTTGTCTGTTGTTCATCTCAACAGTTCTGTTTGCCGTGGATATTAACTGTTCTTTCCATTGCATCTCTATAGCGCACTTGTCTTAATGATGATGCATCTGGTATGCAGGTGTATGGAAGCATGCCAAGAGTGATGGACATGAGGACTACGGTCTCCTTGTTAGTGAGAAGGCCAAGAAATATGCCATAATTAAGGAGCTGGATTTCCCAGTCACTTTGAAGGATGAGACAGTTGTCCTGCAGTTTGAAGTGAGGCTTCAGAATGGCCTTGAGTGTGGAGGTTCCTATCTTAAGTACATTCGCCTTCAGGATTCCACGTGGGATGCCAAGGAGTTTGATAATGAGACTCCTTACTCAATTATGTTTGGTCCTGACAAATGTGGTTCAACCAACAAGGTGCACTTCATTCTGAAGCACAAGAATCCCAAGACTGGCAAGTATGTTGAACATCATCTCAAGTTCCCACCATCTGTACCATATGACAAGCTCTCCCATGTCTACACGGCTATCTTGAAGCCGGATAATGAGGTGAGAATTTTGATTGACGGGGAGGAGAAAAAGAAGGCAAACTTCCTGTCTGCTGATGATTTTGAGCCTGCCCTTATCCCACCCAAGACCATTCCTGACCCTGATGACAAGAAGCCAGAGGACTGGGACGAGAGAGCTAAAATCCCTGATCCAGATGCTGTGAAGCCCGAGGACTGGGATGAGGATGCCCCAATGGAAATCGTTGATGAGGAGGCCACCAAGCCGGAAGGATGGTTGGACGATGAGCCTGAAGAAATTGATGACCCTGAAGCTGCCAAGCCTGAAGATTGGGATGATGAGGAAGATGGTGAATGGGAGGCACCAAAGATTGACAACCCCAAGTGCGAAGAGGCACCTGGATGTGGCGAGTGGACAAAGCCTATGAAACAGAATCCTGCTTACAAGGGCAAGTGGCATGCACCTCTGATTGACAACCCCAACTACAAAGGAGTGTGGAAGCCCCAAGAGATCCCCAACCCTGACTATTTTGAACTAGACAAGCCTGAGTTTGATCCAATTGGAGCTATTGGGATTGAGATCTGGACAATGCAAGATGGCATTCTTTTTGACAACATTTTGATTGCTGATGATGAGAAGGTTGCCAACTCTATCCTAGAGAAGACATGGAAGCCCAAATATGACCTTGAGAAAGAAAAGGAGAAGGCTGAGGAGGAGGCTGCTGCAGGTCCTAGTACTCTTTCTGATTTACAGGTGAAACATTCTTCCAACCTTTACAGTCATCGTTTGTTAATTTCTTATGTGGAGCATTGGTTCATGTTCACTAACTGATTTGCCACGGTGACGCTGCAGAAGAAGGTTTTTGATGTTCTTTACAAAATTGCTGACATTCCATTCTTGGAACCTTACAAGTCGAAGATCATTGTAAGTTCTATTAACCTCTTGATCCTTGTTCAAGCAATGAACAATTTAAGTCTTAAGTCCAGACATTGAAACCTGCCTCTTTCGCAGGATGTAATTGAGAAGGGTGAGAAGCAGCCCAACATCACAATTGGAGTTTTGGTGTCGATTGTTGTCGTCTTTGTGACCGTGCTTTTCAAGATCCTGTTCGGCGGCAAGAAGCCAGCAGCGGTTAGTCCCGTTATTTCAACATATGTTCTACTGTCCTCACTCGAAACCTGGACCAAACGATTTATTGCTTGTATTGTCGACTGGCAGGTCCCTGTGAAGCCTGCTGCTGTCTCCAAGAAGCCTCAGCCTGCTACGACAGACGCAGCTGGAAGCAGCGGCGCCGATAAGGAGGAGGAGAAAGAGGACGAGAAGGATGGAACTGCCGCCCCACGCAGGAGGTCCCGGAGGGAGACGTAGATTTCAGTCTTGTTTTGACGCCTTATGTCAGCTGTTTGTGGCACCTGCTTTTTTGAGAATTTAGCTTACTATTTTGAGTGTATAATAGGATACCTTGGACACCTCTGCTACTTTCCTGCTGATGATTTTCCATCCCCAGTTTAGATGTTAGCCCTCCATGTTCGGTTGTTTTGTGACTTTTGTGAGATTAAACTTGAAGGAGTCTCTCAGATCAGTTAGCTGGATGTTGTAAGACCAAATGCAAATGAAGTTCACTTCTACCCGTTGAATCTGTATAACGTGAGGTTTGGAGATCAACCTGAGATAAAATTCAGTTAACTGAGTCATGCTCAGATAAATCTTTTCAAATTTGTTCAAATATGGAAGTATCTTAGAAAGTATTGGCGTGATGTCATCTAGGTCCTAAAAGTATTGGCGTGATGTCATCTAGGTCCTAATAGTATGGAAATGCAGTTTTTTTATCCTAAAATTACTTTTAAGTATGTCGTAGGATTAAAAAGGATACACAAATTTGCAATTTGCCCCCCAAAATCCCTCGACCCCAAATTGTTGCCCATCTCTCCTTGAGTCCGGCCGCCGCGCCCGACGGCGGGGGCCAACGCTGCCAACCACTTCGTCCCCGGTTGCGGGCTAGGCACCTCCACCGACCGCACCCGCACCTCCGTCGTCGCCGGGCTCCACAAGAAGTGTCGCGACTTCATGGAGTCCTTCTCAACGCTCCGCGCCCACATCAGCGACTTCATGGTGTCCTTCTCAATGACACTGGACATGCTAGCTGAGACCGAGGAAAGGGAGCGGTTCCTGCAGCGCGCCATCGCGGAGCAACAAAGGCGCGGGGAGGTCATGGGTGGGGTGGCCGAGATCCAAGAGCGGCACGGTGCCGGGGCCGATCTGGAGCGCACCCTGCTCGAGCTCCACCAGGTGTTCAACGACATGGCCGTGTAGGGGGAGACGGCTAGGCAGCCCAGGAGGGCAGGAGGTGCCCCAACGAGACGAAGCAGCCAAGAAGGAGGAGAGATGGGCCGCGATTTGCGGTCAGGGGATTTCTGGTGGCAAATTGCAAATTTTAATATCCTTTCTTAATCCTACGTGACCGGTCAACGCTGGTCAATGGGACAAGTGGGCGGGTCAGACCTGCTCCGACGTGTTTAGGACCGCCGATGACACACTTAAAGTACTTTTAGGACCCAAAACTGCATTTTCATACTATTAGGACCTAAATGACACCACGCTGATACCTTTAGAACCTGCAGTGCATTTAACTCCTTAGAAAGCATCTAGATAGATGTAATGTTTCGACAATTGTAATATTTTGACAATTTATATGGATCAAGCTGCTTGAAAGAGTGGCAGTATACGAGCCCTGGTTCTTGGTTGTACTAGTACTCCTTTTCCAACATCTCAAATAAATTTTTTCTCGTTTCCTCTCTCCGTGACTCAAATTTGACCAAAGATTTTTGTGAGATAAAACGTGTAGCAACCTCTCAGATGAGTTACCTGGATGCTCTTTCGACCAATCAATTAAGCTTCACTTCTGCCTATTGAATCTGTGCAACATGACTTCTGGAAATCAATCTCAGGTAAAAATCGGTTTAGTGAGTTTATCCCGAGCTGATTGTTAGAACACAAATAAACTTGTTGTTCTTTTCTAATGTTTCATGACGTTGGATTTTCTCGGAGGCCATTTAAACCAAGCAAAAGGTCGATAAAACTTTTTCTAACTTAGCTGTAACCATCTGAGGCCTGCACACATGTTTACTGCTACATATTTCAGATGTGGTAAAGAGTTAATGTAGGTTAGGCACCAAGCTAAGACAGAGATAGTACGTGGCTTCATTTTGTGCGGACTCGCACAAAATTATACCGACAGAGATACACACACAGTGGCGGATCTAGTTATTTGAGACAGGGTAGTTCAATGTATAAACTTTTATCTCAATATAAATTACACCGACAAATTTTCACCCCAAACATACTAGTAGTATTGAATTTGGAAAAAGAAAAAACCCGGCATCGAAACAATTTTACGATAATTTCAATTCGATCAATGAGCAAACCTTAATTCAATTCAACGAAAGGCCGAGAAAAATGTCGCGGTGACACAGTGTATGTTTGCCGTCCGCTGGCAGTCGGCAACGATCAATGGCGAGAAATACGATGAGATGTTAGCTTCTCGTCTCGGCAAGAAATACGATAAGATGCTAACTGCTTGTGATCGATCGCTATGTTGCTACAAGGCCGGACCCGATGCGGTGATGTGTATACTACATAACAGAAAGAAAACGAGAACTGCTCGGTGAGATGGGCTATTTGCTCGGGTTGTTTTTTTATTTTTTACTAGGTTTAAGATACACTAGTGTATATGTATACGGGTTGTATTGAACCATCGTGGCCACCCATGGTGTGTATATATATATATATGTACAGTGTGCTACTGCGGCCGTTTCTTTGATGAAAATCGGAGGTCCTTGTTCCAAAAGTATACTTTTTTTGGCCGTGACGTCGAGGCTGAAAACGTAAAACATATATCCTGAGTTGACTTAGCTAGTTAACGCAGAGGACGACAAGCTACATTCCTGCATATCAATCTAGCCGGAAGGTCGGGCGGCAAAATTAAGCAGAAGCATCTTCTTGCCACGCAGAACAACGGCACGAATATATTCTTCTTCTTGTACGTACATTCCACGAAGCAGTAGCAGGTTAGTTACTCGAACTGCCTTGGGATGGGGTCGCTGTGCCGTTGCAATCGATCACGATCATGAGTTCATGACATACATATTACATATATGTGCATCATCCGTCCTACTACTAATAATAACTCCATTATACGGCATTACTAATTCATTTCGTTCCACGTGTGGGATACCTACGTATGTAGTGTACAGTATGTGGTCCATGCATCTAAAAATCTGACATGGAGCGAGCAAAGCTATACTGAGCTCTCTGTATGTTCACCCTGATTATGAACCGGCGCCCGACTTCTGCTTAATTAATTTCATTGTCACGCTCTCTCGTGCGTGGCTCTTGCGAACATAAGCTACGTATGCCTATGCTCGTCCAAGCATCGTGTTGTGTATCTACATCTACGTGTTCAGAAAAAGAGAGAATATTTACAAGTTGCATCATCCCTAAGAAACTAACCAGTGATGTTAATTAATTTAAGAGCGAATTATAATACGAAGTAGAGGATTTTCCGTCTCCCCTTTGTAAATGTGTGACGGTGTTTATCCTGTTTAAAATTCGTGCCACAATTTACCCGTGCATAACCTATTTACATTGTTGTTTCAAGGTTTATCTTATGACTTATTAATTATTACTCCCTCCGTTTCATAAAGATTGGTACGGTTTTGAGCTAACTCTAGTTCCAATCCATGCCAATTTTTATGGAACGGAGGGAGTACTGGCTCCTAACTTTAGGATTACGTTACTGGAGTTTGACACTTGTGGCTTACTGTAACTCCGCATGCATTAGCTTGTCGGTTGATTCCATGGGTCTGTCTGAACCACAATGTGTTAAGAGTCAGCCTGGCAATCTGTCGGTGTGATCGAGAAATACTCGAATAATAGTCGGCGTGAAAATAAATACTCGAATATATATCATGAAATTGTAAGTCGTGCTGACCACACACTGATCAGAATGTACGTATACGTGTCACGGCTCAAGATTCCATCCAAATCCAAATTAATATAAGACGGAAGGGACTTGACTAATTAAGCTTAAGGATGTGCCAGCGAATCGATGGAGCTATATAGCTGCCCTATACGTAAGATCAAAGCGCAGCACCTTTCCTAATATGTGATTGCAAAGAGTTAATTAATTCAGGACTAGTACGTACTGGAGCAGGTAACATTAATCTGGCGAGATTACGACAGATTTTGGAAGCTCATAATCATGAGATGCATGTGTTATGTGTACTTGCAACTGCTACGTATGTGCTGCCCGTGATTGGGTAGGAATACCACAGGTTTCTTTCTTTCCTGCAGATATGCACTTTGTGACAGTGCTAAAACCACGCAAATATACTTGGTTAGGATTTCCCCGGCTTAACCGGTCAACTTTATGTTCAGGTCTAAACTGAAATTTATATCATTGCACTACCGTCATCAATATACACGTATAATTGATTTTATAACACAAGAAAAGAAAGAAAAAGGAAGACGGATGATTTCTGAACTTGTGCATATATGCAGTGCAGTCACGGTCAGGATAGTTGCCACCCACCCACAATGCATGTCGAAGACGTGTGCAGATTGGATCATTATGGGCGGAACATGCGAGGCGAGGCGATGAGCCATAGAGGCGTTCACGTCTGGAGGAGTTAATTTGATTCGTTAGATGGAAAGGTACAACTAATCAGAGATCATCGGTTGGCTTTCATGATGATCTCTGTTCATCTAGCAGTAGTAGTAGCCAGTTAGTACCAACCTAGGATGAATGAATTAAACCATGAGCAGAGCTGAGCTGTAGCAGTTCAGTTGCGAAGCTCAAAAGCATACTCAACGGCGCCAGGTCGCACCACGTGTTCAATTTAGTACTAGCAGCAGCAGCAGTTGGGAGTAAGTTGGGACAGCCTTACAAGAACTCGGCTAACTAATCGTCAATATGAGTTAATTAGTAGTACTATAGACAAGAAAAATCTCATAATTTTCGCTGATTTTTACCAGGTTCAGAAGAACAACATGCTCCGTCGATCTCCAGACTGACGCACTGCTGCTACTAGTTGCAATCTTGGGTGATCCCACCGTCGCATCGAGGAAGTGTTGAATATTATTGTCTGAACTCTGAACACCAACTCCACGGATGTCTGAATCGACCCGCGTCTCGATTCAGGCAGGACAGACGCCGGCCGAACAAAATTGGCAGCAGTTGTGACTTTAATTAATCATCTACGGAAGCTGTTGTCAGTGTCACGCCGGCCTAACAGAAGAATTTATGGCACTCTGCTGTATCGCTGAAATTCAGTGATTCTAAAGTGAAATTTGAGCGAAGAAACAAAATATTAACACAAAAACTTTGTACTCCTTATGTCTCAAAATAAGTGATTTGGATTTGCATAAATTCTTATACAAATCCACGCCACTTATATTGGCATGGAGGGAGTATATTTTTTTCGGTTCCAATTTGGCTTTAGTTTTAGAATCTCGGCAAAACCAAACCATTGTTTAAATTTTGCTAAAGTTTCATTTCAATTTTATCAAACCCCATCAATGAAACATCGTCCCTTAGAAAGACAACGTCTGCGTACGCGCATGGAAGCAAGGTAAAAAGTTCGTCAACTCGAGACATGTTCAACGACCGACGTGCCCTGCTCATTTGCCGAACAGACCTCGTCACCGGTCAACCGGTGATTTGGAATTCGTGGCGTGTGAAGTGAAAAAAAGAGAGGCAACCCCTGTCCAGAGATTGGTACAAAAAGGAGCAGGGCGCCAAAGCTCGAGCGGTAGCTGTTGTGGACGACGAAAAAGGCCCAGCGTCCCGCGGCAACAACAGCACCTCCTTCTCCCTTTTCTGTCCCTCTCTCTGTAAACCAGAAACAGGAGGAAGAAGAACAAGAAGCAGCAGCAGCAGCAGCAGCAGCAGAAAGAAAGCTCTGCTGCAATCCTCCAAGACTGATTCAATTCAACCCATATATACTCCTGTGATCATAAGAGTCAGAGAGGGAGAAGAGGAAGAGAAGGAGATCGAGCGATGGGGAGCGAGGCGAAGCCGGGGAAGGCGGCGATGAAGGGGTGGGCGCAGAGGTACCTGAACCTGAGCTTCGTCGCCGGCTTCCTCCTCGTGCTCCTCACCTACGTCGTCCTCTCCCAGCCGCAGCGCTTCGCCGCCATCAGCACCACCACCTCCCCCAACGGTATCTAACTAATCAATCATCACATCCTCGTCTCCCTTGCTTTCTTTACTTTGATTCCTTCCTTGCACACCAGGCCTTCTTCTACTTACATCGCTTTACTGTTCCATTGGTTGGTTGTTCCATGGAGATAGTACATGCTTTTGCTTTTCTTTTCTGCTTTTTACTGTGTCCATGGCCGACCGATCGAGTTGATCGCTTCAAATCAATTAATTACTAGCTTAACCATGCAGCTGTCGCGAAGATGGCGCCGCGGGTTACTGCCGCCGAGCACCGGAAGTCGGCGGCGACCGAAGCTCCCGGCGAAACAGGCGAGGAGAAGAAGGAGCAGATGAAACCTGAAGCTTCTGGCAATCAAGACCAGGATGAGAAGCAGCAGGGACAGGGTAATTAAACAACATACAGTTGTGAAATGCTTCAGACAGCTTACATTTCTGAAAGATCTCTGCGTTGTGAAAGGAGGGATGACCAAAAGGGCGATGTTGTGTTTTCTAAATGCAGAGGAGGAGACATGGCGGACGAAAGACGAAGACTCCGCCGCGACGGTGACGGCAACGGAGGAGCCCCGGACGAAAAGAGACGACAGAGATGTCCAACTGTCTGGTATGTCCGAATTTTGTTCCCCTGATTAAACAAGCTGTGATGATTCCATATGTTAGTTCCAGTTCGGCTGGATTGTTATTACGTTTTGATTCGATTCGATTTGCACACGTCTTGTGAGTTGTGGCCAGTGTATTTGGACGCACCACATTCCTGTGTTTCCTCTTTTAGCCTTGTGAAAACAAAAATAATACTGTAATAGTACAATTTTCAGTCTAAAATCATTGGCGCGAAACATATCAATTAATTGACTCTATTATAGAAACAAAAATCACCGCAAAAAGTTCGATTTTATCAACCCTTGATCAACAACAACCAAAAAATCCATAGATTCCTGACAATGAAATTGACCATGGTAAATGGAAGTTTGAAGTTCTAAAACTCTGTTTTTGATGTTGAACAAAAACAGAGGAAGCCAAGGTGGTGTGCAACAGGGACGGGCCTTTCTCCGACACCTGCGAAGTCACCGGTGACGTCCGGATCAACGGCAGCGCCCTCTCTGTAACCCTTCTCCCTTCCAGCCGCCAGGAAACAACATCGCGCCGTCAGCAATGGAAGATCCGGCCCTACTCCCGCCGCACCATGACCGACATCCGCGAGGTTACCGTGACGCAGCTCGCCTCGGCGGACGAGGCCTCGGCCGCGCCGGCGTGCACGGTCACCCACGAGGTCCCGGCCATCGTCTTCGCGCTCGGCGGGCTCACGGGGAACTACTTCCACGACTTCAGCGACGCCCTGGTGCCACTCTTCGTCGCGTCCCGGCGGTACGGCGGCGAGGTGCTCTTCCTCGTCAGCAACATCCAGCCCTGGTGGCTCGCCAAGTACGGCGCCGTGGTCCGCCGCCTCTCCAAGTACGACGCCGTCGACCTCGACAAAGACAACCAGACCCGCTGCTTCCGCCATGTCTCCGTCGGCCTCCGCCTCACCAAGGAGTTCGACATCGCCGCCGGGAAAAACAATCCCCTCTCCATGCCCGATTTCACCGCCTTCCTCCGCGAGACATACTCCCTGCCCCGCAATTCCCCAACCAAAATCAGCCTCGGCGCCACCGGATCCAACGACGACAATCAGAAGCCAAGGCTGATGCTGATCCACAGATCCCACTACCGGAAGCTCCTGAACGTACCCGAGATCGTCGCCGCCGCCGAATCCGCCGGCTTCGCCGTCACCATCTCCGACCCGCGCTTCGACGTCCGGATCTCCGACCTCGCCAAGTCCGTGAACTCCTTCGACGTGCTCATGGGAGTGCACGGGGCGGGGCTGACGAACGCGGCGTTCCTGCCGCCCGGCGGCGTGGTGATCCAGGTGGTGCCGTACGGGAAGATGGAGGGGCTGGCCAGGACGGACTTCGGGGAGCCCGTTAAGGACATGGGCCTGGAGTACCTCGAGTACAGCGTTTCGGCCCAGGAGAGTAGCCTGCTGGAGATGTTGGGCCCCGAGCATTTGGTGATTAAGGATCCTGAAGCTGTGCATCGGAGTGGGTGGGATAAGGTGGCCGAGTATTATCTGGGTAAGCAGGATGTGAGGCTTGATGTTGAGCGGTTTCGGCCCACGTTAGACAAGGCCATGGAGTATCTCCGGCAGCGGTAGGGAAGAGGTTAAATTAAGATCTCAAATTGAAGGAAACCATGTATACTTTACTTTACTACATGTATACAGATGTGATCAAACAAGATGATTGATCGTCGGTACAGATTTGACTTTATACGTGTTATTTAGTCGTCTCTTAATTTTGTGGACCGTTACCGGGAAAATACTGGCTACAACCAGGATTATATTGAGACAGCTCGGCTTTAAAAGATGGGAAGATTAGAGAGTCAGGGTGATTCCATTGTGTCCGTGACCATCAGTTCTTCGCTAGCTAGCTGGCCTGCAGCTTGCTCCTGCTACAGCATTATCAAACTAACCGCCATCTACAAGCAAAGCAAGTGTTGCATGGATGTCATTCGATATTATTCATTTCGTCCCGGTCCAGTCCAGCAAGAATATAATACCTACTCGAAAAGTTGCCAACCCTGAAACGTCGAGAGGTGCTGTGCCCTATCTATATCTATCTAAAAAATACGGACCGTTCTCTTCACCGTCTTCTGTCAAACTTTTCAAAAAAATTATGCACCCCCCAAAATTGCATGTATATTAGGCCCGTTACTTGGACTGGAAGTCCGCGAGGGAATCCATCGCCAACGGGATCGTTACAAGAGTCGGGCAACAACTCCGAATCTGACGAGAAAAATATCGCTCCGCCGAAACACTACGGGGGTCGGAAGATGAGACCCGATCGGGCACTCATCGGGCAAGGAATCAAAGCCACGGGCGTCTCCTCTGTCTCCCAGGTGCGGCGACGGCTGGTCCCCTCTTCCGTTTCCCTGCCACGACCGTCTCCTCTTAGGGCTAAATTACACGAGGAGATGGCGAATTGTTAGAAAAAGCTAATGAGACAGACTGCGAGAGAGAATGATGGCGGCGCCTAGGGCATAGTAGAGAGAGAACGAGAGATGATGGCCAAGTGTAGAATGGGAGATGGGAGAATGCACCTCGATGCTTTTCTTCTGTGAGCCTGACTGAGCGAGAGAGATGGCCAAACATACCAAATTGATGGGTCATCGAGTCATGGGCTACTGGGCCAATTTGCACTTGGTTTTTATTTTTATTTTTACAGCAGGGTTCATCCCTTAATCCTGATTGCATCAAAGAGTCCACATATTATATAATAAAATAATATGTATTTAATTAAATATTAAATGGGCGACCCATCGGATATACATGGATATAAACCTATACCCATACTCTACCCATGACTAATCGGACGAGCCATCGGGTATACCATGGGCGTAAACGTCAACCCATATCCTACCTCTTTGAGTCGGATATCTGCGGGTAAGTTACCACATTTAATACTTGCTGGCCATATAAGGCGGACTCTACCCACCCTGCAGAGACAGGACTACGAGCAGACGGATAGCCGAGAGGCCAACGACGTCAAGTCATCGGAACTGCCCACAAGCCAGATGCGTCGAACAACTCGAGCAAATAATTGGAAAAAATTTACACATGCACTGCCAGTTTATTAATTAGGCTTGATTTAATATAATATTGATAAGCTCCTTCAGAAAACCAGCAAAATCAGAATAAGCAACACAACAAAATAATCAAATATCTATACTCATAAACGAACATTCAGCTGCCAAAACATAAATTTGTTGCCCCTTCTAACTCTTTGTGTTTAACGGGTGAAGTGAGATAGTGGAGAGAACTGAAAAAATTAAGTGATTCTGTCACAAAACTTTTTTGACCGGGTGATGTTATATAATTTTCAGAAGGAAGTGTATTCTTCTATTTTGAGAGACTAGAGTATATAGACACAAATCTTCAGAAGAAACCTTTTTTAACGGGATATTTGGTGATCGCTAAAGAAGAGCAAAGAGAGGTTTTGATGCATGTTTTTGAATGTATCATTTATTTTGTTGTTCCGTTGCAACGCACGGACATTTCAGCTAGTGTGTGTGTGTGAAATAAAATAAAAAAAGGTAAATAATAATTAAAAATAATGAAAAATATTAAATCTTAAGAGCCATCGTTAGCATGTATTAGGCATATAAGACCCATCATCAGCATACAAAATCAAAAATGCATGGGATCCTATGATTTATGGTGTGCAGACGAAGAATAGTCAAGGAAGCAGACAATAAGGCTGCAGTGTGTCGAAGACACTATCATTAAAGCGCAAGACTTCTCCCAAGATGAAGGAAGCCACGTTCGTATGCAACCAAAGAGAACTGGCAGCCAAAAGACCCCTTATCACCATGCATGCATGCATCCAAAGGCTATAAAAGAAGCCTAGGACCTATAAAGGAGGTGCATCATGGACATGGAGAAAGGTGAGGTAAATAATGCATGGGAGCACTATTTGAGCCAGCCATGGTGCCTATATAAGGAGGCTCTTTGCAGCATTGGAGGACACACAACCATCGAGCACAACACAAGCCTTCAGAGCAGCAAGTAGTTTAGGGCAGTTAGCCAGAAAACTATCTGCTCTCTTGTAGTAGTAGTAGTACCACTTCCCACTGTAATAAAGCCTGTGTAATTCAGGCATTTGTAACATAAGACTGGGAAGGTAGTAAGGTAATTTCTTTATCTTTGTGTGAACCCTTCGGGGGTTCCCGAAAGGAAAAACCGTATGTAAGCTATATTGTGAAATGAAGTAGTTTAGTTTTCCCCTCGGTCCTTTTAGCATGTTTATACGGGTGGGTGCTTATGCTAGATATCCTATAGGAGAAACCTCTGCGTGTAGTTCTCTGTTAAGCCGTGTGTATGGCGTTGAAATGAGAACCTTCTAACCGTAGAGAAGTGTTCCCTTCGGGTGGAGCTGCCTGGGAAGACGATAAGAAATCACCCATATAAACCTGACTAAAGACGCTTAGGGAAATAAACTTAGCTACTCCTGAAACAATATAGTAATAAATACGGTGAGTACTGAATATGATTATTACATCACTGCAAAAACCGTCGATAGTTCCGTTGGCCTCACCAGCCTTAAAAGATCCTGCAAAAAGATAATCATAATATTAAAATATTTAATTTACCATATAACCTAATATTAGCCGAAATAATTTGAATATTAACGTATCTAATATTTATTAATATTGCATATTTGTGGTATCAGAGCGAGGTTGTAATCATTGAAAGATTAAAGTATCTAGACTTAGAAGTTAGCGCAGGTAAAGTTATACATACTAAAGAAAATATTGATATAAGGTGCAGAGTAAATCCCTCTGAAGAGCATATTTGGCATTCTACTTATAGTCAGCTAAATACAGTTGTTGATTTAATATATAATTTCTTTATATCTTGGGGAAAAAGGCAAGATAATCTAGACAAAAAATAGGCATCATTAAGTCTGGAGCTATATACTAGACAAAAAATGTCTAGATTATATAGCTCCAGACTTAATATAGATTCAGAATCTAAAGGATCCACTCCTTTTATTAGGCAGTTTTTGTATGTTTGATATTTAGGAGATTCTTCATTGACATCAACATATTTCTTTCATGTTATGTCCTCTTTCCCTTTCCTTGCGTCTAACTTTTCTTTTATTATTTCTTCAAAGGTCATATATATTCCAGGTTTGATTCCATCAAATAGTACATATAATGGCTTATATTCTTGCACTGCAATATTTGCTGATATGGTAACTTCTTGTTCATCATATTGAAATATTTGGCTAGACTATTCAGAATTGATAGCATATAGCCTTTTTCTTCTCTTTTATTATTATATTGGAACCAGAAATTGTCAAGTATGCATTCTTGAATTTCATCGAGGGCAATATGTCCCTTAGGTTTAAATTTAAATGTATTCGGGGGAAATATTTTCAGAGTGTTTTCATTTCCAAAGGTAAATACTTCCACCCCATTGGGAAGCAACCCACGCTTCATTCCTGCAAGATTGATGAACGGGAGAATATGTCAGGTAAACAATTATCTTTTCCCTTAATATGCTTAAAAACAACTTTATATCCATTTCCAGTTATGATATCTTCAAATAAAACCCATCTTCTAGTAGAACTTTTCTTACTATTGATTTGATTATAGTATCTACATATTGCTTCACAATCAGTGCGTACTGTAAATTCTTTAAATCCCAAGTATAGCCTAAACGCGTTTATTGCATGGACTACCGCGAGGATTTCTCTATCAATATTATTTACTGTTTTTAATTTACAACTTCCTGAGGCATACCTACATATCTTTTCTTCTGCCTTTGGAGAGTACTTATTAGGTTTTTGCTTTAATATAGAACCCCAACCTACTTTAGATGCATCGGTTTCGATTATAAAGTAATAATCTTCTAATGGCAATTCTAAGGGTTTCAAATTTTTGACCTTTTCTTTTGTGGCCTTGACTAACTTTATGTCTTCAGAATTAAAATACCTTTGCCCATTCTTTCTTAATTTAGCATATAATGGTCCAGCTAGTTTTGCTAGATTATCTATATAATTTCTCGCATAATTTACAATTCCTAAGAATTGTTGTAAGACCTTTTTGTCATTCATAGAATCAGGAAATTGTAAAATTTTCTTAGCAATATGCTCTTGCAGATGTATTTTTCCTTCTTCTATCTCGTGCCCGAGAAAATTTATTTTCTCTTTACAAATCTTCATTTTCTTTTTAGATAGGATTAGGCCGTTTTGTTCTACCTTTCTAAAGAAGACTTCAAGGTGAGCAATATGCTCCTTGTATGATTTTGAGAAAACCAATAAATCATCTACATATACTAATATAAATGCTTGATTCTCATTAACTATATTTTGCATCTTCCTTTGAAATAATGCAGGCGCATTTTTTAATCCTAAGGGCATTACCAGCCATTCATAATGACCTTGAGGGCATGTAAATGCTGTCCAAGGAATAGATTCCTTTGCCATTTTTACTTGTCAAAACCCGGCCTTTAGATCAAACTTAGAAAAATATTTGCTTCCTTGTATTCTATTAATCCATTCTTGCTTATTGGGTATATTGAATGCATCGTCTATTGTATTATCATTAAGTCTCTTGTAATTAATAACCATTCTAGATTTTCCCCTGACTTCCTCAGCGTGATTCCTAACTATAAAGGCAACTGACCTATGAGGGCTTCTGCTTTCCCTGATGGCTTTTAATTTCAATAACTCTTCAATATGCATTTTGAATTCTTCTATATCCTTAGGAGTAGCTTCTATTGGTCCTGACTTGATTATGTAATCAGGGTTGATAATATTTATCTTGCAAACTATGGAGTTCTTATCCCAATGTTTCATCGGTCTTTCTCCAATGATTTGTATGTCTTCTAATTTTTGCACTATGTTGTCTATATCTTTCTTGGTTTTTATATCTCTATACCAATTTGGTGAGAATGATTGTAAACCTATACATTCGGTACATGTATTTTCTATATGGTATTCTTCTATGGCATTACTAAGCTCTTCTTCTTTGCAGATTTCAAGAGAGTCTTCCTCGGCACTATATTCTTCATCTATATTAGATATTTCTGCATTTTGTATGGATTTTCTCTGTCTTATAATCTTAGATATGTATGGAACGTTATCTTGATATGGGATGAATGTAACTCCTTCTTCATGTATAATAGTGGTTTGTAAGGATTGTTGTAAAAATCTTAAACCCAGTATCATGTCATCCTTTATTACTGACAAATCTCTAATTGTAATTTCATCTATAATATATTTTGTTCCATTTATGTAAGATTCAATATTGTGAATCTTTTGTATTCCTGACATGTCTGTGGAGACTTCAGCTTTATCGTTGTCTATAGTTTTAACTATTTCAGAGCATCTCGCAAAATACTTGTCATGAATGATGATCTTTGTGCACCCCGTGTCTATTAGTGCTAATATTTTATAGGAAATATTTGGTTTTAATACTATTTTGACTGGGATTCTTATTCCCAGAACCTCCTTAAATGGTAAACGTACTATATATTCGTTTCCAAAATTAGTAATGGCGTCCTTTAGTTGGATAAGCCTGTCTCCTTTCCTTTCTTTTACTGTCACCATTTGATCCTTTAATTCAGTATTTTTGACCATATTATCCTCTTGATATTGATTACCACTACTATTTTCTAAATTATATTTTACCTCTTCTAGATCTGCTTCTAGTTTATTTATTCTATTCTCTAAATTTCTAACTCTACTAAATAGGATTTGGTCTTCTGGTTCACAAACTATTTCTTGTCTCCGGGCTTGATTTCTAGCCTTTAAACAAGAGGCACAAGCTTGTCTTAAGCATAAACTACATGTAGACCTATTTTCTTGGCTTGGATAGTATATACAAAACACACATTTTATATTATAATCTCCTTTACCTCTAATCCAATCGTGTTCACAATCTACTTGATTCATCATTTCAATTTTTAAACCAGCTAAATCATCTATTAGATCTATTTCATCTTCACTTGATTCTTCTTCTAAAGTATCATTTTCTACTTCATCTGTTTCTATGATAGAGTATATCGACTCATCATCTTTTATTTCTTCATCGCATACTAGGATATTTTCATTAACACTATCTATAATTAACACTCTTTCTTGCTCTTCATATTTACTAGAGTACCTTTTCTGATCTTTATTAGGACAAGTTTTACTTAGGTGATCTGGTGAATTACATATAAAACACCCACATGTTTTATCATAAGTTTTTCTAGGATCATATCTTCTTACATTTCTCTTATGTAGATAAGGAGCTCTATTATCAGATCTTCTTAGAAAATATCTTTTCTTTGTCCTAAAGTTCCTATTATCTCTCCTCTGGGGTTTGTAATATTTTTTATTTTTATGCCTATTTTCTCCATATGTTAATGGTATTTGAACAATATTATTGCAAAAATTGTAGTCTGCTTTTTTCATAGATCTTTGGGCTTGTATATCCATACATATCTTTCTTAGTTGCTTAAAAACAAAATTAAGGGCCTGAGATATATTTGAAACCGAACCCTCTGTTTGTCTCTTATATTCCTCAAATATTATAGATCCTAAAGGGTCAGATAATTTGTTAAAATATCTTTCTACTACCCCTTTATTAAAACATTGTTTAGCGGTGGTAGCATTATATAAATAATGCTAAGAGAATTCTTTTATACCTTTCCAACTTGTTAACGTTAATTTTTCTATTTCTCGCAACTTCCCATTCTGCAATGTGGTATCTCCTAAATCTGGATCTTCTGCTATGACTATAAGTGATATAATATTAGCGAAGTTATGGGGATTACTTCCAGCTGCTTTTAATTCTTCATATTGACTAGGAAATGTTTCTACCCATTGTTCTCATAAAACTTTTACAGATTCTCCTAAAAAGGTTTTAAGATAGGTTATCATATCTTCCACCTTATTGCCTATGCTATGCTGATTTTGTATATATTTTTGAACTATTAAACCTTTCCATATGCTAATTATATTAGGTCAGTCTATTGGGTCATGGGCTGTTAGATTTAATATTGCACCCTCATTCTTATAATTTTGAAATTGTACTGGTTTTTCAAAATCTCTTCTTTTAGTACCCATATATCTATATTGTTCAGGGATGTATGTTGGTTGGAAATCATCTTTTTCTGGAGGCCATGTTCCGGCTGCTCTTCTTGGTCTTTCTCTCTCTCCTTCTCTTTTTACTGAAGTATCACCGTATGTCCTTCTTCTTTTGTTATTCATTTCTACTTTCATAGATTCCATTGCATTTTCTAAATTGTGTATTCCTACATCATCTAGAGAGTTTATAAAGTCACTATTTTCTTCAGATCCATCAAAAACTTCATCTTCTTTAAGCATATCTTTTATTAATTCTTCTTCTTCTTCATAACTTTCAGTTAGTATTTTATTATTTATTTCCACTGCTCCTCTTCACCTACATCTTTATTTTTTATGGCTCTCGTCTGTATTATTTGCTTTACTACTACCAACCTTATTTTCTTCTATCGTTATGTTCTTATTTAGATTGATTGAACTACCAATGACAGGCTTTTTCTCATTTCTTAATCTTTTTAGTCTTGCAATCTCTCTAATGAAAAACAATTCTTTTTCTCTTATCTTAGAGCCAATCTTTTGTCATAGAATTATTATATTCCCATTCTATATGTTTCAATTTTCCTTCGTAATGAATTATTTCATCGTCTAAATCTGCTTTTTCCATGTATTCAGTCACGCCACTATTTTGATTTTCATTAAACTCTGATTCAGAAGCAAAAGATTCGGTATCATCTATGGTTGCAGTTTTATAATTTGTGAATCTAATGCTGCTGGTTCCTTCGCAGTTTTGGTAACTTATGCAGTTATTAGGTTGCTTTAATTCCTTCTTTTCAATTAGCTCGCTTATTTTCCACTCTTCTCCAGCTCTTTCTTCAGAACTGATTTTAAGAGGACTCATGAATTTTATACCTTTTGATTGCATGCTTTCAATTACATCGTCTACATTTACTCTATATTTAGAACTGCTTTTATTAGTTAGTCTTCCTATAAACTCTATACTTACTAATAGATTTGTACCTTTAAATTCTTCATAACCTTTAGTTTGGAACCCAAGACTCATCTTATCGATAAATTCCTTCACATGCATCATTAAGTCTGGAGCTATATAGGTTATTAATTTGTTTTCATTCATATCTCCTTCCATAAAGCCTAATGAGGCTTTATCTACTGATCCCCATCTTTTGTCAAATAATGTTATTAACACCTTTGCTCCTAATTTCTTTCTTGTCATTCCTTTGACTCCTATGATATACATACCTTGATGAATATATTTATACCCACAATATTTGAGTTCATTTTTAATATTCTTACTCACAATTCTTAATTCTACTGGATGTGTTAACACACTTAACTCTACTTCTCTGGAAATTCTATATAATCCACCTCTCCCTTCAAACAAACCCATGTGGTATACCTGCTGTGGTTTTATTTTTCTCAATGTATCTTTTTGATACCTTTCTGGATCTTTTTCTAAGTCTATAACTTCTTCTAAACTATCGATATCATCAGCCTTGCTGCATGACATCCTATGCATCATTGTTAGCGGCTTTGATTCTTGTCTTATTAATTGGAGGTTTCTGTCTCTTCTAATGAGGCTTTTAGATAAGTCCATTTTTCTGAATTAATATTCCTTGGTGATGCAATTATTTCAGATGATGCTAACACAATATCTTTGTTACTTTGTTCACTATTTAGCTTATCTAAAATCTGAATTAATAACTGCAGGATTGTATTGTTTTGTCTTATTATTATTTTTGAGTCTTCCTTTGGAGAATCGTGGTCAGAAAAGCCAATTGACGGCGTTAAATATTTTTCTACTTTTTTTAATGCTTGGCTATATTCAGTCATACAAATTACGGGAGGATCAAAGTTTTTACTTCTTGTACTAGTCTTTTAATTACAGTTATATCTTGTCTTGTTTCAGTGCTCGGTACAGAATCTTTATTTTTATTTAGACAGTGCCCTATGCTTTTTCCAATGGATAACACTTTTTCTTTAATGTAATCGTTATTCTTACAAACTATACTTTGTTTTGTTTTGGCTTCTTCTAGCTTATGCAGAACAATATCAATTTTATTATTCAAACTATAGTATTTTTCTGCAAGTTTTTGGTATTCTTTAAGTATATTATCAATTTTTTTGTCTAGATTATCTTGCCTTTTTTCCCAAGATATAAAGAAGTTATATATTAAATGAACAACTGTATTTAGCTGACTATGAGTAGAATGCCAAATATGTTCTTCAGAGGGATTTACTCTGCACCTTATATCAATATTTTCTTTAGTATGTATAATTTTACCTGCGCTAACTTCTAAGTCTAGATACTTTAATCTTTCAATGATTACAACCTCGCTCTGATACCAAAAATATGCAATATTAATAAATATTAGATACGTTAATATTCAAATTATTTCGGCTAATATTAGGTTATATGGTAAATTAAATATTTTAATATTATGATTATCTTTTTGCAGGATCTTTTAAGGCTGGTGAGGCCAACGGAACTACCGACGGTTTTTGCAGTGATGTAATAATCCTACTCAGTACTCACCGTATTTATTACTATATTGCTTCAGGAGTAGCTAAGTTTATTTCCGTAAGCGTCTTTAGTTCATTTCAACGCCATACACACGGCTTAACAGAGAACTCCACGCAGAGGTTTCTCCTATAGGATATCTAGCATAAGCACCCACCCGTATAAACATGCTAAAAAGACCGAGAAAAAAACTAAACTACTTCATTTCACAATATAGCTTACATACGGTTTTTCCTTTCGGGAACCCCCGAAGGGTTACTTTACTACCTTCCCAGTCTTATGTTACAAATGCCTGGATTACACAGGCTTTATTACAGTGGGAAGTGGTACTACTACTACTAGAGAGCAGATAGTTTTCTGGCTAACTGCCCTAAACTACTTGTTGCTCTGAAGGCTTGTGTTGTGCTCGATGGTTGTGTGTCCTCCAATGCTGCAAAGAGCCTCCTTATATAGGCACCATGGCTGGCTCAAATAGTGCTCCCATGCATTATTTACCTCACCTTTCTCCATGTCCATGATGCACCTCTTTTATAGGTCCTAGGCTTTTTTTATAGCCTTTGGATGCATGCATGCATGCATGGTGATAAGGGGTCTTTTGGCTGCCACTTCTCTTTGGTTGCATACGAACGTGGCTTCCTTCATCTTGAGAGTAGTCTTGCGCTTTAATGAATAAAAAGAACCACCGTATATTTGCGCGTGATGTGAGGATCTTAAAAAATGCTGGTAGTGACTTGGGCAGCAACCTACGGATGGAGCAATACAGGTGATTACGTACAAGACTTTGAGTTTCTTAGTCCTTTTAGTTTTTCTAGGTTTTAGCTTTCTTTTCCTCCCGCATCTTCTTGTAGCCTCCGGCCTCTTGGTCTTGTTTCTCTTTGATATTAATTAATGGAAAGCAATGCTGTTGCGTTTCATCAAAAATAAATAAATATTTATAAAATGAATTTTTAATTTTTTTTATGTTCAATTTGAAAATGTGAAACACATGTTAGTGCGGTGGATGGAGTCTAACAACTCGTTTGGTACCCATCATTTGAGCTTAGAATTCAGGAATTCATTTAGAATTTCAGAAACCAACTTGTTTGGTTGGCACGGAATTGGTCACGGAAATTCAATCTCAAATTTTATGGAATTGTAGTATAACTGATCCCAATTTCTGTCAAAAACCATCATTTTTCTGGAATTGTCTCTCAGTCTACAAATCCATGTGGTAGACAAACATGATTTTTAAAAATGAATTCAAATTCAACCAAATGAAATTCTACCAAAAATTGGATTTCATTTCATTTCTACCAAATGAAATGAAAGGATGGTTACCAAACGGGCTGTAAGGGTTTTGCTTACGGTCTTTTTCTATTATTTTCTTTCTAAATGCGAAACTCAGTTTGCACCAAGAATAATTTTTTATATCTAAATTGGAGTTTCCACTAGCTATCTTCTCAACATGCAACCATGCTACCTCATTAGGCGCACCATGTCAGATATCACCATGCAAACCATGCCACCTCATCAAATCATACATGTCTTTTTTTCTAAACCATGCACATGTATTCATTTAGATTTTGCATTAGTCTATAAATTCAACCATGCCACCTCATCAACTAATTCATGTTTTCTTGGAAAAACAATTCTTACAAGCTAGCTGAGCTCCAGCTCCGAATTGTCTATGACTACTGCTGCACCAAGATTGGAGGCAATATGGGAGAAAAGGGCAACCGACTAAACGATTGGTTCCCCAAGCTTGTTACACCTTTACGGCTCTCGTTCTATTTTCCCGAGCTGATCAAAAGGGCCTTTTGAACTATAGTAATAGAGCCGATATTATAGTGTCCTACTTATATTGCTATGTGGTGCTATCATTATGGAGATACAATCCATCTTCATTGTCATCTCGTCAGTTGGGAATAGGGCCCTAGTTGGGAAGTACTTCAATGCAGTTCAATTTGACCATTGTTGTAAAAAAGAGGGTGACATTAACATAATCTTCAGCATCGTCAGGCTTGTCCATCCAGAGAGCAGACCGCAATTGTCTCAGAAGCTGCCACAGTACAACCTCATTCGTGGGTGCATAAAAGTTAAGAGGGGAGCTAGTTGTGGTGTACTTGCACGCATCATGAATGTGGTCGGCATCAAGCACGACGCTTGGACGAATGCTGAGATCTCCCCTGTGAGCTGAAGAAGCTCGTCCTTGATAAACTGTTACAGGTAGCAAGCAGAACTCACGAAGATGTGTAGCAAGTTCACCGCCCAATGGGCAAATAAGTTGGAGCTTCAGAGCAAACGCCAAGAAAGGCCGTCAACTCTGCTGAGGCTGTTCGCCAAAAGCATTGAGCGCCCCGGTTTCTTGTCCTCCGTCCTTACTTGGCACATAGGAACACGGCCACCGGCGCCGGGGAAGGAGACGGCTCCACCGCGACGTCGGCCGCCCACACCTGGCCGCCCGGCCGTGTCCATGTAGTAGAACTTGCCGTCGCGGTAGGCCACGTCCCGCTCGCGCCAGACGTCCCCGCCGCCCGGGAGCACGGGGAGCGCGCGCCAATGCCGGCCGTGGCGCGCCGCGGTGTGCAGCACGACCTTGGTGCCGCGGCAGACGCAGACGGCGGCGTAGTCGTCCGCGCTGGGGCGCGGCGCGAATGCCACCTTCTGGATGGCGATGTCCAGCATCAGCTCGAGATCCTTCGTCTTGGGGACGAGCCGCAGGAAGGGCAGCGGCGGGAACTCAATGCGCGCGTCCGTGCACAATATGGACTCGGTCAGCGTAAGCCGAGTATATCTCCAGGCCGGTTTCCTGTTTCACAATTAATGCGTGGAGTATTTATTACTCAGATCGATCGATGTAGGGAAAGCCAAGGCGATCTCCTGAATTACGAGATCGCGATGGAGGCGCAGCAGGAGGTGGATTGGTCATCTGGCCTGCCCGGCGATCTCCTGAACTACATCGGCACGCTCCTCGCCGTCCCCGGCCGAATATGCTTCCGCGCCGTCTGCCGCACCTGGAGAGCCGCCATCGAGTACCCGGCGATGCCGACGCCATGGGCGGTCATCCCGCGCACCGAGGGCTGCAGCGACTCCTTCACCGTGCTCTCGGCGCCGACCCTCAACTCCTTCCAGTGGACGCCTCCGGGCGGCTTGCCGGCCCGCTGCGTCGGCTCCAACGCCGGCTGGCTCGCCCTCGTCACCGTGGTCCCCGAGCCGAAGCACATCCGGATCTACCTCGTCAACCCCATCACCGGCGCGCGCGTCGATCTCCCGCCGACGCCCTGCTGGATCCCGGATTCCTCCCCGGCGGTCGTGGAGCGTGAACTGGACTTGATAGTCCAGAAGTTGGCCTTCGCGCCGCGCCCCAGCGCCAGCGCCCACGCCGCCGCCTTCGCGTCGCTCGGCGGCAGGACCGTGTTCTACGCCAGGGCCGGCATCAACGACGACGACGGCATCTGGCGGCTGCTCAGCGAGATCCCCAAGGCGGAGCGTGCCGTCAGGCGCGAGCTAGACGTGGCGTACCACGGCGGCAAGTTCTACTACATGGACACGCACGGCCAGGTGTGGGTGGCCGACATGGCCGCGCAGTGCCCGGCGCCGGTGCCGTTCGCGTCGTTCGCGTGCCCCGACCTGCCTCGCCAGGTCGCGCACCGCCGCCGCGGCTACCACCTCGCCTTCTCCGGCGACGGCGGGCTGCACGTGGTGTGGAGCACCAGCGAGGGCGACGGCGTCAGCTCCAGCAACCGCTACCACCGCCCAGCAATGCTCGTCATGCGCTACGACGAGGCGTCGGCGTCGTGGGCGGCGACAGCGAGCGTCGGCGGTGACCGCGCGTTCCTCATCGGCGACCGGAGCCAGTCGCTGTCGGTGCCGGTCCGCATCGCGTCGCCGTGGCTCAGAGCTGATGCCGTCTACTTCACCAACATCCCGCTCTGTGGCCTCCTCGCGCTAGGCGGTGACTGGCGTGGCGTCTGGGTGTTCCACCTGGCCGCCGGCGTTATCACCTTTCCCACCGAGGACCACCACAAGGATTTGGTGTTGAACGAGCTGGAACTGGATCAGGACTGGCCCAAATCCGTCTGGTTTATGCCTTGCATGACATGACGCCAATTATCTAAAATCTCTCTGTTTTTGCAGTGTGTGTTGGCTGGACAGAACTAGCTAGCACCTTCAGACAGAGGGCTCTGTTCTGTTCTGCTCTGCTAGAATGTCGAGCTTCTCTGCTATAGATTTTTGACACCACTTATGTTTTTAATAAAGGTCTTGTTGTTCCTTCATGCAGATTGTATGATCTGATGTAGTAGTACCATGTTTACTCATCAATAAATTTGGCCGTTTGATAAGAAAAGGTTTAACCCGCTAGACCTAAATTAGGATTTGTCGTCTAAGCACGTCACATGGACAGGACAACATATGGAGAGAAAAAAAGCCCCCGCGTCCCTCGGCAGGGGCGACACGGGCGGCGAGCCGGTGGACGCCGGCGGGCAAAGCCCGCACGGTGCAGGCGGCGGCGGGGCCTTTTTCTCGGCGGCCGCTGCAGGCGGCAGGAAGCTCGCTGGAGGTCGTTGGCCCTCCTGGTTGCGCGGCATCGCGGCGGCGACGGCACTCTCCGGCCAGATCCGGCGTCCTGCCGGCCGATCCGACGTCTGCTTTGGCAGATACGGCGTCCCTTCGGTTCTATAGCCCTTCCTCAGTCTTTTCTCTCGGTGTTGGTTTGGCGGCGGCGAGGGCTTCACCGGCGTCCGGCTACCTTTTACTGCAGCGGGGGTTCTTATGCTGCGGTCCGTGAGAAGGTTCGGTGGCTGCACGGCTCCAGCGGCGTCGCGCTCCATTGACAGGCGGCATGCTACGGCGGATGCGTTTCACCGTCGTGCTTGGGCCCTCCCGGATCGATTGTGGCCTGTGGAAGCTCTGGCCTCCTCAGCTCCAGTGGCGTGGCGCGACGCCGCGGTGGCGTGGTGCTGCGTCGATGGCCTCCAATTCGACACCATAGTGGCGTGGTATTTGATCTTCGGTTGCGGCTTCTGCTGCCCGGTGAGCGAGGCATGGACGTCAGCCCGGTGTTTGGAGTGTTTGCTCGGGGTGAAAACTTGCATAGACAACATTGGTATTTGCATTCCCTCACTTCTTGAAGGTGACGTCGAAGAGCTTCTAGACAACATTGGTATTTGCATTCCCTCACTTCTTGAAGGTGACGTCGAAGAGCTTCTACGTTTGGATTTGGCCGGATCGAGCGATGACGGCATTTTTTACGTCGCTTTCCCCCTTGGGGGCGTCGCCTTGTAGAACATGACTCTTGGTGACCGGATGGTGCGGGCGGTCTATGGTGGAGCTTCTCGTCTCGTGTTGTTGGAAGTTTGGTGGTATCTCTTATTGTGTCTTGTTTATCCTAAGCTGTCGGTTTGTGTCCGGCGAGAATGTGCATTTCTTATCCTTTGGTGTGGTCTCGGCATGTGATGCCTTTCTTCTTTACTGTCGGCACATATCATGTTGTATTCTCGGTGGCGTGTTGCCATTCCACTTCATCTGCGGCACATCAGCGTCGCGGTGGGTCTCGGTGGCGCTCGTCCCTTCGACTCTGTTGGCTACGTTAGTGTCGTGGCGCGGCCTCGACTGTATCCTTTGGTGTGGTCTCGACTGTATGCTTCCTTTCGGCTACGGCGACGACACAGTGTATGGGTGGGCTCGGCAGATCGACGCCTTCAACTGCATCGACGATGCTTTTTATTGTACATTTTTTCGCCGTTGGCATGTTTCGGGGGTCTAGGTGTTTTCTTTGTGTTTCTTTGACAAATATTGCCATTGTTCTTGTTGTATCTCGATTCCTTTATTTAACTCAAATGTTGTGCAGGCTGGTTTTCACCTACCGTAATCCTTTAAAAAAACATAGATAATGATTAAGAAAGAAAGAAAAATCAACAAACGTTTGCCTAAATGCGCGCATCACCCCTTGAGACGGCCCGTACGTGCACACATACTTACAGACACGCACGCATGCAGATGCGGTGCACCGCGGTCAAGGAAGTGCAGATGCGCATACCAACGAATTGAATCGAACAGAGGCAGAGAACAACGTACAGCCGACACGTAAATCAAGTGGACCATAAGTTTTTGGGCACGATGGTTAGAGCCCCAAAAATCAGGGAAGAAATACCATAAGTTTTTGAGCAGGATGGTTGGAGCCCAAAAATCAGGGGAAACATAGTACTGTAATGGAGCAAAATTTGCTTCCCAAAAGGAAAGTAGATATTGCATTAACAAAAGATATAGAAAGCTTGACAAAAACCACAGTAAAATTTCTACTAGGAGTATATATAAAATCTCTCTGATCACTGTGCTACATCTACAGCTGAACATATCAACAAAAAGCAGATTAAAATTTCTCTCTGATCACCGTGCTGCATGACATCTACATTTCAATATATCAACAATTAAGGACCAAGTTCAGAGCTAAGATGGTAGTACCTGGTACTCCATGTGATATGGACAAGTCAAGGACACATGGGTTGCGATCAGTTACGGAAGAATATCCTATGCAAGGTAAACCTGTACTATTCAACAACTGTACCAACATGGTATGCACATTTTACGCCCGACACGATGACACCTCGATCCTCCGTAGTCGGACACTCAGAAAAGAACGAGTCGACATCTGACAATCGGCAGCGGCACGAGCCGGATCATGTCAATGCAAGTACGTAGGAGAGCAGTGAAGGAATCGCTCGTGGTCGTGCCGTTGCCAAGCCTCCTACGAGACCACAACGAAGAGTGAGTTGAAGTTTCAAAAGTAAGAACACACAAGGCACGTGAGCAAGTAATTTACTTGTTGCTAGAACTGGTTGAGAGTGTGACGATCAGGTCAAAGCTTGACGTTTCTTCGGCACTTCCATCGGCAAAAAAAGACATACTTGTTTCTGTCTTATCCCATTGAGGGAAAGAGTCCGTCAAAACCTGCACAATTGAAGCTAATAAAGCACACCATTTCTTAACATTCAAAATCACCTTATTATGGGAATCAATCTATTATTACCTCGACAGAAGATAAGCTAGTAGCAACTATGGTGAGCCGGCAACACGGTCTCGTGAACCGGGGCTCTTGTCGATCAAAAAGCAGCCCAAAAGTTTGAGCCACCTACATAGTTATTATGGACAAATAAGGGAAACGAGAACAAAAAAAAAAACAGAGACCAAAGATAAAACAAAGAGAGAAAATACCTTGGGAAATCGAGTGAGGCAATGGACCAATTTTTTGTCGTTGATGACCTTTGGTTCTGTGGTATCTGTTTCACCCGTCACAGCAATAGAATCGACGACATATTCTACTCTAGCCTGGCTCCATGGAATATTCTCTCGTTCACTTCGGTGAACAAACAAAGTTAGCGCAAAAATCAAACACTATGGAGAAAGAAAGCAAGTAACTATTACTCCCTCCGATCCTAAATTGTTGTCGAAATATTACATGTATGTAGACGTCTTTCAAGAATAGATACATTCATATTTGGACAAATTGAGGAGAAGAATTTAGGATCGGATGTAGTACTTCTCACAAACACATCTACGGTTAAACATCTGAACAGCACTAACAGTTCTGAAACTCTGAACAGCACTAACTATTGATTAATCCACAAAGAAAAGGGGTGTAGTGAAGAATTTACCTAGTACTATACTCAAGTTTAAACTAAACTGCCACATACAGCAGATACGCCAAAAATGGAATTAAGTCTGAACCGAAGGGATGAGCAATTAGCAGTTTAGCACCAGAGCCCCTACCCCTGCCGCTCAACCAACAAAAAAACTACGGTTAAACATCCCTTAATCACCCATCCCACCCTCCAATCCATGAGTAAGCCTAGGAGAGCAGCCATGGTTAAAATCTCCAAAAACAAGGTGCGGCGAGCAGAACACATGCAGGAGCCCAATAACTGTACATGCATTGAGAGGAGCTGGGTAGCAATGCAGGAGCCCAGGAGCAGAACACATGCAGTACCTAGCCAAGAAGACGGTGACTTCTATGTCTTCCTCCTCAGGGGCGTTATTCTTTCTCTGATATGTTCTTTTGAATACCACTGTTCTATAATCTTTGAATCTTAGAGGTATATTGCTGTTCTTCCACGAGCGGACCTGAGCACAAAATTACAAAAAGGGAACGGAATCACATGACAGAAATACATTTAGCAGAAAAAATACAGCAACATGTACCAAGTTGGTTGCATTCATCTCCTCAGCATAGATGGCCACAAGGTTAACATCGGAGCTTTCTATGAGCACCTCAGCAACAGCCCTTCCGATTTTCTCAAAGCCTAACACAAAAAATATGCTAATAATGATAAACCATCCCATTATACTATTGAGTATTGTAATGAAACCGTCCGTACCTTTAAGTCCTATTCTTGATTTATGTCTTTCATGTCCTTCCTTTTGGGGAACAGTCCGAAGCTATGCAATAAAACAAAATCAGGATTGACAGGAATTTAAAAGATCTTTCCCTAGTAAACAGTATTGCGAGTACTCCGTACCTTCCAAGCATTGAGAGGAGGTGGGGTAGCAATCACAGTTTTAGTTGCAAATACATCTATGATGAAGTTTTCCGTGGCACTATCTGAAACATTAATTACACATGGAGATCATACTCCAGCACATAACACCAGAACCGAAGCAGAGGATATCTAAGAAGAGGGAGAGACGGAAACAGAGGATATGAGAGACGATTTCAGAAGGACTAGCCTGGTTTCTGAGCCGGCACTAGGATATCAACCAGTAGACGCGTGTACAGAGAATCCGAGGGATCGTCATCCTGCGTCTTCACAGAGCCTTCCCAGCAAGAACCGTCTGGAGCGTGTAGTGTCACCCACTCCCCAGCGGTGAATGGTCTCTTCGGGACGGGTTCGGAGGTTCTGAGCTCGACGACGGAGCCCTTCGCCCGCACATCACCGACCACAGCTCCATAAGGAATCGACCTGCAGCGGAAGCTGATCGTCTTGCCCTCCATGGCGCACGGGAAAGGGCCCGGGGATGAGGCGGCGAAGGTGGAGCAGACGGGTCGCCCGAGCCCCCTTCCCGTCGACGAAATCGCCAACTGCGGCGCGGAGGACGGGGAGAAGGCAGAAGAACTTCCTCCTCCCGCGGACGAGGAAGAGGGGGAAAAGGAGGCGGCGGAGGGAGGCAGCCAGCGGAGGACGGGTGGCTCGCGGCGGAGGGGCTTCCTTTTTGTTCCCGGGGACGACTCCTCGTGCGAGCCGAGGTGGCCCGCGGAGAGGACCCCCCTTCCCGGAGGCGACATCGCCGACGGCGTGGACCATGTGGACGAGGCGGAGGCGGAGGCGCGCACGAGGATGCCCCTCCCCGGAGACGACGCCTCCGATGGCGCGGACGATGTGGAAGACGCGGAGGCGCCTAGGTCCGCTGCAGGCGGGAGGCGAGGGTTCTCGCCGCCGGTCGCGGCGAGGATCCCCTTCCCGGAGACGACGTCGCGGATGGCGCGGGTCGGCGGGGAAGACGTGGACGAGGCGGAGGCGCCTAGGTTGACTGGCGGAGGTGGAGAGCCGTCGGCTCCTGGCGGGCGGCGAGGGTTCTCCCCTCCGGCTCCGGTGGAAGCCATCCCGAGCGGCGAGCGAGCGGAAGCTTCCAGACGAAGAAATGCTCTGAGAGCGGGAGGCGGATTTCAGAGGGGAGGAGGTTTCTGTGATTCTGTTGGGGTCAGAGGGGTGGATCAGGATGTTTACAAGTCGGTTACAGGCTTACGTTTGGGGGTTTCCGTAATTTCAAGGGTCCAGGGGGGATGTATTATGGATTTCAAGGGTCCAGGGGGGATGAATTTGCAACTTCAAATCGGCTGGCTACGGCTAGTTTTAGTTTTCTGTGACGACCAGCTGGGACAGATTTTTAATTTCCTCGGAGCAACTCTTCGGTTGAACTGAATAAAATCTGAACCGGAATTCTATACCTATCTAAAAATACGGACCGTTTCCTTCACCGTCGTCTATCAAACTTTCCCAAAAAATTATGCCCCCCTCCAAAGATTGCATGTATATTACGCCTACAAAGCCGGCTGGCCCGTTACCTGCACCGAATTGGACTAAAACTCCGCCAGGGAATCCATCGCCAACGGGATCGTTACAAGAGTCGGGCAACAACTACGAATCCGACGAGAAAATGATCGCTCCGCCGAAACACTACGGGAGTCGGAAGATGCCGATCGGGCACCCATCAGGCGAGGAATCGAAGCCATGGCCGTCCCCTCTGTCTCCCAGGCGCGGCCACGGCTGGTCCTCTCTTCCGTTTCCCAGCCACGACAGTCTCTTCCTAGGGCTAAATTACACGACGAGATGGCGAATTGTCAGAAGAAACTGATGAGCTACAGACAGACTGCGAGAGAGAATGGTGGTGACGCCTAGTGCATAGTAGAGAGAATGAGAGATGATGGCCGAGTGTAGAATGGAAGATGGGAGAAGGCACCTCGATGCTTTTCTTCCGTGAGCCTAACTGAGCGAGGGAGATGGGCCAAACAGGCCAAGTTGATGGGTCGAGTCATGGGCTACTGGCAATTTTGCACTTAGTCTTTATTTAGTTTTTTTACAGCAGGGCTCATTCGTTAATCCTATTGCATCAAAGAGTCCTCCTAGGGTTAAATTACACTAGGAGATGGCGAATTGTTCGAAAAAGCTGATGAGCTAGAGATAGACTGCGAGAGAGAACGGTGGCGGTGCCTAGGGTATAGTAGAGACAACAGGAGATGATGGCTGAGTGTAGAATGAGAGATGGGAGAAGGCACCTCGATGCCTTTCTTCTGTGAGCCTGACTGAGAGATGGGCCAAACAGGCCAAGTTGATGGGTCATCGAGTCATGGGCTACCGGGCCAATTTCGCACTTGGTCTTTATTTTATTTTACAGCAGGGTTCATCCGTTAATCCTATTGCATAAAGAGTCCACATTTCACTAAAAAAATTATACAAAAATAATAATATTTATTTAATTAAAATATTAATAACTGGGCGACCCATCGGTTATCCATGGGTATAAAACTATACACATACCCTACCCATAACTAATCGGGCGAGCCATCGGGTATACCCATGGGCATAAACGTCGACCCATATGCTACCCATTTTGGTCGGATATCCGCGGACGAGTTGCCACATTTAATACTTGTGGGCTATATAAGACGGACTCTAGCCGCCACACAGAGACAGGACTACAAGCCGACAGATAGCTGAGAGGCCAACGACGTCAAGTCGTCTGAACTGCCCACAATCCAGAGCCGCCGAACAACTCGAGCAAATAATTGGAAAAGAATTACACATGCACTGCCAATTTATTAATTAGACTTGATTTAATCTAATATTGATAAGCTCCTTGAGAAAACCAGCAAAATCAAAATAGGCATGCTCAACAAAACAATCAAATGTCTATACTCATAAATGAACATCCAGCTGGCAAAACATAAATTTGTTGCCCCTTCTAACTCTTTGTTTTAACGGGTGAAGTGAGATAACAGAGAGAACTAAAAAAATTAAGTGATTCCGTCTCAAAACTTCTTTGACCGGGTGATGTTATATAACTTTCAGAAGGAAGTATATTGTTCTATTTTGAGAGACTAGAGTACAGAGACACAATCTTCGAAAGAAACCTTTTTTAAAGAGATATTTGATGATTGTTAAAGAAGAGCAAAGCGAGGTTTCGATGCATGTTTTTGAATGTATCATTTTATTTTGTTGTTCCGTTGCAACGCACAGGCATTTCAACTATTTGAAAGTAAATCGCGCGTCCAATCTCGTCTCAAGCACCACAAGTTCATACATAAAAACTACATAAATAACTATATTAAAGACACCATCGAATAACACGGGACCAAGTTCATCTGATTAAGTTTATACATAAAACCAAATATTACTTAGAGGCGGCCTAGTCGGAATCGGAAGAGACGAAGAGTATCTCTCGGTCTTTCTCTAACCGGTAGAAGGCGCGGGCGAGGTCGGTGGCGCTACTCCTCTTCATCTACCGTCTTGATCGACTCAGCGGCCACCGCGTTGTAGGCGGCATCCTTGTCCTCCTCGACGGTCGTTGGACTGGGGGTTACGGCGCGGTGATGGGAATCGGGGCTCTCCTCCACGTCCTCCTCCCGACGGCGGGTTCGTTAATGCAACTTATGAAATAGAATCGCAATTTGACTTCTCAAGAAAAAAGAAATTTGGTGTTATGTGGTAATTTTACAATAATATATATCATGGACGGCCATGATAATAAAAAAAGGAGGCTAGAGTAGTGCTGTATTTTGCTTGGATACAAAAAGAAATCCATTTTGCAATATCTAAGTGCCTTGATTTTAGTTAGAGATAAGTTGATTTCTCAGCCATTGAATATGGTTTTTGCTTTAAATTTCCGAACGAATGCTGAAATGAGGGGAGTGTGGTGACGCTCAAATATTAATCCAACGGTTCTGATATGTCAAGTGAGATTTAACCTTCTATGCCATTGTTGGGTAAAAATAATCTTTCAGAATTTGAGGAAATTAAAAGCAAAAGTAAGAGAAATTAAAAATGGAGAAAAGAAAAGGTAGAAAAAGTTTTAGAAAATCCAAAAGTTTAGGAAAATTAAAGTTCAAAAAACAAAAAATCAAAAAGTGCAGGAAAGCAAGGAAGATGAAGATAATGAAAGTAGGACAAAAGAGAGAGAAAAAATCTCTTCCGTAGTAAAAAAGGGTTGTCGCAATTTTTCACCAAGTTCCTCCGCGGCCGAGCTCCGCCAATCACCCTTCCCTTTGTTTCATAAAAAAAAATAAGTACTATATATTGTACTCCCCCCGTCCGTCCAACAAAAGATGTCTCAAGTTTGTTAAAATTTGGATGTATCTAGACATGACTTAGTCTATAGATGCATTCAAATTTGGTCAAAGTTGAGACATTTTTTGTTGGATGGAGGGAGTATCAATTTTACAATTTTTTAGTTTGCCTTATTTTTATATTTAGAATAAGTCGATTTCTCAGGCATTGGATATGATTTGTGTCCATATACTAATCCGACGAATAAAAATCAGGCTAAGATTCCGAACGACTGATGGAAAGAAAGGAGTAGAATGATGACCCAACACTAATTCGACGGTTCTAAGGGCATCTCCAAGGGTGAGGTCCCATTTGTTCATTTGGATGGGTTTTAGACAAATTGGGTGAGTAAAATATCAAGTTGTCCAATGATAAAACCCATTTACCTCTTCATGAATATTTTGCACGTGGGTCAAGAAGACAAATGGAGTCTTCACATACTTTTTCCAAATTTGGAGAAAAAAAATAGAGCTGTGGACCACTTTTAGAGAAATAAGGTTCCGTTGGATTGTGTATTTTGTTGATAAATCACACATGAACATATTTGGACAAATAGACTTGCATCGGAGATGGCCTAATATATGTCCCCTAAGATTTAAGATGTGACATGTCGTATAGTCGATCAGGGTCATGTCATGCAAGGCATAATGACCCAATTCCAGGCTTCTAGCTCGGTGACGGTGATCTCCATATCTTTGTGCCGTGCTGGTTCTCCGTCAGAACCAGGCTTCTAGCGCGCCGTCGCCGGAAAAAGGGCGGCGGTGCACGATAGGGCTGCTTGGCTAACGGGTGCGAGAACGCGGCACACCTGGGCACGTAGTACAACTTCAAGCTCGCGCCAGACGCCCAAGCCACCGCGCATGCACCTCGAGATCGCCGGCCGCCGGGCAGGATTGAACAGTTACATCCATGCCTAGTCAAAATTCTGGACTGCTAGTCAAAATTAAAAACCGTTGCATTGTTTTGTTGTGGGTATGACTGGTCAAAATTCTGCATGGCGGTGCCCAATATGGACTCGGTCAGCGTATACGTAAGCCGAGTATATCTCCAGGCCGGTTTCCTGTTCCACAACTAATGCGTGGAGTATTTATTACTCAGATCGATCGATGCAGGGAAAGGCAAGGCCATGAATTACGAGATCGCGATGGAGGCGCAGCAGGAGGTGGATTGGTCATCTGGCCTGCCCGGCGATCTCCTGAACTACATCGGCACGCTCCTCGCCGTCCCCGGCCGAATATGCTTCCGCGCCGTCTGCCGCACCTGGAGAGCCGCCATCGAGTCCCCGGCGATGCCGACGCCATGGGCGGTCATCCCGCGCACCGAGGGCTGCAGCGACTCCTTCACCGTGCTCTCGGCGCCGACCCTCAACTCCTTCCAGTGGACGCCTCCGGGCGGCTTGCCGGCCCGCTGCGTCGGCTCCAACGCCGGCTGGCTCGCCCTCGTCACCGTGGTCCCCGAGCCGCAGCACATCGGGATCTACCTCGTCAACCCCATCACCGGCGCGCGCGTCGATCTCCCGCCGACGCCCTGCTGGATCCCGGATTCCTCCCCGGCGGTCGTGGAGCGTGAACTGGACTTGATAGTCCAGAAGTTGGCCTTCGCGCCGCGCCCCAGCGCCAGCGCCCACGCCGCCGCCTTCGCGTCGCTCGGCGGCAGGACCGTGTTCTACGCCAGGGCCGGCATCAACGACGATGACGGCATCTGGCGGCTGCTCAGCGAGATCCCCAAGGCGGAGCGTGCCGTCAGGCGCGAGCTAGACGTGGCGTACCACGGCGGCAAGTTCTACTACATGGACACGCACGGCCAGGTGTGGGTGGCCGACATGGCCGCGCAGTGCCCGGCGCCGGTGCCGTTCGCGTCGTTCGCGTGCCCCGACCTGCCTCGCCAGGTCGCGCACCGCCGCCGCGGCTACCACCTCGCTTTCTCCGGCGACGGCGGGCTGCACGTGGTGTGGAGCACCAGCGAGGGCGACGGCGTCAGCTCCAGCAACCGCTACCACCGCCCAGCAATGCTCGTCATGCGCTACGACGAGGCGTCGGCGTCGTGGGCGGCGACAGCGAGCGTCGGCGGTGACCGCGCGTTCCTCATCGGCGACCGGAGCCAGTCGCTGTCGGTGCCGGTCCGCATCGCGTCGCCGTGGCTCAGAGCTGATGCCGTCTACTTCACCAACATCCCGCTCTGTGGCCTCCTCGCGCTAGGCGGTGACTGGCGTGGCGTCTGGGTGTTCCACCTGGCCGCCGGCGTTATCACCTTTCCCACCGAGGACCACCACAAGGATTTGGTGTTGAACGAGCTGGAACTGGATCAGGACTGGCCCAAATCCGTCTGGTTTATGCCTTGCATGACATGACGCCAATTATCTAAAATCTCTCTGTTTTTGCAGTGTGTGTTGGCTGGACAGAACTAGCTAGCACCTTCAGACAGAGGGCTCTGTTCTGTTCTGCTCTGCTAGAATGTCGAGCTTCTCTGCTATAGATTTTTGACACCACTTATGTTTTTAATAAAGGTCTTGTTGTTCCTTCATGCAGATTGTATGATCTGATGTAGTAGTACCATGTTTACTCATCAATAAATTTGGCCGTTTGATAAGAAAAGGTTTAACCCGCTAGACCTAAATTAGGATTTGTCGTCTAAGCACGTCACATGGACAGGACAACATATGGAGGAAAAAAAAGCCCCCGCGTCCCTCGGCAGGGGCGACACGGGCGGCGAGCCGGTGGACGCCGGCGGGCAAAGCCCGCACGGTGCAGGCGGCGGCGGGGCCTTTTTCTCGGCGGCCAGGTGTGGGTGGCCGACATGGCCGCGCAGTGCCCGGCGCCGGTGCCGTTCGCGTGCCCCGACCTGCCTCGCCAGCTCGCGCACGCCGCCGCGGCTACCACCTCGCCTTCTCCGGCGACGGCGCGCTGCACGTGGTGTGGAGCGTCAGCGAGGGCGACGGCATCTTGCGGGGGCCCTGGGAGCCGGAGATGTTCGTCACGCGCTACGACGAGGCGTCGGCGTCGTGGGTGGCGGCGGAGAGCGTCGGCGGCGACCGCGCGCTCCTCATCGGCGACCGGAACCAGACCATGTCGGTGCCCGTGGACGGCGAGTCGTCGGCGTGGCTCAGGCCGGACTCTGTCTACTTCACCAACATCCCGCTCTGCGACCTCAAGGCCATCGGATTCGTCGGCCGCCGCGGCTTGTGGGCGCTGGACCTGCGCACCGGCCACGTCGCGTGGCCGCGTGCAGAGAGCGACATACGCGAGAGGCGACTGGAATCGGAGCTGGACGTGTTCTGGGACAAATCGGTTTGGCTCATGCCGTGCCTCTCGTCAGCAGCCTCAGCATGTGTGACAGACAGGGCAAAACCGCCGGGAAACTATTTTCTTACCGATAGAGTATAATTATACTCCACCAGGATTCTTTTTAGGGAAAATGTAAAGTTTTGCACTGCATATATATTTTTTGGTACTATAAGAATATGGAAAAATGTGTACGCATGACCATGGGCTTTTATTGTCACAATAGTGACAGACATGTGCTTCCTCCTCGACGACAAGCTAATGAGCTATGCCGCGACGACTCTCCGTCGATCGAGCAGAACCCCAAGCAGGGAAATTATCCAATTATGTCATGTACCTTTGTGCAGAGCATGGCACAATGTCCTGCAATGATGGGCACATTCTGCTAACAATTTTCAGGAATTCATTCTTGACTCTCTGCTGTCCTACAAGGAATCTCTAGATGAAATACTCCAGTTGTCGTGAGGTATATAACTGGTAAGATACGTCAAATAGCTGATGAAAATGTACCCAGCCATTCAGGAATTCAGCGCCTGGTCGCCATTGAATGTGCGATTCCTGTGTACCCAGCCCACCCACCAGGATCATTCGAAATGTATTTTCCCATATATCGTGTAATAGAAACAGTTCGTCCCAAGTACAAATGCATCAATGATCACTTGATACTAGTATTACGAAAACGAAAACCACATTATTAAGTTGGATTTGATCAATCCTTGGTTCAAATGAGAAGTAAACTCTGTTTTGGTTCTGAATCAGCCCCAATGGAGGCAACAAGGACGGGCCTGTCTCATGGACCGGCAGTGGGCACCGAAGCAGCCCCAATGGATGCCGCCTCCTCATCCGAAGCCCAGCACTCCATGGAAATGTACCTGAGACGACCCACAATAGAAGGCGGCTCCAGTAGGTCGTGGAAATCCAGGATCCGATCGCATTGTTCAGCTCAAGCTCGGCAGTGATCTCCATCTCCTCGTAGGCAGTCCTACGCCTTCTGACCCGCTTGCTCCGCACCCCACGCTTGCGCACTACGTTTTCATGTAGGAGTGCGTCGTCTGAAGGTAAGCAGGCGGAAAAGGCAGGTTATAGGAAGAAATTTTTTCAGAAAACAACAGAGGAGAGGAGACAAAGATCCCAGTACCTCCACCGGCAATTGAGAAGATGAACTTGGGGTCGCGCTCGAGGACCAATGGAGCAATACGATGCGGGGGGTACACGATATGCAGCTGAGCGAGCGGAAGCGGAAGCGGATCAAGTGGCAGCAGCGGCTCCACCTCCGCATCCAAGGGCTGGCAGGCACAGGCACGCCGGCAGGAGGAGGAGGAGCAGGGGCCGGCGCCTCCTCTGGCACTACCGGCAGGGGATCCACCTCCTCTGGCAGCAGCACGCCAGGAGAAGGAGGAGCGGTAGCAGGGGCCGGGAGCCGTCGACTGCTGGCGGCCGGGGAGGGGTGGAAGACATCGCGAGCACTGGAATCTTCTAGAGCAAGGATGCTTTGAGCGGGAGGAGGCGGATTTCAGAACTTGTTTGTGATTCTGTTGGGGTCGATTCCGATCTTTGTAGTCGGTTTACAGCTCAGACCCTGAGTTAAGTCGGTTACGGCTAGTTTCGACCTGAGTTACAGTGCTCGTCTCAAGCACATCGAATCTCGTCTCAAGCACCACAAGTTCATTCACAGAAACTTCATGAATAATTAAACCACAAGTTCATACAAAGAAACTTCATAAATAATAATACATAGAAACTTCATCTGATTAAGTTCATACATACTTCGACCAACTTCATATATAAAACATAATATTACTTAGAGGTGGGCTTCTCGCCACCGCGGCCTAGTCGGAATCGGAAGAGACGGAGAGTACCTCTCGGTCTTCCTCTAACCGGTAGAAGGCTAGGGCGAGGGCGAGGGCGAGGGCGAGGTCGGCGGTGCTCCTTTTCATCTGCCGTCTTGATCGACTCGGCGGCCGCTGCGTTGTAGGCGGCGTCTTTGTCCTCCTACTGGACGGCCGTCAGACTGGGGGTTACGGCGCGGCGACGGGAACTGGGGCTCTCCGCCAAGTCCTCCTCCCGACGATGGCTTCGTTAATGCAACTTATGAAAAAGAATCGCAATTCGACTTCTTAAGAAAAATAAAATTGGGGTTATGTGGTAATTTTACAATCTTATATTATCATGGGCAGCCATGATAATAAAAAAGGAGGCTAGAGTAGTATTTTGCTTGGATACAAAAAGAAATCGATTTTGCTATTTTGTTAGAGATAAGTTGATTCCTCAGCCATTGGATATGGTTTGTGCTTTAAGATTCGGAATGAACACTGAAATGAGGGGAGTGTGGTGACGCTCAAATATTAATACAACGGTTCTCATACGTCAAGTGAGATTTAAGCTTTTTAAAAAATGAGACAACCGAGATATAATAACACCTAAAAAAAATTAGGCAGAAACGACGTGAATAAATTTATTCTGCGGTTCCCTTTTATGTTAGGTTTTTAAATTGTAACTGATCGAGTTGTATGTTTAACAGCTGTACTTTGGAAGTAATACTCTCACGTGGGTATTACTCTCCTCTTATATTCCTGTTTTCTTGACGCACATAATTTGAACCTAAGCTTGGTAACAGAATTATGTTGTGCATATTCAGTGACAAGTAGTTTTTGTACTTCTACTTCTTACATATACTAATATTGTAGAGATAGTGAGCTGATTCCCTGGGATGAGGCATGTGTTGATTACGTTATCGACTCAACTGGTCTTTTGTTGGAGGAAAGTGCCAGTAACTTGTTTAGAGGGCGGTAGTCACTAGTCACACAACTTTTGTTAATGGCGTCCGTTGTATTCCCCAGGTATGTTGTTTTTAATTACTATTTTATTTCTTTGGTAACTTAAAAGTGTCAGTTATTGTATTCAGGTGATTGGCGTTGTTGGGTTTGATATGAAGGTACATTCTCGATGAAATAGCAAAATTACCGTAGAAGGGCCTCAAGTTGTTGGTACGCAGTGAATCTGCTGTTTAGGTAATCATTCTAAGTAGTTTTGGTCTTTATACTTCCTCAGAACAGATGAAATATAGTTATTTGCCTTTGGCTTGTTGTAATCTGGACATCTCCACTGAGACCAACTCGACAGGCCTTTCAAGCACTGGGAAGTGAGTACACCATTTTTTGCATTTCGATATCTAAATGAAGCAATATATGTTCATTTTGATAATTTCTACTGAAACTGAGTTTACTTGCATTGGTCCATAATTGAGTTTTACTTTGGGTAGCATATAATGTTTATTGCATAAGTGTAACGTGTATTTACACATTTTAATTGTTGGCACGCCTACTAAAAGCTATTTTGGTTTGTACAGATTGAGTGCTGCTGACGGCGACCAGTGTTTAATGGCACTGCATTGTTGAGAACTTGAGATCCTTCGGCGTGTCCCTGTCAGCGGATGTGTACTGCAGATCTACTGTTGACAACATATTCCCCGTGTCGACGCCTCTCACGCTGCCGGCTGCTCCTATTCCCCGTGTTGACGCCGCCGGCTCTTCCTCTCCCCGCGGTGCTGCCGGGGCCCGGGAGGCCGTGGCCGTCAACGGCCCGGCGCATCAAGATCCGGCCGTGGTGGCTCTTTCCCGCGTTCCACCATCACCACGCCGCCCCCGCCAACTGCTCTTCTCTGCCGTTGTTGGGTAAAAATAATCTTTCAGAATTTGAGTAAATTAAAAGCAAAAGTAAGAGAAATTAAAAGTGAAGAAAAAAAAAGGTAGAAAAGTTTTAGAAATAAAACCAAAAGTTTAGGAAAATTAAAAGTCAAAAATCAAATGTTGGAGAAAATCAAAAGGGCGGGAAAGCAAGGAAGATGAAGATAATAAAGTAGGACAAAAGAAAAAAAACACCTTTTCCGCGGTAAAAAAGGCTTGTCGCAATTTTTCACCAAGTTCCTCTGGGGCGGAGCTCTGCCAATTTATCCTTCACTTTGTTTCATAACAAAAAAACAAGTACTCCGTATTATATATTGTATCAATTTTGCAATTTTTCGTTTGCCTTATTTTTTATTTAGAATAAGTCGATTTCTCAGACAATGGATATGATTTGTGTCTATATATTGATCCGACGAATAAAAGTCAGGCTAAAATTCCTAACGGATGATGGAAAGAAAGGAATGGAATGACGTCCCTGTACTAATTCGACGGTTCTAACATGTCAACTAAGATTTAAATTTTTTTCTTAAACATCATAAAAATCAGGATTGGTCAGCTGGGCTGCCCGGGGACCTCCTGAACTACATCGGCACGCTCCTGGCCGTCCCCGGCCGAATATGCTTCCGCGCCGTCTGCCGCACCTGGAGAGCCGCCATGGAGGAACAAGAATCCCCGGCAATGCCGGCGCCCTGGGTGATCCTTCCGCGCGTCAAGGCCTGCAGCGACTCCTTCACCGTGCTCTCGGCGCCGACCATGAACTCCTTCCAGTGGACGCCGCCCGGGGGCGCGCCGGCCCGCTGCGTCGGCTCCAACGCCGGCTGGCTCGCCCTCGTCACCTACGTCCCCGGCCAACACGTCATCATCTCGCTCGCCAACCCCGTCACCGGCGCGCGCATCGAGCTCCCGCCGCTGCCCTTGCTGCGGCTCGTCCCCAAGCCGGAGGACCTCGAGCTGATGCTGGACATCGCCGTCCGAAAGGTGGCGTTCGCGCCGGTGGCCGTGATCCGGCCGCCGTGCCGCGGCGTCGTCCACCTCTGCCGCGGCTACCACCTCGCCTTCTCCGGCGACGGCGCGCTGCACGTGGTGTGGAGCGCCAGCGAGGGCGAAGGCGCCGCGCGGGGCCCCCACTGCCCGGAGATGCTCGTCATGCGCTACGACGAGGCGTCGGCGTCGTGGGCGGCGGCGGCGAGCGTCGGCGGCGACCGCGCTTTCCTCATCGGCGACCGGAACCAGACCATGTCGGTGCCCGCGGACGGCGAGTCGTCGGCGTGGCTCAGACCTGACTCTGTCTATTTCACCAACATCCCGCTCTGCAACCTCAAGGCCATCGGAATCGTCGGCCGCCGCGGCTTGTGGGCGCTCGACGTGCGCACCGGCCACGTCGCGTGGCCGCGCGCAGAGAGCGACACCACCGAGAGGCGATTGGAATCGGAGCTGGACGTGCTCTGGGACAAATCGCTCTGGCTCATGCCGTGCCTCTCGTGAGTCGTGACCCAAGTTCAGCAGCCTCAGCATGTGTGTGACAGACAGGGCAAAACCGCCGGGAAATTATTTTCTTTATAATTATACCAGGATTCTTTTTAGGAAAAATGTAAAGTTTTGTACTGTATATATATTTTTTTGGTATAAGAATAAGGAAAACTGTGTACCCATGACCATGGGCTTTTATTGGCACTAGTTTTTGTGACCCTAGAGTTCTTTTTTTTTGTTCCGATGAAGACTTTGTGGTTCGACAGCATGTATCTTTGGAAGATTTGGAAATCATCCTCTGCTCAATTTAGTTCGACGCTCGTGACTTTTCATATTTTTTGATGGGCGAATCAAACCGCTTTCTGAAAACTTCAAAGGTAGTCAAGTTCGTGCAGGTTGTTCGAGTAGCGGCGTCGTTGTTCTAGTCTAATCACAATATCTTTTCCAAAGCCTTGGGGTACATGTACTTCGTGTTGCAACGATTGATATTGTCGAGAAGATAATTTCTTGACTGTATAGGAGTTACTTTGTATTTTCTTAGAGTTTTTTCTCCGAAGCATTATGCATGCAATGGATGTCGAATTTGGATTAAAATAAAAAGGCAAACTAGCCTGTAGAAAAAAATACATCAAAGATACACGTGTTTGACGGAGAATCGGACGGCCGAAGATGTGAATCTTGATGGTTTATCAGCTAGCTGATAATTCGAAAAATAGAAAAAATAAGAGAGTTTGGCTGCTCTAATTTTTGAAAGGGTTTGGCTTATTTCTCGAGAGAAAGCAAAAGCTTTATCTGTCGAGGAAGATGAAAAAAAAATGGAGAAGAAGGAGCCTATCAGCCTGTGGGCCGGGAGTCTATTAGACAAGAGAGAGTGTATGCCCATGTAGAGGAGTAATGGGCCGGTAGGAAAGAAGTGCACATCATCACCCCAGCTCGGCGGCATCTGTGACCAAAGCCAATGCAGTGATCTGCAGCGGCTGGAAACGGGACAGAGGGAGACAAAGGGGAAGTTCGTGGGCCGCCAATCGCGAGTCACGAGGCGGCAGCCCGCAGAGGAGAGGGAGGTGGCGGTGCGCACGGGAAGAAAGCGAGAGGGAGACGAAGGAGGAAGTTGGTGGGCTCCTACGCGCGATTCGCGACACGGCTTCATAGCAACGCAACGCAATACTTTGGACAATACAAGAGACGATATTTGCTATGTGCCTTTTAGGGAGAATTAAAATATGTTCTCGTGCGAAAATCGGAACATTTTTAGAAGTCTTCAGAATATGTTTGAAGAAGAATACATTCACCGTGGAAGACAATAAAATAATTTATGCAGGGCAAAAAAAAAACAACCTATGCGCGAAGCACTAACCTAGCTAGTCCCTAGGTGGAAGCGATCTCAGGCGGCGGCGCCACCTTGGTTTCAAATTGTCCCTCCCCGTCGGCGCTGCCGCCGGCCCGTCCCGTCTCCGAAGGCTTCCTTGGCCTCGGAGGTGTGGCGGTTCCCGGCCGCTCGCCAACGGAAGGACTTGTCTTTTCTTGTTTTAGGTTTTTTTTTTGTGTCTTCTTCAAGATGCTGAGGCGACGGCAACATCTTATAGTAAGAATAAGGTCTTTCCCGTCCTGTCCTTGCTCCGGTGTTGCGCCTAGCGCTAGAGGAGGGCGCGTGGAGTTGTGTTTCCGGCCAATCCCTTGGGATCCAGCCGACTTTTTGGGTTTCTAGCGAATCCCTTGGGTTTTGGTCGGTGTTCATGTTTCTTCATGTGGTTTCAGGTCTGGCTTTTTCGATCTATGGTACTCATCTTTGGCGATGGTGGCTGCTCTGGTGCGCTGGTCCTTTGCCATCTTAGCACGATGACTACCCCACCGTCTACTACCACGCAAGCACTCCTTTGGCAAGCTCTAGCCGGCTCTATTGATGGAGGGGCAAAGACGGTGGCCCGCCTTCGGCTCGTTCTAGTGATTGTTGCCATCGCTGGATGGTCCAAGTACCAATTTGTAATTTTTATTACTTGTAGGGCTCTTTGTACTGTTGTTGATGATTATTAATAGATCGGCGATTCTCTTCACAAAAAAAATTATTCAGGGTAAACTAGAAAAGTTCTATAACTAGAATAGTTATGTTGAGTATTCTAGAATAAACATGTTTATAGTTGTAGAGTTTGGATGGTTGCCACTTGGGAGTAATCCAATGGTGTAGTAGTCCTATAAATAGGCACGCTCTCCCCTATCAATAATGTACCACCACACCAAAATGAATTATCATGATATCTCAGTTACCAAATTCAACTTTTTTTTTATCTTGTAATCCCTTATGAGACATTTGGAGGTGATTTGGATAACTGTATTTTTGTTGTAATCCTGGGAAATTTTTTTGGGGATTTGGTGTTATGTCCACATTTCTCTTACAAGTCTTGTCTTTATTTTCATTAATTAAATTGAGGATTGATATTTTATACTGCTTAGTGCATTTTGAAATAATAACACTTATTTCACATTTTAAGGATTTTTGTAAAATTATTCATTAGCATTTTAATATAGTGGAGGATTCTTTGTAAATTCATTTTCCCATTTTCCAATTTAAAACATTAAAAGGTACTGATAGTGGGGTCCATGTCAGAATAAAGAAAAACAGGTAAATCGGGTTTGTCTCTTTAGCCGCCCTACTCACCCCATCGGCTTCGAACTGGTTCGCAAGATTTATTTTGTTCTCTTTTTTACTCATTTAGAGTTTGTCTGGGCAAGCAGTTGGACCGGCGCAACTAACGCAGCCCACACGGCCCGATATTGACAACGGAAGGGCCGCGGTACACTAAGAGGCACTTGAAAATTACAAACTATGTACAAATATCCATATGGTCATAAAATTCTTTTTTCATGTTCATAGGAAAGCATTATAACAAGGAACTAGGGAGAAATATATGTAGTGGTGAAAAATAATAATTAATTAGTGTTCGTGGGTTCTATATATATAACTACATATATTGTTTTGTATGTACACTGATATTCTCTAAAGCATTTAATTTTTAGATCTTAAAATTATAATACACCATTGTTGAAGTATTTTTCGAGAAGATTCTCAACACATATCGTGTACGGTCACGTGAATCTGGTTTAAGTTTAAATATCTAAAAAACTGGTCATGTCTTAACATGCTAACTTAATCTGCATAAACTAATAGCACTGGTGATGAGGTCTTGTCTACATGTACTGATAATTCCATTAAGGCTGTGAGGTACGTGGCACTAGCTCGTCGGCGCATTATCGCTCATGTCGACATGAATGCAAAGTTGGTTCAAGGCACGAGCGACACTTTAGTTTTAAAAGGTTTGGCTGAAGTACAAATTATTCCAGAGGATGAGGTGAAGCCTACTTTTAGGACTCCATGCAGGTATATTATGGTGGGCTAAATTGCCATTAAATCTAAACAAAAATCATGTTTTGTGTTACTACATGTCTGTCGTCTAGTAGTTGTTTCTAGTCCCGAATAGTTTTCTAGTTCTGCTCTTTCTATCTATACGTATGGTGTTTTTAAAAAATGAAGCGTCAAGGTTTCTCTTTAGGAAAAAAGTGCATACTTGGTTTATTAGTCGTTTTGGTTTCAGTCCGTGTTGGTGTCGAACCATGTTACAAAGTCCAACTAAGGATGCATGCGTGCATTATATATAGGCCACCCGGCCATGTAATAAGGCATAGAATCGTTTTTGATTAAGATAACCTAGAAAATCACCAGGATGTTGCGGCAGCCAAGTCCTGTTATTATCTGTTGAGAATCCCAACGTGGGTTTTGTTGCCGTGCGTGTGGATTGGAGATGATCTTCTCCAGTCGCTGCGTGTTCCTCTTTGGATCATTCAGGTGATACCCACGGCTGCTGGGGTCTGCCTGTTGTTTTGATTAGGTTTGCATCTAGTAAACCTAATTCCCCTATTTTCTTGATTGCTAGTGTATCTTGGAAATTACTGCCGTTGCTATTTCACGTGAGATTAGGCTAGGAGCTAGCCTAGAGATTGCCTATTCTATTTGGTTTGTGGTTTGCATCGGAGAGCTAGCCATTGAGAAACTGGAAATATAATTGCCGACTGATTATTTGTACTGTGAAGATTCGGCCAAATTCTCAGGGCGTCTATTTCCGTCATACGCCGTATCAACTGGTTCGAGCACGTGAAGCGGCACTGCACAGCCTGTTTAGCTTTTTTTTTATTCAGTTTACATTCCCTTTCGATTTTTCTCATTCCGGGCGAGCTAGACGGGCCTGGGTGGGCTATTGGGCCTACCTCCACGTATCCTGGTAGGATGGCATGACGCGACATGTTTATATGCGGGCCTCGGGCTCATGCCGCGCTAAACAAGGTTAGCATATTCATGCCGCTTAAAAGGGATCATCGGGTTTCCAGAAAAACCCTAGCAGCCGTCGTCTTCGAGGAAGCTTCAATCTCCAGTGGTTCTCCTCGTCTCTCACGGCCGATCTGACCTTATGAGACGAGGGGAACCACGGATCAACGTCTGGCATAAAGTTTTGGTACGTTAATTTCTTTTGTTAGATTGTATTCTTCTCGGTGGCGTCTGGCGATGGAGACGTCTTCGTCTAGAAGATTGGTGTCCTGGTTTCTTTATCTTCCAGGTGTAGGCGTTGTAACCTATGTGATGGAGTCATTGGTTCTCACGACACGTCTTTTCGTGTTTTTAGTCTTTTTCCTTGTAGATTCATCGACGAAAAATCAATTCTATAGCTTGTCTTGCAAGGGGTATGACTCCGGCCATGGTGCGTTAAATGACGTTAGTTCAGCTTGTGCAAGCATGATATTCTGTAATTTTGTTCAGCTTGTGCGTTAAATGACGTTTGTGGTGGGCAGGCTTATGCGGCTTCTCAAAACCTCTGAAAGGTTAGTTCAGCTTGTGCAAGTATGGTATTCTGTAATTTTGTCAACAAATACGTGAAGAATCATCAAGATGCAAATGATGGATCAAGAGAAGTTTAGTTCGAAGGACTACAATAAAGCTTTTAGTTTTGTTGAGTTTCTTTATTATTTGTGTTCGTTCGTGTATCGATTTTTTGTACGTTGTCTCTTGAATCAATAAAGCCAGATCGTTGCTCCAAAATAAGAGCAGGGGAGCGGGCCGGACCCGGACCGGCATGTTGGTCAGCTATCAAAGCTACGACGGAAAGGACATGAACATACCATGAATGTACCCTCCGTAGTCTCTACGTTTCACGACAAATACACGTACAGTACTTTTACTACGGAGTACCACTATCGAAAATACTCCTTGGATCAAAAGGAATAATTAAGACCACGGAATCACCCAAGATCGCTACACAGGCCTTGGTGGAATGTCTTGTGTGCGCTTAATTACAAACAGAAAGATTTTCCTCTTCTACCTCCTGCATGCATATTTTTCGACGCTGCTTTAATTTGAGCTAGTCGATCGACGCGCGTCATGCATCGTCGTCAGAATAGTCGTTGGGGACTTGGGGAGTTGGTGGCCACCCCCCCATATAATACGCATGATCCAAGCTCTGAATCGGCGGCGGCCTTAATCAATGGCAGCCGTCTGATCTGGTTAACTAGCTAGTATTAGCTAGTAGTACGCCATTAAGCAAGGTGTAAAAGCAACCGTTGGCTATATCATCCCAGATATCCCAATCCGAATTAATCGCTAGTAGCTTCCTTTTCTGACAAGAGAGCTCGATCGGAGCTGGGCACGTACGTGGCGGCTATATACGGGAGCTGGTCGATCGATGATGACATCTCAACGGCTAAGTTCTCTCCGGCCGCCAATTGAACCGGAACAGGTACATAAGTTAGCTAGCACATGCACGGATTTGGTTGATTCGTCTCTTTGATGCATGTTACGATCAGTCCTTAATGATTAAGTGATGGATTGATCGATGACACTACATGGGGCTGCTGAAATGAACGGAAAAGTACACATAATGTGATTATTGCCAACACATGATTTAGCGACTACTCCCTCCGATCCTATATTGTTGTTGAAATATTACATGTATCTAGATACTTTTTAAAAATAGATACATTCATATTTGGACAAATTTGAATCAAGAATTTAGGATCAGAAGTAGCAGCATATTCATTCATGTCCGCGTTTGTGCATACATAAGTTTGGACGTGTACGTCCTACCTAAACGGAAACGGGGGTATTAACATAGTTTATTAGCAAACTGATCGATGATAGGAGGGGTTTATATCTGTCGGCCGAACTCGAATGGTAGATTTAAAAAAATATACGGTGAACCTTTTTTACAGCAAATTTAGTGCGCAATATCTTATCAACAAATTTTACAAACTCTCACCCGTCATAAAGAAAAGATGTGATTTTAACACAAATCACAAGATCCGTATCAATTTGTTGTCGATCTGCTAGCTCGTGTTCGGACATTTTAATTAATTCCAACCTCGCAACCTCACAAGTGTTAATTACTAGCCGGTGTCCCCGCGCGTTGCTACGGGTCAATAAAATCACAAATTATTTATTTTTATTTTTTGTGTAGGCAACTCATGGTGCCGTCGAGGTCGGCATGCGGGTGTGGTGGCGTCGGTTGTAAGATGGAGTAAGAAAAATCATGAAAAAACTGGAGAAAAAGAAAATAACGGACAGTGACATATTGGTTGTAATTTTAACTGGAGAAAAAAAAAATAACGAGCAGTGACATATTGGTTGTAAATTTTAACGAAATTAATCTACGGGCAACCGTATCATCGCCACCAACTCCAACTTAATACGAGTCAACGTTTGCATGCTCGATCTTTAGCAGATTGGGGGGCAGTTGGGTTGCTCGATCGATCACATGCATGCATGCATGCGACGACAGAGATCGAACAGCTATGCACCGCCAACACGACTAGCGCGCTCGTCTTTGAAAAGGTGTTCAGCACGTACACGTAATTAAAGTACAGTAGTAATGTACGTAGTATACTCAAGGTCTCGTATATATGTTTTTCACTCACGTACGGTTCAACAATGTAACAACCTTTTATTAGTTAATTGCGCTGAAATTTTGTATACACTTATTGCTAGCCAGTGACTTCGTTCGTGGATGGATTGCTGGCAGCCGGTTATACATGTACTCCCTCCGATCCTAAATTGTCATCGAAATATTGCATGTATTTCAATGCTTTTTAAGAATAGATACATTCATATTTAGATAAATTTGAATCAAGAATTTAGGATCAGAGAGAGTACTCACTTTCTAGCGATAAATAGTTTATATTTTGCAATTATATAACAGCCATTGTATCATGTATATGTCTACACGTACGCATTTGCGTTGGTGTTAATTTTTTTTACAGAAAAAAGATTAATTTTATAGTTTTCGTACACCAAATTAACTAGAGAGAGCAAGATCCTAACAACTTATTGTCTTGTTGAACAACGCCTGCATGATTACTGCTGGTTGCGCAAGATAAATAATTTATTATTGCTAGTTGGCATATAATTCATCGCAACAGTTAAATAAGAAAACTGCGTGGCATGCGATTATCTGGAGTGAGCAAGGAAATGGGACACGTTACGTTTGCTCCTGGAGGTCGTTGATATGCATTCAACACGTTCGCACGTCGTTCGGCGCCTGCAGTCTTCTCGCACATGCCCATCGTACTACTCGTACTAGTATGTTACGTTCATGCCCGCATGTTGTACATAGAAAATACAGGTCGGATTCTACCTATATTTCTAGCCCTTTTTGTATTTGTAGAAGAAAAATCTCGGCCTATACAACTATTGATGCATACAGCCGACCTATGCCTGTAGCTAGGTATCAATACTCCGTGTATATTTCTCTTGCACTGTTTGTCGCCACTTGCGTGTATGTGTATATTAAGTGACTCCAATTTTTCAAAATATGGATGTATTTACACCCAATAAATGTGTAATTAAATACATGTAATATTTCGAAACTTAATATGAGACGGAGTGAATATAATTTAACATTACGCAGGTAATTCCTTGCTTTACACGAGTCCGGCTTAAATATTATTAGTACGGAGTAGTACTAATTTTTTTCGATCTTCTTTTTTTTGGATAAGAAGGTATCAACTGTCTACCTTATATATATTTCCGAGACCAAAGCTCAAGTTACAACGAAAACACAGAAAAAAGAGGAACAAAAACAAGAGGAAGAAAGATATTAACAAACTGTACTGTCGAGATTTTGAAAGAGACATACTCCTACCTGCTAGAGAAGTGCACAATTTGTAGTATACTCCTTTCGATCAATTCATGAGATGGATCGATTTGCTCGTGAAAACATTGCAAAAGAAAAAACATAACTCACGATTCACATGCTTATTTCTCGGTCGACCAATCAAATGGTTGAAACAAATATATACTGTGTATTAATCACTGTAAACCCTTCGATCAATTCACCAGCTCCTTTAGAAAAGAACTGGGAAGAAAGAGAGAAGCAACCCCCAAAACAAAAAAAGAGAATATCCATGAACAGAAAAAAGAAGAAATGGAACTGCTCCTAAGCTAGCTCGAACCAATTATCAATGTAGGATGAATAATCCGGCCGGGCAATAATCAAGCTTAATTACTCCCTGAGCGTGGCCATGGCCTTGAGCAGCACGGGCTCAAACCGGGCCAGATCCAGCTTCACGTCCTGCCGGCCCAAATAATACTCCGCCACCTTGTCCCAGCCGCTCCGGTGCACGGCCTCGGGATCCGCGACCGCCACGTGGCCCCTCCCCAGCGTCTCCACCAGCGAGCTCTCCTCGACGCCGGCGGAATACGCGACGTAATGCAACCCCATGTCAAAAGCGGGGATCCCGAAATCCGTCTCCGCGATGTGCTCCATCTTCCCGTAGGGCACGATCTGGATGAACACGGCCCCCGTGGGGAGGAACAGGGAGTTTGTCAGCCCGGCGCCGTGGACGCCGAGGAGCACGTCGGCGGTGTTCACCTCCGCCGCGAACGCGCCCACGTCCTGGCTGAACGGGGGGTCGCCGATCACCACCTCGAACCCGACCCGCTCCGCCATGGCCTTCACCGCCGCCACGTTCACCAGCGCCCGCGGGTGGCGCCGCGAGATGATCATCATCCTCGGCTTCTTCTCACCGGAAACAATGGCGGCGGGCGGCGTCGGCTTGGCCCGCGGGAGGGAGAAGACGTCGCGGAGGAAGGCCGTGAACTCCGGCATCGAGTGCCCCGTGGGGGCCTTCTCCGGATCGATGCTGAATTCCTTGTGCATCCGGATGCCCACCACGCTGCCCCGCGGGTAGCACCTCACCTGTTTGTCGTTATCCATGTCGATGATTTGGTACTTGGAGAGCTTGCCGAGGATCTGCCGGTACTTGCCGGCGTACCATGGCTGGAGGTTGGTGACCACGAGCTGGACCTCGCCCTGGAACTTCGATGCCTGGAGGTAGAGCGGGATCATCACGTCGCTGAAGTCGTGCCAGTAGTTGCCCGTCAGGCCGCCCATGGCGAACACCATGGCGGGCACCTCGGAGGTGACGTCGCAGGCGGGGGCTTCCGCCGCCGTGGCCAGCTCCCGCACGGTGATTGGGATCATGCCGGCCTGGTGCTTGCGGGAGTAGGCGACGATCTGCCATGACTGCGGGTTCGGGTTGGCGCCGCCGGACTCGATGGGCGGCGTGATGAGCACCGTGCGGGCGGAGCCCTGGATGCGCACGCCGGCGTCGATGGCGCACACGTCGGAGGCCCACGGACCCTGGATGTCGCACGCCGGCTTCTTCGCCGGCGCGCTCTCGTCCGGCGTGCTTCTCACGGGCACAGCGGTGCTGCTGCCAGCGCCAGGGGCCTCCTCTGTTTCTGGGTGGGTCTCCTGCTCTTCGTCCACGACAGGTGGGGGCTTCTCCTGCACTTCTTCTGGCTTGGGTTTGGGTTCTTCCTCCTCTGCTCCATATGAAACGCCAACGAATTTACATGATCAGAATTCAGTTGAATTGTGGTGAATTCATAAGGGAGATCAATTTCGTTAGTAGCGAGAGGAGAATGATCGGGAGAACGCGTTGATTTGATTTGATTACCTTTGACGATGGGGAGCTGGTGCGTCTTCTCTGCCACGGCCGGGGTTGCCGGCGTGTTGTGCCCCGGTGAAGACCTCCGGATAGCTGCAAATTCAAGTTGAATTCCCGTCAGTCCCAATACGGAAAGCTCGAAACAGGGGCAAAGAAGTTGGAATTTTGGGCGATCGATGCCTTGGCTTGATTATCTGCTTATAATTCAGCTGATCAAGAACATGCTGATGCTGCTATCTCTGAAGAAGAACATCTCTGTATTTTGACCCGGTCCTCAATTCAGAGGTAAGAAACATGCAAAAGTTGCGCCCAAAAAAGGATCGCCGAAAGGAAAAACCGGACAAATTCGCAGCTTTTGAGGTGAGTTATGCTTTGGTGTGCCCCAAGAAAGCGTGCAAGAAAGAATCACGGAGTAGAAAATTAAACAAAATCCATGGCAGAGCAATCAATCAAAGACCATCTGAATCCAGACGAGCATCTTCGGCCGATCAAGAAGAGCTCGATCTTTGGAGAGGCGGCTCACCGTTGGGCGCGGCGATGGCGAACTGCTCGGAGACGGTGAAGTAGGTGAGGAGGACGAGGAAGAACCCCAGCAAGAACCCCACGCCGAGGTACTTCTGCGCCGCGCCTCTCAAGCTCTTCACCATCTTCCCTCCCTGATCGCCCCCCATCATCTCTCCTTCTTCTTCTTCCTCTCTGCAGACTGCAGCTTCTTCTTTAATTGCTTTCTTTCCCGTGACAGATGTTGTTGGCCGCCCCCCGAGTGTGCACGTCTGCGTGTGTGCGTATGCAGAGCAAGTCGAGGGTCTCGTGGCTTAGCTAGCGACGTCAACTGCTCCCTGACATGGGAGAACCTTCCAAGAACACCTCGATGGACCAGTTCTCGAGGATGGCCGCCTTTATCAGCAGCAGACGACGACCTCGCCAAATGCCAGCCCAACTCTTCCCTGCTGATTGCTACGTCTGCAAATTTGGAGCATGCATGTATATCTGTCTATCTCTCCAGCTGTATTTTATTCGGGCATATATGCTTTTCACTTGTATAAATACTGTAACTACAAGCAGTCTTGTGAATCAGAAGATGGCATAGAAAATCTGCAGAACGAATTAACTACGATTATGTTGGGTTATGCCCCTGACGTAGCAGCAGTTTGGCTCGTGATTGGTAGTAGGAGGCAGCAACTGGCAAAGCAAAAATGTATAGGCCATCTGATTGATTGATTGAATATGAATTGTGAGGTGGTTGATCCAACGAGATGGCCAGGTCAAACGCGTGGAATATTTGATTTGGAGTTTGGATGTTCCAGCGGAGAATTAAGACGTCTGCTGTCAGGGTATGTCATCCAAGGCCCCACGGCTTGCCTAATTCAGTACTACCTTGAAAGTTGAAATGCTACTACTCTAGTCCTTCGTGGAGTAGTATCTTTTGCTTCCAGGCACACACTTCCTTTCCTTTGATTCATTCTCTCTTTCAAGTTTGGTTAATAAAAAAATAAATAGGCTTACAGTATTTATTAAGATCTCATTGAAGGAACTTTCGTGCCATTGCATGACAGGACCTGGGGATAAAAGAAATCGAGTAAATTGACCACGTTGGCACGCAGAATCGAGATTTGTTATTTGCACGTTACACTAGGGAATTTTGTGTTGTGCTTTTACAGAAAAAAGAAGAATTGTTTCCGTTTCATGTTGATCGACGATCGGTCATTCACAAGTAGAGTGTGTTTTTCAGCCACGAAAAAGACGGTTCAAGACTCGGCAGATTCTAACTCGCCAATTTTTTTTTTCCAAGCAAGACTGATGCAATGTCACTGGTTTTCCATTGGTCGTGACAAGTGACCTTCTACTACCAACAAAATGCTATGGCGAGCATGGCCTATCTTAGTACCACGTATTTTCCAGTTTTACTTAAAAATAAAACACCCAGCTTCCTCCATTAGGGGTCGTTTCTTCCTATTTGACAAGCTTTCTTAGGCACGATTTTGCTAACAACGTGATTACCACCAAGCCTTGGTATTCAGGGAAAAGGGGATTACGAATAAACAAAAAGTAACTATATAGAGAAGTATTATCCTACCTCCGTCCAACAAAAGATGTGTCTTAAGTTTGTCAAAATTTGGATGTATCTAGACATCACTTAGTGTATAGATGCATTCAAATTTAGTCAAAGTTGAGACATGTTTTGTTGCACGGAGGAAGTATATGTTTTCATGAAAATTTATTCCATCACGAAAGAAATTAAATCCCATGCAATGCATTTGTTATCTCGATTTGATTGTAACTATTACCACGTCGTTCTTGAATTATCTCTTCCTCGTGGTTAGGCAGAAAAGTTCCCACGACTGGTCTGCTCCACAGTATATCATACGCTTTCAGGCATCAGGCATGAGAGAGACGTTAAAGGAGTACGGCCGTCGGCCGATGCATATTGCCACCAAAGCTCATGGACAGTGACCACTTTACTCCAAAAGTCCAAAGTACCAGCTCTGCTATAATATTAACGCATGTATGTGTCTCTTGCTCATTTGTTTCCACAAAGCTTTGCTATTAACGTGTGTGGCACGTGAACCCGGCCGAGCTTGCGGACATATCAAAGGCCAGGTCACACACACCTCTGAGGCTCGAGAAAGAAAGAAAGAAAAAGCTCTGAAACACAGTACACGTAACCACCTAACAGGAGAGGCTTTGTTTGATGGGAATTAATCTGCTTTAGTTTAGCTCAACTTTCATCGGCATTGGAGGCTTTCAGTTATTGATCAAGCACTGCCGGTAGACGATGTAATGTATGCATGTAGCAATTTTTCCGAAATTTATCTTTGTCAGCCGATCGAAGGCACCGTGACGTCTGGGAAGAAGGTGCATACGTGGTCTAGCCGTGGAGTAAAGTGGTCACTGTCCATGAGCTTTGGGAAACCGGTGGCCCATCCGGTGTGGAACCCTGTCGCACATACAGTCGGCAGCCAGGAGACGTAAACGAGAAAGCGATGGCGTACTCGAATAATCTCTCGTACAGCATGCTGGCAAGCTATCATCTGCCGGGACCGCTTGGAAATAGCTCCCACAGCACGAGCATGAGCAGTACATTGGATAAAGGGTTTATTAGGTATATCAATGACATCTTTTTTTTTTTGCACATGTACAGGCTCATATCTTTTCATCCTTGTTTTTTATAAAAAAAAATTACGGGTAATAAAAGAAGAGTATATATTGCTGTGTCCAGGACATCTTTTTTTCTATAATAAAAGATTGGATGCATGCATATACAAGGCGGAGGCGTGTAAATGTATACTACTCCTAGATTATTTCGTTGTTTTGACACTTGAAATGTTTTTTTTGAACCGGGGGGTTCGTGCTCGCTCGTGGGTGCCACTTAGGTTTACATGGTTATCATCTGCATAGATTATGTATGCCACATCTCTAAGACACAGCTAAACTAATATCTCGTGTCTAAAAGTGGAGAACAGAAACAGGCCTAACTAGCAAGAGTAGGTAGGATTCAACGCGTACGTACCGGTAGCATATACTGTAGTTTTCTACGTGTAAAGAAAAGAATACTCTTTTATAGGTAGAACATGCATGTAACGTATGTGCATGTGCAAAAGAGGAACTAGCCTAGCTACGAGGGGCAGCGCCGACGTGGGAACGTGTTGATTTGGATCAACGACCACTCTCAAAACATAACGTGGCCTGGTTCTTTGCTCAATCCGATTAACTAAAACAGAGTAGAATCAAGTGCTAGCTGCTGTTTCTGTTCCACTGCTTCCATTATTATATCCAGGGTGATACATACCATCGAGGGCGGAGCCAGAAAAATAGGTATTTAGACATTCTCAAGAAGGTCTAACTTAAATTAGAGGAGGCATCAATGATGAAAATCTAACATTTGTACTAGTAAATCAAAATTGAGTGGGGGCATCGGCCCCCATGGCTTATATGCGGATCAGCCCATGCATACCATGTAATATACCTAGAAAACTAAATTGTTATCATCAGTTGCAAGTGAGTTTCATCCTGACTTTTTTAACTGAGTTCTCCTTTCTACTACAGTACTTCAAATATTTAGAAAATTAGTACCACCAAATTACAGAATTTTTTTTTTAGAGCCACCAAATTACAGATGATTAGATATTGAATCCTGGGATGCGTACCTCAAAGACGAAGCGGAGGATTCTTTGGGCCAAGAGAACCTCTCGGCTTACTAGTTGGCAGCTCGCCGGCCCGTTATATCGAGAAGCACCTTTATAAGCCCATTGGCAAGAGATTCATTAGACAAGAGAGCGAGCATGCTTAGCCCATGTAAGTGTACTGGGCCCGTAGTGAAAAAAGTGCACATCACCGGCCCTGACCGAACGGAGACCGGCCTCGTGGGATGTCGAGAGGAAGAGGAATCAATAGACACTGAAAGACTTTTCTCTCAACGGGCGAGGTCCGGTTGAAACGGAATATACTCCATACGCCCATGATGGGCCCAGTACTGATATTCTGAACGGGGGCCTGTGGGCCTCTTTACATAGCCCAATTTCGCTTTTGCAGAACAAGCCGACGCCATGCGCCCAAGGCCCATGCCTTGCCGACTTTTTGTTCAGACGAATTGATTTTTCAATAGCTTGAGAGCAATTTTATTCCCTACCAAAAAACTGGCACGAAATTCGAGTTTTGTTTTTTGCATGAGCGGAATGCTAATAACGTGTGGTCGGTGAGGTCAACGAGTATTTTCTTTTATACACATGCATCGAAGAACAATAATACTAGAGTACAATGATTTGCTTCATGCATACTGATGCACGACATGCAAACAGACGGGTCAATGCATGCATGCCAATGGAATACATATGCATGCAATTATGCATGTACCGCTAATTGAAAATGATCAGCGAACAAACTCTCATATTTGTTGTCCTCCCTAAAAAAACATCTCTCTTTATTTATATATATTTAAAGAGGGGAGAACCTTCCAAATTATCATAATTTGGATTTGCCTCCATCGCCATATGCATGTTGTTATTTTGTTAATCATAAAATTGATCTATATCCCAACAAACGGTCGATGAATGATCCAAGACGTATATGTTGGTTCGTACTGCTTCGTCTGAATCGATACGGTTGCATGGCACGAACAAAAAATCATTTGTAAGCGCAACCATTATTTTATATATACAAATAATGTAGGAACTTAATTAGGAGGTGTAGGAATATGAACAAAAAGAGAGGAAAGGATCAGTGTGGTGCTGCAGATATGGTCTGCACATCCATCCATCCATCCATCTGTCTGCATTACTCCAAACCGTACGTTCAGTGATAATCTAATCAGGCGAGGAATGTAGTTAGTAGGAGTACGTTGGGAGATTCTTGATCTGCTCCGCTTGTCTAGAAGGAAATACTCCGTATCAGATTTGGGACTATATATATAGTATAAAGATTGTTCCGGTTTTCCAAAAATGATACGGAGTACTTTAATGGTCGGAGGTGGATGACTTAGATTTATGCTGCACGCGAAGACACGCAGAGCCGTGGCCCGTGGCTTTTGTTTGTTTTGTTTTCTGTTGAGATTGAATACATTGCACTCTATATGCTCTACAGTAATTGGTTGGTGTCGCATCATTATCGGTCTCTCCTATACAAGAAAAGTAATCAGCATCGATCCCATTATGACACTAACGTCAAAAAAAAAACACGACAACATTCACAAATTTAGAAGAATGCAGAATTTTGCAGAACGGAGATCCATGGAGCTGCATGCTAGCAAGAACAAAAACAAGTTGATAAACTGCAAGAAATCAAGGCCCGGGAATAAATTGGAGGAACAAAAATTAAAGAGTGTGTACGTTTATGGGCCATGTCCGGCTGCTTGTGTTTGGACTCTCTGTTGTCAGTCAGGGCCAAACAAAGCGTCATCATTCGAGCATTTTGGAATCATCTTGAGAATTTTCTCAGACTTCTCCCTTTCTCTCTCGGTTCCCCTTTTTGTGATTTGGATGCAAGCGTTGGAAGCTTCTGTTGTCCACATTTTTAGTCCATGGTCATTTGACTAGCTGACGCATGGAGTCTCTGGATCGAGGTGGACCGGTGGCCACTGGTCACATAGGTGTTGAAGTTGAAGATAGGACCATCTATCACCAACGTTCGTGCCTTCCACTCGAGGGAATAGGAGAAGGAAGGAAATTGAACATGGTCCATTGTTGCTTCTTGGTTCCCCACCACACAGGTACACTACTACCGGTATGTAGCGCCGTTGAATATGGAACAGGGGGTGAGAAAGAGAAGAGCTAGAACATGGTTGGTTGGGCCATGCTCTCTTACTTGCATGTACGTGGCTCACACGGTCACTCGCACTCACGGCGGATGCTTGGTTGTTGCCAACAAAGTTTAAATTCTTGTTTTCTGAGCTGTGACAGTAAAATTCCTAATTCTAAGTCAGTGATCCTGATTGTTGATTTCAGAAATAGCAAAACAAACTGTTACTAGCTAGTTTTTTTTTAGAACACGGTACAAATGAAGACGCTTTAGGTATATGCGACAACCATGTCAAGTCTAGTACTTGAAACTGGGTGGGCTGGTTCCACCACAAGAAACCATGCCACCTGAGCTAGCCTGCTAGTAGTTTCTTCTTTACAAGATGACTGTTAACAATCATCATCGAGTGATATCAATTTTGTGTTTAATAATTATTCCCGGTATTAATTCTGAAATCCTAATTAGTGTCGGTATAGTTTTGGTGCTTGCCTTGTTCGACGGGACAAGGCACAATGGCAGAACAAGATAATAATATGAGCAGCTAGTCCTGTCCTGCTCCTGCATGCCTTCCCATTTTGTTCCTAGCTAACAAGAGGCTCCTCCCACTAGGCTAGTTATAGCCTTAGCCGCCGGGCAGCCAAGGCCAAGCAAGGGTCGTCAGCCTTTCCATTTCCCCTCACACAAGAGGATCGGAGGCTGCCACTACTAGCCATAGCATACAGGGGCAGGCAGGCTCCTCCCAATTAAGCTGCAGCCCACCCAGAGAAGGAAGGATCAGGGCAGCAAAGTAGCAGACACAGAGTCGTCCTATAGCTAGATTTGCTAGCTGTATCTCCATTGCAATAACTGAGTTCATATATACATAGAACAAGGAAGCTATAGAGGCGTTTGTTTGATCGGCATGAAGGGCGGCGGCGTGCGGTTCGAGTCGCAGCGGTTCCGGCTGCTGACGATCGTTGTGGGGTGCTTCCTCATCTCCATCACCTTCCTCCTCTCCTCCCGCCCTGAAGCCGCCGCATTCGACACGCGTAAGTAAACTCCGTCATCTTACTATCTGCTAGCTTCTCCATCGGCATTGTTTTATCTGGATTCTGAGCCTGTGCCACGTTGGGCGCGCGTGCAGTGAGCCCCAAGGCGTGGCTGGAAGAGGCGCGCACGCCGGCGCCGAAGAAGCCGGCGGCCATCAAGACCGTCGTCGCCGCCAAGTCCTCCTCCTCCTCGCCCGCCGCCTCCTTAGGTACGTTCACGTATGCCCGTCCAATGCTTGTTCGGTTTTTTTCATGAACACTATGCACAAGATCGACTAGGCTTGAGAGATTAGTCGGCATGCCGATGCCGTTCGTACTGAGTGTTGACCGATGCCCGGGTTTTGTGTTTTCAGGCCGGGATTTCCTGGTGGACATCACGCCACAGCAGCAGGGAGATCAGAGCGGCGCGAGCCATGGCGATGGCCACGGGAGCAGCACCGGCGGCGAGAAGACGACAGAGTCGACGGAATGTGCGTGTCCTTAATTATTCTAGTCCTTGCCTTAGTCCATGCCAGCTGAAGAGTATCTTAGTTAATTCCGTTGCCAGAATTAATTACTCTTCTCGAAGCGCGGAGTGCATGTGCTGTGGAAGCGCGGAGAGAGATTGATCTTGTCGAATCTCAAGGGAGTTGACTCGCATCTAACTCTAATTGATGACATGGCAGGGGTTAAGGACACGGTGATCATCCAGGAGGTCAGGGGTTCCTCCGGCGGCGAGCGAGCTGAGCCACAGGAGAAGCGCGACCGGAATGCCGCTGCCGGCGCCCAAGACGAAGCAGCCGCAGAGGAGGCGGTGGTCCGCGACGACGCCGTGCGTTCCACGACGACGACTCAGACCGACGTGCAGCCTGCAGGTAATTACGTACTGACTCAAGGTCTCAAGCAAATTAACCTTCGTGCACGCACGGGAAATTTTTCCAAGTCCAGTTGACCGTACCTCCATGACGTACTGGCGTAACGTGTCGTAAAAGTTGATTATTCAATTAACGTTTTCCTTTTCTTTTGCCAGGTCAGGAGGAGGTCACGCCCGTCGGTGGTCGTCGGATGAAGCTCCAGGGCGCCGCGGCGGAGGCGGTGATGACGACGGAGGAGCAGCAGACGCCGGCGAGCTCCGAGACGACGGCACGTAAGCAAGCAAGCGATAATTTATTGGTTTTTTTTCCTTTTGTATAATTGAGAAATAATTGTTTATGAAAGTCGTACGAGCACGATGGGGGTAAAAAGTTGTTTATCAAAACACTGCGGATATACGTCGGAACCGTGATTTCTAAGTCGACTGAGAAATAGCGCATTAATCCACCGTATACAGTTTTACCCGTTGATTGACTAACTAACGTGACGTGTGTCATGCCTATGCAGGTGCCGCTGACCACCACGAGCTGCAACAGCAGCCGCTCCCGACGTTGTGCGACTTCTCCGACCAGCGCAGCGACGTCTGCGACTTCACCGGCGACATCCGCATGGACGCCAACACGTCATCCTTCGTCCTCGTCGTCGGCCAAGGGACGAGCCCGCAGTCGCACAAGGTGCGCCCCTACCCACGCAAGGGCGACGAGACGTGCATGGGCCGCGTCACCGAGATCAACGTGCGCACAACGACAACGGCTTCTTCTCCGCCGCCGTTGTGTACCCAGACACACGACGCCCCTGCCGTCACGTTCTCGATCGGGGGTTACACGGGGAACATCTTCCACGACTTCTCCGATGTCATTGTGCCGCTCTTTAACACGGTGCATAAGTACGCCGGCGATGTCCAGCTCGTGATGGCAAACGTGGCGCCATGGTGGCTGATCAAGTACGACAAGCTCCTCCGGTCGATCTCCCGCTACGCGCCGTTGGACCTTGCCGCGGCGGGGACCCGTGGGGAGGTGCATTGCTTCCGGCACGCCGTCGTCAGCCTCCGCGCGCACCGGGAGCTCATCATCGAGAAGGACCGCAGCCTCGACGGCCTCGCCACGCCGGACTTCACACGGTTCCTCTGCTCCGCGCTCTCCCTCCCTCGTGACGCACCCACGAACATCGCCGACGGATCCGGCAGGAAGCCACGGCTCCTCATCATCTCCCGCCACCGTACCCGCATCCTCCTCAACCTCGCCGCGGTGGTCCTCGCGGCGGAGGAGGCCGGGTTCGAGGCCGTGGTCAACGAGTCCGACGTCGCCAACGACATCTCCGAGGTCTTTTTCCTTTCTTTCTTCACAGGAGCGCTGCCTTTTCGTTAAGAAGAAACACACGAACCAACACATACCCTACCATCTCATTGTCACTTACAGGTGGGCCGGCTGATCAACTCCGCCGACGTTCTCGTTGGGGTCCACGGGGCAGGGCTGACCAACATGATGTTCCTGCCACCTGGCGCGACGATGGTGCAGGTGGTGCCGTGGGGCGGGCTACAATGGATCGCGCGGATGGACTACGGAGACCCCGCCGAGGCAATGGGGCTCCGCTACGTCCAATACGAGATCACCGTCGACGAGAGCTCCCTCAAGGAGAAGTACCCTAGGGACCATGAGATCTTCACGAACCCGACGGGGCTCCACAAGAAGGGGTTCGGGTTCATGAGGCAGACGCTCATGGACGGCCAGAACATCACCGTCGACGTGGCCAGGTTCAAAGGCGTGCTCCAGGAGGCGCTCGGCAACTACCTCGCCCAGTCATAGATATAGCTACTCTCCCTAGGACTAGTATAAATACAAGTATACCGTATACCGTGTATGTATGTATGAGAGATGTATCTACACTTCTACAGTTTCTACACACACACACAGACACACACATTTTTAGCTTGTCAAGCTTTGTCACTCATCCCATGTACGTACACTTCACACACTATTTTTTATTTTTTTTTGCTTCCATTTCTTTCTGTCTGAAAGGTTATGTTGATAGCTTCCTCTCTGAAGCCCCTGCAACGTGCTTGTCGTTATGGTATATGCAGCAGTGCTTTGACTTTTAATCCTGTTGTTGTTGGCTCACATGTTGCAATCTCCTTGCACACGACTGTAAAGGGGAGACTTCAAAGCGTTCCTTAATTTCAGACCAGTGGCTCAGAAAACAATTTCAGATCAGCAGGGGGGTACAGAGATCAGTATAGTTAAGTCAGATCAAAATTAGTACAAGTTGACAGTGATTGGGACGACTGGAATAATGGCCTACTACATATATGGAAATGCCAGTTTGGTCTTGGATCTAGCTAAGCTCTCTTGTTAAATTAGTTCGGCAGTTAAGACATCACAGGGCTAGTTCAGATGGCGAGTCGCTGTTTTGGCTAGCTCGGCTACATTCTCCGGATATATCGTGCACGGGTTGATGACATCTTCGAAACGGTCGACTGGATCCCATCACGCGCGAATCCTTGGTAATTTATTCAAGTTTCTGCACCCAATTTGATTGATTAATCATTCAAGGGGGCGCGTCTGTTTAAACGTCGTCTGGTTAATTACGCGGCACGCTCGACTTGCCAGGCTCTCTTGATCATATTGAGGAATGCGCAACAGCAGGATCCGGATGGTTTTTAGTTTAAAATAATTTCTAGCTTGCTTGTTCGATGGAGCAAGTTTGACACTCGATGATATATTCTAGTCAGTATGAGTTTCCTCGTGCCTTTTGCTGATGGAGTCGTCGGAAAATCAGCCACACCGACACTCAAAGGGGTACTACTACTACTAGCAGGCTTCGGGCTTTAATAACAGAAGAATACTCATGACAGAAAGAAACAACTTGAGCTTTCAGTCAGGCTAAATACCCCAAGAATTTGAATTGTACTACATATCGAAAACAAATTGAACCGTGCATTCAGAAGGAGAAAAAAAAAGGAAGAGGAGGAGGAGAAGAGAACTAGCCTACAGAACCCTGAGTGTCCGAGTCCCTGACTCGCATGTTAAGTTCCTGCATGGAGATTGATGCAGAGCGTCTAGCTACCGCGCTCTGCATCAAATGAGATCTGATAAAAACCGACAGTGAAACGGAATCCAACAGAACCCCTAATTCGTCAACCCTCGATCGATGAGTCGACAGATCAGGAGCTATCTGAAAATGACGAGGCGTGTCTGCAGTCTGCACCAAACCAACCATGGCAGCTATAGCTCGATCGGCCGCTCGAGGTGGTTGCCATGGCGGCGTCTTAGATCGAAGAGGAAAGCAAGTACCACACGATACGAGTTCTTTGTTCATTCGTCCGGGCAGGACAGCCGCGGCATTGTCATCTGAAGCTTCCGTTTGTTGTTTCTTGTTTTGGGCATGATGATGGGGTGGGTACTAAAGCTGATGTTGATCGATGACATTTCTGAACCTGAATTCCTGATCCGTAATGCTAAGTAACAAGCTCCCAACACATTAACACGAAAATGATAGGACAGAGAGGGAGGGCATCTCAAGGGATGATGATTACAATTAGTTAGGCTGGCGATCGGTGTCGCATCATCGTATATACCCGGAGCTCGATTAATTAATATCTTTGGCACAAGCTGCTTAGTCATGTCCTGAACGATGCTGGTCAGTGATCAGGTACGTCGACTTTCAGACTGACCCCCCGGAGCACGGCATTGCATATCCGGCCATCAGTACAAACATGCCTTGCCGTTCCAACTCCCAAGTACAGTAATACGTCGTCCCAAAGTTTAGATTTAATCAGTGCGCTAGCTTGTCATCAAGCCTGCTGCGCCCCGTCCATTTTGTCTGTAGGGTGCTTGGAAAGTGACATGAGACGAAGTTAGGTGGTACTTTGCTCCATCGTTGTGTACTCGTTTGTAGTGTCAGCTTTGATTCGAGTGAGACCCCTGGAGAATCAGATCTAATCAAGGAGCTTTGTTTGAGGGCATCTTTGATGAATTGGAAGCCCTTTTTTCTTTTCTTTTGACGAAGCTATACAATGTGTTATTTGTTGTCAAGAGGATCAAATTCTAGCAATCCATAGGAACTTTGAACTTGAAGATTCGATTCCTTCCAACCAATGGGATTCCTCAATTAAAAGGATCCTGAATAAGTTGATCATGGCTTTTCCCTCTTATTTTTTGTACATCTAGGGCAAGGCAAAGAGTATTTTTGGTGTGGGAGCGTCTATTTCACAGGTAACTGAAATTTTGATGCATTCTAGTTGATTTACACCACAGTTAGATCTATGTAGCATTCTTTTTTTGTGGGAGGGGGGAGACCTTTGTAACCTGTTATTCTCCTTTTCTCAAAGTAAATCAAAAGTCGTATGAGCCGTAAAAAAAAGTCTTAAGAGGCCCGACTGGAATTTAAAAGAAATGCACTAGCAGTTCTGTTTCCAACATGAGAAGGGCAGGAAGATGGAATCGATTGGGCCACCTTTTTGCGAAATGGCTTTTGGCTCCTGGGCTCTTGGGAGCCCTTTATTTAATTGGGCTGGGCCAATATTTCTATCACCTGGGCAAAACCTAGCTTGATCCCAGCAAGCAAATGAATAGCGACTGAAATATTTCATTTCTCGAAAGATAGAAAAAATGTCTGAAATATGCTTGTGCAGGCAAACCATTTGATTTGACAGTTGGCAACAAAGTGACACAACTGGCAGTACTGAACATGAAATCGTTTAGGATTCAGCAGAATACAGACGACAGTTACAAGCTTACAATCCCATCAACAGCAGCAACAGCAACAGCAGTAGCCTGTAGCCCCCTCTTGCCTTCCTTCCATGACCACACTAGACAGTGAGTAGACACCTGAATTACCCAGCTATATCACTGAATATCAATCAGGCTCACTGAATATCAATCAGGCTCAGTCAGTACTCAGTAGCCACGGCCTCACACAAACACAAAACAATGGACACTACAGCTGCTGCTACACTGAAACTAAATAATGCAGCTGGATCACATGCCAAACAGCCGCATACCATCTGTAGCTGAATGCACCTGATAAGTCGATGACTTGCCAAACAGTAAACTCATGCTTTTTTCCGACAATGAAATCGATAATGCAGCATGCGTCCTGAACCTAGAACAATGAGCTCATAGAAAAGAATAAACCTTATCTCATTGCTTTTTCATGAATTGGAGTAGGTTTCTAGAAGGGAGGAGTTTCAGAGTTTGATTGACAGACAGGGTACATCACTGGAAGGGAAGGGGGGAAGCTTTATTTTGCTTGGTGGATCGGCATGGAATTTCTTATGGCTAATGTTACATGTACAGAATTTGAATAAATATTTACATGGCAAATATTGAATGGGTGAGAAAAGAATGGGCCAATGAAAGGACAGGCGGTCGCAATCACAACCTTTTCCTTATCATTGTTCGGTAAAGTTTCCATGTCCACACAAGAAGGAACATCGTGAGAAACGTGGCCACCGTCGTCCAGAATACTGTCAGCCACGTCGGCATTGATTTTGGGAAGAGACCTGTTTAAGAAAGCCAACGACACGGTCAGCATGCTTAAGATGAGGCAATTGCTACTTGCAAGCACCAATAAATTGGAGTGGCACTCACCATGCCCGAACTTTATGCAGATCAGAAGCTCTACAATGCATATAGCCAGCGAAAGCCAACAGAAAGACCCCACCTTTTTAACAGGTTTGCTGAAATACATAAATTATTACTTTTAGCGAGACTGCCTCCCTGTATTTCTGACTATGAGAACTGACAGGCAAGAGTAATACGGTTAACAGTAAGCAGCATATGTGTCAAAAAAAACTAAAATCTCTCTTGGAAAAGCAGCAACACTTACAAGAATATAGAGTTAAATAATCCTAATCCTGTGCCGTGGTAATTATAATATGAAGCATGCAAACTGTCAAGCTAGTGAGTTCAGAATTATACCTGTCTTGCAAGTATGTATTGTACTCGCGGATGGTTGGTATTGCAATCAACCACCAAAGGACCAGTCGGTATACAATCAAGGGATTCCGGGGAGGAATCCAAAGGCAGAATTTAAGAAAGAATGTGTTGAGTTCAATGGTCATGAAAATTACACACAGGCTTAGCACTTGGATGAATCTCCAAGGGCCAAGCAGAGGGTACCACTCATCTTTGTCCCATTGTGCTGGTGTAAACTGACCCAGTGTCCTTTTCACCTAAGGAGAGGCAAAAAGTGAAATAAGTCAACACGTGAGGAAGAGTTGCAAAATCATATTTAGAATAGTCAAGAATATTCTTTTAATTGACAGATCATTGAAGGAATTGTTTTGGTTTTTCAGTAAATATCGCATTTTATAGATTTTAACACAATGCCATGATATTAAAGTAGGATAAAATATCACCCACAACTAGAGAAAAATTGCTCCCCTAAAAGGGCGCAAATGATAAAAGAAAGAAACAACCAATGAGAAGCTTTGGAAAATCATTTTCCTAAACACCAATCAGCATACCTTACTGATAATATTGGGCTGTCGACTCAAGCCAACCCATTCATATGTCCTCCCATCGAAGTATCTCACGGTCTTCATTCCAGCCCAGATACCTAGAGGAATCACAGAAAAAATGTCCCATCAAGAAGAGGTGAAAACTAGCAGGTAAATGTGAACAGCTTAATCTATAGAAACATGGTGCAGCCAAGAAGAATAAAACAATGACAGTATACCAAGCATTACAAGTGATGACAGATATGGCAACTCTCTACATTTTAATTGCATCAGTGCCTTAGCGTTTAGAAATATAATTCATCATGTTCAATTTCATAGAAAGGTACCACAGTTTTGCTCATCATTCAAGGATCATTAATACCTTACTGTATGATAGAAGGAAAAAGAAAACGGTCTTTCCTCTTTGCAATAAGCCAAAGAGTTCAGCCAATTAACGGAGCAGTTAGTTGTTTCCACGATTAACATTTATCTATTGATGAACGAACTACAAATTGAAATCACCAGTAAATCAGAGGATGCAACTACATCAGCATTACACTATAGGTAAACCCTGTGTTGCAAATGGAGCAATAGAGCTAATGAACAAAACGTTCATCTTCTAATGTGCTAAACACCAGTATTTAGTTCAAATTTCAAAACAAAAGAGGTACTTTGTATAGATAAAAAACAATGAAACCACATAAAAAATCTCACCAAACCAATTGCAGATTAATATGTCTAGGACAATGCTATCCCACCAGCATTCGTTAAAATTTGGCAACATATGACGAAAAGTGAGCTGCAGTTCACAGCAACACTACGTAAGGAATCTTGATTGAAGATAAAAGAAAACCAAACACATAAGATGAAAATGTACATACCTCCATTAACTCAAAGCCAATTGATAACACCCATAAAAGTGGTTGGTTTCGTATCATTATAGCCTTTCCCCACCATCCAAGGATATGGGCAATAACAAACTCGTCAAAAAGGATCTCCTAGAGAAACCTATATTCAAATCAGTAACTTGAAGGATCTCCAATATCATGATCAATCGGAGAAATAAGACAAACCAAATTGAACAAAAAAGAGGTAGCAGGTTTGTGAATGAAGTCATCATACATAAACATTGTTAAACCTGCTTTTTGGATGATCAGGTACATATAGACGGCAGTCAGTTCCATAAGATCTTTCAGGTAATTCTGCTCAAACAAAGGGTACGAAAATAAGAATTTCTTCCACCACATAAAGCTCAACTACTGCAGAAAATCAACTGCCTTACCAACACCAAGATCAGGGTGAAGATACTTCATAAATTGCCTAGCATCATCACGTGTCTGCAAAATTAAGTAAAAAAACATTAGGTAACATGCTGAATATAGGTCGAGTTTTCAATTATTGCATTTGCCACTAAATGCTGACTGCTGAAGCATTGTTTATCTGATTAGGATGACCTACTTGACCCATAAAACTCAAGAGTAATGATATGGAATAGATCTTACTAAAGCAATGATACAGTTGCTTAAATACAGATAAAGTGCTACATTATACAACTAATTTTGGACTCATACAACTTTTGACATCAGATGTGCTTAAAGAACCCACTATGTTTCCTGACATCTGAATATGGCATCATGCTGTCTGGGAAGTTTCCTACTGGATAAACAAGCTATCAGGACGATAAAATAGGGGATACCCTGACCTTTTACCTATTACGCGTTTCTCTATTAATCATCACATTTCGAAATTAATCTATATTCACTTCAAGTTGTGTGATTACATTTAGCATTGGCAATCTTAAGTTGTAAAACGCGATTTCCTAGACTACACAAGAAACTAGAGAGAGACTTATGCACCATTAATTAGCAATGCTTTTGACAGTTTCGTGAATCCAAGAATCTAACAGTTATACACATTTTTCGAACAAGATTAGAAAAGAAAATGTAGCTACCTGAAAAAGCAAAAAAGTAAGAGCTACAAGGTAAACAACTGCCATCCCATGGACCAGCCGCCAAATTGCCGGATGTGGTCTGATGAGCACACTGAATTATATTGGAAGTAAATGTCAGTAAATATTTGCATAAAACCCAGTAACATCTGAAATAAAATTTAAGGAGATGGCTGCAATAAGCAATGTTTGTCAAGGAGGAAAATAGTCTCCAGAGCAAATGTGGTTCATTACTTCACTCATAAAAATGTAATGTAATAAATCAGAGTTAGATATTGGGAATGGGATACAGAGTTTCTGCAACTCACGTTGAAGGTGCCTGAAGAAAAGAGTAAGCCAAAAAAACAGCAATCATCGCAAAGACACCCCTGTTGACAAGAGAAAAATAATATAAGTACACAAATCTTTCTTAATTAAATTGAGAACGAGCAGATAAAAGGCGAGAAAAATAATGGTGAAGAAGTAGTGTTTAACAGGGATGCAAAAGCAGACAATGGAAGAATGTGAATCCCTGCAGATTGTTACCCCTATTGAGGATATCTTCTAACAGATGTTTGATTGATAAGTGCATTAGAAAAAAAAAACTTTTCTCCTAAAATAAGTAAAAAAAAAACCTTTTTACAGATGAGACACGATCAGCAGAGAAGCTTCCTTCTGGATTTAGAGCACCACTTGCCCAACTGATAAAGAATATAAACACAATTATCCATTAAACATCAGCAGCTTTTTAAGTACTCTTTTTGTAGTAATCTTAAGAATGCAAAGATTCCTCAGTAGGTCACTCATCAGGAATGCACTAATTAACACCATCATTATAAGAAGTCCATAACAAACTAAAAAGAAAAATCCACATGTAAAAGATATCCAGCTCACATTAAGAAGCAGGTTCCCATCAGTAACAATGAGATGGTCCGTGGTCTGTATGCCCATGCTGTCCATGGATCAACTTCACCAAAATTATTGGGTGGTTTTACACCATTGCACTCTCGGCCAATGAATTCTCTTCTTGGTTTGTGATGACCATTGGCCTCCATGGCAAATAACCTTGGAAATTTACTATCTGTAAAAGAAAACAGAGTAGCATATGAGAACTCACAATCGTAATGACCTTCAAGCTGAAACAAGGTGCACGGCGGAGCTACAGCGGTACAAGGGTGTGTACATCTGTACACCCCCACTAGTTTTGGTAAACAAAAATTGATTCGAAAAAAGGATTTCAACCAAGGCAAGAAGCCGACTTCTTATTATTCCCTCCTGAATTTCTCCCCCCCAAAACCGCCATTCATCCAGCAGCAGCCCCAGCATGCAACAGCAATAACGGCCGGCTGCTCATTCCACGGTCCCCAATTGGAAACCAGTAACGGAACTAGTCTTGCGTTCTACTCCGGCGGCCGACGGCGCAGGACGGAAGAAGAAATTGTGAAGGTCGGCCGCCGGCGGGGATTTAACTTCACTGGATGAATTAAAACAGCCTCGTACCTCAGAAACCTCCAATGGCCAAAGCCGGCGACTTCGGACGGAACAGGGACGGCGGCGACGCTGCGGGGGAAGGGAGAGGGAGAGGAGGGCTGTAGGGCACACGGTGGCGGACTAGAGGAGAAATTTATAGGCCGCCCCGCCCCTGGGTTGGGTTGGTAGGTCTTGAGGACTCTGGACTCTCAAGGAAGAGGAAAGAAACGCACGCCAAAGACTGGAAGAGGAAGTATGTAGGTGCATGTATATACAGGATTTTTTTTCAGAAAAATAAATAAGATTTATTATTACTTTTACAAGACATATAGATGCCAAAAACCGACTTACCATGTCTCTCTTTCGAGTGACATCTGTGCATTCAGTTACTTTAGCATCAGCTGCGTTTCCGATTTTTTTTCTTCTGAGATACCCACAAAAATAAAAGCAGCTCAGGCATTTTTTTGTGTATTACAATATTTAAATTTTGAACAAAACTCGATCAGCAAGTTCAAAGAAATGAATTAATTGTGATGTATGTATCCTCGCAAACTAATTAAATTGCCACTTACAGTCTAAATAACCCAAGTTTAGCAACTAAACCATTGTAAAGGAATATTTCAAGTCAAAATGAGACATCTTGAGGACCACATTCCTGCATGGACCTTGGATAGACAATATTTCCATGAACCAGAAACAGCTGGTTCAAATAGTACTTGCACAAGACAACAACTCAATCTCAAAAAAGAAAATCTAGGCAGCCTTTTTTTTCTATCATGTGCGCAAAATTATGGTGGCGATCAGAATTGAAGATAAACATGCCACTGAAAGTACATTGTGAAATAGATGTGCTGGAGTTGAGTGTCAAACCATCAGTGGCTGAAGTAAATTTCATATGGTCCCTCTACCAAAGGACAGCTATTGGGTCACAGGACAGGACATACAAACTGGGTCAGCTCTATGTGCTGTGGGCTAATTTAAGAGTAAAAATGTGCTGCTTGCATCTTACATTTTCTCTCCTCGTTGTAAAAGCATTATATTTTTTCTCTTATCTGTATTTGCTCTAATAAGTCATAAAAAGAATCTAGAACATGCATTTATTTTGATATAGTAAAATGTAGAGTTGCAAAAAAAATGATACAAGTGATTATTTTGAACAGTGTGATACAAGTAGTGAATAATTTCGATCAGATGGAAAAATTAAAATCTGGTCGTTGCAAAATTGGTCACAAAACCAATCGAGTTTTCGATTCGTTCATGGCACCAATGATTGGGCTTTTTGCTTGAGTGGCTCCAAAGTTTTAAAATTTGAAGGGTCGAGGACCATAGCATAGCAGTGACTGAGGCAAGAAGAAGTGAAAGGCATGTCAGTGAGTCACCCACAGGGAGTGGGGCCCCGGGCCTCCTTTGCCACCTTGCACATTCATTCATTCAAAGGTACCCTGCCAGTACTGCTGCATATTTGAAGTACCAGTCATATAGTACCCTACCAACGACAAGATATATAAATAATTCAATGATTGAGTGGATGAGAAATATATGCTTCTGCGTTCTGCCTGCCGACCTAAATGTGCTGTACTGTGGTGAAATTTGCTAATTTCTGATTATTATCATTGCATCCTGTAGGCCAGCACCTCGACAGAGAATATTCCCCTCTCCTCAATTATCATTGTTTGGTACAGCTCGAATTTTCGGTGCCAACAGAAATTCGAGTCAGCTGGTGAATGAATACCGGCAGAAATTGTTTAAATATGATTTTTCAAAAGTAAATAAATGGTCCTCTGCATACTCTAGAAAAGAACGGTCGCTTGGTTTTTCTAACTCGAAATCCCGACAAGGCATGTGAAAGAATTTCATGCGGAAATTGGTTCTCATCTCAGTTATTCAAGTTGAAAATAAAGTTTCAGCGGAAGGAAGCAATATTTGTTCAGTCAGTCAATATGGCAGGAAAGAAAGGCGAAGTGAAAAATAACAGCAAAAAATATATCTGAAATCATTTTCTCTCCATGAAAAAGAATCTTCCGTTTGTAAATTTTATACTCCTCAGGTCAAGAGACGGCAAACAGACTGATAGACTGAGAGCCTTATCAACTTAATTGAGGCTCCAAATTGTTCAGTACAGACAAGACACCTTTTCTCATGCTGACAGGTGGGGTCTACCATTTCTTTCATATTATTTTCCCTCCTAGCCCTCCTACTAGATTAGACTTACTTATCATGTCTGCTGATCGATGCAACAAGATGCCTGGCAAAAGTATATGGTTGACACTGTCATTTTTTTTGCGGATAAATGATTGGTACTGTCATACCAAAACAAAACGACCAACTGACCATGTCTCAAAGTCACAGTAACATGAGGTGCTTTGCTTTAGAATGTCTAAATAATCAATTCAGTTTTCTCCAAATTCAAAAACATACTACTACCAAACCTTCTTCGAGTCTTTTGTCTCTTTTTAGCAAAACCAAAAGGGCCTCTCTCTATATATACGCCCAGGACTGAATGTGCATGCTGTTCTTCCCATAAATAATTTTCAGGCATGAAGCTAGGTACATTTAAAGGTTCTGGCCAAGATTTGCATGGCAACTGAGTCCAAACACAAGGCAGCCAAAACCCAATTAAGAGGAGAGATCGAACGCCATAGTCCTTGCACTGCAGCTGCAGCTAGCAGGAGACATATATGCACGGCTGGAAGACCTTTTAGTTCGCCGGCCATTTACTCTCATGGCAGCATGCATGCAGAAGGACTACGCAAGAGGCAGGTAGCTAGCTAGGACAGGACTCCATTGATTAAATGAGCTAGCTCTTTCAGTAGGAACTTTCCTACTACCAAGGGTACTATTCTCTCAGATAATTTCTCTGTCTGAAGGTTTTCTTTCTTTTTGATTATTTCGCCCATTATATATGTATAAAGCAAATGCAATTGTACTGATGACGGGGATGACAGAGGAAATCTGAATAATTCACCCTGGGTCGTTGGGATCTCATCTTGATCAAGTTAACATTATCTTTCTCCCCATCTAACGGATCAGGGGGGGCGTTGAATCGATCTTCAAACTTTATTATCTCTCTTTCGCTGGCGAGCAACGCTGTATGGAGAAGGGATCGACGATCAGTTCCAGCTAAAAACAAGATCCCTTACCATAAAAAGGAGATGATCACATCATTTATTTTATTTTTTGATTGAAGGGCACATCAATCAAATCTTATACGAACATGGATGATAAATAGCATTAGGAAAATCAAAGGAGACAGCGCCACACCTGTGCCATGCTCGATCATGCAGCATGATCACTTTCTTATAATCAAATTAATTAATTAGTGTGCATATAAAACATATTAATTAGTGTGCTCATATATACCCCTTGCTTTTCTCAAGGAGCCATCTTGGGCTAGCCCAATTGATCGATCTGAAAATAACTATTTTTTCGCGAACATCTGATCTACTGTATGTTTCTGCAGCTAGTATATCGCTGCATTGTTATTTGTTCATGTTAGATTGCAAGTTGCCATTTGCATATGCATGTTGGCTTTGGAGGACGGGAAGTTTCCATGGAGCCGCACAAAGGGTAACCCTCGATATGAGGAGATTGATTCTATTAGTATCGAGGCTCGAGTGCAATGTTTCATTTGGTTTCTGTACGTGTCGATCTGTGGCTGCTGTAAGCAAGCAATGTGGTACATGTGTCCCTGCTATCAAGGTACTATTTTATTTTATTTTTCGGAACTCGCTATCAAGGTATAGGTTATGTGGCTGCTAAGCAATGTATAAATAGCTGGGGGCAGCTATATATTGATGGCAAAATAAAATGACTGAAAGAAAATTCCGTACTGAACCATGTGCTAATAGCTCATCATCCAATTAATCTGCCCAATATAAATATACATATTCAGAGAGCTGTACTGCAGGTGGATCGATGCAGAGGGGATTGAAGTATAGTCTTCCATATTGAACGCGACCCTAGGCGACGTAGAACAGGCAGCGACTCTGTGCTCGTCTCAAAGATTGCCTGAAAATTAACCTGCACTATTTTTTCCCAAGGACTCACCAAAACGATGCGTGATTTCGGACCAAATGCGTCCGAGAGATCTAACGACAACAGCCTAGGAACACTAGTAATTAAGTAACAATCCACGTGCAGCAGACTGCCTGATTTCTTTTTCCACTAGATCTTCAAATACCCGGCAGCAAGCAATTCCCTGAAAAGATCTTCAAATACCCGGCAGCAAGCAATTCCCTGAAAATATTCATGGAGCAAGCTAGGACAGCAGACGTACAGAGTACAGTACAGATTGTCCAAGCAGAGCAGAGCAGAGAGTACAGATATACATGGGCGTGACAAGCTAGCTACCTAGCTCTCCTAAGCCTAGCCAAGCTAGTTGACTAGAGGCACGCATGTAGGGCAGCCGGGCAGGGTAGCTAGGAAGCCAGGGGACATGTATGACGGACCTCACGGATCGGATTGGCATAAACAAGCAGCAATCACGTACTCACCACTAATTTCTGCCGCGGCAGCGAAAACAGTACTAGTTTCGGCTGCCGCGGCAGCGCCAACTGGATTATATATACTCGGTAGTACTCCGTAGGGATAGAATAAATAGAAGCCATTGGGCAGGTCTTTGAGCCAATTCATGCAAGTGGAAGGAAGAGTTGCAGACTGTCTATCTATCGAGCGATCAGCAGCTAATTAATCAGCCTGGGCGGTCGATCGACAGGCATATATGCACATATATACAGCCTGGAGACGGATGGAGGGGCACGTAATACAGGCTTAATTAGCTGCTGTAGCTCAAGGAATTAATTGCTGCTGCTCAACTGCATGACACGACAGCGCACGTACGCATGCATATATGCCATGCTACATGCATGGGAATTATTATTAGCTGCAGTATAGAGTTGCTGCTGCTCCTGTTCCCACTAAAACATCGACAATTATTTAAAAACGGAGGAAGCGTCGTATAATATGTATACACTAGCTTTTCTGCAAATAATTCTAGTGCATCGATCGCCAGTTAATTTGAACAATTTAGGGGTGCATGCAGCTAGCAGTTAACTGAACACACACAGAGAGAGTGAGAGAGACCAGGCCAGACTTACGAATATATAGCCGAATAAACCATGACACGACAAGACTAACGAATCAACCAACAACCACATGATGATGTGTAGTTAATTAGTCACATTACCTTGGTTATCTCAATCATTTGCACTCAAATTTGGAGTCAAAGCTAGGCCTGCAGGTTCATTCATATCTTGGCATATCTATGGCTTCTGCTAGCTGCTGCACCTAGCCTGCACGTACGGCACGTGCTGCTGCTATCATTAGGAGTATACTGACCACCGTCCCCTAATCAATCACCGATCGAGTGCTACCACTATTCGCTAATTAACCCTCTTCAGACCTTAATTAAGCAATTAATTAGCAGTAATATTCGATGAGCTGGATGGAACAGCTAGCATGTAACGACGCGTGTGCGTTGTGGACCAGATCGATGTATCTAGCGAGAGTCGTCTGACTGACTGACCGACCGACCAAAACACTACTGCCTCCGTTGCTAAATACTTTCCTCTGTTTTAGTGCAACGGAGGGATTGCCCGTCACTGACAAAAACACTACTGCCTCTTCAGTGACGCATGTGGTAAGCCCGTCACTGATGAAGCAACCAATCATCAGTCACGGGGCCGGAAGGCCCGTCACTAATGGTTCAATGCGAAAAATAACAAAATTCAGAAAAGCACACATCAGTGGCGGGCTCAATATCTAGGCCCACCACCGATGAGCCCTGAAGACATTTGAAAATTGAAAAAATCATAAAAAATCAGAAAAATGTGATTCCTTTTGCTATAGTCTTAGTTTTTCTTGATTAACATGATGGTATAATAATATCATATGTTAACATTTGAAAAATGACTTGTGTAGTACAATTTTGTAATTTCCCACAGTTGAGTGTATGATTTAAGCCAAATGATCAAAGTTTTGTCCATTTCCATGTCCTAATTCATGATAATGTATCCATTTTTTGCACATAGGTGTATATTACCATGCCAAAAAGTGTTGCCAAAGAAATGTATTGAAAAAAGTATTCTTGATTATATCTTTTATTTCCCAAAGTTGAACTTTATGTTTTATTTAAGCCAAATGACCAAAGTGTGTCCATTTCTATGCCACAGTTCATGGTAATGTCTCCATATTTTGCACAAAGATGCGTATTTCCATGAAAACAATATTAACAAAAATCCTTACAATTGTTAGGTTCAAAATATGTTTTTCCATTTTTGAAATAAAAAAATTATATTTGAGGCCATTAGTGACGTGTTTTATAGGTAGACCCGACACTAATGTTGGTATGGGCCGCCGGACAACCCAATTGAGGCCCAACCAACCCCACCGCATATAAAAAGCTCCTAAACCTAACCTCCCCTAGGCTCTCCTAACTCCCTCCTCTCTTCCTCCCAGCCACCGCCTCTCCCCTAACTCCCTCCTCTCTCCCTCCCACCGCTACTCCCTCCTTCTCCACTCTCTGTCTCCCCAGCACTCTCTCTCTCCAACGCTGCCGCCGACTGCCGTCTCCGGCCAGCCTCTGCCATCTCCTCCCCTCCCTTCCCCTCCCTTCAACCTCTCTCTCTCACGCTCTCGTCTTTGTCCTACTGCAGGTCAATGGACGCCCGCCCCCGGCCACCATCGGTGCCAGATCCCGTGAGCTCGTCGCCGGATCCGACGACCCCCGCCGGTATGTCTCTCTCCCCCCCCCCCCCCTCCTTCTATTCCCGATCCCATCTCACCCCCGACCCCCCCCCTCTCCCTTCTCTCACTCACCCCCGTGCCGCCTCCAGAACCAATGGACAGCCGCCATCTCTGCCATGGCTGGCCGGCGTCGATGCCGGATCCAGCCTCCATCGAAGCCGCCGCCGCCGCCGGATCCATCCTCCTCAACCCTACAGACGCTGGTACATCCCCTCTCCCTCTCTCAGTTTGCTCTTCCTCTCTCCCTCTCTCTCTCACACACACAGTGGACCAGATCGCCGTAGACATGGAGACGAGGCCGGCGCTGCCATCACTCCCGTCGTAGCGCTGACGAGGGCCGGCCATCGACTTCCTCACGGCGCTCCTTTTGTGATCTTTTTTTGCGATTCGTTGTATGGAATTCATGTATCAATTTGTGATTTGATATAAATTACCGATTTGCGATTTGTGATATGTTAATTCATCTGATTTGATGTAAATTACCGATTTGTGATTTGCTGGCCTGTGGCCAGCTTTTTTTTTAAATGACGAAAAAATCATCACTGTCGGGCGTCCCTACAGTGACCGCCACTGATGGAGTGCCTCCTTCAGTAACGGGTGCTGCACCCGCCACTGATGATGGCATCATCAGTAATGGTTGAAACGACCGTTACTGATGATGAGTAACGGGAAGTTAGTGACGGGCGGGGCGCCCGTTAGTGATGCACTTTTTTGACCGTTACTAATGACCGTTTCTGTAGTAGTGCCCCCCCCCATCCCCAAGCGATTGCGACGCCGGCTAGCGCTGCACCATGCGCCGGAGAGAGAGAGCAGTGCCAGGCAGGGCCTCCATGCCACGGCGTCCCGGTGGTTTGCTTGCCCTACGGCGGCGCTGGCCCCCAGCGACATGACGGCCACAACGAGGCTCCCGCGCAGCAGTCCGGTGCCCCCAGACGACCACGAAGCTGGCGCAAAACCTGATGTCTGCTGCTGTTTTTGCTGTGTTTTTTTTTCCTGAAGCTAGAGCTATTGTGCTGCTGTACGGTAGTTCAATAACTGAATCAACCCTTGGTTGTTTGATGTCTGAATCAATTCTGGATGCAACGCACAGATACATCCTTGTTGTTTTGTTGTAGCCGAATCAATGCGATTGTACAGAAAACAATTGAACCAATGTGAATGTACATCAAATATTTTCCTTTTTGACGATTTTATATTGGTGTACGTATTGAAATTGCAGATTGGTTGCAGAAATCCGTGGATTTTCCTCCACTAAAAGTGAGGCATGAATTGATTAGTATTATGTGTGAAATAGATTGGGGATCAAAGCCAGCTTCCAGCGCTCTCAAACGTGGCTGCAGAACTCCAGGGCCGCATGTGGCCGGCGGAGGGCCACTGAACTCGTACGGACCGACGGAGGGCAGGAGATGACGGCCGGCGAGCGCTCCCGAAAGTGGCCGGAGAAGGGAAAGTGCTCACGCATAGGGCCTGCGGAGGTAGAGAGAACGACCGGGAGAAGGCTACATCGGCGATTGGAGCCTTGGAGGGTAAACAAGGTCCATGGTGATCCCACGATCGGAAGAGGAATCGTTTTCCAGGAATCACGTCATTGCCATGCTTCTATGAAAAACAGGGGGTTTTGCGCAAATGTACATTTAAGTTGTTGTTTCTAATCCCGCCATTAATCTGAGCCGTGTATTTCCGATCCAACGGTACACAACAATAGTTTGCAGGTTTTCACCGGAAGAGAGTTTTCATTGGATATTTCCCCACGTAAATATGCGAAATGTGCATGTGCAGGGGGGTGTTGGGCCTGATCACACACACGCTTGCATGCATGCACTGCGTTTTTGCAAGAAGAACAATTATTTGCATGACCACGGGCCGCTAGCTATAACAATCTACACATAATTGCATGACCACGGGCCGCTAGCTATAACAATCTACACCCTTTGTAATTGCCGCTCATATAGATAATGGTACTCCCTCTGATGTCCGATACATATTACTCGTAGAAATATTACATGTATCTAGACGTTTTTTAGACATATGTACATCCATATTTAGACAAATTTGAGACAATTAATATAGATCGGAGGGAGTACCTTCGTCTGGAGTGTATAATTTAGCTTTTGACTTGAGAGCTCCGATTAACATGGAAAGATGGTCGATCAGAGATCAGAGAGTAGCATGCACAACATGCACCGCTGATTAATTAACGAGTCGCCGGCCGGCGATGCAGGCGTAGATGATTCCATGATATATCTAGATACGCAAGGATACACACACAAGCAAAGGATGCATATGTTCACTGAATGGCAGACCGGCCTTGGCAAGACAGGCGTGCGTGCCGCAGATCTCTCTCTTGCACGTTCAATGGATTAATACATGGCACCATATAGAACTGCATGCACGTGCATACATATTTGACCAAGTATGCATATGCAAGCTGTCAACTAAGCTTCCAGCACACCTTGCATGCCAAACACTTAACCGGCCGTCCTATATGTATATATATCTATCTATCTATAAGACTGCCTCAGAAGCAAAGTAAACCGCATAGCTCGGCTCTGCCAGCGGTCAACTTCTGACTTTAACTCCGGGGAATCAGGGAACCGGCGATCGAGATCGATGGAGAGAAGAACATGCAATGCATCGTCCATGACGAGATACCGTACCACACCAGGAGCACATGTTAGGATTATCTAAGATACGCTTAATTAACGGAAATGAAGACAAATGACCAGTGTTTCCTACTGTGGCCACATAGTCGCTCGGCATTAATGGCCAAGCGCATGCCGGTCAGAAAGACTTTTACTGTTGGCCCAATTATAAACAGCAAAAAGGGGATGCCCAGAAAGCTTGGCTGAAGGTTTCAAGGAGCTGGTCGTTGCAATTTGCAAAGTGGCTGGAACATGCCTGGCTTCAGAACATGATTGGCAAGATAGAATTAGGTTCCTGGGACAAGTTACAAGAGGATGAGGGGTGCAAATACCAGTAGTGAAATCAAGAAAAGGAAGCAATAAGTACCGCATGATATCAAGTTGTTAGATGCGCAATCCAAAGAGCGGGCTGCTAGATACCAACTGTGACGAGCAATCGAAGGGCATATTACATATACCAATGTCAGGAGCTTATTTGTCCAGAAAAGAGCAAGCCTCTAAAAACAACAGTTGTTCAACCTTTCTCGGGAGAACATAACATGCTCTATCACCACAAGTTTCTCTATTGTTCTGGCACCATGACATGCTCTATCATCACTTTTAGACACTTTTACAGTCCGGCAGAGCAACAGTGAAGTTAAAAGTCACCGCATGAACAGGCCCAGAACCTAAAAATAACAATAGACTATCAATTTGCACTATCACAGCCAGTGGAAACCCTTTGTTTTCTGATGTATAACCTCATTACACATTGCCGCACAGGCTCCAACGCCCTGTGAAAATCCTCCGGCATCTCACAAAAAATTGCCATGTTTCTTACGCTAATCTACGATATTTTTTCTTGCTGCTGTAACTAGGTCCCGTGCTCGCTATGGCCCCTGATTGCTACGGACGGAGGAAAATAAACCTTCTGCTCAGATCAAGTCCTCCTAAAATGGTGCCTCTTCCTGCGTGTCGGCTTCAGCAGCATGGACATGTGGTCCGCGTCTTGTGGGTCTCTTGAGTCAGAGGGAGCTCCTCCTCCTGTAAGCCAATTGATGGCCTCTCCTGCCGCGTCCTTCTCCGCGAGCTTCTTGTTGGCGCATGGCTGCCCTACAAACTGCATGCCATTGAACTCAACCGTTGACCTGAAGAGGCTGTTCTTGATCTGCTTCGTCTTGTAGGACGGGTTGCCATGCCCGGCCCTTGTTAGGAGAGTTTGGAGCTGGTTCTTCGGGTTGTCCCCTCCATGTCCACCTCCACGGTCCATGGAGGCTGAGGCTAATGAGGTCATCGTCTTCGCTTTCTTTGATCTTGGTTCTTGTCGACCGTAGACAAACCGGCCACTGCATGGGTCCTCCGTAACCAGCAAGCGTACAGCTGATAGCAGTTCCTCACTGGTTTGGATGTCCATCTTTGGGTTTTGAAGCTGTTAAAAAGAAGATACAGGGTTTGTTGATCATCAATACTATCATACTACAACTTAGGGGGCCTGGATCAATAATTGACAAAGGTAAACACTAATATCACACACATAAATACAAATCCTTGTTTTTAATGAATGGAATATAGTAGGGTACTACTAGCCAGGTGTGACATATCAATTCACACCACTCAGAAGCCAAGTATTTGGGATTTTAAGATTTTGATATACATTTGTATTCTGAAGTATAAATAAACTTCATAAGAAATATTTAACTGGAGGTGGATGCTAGGCACTGCCTATTTCGAAATTTGAATATCAGATACTAACTAAAACTATTTACACATTTGAATGTCAGCTAGTAACTAAAACTATATAGACATTAGAATTTCCTTGTAACCAAAACAGAGATAAAACCTAGAATGTGGAGTAATCATCTAGAATGATATACTCAAAATCAATTATACCTTGCAGTGGATGAAATCCTCAAGTTCACTCTTGAGATTCAAGTAAGTCGATGCGAGATCACGGCTCATGAAGAATTCCAGATATCCTCCGAGCATTTTCAAGTGCCCATCCTGCATGGAGTAAAAATTATTCAACGGCAATTTGCTGGACTGGAAGACAAATAAGAAATGAAAAGGAATTTACCAAGCCCCCTTGTTGTATGTTTCCTCCAAAGAGCAACAGTATAGAATCAGATATAGCTGTTGAATCCCGGAGAAACACTGAATTCACCTTCACCTTCTCATTGAACACTAGCCAGGGAAATGGAATTTTGGCTTCTTTTCCATTGACTGAACTCTGGAAACAACAAAGTGCAACTAGATAAAGCTTTGCCATGTACAACCACTGATGAAACTAACAAGCAACATGATCACATATCATGATTCACAGAATGCAGTAACTTACCGAGTAAAGCATAACCTGCCCATCCTCCATTGTCTTGAGAGAAATTGACTTCTCTTTATTCTGAATTACAACGCAGATTAGAATCACCGATCAGAGAACCAAAAGTATAGAAATACCAAATCTAGGAAGTTTACATGCCAGACATATGGTCCAAACATGTTGTCCCTGAAAAATGATATTTTCAGGACTTCCCTACTAACTCTTATTTTGATCTGGAAGGGAAAGCTAGAATAAGAATAGTATTCGTAGCATGACTATTCTTCTAGGCAAAACAAAACTACTACTGCTACAATAACAAAGCCATAGGCCCAAATAGATGCATGATATGAAATAGAAATTGAAGTAGAAGGAACTCACAACAACAGATGAAACACCCGGGTATAGTCCCGCACAAATGACTGCCCGAACTAGGTTTTCATCACGACTCCATTTATTGCACCTAGTCATGTTTTCATCAATCAAACCAGTGTCCTTTAGAAGAAAAACGAACTGCCTCCGAAGGGAATCTAGGGCTTTCAAGGTTTGCACGGACAGAAAGTTTTTCCAGCAGTAGTCATAGCCGTTGCGATCTCTTTCAGCCTCTCTCCAACCCTCGTATGCACGAACAAGCGCGAGGTGATCACTATAGTCACGGCATGAAAACTGTAATTTAGCAGACTCGGCAAGCTGCATGGAGGAAGGCAACCCACAGAATTTCAATACTAAAGCATGTAACATTCATATTTAAATGAATTAGAGACTGAAAAGGGAGTTAAACATTGGTGTTAGGCATTGCTTACATCCTTCTTGTCAAATGGGGTCATGAATGGATCTCTAACGCTTAGTCCAGAAACAATGGTTAATATGGGATCAAGGCAATTAAAAATAGCCCCCAAAATAAGCATCTTGCCCAATTTAGGCTCAACTGGAAGCATAGACAAGTGTCTTCCTGACGAAAGGCAAAATAGCAAGTATAGTAAGGACGCAAACTCCACAAGTTCCAGCTCGATGCAGTAAAGCGGTGAAATTCACAGGTCATTTAAAGGGTGGATCTTGTACCTAGAACTGTCAACTCTTCATTCTGATCAAATGCTCCGATAACTTTGAGATATTCAATGGCATTTTGTACCTGAAACAATCATTTGTATAAATTTATCAGATCATCTGATGGCCCAATGGAAGAACTCTGTGACTGTGGTAACATAGAGCCAAAGAAAGGTACCGATAGAGACTCAGGTGACTGCAAAGCTCTGGATAAAAATTCTGAGATGCTCCCAAGCCGCAAGCTTTTTATTTGCAAACAGAGGGATTGGAGAGGGGTTCTCAGAAGTTCCGGCAACTGGTAGTCAGCAAAGGCATTATATACACATTGTGGGTAAAGATGGAAACACTCTCCTGATTGAACTCGGCCAGCTCTTCCTCGTCTCTAAATTATGGCACATTTTAATTGCAAAACAGAAGGGGTAAATGACATGTCAGAAGTGTGATCACCAAAGATATTTTTAAAGGTAAGTTAAGTCAAGCGAGTTGCTTGATAAACATACCAATAAATGAAATATGCTTATAATTCAAAACAAGAGCTGCACTAAAAATAAAATTAGTCATATGCCAATAAGAAAGAAAAATTACTTGTCGAGCAGAAGCCTTGGAGATCCAGGTCGGAAGCAAACAGGGGGTATTATTCAGTGCATCATAAGATGTCTCTTTTGCTTTTCCACAATCAACAACAAAAACTACGTCATTGATAGTAATACTAGTTTCAGCCAAATTGGTAGCAAGAACTATTTTCCTTAAACCAGCCTCAGGTTTCTCAAATATTAGTTTCTGCAAAAAAGAGAGTAATTAACATAATATTATTTTTCTACGAGAAAACATAAAAAAAGGTCGCTGCTTGCTACGCATGGCTACACCTACAGATAACCATTATGGTACATAGTACATGACACAATAAGTCTATAACAGAATTGTGTAGATGAATTATTGAGTAAATCATACAGTAAAACAAGAACACTCTGTGCTGAGCACATTTGTCTTTCCATTATATGATGATATTGGAAAAACTGATTGAAAGACTGTTTGGAAAATGTACAGTGAAAGAAGAGGGACACATCGATTTCACGGATATGTTAAAACACATTATACAAATTACAGTAGATACACAATTCAATAAGTTCACAAAACTTCCTGTTGCAAGTGTGCAGAACAGACTAAGTTATAAGCGACGGGAGAAAGTTTCAAGATTCAAAGGAGCATTGCCACACACAAATAGACAGGTTCGTGACTGCTCAATTACCGAGTGATTTAAATGAACGTCAGCCTACAGAAAGCTTTCTCTCATACTTCCAGCAATATCATCAAATCATGTATGAAGTAGCAGGTATAAATCTATTATAAATTTAACAAAATAGTTCCAGTGTTACCTGCTTAAGTAAATTTTAGGTACATGTTATAAAAAAATGACCATGGCTGTGCTTAAAGTAACTAAGAGGAAATGAAAACAATATAATGGTAATACCTGCTCCGAGCTAGGCATTGAACCGTGACAGGCAAGCAGCAAAACTTTATTAGGGTCTCCAAGCAATGGATTTGCTTGCAGTTGCTCTTTTAGCGCATTAATGTCATCCCACCCAGTCATGAAGACAAGAACAGCACCATCTCTTTCCTTTTGACAAATATGGCACAAGACATTTTCTATTAAATTAAAACCAATTGAATCAGGATTCCAGCAGGATAGCGAGTCACGAGTTCGCGAACTATAGTCCCTTAAATCAGCAGCTTTAACTGCATCCTGTTAAAAAAGAAGAAGCTTAGAAACCAAAGCTCTGGGCAGAAAATTAATGGTTTTGAAAACAGGGACTACCGTACTTCGACAACAGAAGCAATTTGGCTCTTCCTCTTCCTTATAGCTTGCTTTTGCATCTTCCAACTTTTCTCTTGACCATAGTCATCAATCTGATTGTATGAAGTCAATCTGTGCCCAGTAACTTCAAGTATATCTTCTAGAAAACGACTCCGAACAGGGTATGTGAAACCCTAAAATGAGAGATAAATGCAACTTATTAGGAGGGGCATGTTAATAAGACCTTGAGGAGGAGCATGAACACTACAGAAACACCCAGATAAGTTGCAGGTGTAGTCTGTAGACAGGAAAACAAGGTCAACGGAGTTAAAGTAACTCAATATACAGAAACCTCTATTTCTGTAGTGTGGGAAAAAAATTCCAGACAATGCTTTAATAAAGCAACCTGCTCCCGCACTTTTAACGTCGCTATGTTTGCTACTGAAATTGAGGCAAGATTACCCGCAAGTGCCACTAGGCCAAACTTGGCATGAGCTAAAAGTAATCTAATTTGTTTCACTTGTATAGGCTAAGCATGACATTATTGTAGCTTTCAGTAGTCTAATGTGTTGTCTGATTTGTTTTGTTCAATACATGAGTATTTAGTATTTAGCTAGTAACTAAAAATATTGCATATGAATTCATGCAAAACACAAATGGCTACTCCTGTACTCCATGACCATATAGGTTCTCATTTCATATTGGTATGGGACATAAATCTAAATGTATTGTATATAAAAGACTCATGCACATTTCGTGGCAAGTAGGGGGTGCAAGCCCCACTAGGCCCACACAGCCGCACGAAACGGTACAGAATATTCTCATTAGATCAAAAAGCCAAGATGCTTGATTAGGCTGATTCAAAGTATGAAGACGGATGTTCCTGTTGCAGACTGGCTGGCAACTCTGGTGCCCAGATACTCACATCACAGCACCGGGAATAAGGCTCCTCCAAATCACAAGAAGATGTTTGCAAAAGAGTAGGTAGCAACACAAGCAAGAGAAAAGGGAATCATGGATGTCCATCGACCATCGATATCAGATGGAGGTGAAGACGCTTACTGCGAACAAGCACACAAGTATATGATTTAAATTAAATGTGTGCATGCTTTCTTTTGTAACCAGGATCTAATTGGAATCACTGGAATTGAGGTTTGAAACTTTAAATTGTGAATCACACGATCAGAATTCGGATTCTGATACCCAACCAGCGCAATATAAGACTGGATACCACGCTGGGTGCTGGGACACGGTCATATTCTGGTTCTCACATATATAGTGAGTCAGCGAGATACACAATATTAAGGCATTTGAGGTTAGAAACACTACGGAAGAAAATAATTAGAGCCACTGCAAGATGATGACATAATGCAACAGAAGACTGAACTGTAGTGTCCACTGCGGCGCTAATAGTGTACACTTGGAAATACAAGTAAAAATCTACAATATTTACTAGCACTGTGGGACAAAATATTATTCATAGAAGAGCCCAATATGCGGCCACTCATTCAATCGGCAAACAAAGCAGTGCCGTAGCTGGTATACCTAGCCATATGGCAGTACAGCTATCAAACTGGCAGCTATGATGATACCATTTTATGATATGTATCATCTTTGTTGAAGGACGCAATAAAGCTATAGAATGAGACTATGAAAAAGAATGAATTAATAAGCAAGACTGATACAATAGCAAAATGGGAGTGAAAAGGTATTGAAAAAATATCTTACAGGTATATGTATCATGGGTGCTCCACCGAAGTATGAAGAGAATAGATCCGCATTGAGGGTTGCACTCATCAATACAAGTCTTAGCTCAGGCCGGCGTGGAAGGAGGTCCTTTAGGACAATAAGTAGAAAATCTAGCACAAAGACCCAAAATAAATTAACATAGCACTATCTAGCACCTGGATGCCTAGCAACACTTTTTAATACTGCTTCAGAGTTATTATGATTAATGCAAACCTTCATTCATGCCCCGTTCATGGATTTCATCCACAATAACATGGGTAACACCTTTCAAGCTTCTGTCTACCAGCAATCTCCGTAACAGGACTCCAGTGGTGCAGAAAAGTAGGCGTGTATCTCTTCCTCGCATTCCTTCCAACCGAACTTTGTAGCCAACCTAAGGTAAAGATGCCTTTATCAGAATTGAGAAAACACAAATAATATCACAAGGTTTTGCAAGAACTGTTAATCAGAGTGTGGCCATCTTGGAGCACATCCTCTTATTAGAATAACCATGTTACCGCTAGCAACCGCAAAGCCATAATCCAAGTATGGAAAGGATATCACTCCATAGGTGCAAGTAGCTTACCGATTCCCCGATCTTTTCACCTCTTTCAGCAGCAACTCTTTCAGAAACGGTAATTGCTGATATTCGTCTTGGTTGAGTGCAAATAACACTGCAAGTAGCACCACGAGCAGCATCTATTTCAGATTCCAAAATGTATTGTGGCAGCTGTGTTGTCTTACCACAGCCAGTTTCACCTGAAACTACAACCACCTGTTCAATTGTAACAACACTTTTGTCAGAAGTGCGAGTATATGAGAGGGATTACGATATGTTTGTCAAAGACAAGCGCATATCTAGAAAAAGAGAAGGACCTGGTTCCGAGATATAGCATCCAATAATGATTGCCTTTCTTTATAAGCAGGAAGACTACGGCGAAACTCCATCATGCTTTGACCATCATTTGATTCCTGAAAAGGCGAGAATTTTAGTTAACAGGAGGCAATATTCAGGAATGATCATCATATCACTAGACCAATGTATAAAGAGTAAACATAGAGAAATTTAATCAACAGGATGAATATACGGAAATGAAGTAGGAAAAGAAATGTCAAATTAGCGGTGCTTAATCACAAACCCCAATAGCGTATCTTGGTTTCTCTAAAAAAAAGCGTATCTTGGTAGGATGAAGAGATTATTAATCAATTAATACTTCCCCAATTTAACTACAGACCATTAGATTGCCCACACAAAGATAACATGATAGATTATTAATCAATTAATACTTCCTCAATTTAACTACAGACCATTAGATTGCCCACACAAAGATAACATGATAGATTATTAATCAATTAATACTTCCTCGATTTAACTACAGACCATTAGATTGCCCACACTAAAAATACTTCCTCAAATATAAAATTATTCAGTTTAGAGTGTGTAGGGAAAATGGTGGTCAAATTGCAAGTTGAAGACCATCAAAGGTCAACGGATGATGTATAATACAAAATAGCAATGATACCACACACAGTGATTGGCAAAGGATACTGTGAAATGTGATAAGCTTTCGTAGACGTGATGCTAAACAAAAGTTTATATTCATGGGTATATCTGTGTAACGTAATTGTCATGATGGGAAACTTCCAGCCGACGTAAAAAACTAACAGGTAGTCTACTGCACATAATCAAACCTGCCAAGCAGCTTGCTGGTTACGCAACTGTAGGCTTTTTCTTTTCTGGATTCTCTCCAACACAACATTAGCTGATGCCTGATTATCCGGCTGGTCATAGAAGCTTTCATCAGTCACAAAACTGTCTGTGCTGCTTGACCTTGAGAAGGCAGCATTAGGGAAGTTCCCGCTGTTTGTTCTCTTCCTTGCAAGATAGTCCGCAAGCAATGCATCAACTTCTCTTTGCAAGCCGGAAGGTATAGATACCTATAAAGCAAATATTTAAGCCAAAGCCAATGCAAATGTAACAAGTCATATGCACTTCAATCTTTAAACTATAAGCTACTAGGACAGTAAGCAATTCAGCATACCTCTCTCTGAGGTCTTTTGTCGTCAAGGTCTGATCTATAATTTGGCAACGGGACCTTACTAAACACGATGATTCGGGAATACTGACGGCTGCCATAATGTAAATTATCATCAGGCAGGGGGTAAAGATTATGCGGCACCAGCATATCAAAGGGGGCAATGAGGTACCTGTGCAAAGCCATTCGATCTGCCAGTTGGGCAAGTTGTTCAAAATCACGCCTGTCCTTCTTTTCCCTTGAGATAATCTCTTGCTCGTCGTCGTTTCGGAGAAGCATGTGCAGTTTCCATTTCCACTCATCAACATTATCTAAAGTGGATGCACCCTGGAATTTTTATTGGTTACAATTGTAAAGAACATCGAGTGACAAAAACTAAAGGAAAGGGACCAAAAGATACATCCCAAATTTTGATGTTAGTCTACCAGCATTCCCTATTTTAGTACCCATCACTTTTTAATAGAATTTATGTGGGAAGCAAAAATGAGCGTAATTCTTTCCAGAGAAAACTAGATAGCAAATTTATTTTTTACATGCACAAAATTGCAGAAGAGTTCCATCTCAAGATCCAGAATATATGAGATATTTGTTGTTGCAATATTTTTTTGTCCAAGTACAACTGAAAGCAAAGCTAGTTTAACTGATAAATATCTGCTGGCGTAAGGGCGGGAGAGGGGCCAAATGACAGAACAAGCAGAGCAATCCAGTCACCTTGCTGGACGCTGACGAGCGGTCCATTTCCCGATCCGACTCATCCTCGGAGAAGTCATCATACGCATACCGAGCATACCCAGCGCTCTGCTGGCGTAAGGGCGGCTGCTGGGGTGGCGGCGGCCGGGGCGGGAGAGGGGCCGCACGCCGCTGCTGCTGCTGAGGCGGCGACGGCGGGCTGTTCGAGCGCCCATCGGCCCGCCATTCCGGCGTCCACGCCGGCTGTGCCAGCGGCGGTGGCGCGAGGCTCCCGTTGGTAGACGCGATGACGGAGCGGAGCCGGCGCATCGGCGGCACGTAGACGCCGCCGCCGCCGCCGGTGCTCATGGCCGCGGAGGACGAGTGGTGGGGGCTGGGGCTGGGGAGGAGGCTCGCGCCGTTGCTGCCCGGGCTGGGGTTAGGGTTTCGGGAGAGGAAGAGAGGAGAGGGCATGATCAGGGGCCGGGGCCGGCGGAGCGGGCGGAGGCGACCCCGAAGGACGGAGGATGCCAGGAGCATCACCACCCGCGCCGCCCCGGCAGCAGGCTCGCGTATCTCATCAAACCCAGCCCCCCCTCCGCTGTTTGTTCCGCGGGCCCAAAGGCTCTCTCTCCCTGAGGGCTCGCCGCCTCTAGGCTCCCGCGGTGGGGTTTTCAGACAGAGGGTGCTTATTCACGCGTGACCACGCTAGGTCCGCCTCCTCCGGCGAGCTAGCGACGGCGGTGGAGATTGGAGAAGCGAAGAGACGACGAGCAGGGAGGGCGTGGCGTGGCGGCTGTGCAGGAAGAGGGAAACGGGTTAGGGTGGAGGGCGTGTGAGAAAAGAAAATCCCAAAGAGAAAAGATCAGTCCTAGGTTGGGGGAGAGCTGTCCCTCTGACTTGTGGGCCTTCCTTCTGACAAGCTTACCTCTGTGCAGTGGGCCCCACGCGCGCACCTGTGTTGTGTTCCCAGAGAAGGACACGTGTCTGTATCTACAACGCGCGATCATGGATGGGTCGTTCGGGCCCACAGGGTCGTTACCTTGCGAGCCGGATGAACAAACGCATTTCACACGGGCCGAGTTTGGGCCCAGCTATATTGGCCAGTGGATCCGAGCCTTCTTAGGTACGTAACAGCCCAAGCAGCCGTTAATGAATCAGTGGTGACAACTGACAAGAGATATTTTATCTATCAGCTTTTCTCAGAGTAATATTGCATACAGTAAAAACATTTTCTCAGAACAAACGCATCGACAACTATATAGGGTTTTCTCCGCTGCTAATAAAGCTAACAGTCGTTGGCAACGCCTCACCAGCACACTGGCGATCGAATTATTCACTCCGATGTTCAAAAAACCGTGGCGCAAAATGATGTGGATGTGCATATATATCACATGGAAACCTTTGCTGCCTGATTTTGATTAGTAGGTGTAGCCCTTCTGGAACATGCCTTTCTTGGCCTCGTCGCTCTCGCCCTCGCCCGTGTAGCTACCGAGCTGCGCGAGCGAGTTGGCCTTGGCGCGCACCAGCAGGGCCTTCTGCGCCGCCTCAATGTTCTCGGGGCGTCCCTGCCATGTCTTGAGCACCGAGTTCTGGAGAGCCCGGGCGTAGGAGAAGGACACGTGCCACGGGTTAGGGGATAGGTTCATCGCGTTCAGGTTCATGGTTGCCTCCAACTCCGACTGCCCGCCAGAAAGGAACTGAAGAAAAATAGCTGTGTGGTTATTGACGGCATTTCTTACTCTGATTTGATGCAGCAATTAGTAAATAAGGTCAAGAATGGTTTGGGAGTCGAGACAATACCATGATTCCAGGGACAGCAGGTGGCACTCTCCTCCTCAGCATTGTAAGGGTGTTCTTCGCAATGGCTTCTGGGGAAGCCTTCTCCTTGTGTTCAGCTCCAGGGGTGACCATGCTGGGCTTCAGCAGGATACCCTCAAACAGAACATTGTTTTCGGCCAGGTAGAAGAAGACCTCAGACCACACTTTCTCTGCAACCTCAAGAGTTCTCTCAATCCCGTGGTCACCATCAAGAAGGATCTCTGGCTCCACAATTGGCACTAAACCATTGTCCTGCAGATTATTCAGGTTGACACCTAGAGTGAGATAACAGAAAGAATATTCTAAGGAGCACAAAAAAGTAGGGCACATAGACGATATAGCCCTGTTTGTTTGGGCTTCAGCTTCAGCTTTTGGTGCTTCTAGCAATCTCGAAAGCACTTCTCCCGTTTACACATGAAGCACCTCCGGAGGTGCTTCTCAGCTTCATGTGTACTCATGCTCTATTTACTGCTTCATATAGCCTTATCCAAACACTGTGTTTCTACATGCAGTAACTAGGGCATATCTGAGATGTATGATTCTCTTTCAAGAACCACAAACCAACACTGTCAGAGGGTTATTTACTTCTTTACTCTGCTTGTTAGTTCATTCTCCCAATTTCTTATATTAATGAGTGTTCAATGGAATGATATAGATGAGAAGAGCCTATGTTGTCATAAAGGGTTCCTAATAGCAAATAAGGGCATAACACAGCATATATTGTTCAACAATGCTCAATTGAGCAAACGATCCAACAAAATGAGGAATGACTTCTCAACTACAAGAAGTTTAGCATTTGGAAGTATATATAGTAACCTGAGCGATAGCAGCATAGCGAGCAAGTCCCCATGCTGCTTCCTTGACAGCTAATGCAGTGGGACCACAAGGGATGCTAACAACAGTCCGCCTGGAAAGACCAATACACCATAGCAAGTTTATAAGGCGCACCAACAAAATCAGTCAGAAAATGCACAAGTGAAGGTATGAACTGACCACTTCGCAAAACGTGCCCCCTGCTTGTAGTACTCAGCACACCTTGAAGCCAAACCATCGAGACCTTGACACCAGGATTCGTTGTTGGACCCAGGAAGTGGAACCAGACCCTTTTGGATACAACAAAAGAAACCAAGTAGTAAGAATTAGAATGTTGCAAAGAAGTGTCTTGTAGACTAAAACAGCGTGATAATCACCAGACCATGATGGCATGCATACCTTGTCAACCTTGATACCAGGCATGATATTCTGGTCCTTCAAGCAGTCAACAAATGTCTTGCCATCTGTAGTCGATTGATATAGAGTTTCCTCGAAAAGAATAGCACCAGAAATATATTCGCCAAGACCAGCAGTTGTAAGCAAAAGCTGCCTGTAAGCCTGGCGATTAACCTCTGTGTTGTCCAAACCAATGGATGCCAATCTCTTTCCGCACGTTGCATTCGACTCATCAATCGCTAGGATCCCACGCCCAGGGGAAGCAACAGATTTCTGCATGCGGTGAACCATTAGTTTGCAGTAATGAAACAGAACAGAGCTTGGAGTGTTAGTTTCAGACTTGCGGTAGATCAAAATAGGCATGATTCATTTGTACGAGGACACACTTGCACTGATTGGTAAATTAAGAGAAACAAAAACATAGCATTTGTAAGCTCGGCAGCAGGCCATCTAAGAACATGTAGCGTTGCATACTGTTTATGCACTATGGTACAGTTGTCTGCATTCCATATGAACTACACACAAGCAGGAACTTCACACAGATAGCAATGAGCAAAAGCAAAGGCCCAATCACCATTCAGGTTACAAGTTTTTTTGCCCACATATCACCATTGTGTGATCAAACCAGTCAAAGGCGAAAGCTGCTTAAACTATGATATCTGTCTCACAAGTTCATATGCAGCCCAACATTTAGACCAACTATTCCATACACAAACCTAACACGCACAAACACCTGGTGTAGCCTTTTCTCCACTCTGTATAGTCTGTTGTGTTCGCAACAAATGTACCAGACGGTCAAAGTTCACACTCCATGGAAAAATCACCGCATATGTATGCATAAAGCAACGGCGAAAGTGTGAAAGCAAACCGATCTTGTTTATCAGAACTGAACAATCAAGATCAATCCTAACAAAAGCAAAGTTTAAACACCTCTAGTAAGCTTCCCCTTAAAAAGATTTGATGACATTTACTAGGACAAGCGTCTTATGGCTCAAGCTTATTCTACCACAACTAAAAGTCAACCCTAACAAAGGCAGCGAATGCCATACCCCGACGGACAAATGAATCGATCAGTTAGAATCAATCACTGTTTTTTCACACCATGCAGCTTGCCATCTTAAATAACAGGAGGAGTTCCTTAGCAATTTAGCATGACATACGCACTTTGTGAAACATTCACCGGTCTCTCCAATTTATGATTGCATGCAAAAGATTGTGAATTCTTCGCCGTGCTCGATAGATACAGCGTGGAAAAGGTATGTTCGATCCAGATTTAATTCCGTCTGGAAACACAAACAGAGCCCCAAATTTTCCCCACCCCAACACAACACAACCCCACAGAACAGTCCCCATCACGGATCGCTACACACCAACCAACCCACACGAGCCACCACAGATCGCTCTACACACGACGCACACAACAATCCAAAGGTCAGATCCTTAAACCGGATGACAGACACGGGCTCCAACAGGGGTTCGGGCGGTGCGCTCACCGCGGTGGAGACGAGCTCGTCGGCGTAGGAGCCGGCGGCGGCGCGGACCAGCGTGGCGCGGCGGGTCGGCGCGGATCGGTGGGTGCGGCCGCCGGTGAGCCAGCTCGCGGCCGGGGAGCTCAGCTTCGCGGTCACCATCGCCATTGATTCTGGTTCCGCTCGCCCGATGATCGCCTGTTCCTGTTTTGGGGAGTTTTGGAGTTTCGGACGCGACGGCGAGAAATAGGCAGTGGGTTGGTGGCTGGCAGGGCGGAGGAAAGAAACAAGGGCCGCGCGATTTTGCGGAACGCACCCTAAATTTCTTCTCCATTTTTAATCGACTCCTTGAAGAAGTGCGAGAATATTCTGCAAGCATGTACCCCCAGGGCAGGTCTTGTGAACGTTTTACATGAGGGTGAACATTTCTGCACCTTTTTTACAAAAAGAATATGAAAGAAAATGGTACGGCCGACCGAATGTTAAATTGAGACACATGACGATCTCTTATAGTAATCCGTACCAACCAAAGCGAGCAACGATCTTTAAATCACGCTGATCAAACATGACGGAAAGTCTACCAAATTTTTATCAGCAAGGACCATAGCACGCACGTACTTGACCGACGATATGCAATAGGTGAAGGACGAAAGTGGAGTTTTTTATCTTGTGTTTTTTTATATAAGCCGTGGATGGATCGATCTCTCCGCCGCGGGGTGGCGGATCTATCGAGGCCGGCCGGGTGTGCACATTGGAAATCACGAGAACAGCATCAGTTGGGACATAGGGCCTGTTGGGCTCGATTGAGCCCATGGATTGAGAAGCGGCAACTTGAAGCCCTCTTTCCCTCTTTCCCATTCTCAAAGAAAAAAGAAACTGATCCACTGAGGAAACCCAGCCCACTTAGGCCCTATTCGGTTTGCAGGATTGAATTGTACAGATCCAAAACCTGTCTATCCGGTCCGACGATATCGGCTCCAAGAGGATATACACTTAGGGTATGTTTGGATATGTTTGGATGGTGGCTAAATCATGTCCTATCAAATTTTTGATCATTGACCAAGATTTGGTTGTTGTTTGGATCAAAGCCAACTTTTTGGCAAGTCAATTCCCCATTACCAACTTAGTTCATTTTTTTGCCGAAGTTTAGATAGTTCGAATTGGATAGCAACAATAATCAATTTTAGCACGAATTGTTTGGAGAGGAAGTCTACCCTTTTTGATGCATTCCGCACGTGCAATTTCTTTTCCTCCGAGACGACCAATCATGGGCAAGCAAAACCTCAACCAATATTTTGGCAACCAACTATTTGACAAGGCAGTTGTGGGATCAAACCAAACAGCCTCTTAAATACTTGCCCTTGAACCATTGCTCGATCGATTCCTTTCCTACCATTGCTCGTCGATTTTCCGAGGAAACTTCACATGGTTACCCATTTAATTACTTGCCCTTGAACCAATTTGGTATGTGCGTGCAGGGTTGATTGGGATCTCCTGCCAAGGCCGATACATATTTCTTCCGTCCTAAAATAACTGTCGTGAATTTGTACAAGATCTTATACAAATTCACGACACTTATTTTAGGATGAGTGAGTACGTACGAGAGTACGGTAGATGAACGCTGGCTGTCGTCGTTTTTGTTCCCTTAGCTTTCAAAAACCAGAAGGCGATGTCTTGTGCGAACATGACAGCACGTAGCTAGCTACAGGAGGCCGGCCTGTCGGACATGCACAGCGCGCAGAGCTGGGATCGATCGCGGCAGCCAGCAGACGGCCTCTCATAACCTGTCAGTCATGTACAAGTACAGACTGGATGCCAACATGTACGTACATGTCGAGGCACTGTTCCTTCCGACATCTCCTCCGGCGATCGATGTCGATATGACCAATCAATATCTCACTTAACTTGATTTCAATACACGTCAAAGATCATATCGATCCGGCCATCCATTCCATGCCAACAAAGTGCATGCTGGCTCGATCATCTATAATCTGTGTGTTGTACTCCTGTGTTCATGAGACAGGGTCTGGCCCCCACTGCCCACATGCATGCCAATGTCCATTATCGCTCTCACATCCTAATTGTGGTAGAGAGACGATGATGTGCACGGCCGGCCGGCCGGCCACCGTCACCATTACGCCGATCGAGATAAAGACGGGTCCGTCCATGTGTCCTCCAAAAGGGGGCATCAGCAACCGCGGTAGTACTAGTGCAGACTGATGCGCCTATATGTCCAGGCACTGTTCCTTCCTTTCCTTCCTTCCGGCGTCTCCGTCGACATTGATCTATCGCTAGCAGCATGCAAGCTCCGACATGCATCCCAAAGTGTCGTCGTCGATCGAGTTGGGACTTGGGAACCAACTCTGCATCGCGTGGATGCATATGCGAGATGAATCTCGAGATCGACCAGAGATTCAGGGTATATATGCATGGATATCACGACAAACACTCGTTTCGAACTAACACCGTTCCAAAGGGCCATCGATTCTGATCAACATCGTGATCAATCATCAATAGCACGATCAATTCATCGTTGTCCCGCACACGCACTACGTCACGTTAGATTACCGAACGCGTTCTAAACTAAAGTGCGTCAATTTGGCTTTGAAAGTGTGTAAAATTTATATTCGTGGCATTTTAAAAGCGTTGAATATACTCGTGTTGGCAAAAGTATTTGACGCATTTTTATTAGCAAAATCTGCGGTTAAAGTGATTAAAGTGCGGTTAAAAATCAAAATTAACTACATTTGAACAAAGTGCGGCTAGCTATCATAGCACGGGCAAATATGTACCGTGAGATAGTGAGGGCAATGTGCTTATCTAGTTTTGCCACCAGGCAGCGGCAGACCGAAAGGCAGAGTCGTCACTCTCAGTTCCCCCGCCCCACGGTTACCGTCGTAATTCTTGACGACGCAGTGCGTGCCCGTAATTTTTCACCGTCGTGACCTAAATGAAGCAAAATGACCTGAGCATAAGTAAAACGACTCAAGTGTATGAGCCCGATGAGAAGAAATGGGAGGGCCCCTTGACAAGCATAAGAGAGCGATAATAAGTGAAATAAACAGACCGCCAATCTATTTTTAGTTATTTAATTACTCCCTCCTATCCTAAATTATTTTCGTGGATTTAGTTCAAAATTGTACTAAAACAATTTTAGTACAATTTTGAACTAAATCCACGACAAGAATTTAGGATCGGAGGGAGTACTTGCCTTCTTCGCCATGTCTAAATCCCAAGGATCATCAGGTACCAATGACGATATGCATGCAAAGTGCCGATCAAAACGGAGAAAATGAAGCACGCCCTTTGTATCCGTTTTTTGTCATGCCTTTTCTAATTGATCAAGCAACTCTTCTTTTCCATTATGAAATGTAGGTCTGGGTGCCTACCAGCCACCAATGAAAGTGTGTTAATTCACCTCTCAGTTTCTATCTAGCCATACACCGAATACCCTAGAATTCATCATGATAATTAAAAAATAGGATAAATTCCAGAAATTCTATGGAGATATTTTCTTTACACAGGTATTTAGATGACTAAGATCAATGGATGTGACGGACATGTATTAACAAAAGGGAGTGTCTATTTCTCGGTCGACTTAGAAATAGTTATTTCTCAGTCGACACTCATAGCCATCTGATTAAGATTTTCTCATCCTTTGTACTTGCATAAATCTTGCAAAAATCTCAATGATTCAATCGGACGGTTGTTAGCATCAACTTATAAATAGTTATTTCTCAGTCGCCTTATAAATAGCAAAAATCGTTAACAAAATAATCATATCAAGTTGTATAACTAGAGAATGGAAAGTAAGGTGCAACAAATATCTAGATTTACAAGCTAGTTTACATTATTTAATCAACTCCGTATAAGTTCAATGCAAACTGGATCCTTGATTTGTATACTTTTAAATAAACTCATATATATGAAATAAAATAACATGAATAAAAATAAAATGTGCATGAAGCGAGGATAATAGTTTAATCAATTTAATTAACGAAAAAAAATCACGTACGTGCTTATTCTTCTTTTACGTTTCATTATATTCTCGTTCATATTTCAAAAACGGAAAACAATAATCGATAAAATACTAATATTTTAGTAAAACAAATCAGTATATAATATTGATAATAAATTTATATGTAACAGTTAACATATTACAGTTTCATTAAAACCAATTTCATGAAACTGATACATCATAAAATGAGTTGTAACAAAAATAAAATACATGCGTAAACCGTACTAGTGGTAGACTCACAGCCCGTAATCATCAATTCTCAATGTTGTGCGGGTCTATGGACACATCGGTGTTCGGCTGGAGCACAAACAAATATGACGATTGTTTGTTATACTACCTAGTGGAGGGGAAGAGGAGTTAATGTGTGAGTAATTAAAAATGTAACAGATTGGTGTGCTCCAATGAGAATTACATAGTTTGAGATTTATTTCTAGTTTTTGGGAGCTAAAACCAAATTATTGAAAATTATCTAAAATAAATAAATTTGTTTGTGGATTTTGGAAGGTTTCTTAAAGAAAAGAATTTTTTAAAAGTTCTTAATATATTAAGAATTGATTTTTTTTATTTTTTTGTATAAATTTTGGAAGATTTGTTTTACAAATTTAATATTATTGATTTTGCGGTGAGCAAAGTTCGTTTCCAAAGATTAACTATTTTGTATTTATGTAGGAAGATTTTTTTTTGAGAAAACACAGTACAGACGCAGACGCTCATAAATACGCACGCACACTCACCCCTAGACTTGAAACTGGGTGGGCTGATTCCACCACAAGGAACCAACCACCTGAGTTAGGCTCAGTTCGCTGTAGGAAGATTAATTCACAGTAAAAAAAACTCTTTTTGTGTGAAAATAATAATGGCTTATCTAAATCCCTACCGGAACACACCTTTTTAATCAAGGTGTGATTAATCCTATGTGGAGTAAGATCAAAGCAACTTGATTCAGGTTTTTTCCCCCCAATTGATCGATATACACATAGAAACAGGGACCAGCTATACACAACGAGATCCGTAGCACATACGACTAGTGCTTCGCAGAAGTCCACGTAGTCACGATAAAATCCCTTCTTGGTTGCATTCCGAAACAGTTTTTTTTTAAAAGCACAGGCATGCACCAACATTAGTACGTACATCCCCACCAAATCCAGTAGCTATAGCTTTTAAGCTCGATCCTCATCGATCACGCCAGGTCAGTGTTCACTTGTCGATCTTTGGCCGGAGACGAGTCTTGCTGCCCGGCAAGCAGGTGCCTGGTGACCGTGTCCGGATCTTGGTTCAGGACCTTGGTTCTCTTCTCCTCGCTCTTGCCCCACAGCACGAAGTAGAGCCCGATGACGATCAGCACGGCTCCAATAATCCTACAGGAAGCAACAACAACGAATGAAATTCTTCAGATAAAATGAAACGTAACGAAACCACTCCTGTCGTGCTACTTTGTGTATGTGTGACTGTATCTAGCTTCTTACCCTCCGGTGTAGAGCTGGTCGCCGAGGATGACGGCGGCCATGACGGCAACGGCGACGGTCTGCACGGGTTGGAAGACGGCGGTGAAAAGCGGGCCTCCCCTGTCGATGCACCAGATCTGCAGAGCAAAAGCAACTCCAGATGCCACCAGCCCCTACAAAAAAAAAACATAAAGTTGGAAAGTTGTCACCCACGAAATTAACGTGAGACGATCGCACCACACTCTTCCCGATCGGACGAATGGCAAAACGTTCGCTTCAGGAAACAAAAGGGTGAACGTTTGCTTCTTATATTATGAATTTCGTATGAGATTTTCTTACGGCGTAGAGGATGGTGAAGAGCTCCCCACCGGAGCTGACCTTCCACCGGCTAAGGTCTTCCTCAGTGAAAGCCGCGATGACGAGGAACTGGAGCAAGCCGAAGACGCAGGTCATGGTGATCAACGACAGCCTCGCCGGGTACCTCTTGAGCACGGGCACCTGGAGGACCATCCATCCGGACCAGGAGAGGCAGTGGCCGAGGATGAAGATGCAGCCGAGGGTCCAGTTGAAGATGGGGCTGGAGGAAGCAAGCTCCACCATGGACTGGACGTGGAGGTTGTGCCGGGCGAAGAGCGGGATGCCCTTGTAGAGCGTGATCACGGTGGCGCCGCCGACGCTGACCACGGTCCCCACCACTTTCGCCACCCCGTGCCGCCGGCCCAGGTCCACCTGCTCCAGCCTTAGCACCGCTGCCATCACGAAGGTGATCGCCGGCACCGTGTTCTGTATCGCGGACGCGTAGGTTGGTGACAGGTGGTACAGCCCCAGCAGGTAGAACCCCTGGTTCGCAGTGATCCTGCTCGAAGAGAAATACAATAGAAGTTCAGTTGTTTGTGACAAGATATTCTGACGATAATCTGTCGGATTTAAGCATTTTGTTTAAAATCAGATATAGACACACACACTAATAATCGATCAGCCCATGCATGCATATGGATGCTTTGATTACCCGATGAGTGCTAGCACGAAGAACTCCGCCAGCAAAGAGAAGGTGAGCGGCGGCCTGTCTTTCCTGAAAGCAATAGAGAATCTGAAGATTCAGACACTTGCTGTTGTCTGCATGCAGAGCTAAAGTTCAGACATATGATTTACTTCTCGAGGAAGTAGGCGAAGGGGGCAAGGAGTGCGAGGGAGATGAGGTTGCGGTAGACGATGAAGACGAGCTTGCTGACGCCCATGTTGAGCGCCGCCCGGCTCACGATGTGGAACCCGGCCAGCATCAACTGCAGCGCCAGCACCCCCATGAACAGCTTCACCTTCTCATGCCGCACCACTGCCCCTGCTTCCTGCTGCTGATTATCATGATCCCTCCCCATCGAATCTCTTCTTCTTCCTCCTGATCGGTTGATGCAGAGGCGCAGAGCTTGCTGCTAATGGTGCTAGCTAGCTTGTTGGTTCGAGACGAGGATGAGGCGCAAGGGTATATATAGTGTCAGTGGAGGATCATCCCCTCCATCGATCCATCTCTGGTTGTCCAAATGAACGCATCGGATGGATCAGAAGGACAAACGACATGGTCCTGCTGGCTGGCCGGCCGGCCGGCCGGTCGATGTAGAATTCCCAGCTAAAGAGACCTGACAGGTGCGTGAATGCAACGTTGCTCTAGTAGCTCGGGGGACAATCAATCTCCTAACTGCAGCCCCACGATGCATCGCTTTACTTACACTGGAGTACCAGGTACGAGTATTGGAGGCTTTTTGGCATAGGCATTTTTTAAAATAGCCTTAATTACTAACTATGGAAAGCTATTTTATGACATGCCTAAAAAAACAAGGAAATGAAGCCAATTTTAAGAGAATGCCTCAAATGTTTTTAACAATAAAGGCATTTTAGTAAAAAAGCCTCAAAAACATTGGACATCAAAGGCATAATAAAGATAAGCCTAAAATGATTTAATTATTAAAGGCATTTTGGAAGCCACGGATCCAATCTTTCGGGGGGCAATCCGTAAAATTTGCACAGTAACTTATTGAGGCATTTTCAATGAAAAAGCCTTGAAAAGTCTGTATTTTTTGCACAAACATCCAATGGTTTTTACATTTATCAAAAGTACCCTTACACCAATTTAGATCATTCGTCTCAGCATATGAACCATCTAGCAAAACACATGAAGGACTAAGGACCATAAATATTTACAGGATGGTTCAGAGGGAATAATGAAACGCGGAATGGAGGTCGGGCTTACATCACCAAATAGTGTAAAGATGGTGCTCATGCCACTTTCGCACTCTATGTTGTGATCCTCGGCATGTTGTCTTATTTAGTACTATGGATTCTTGGTCATGTACTTCAATGCATTTCAGAAATCGTATCATAAATCTGGGAATTCTATGTAGTATTTTTAACAATGCTTAAAATGATCATATATTGAAGGTTTTTTTATGTCAATGCCTCCATTCACTATTGAAGGCAATTTTCAGTTTGCCTTGAATGACAGTTGAAGGCATTTTACAAAAAGCTTCCAAAACTACTTTCGAAGGCAATTTTTAGAAATGCCTTCAATAACATTTCTCTTTCCCAACTTCCTAGCTTGTCATTTTTTATAAAGCCTCCAAACACTTTTGAAGGCATTTTGCCCCTCTTTTTGAGGCTTTTCAAAATGACTCCGAATCAGACACGTGGTGCACGTATAGTGTTACTTGTGATACTAATCCATACGTCATGTTTACGCCAGATTAATTAGCGCCGGTAGAACAGAATAATGTCAGATAAACAAATGCATTCATGCAATCTATGGTTTGAATTCTCTCTAGCTAGTACTATTACTTTTAGGATTCCTGGACTAAAACTGTGTTGCACATGAGGCTATGAATGCCAAAAGTAAACTAAACATATTCATGAAGGCTACTAAATGTGTGTATATATATCAGAACATGTCCTAGCAAGTTTATATTCCGAATGCTGATCATCATGTCTTCCTCTCCCATTCGATTTCTTCCCCGCTGTCGGCGCGCGCCATGAGGGAGATTTTGACTTGAACATCTTGGCGGATTATTATTGTTATCGTCGTCATCATCATAAGCATGGGGGGAATTTGGACGCTTGCAGCTGGTTTCATATATGGGCAGTGGGTTCACGACAGGTCAGGCTGCTGGGCTGTGCGTTTTCAAGCCTGCAATCAGTGAGTGAGCTGCAGCAGGGAGGGCTCCCTTGTATCCCTGTTCCATCTCTGTCAACTTCAGTGCGATGCTTCTTGCATCTTTCCCAGAATTTCTTTAAAAAAGATGTTTCGGTTTGATTTGTCCTTTTGAGATGAGATGCTGCGATCGAGAGCATGTATATGAGTTGTATATTTTTATCTTGCATGCATGTTAACAATGGAGATAGTTGCATGCACCTAAACAATTTATGCGAAAGATCGAGCCGATTGGAAGATTAGGAAAATCCACGAGTATTTCTTATACTGTATCAAATTTAGATCACAAAATGAATAAAAATATAAGAAGAAAGGATTCGGGACCTCTGTGGTTAACTGAACTCAGCTGAACCCAAACCATTTTCTTCCGAGACATAGAGAAAATGGCTAGGTCAATATATATAGACTTTGCAGGGAACATAATACGTATTCTCTCCGATTCATAAAAAATGTCGATCACTTGGTACAAAATTTGTACTAACTTACAATCCCAGGCGATACTTTTTGTGGATCGGAGTGTACGAAAAAGAGCAATCCCCGGCTGCTTTTGCCATTGTCCGTGTTATTAATGAACAACAGTACTAAATTGAGTGCGTGAGATGAATCAAATGATCTTAGCCATTAGAATATATCGTCAGCTGGATATAAAGATGTGGCACACGTATATTCACAAAATCCTGGACAAATAAAGGCAGCCATGCCTGCTTGCTTGCACTGGCTGGCAAGTGGGCAAGGCAAGCGAGCAGGCACACGTGTGGATGCCGATATATCAACACGACAAATCTGCTGTGTGTATCGTATCCATCGATCATCCACAACTGTGTCTACGTGCTCCACGACAAAAATCCCATCGATCGATCGGTCCAGCACACACAAGTACAGTACACAAACAACCTCCATACGTAGCCTTCCCTTCTTTCTTTTTTTCTCTTTTCGTTTTTTCTCCCTTTTGCGTTGCATCATTGTTAATAACGGTTTTGCTATTGAGAAGTCGTCTGTTTTTGTAGTTAGAGATCAGTCGACTTGTTAGCCGCCGGATCTTAATCCAACGATAGCAAGTGAAAGATGAGATAATGAGTATGGCCTCAAATCTTAATCTAACGTTCTAAAATGTGAACCGATATTTAAGATTCATTTCTTAAAAATCGGACGAGTCAGAAATAGCCACACCCTATTAATAATAACAAGGTGGCCGGACTCTTCAAGGGTTCGAATCTTCGATGGCGTGATTAGCATTGATGCAACTGTCGTTAGGCACAAACAACAAGCTAGTAGTACGTCCATCCGTCCATGCATGCACGCACGCATGATCATCTTGACCAACACACAAACAGGGATGACCATGTATACGTGCACATACTATATCGGTAGTCTGTCGATCTGCAGTCCAGGGAGGCCGGGGTGGGTGCGGCACATGGCTTGTGGACCTCAAATGCCATGGGAGCCAGCGAGCCCGGGACGTCGAATGAACATCGCTCGTCACGTAGTCCTACCGACCGAACCCCACTTTTATTTAGCCATGCCGGTTTAATGGTCTCTGGTGAACATGTACGCTAATTAATTACACGTACGCACGATATCGATGGATCGATCCTGCATCGATGAACGCACGACCGATCGGTTTGGTGGTCTATTCCCTGTACCGCAGGTCCGCGGCATTGATTTACGTGTCATCTGTTGTACCTTAATTTTTGTTCTAATCTGCTTCTGTTCGATCCAATTCGTTAGTTCGTACGTGCTGCATCATTTGCACTGTTGGACTGTTGGAGCCATGAGACTGTAAGTAGGTGCGCACGGGCCGTCTTAAGGGTGGTTTGGTGCGTTGTTCTATGGAGTGGGGCCATGGTTCTCAATTTTTGAATGAAATGTCAGTTGTTCAAACAATAATAACTGTCATCCGGTAAAAATAACAATAAATCAAACGTTTCACTCGACAACAATGATCCAACGTGACCTGGGAGGAGACTTGAATTGCCCTATTTTACACGTGCCAAGATAACAAGAGATATTGCGAAGCCAAGTTGGAACGATCGTTACATTTCACTTGCGAGTTTATATTCCCCGTCTCTGGCCGAAGAGAAAACATCTCCCTATCTCCCGAACAAGCTAAAAACATTTCACCTGGAATATGTGAGACGGAGGGAGTACGTTGTTTTCATCTCTTTTCGAGAAACGTGAATCTCATGCTTAAATCGGACGGTTGATTGTTGACCTAAAGCTCTCTTCTAACCGGTGAAAAAATCTTTCAAAAATCCACCAAATTCGATTTTCAAATATTTTAACCCAAAGTCTTTAAATATGTTGCTGCGAGTCCCCCGTAAAACGCACCCGCTTACACTGACAGTGGGGCCGGCCAGGCCCGTCTCCCTCTTCCATCCGCGCGCGATCTCTCACTCTCTCTCTCTCCCAAGTCCCAAGTCCCAACCAAAACCCCAACCATTTGCACCGCCGAACAAAACCCTACCCACCTCTCTCCGCCCCCGGCGACCCGCAAGCCACCACCGCCGCGCGCGCGCGCCATGGTGGTCTCCTTCAAGCTCTCCCGCCGCGGCCGACGCTTCTACCCGCCGCCTCCGTCCTCCACCTCACCCGCCGCCGCCGCCGACGACGACCCGCCTCCTCCCGTCGGACCGCCCTTGCCGCCTCCGCCTCCGCCGCGTGATGTGAGCACCCTCGCCTCGCCCTCCCTCCCTCCTCCCCGTCCCCGCTTACAATAATCGCCCTCCCGATCGTCGTATTTCCTCTTAAAACCAGTACTCATGCTCGTCGTGATAGCAAAGCGTTTACGGACGTCTGAAATCGTGTAGGCCGCTGCGGCGGGGCCGGGGCTTGGTGGCGGCAGCAGCGCCGACCGGTGGGTCCTGCAGGACGGGAATGGGACCGATTCTGTTGATTTAGGTGAGGATCGTCCAAATCCCGTGATGATGTCCGTTAATTTGTTATTCCCGTGGTCAAATGTCACTGAAGCAAAATAATTATGTGTGGCCAAATAACGTTGCTGCAGACCTCGAGCCGTCCTTTGCGCTGAATCTGTTCCCGGATGGATACTCAATTGGCGAGCTTGATAAGGTGTGTGCCCAAGGATCGCAGCTATATATTGTTGTTACTTGTTGGTCATAAGAGAATCCGTTGATGTTTTGGTGCAGGGCATGTTTTTGTTTCTGATTGGCGATGATCCAGAGAAGAAGCCGTACAATAAGGCAGCTAAAGCTTTGCTTTCTGTAAGTATGGTGCTTGTTTTATGTTTTTCCAAAGTGCCATTGGGGTTGTGGGTGTGGGCATTAATGATAAAGTTGGCTTTTAAGTTACATAGTTAATACCACAAGAAGGTAAAAGCAGTAAGTATTTACACTGCAGAGTGGGAGTGGGTTCTACACTTTGTAGTTCATTCCCGCACAACATATTTATGGGCGTGCGGCGGGCGAACACCACAGACCACGGCAGGCATTCTAACTGTCACAATTTCTTGTCCCTATGATTCTCTTTTGTTGATGATATCAGATGAAAGAATTATTGTGCATACATTTCATAGAGCCACTGTGAATTTTCTTTCTGTGTTGATATATTCTTTCTGTGGGGGAACCAAAGAGCTTTGGTTGCAATGTTATTCTCAGAACATTTTTATTTGGAGAATCATTAACAAGTTGTGTTGTCACGATGGATCTTTCTGTGGGGGGGACCAAATAACCTTAGTTGCGATTTTGTTTCTCAGAAAGGATCATCTTTATTTGGAGAATCCTTAACAAGTTATGTTGTCCTGATGGCTTGCTGATTCCTGTTACAATTTCTTCTAGTGTATGTGTGGATTTTAATACTTTTGTGAATGTTTTCTTACAGGATATCGAGTACGGCTGCTTGCCTCATGATATCTTGCATGGTATATCCTGCAAATTCCGAAATGGAACCGTTCTTTGCGAGGTTAGCTAAAGTTGCAGTCTAATGTTGCAACTTTATTGTCTGCATTATCTCTGCTTAGATGTGGTTTCTGTACATTGTACTGTACCTAGGTGCGGGACTACCGGACCTTTTTGTCTAAAGGTGATGATTCTTCAGAATACGACTTCCCCAAAATGAACAGAGTTGCTCTCAAATTGGGCACTGAATGTGCTATCAAAGATCTGTCTTTGATTGCAGATTCTTCCTGGACTTATCATGACCAGTTGGTCAGCATTTCTGTAAACCTGGAAACGCAAAGTTTAAATGTCATCCACTAGTTTGTTCATCCCACCTGATTTGTTTTGCCTTTGCATATTTCAGATTGCCGAGTCGACCATCATCAATGCCTTGCAACCCAGGCTTAATTTGGATCCTACACCATGCATTGAAAAGCTTTACAACTCAGCTGTTAAGAAGGTACCCCCGTTTCTGGTTCCTGGATCCCACTTCTTTTTTGTTTAGTTTTAGGGAGTACTGTAATTTATCTTGCGCTCTTTTCAAACTGTATGCAAATAGATTGATTTAGGTCTAAATAAAGGAAGGCAGCAAACCAGAGCAACCTCTCTTCTCAATACGTCTATCAATCATCCTGAAAAATGCAAGCGCAAGGAATGGGATGCTTGTGATGGTGCAGCATTATGCATTGATAATTCAGATATAGAAATCTTGCCAATTGGAATATACAGCTCACCGGTGAACTGTCCGTCCTCTCCTCAAGTTAACAATGCAAAATCAACCGTAATGTCTGATCCTGAAAATACTGCTCAACGCTCTTCAACCGTTATGAACAGTCCTGCCCTATGTGGTAGAATACAAGGCGCATCAAGTAGTACTGCTCGTGGTAATTTTCTTCAGAGTCATGAACATAGAGTGGAGGTAGCAGCTGTACAGGTTGATCATAGAAATGAACAATCACTAAGGGAGACAGTTCTATCACAAAAGAGAAAGGAGTCCTCGAGTCTTCCATGCGAAAGGAAGACTTCAAACAAAAGCCCAAGGTTGAGTTCCCGAAGTTCCAGTGGCCATTTTGAAAAGTCAATTGGGACTTTAAATAAAGAAGGGCTTAAGCTGGGATCTCCAAAAGAACTGCCGGTTGAGGTCAAGGTAGGTCATATAATAGGCAACAAGGACATGATAGTACATCCACAGAAGCCCTTCTCAGTGATCTCAACCAGTCATCCACTTGCTTCCTTGGACAAAAAAAATCCATGTTTAGAAAAATCCTCTGAAAAGCAGGGATCTCAAGAAGAACTGCCAGTTGAGGTTAAGGTACATCAGATAATGGGCGAAAAGGATATGGCAGGGTATGAACAGAAGCCCATCTCAATGATCCCAACAAATCATCCACTTCCTTCCTTGAACAGAAATAATCCATGTTTAGAAAAAGCAACTGAAAAGGCTAAGCTGGGATCTCAACAAGAACTGCAAGCTGAGGTCAAGATAGATCAGAAAATAGGCAAAAAGGACATGGGAGGACAGAAAAATGAGCCCTTCTCAGTGCTACCAACCAATCGTCTGCGCCCTTCCTTGGACATAAATAGTCTGCGTGCAGAAAAAATCTCTGAAAAGGTTCACTCTTCGGCGTCGTCGCAGATAAGGATGAATGAAATACATCTGGTCTCAATTGTAGATCTGGAAAATCATGGTGTGGTGGAGCTCGGAGGTGGTGCAACAACTTCTGTAACCTCGTGCAGTGCAAGTTCTAGAAAGGCAGCTAGCGAACCTCACAAAGCTTCTAAAGAACCCCAACCTACTGGTTCAGAGCGAAAAGTCTCAGGAACTTGTACCATTTCTCTGAACGAGCAAACCGATTTCGAAGAGAAAAGGCAGAAAAAGGCTGATATTCAGGTCACGCGACCATGCAAGGATGGAAACTCAGTAGAGCCAGGTGTTACTGATGGTGCTAGCAGTCAGTTGGGTATTTCTCCAGATATTGAGTTGTGTATTGAACATCCTTTATGTACTATGGAACCTGATATTGAAAAAATTCTATCAGAGGTCATTGTGACCACCCAGAGGTGTTGCTTTGTACAACTTCTCTATCTGGAGTTTCCATTTCAAGTTGGGCCTTTTTTCTTAAAATTGATGCGACAAATACAGAAGCTCTTTCAAAGCATGTTTACTTGCCTTGTTCATTATTCTTTATGTAGGCATGGACTAAATGGAAATGCTGCTAAAATTGATGACATGGAAAAAATGAGGCAGTTATCTTCCTGCTCACCATCCCATCTCTTTCGGTATGGAAGTGCTCAGGGAAGTTCAGATGCGCGGGAAGAGATCACTTCATGCTATCGGACTGGGAGACCTAAAAGTATTCGGAATGTTAGAAGATTTGTTTTTCATCGCGTACAGTATTTCTGTAAAGGTAGGTTCATTTCTGCTTGTGCACACACAATTTTATTTTGATACTAGTTCTATTCTTCTCCTAAAGCATCACGCTTACAGGTATAGTTGATGAATCTCACTACATACTTTGCCTTCTTGAGTCTGAATCACTGGATGATCATCAAATAACTGTTGAAACGATATTTGGGCATGAGCATATTCACATTGCTACTCTTCCCACTTATGTGAGTACTATTTAATTCATCGTTAGTACTATGCAAGAATATTAGTACAATACCTCTTGATTTCTATCTCCTCCCATTATATGCTTTGCAGGATCAGGCAAACAAGTTCGTGGATCAGTTCATTCTTCTGGTAAGTAAGCATTTTGATAATAAAGAAAGTAAACCTTTCTGTATGCTACCACTTTGGCAGTGACAGACTGTTAACATGTTTAGATTTTTTTTATTCCTTGTGCGTATTAAACCATTGCTGCTTTGTATGAATTTAAATGTGTAGGAACTGATGTTTTTTGTACACCGAAAAGAATTTCCAACTCTTTTTCTGAGTTTTGGATTATCTGTGCAGATGAAACGGGATGGCTACACACTATGCAATGCTCCGGTCTGTATTGGATTCTCTGACCTCAGACAGGTAACACCAGGACTACTTTTAACTCTGGGAACTTCAGTAGCCTTTTCTGTTCACATATTAAGCAATCTGAGGTATTTTTGATATTGGCACCTTTTCTTTTTGCATCGCTTGCTCAAATGGATCATCTTTTTTCAGCAATCTGAAGATAACTCTCACCTCAGCTATCTGTCTGGAGAATATCCACAATACCAAGGATTCTCGCCTTGTGTTGCCAAAAGCGTTGTGATTAATGAAAGCAAGGATACAGGTTTTACCTTCCAGAAGAGGCCGCCAGATGAACATGCAAATCATCTGCAGCAAGGTAATCAGCAGTGGGGGCTTCCAGGTGCACACGCAAATGTTCTGCAGCAAGGACTTCAACAGTGGGGACTGCCAGATGTACACGCAAATGTTGTGCAGCAAGGGAGTCAGCAGTGGGGACTGCCGGATGTGCATCCAAATGCTCCACAGCAAGGGAGTCAGCAGTGGGGACTGCAAGATGTGCATCCAAATGCTCCACAGCAAGGTAGTCAGCAGTGGGGACCGCCAGATGTGCGTCCAAATGCTCCACCGCAAGGGAGTCAGCAGCGGGGACCGCCAGATGTGTGTCCAAATGCTCCACAGCAAGGGACTCAGCAATGGGGACTGCCAGATGTGCATCCAAATGTTCCGTGTCAAGGGAGTCAGCAGTCGTGGCTGCCAGATGTGCATGCAAATGTCATGCACCAAGGGAGTCAGCAGTGGCGCTGGCTGGCAAATGTATATGCAAATGTTATGCACCAAGGGAGTAGTCAGCAGTGGGGGCAGCCAAATGTACATGCAAATGTTATGCACCAAGGTATTAGTCATCAATGGGGGCTGCCAGGTGTGCATGCAAATGTTGTGCACCAAGGCAATCAGCAGTGGAGCCTGCCAGATATGCATGCAAATGCTCTGCACCAAGGGCAAGGGTGTAGTCAGCAGTGGGCACCGCCAGTGCAATCCCAAACCTTGGCTAGAGCCAACGCATTCCAGCACTTGAATCCCAGCCATCCAGTTGAGCAGCAATGCAACAGCAGAGTCCTCCAAGATCAGAGGTTATCATTTGCAACTGGAGCCTACTCAATGGGCCAGGGCCAGCATCTACATGTTCAGCCATCTCAGGAAGTCGGCATGGGCATGGACCAGCACTTCCAACGCAGACATCTCATACCAGGGTTTTGCGAGAGATATGCTACAAGCACGGGCAACTACGGCCAGTGGCACCAGGCTCCTCCTCAGCTCGATGGCAGGATGCAGCAATGGGCTCTCCAGGATTTTGGCAGGCTGATCAGTAGCTTACCTCCAATGCATGCTGGGAGGAGCATGATGTCGTCGGCGCCGCAGCAGCATCCGGCTGGAGGTCCTCAGATGAGCTTGTCGGCCACCGGTTCCGGTTATGGCAGCCTCACAAGCACACAATTCCATCATTCCTTGGCACCTCCCGGTTACCAGCACCCATCGCATGGGATATGCTGAAGAGTAATGGCCAAGTGTGGTTTCCTTGGTGCTCTTCTGGTGGAGGTTGCTTACCAAAACAATGGAGGCAGCAGTATTTAGAGCACCTTTTTTTGAGATGGCAGTATTTAGTACTTGCCAGCATATATATAGATAGTGCAGATACATTTTGGAGCCAAGTTCCTTCTTTTCGTTCGTGCTTCGTTCTCTGATGGATGGATATGTGGTGGCCCGTCTGACCTTTGGTGACTGTAGTAATGACTCCTGGAAACTTGGTTTAAAGTAAAAGAAACGAAATGCATGTACTGATGTACCGTCAGAAACTGATGAAAGACTCTCTCTCGGTTACCTGTATTTTCTGTTTGTTCTGAGTGAATTGTCCCCGTTGTTGGAAATCATGTTTTAGAGACACCTTGGTGTTTCGTGCAGAAACCATCTTGTTGTTTTTGAAAATTCATAGTCAAAAGCTGCCCAATTCAAGTTTTGGATTTTATCTATTTTTAGTTCAGAGCCCCCCATTTTAAATTCTGGATTCACCCCTATTCTGGATTTCCCAAAATTTCTTGTTTAGAAGGTCAACATTAATTCTTGAAATTCTCCAAAGGTGGGAGCTCGTTCTATACTATTTAAACAATAAGCACCCAAAAATTTACATTGATCGGGTCAAAAAGAAAAAATTACATCGAGGACCTAGGCGGCGGCGTCGGTCCTTGTATGGCACAGGTGGGTTTCACGAAATTTTGAGTGATTTCTGCGGATTCTAATTCAAAAATGAACTAGAAGGCTCCAATGAACTGGAATTTTGAACTAGCAAAATTGGATTTGCCTAAACATCATTCGGCGCTAGCGCAGTGCATTCGCTGCATTGTGTCCAAATGGCTCAGAATCTTCCCCAATCCCCAATCTACAGTACCTCCGGCGCCGGCCGTGGAAACTGCCGCACTCTCCTGTTTCCCGCTTCCTCCTGGCTCCCGCCGCCGTGGAATCGGGAGTAGCTCACCACTTTTTTGCAGAGATCGGCCCGTTTGCACGACCTTTCCCGTTCCCGGGCGACCGGCGAATCCCTTTCTCCGGCGAGGCTGCGCTTCCGCCGCGGCCGCCAGCCCTGCGCCACCATGCTCGTCGTCGCCGTATAGTTCCTCCGGCGAGCGGCGGCCCGTGTTGGTGAATTCGACGGCCCGGGGGCCCTCCTCCATGTTCTTACGCGTCCGTGGCCCATCCTTATATTGGCCCATTTAAATTTTAGCCCGACCCGTCTCACTAACCCAACTTGCTCTCAAAAAAAAAAATTCTCACTAAGCCGAACTCTGATACCACTGCCCCCCGGCCGCCGGCCGGCGAACGAGCGCCTGCCGGCGGCCATCGCACTTGCCCGGATCCCGTTCGCATTCGCCGCCGGCTAAGCAAGGCCGTCGTCTTCCCTGATACCCCCTCTCCCTCGTGTCTCACCGGAACGCCCATCCTCTGATCTGCTGGCTAGGGCCTACGTCCTCCTGTCCCGTCGAAGCTATCTGCCATGGTAATCCCTTTGCTTTCCCTTTGTTTTTAGAACTGGCTGTAGTTTGTTTCTAGTACTGCATTGGGAATTGAGACAACCAATATTGCTTCAAACCCAGCCCTATTTGTCTATTCATGTGGGTGATTGCGGGAATGACTACGCAAAAGCGAAAATTATGTGGGGAAAAAGGGGATAAATCACAGAACGATGATGTGATTGGGTATTTCCAGGAGCTCTCGTTATTTGACTATTACATTAAGAATAAAATGTAGTGGCTTATGTTTCCGGTTGACATTATTATATTACAACATGATGATGGCTTATAAGCTAACAGGCCAGACATACTAGTTCAGTACATAATCGAACAGTCAGCATGCTAGTGCAAGGCATTACAATGCAACATGCTGATTAAATTTGGTTCTCAAACCTGTGATATGTTCTTCATGTTTTTATGGCACTGGAGGACGACTTTCAGACGAGACAAAGGGCTTAGGGGGAATCTGCAGGTTCTGCAACCTCCCTGTTAACATGTTGACCACCTTTGTCATCGACGGCCGATTCTTTGGGTTCCATTGGATACACCACAGTGCCACGATAGTCAGCTGCCTCATCTTTTCTTTCTCTTCTTGTGTCATTTCCAAAGCAAGCTCCCATTCCTGCCCACTGATTACTTTCTCGTAAATCCACTCTGGGAGGTATACCTCGTTCTGGCTCTCAACATTTGGGTCGGAGTTCCTCCTTCCGCTCACCATTTCTAGCACCAGCATGCCAAAACTGTACACATCTGACTTGTAGGATACACCCCCAAAGTTCCGAGAATATAACTCCGGTGCAATGTAGCCCATTGTGCCTCTTGCTGCAGTTAAGGTAACAATGCTCTGATCCCTTGCACACAGCTTTGCAAGGCCAAAGTCGGAGATCTTCGGATTGAAGTTGTAGTCCAGCAAGATGTTGTGTGGTTTGATGTCGAAGTGGAGGATGCGCTGGTTGCACCCTTGATGTAGGTATTCCATTCCTCTGGCAATGCCTAAAGCAATATCTAGCATTTTATTGGGTTGTAGGAGTTGCCTCGAAATATTAGAAACATGTGAGAATATGTATTTCTCCAGTGAATCGTTGGGCATGAATTCATAAATAAGAGCCCGTCTCGTTCCTTCAGAGCAAAATCCTAGGAGACGAACAATGTTTGCATGGTGGATTAGACCGATAGTCGCGACTTCATTGATGAATTCTTCTCCCTGTCCTGTAGAGTTCTCTAGCATCTTGACTGCCACCGGCACTCCATTTGGTAGCTCGCCTTTGTACACACTTCTGAATCCACCCTGGCCTAGTTTATCCTTGAAGCGTCTTGTTATCTTCTTAGTTTCAGGGAAAGTGTACCTTGTGGGTTTCGAGGTGCCATATGCCTTGAGAAACATTTCAACCTTCATATTTATCTCTTCATTGTACCTTGACTTCAAGGAAAGGTAGAGCACGGTGGCCACCATCAGCAAAAGAACCACAAAGGCTGCTGCAGATGATGATGCTGATTAAAAAGAAAGGAAATTAACGATGTGCATTCAGATAAGGGATATCAATGACTTTTATTGCAATGAGAGAACATAACAGTTAGGGTGGTATGCGATAAGAATTTTATTTAGAATGTAAAAAGAAGAGTTGCAGCATTACCTGCAATTCGGATGATGTATTTCATATCTGCATTTAGGAAAAAGAGAATTACTTTTCCCATGATTTAATCTAGAAAAATATATATAGGAAAGCTACTTCTAGATTTTTTATTTAGGAACCACTAATTCCTGATTGTTATATGAGTTATCCATGTGGGTATAGGATGGGTATATGTATGTGATAGCTTCCTGTTGATCTCATGTATACTGGGCCTTAGACATAAGGTGTTATATTGAATGATACTTTCTTAATGCAACCACTGTATCACTTTCTCTTTTATTTTACTTGTCATGCAGAACTTGCGACAAAAAACTGCTACAAATGTTGGAACAAATACAAGCATCCGCTTATTGCTTAGTAGCCGATATTCTTTGTCTGGTACTCTAGTTGAATATTGGAAATTTGAAATTTCAAACATGATTCAGTTTAGTGTAAGTTTGTTTAAAATATTGTTCATTATTGGAATGCATAATCAGAATATATTGGTACATACTTTGTAGGGGACGACTTAATTCTGCTCGTAAAATAGCCCTGTCACTGTCAATATATAATGGCAACAACATATAGGTGACTTGTGGGGGTATGGTACATACATACCAATGACAATGTTATAGTTTTCCACAAACACCAACACACATTTATAAGTCTGTATATATGTATAAAAGAATCATATAGTTAAAGGCGGCGTATCCGGTGAAAACTCCGTGAAAATCATCGTAAGAAGTTCAAAAAAATCTCAATTTTTTTGCATATGTTAAAGAAGTGATGTTTTATAGATGTGTAAAATTTCAAGTAAAAACTCAATTTTGTTTAGCGGCAGGGGAAAAAAAAATTCAGCAAGAATAGTGGTACTTCACTGTTTGACACTATTCATTTATATATTTCTCCTTTTTACTTCTTTCAAATGCAAATTGAGTTTCTACTTGAAATTTTGCAGGATTATAGAACATCATACCTCCAACATACTGTATTTTTGTAGAATGTTTTTGAAACTTCTAAATATGGTTTCTGTGGAGTTTGCACAGTTTATACCGGAAGTGTGGTATACTTGTTGATTGGCTTCATATGCTTACAAGTTACACTACTCCAAAATTGAACGCAGCAAGAATGGTGAAATCCAATTTGCTAAGCTAGACCTAAAACAAAGAGCTTATGTTCAAACGAAGCTTGGTCTTTAGATCTAAAACTATTCGGAAAAATGACAATTAAGGTTTGTGTATTACCTTTTTTTTAGTGAGAATTTTGCAAAAGGAAAAGTCTAAATTCTGTCCTTCCAAGTTCTATTAGCAGGGTTTAGATATCACCCCTCAACTCTAAAAACTGATAAAGAAAAATAAATCTAAATTATTATTTTTTCTATTAAAAACATTACTTTCTGTTTTTTTCCTACAGCTATCTGTTTTGAAGCTTATTTGTTGGATATGCAGATCGGTTGCACATATGTGAAAATCCAAGGCCACACCATCCAAAACCGCCACCTTGGAATAGGCTGAAAAAAAAAGCGGATTTGAGATTTAAGGGTCAAACTTATCTGGTTTCAAAGTTCTACTCTGTCAATTGTTAAGGGACTGGAAACCTCCATGAATGTGAACCTACATACTCTATGTGATTACACGAGCTAGCCTTGAGTTGACATTTGCATGGTAGTTTTGCTTCTTCATTTACTGTAGGTGAAAATCTCATGGAAATATGCAAACCAATAGATAGACGGCTGAAAATCTAGAATGTCATTGGAGAATAAATGACACTTCATAATGATACGGAATTTCAGCCAGGGAAAGAAACGGGTACCATGTTTCTGGCAGAATGCTTGATGCCTTTGTGAGCTGAATCCACAGTGTTGACCTTTATATTCACACTGTTGGCAAGCATCGGTAATGTTATTGAGCTGCCAAGTGAATGTTGTTTCTCCGAAATTAAGGACCCTATTTGCCTTTTCCCTGAAGTCGGATCGGTAGTTGTTCAGGCTTTTTTTATCATAATTGAAGGGTATGGGGATGCCTTTAGAGACGGCCATGCAGTCTCGTGGAAGATCAGATATGTATGCATCGGCTGAGGCCAAATACCAGAATTGGCTTGCGTTGTTACTGAGACAAGAAGCTGGGCCAGCTATACTATATGGATCTGCTGGTATGAAATCTCTTGAACAACGTACCAGGGTCGTAAGTTGTGATGATTGAGGTTGTTTGTAGACATCAGTTGCCAAATTTGTTGAGACGAGCTTCTGAAGTGGGCACTGCACTGATGGTTCCACAAGCGGAATGATGTTTATGATACGGTGCCTGTAATAGATCGTGGTAACTTTGCAGGAGCCAAGCACATGGTGATCCAGGATTGTGTCATCCCCCGAGCATCTTAACTGCATTTCAGGTTCCCCACATGACGGTGGGTGAATCGAAAGCCGGAATGGGAAACGGATCTCAGGTCCATCTCTGTGGCACCGGTGAGGTGAACAGGTTCTTAAGAAATCTTCTTCTGAGGCAGTCTTCAAATAGGATTCATAGGTGGGAAGAGATACCAGCAGCAGCCCAACAAAAAATTTAGAGTCCATGAAATGTGTTGGAGATGAAGATGGGAGAAGAGAAGGCAGGGAGTATAGAAAGTGGCCACTTATTTGCTTTAACCTCCTATGAGTATTGATGATGTGCATGTCATGATAGCTGTGTGTGCGGTTAGGAATTCCAGCTGCCACTGAAACTTCTGCCGTGTCATGTTGCTTGGAAACTTCTGTGGTCTTTGGAAATGAATGAATGCTGTCGCTGTTCAGAGTTCAGACTTCTTGCTATTTCACCACTCAGATGCCTTCCTTTTTATTTTATACTAGTCAGCTCTCAGACTATTCTTGCTATTTTATACGTCATCATCAGGTAGATGAGCCAGTAGCCGGTGTGTAATTACCCTACTTTGTCTTGGCAGAATTTGGTAGTCTCCTTTCCTAGTCAACGTCACAATCATGTAGATCCAGTTGGCATATAATCACCCTCGCTCCTTTGGACTTTCCTGTTAACTTTGGTTGCAGCCACTCCCTTATTTTGCCATCCATTCGTTTGTGCTTCTGTTAACCTGTCTGCCATGGCGACGCCCACTGCTCTCCGAGCCTTACCTGTCGTGTCTGTGCTTGCAGTTCTTATAATAGTTCATGCTGAAGGGCGAGATCATCGGCGTGACTGTCCTTCTTTCTCATGTGGCCGTCTCGGAAACGTATCGTTCCCATTTCGTCAGGCAAGTGATCCACCTGACTGTGGTTATCAATCTTATGAGCTAGTTTGCAGTGATAGCATGGCTACAATTCTTATCGACGGTGCAACATACTATGTGTCTGGCATCAACTACAGTGATTCGACCTTCTGGGTTGTTGATGCCCACTTGGATTTATACAACAGTTGCCCTCTTCCACGGTGGAAGCGGAATCTACGTCCTGTTGCACCCATAATTCAAGGAGTTCCCAGCACCGTAGACGAGTTAGCTCCTGCAACATTTAATCAGGCTAACTTTGTTAAATGTTCTCAAGAAGTAAATGGCAACGGTATGTACATGCCTGTTGCTTGCCTGAGCACCAGCCGTTCTTTTGTTTATGTGTTAACTGGCCTAGGAATGGGATCTATGGAGAACCTCGAGCCTTGTTGCAGTTACTTGGCCATGACTCCATTAGGTGGCAACAAGACTTGGGGCACTGTACCACTAGAGAATGCAAGCTATGGAGATGTTGTAAAATTCATGACACATGGATTCAGCGTTCTATTTCCTTTCAGACGTCGTGGGTCGGAAAACTTCACGGAATGCGTGACGGTTAGGATGCCGTGAGTTTGGAACATAGTAGATACCTGTAACTCTGGTTCTGTTTTTGCAAATGCACACCTGATTTTCCTGTATTTTGCTTTTCTCTGCAGCACGTCCCTTGGAGATTGGATTGAGAGCATTATTCAGGTTGATCAATTGTTCTTGAGTTGCGCAATTGATGCAGTTCCACGTCCGTTTGCTATATGCCTGTATTTAATACAAGTGGCATCGCCTTATTTCAAGATCATTATTGGTACGTGAGAATTACATACTCCAGTATGGTTACCAGTGATCCCAAATAAACTTGTTTTGTGCAGCGCTATGCAGGTTTGTGTTGGTGCCCCTCACGATATTGATCTTCCTTGCCAACAAGTACTGGAAAACAAGGATCACAATCGATGCAGTTGAGAAGTTCCTCCGAATGCAACAAATGCTTGGCCCAATGAGGTATGGCTACACTGATATCATTGCAATCACAAGCCATTTTAGAGACAAGCTGGGCCAAGGAGGCTACGGCTCGGTGTTCAAGGGCGTGCTACTCCCTGGAGATGTTCATGTCGCGGTCAAGATGCTGGAGGGAAACTCCAACTGCAATGGAGAAGACTTCATCAGTGAGGTCTCCACCATCGGCAGGATCCACCACGTCAATGTGGTCCGTCTTGTCGGGTTCTGCTCAGAAGAAATGAGGAGAGCACTGGTCTACGAGTACATGCCTCGAGGTTCTCTTGACAAGTACATCTTCTCAGCCGAGAAGAGTTTCTCTTGGAGCAAGCTTAATGAGATTGCTCTGGGCATTGCTCGAGGGATCAACTACCTTCACCAGGGGTGTGATATGCAGATTCTGCATTTTGATATAAAGCCACACAACATACTCCTTGACAACAATTACGTCCCCAAAGTTGCTGATTTTGGTCTTGCCAAATTGTACCCAAGGGGCAACAGTTTTGTGCCATTGAGCGCCTTACGGGGGACTGTTGGGTACATAGCTCCTGAGATGATATCTCGGAGCTTTGGTGTCATATCGAGCAAGTCTGACGTTTATAGCTTCGGAATGTTATTGCTGGAGATGGCTGGTGGAAGAAGGAATGCTGATCCGAATACAGCAAACTCGAGTCAGGCATACTACCCAGCGTGGGTGTATGACAGGTTAACTGTGCAAGAAGTTGGCGAGATATCTGCTCCTGTTGCTGACATGCATGAGTTGGAGAGGAAACTATGCATTGTTGGGTTATGGTGCATCCAGATGAAGTCTCGTGACAGGCCGACGATGAGCGAGGTCATAGAGATGCTGGAAGCTGGCTTCGATGCCTTGCAAATGCCTTCCAGACCATTCTTCTGCGATGATCAGGTGGCCACTATCGCTGATTCTTACCATTTGTTCTCAGAACTGACCGAGGTCTCGGAGGGGGACGAGTAGCATATATGTGTGTGATTTAATAGTGTCTTATGTCTTCTGAATACCACCGACTCTTTTGAACTTTTATGTGGAAGCGTGCAATAGCTAGCAATGAAGGACGGGGAACTCCAATTCCTATATCCTTCCAAAATGTAATCATTTCCCTGGAAGACATATATTATTTCAACAGTATTATTAGGCGAGTAGCAGGTTGGTGTGGAAACATTGTTAGCATGAATGTAGTCGTTCAAAGTGTATTATGGTGCTTGACAAAAAAAATGCATGATCTAAGAAATACAGAGTACTCGGTCCGTCTGTAAGCTTTTGCTTCAGCTATTGCTGGTGTTCTTTTTTCTTCTTCTGGTACGCAGTAAATGTGGACTACCTTGTTCTTCTAACCAAAGCTTTTGTTTCTACTAAGAATGGGAAGAACTTTTGTAGTGGCAGTCCAGTCGAAAGACCACTCCCAGTCTGTCTTTTTAGATCTAGGGTGTACTCGCCACCCCACAAAAATTGCATCCACGCCAAACAGGGTACTGGTGGGTCTTAGACTGTGGACATGGATAACATCAGTCCCAGGATAATTTCTATTTCTCCTCTTTTGACCCCTTCTTTTCGGCTTCAGCTTGTCAAGGTTCGGTTTAATTTCTCCGATAGCTCCTGTCCTGTCCGGGAAAGTCCTGAGAATCTGCCTATCACGTTCTTTTCAGCTTTCGGAATTGAAGTTTACGGGTCCAATTTGAATAGGAAAAGTCTATCATGCTCCTAGACTTTTGCAGTCCATCTAACCGTTCTTTTGTGACCGTACACATCCAATGCAAATGCAAATAACCCCTGTCGTGTTCTTGTGGTTCTGATCTGAGGAGTGTGATTGATGCAGACTGCTTGATTGCCAGTAGCGACATCAGTCGCAGGCAGTGGTACAGGAAATTCTAGCAAAAAGAAAAGTCGCCGGTTAGTCTGTCGGAGAAGTCGACAGAAAGGACGGGACGGTTAGGCAGTGGTACAGGACAAGTCGCCGGTTAGTCTGTCAGGACGACAGCATCACCACAGCTTTTTAAACGTGGTTCTCTTCTCTGCAAATCCACTTATTACGCATCGCGTTGCGCCTTAAGGATGCAAACTGACCACGTTTGTGTCCCAATTCTCAGAAAAAGCCCAACCCAACTCTGAGGGCCACACGTGCCGTTTACAAGACCCAAATGAAACCATAGATTGTAGCTGCCTGAGGAACAGCAAAATACGGCAAATTATAAGTTTTGTCTCTGCAGCCCAACTGACGAAACATGGCACTGTTCAGACATTACGAGTTTGTTTATGCTTCAAGACAAATTAAACTTTGATATCTGCGAGCTACTAGTTGTTTTTCTCCATTGGCGCTTTCTTAACATAGATAAGCACCTGTTTTCTCAGTGAGGTTTCCTGACACCAAAGTTTCTCAGATAACATACAAACACTGCAGACAACATTGATGTGCGGCGACAAGCTCAATGACGATTCTGCAGCACCCTTTCCTTCACCTGAAGATAACAAAATCGTGCCAATCCATCAGTAACTAGATACAGGTACAGCAAAACCTAAATAGTATAGGACCTGTGCAGGAAGCATGGTTGAACACATTATATGAAAAAAAAAACACCAAATGCGTGGCTCTGTGCAAGCTGGCAATCAGATCAACAACACAAAGAAGATCACTGTAACAGAAACCATATTCTTGGCTATATTCTTGACAACGAAGTACCATCCTTGAAGCCTTTTGACACTGTAAATTACCAGGGTAAAAGAGTTGAATGCCATGACTGATGCTTGTACTAATAAAATGAACTACTAACATATTGCTTTCAACTTATCAATTCTGAAACAGCTAAACCAAAGTAGAACTCTAGGCATGGCCAGACAGGCACAAGCAGGTAATATCTACAGCAACACAACACCATACTCAACATCTCCATCATCCGGATATCATTTACGATCCAAAATGGGCAGCCATCTTGCCTTCGCATCACCACTATTATAATTGTTATCTGTTATTCACACATGACTCCCTATAGCCGAATGAACATTAGTTTGTGGGTACACGCTGCCTACTTGGCAGCCAGGTATTTCCGTACAAAAATCAAAAGTCCAAATCTCACAAGCTATATTCAGAAGATCTTCTTACCTGTTGAACTATTTCAGCGCATTAGCACATCAAACCAGACGATCATCTAACATTTCAGCTCCATCACATCCATCAGCAATGGCTATGCCTAGACACATAAGAACTCAGGCAATTAATGACAGTTCCGAGAAAAGAAAAATGGATAAGAGAAGGCAACAATGAGTCGACCCTCCAATCTTGAGCACTTGAACTGTTTGGCGTTCTAATCCAATAAATGAACTGACAAATGTATCTTGAGGAAAATACCCACTTCTATGAACTCATTTTGTACACTTCTATTAGCTCTTTTTTTTCCTACATATTTTATAATTCAGTTTTGAAAATAGAAAATAGGAGCAATTCAAAAACAAAATCATGTCTGCTGTAAAATGCAAATAACATTCCCGATAGAAGAATTTAGCAGATAATAAAAAAAACAGTACCTAGTTCTCATGTAAACTCATCCCTCGTCATGTCAAGTAGACAAAATAAGAAATGCATAAACTAATAAACTCTTGCAACAAAAGTAAGCTTGTGTATTTCAGGAGGTAAGACACAAGAAATTCAGTATATATTTTTGCACCACAAATGTATTAGTCACTTGCAGCAACCATCTTCAACAAATGACAAAAAACAATTTTTTCAGGAGGTATGTATTCAACGGAAGTTGTTATTATGGAGTTAAGATTAAGATCACCATTAAAACAGAGAAAAATACAAAAAAAGAATATAACTAGTTTTGTGGTTCCAAACATGCCAACTGTGTTACTCATTTGACATTTGATTCAGTATCTCTGAAGAGTGAAGAGAACTACATACTTGGATAACATAACACAAATACAACTATAAGTTCATATATCTACTAGCAAAGGGGCAACTGCTAACTAAGCTCAAGTTGTTCATGAATTAGTGAACACTGAACATGCGCAATAAAGGTATTCGAGCAGCGAGGTACAAAACATTACTTGATTGGGTTACTACAACAATATAAGTATTAAGGATGAGGGATCACCTGGTGCGTAGAAACTCGTGAAAGGATGATATTCAGTGGTATAATTGGTTTCATGAATTTTCCTGGATTGCATTGACTTAAGTTGAACCACATAAACATTGCCGTCAACGTATAAAAAAACTGCACCATTATCCTCATCGTACCCCAGTATATCTCTCTTTCTCATTGCTCCTTCAATCAGGGGAGGGATCCCGAGAATGGTGTCCATTTGAACAGTCTTCCACAACAACCATGTAGTATCACCATGACAATTGACCTTCCTCTGCCACAATTCAAATTTAGGGTAAGACAACATGGCGAGACCAACATCGCCATCCTCTGCCTGGATAATCTGATGCCTGCAGGAATCATTCAGACAAGGAGGCCCCTTGATCACAGCTAGGCTCTGCCTATCCAAATCAAACTCAACTATGTCGTCTGTGAACTTTTCCAAAAAAAGCAAATCCATGTCGCTCAAATCCTCAGACAACCAGTAAAGGACATTACCAACAAGGACCCCAGGTTTAAAAGCAAGATAAACCTCATATTCAACCACTGCTGGGATGAGATTGCCCCACTTGCCAGTCTCCGATGAGTAAACGCAAGCAATGGGTCGATTCTTGTCTCCTGGGGAGATCAAGACCACCTTATAAGGGCTCGAGCGGCAGCTGCCGTGCACGTGGCTATGGCCGGCGGCAGCGCAGAGCACCGCCCCTCGCTGCATCAGTTGCATAGATGAACCGGCAAATATTACTTGAGAAAAAAAACTTGCTTCTTATAGATGTTTTGTATAATTCAGTACCTCACTTTTGATAGTAGCAATAGATAAACAAAATCACATCTATGTAAATTTATTACTGAGCTAAGGTTTAACTGAAATCCACATGACAACCCCCTCACACGGTATAATAGAACAATGTGTTCAACCTCCAGAGATATATGCATAGAAAGCAAACAAAGGTAACTAACCAAACAAGAGTAAACCAGTACAGGCACAGCAGCAAGTAATTACTCCCTCAGTTTCATAATTCTTGTCGTTGTTTTCGCTCAAATTATTAAGGGATTCAAAATAGCTTTAGTTGTGGTCACTAATCCGGTGGACATGAACAGGGCAGGCTGCAATCACATTAATGAGTGGCTATCTGGCTCAGTAAATGGACATTCTTCAGTTGAGTTTCCAGCAAACTTGTTCAGAATTCAGATGTCGCCGCTTGTTTCTTCTGGTGGAAAGAGTTGCTCAGTAGATGGACATTCTTCAGTTGACTGGCTGACGTCTGGCTCGTCGTCGTCAAGGGACTTCGGGGGCATCGCGAGACGGCAGACTGGGCAGCGCCGGTTGACGAGGAGCCAGTCCCAGATGCAGCTCTGGTGGAAGGAGTGGGAGCAGGGCATCATCCTCAGCTTCTCCTTCTTCTTCACGCCGCCGCCGGCGGCGGAGAAGAAGAGCTCCTCGAGGCAGACGGCGCAGACATCCTGCTCCCTCGTCTCCCGCGCCTCCGGCATCGGCATGGCCTTCTTGGATGCCGGGTCGCGATGCGCGTCGACGCCATCCTCCTCCTCCCAGTACTGCTCCTCCCCATCCATGGCGGCGGCGGCCCGGGCTCGCGTCCGCTCCTCCTCGCATCGAAGTATGAAATCCCGGGACAACCGGTGACGAAGCCATAGCCACGGGGCATTGGGATCGAAGCCGTCGTAGTGCCAGCCGGCTGCTGGTTCCATTGCCGGATCTGCCCCCTTCTGCTGCTACTCAAAACCTAGGCGATCGAGAGCCCGAGAGGCAGGCAAAGCAATCTGGTGACGACTTGAAGACGAAGTACTCCGGCACGCGCGAACTAAACGGGCCGTGCCGGCCCACGACCCGCCTTGCGCCGTGCCTGCTGGGCCTCGGCCTCGAACCCGCGGCCAGCAAGGCACGGCCAGTTTAACTTCTTTTTTTAAGTGTGCATGAATGGCTGTGAGTTGTATGCAAAATACATACCACGAGCATCAGGCATTGCAAGTGCCAGAGGAACTAACGGCAAGAGCAACCCGATGCTGTTTGTTGGAATCTCTCCTTACGAATGTATCTTTGCAGCCCAATTGAAGAAACATGACACTGTTCAGACGAAATGTGTTAACGCTTGAGATAAAAAGATGGCAGAATTTTTTTGGCTTCTGAGAGAGAGGTAATAGTTATTTCCCGGTGTCCTCTAGTAATTGGTGCTTTTTAACAGAGCAGATCCAGTCTAAAACTCTCCTGGCTGAAGACAATAGCTGACAGGCGGATAAAAGCAAGATAAACCGAAATCCGGCTTCAATTGTTACTAGGGGAAGCTCAAATTCCCTGGTCCAGGCATTCAAACGAACATTGCTACAATAGAAACTTCATAGACTGATAGACAAACTTGACCACACTAAAATACTCATTCGGTAAAAAGTTTCAGATCACTTATACACGCCGCCTGACCACATGACGAGATGCAGCAACCTCAATGAGGACTGCAGGAGCCGTCCTTTCACCCGAAGAAACAAAATCAACAATTTGTTAGTAGCCTAGCAGTAGCAATTAAGTTGCTGTCAAAAAAAAAAAGCAGTAGCAACTAAGCAGCATACAGGGTCATATACAGTATGAACAAGATGTGCCTAAAATCACATGATCAGCTCCGCGACATCAGAGCTCTGTAACAGATATCATATTCCTTGCTATATCTGCTAGGAATACAGATGACAACAAAATATCTGAATATGTAATTTGTGGCCGTTGGGGAGTTGAATGCGATGGCTGATGTTTATAACAAATTGTTGTTAAACAATGAACAATGAAATGGAGTATAACATGCAACGTTTTCAGCTCCATCACACCTACCAGCAATGTCGATGCCAAGAAGCATAAGTTAGGCAATTAATAACAGCCAAGGAAAACAGAAATGGATAAGAGGAGTGCATCAGTTGCATAGATGAACCGACAAATATTACTTGAGAAAAAAAAACTCGCTTCTTATAGATGCTTTGTACAATTCAGTAGCTCACTTTTGATAGTAGCAATAGATAAACAAAATCACATCTATGGAAGTTTATTACTGAGTTAAGGTTGTTACTGAGTTATTCCCTCCGATCCATATTAATTGTCGAAATATTACATGTATGTAGACACTTTTAGGCATAGATACATTCATATTTGGACAAATTTGAGACAATTAATATGAATCAGAGAAAGATCTCTCGTAGGAGATCGTCGTCGTCCAGCAGAGCGGCCGGCGGCGGCCGGGCATTCCGGCGCCCTCACTCTCGTCTGAATCGAGGAATGGGGATTGGGAGCACGGAGGGAAACAATTGGACTGGGTTTTCTGGTTTTGTAGCACGTAATACTGGGCCGCCCGGAAAAGTGGTCTTGGGCCCAGCTTTCCAGACAGTGCCATTGGGCCAGTATTTATCTTCCTTGTAGATGGCCCAACTAATCATATCGTAGCTCAAGTAGACGCGGCCCAACTAATCAACCATATTCAAGCCCAACCAGATTAGGTCAGGATAACAAGTAATCCAATCCTTAGTCCCTATTTTGTAGGAGTAATCCAATCCAGTTATGTTCCTTACATGGTTGCTCGAATATTTTATTCTGCTCTTTAAGTAGCTAGCAGCTTAAGCATAGTTAACCGTTTCCCTGCGCGCATCTCATGACTAGCTGCATGTGAGTGTGACCCCACAATTAACTCACAAGAGTGTTTGCCATCTATCTGAACCAAGAAGCAGCTCAGCTGGTTGTGTTTCCTTGCATGCACGCATAAACCTAGCTCCTTTTTTCCCCCGAAAATGGAAGTTTTAGTGACCTAGCTGCTTGTGTGATTTGTTATAATGGTTTTGAGAAAAAACTAAAAATAGGAAGCAGCTATGTGTGCCAGTTCTTGCAAATCTCTGGCTGTCTGTGAATCATTCACCCATTTGTGAAGTTTGTGCATGATAAGCATCAACTAGCTAGGACTGTTTTCTTTCCTCCAAGTTCTGGAATAGAGGTTAAAATTCTATATTGACAATAGTATGCTACGATCGATCTCTCACACATGTGACTGCAAACAAAGTACAGGTTTGGCCCAGGAATTGACGTTGCCAAACACGCACTCGTTCTCTCTCAGCTCACTTGGACACGATGAACACAAGAGGTATTTTTTTGCGCTGCGTGCTGTAACTGCAGCTTTTCTGTTTCTGATTCACCCTTATTTATGTGGTCTCCAACGATCCACCAAAATAGCTAACAAACTGATCAGATCGCTGACTGAGCTAACAGGTCGTGCCATCCCACGACGCCCAAGTCATGCGTGATCTCTACTGCCGCAATACTCGCATGCTCCATGCCATCCCATGGTGCGATTAGTGCGGCCTAACTACCTAGCTAATAATCAGAGGAAAAACAACTACGACCATATCGTGAACAGGCTCACTGACACGCCCTTATTTCCTGCTAACAGCTAACTGAAGAAAACAGCAAGAACTGCTACAGTTAACTGAAGAATAACTACAGTGCAAAGCTAACAGAGGTAGAGCGTGTGCAGTGTTTAATCCAACACTTCACCCCCTTAAACCTGCACCTCGACGACACCCAGCAAGCGACGCAGTTCGATAAACCTGACGAAGCCAAGCGCCTTCGTGAGAATGTCTGCCAGCTCCTCCTCCGTGCGCACATGATCCACATCCACTTGACCTCTCTCGATGCAGGTTCTGGTGAAGTGAAACTTCATGTCAATGTGCTTACTGCGATCATGAAATACTGGATTCTTGCACAGAGCGATCGCCGACTTGTTGTCCACTAGAAGCCTGAATTTTGTAGGAGCTCGCCCGGTCAGGTCACCAAGAAGGCGACTGAGCCACACCCCTTGACACGCCCCTGCAGCAGCGGCAATGTACTCTGCTTCACACGAGGACAAGGCCACAGTTTTCTGTTTCTGTGAACTCCAGGAAACAATATTGTGGCCAAGAAAGAAGGTGACTCCAGAGGTGCTCTTGCGATCATCTGGATCACCTGCTAGATCGCTGTCACTGTATCCAACAAGTACAGGATCCCCTTCCCCTTTTCTGAAGCTGCAACCGAAGGTCAATGTTCCTTGTACATACCTCAAAATTTGCTTCATCAAACCCCAATGAATTTGAGTGGGATTTTCCATAAACCTGCTGGCAACACCTACGGAAAGAGCAAGGTCTGGCCGTGTGTTTACCAGGTACCTGAGGCTGCCAATCACACTTCTGTAGAGGGTTTTATCAGCCTCTCCTGTGTCATCATGTTTCTTCACTTTCAGACGACACTCCATTGGGACGCGGCAGCTGTTGCAGTTGCTCATGCCAGCAGTCTCCAGTATCTTCTCAGCATATCTCCTCTGGCACAGCGTGATCTGACCATCAGATTGGGTGACCTCAATCCCCAAGTAGTAGCTGAGACGGCCCAGATCACTCATTTTGAAGAGTTGCTGCATCTGATGTTTAAATTCAGAGATGAACTGTACATCAGTGCCAGTGATGATCAAATCGTCAACATAGACTCCCACCAGCAAGTATGAATTGCTGTCACCCCTCCTGTACACAGCATGCTCCACTGGACTGCGGATGAATCCAAGTGAAACAAGTGAAACATCAAGTTTTTCGTACCATGCCCGAGGTGCCTGATGGAGTCCATATAGAGCTTTCTGCAGTTTCAGAACTGCAGTTTCCTTGCCGGCGACGACGTATCCCAGTGGCTGGCACACGTAGACCTCATCGCTGAGTACACCGTTCAAGAATGCAGATTTTACGTCCATATGGTGTACTTCCCAGCCAGAGTGTGCCACCAGCGCGAGAAGGACACGCATCGTCTCCATTCTGGCCACCGGAGCAAAAACCTCCTCGAAGTCCACCCCCTGGCGCTGGGCGTAGCCTTTCGCGACGAGGCGAGCCTTGTACTTGACGAGGTTGCCGGCGGCGTCGCGCTTTACTTTGAAAACCCACTTGAGGCCAATCGCTTTGTGGCCTCGAGGGAGTGCAGACAACTCCCAGGTTTTGTTTTCAGTGATTGATGCCATTTCTTCGTCCATGGCAGCTCGCCACGCTTCATCTGCGATTGCCTCGTTGATGTTTTGAGGCTCTTCGGCAGCGAGCATGCACTGCTCGCCCCGCTCCCTGATGGCTTCATCCTCCGTGGCATCGAGGACGCAGGACAGGCGCCGATAGCGAATCGGCCCGGTGTCCGTGTCGCGGCCGTCGTCGTGCGTGAGTGGCGTTGCCCAACGAATGCCAGTCTGTGCCGCTGGCGTGAGCGGCGTTGAAGCGGTGCCGGTGGGCGTGAGTGGCGCTGGCGCTGGTGTGACAGACCTTGAGGAACTGCCACCAGTAGAAGAACTTGAAGCTTGCCCAGCTAGTGTCTCTACGCCAGTGTCGATCTGCATGGTGCCCGACTCGTCGACATACGTCACTGAGAAGGATGTGTTGCCTGACGCTTGCACTTGCTCCTCTGCCCAGTTCCATGCTCTGCTTTCCTCAAACACAACATCGCGCGACACCTGCAGCTTGCCTATTGCTGGGTCATAGACTCGATAGCACTTTGAGCCAGCTTCGTAGCCAATGAACACACACATGGTGGAGCGGTCTGCAAGCTTGTTGATGCCAGGGCCAACCCTCTTGACGTGAGCAACACAACCGAACACACGCATGTGCTGGACGTTCGGTTTCTGGCCATGCCAGAGCTCGTACGGAGTGATGCCATCGAGTGCACGAGTAGGAGCACGGTTCAGTATGTAGACTGCGGTTCTGACAGCCTCTCCCCAGAAACGAGACGGCATCTTCATGCTCTTGAGCAGACAACGAGCCATCTCCATGACAGTTTGGTTTCGTCTCTCGACGACCCCATTCTGCTGTGGGGAATATGGCGCCGTCGTGTAGTGCTGGATGCCGTTGGTGTCGCAGAGCTCGCGCCACTCGCCTGAATTGAACTCTCCTCCGCGATCGGAGCGGAAAGCCCGGAGCCTGCAGTTGCCCATCGCCTCTGCAGCGACTCTGATTTTGTTGAAGAAGTAGTATGCATCACTCTTCACCTTGATGATCTCGATCCACATGTAACGACTGAAGTCGTCCACGACAAGCAAGAAATAGTTGTTTCCTCCTGGCGTCGTCGGAGAGATTGGGCCACAAAGATCAGTGTGGACCAGCTCGAGGCTCTGCTGTGCTCTGAACGATGATGCGCTTGGGAAAGGCGTGCGGTGTTGTTTCCCCAAAGCACATCCATCACAGTACTCTTCAACACGACGAATCTCGGGTAGGCCACGCACCATGTCTCGCCTAGACAGAGTGTGGAGAGCACGGAAGTGCAGATGCCCAAAACGAGCATGCCATCTCCAGGCAGCGTCGTCGGTCTTGCTCATCAGGCACACTGGCGTGTCGTGTGACAGGATGCAAGTGTAGAGTCTATTGCCGGTGCGCTTGACGCGCGCGAGCAGGCTGTGCACGGGATCACGGATCGTCATCATGCCATCTGCTATGCCGATCTTGTACCCTCCCTCGTCCAGCTGGCCAACGGAGATTATGTTGCTCCGGAGGCTCGGGATGTAGTACACGCCTGCGAGGACGCGCTGATCACCTGACTGCCCTCTAAACAGAACAGATCCCTTTCCGCAGATACTGACCAGGGAACCATCGCCAAATTTCACCGAGCCACGCACGGTTTCATCCAAGGTTGCAAAGACATGCTTCTCCCCTGTCATGTGGCTACTTGCACCAGTGTCAAAGTACCACAGTCCATCTGGTGAGGGCACAGGGAACACCCTCTCCTCATTGAGGAACACTGTCTGCGATGCCACGATCTGCGATGCCGTTGATTCAGTGACGACGGCCATCATCATGGCAGGTGCTTCTTCCTCTTGAGCTTGGGCAAGGTTGGCTTGCACGTTGCCGCGCTCTTCATCGCGCTGCCTTTTCCGGCACTCTTTCGCCCAGTGGCCGGCCTTGCCGCAGTACCGGCAGTTGCCCTTGCGGCGCTCGGTGGCGCCTTTTCCTCCCTTGAAACCGGCCGGCGGCTTGGGCGCAGCGGCCTGCTTGCCGCTCGACTCCCCGGCGCGCTGCTTCTGCCTTGCAGCCCACTCCTCTTCCGTGAGCAGCAGACGAGCACCGGCCTCTGGCTCCGGCGCGCCACGCCCCTCCGACGCGGCCAGGCGACCGCTCAGCTCCTCGATGGTGAGTGTGCTGAGGTCGAGCAGCGTCTCGATGGAGCACGCCATCTGCGTGTACCGCGTCGGCACGACGCGGAGAGTCTTGTAGATGGCGTCGAGCTTGGTGGTGTTGTCGCCGAGCGACTGCAACTCGCTGACGAGGCTGGACATCCGCATCGAGAAGTCCTCGACGGATTCCTCGGACTTGAATGCCACGGAGCCTCTGGCGGCGAGCCTCGCGAACGCGATTGTCACCAACGCGCATCGTCTTCAGCATGTCCCAGGCCGCCTTGGCCTCGTCCTTGGCCGCGAGCACTGGAACCATCTCCGGCGGGACGGACCTGAGGATCGCGCCGAGCGCATGGCGCTCCTGCCGCTCCGTGGCGTCGCCGGTGTCCACGGCCTCCCAAAGGCCGGCGCCCTGGAGCGCGATCCGCATCAGGATCGCCCACTCCTGGTAGTTCGTCTTGGTGAGGGTGGGGAAGGTGACGCTGCCGCCGCCGCCCTCGCGCACGATCTCCCGGACCACGATCTCCCCGACACCACGCCTGCTTCGGCTTCTGCCACGACTCTGCGCGCGTCCGCCCACCGGGGTCACTGACCTGTCCGATGTGCGGCCCGCCGCTTCCGCCGCCTTCGCCGCCGCCGCGGCGCCTCAAACCTTCGCTGGTGGTGTTCCGACCATGGTCACCAAAGCAACAGGGCTCTGATACCAATTGACGTTGCCAAACACGCACTCGTTCTCTCTCAGCTCACTTGGACACGATGAACAGAAGAGGTATTTTTTTGCGCTGCGTGCTGTAACTGCAGCTTTTCTGTTTCTGATTCACCCTTATTTATGTGGTCTCCAACGATCCACCAAAATAGCTAACAAACTGATCAGATCGCTGACTGAGCTAACAGGTCGTGCCATCCCACGACGCCCAAGTCATGCGTGATCTCTACTGTCGCAATACTCGCATGCTCCATGCCATCCCATGGTGCGGTTAGTGCGGCCTAACTACCTAGCTAATAATCAGAGGAAAAACAACTACGACCATATCGTGAACAGGCTCACTGACAGGCCCTTATTTCCTGCTAACAGCTAACTGAAGAAAACAGCAAGAACTGCTACAGTTAACTGAAGAATAACTACAGTGCAAAGCTAACAGAGGTAGAGCGTGTGCAGAGTTTAATCCAACAGGAATCAGCTGCTGTCGAGCTGCGCCGGGATTGTCGGGAACTTGGGTGCTGCGTGGACGTCGGAGTTTCAAAATTCTGGGCCTAGTAGGCCTGTAGTAGGCTGAGCGATGGCATGATCACATTTCGGTCCAGCGTGAGGCGATTTTGCGATTGTATTTGGAGCCGCTCCCCACCCAGGTGTTAAATTTTGATTCCAGTCTAAATTTATAATGTTAATTTTTTCTTGTCTGAGTTCAAATTTCGATCGTAAATTCTTTCTTCAGTAGTATATTGTTAATATGTACAAAATCGCAATATGATTTTAATCCACAAAACAATTTTGGTCTGTTCCGTTATCATAACCAAGGGACTTGGATGGTCGAGTTGTTGAAAGTTTAGATTTGGTTGGGCACTCAAAATGTGCCTGGTATATGTATCTGAGACTGATCATCTTTAGAGATAGGCACACTACCGGGTTCCCAAGCAAGCATGAAGCATCATCATTCATCAAGCATGTACTCGTCGTCTTCTAGACAAAGGAGCATGAATTACCGCACCTTGTCTTGCCATGGTTATCTCTGGCAGCACAAACTACCTGGGGAATCTGTAATGTTGCAGGAATCATCTTTAGAAAAAGCAAAAAAGCAAAGCAGAGAGGTATTACTTCATGCTTTGGTAAAGAGAAAAGGAAAATGGGTCCGCGAGAAGCAAAGGGCTCTGCAGCAAGCAAAGGATCATATGCATTCTTCAGCTAGAGAGAGGAGGCAAATAGCTGTGCTCGGGAGGCCAATTTGCTGAGGCGTCCGTGCAGCTTCGGAGGGCAAACCATATACTGCTGCACATCTGGATCGCATCCCTGCTCTGATTTTGGTGTGGTGCAAAAAAAGTATCTGTTTTCTCGAGCTGCTCTTCTTGTCTGCTGTTTGTTGAGGTATGTACGTAGGATTAGGAACAGTAGCATTTGCTAGCTTCCTTTCTTCCGCCGCTAACTATTTCTGCTAAAAAACGTCTGCGTGCAGTTATGCAATAGTAGTATAGTACTGGTTTACTATGGTAAAGCACACATGTTCGTAACATGCTGTGGTTGTCGTTGTTGCAGGTGGTGGCGAGAAATCTTGGACTGATATGGGTTAGATTCATCGAATTTGCTGCTGCTCTGTTTCTCTCTTGGTCTTTCGTCGGAGGAATATATTCATAATGACTCCTCATCCATCAGTTGGAGATTGATTAGAGTTGCTGGTTCTCACTTGGTCTCTCTTGGTCTTCGGCAGAGGATTCCATCATGAGTCTTCTTGATAAGTGGGTAATACTCTTGTGCACATGCATGGTTTTCTTTTGGCTAGGAGTAAAGCCTACGAGTTAATTTAGTATCTTCTAAGGCGAGCCTAGTAATGTGAAAAGGGTACCTCAGCAAACACATTTCGTTCATTACCGTGTTTCAAATGGGCCTCCTCTTGAAAGTGCAGTGCGAACACAATTAGAAACAGAAAACCCGGTTCCTTTCTTATAACAGATCCAAGTAGCTCCCATGAATCTAGCTCACCATCAAATACGAACTGTTAGTTGGTGCAACAAAACTGAACTCGTATCATGAACATAAGCTGACGCTGTATATTGGGAGGGCGAGAACTGGCGGATGATTTCCGACCACCCTTTTTTGGCAGTTAGAACAGGTTTTCAATTCTCTATATTTTTGTCGACATCTTCACATTTATTTTTCCGAACTTTCTGTTTTCTCAACTTTTGATTGTCCTTCAACTTTTCAATTTCTAACTTCTATTTTTGGTTTTCTCGACTTTTTAAATTTCTAGCTTTTGATTTTTACAACCTTTTGGTTTTCTCAGCTTCAGAATTTCATGAACTTTTCGTTTTTCAGAAGAGTTTTCGCAAAAATAAAAAGGGAAATTAACACAGATCACACAAACACAAAATAAAAGAGACCGGCGAAAGGGGAGGAGCCTCGGCGGCAGCGTGCTAAGGAGCATGACTGGAGAGGCCACAGCGGGAGGAGCCACGACCACAGCTAAGGATTAGAGGCAGTGGCCCGCGTGGAGGAGCGGCGAGGAACCCGGACGGCAGCCGGGGAAGAGGAGCCTGAGCCTGACAGGCCGCTGGGGACGAGTGTTGGCTGCCCACGGCGAGGAGCACGGCCGGCCACGTCGGAGGAGGAGAGACTCCAGCCCGCCGGGAGAACTCCCCGTAAACTACTCTGCCGTCGGCCTGGCCGCAAGCAGTTGATGTGATTCAAACGAGTGTTCGGATACTAATTCGCTTGTTTAGAGATGCACTGTTGGTATATGCTAAATCAGTGCTGCGGCTAGCAAAGGCGAACTAACTTATTTACGTGTTTTACTTCAGGGGTTCTACTCCACTGATGTTGATACCGCCAGAGAGGAGATATTAAAATATCTTGCACAAATGGGCAACAGAAAGGTTATCTATTTTGATGGTTGGCATGGATTTGGAGCGTCAGCGGTACTTACATCCGTAGCTGAAGTGCTTCCATCTAGGAGAACCATTCCAGGACTATGCTTTGACAGGGTAATTTTTATAGATTGCTCAAAGTGGAAAAATAGAAGAGCACTGCAGAGGGCAATCGCAGAGGAACTGAAACTTGACAGCTCGGTAATGGCCAGTCTGGATAAGGAAGATGAAGAGGATGATTTTCATGGAGTTGATGAAAGCTCGAGGAATGAGATAGACAGTGTTGCCCTAGTGGTTGATCAAACCCTCAGTGGGACCAAATTTATACTCATTTTTCTTAATGGAAGTGATGACGAGGTTGACGTCGGTCTATCAGGTATTCCTCGATTTTCAAGTTATGGCAACAGCATGATGCTTTGGACATTCAAAAGACCCTGCCTGACCGTGCGCATTCCAGAGATGCAAACCAGTTTTCTTGACAAGCTAAGATACACCCAGAGTTCTCTTATTTATCCTTATCCTCTAATCAAACAATTAACAAGTTCAGAGTTTCAAGCCATACTACATGCAGAAGCTGCCGACATAGTTGCTCGCAATCCATGTGTGCTGGACATTGACCCAAAAACTGTTGCAGATTGTTGTCTCTATGAGTTATTCCTGCTTTATAATTCCCACATTGCTACTAAATCTGATTGGGTTGCTCATGCTTCCAACTATTGGATGTGTGATGGGATCATACAAGGGGACAGAGCTATGGATATTAGTAAGGCATTGCACCAAGAGATAAATTGGGAGTGTGATTCTTCTTTGCTCGATGAAATACTAAAGAAGTTCATGAAATATTTGAAGCCTGCTTTCATGGCAGTTAAAGATGATGATGTATATACAAATGGGCCATACCGTTGGATTTCAATCACATCAAGAAACATGAAATTACATGGTATGGAAACTATACCTGCAGCGACATCATCCTTCTTAGCATTTGAAAGATCTGATCAGCCACCAACACTACCAAAGGGCCTGTTTGAACACTCGAGCAAGCTTTCTGTGCTCATTCTCCATTGTTGTGCCTTCAAATTTGCCTCACCTCCTTTCCACAAATGCCATAGCCTAAGATTCGTTGGACTGCATCGATGCATAGATGACAAAACAATTGACGGAAAGGATCCTACAAACTGGTCATTCTTGTGCAGCCTGTGGGTGCTGGACCTACGTCACACTGACTGGATTGAAATTTTATCTGAAGAAAAGTTAGATATTATGACTAATATGAGAGAGCTAAATATAGAAGGAATCAGGAGTTGGCAGTATGCAGCTCTATTACAAGGGCGACTATCTAACCTTCAGAGGCTCCGAATAATCAATCCGACATGTCGGTCGGAGGCATCAAAGGATGTGGATAACTCATTTACGGATAAGACAAGTATGGAAATACTTGATTTGTCAGGCAACAGTGAGATGGAAATTCTTCCAATAAGCTTATCAACGGCGGGTAACCTTCAAATACTTGTGCTTGATGGTTGTGATGGTCTGGAAAATGTGGATGCCCCTAGTCACGTTCCTCCCTCCATCAAGTCCTTTAGCTTTGATGGATACGGACCAGCTTCTAAATGGACACAAACTGTTGAGCTACCTCCGAAACAATTCCGTCCATCTAGCAGAACGGATAATAAGGAAACTCGAATTTCCAAGATATCCTTAGAGGGCTGCACACAGTTGGAGAATCTGTTCCTCCGTGGGCTACCGAACCTAGCAGAACTGGACCTGTCTGGAACCGCAATCAAGATACTTGACTTCAAGACTATGGTGGTGGAAGTCCCAAGGCTCAAGCGGCTATTTCTAATTGGATGCAAGCATCTTCGTGCAATCATTTGGTCGGACGAGAGAAAGCCCGATCTAGAGTTGATATGCATAGACACGCGTCCTGCAACCATGTGTCAACGACCATCCATTGACAAGAATAAATCATTCGGTTTGCAAGTGCATGCTGTTATTGTGGATGCGAGGATTGCTCGCTCTTTGTGCAATCTGTTGCGGCTTTACTACATGATTAATATCCACATCACCTCGTCACCTGTGTATGATGGGGCTGTTATATCTGAAGCAATCAACAAGGATAAAATCGACAACAGTAATCAAGAGAGCTTGCAACAGCTTATTCCAGCTGGGCGGTACAGAGATGTCCTTGGCATGGTCGGCGTTGCGCCGATGCAAGCCTTCCCACAGCCTCCGACTAGAGAGTTGGATCAACATCTAGAGATTGCTGAAGGGAGCTGCTACGTGGAAAGCGAAGTAGACAAATCACTAGGTCAACTGATGCAGTATTATATCGAATCCCTGCATGTGCACGACGTCTCAGTACGTGCCATTATTTCTCAAGAATATATGTGGTGGGACAAACTTAGGCGGTGCTGCGTGGAGAGGTGCTGCAAGTTGGATACCATTTTCCCTTCCAAGTCGTCTGAATTTAAGCAACTGGAGACCTTCTGGGTGTCAGATCTTCTAATGGCCCGCTCGATTTGGAGTAAAGATTCAAGCTATCCTCGCTTCAACGACACCAAATCCTTCCAATATTTACAGCATCTACACCTGCGCTCCTGCCCCAGGCTCCAGTCCGTGCTCCCGGTGTGGGTCTCCTCCTTCCCCAGCTTGGAGACCCTCCACATCATCCATTGCGGCGACCTCAGCCACATCTTCATACTGGATGGAGATTACCCAGAGGAAATAACCACCAACGGCGTACCATTCCCGAAGCTGGCCGCCATCCACCTGCACGACCTCCCGAAGCTGCAGAAGATATGCGAGTCATTCAACATGGTGGCGCCCGCGCTGGAGAGCATCAAGATCAGGGGATGCTGGAGCCTGCGTCGGCTGCCATCCGTGGTGTCCCGTGGCCGAGGCAAGAAGAAGCCGACCGTCGAGATCGAGAAGGAGGTGTGGGATGCTCTGGAGTGGGACGCCGGCCACCGGCCTGACCACTTCGAGGCGCCGGGCCACTCGCGCTACTACAAGAAGAAAATGCCCAGGGGCTCCGTCCTCAGGTACTACTATATGCATATTACCGAATCCATCTTAGTTTCAGTTAGCCATTACTTCAGTTACTCACCGTTTGGTTTTTCCGTCTCTCACATTGCCTAGGTGATCAACTCGGTGCTATGTGAGGGTGACGGATGCTCCTGCTAGTGCTACTGCAGCATCATGTGTGTTTGTTTTGCTTGTGTGCTTGCTTGGGCAGCTAAGCTGATCTTGGTTGCTGGCTTAGCTGCTGAAACATGGAAGAACGATATTCAGGGGGGGTATTGGCCATCCATCCATCGATCGCCTCTCCCTGTTGTTGTGTGTTGTTTTGTTGCGTTAGGTGTGAGCTTATGGTGGCTCCCACCATCGTGGATTGCAAATAAGAAGCAGTCTGGTATGTGGCTGCGTGCATAGACCTGGCTGATGTGCTGTGTGGCTTGCGATTGAAGCGGCTTGCTGTGGATGCCTGCGTGCATCCACCTGGCTGAATTTGTGCATGCCATGTGTTTGGGCTTGTAATTGAGCAGCAGCATGTGTATGCCTGCGTGCATCTACATTTACATTTGAGAGTGTTGTATCTGAACAAAGAAACAGCTGAGATGGTTGTGTGTGCTTGCCTGCATGCATCAACCTAGCTGCTTGTGTGATTTGTTTGTCATGCTTTCGAAATAAAAAAAAGGCAGCAGCTATGTGTGCCAGTTGCTGCAAATACCTGGATGTTTGTGCATGATTCACCTATTTGTGGAGTTTGTGAATCATTCACCTATTTGTGGACTTTGTGCCGGCAAACTACGAAACACACAGCAAGAGAGCCATCTTCTCTGTTCAGTTGGCATAGCTAGTTGATTTCCTGATTTCTCTTGTCCAGTTCTCCCCTTATCTGCAGGGAACTGGACAACAATCTGGCAATGCAGTACAATTTTCGCTGCTTCTCATAAAAATCTTTACTTTCTGGATTTGGATGTGAAAACATTGCTTTTACTCATTCATTGAACTGATGGTGATACATATATGAAATGCCAACAAAAGGAACTACAGTTTAGCAATATGTTTGCTAGAGCACAAAGCTCATCACTGCAACAAACTAGTACCAAAATTAACAAAAGGAGCTACAGTTTAGCAATATGTTTGCTAAATCATCTTTGTTTAAAAACACTTGATCGCAAGGATTATTCAATCCCATGCACAAGAATGGAGCTCTGCGCCTCTGCTCAGTCAATCAAGCATAGATGCATGCAGCAAAGAGAAATAAAATGGACAAAATTGAACAGGCATAACAAGATTCGGATGTGAAAAATATTGCTTTTACTCATTCATTGAACTGATACTGATACATATATGAAATGCCAACAAAAGGAGCTACAGTTTAGCAATATGGCGACAATTTGCTAGAGCACAGAGCTCATTACTGCTACACACTACCAAAACTTCCAGAGACCAGCATCAGAACTACCAAAGGTAACAAACATTATAAGCGCTTACACGTCATGCTGCATACGGCGTAGCAAGTCGAGGATTGGACCAGAAGACTCGGCCTCGGCAGCCAGCTCTTTAACCATCTCCTCAGCCGCCCTCAACTCGTCCCGAACCTCCGCATTCAACACAAGGTGGGAGAAATGCTGGTCCAACACCAGCCCCATCGCCCTGGCCACCGCCCCAAACGACGGCACACTTTCACACTGATCCAAACCCAGCATTCCTGCTGCCTCCGGACAAGCCTGGGCCTCCGGGAACCTCCGGTACTTCCCTACCCACTTGGCGAGGTACCTCATCAGTCCGGCCACTTCCACGCCGTCAAGCTCGGCCACAGCCGCGGCAAGAACCACAGACTCCACGCAGTCCACATTCCTGGACGCAAACAGGTAGTGCAGGCACACCTCAGGGGAGGTGAACCAGTCGTGCCCCATCATGAGCAGCATCGCGGTGGGCTTCGCCTTCTTCCCCGCACCCTTCTCCACGCACTTGTTAACGGCGAGCACGGCGGCGTCCTTCCACCGGCCCTTGACGCCCACCATGGCGTCGTAGGCCTCGTCGGAGGCCGGCGAGAGGAAGCAGCGGAGCGCGGCGAGGAGCTCGGAGGAGCGGAGGTCGGCGGCCTGGCGGAGGACGGCGCAGACGAGGTCGGGGCGGCCGGCGTCGGAGAGCGCCGCCAGGAGGCCCGGCGGCGGGTGCGGGAGGGCGCGGGCGTCGGCGAGGGCGAGCAGCACGTCGTGCTCCGCGAGGACCGCCGCCGCGGAGGCTACGAGGGGCGCGAGCGTGGCGGGGAAGTAGGGCGCGGCGGCGCGGATGGCTTCGGGGAGCGCCGCGGCCGCGGCCGCGGGGCGCGGGAGGGAGAGGGACTCGGAGAGCGTGGCGAGGAAGGAGGTGACGAGGGTGCGGAACCTCGGGGCGGAGAGTGGCGCGCCTGAGAGGGAGGCCGCGAGGAAGGAGGCGGCGGTGGCGAGGGTCGGGTCCGCGGGGGCGAGCGACCACGTCTCGGGTAGGATCGGGGTGGGCAGCGCCGAGGACTTCGCAGGCGGAGGCGGCGCCCCGGGGGTGAGCACGAGCGGGTGGCCCTTGGCGGCGGCGGATTCCGGCGTGGGGTTGGTGATTGCTGCCAGGAGCGTCACGGCGTGGGGTTTAATTCTCTTCGTCCACATGGGCCGTAAATTCCTTAATGAGCCATACTTCGGCCCAGTTCACTTCCAAACTGCTATAAATAAAATAAAAACAATAGGTAAACTAACAAAGCAGCGTTCCTACCTAGAATTAGGGCTTGGGCGATCTCGCGGGCGACTTCTCTGCCGCCGGGCGATTCTTTCCTGTCTCGTGCCTGATCTCTCCCTCGTCTGCTGCCAGCACTCGGGCTGCTTCAAGGGATCGACCTGGTCGACTGCCCGGCCTTGGTGCGGCGGGATTAGGGTTGTTTCTGGCGCTGTGTTTCCGATCTCGATGGCGGAGTCGTCCAGGATGGGCGGCATGAGGGGTTCCGGCTCCTTGCCGGATGTCGACTTGGATGCGCTGCTAGGGAACCTCAAGCTGCATGATGATGAACGAGTTGGAGTTAAGGTGGAGGGGAAGAAGATGGCGGATCTGAAAGAGGAGGCAAAGTGGTTGGCCTTAGGTAGGGTTTTGTCCAATAAATCCTACAGTTTCTCGTCGCTGGTGGCCACCATGAAGTTCGCCTGGAGCTCGGCCCAGGAGATCAGCGTGCGGCCGCACGGTGATAACTTGTTTCTTGTACAAGCGTCCTTCTTGGGCGATTGGAATAAGCGGATGGAGGAGGGTCCTTGGATCTTCAGAGATTATGGTGTTATCTTGGCACCGTATGATGGTTTCTCGAGAGCTAGTGATGTCAATCTCAACTTCCTTCACGTGTGGATTCGGATTCACAAGATCCCCCCATGTTCTGTAAAGAAGTTTTGGTGCGAGGCCTGGCTGCTCGTGCGGGGAAGGTACTGTCCGTTGTGCTGCGGCCGGCGGTGGCGGGGGAGGATTTCGTCAGGGTCCGGGTGGAGTTGGAAGCCTCTAAGCCCTTGACTCGTGTTGTGGTACTTTCCCCGGAGGGGGCTGCGGACATTATACTTCGCGTGACCTATGAGAAAGTGCCCAAATTCTGTGAAATATGTGGCTGCATGGGTCATGTTCTGAAGGAATGCAGCAATGGTGTCTAGGCAGAGAAGGACAAGCAGTATGGTGACTAGATGCTTGCGAATACGAGCTGGAACAGAGCAAAGCTTCAACGCTCTGGGTCGAGCTCGGGCAACACGCGTGCAGGTCCGGCCAGGGGTAGCACGCAAGGTGGCCGCTTTGGTGGCCAGGGTGGTGGTCGCGAGCAGGCTCAGCGACAGGAACAGGAGAGCCGCAAACGCTCGTCGGGTGATGCCTCTCTGGAGTCAAGCCCGGCTAAGGCGGAACTACCTCCGGGGCGCCTTCTGGAATACAAGCCGAAGGGAGATGATATGGGTGCAAAGAAGAAGCTAGAGCTTGCGTTGATGGAGGGGGACAATAATTTGCAGCTCCCGGTTCCGCCACCGCCGCCCAAATATATAGCACCAAGGGAGAAGAAGCGTGTGAAGAAGGGGGAATCCATGTCTTTGGATGCAGCAAGCACGAGCAATCAGGCAGCCTTCGGGTCAGAGGACCGCCAGGCCCAATGAGTATCCTTGCATGGAACTGTCGTGGCCTGGGCAAACCTGCGACAGTTCGAGAGCTTCGGAATTTGCGAGGCATGATCCTCTGTGTTGTGGAAACCCAACTACGGAAGGATCGTGTTGAGAGTCTTGCTGGTACCCTAGGTTTTGATAATGCTTTTGCAGTTAGTAGTTCAGGCTGTAGTGGTGGTATCGGTTTGTTCTGGAACAATGCAATAAAATTGGAGATTTTACCTTATTCGCAGTATCATATTGATGCAGCGGTGGGGGAAGGAGATTTTGATCCGTGGCGACTCACGTGTGTTTATGGTGACGCCCAGGTCAAAGAGCGGCATAAGACTTGGGATATGCTCAAGTTCATCCGTTCGTCGGTTGACTTGCCGTGGCTCTGCCTAGGTGATTTCAACGAAGTTTTACACCGCGAGGAACATGTCGGCGTCAATGAGCGTTCTCATGCTCAGATACGCTTGTTCCGAGAAGCGGTGGATGTTTGCGGCCTCCAAGACATTGGTTACGTTGGTGTGTCGTGGACTTTCGAGAAGCGAGTCGCTGGTGGCTCCTTCTGCCACATCAGGCTCGACAGAGCGCTGGCGTTACCGTCGTGGTTGGCCAGGTTCCCAGAGGCGTCTCTGCGCCACCTGACGGCCTCGACCTCGGACCATAGCCCGATCCTGCTGCTGCCCTCGGTACAACGGCCGAAAAGGAGGAAGAAGAAACCTGCTTTCAGGTACGAGATTATGTGGGAAACTCACAATAATTTTGCTCCTATGTTTACACAGGCTTGGAAGGGGGATGGTGCTCCGAATTCCATGCCCGCTCTATGTGAGAAGCTAGGGAGAATGGCGAGCTCTCTCGAGACTTGGGGAATTTCGACGTTTGGCCACGTCCGAAAGGAGATACGAAGGCTGAATAAGGAGCTTGCCGAATTTAGTGCTGATCCGAATCGCCAAGGTCCGTTGCATGCGGAGCTAAAAACGGTGGAGCGACTGAATGAGCTGTATCATCGAGAGGAAATTATGTGGCGTCAACGCTCACGAATTCAGTGGCTCTCGGAGGAAGATAAAAATACGAAGTTCTTCCACCGGCGGGCGAGTAGAACAAAGAGGAAGAATAGAATAACCAAGCTTGCGCGGCCGGATGGTGTGCTAACTGAATGTCCCACGGAATTGGGGCTCTTTTCACATCTGAAGGTACCCAGAACATGGAGGAGGTCCTGGAGGTGGTGCCTATGAAGGTTACAGATGAGATGAATACTGCTCTTCTTGCGCCCTTCACTGCACTCGAAGTCAAGACTGCGCTCTTTTAGATGTTCCCCACGAAAGCGCCAGGCCCGGATGGCTTTCCAGCACACTTCTTCCAGCGCCATTGGGATGTCTGTGGTGAGGAGATTACTGCAGTAGTACTCAGGGTGCTAAATGGACAGGATGACCTGGCATGTATAAATAAGACTTTTATAGTCTTGATCCCGAAAGTGGCAGCGCCGACTGAATTGGGTCAATTCAGGCCCATTAGTCTATGCAATGTCATTTACAAGATCGCCTCGAAGGTCCTTGCAAACAGGCTGAAGGTGGTATTGCCGGATATTATTTCGGAGGAACAATCTGCTTTTGTTCCGGGGCGACTGATTACGGACAATATTATTACGGCTTATGAATGTTTACACTTCATGAAGCGTAATAAGGCGAAAAAACACCAGACGTGTGCCCTGAAGCTCGACATGAAAAAGGCATACGATCGGGTGGAGTGGATTTACCTCAAGGAAATTATGCACAAATTGGGGTTCCACGGGCATTGGGTGGAGATGGTCATGCGACTCGTGAGGTCAGTTTCTTTCTCGGTTTTATTTAATGGCTCTCCACTTGAAGAATTCCGACCTAGCCGTGGTCTACGGCAAGGGGATCCGATCTCACCGTACCTGTTCTTATTAGCAGCAGAGGGCCTCTCTGCCTCTTAAAATCTTTTCAATCATCTGGACTCAATGGAATTAAAGTGGCTCACTCCGCTCCGGATGTGAATCACCTGCTCTTTGCGGATGATAGCCTGTTGTTTATGAAAGCAAGCCCGGCAGGTGCGACAGAAGCGCAACATGTTCTGGATCTTTATTGTAGCGCTTCGGGTCAGCGAATTAATATGAGCAAGTCTTCTGTCTTTTTCAGCAAGGGGTGCCCTGAGGACACCAGACAAGAGATCAAGGATATTCTGCAAGTGCAGCAAGAAACCGTCAATGAGAAATATCTTGGTATGCCATCCGATGTTGGTCGCTCAACGAGTGGAGCTTTCAAGTATCTCAAGGATAGGGTCTGGAACTGAGTTCAGGGATGGATGGAGCAGACGCTCTCGGCAGGAGGTAAGGAGGTACTTATAAAGGCTGTTGCACAGGCAGTTCCTACCTACTCAATGTCCTGTTTCAAACTCCCTCGAGGCCTCTGCCTTCACCTGGAATCTATCATGAGGAAATTTTGGTGGGGAAGCAAGGCAGGCACTCGCAAAACTGCCTGGGTCTCCTGGAGCACAATGACGAGGCCCAAGTTTGATGGCGGTCTCGGTTTTCGTGATATGGAACTTTTCAATCTCGCCCTCCTTGCACGACAAGCATGGCGGATACTGCAGGAGCCAAATACTCTGAGTGCTAGATTGCTCAGAGCGGTCTATTTCCCTGGCGGTGATTTCCTAGAGGCGCCGGTCGGCAACCATCCTTCCCAGGTTTGGCGATCCATCGTGGAGGGGCGGGACATGCTGAAGCAAGGATTGATTCGCCGAATCGGGGATGGCACCACGACGCACGCATGGGACCAGAACTGGCTGCCGAGGTCCACACGTTTGCGCTCGACGGCATGTCCGCGTGATGATCCGCCGATCGCTGTAAGTGAGTTTATTAATTCTTCTACGATGTCCTGGAACCTGCTGAAACTTCAAGAGTTTTTCCTTCCAATGGATGTCGATGTTATCAAGTCCATCCCCCTCTCGATCAGAATTCAAGATGATTTTTGGGCATGGCACTTTGAGAAAAACGGCGTGTTCACGGTCAGATCGGCATACCGGTTGTTCGTCAACACAAAGAGTGTTCGGGAAGATTGGCTCGAGGGCCGATCGGGTAGCTCCAACTCTGAAGCCAATAGCCGGCATTGGACGACGCTCTGGAAAGTGAAGATCCCGTCAAAACTCCGAGTTTTTCTCTGGAGATTGGCTCAACATTCCTTACCCACCGGTGACCTGCTGGAGCATCAACACATGGCGGAGGACAGCAAGTGCGCTATCTGCGGTGAGGCTGACTCCTGGCGTCACTCGTTGATCTCTTGTTCGATGGCGAGATGTGTCTGGTCCCTCATCGACGAACACATCACGGAGCACATGGTAGCTACTGTTGAGCCATCAGCAAAGCAATGGCTGTTTGCAATGATGAGCTCGCTGAAGCACGATGAGTTCATCCAGATGGCGGTTACCCTGTGGGCTATCTGGCACGCTCGGAGGAAGGCGATCCATGAGAACACCTTCCAAAGTCCGTTGTCCACCTTTTCTTTTGTGGAGCGCTTCATCGAGGATATCTCGCCAGCCACCCCACCGGCGCCCGCGCCTCCAAGGGCAAGGCCGGCTGCGCCGTGATGGCTGGTTCCGCCGGCAGGTCTCATGAAAATCAATGTCGATGCGGCGGTGGCAAAGACGGTCAACCGAGGATCTGTCGCTGCGGTGGCGCGAGACGAAAGGGGCACATACCAGGGTGCTTTTGCTGTTACCTATGAAGGTATGTGTGATCCTGCCATCCTCGAAGCAATGGCGTGCCACGAAGCACTGTCTTTGGCAGCGGATCTCGGAGTTCAACGCCTTTGGGTGGGTTCCGATTGCTTGGAGGTGGTGAATGCTATTAATGGCATGAACCTTGGGCCATTTTCTCAAATTACTGGCGAGTGTCTAAGTCTTTTTCTATTTGTACTTTTCGATGAAAGTAGGAGCTCCAATGTGGATGCTCATAATCTAACTAGAGGATCTTCCTCCCTTGAGTCTGGGCGTCATGTGTGGTTTGGCCGGCCACAGGACGGGATTACTATACCTGTCCAGGTTACTCCTTGAATAAAGCAAGTTCTGTCCCAAAAAAAAAAGAAGCTAAAATCAAACTACCCCTAAAAAAAAGAAGCTAAAATCAAACAGTTTCTCAAAAAAAAGAAGGAGCTAAAATCAAACAGATACAAATGGTAACATTTGCACCAAAAAAATCAAAGAGGATAGCACCAAACACGATACAGTGCAGAAGGTGATGCAAAGCAGGTAACAAAAGTAAATGGGAGCGATGCACAAAAATGCGCTGACAACAGACGAGCAAGTTGTATTAATAGATCAGCAGCAGCAAAGCCATATATTGTTAACAGATACCGCGAAATCCGACTTCAAAATATTCAGAAGCATCTTGCAACATTAGAAACTGGTACGAAACCCACCGGACTCCACCGGCTCGGTCAAGCCACTATGGGGCAAAACCCTGCTGCAACCCAAATATTCGAACTACAGGACCTAACCCAAATATTCGAACTACAGGACCTAACAGTGCAGAACATCTGACGAGAACGTCGGCAAGGAACGTATCTTACAAGACCCAGCAAGCCAGGGGCCAAAACACCATCCTAGAACAGACAAGCGAGCAGGACGACGATCACCCATCACAGCTGACGAACTGGCTCTCCTTTGTCTTCTCGGCAGCTCCACCATCTCTCGCATCAGCCCAGCTGTCCCATCCTTCATGTCCTTCTGCATCGATTGCTTTTGGAGCACAACAACAAAAAATACCGCTTCAGGACGGTGGATATATAACTTCTCAAAGCAGATGGCATTGCGAGTTCTCATGTCAATTCATCACATGACATGCCAAGCAGACAAATTAAAACATGAGAAAACCAACAAACCCTAGCAACAAAAGTAATATTTGGTATTCAGTTTTAAATAAATGGAGCCCCGATTAGAGGCAAGAAAAACAGGCTAAGTGAGTTTCCCATTTGACATCTGATTTTACAATATATTTTTAATTCGACATTTGATTTGACATAACCCAAGAATGAAGACAGATGCATTGATTGCTAACATAAAAAACAACAACTATAAGTTTGTCTATCTAGCAAAGGGAAACGGTTAACTATGCTTAAGCTGCTAGCTACTTAAAGAGCAGAATAAAATATTCGAGCAACCATCTAAGGAACATAACTGGATTGGATTACTCCTACATAATAGGGACTAAGGATGAGCAATCACCTGATGCATAAAAACTTGTGAAAGGATGGTAGCACATGACATCATGGGTTTCATGAAGTCTCTTGGATTGCACTCACTTAAGCTGAAACATGTAGACATTGGAGTCCACATATATAAAAATGGCATCGGTATCCTCGGCGTATCCCAGTATAGTTTCCCTCCCTCTCGCCCGAAACCCAAGCTGAGGAGGAAGCCCAATAATACTATGCATGTCAACAGTCATGCGCACCAACCATGTGGCAACACCGTGGTAATTGACCTTCCTTTGCCAAATTTGGATGTTAGGGTAAGAAAATTTTACCACGCCAACAGCACCATCCTCAGCCTGGATTATCCAACGGCTGCAATCAGAGAAATCATCTGTATCGGGAGGCCCCGTGATCACAGATAGGCTCTGTCCATCCAACTCAAACTCAAGCAAAACATCGGTCTTATAAAACCAATAAAGAGCATTAGTGCATTACCAATAGGATTTTTTGCGGGGTGGCCCCCTGGCTCGCGGTTTTGTCAAAAATGTCTCCCTCCAATAACTATTGACAAAACTAGCCTGGCGGAAAGCACACAAAGCGACACGTGGCTTTTCCGCCAACAGTGTTTTGTGCATTTGACTTTGTGTGCTGAGAAGCGCTTCTGCCCCCCTTCCGCCGATCCCAAAGGCAGAAAGGTCTTTCCGCCAATGCCATTGGAAGAAAGGCCACGTGTCGTTTTATGTGTTTTCCGGCAAACCATTTTTGCCATTTCGTTCGGAAGGCCCCATTTCTATCAAAAACGTCCGCCATGGGGCCAATTGAGAAAAAAATTCTTACTAACAAAGGTACCAGGATAGACATCAGTATAATAGAAGAAATGGATCCGCTGGCCATATGCCCGTCTCTGAAGAGTAAACACACGCGAGGGGTCGATGTTTATCATCTTTTGGCATGGACACCAGGACCACCTTAAAGGGGCTCGAGTGACAGCTGCCGTGCACATGGCCATGGTCGCCTTGATGGGATCATACACAACGACATCTTTACACATCACGCATTTGACGAGACTGTGGCGGCACACGAGCACGTCGTTGTCGTGGCAGTTGCTGCAGCTGCGAAGGGAGAACCGCTCGGGAGGTATGCGGTCGGGTGTGTTCAGCATGGGGTTGAAGACGATCATGCCATCGTCCTTGAAGACTCCGAGGAGGGGCGGCTTCCCGTGGTGGGCGCAGAAGCATCGGTGGAACTTGGGGTCCGTGACGAGCCGTCGCCACCGCTTGCATACGGCGGAGGCACACGGCAGGGAGGATGGCTGCGGCGGGAGGCGGAGGAAGATCTCACTGAGGAGGTCGTCGTCGTCCGGGGTAGCGAGGCAGGCACCGCCCGCGAGCTGCCGCCACCCTCACTCTCACTCATGTGGACTGGGGAGGGGAGTGGGGAATGGACCTGGATTCAGTGAAGTTACAGAGCATGGTAATAATCCTTCCCTCCGTATTCGGAAAAATCCTAGAGAAAGCAGCACCTGGACCAGCCGAACTACACCTGCAAATGGCATAGGTCCATCTTGACCGATCCGCCTTATTCGGATACTGATGTTCCGACAGGCAGTTACCATCTGCAACACATTGTTGAGTTTCAGCATAATTCAAACAATATACAGCAGCAAAACAGCATGTGAAGTACTGCCCGGCAGATCGGCACAAAATGTGGTGATAATAAATGAGCTGGTTGTATAGAAAAAGAGATCAGCAGCATGTACTCCCTCCGTTCCATGTCAAGTGATTCAAATTTGTCTAAATGGACGTTTCAGCACTTAATACGAGACGGAGGTAGTAGTAAAAAAGCAAAATAAGGCGGAAATAAAATTGAAACATTACTATGAGAAATTAGAACTCTGGTTTCGGTATCCAAGTACATCCTGATCCGTAAGAAACTTAGCTAGACTAAAGTACACACACTTAGCAAGTCTTTTTTTTTTCAGATAACAGATATGCCAACTGCCGACCATATTGATGAAATGTGACAAACTCAAAGAGAACTCCCGCAGCATTTCCTTCACCTAGAGAAAACAAAATCGTCAATCAGTTAGTAGAGATCTCCAGTTAGTGACCTGATAGAGATACAGACAGAACCTAGTAGTAGGCTAGTAGCAACCTATACAACACAGAGAAGAACATTATGTGTGTCCAAAGCCATGGTCAGCTCGGCAATATACAGAGGAGCTCTGTAACAGATATCATACTTCTAGGAATGCTGTGACTGCTATTTGTAAATAACAAAATGGACTACTAATACATGGCTTTCAGCTTATAGATTCTGCGGGTTTAGGGTTACAGATTCCAAAAAAAGAGAGCCATTTTAACTTGGCATAAACCCTGATTTTAGTTGTTGTCTTGTCTGCGTTACTCAGGTGTGAGTCCCCTACAGCTGAATGGAAAGTAGTGAGCGGGTGCACGCTAACCATGTTGGCAGCTGGATATTTACCCTACAAAACATCAAACAATCCAAACCTCACAAACTATGTTCAGATTGTATTCTTACCGGTCAAACGATGTCAGCACATTAGCACATCAAACCAGACAGCCATCTTATGCATGATCCAACATTTCAGATCCATCACATCCACCAGCATTCGCTATGCCTAGAAGCATAAGAAGTCAAGTAATTAATGGATATTCCAAGGAAAACACAAATGGATACGAGAAAGGAAGCAGTGGCTTGGTTACCGACAACATAACCTGATAAAACAACTTACTTTTAATAAATATACTTTATAGCTCACTTTTGTAGATGCTTTCTAGCTGTTGACAAATGGAAAGAATGCAATCCTAAAAACAGTATACTTAGCTACTCCCTCCGTCCGCAAAAGACCGTACGTTTGGCTCCACCGTTTTTCCGCAAAAGACTGTACGTTTGGCTCCCAGTCCCAGCGGTCAATTTTGCGTTTAGCCCCCCGGTTGCACCCTCAATTTCAGCCCAGCGGAGACCCCAATCCTCTTCTCTCCACCGAGTTCTCTCCCCCTGATACAATCCTTTCCACCGAATACTCCAACCCCCAATACCGTCGATCCGGCCTCCAATCCAACACCGTGGCTCTCATCCCCACCCATGGAGGCCGATCCATATAAGCTGCTGGGAGCCCCTCGTCACACCACAGCCATGGCGGACGGAGGAGGAGCACGCGGAGGAGCCGGCGGCGCAACACGCAGCTGCGGAGGATCTGGAGGTGGCCCCGTCCGTGCTCGTGTAGCCAGGTTCTGGTTGATTCCGTCCTTTCTTCCCTGCCGGCAGCAGCGGCGTGGTAGCGGGGCCAAGATTGTAGACCTGGACGACGACGAGGAAGCCAGTACCCAATGGGGGGCAGGGCAGTGCTGTACCCGACGCTGGGCAAGACGGTGTTGGGCAGGCTGGCGCTGGTCATTGTGTATTTTTTGCCTTAATAATTGTTGTGGCATGCGCAGTAGAGTTGTCATGAACTAGTTGCCTTAGTCATGGGATAATGGTTTTAGGGCCTGTACGAGGTGACCTTGGACCCAAGAGTCACGACGGCGCCATGAAAGGCAGACACACCTCAAGGCACGGAGGAGGTATAACTAGATTGATTTAGTCTTGCTTGCCTCATAACGATTCAACAGAGCAAGCGGCAAGGCGAGTCAGAGCCGGCGAGGGTGAGTCAGGTCCGAGCCGAAGACGGCGAGGCCTAGATCGAGCCGCGGCGGCGGCGACACGGCAGGCCGCGTCGATGACAGCGAAAGCGAGGAGGTGATGGTGGTGAAGAGGTAAGTCCCGACGACCTTTCTTAGAGTTAGGGGGCGGGGGTTGGCCGGCGCCGGATAAGACCACCGGATCCCGAGCTTAGAGGATGGCGGGGGCGGCGGCGAACCGGCGGTGGTGGCGGTTGGAGAGGGCGGTGCGGCGAGGCGGCGCAGTAGCGCGCCGGCCGCAGACGGCGGCAGACATCCAGTTGGGCCAGGGCCGGGCGGCGGTGAGTCACCTGGTCGGAATTCGTCCGCGCCGGGCGGTCGTCCGCCAATCAGTCTTCCCCTTTAGAAGATACTAATGTGATATGTCTCTTATTTGGATACCTAGGACTGCGCCCGTGACAAGAGTAGTAAATGTTGTTTGAATCGAAGCATCAGCTTAATGGAGGGGAGGAGGGAGGTTTCTACAAATTGCTTAATTTTCTTGGAAAACCCAAACATCTTTTACAGAAGGAGGGAGTATCTCATAATGAAGGTTTCAGCAGAGAAGAAAAAAAAACAGCGCTTACAATTTTTCTCATGTAAATTCATCACATGTCATGCCAGGCAGACAAAAATAAAACATGCTAAAACTAACAAACTCTAGCAACAAAAGTAATCTTTGGTATTCAGTTTTAAGTAAATGGAGCCTGATTAGAGACAAGAAATGCAATTTCTTTTGGTGTGCTACAAATGTACTAGTCACTCGGTGGAGGGTCTTCAAGAACTGACAAAGAAAACAATTATTTCAAAAGGTATGGATTCAGTCAAAGTTGCTGCCAAGAAATAGTAAGATTAAATAGATAGTACTCGATAAAAAAATATCAAGCTTTGACATTCCAAACAGTCTAACTCAGTTTCTCATTTGACAATATTTTACTAATTGACATTTGATTTTTTCCCCTCGAGAAAACGCAAAAACATTGCGTCTCGTTGTATTGAAATGGTGGAAGAGTATTTACAGGCCCAGAGATACCAAGTACAAACACACTCGAGACACAATTAGTGCACATCCTAGGATTTGACATTTGATTCGGCATTGCCCAATAAGGAAGATAGCTGCGTTGATTGATGACTCCAAAAACAAAACAGATATACGTTTGTCTATCTAACAAAGGGAAACCGCTAGCTATGCTTAAGTTGCTAGCGACTTAAAGAGCAGAATAAAATGTTCGAGCACCGACGTAAGGAACATAACTGGACTGGGTTACTCCTACCATATAGGGAGTAGGGATGAGCAATCACCTGGTGTATAAAAGCTTGTGAAAGGATAGCAGTAAACGATATATTCAATTCGATGTAGTCTCTTGAATTGCATTGACTTAAGTTGAACCATGTAGAAGTTGGAGTCAATACATATAAAAATGACATCGATATCCTCAACATATCCCAGTATATATCCTCCGACCCATCCCTCAATCTGAGGATGAAGCCCAATAATATTATGCATATCAACACTCTTGCGCAGCAACCAGGTGGCAACACCATGACAATTGACCTTCCTCTGCCATATTTGGATGCTAGGGTAATAAAATATGACCAAGCAAACATCACCTTCTTCAGCCTGGATTATCTGAATTCCGTCATTGGGTAAATCATCTATAGTGGGAGGCCCCGTGATCACAGACAGGCTCTCTCCATCCAAATCAAACTCAAGTATACCATTGCTCGAATCCAACCAATAAAGGGCATTACCAACAAGGGTACTAGGAAAGCCAGAATCATCTAGCATACATGGTGCCGCTGTTGAGATGAGATTGCCCCATATACCAGTCTCCGAAGAGTAAACGCAGGCGAGGGGTCGATTATCAAGGGAAATGGACACCAGGACCACCTTAAAGGGGCTCGAGTGGCAGCCGCCGTGCACATGGCCGTGGTCGCTGGCGGCACATAACACCGCCCCGTTGAGAGAGATAGAGCCCGTCTGCAACTCCAGTGGAACGGCCACGTGACGCTGCTCGCCGGAGATGGGTTCGCACACAGCGACCTCTTTCCGCGACCGGCATTTGACGAGGACGAGACCGTGGCGGCACCCGAGCACATAGTTCTCGCGGTGGCGGCGGCTGTAGCTGCGAAGGGAGAAGCGCTCAGGTGGGATGCGGTCGGGAGGGTCCAGGACGGGGTTGAACACGATGCTATCATCTTCGCCGAGCCCGAAGTAGCCGAGGAGTAGCGGCTTCCGGTGGTGGGCTCGGAAGCAATTGAGAAACTTGGGGTCGGTGGCGAGCCGTCGCCACCGCTTGCAGACGGCGGAGGCGCGCACGAGGGAGGATGGCTGCGGCGGGAGGCGGAGGAGGATCTCACGGAGGAGGTCCTCGTCGTCCGGCAGGGAGGCAGGCGCCGCCGGCGAGCTGCCGCGGCGGCGCGTTCCGCCGCCCTCCTCAGTCATGTGGTGATGTGGATTTGGGGGAAAGAGACGCTAGCTTCTTTTTTTGAGCAGAAGACGCTAGCTATTTTTCTGATTTTGTTCACGAATAGTATTGGGCATTTGGGCCTGGGCCTGGGCCGAGGAGGAGTGGCCTGCGTCATTAGAGCCCAAATGATTGCTCGCCGTCGTCGCCTACCGATGCCTCGGCGCGCCACCGCCGCCCGCCCCTCCTCTTCCTCCGCATCTCAAGCCAGGCGGCGGTCCGAGCCGATTGAGAAGCGGCGACGGTCCGTGGAAGGATGTTGTCAGGAAGGGACGAGCCGCGGGCTCGGTGTTCATCTCATCTCTGGATTATCCGCGTGCTGCGAGGGCGAAGAATGGGTATCTTTTTCCCCATCAGATTCGTCAGACTACGGAGTTCAAACAAGTATCCAGGTAAGAATTTCTCCACCCGAACAGTACTTCTGTGTGCTAATACCATCACAAATATCTGCACAATGTACCTTTGGTTACTTCTCGCCGCCGTAACTATTGGATCCACCGGCATTGTTGTTCTTCCTATTGCACACACACAAAAAAAAGTTGCCATCAGTTAGCAATCTTTTTAGATGAAGCAGAGGATCTCCTCCGGCCGTCGATCGATGCACACAGATTTGATAGTGGAATTAAAATGTTTATAATACTGCAACCCGGCCGTTTGGCAGGGGCATGGATAGGTTATCTGGGGCGGTTGAGAAGGAGTAAACCTTACCTATTTGTGTGGCATTTTACAGTCCTGTGTTTGCCTTGTTACATGGCTATCTGTTTGTACATCAATACACATGTGCCTGAGGAACCCAGTTGTAATTCCAAATAATTTAAAAGGCAATTGAGGTTACTTCTAAACCGGTGTTTACCAGCGCCCCGAACTACCTATTTGCTTTGAAGCCGTGCATCTCTCTGCTGTAACCTGTGGTGGACGTAGGAGCATTTTTTTCAACTCTAAATATTAAGAACAGCTTTCTGCCACAAAAACACACCTGAACAAAATAGTAAATATGATTTCTACCTCTGTTGTAGATTATAAAAAGGTTTTCACTGTGGTGACATCCTTGCAAGTAAAATTAACTCGAGATAAAGGACAATGTCTTCTATTTACATAGGAAAATCTCTGCTAATATCTAATTAGATATGTTTTGGGGCTTGTCTCAGATCATCTGGGACCAGATACATCTGAGGCTAGTGGTGGAGCTGAGGCGCTCGTACTTCCAGGAATACCAAAGTTTGCCGGAAATGTTACCACAAAGTTATGATCCATGTTGGTCTCTGCATCCATGGTACCTTCCAAGACTTTGACGACCTCACACATTTTGGGCCTTCTTTTGCAATCAATCTGCAGACACCACATCGCGAGCTTCATCATCTGAATTGCTTCTTGCTTGTGTACTTGCATGTTGTTACTGTGGTCATCAATCAAATCTACCAACTGATCACTCTTCACCTTTTCGTCCAGTAGGGTAATAAGATGGATGCTCTCTTCCGGCTGGGAAGTGTCGATGTTCTTTCTTCCACTGATGATTTCCATGACCACTACGCCAAAGCTGTAGACATCAGCCTTTTCCGTGATTTGTGATGTCAACCATTCAGGAGCTAAATATCCAGGTGTGCCTCTCATTTTAGTAACCACTTGGCTCATATCTCGATCAATGAGCTTGCATAGTCCAAAATCTGAAAGTTTTGCATTGAAGTTATCGTCTAAGAGGATATTTTGTGGTTTGACATCCAAATGAGCAATTCTTTTTGTGCAATCCTCATGAAGATAAGAGAGAACCTTAGCTATGTGAGTAATAATCTTGTAACGCATGTTCCAATCCAGAGGAGGAGCATTATCGTCATCTCGGCAATAGATCCACCTGTCCAAGGATCCTTTGGGCATATACTCATATACCAAGAGCCTATGGGATTTTTCTGCACAGAAACCGATCAACCTTACCAGATTTATATGATGGATGCTGCCAATTGTCTGAACCTCTGCCGAAAATTCCCTTTTACCCTGACCAGCTAGATCCAAACGTTTAACTGCAATTGTTTCCTCACCAAATTGTCCCTTGAAAACAGACCCAAAACCTCCTTCCCCAAGCTTGTCTTTGAATTTCTCTGTTGCTACTTTTAGCTGTTGGAATGTGAACCTCATTGGCATTCCTTGTAGATCCCCAAACTCTTCCTCCATCTCCTGTTCTCGTTGTGTTCTTCGTTGGCATATGTAGAAAATGGTTATGGACAGCATGGTGAGCAAAAGAAAGCCGCCTTCAGTAGGTAAAATCACAACAACTCTGTTTATGGTTATGGGTTTTGTCCTTCTTGGCCCAACAGTTGCAGGCGGAACTGCTAGATTGATCAGGGGACAGAAGACGATCTGGTAGTTGGTTGGTTCCCGTCGGGCAAGTGAACATGGCAGAATCAGTCAGGAGGCTGTAAGCCTCCGGGCACATCCGCTTAAAGAAGCCTGAGTAGGTGCAATTTCTTGAAGACCTGTTCCCGGTGCACAAGTTATTGCAGCCCCCCGGCGCCTTCATCTCGCTCGGGCACTGCGACGTGATGTTCGTTGCGCAGCGCGGTCCCTTGCTGCACCCTTGCTCTCCCTTCACCGGCACTGGCAGGAACTCCATGGGCACGTTGAAGCCATCAATGACAGAGATGTCAAAGTAGTCACTCGTTTGGCCAATTCCAATTGTTAACTCGGCCAGTGTGACTGGCGGCTGGCCAAAGGCTGTGCAGGAGAGCACGCCACCGCAGCCACCTGTTTGGCATGAGCCGTTCCCGGTGCCGTCGAACGAGCAGCCTGTGCGTGCCCAGATGCGACCGCTCATGGTGCCAGCGGGCACGTCCAGCGACCACACCTGCCCTGGGTCGAGCCGCCTGCCGCCGCCCACCGGCACAGCGGCTGGCCACACGTTGTACGGGCATGGGTTGACAATGGTGAATGTGATGGCCTCGTTTCCAGCAACGAGGAGTAGTAGGAGGAGAGCGCAAGAGTTGTTCACCACTACCATGTTTTCCGTGGTTTGCTCTCACTTGTTAGCATTTGATGAGTTAAACCCATGACTTTGGCAGGTGAGTCGGTGACAGGGCAGAAAGAACCAATACTAGCAAGGGAAAGGGCCAAAGAATTTCTCGAAGATGCACGCCATAAATTATTCAGCTGTCAACATTCAACAACCTAGCATGCTGGAGTCAACTATGGGGCCAAAGTTTCTCTCGCTTTCGTAACTTTGTCATCTGCGTGCAAACGAGGGTGGTGAAAAGCCTCCTCATCTTTGTCAGCTTCTCCTGCTTTCCTTGTACACTTGAGGTTGACATCTCTTTTCCTATCCTTTTATGTGTTATCCTCTCCAATCTCTCTATAACCCGTTATAATCCTCTGTACTGAAAACTGAATTGACTTATAATTTTTCAATACATGGGGGGAGCTATATATATAGTACGGAGTAGGTTACAAGCATGTATAGTTCTGTTATTTTTAGGGAAGCATGTATTGTTTTCATGGGAGGGATATATAAAAGGAGATTTTCTTGACTTGCATCAACATACACATTATAGACCCTTTCTCTTCGTCTATTTCAAAAGGCTGTGAAAAAAATTCTGAAAAAAAATGGTTGTTCATCAGGACGTAAACATGCAACATTTGATGCAAAATTATGACCATACAAGCCCTGTACAAAACAACAAATTATTACTACAAGACTTGAATAGTGAATATACGTAGTTGTAATTGTCAACAGAAATTCTGCTTTGCCTTGGAGATGCCTAACTTGCTGGGCCGCTGTTCGCTCCAATTACGCTTCTGTGCCTTCCCACCTCTCGACGGAGCTCCGGCGACGGCAGCTGCCCAAGGCTTCCGGTCGCCAGACACTTCTGTGGCACGCCGCCACTGTCCTTTCTTTGCAGTTCTGTTTCTCTCAGCCGCTCTTGTCTGCAGCGAGTCCCCTTGGGGGCACCTCACTGCCGTCTTTGACCTCCTCCGCATCCAGAAGGTGAACCATCCTCTTCACTCTCTTTTGACTTTTGAGTGATGGTGGCTAGTCGGGTACACCATGTCAAGGATGGAAACAGGCCACACTAGTGATGATGCATCGTAAAACAGCAACTCCTGACACACCTTTAGCTGATGCCATAGGCTTTACTATAGGAATGCTAATTGAGCTGAAAATCAAGCGGATGTGCACTAGGCATTACTGCAGCATACCAAGTCTCAAACATTTTCAGAATCAGTGTACTAATATTTTTTGCTAAATGTGCAGCATAGGGTGTCCCGGATATGAACATATGGCTTAGGAGGCACCCCTAGACTCTGAAAGCTTCCTGTTAACACCACTTTGGCCATATATGGGTGATCAACTTATCATCCCATTCTCTTCTTCAGCCATGTCACCTGTCGATTCCAGTTCTGGCATCGTGATTGTTATTTTGTATATCATCTCTGGAATATAAACTTCGGTTTGATCTTAATCTGTGGATCTGACTCCTCCTCCTCACCATTTCCAGCACCTCCTTCTTGTAGGATATTGTCCCAAAGCTCCAGAGTATGGTTCCGGTGCAATGTGGCTCACTGTTCCTTTAGCTGGAGTCAGTGTGGCGATGCTCTGATCCCTTGCACACAGCATTGCAAGCCCAAAGGCCTAATTCCCTGGACTGATATTATTAAAATATCCTCTAGCAGGGTCAATGGAACAAAGATTGGCTATCAACTATGAAAAGTAGGTTATCTGGAGTTGAAAGAACAGTAGTTACAAATATATGTAGCATTTTATAGTTTTGTTGCTATGAATTGATATAGATCCGAGGCATTTTTTGACCTTCGAAACCTTAATTTACATCACTACCTGTGTCATACTATCCTGGTAGAAATTATATAGAACCCAAAGCACTTGTGGTTACTAATTCATTTTCATTTGTTAGACCCTCAAACTTCCAGATTACTTCTTCACATTCCGTTTCCTGCTTTATTGAAGCAAGCAGCATTTTGAAGCATGCTGTTAGTTTCAATTACAATAACCAGAAACAGATTTGCGTTAAAGAGAGAAACTGAACAAAGTAAGGAACACAATGATATCTTTCCCTATTAAAACTAGGCATGCTTGCATAACTTGTCTTTTTCTTCTTATGAAAATACAAAACAACTGTAATGTTCCTAAAGAGCTCTTCATCTGTTTAGATCAAAGGACACGTTGAGATATTCTACACACCAAAAAAAAAACTCAACATGAAGGGCTTTAGATTGTAGTAATTTGAGAAAATACAACAACCATGGCCTTTGTATTACATAAGACACTCTCCTGAACAAATCTAATTCTATCCTGTCAGGATTCTCTCAGTTCACCTTGGACCTGACACATCTGAGGCTAGAGGTGGAGCTGAGGAGGTCATATTTCCAGCAATACCAAAATTCACTTGATTTGTAGCAACAAAGCTGTGCTCTATGTTGGTCTCTGCATTCTTGGTACCTTCCAAGACTTTGACGACCTAAGACATTTGAGGCCTTCTTTTGCAATCAATCTGCAGACACCACATTGCGAGCTTTATCATCTCAATTACTTCATGCTCATGTTCTTGCATGTCATTACTGTTCTTGTCAATCAAATCTTCCAAGTGATTACTCTTCACCTTTTCTTCCAACTTGGAAATAAGATGCAGACTCTCTTCAGATCGGGAAGTATCGAGGTTCTTTCTTCCACTGATGATTTCCATGACCACAACACCAAAGCTATAGACATCGGCCTTTTCCGTGATCTGTGATGTCAACCATTCAGGAGCTAAATAGCCAGGTGTGCCTCTCATTCTAGTAACTACTTGACTCGTATCCCTATCAATTAGTTTGCAGAGTCCAAAATCAGAAAGCTTAGCATTGAAGTTTTCATCTAAGAGGATATTTTGTGGTTTGACATCCAAATGAGCAATTCTCTTCATGCACTCCTCATGAAGATAAGAGAGGCCCTTAGCTATGTTAGCAATAATCTTGCATCGCATCCTCCATTCCAGAGGAGGAGCACTGTTGTCGTGTCGATAATAGATCCAGTTGTCCAAAGATCCTTTGGGCATATACTCATAAACCAAGAGCCTATGAGATTTCTCTGCACAGAAACCTATCAGCCTCACTAGATTGATATGGTGGATGCTGCCGATTGTCTGGACCTCTGCCAGAAATTCTCGTTTTCCCTGACCGGCTCGATCCAAACGTTTCACTGCAATTGTTTCGTCACCAAGCTGTCCCTTGAAAACAGACCCAAATCCTCCTTCCCCGAGCTTGTCTCTGAATTTCTCGGTTGCTACTTCTAACTGTTGAAACGTGAACCTCATTGGTGTTCCTTGTAGGTTTCCAAAATCTTCCACTTCTTCCTCCATCTTCTGGTGCCGTCGTGTTATTTGTCTACGCACGATGAAAATGATGAAAGCTACAAGGAAAATGAAACCAACTCCGGAGCCTATCATTAAAATAATGATGCCATTGGATGGGGATCTCTTGCTTTTTGTCGTGACAATGGGTGCAGGAGGATTTGGTGGAGAGGACGTAAGATCGATCGGGGGACAGAAGACGACCTGGTAGTTGGTACCTGTCGGGCAAGTGAATGTACTGCTTGAGCTATCCATGGAGTAGCTATACGCATCTGGGCACATCCGCACGAATACCAGCGAGTATGTTGTGGGTTCACAATTGCTCGCATTGGTGCAGCAGTATTTGTCCTGCTTGAACACCGTGCAGGCGTTGTTGCAGCCTCCCGGAGCCTGAAGCTGGCTTGGGCACTGCGAAGTGATGTTGGCTGCGCAGCGTGGCCCCTTGCTGCATCCTGACGCTCCCTTGGTTGGCACTGGCAGGAAGCCCATGAGCACATTGAAGCCGTTGACGAGAGAAATGTCGAAGAAATCTGCACTATTGAAGCTTCCGATCGTATACTCAGCGAGCGTGGTAGGCGGCTGACCATTGCCCTTGCAGGAGAGCAAGCCATCGCAGTCCCCCGTCTGGCATGACCCGTTGCCTTTGCTATCGAAAAAGCAGCTTGTGCGTGGCCAAATGCGCTGCGAGGAACCTGTGCCATCGTTGGGTACTTGCAGTATCCAGGACTTCCCTGGGTCGAGCTGAATGCCGCCGCCTATCGGCACAGCGGCTGGCCACACCGTGAAGGAGCACCGGTTGGTGATGTTCACGGTGGTGGCCTTGCCGGTGGCGATGAGCAGGAGGAGAGGCAGGAGGTGGAGTGCCCAAGAGGTGCTCACTGCTGCCATTTGTGTGTATGATTTGCTTGCATTGGTTAACCTGGAGCTCTTGTGGCAGCTGACACAGCGCGAGAGCAGGAGAAGAACTGATACACGGTGCTTAGAGAGAGAGATACAAGACAGGGACAAGGCCTGTGCGTGGGAATTTTCCCAGAAGTTTCAAAGATGTGCGTGTTGAATTGTTCAACGGTCAACAAACAACAGCTCAACAATCGTGTAGAAAAAGAACTGTCTGATAGAGATGGACTTGCTTACAGGACCTGTTTACTTCCTGTCGTAATGTAAACCTTGCTGCTAGATTATTACTCCCTCTATTCCTAAATACAAGACTCTAGTTTGTCCTAATTTAAAGTTATAGATGTTGGCAGATTTTCTATAAATTTGGTCAAACTTTTAAAAGTTTGACTTAGGACAAATGTACAACATCTTATATTTATCTTTAGGAATGGAGAGTACTATATTGCTTATATTCATTAATCCTTGCTCTGTTGCTCCATCCATGACAGCCAGTCACATCTGCATTCTGGAGTCTGCAGCAAACGTCGACGCAAAGACTTTGGTCTGCAGCTAGTCAGCTGCAGCTGCGCGTGGAAAGGTCCACGATTACGTATTGCACATCTTACGTTTATTTTACCAGAACACGTATTTTGATCTTCCTATAGTATAGAACAAGCGCTGGACGGAGACGTACTGTCTCCGGCTTGGACTCTGGTTCCATTTGAGTTGAGTTTTGTTCCATCTGACCTGACCGGAGTCGGATTTGGACGCCGCCTCAGACTCTTCGAACAAAGGCCGGCTCGAGAGATCACAGAGCCCGATGACCTCGACCGGCTCGACGACGAGGTCGCCACTACTGCCCCCGACCCCGAGGATGGCTCATTGTCAGCTGGGCCAGTCCAACCACACCTGGAAATGGCATAGGTCAAGCTTGACCGATCTGCCATATTCAGATATTGACGTTATGACCGGTAGTTACCACTTGCAACACATTCCTGACTTTCAGCAGGAAGTAAACAAGACAGCAATTGAGGTGACAAAAGCAAGTAGCAAAACAACATGCGAAGAACTGCCAGGAAAAGCGGAACAAAAAATTTGATGATAGTAAATAAACTGGTTGTATAAAAAAGATCAGCAGCACAACCACATGTAGAAGAAAAGAAAGATACGGCGGCAAGCAACTTGAAATATTACTAGGGGAAGTTATAACTCCCTTGTTTAGATATTCAAGTACATTCTGATACATAAGAAACTTAGCTAAACTAAGGTACACACTTAGCAAGTCTCTTTTTCCAGATAACATATAAACACTGCTGAGTCCCGACCAAATTGATGAAATATGACAAACTCAAAGAGAACTCCCGGAGCCTTTCCTTCACCTAGAGAAAACAAAATCACCAAACGGTTAGCAGCCTCATAGAGATAGACAGAACCTAGTAGTAGAAGCAACCTATGCAACATAAAGAAGAACTCTAACACATTTCATATCCCAGGTTACATCTCCTAGGAATAACGATGACACTAAAATAAATTGTCAAAGCCCTTTTGAGTTTAGACATTGAGATTTGTTACGGAGGGGGAGTTGAATCATGAATGGTGTGGCTAATTTTTTTGTTAATAACAAAATGGACTACTGATATATTGTTTTCAGCTGATAGATTCTGAAAAAGCTAAATCAAGGGAAAACTCTCATCTGGATGTCATTTACGATTCAAAAAAAGAGCCATTTTACCTTGGTATCAACCTTAATTTTAATTTTTGTCTATGTCACTCACGTGTGAATCCCTATAGCCGAATGGAAAGTAGTCTCTGGGTGCACGCTAACCATGTTGGCAGCTGGATATTTCCCATACAAAATATCAAACAGTCCAAACTCTATCAACTATATTCAGATGGTATTCTTACCAGTCGAACCATTTCAGCACATTAGCAAATCAAACCAGACAGACATCCTATGCATCATCCAACATTTCAGCTCCATCACATCTAGCAGCATTGGCTATGCCTAGAAGCATAAGATGTCAAGCAATTAATGCAAATTCCAAGAAAAACACAAATAGATAAGAGAAAGGCAGCAGTGGTCAGTTATCGACAAATATAACTTGAGAAAAACAACTCACTTTTTACTAGATGCTTTACAGCTCACATTTTATAGATGCCTTATACCTCAATGAAACTAGCCACAGACAAACAAAATCATATGTTCTGTTCTAAAATGCAATGAATGTAATCCTGAAAACAGTCTACTTAACTACCTCACAGTGAAGGTTTTAACACATAAGGGGAAAAAAGTGTTTAAAAATTTTCTCAGCTAAATTTATCACTTGTCATGCCAAGTACACAAAATTAAAACTTGCAAAAGCTAACAAACTCTAGCAACAAAAATAATCTTTTGCACTATTTTTCAAATAAATGGAGTCTGATTGGAGACAAGAAATGCAATTTATTTTTGTGTGCTACAGATATACTAGCCACTTGGTGAGGGTCTTCAACAAGTGACAGAGAGAACAATTATTTCAGACCGTATTGATCCAACCAAAGTTGTTGTTGGGTTAAGAAAAATAGCAAGATTAAACAGATAAAATTACCTGATAAAAGAATATAACTACCTTTGACATCTGATTTTCAAAACAGGTTAACTGAGTTTCTCATTTGACATATGATTTTACAATGGTTTGTTAATTTGACGCCCAAGAATGAAGACAGCTGCATTGATTGATAACATAAAAAACAGAACAGTTATATGTTTGTCTATCTAGCAAAGGGAAACAACTAAATATGCTTAAGTTGCTAGATTCTAAGAAGCAAAATAAAATGCTCGAGCAAGCATGTGTGAAACATGACTGGATTGGATTACTCTGCAATTAGGAGTAAGGATGACTAGTCACCTGGTGTATAAAAACTTGTAAAAGGATGGTAGTTAGCCAATCATTGTCAGCAATATCCAATTGATGGTCAACCATATCATGAAGTCTCTTCGATTGCATTGACTTAAGTTGAACCATGTAGACATTGGAGTCAACACATATAAAAATGGCATCGCTATCCTCAGCATATCCCATTATAGTTCCAATGTCCCATTCATCAAGCTGAGGAGGAAGCCCAAGAATACTATGCATGTCAACAGTCTTGTGCACCAACCAGGTGGCAACACCATGGCAATTGACCTTCCTATGCCAAATTTTGATGCTATGGTAATAAAATATGACCAAGCCAATATCGCCATCCTCAACCTGGATTATTTGGCGGCTACCATAGTAAAAATCATTTCCAATGTCAGGCTCCGTGATCAAAGATAGGCTCTGCACATCCAAATCAAACTCAAGTATACCAGGGTCACCACTGTTGAACTGCAACCAATAAAGGGCATTACCAACAAGGGTAGCAGGAGAGCCAGGATCATAAAGCTGACATGATTCTGTTGTTGAGATGAGATCGCCCCACATGCCAGTCTCCGAAGAATAAACGCAAGCGACCGGTTGATCATCATCATACTGATGATCGTATCCGTGCATGGACACCAGGACCACCTTAAAGTGGCTCGAGTGGCAGTCACCGTGTACATGGCCCTCGTCGCCGGCGGCACAGACCACCGCCCCGTTGAGAACCAACCCCTCGAACTCCGGTGGAGCGGCCACGCGGCGCTCCTCGCTGGAGATGGGGTCGCACACGACGAACTCATTCAGCATTGGGCATCTGAGGAGGACGCGGCCGTGGCGGCACCCGAGGACGTGGTTGCGGTTGCGGAGGGCGCAGCTGCAGCTGCTAAGGGAGAAACGCTCGGGGGAGATCCGGTCGGGTGGGTCCAGGATGGGGGAGAAGACGGGCTTGTCAAGGTACGAGAAGACGCCGAGGAGGGGCGGCTTCCCGTGGCGGGCGCGGAAGCACTGGAGGAACTTGGGGTCGGTGACGAGCAGTCGCCACCGCTTGCAGACGGCGGAGGCGCGCGGCAGAGAGGATGGCTGCGGAGGGAGGCGGAGGAAGATCTCCCGGAGGAGATTGTCGTCGTCCGGCAGGGCGCCGCCGCGGCGGGCCATTTCGCCGCCCTCCTCGCTCATCTGGACTGGGGAACAACAGAGGACCGGGACCTAGAGTACACTGGGGCTGATTTTTGTTCACGAGTAGTATTGGGCCGCACAGCGGTATTGGGCCTAGAGAAGTGGCCCGGCCGCCTCATTGGAGTCCAACAGATTATTCAACGGAAACTCCCTGCCGGACGACGACGACATCCTCCGTGAGATCCTCCTCCGCCTCGCGCCGCAGCCGTCCTCCCTGCCGCGCCCCTCCGCCGTACGCAAGCGGTGGCGATGGCACGTCACCGACGCCAAGTTCCTCCAACGCTTCCGCACCCGCCGCGGGAAGCCGCCCCTCCTCGGCGTCTTCCGCGCCCCCCACTTGAATAACGTCTTCACCCCCGTCCTGGATCCACCCGACCGCGTCCCTCCCGAGAACTTGTCCCTTGGCAGCTTGAGTTTGATTTGGGTGGACAGAGCCTATCCGCAATCACGGGGCCTCCCCTTACTAGATGATTTCAGCAATGCCAGCTGCCAGATAATCCAGGCTGAGGATGGCGATGTTGGCTTGGTGACATTGTCTTACCCTAGCTTCCAAATGTGGCAGAGGAAGGTCAATCGCCATGGTGTTGCAACATGGTTGCTGCGCAAGACGGTTGACGTGCGTAACCTTCCTGGGCTTCCTCATCAGATGTTGGAACGGGACAGGGGGTTCAAAACTGTGCGGGGATACGTTGAGGATACCGATATCATTTTTATATGTGTTGACTCCAATGTCTACATGGTTCAACTTAAGTCAATGCAACTCAAGAGACTTCATGAAATCGATAATACTATCGATTACTACTATCCTTTTGCAAGTTTTTATACACCAGGTGATCGGTCATCCTTACTAATATATTGTAGGAGTAATCCAATCCAGTTATGTTTCATACATGCTAGCTCAAACATTTTATTAGTAAAATATTGTAGGAGTAATCTTAATTCTTGGGGAATGCCAAATCAAATGTCAAATTTGTAAAATATTGTAAAAAATCAGATGTCATATGAGAAACTCAGGTAGCCCGCTTGGAATGAAAGCTAGTTATGTTTTTGTATCAAGTACTTTTGTCTTTTTAATCTTGCTATTTTTTAACAACAACTTTGGCTTAATCCATACCTTCTGAAATAATCGTTTTCCTTGTCACTTGTTGATGGTCCTCCACAAGTGACTAGTACATCTTGTAGCACATGAAAATAAATTGCATTTCTTGTCTCTAATCAGGCTCTATTTATTATAAACTGAATACCAAAGATTACTATTGTTGCTAGAGTGTTTTAGTTTTAGCATGTTTAGATATGTCTGGCCTGCTGGGCCTGTTTAAAAACTTGGATGCGAACTTATGCAAGACACTGCCTAGAGCAGCAGCAAATTCCAGGCAGGTGCCAGAGGAACTGACGGCAAGAACCTGATGGATTTACATGAGAAGATCTTCTCTAAACGCTGTTTTTTTTTCATATCTGCTAAAACCCTCATTGTGTGGTAGCTAATTATATTGTTTTCAGTCTTACACTCTTTGCAATTTAAAATAGATATGGTTTTGGGTATCAACTGTTAGTTTCAATGACTTATAAAGCATCTTTAAAAAGTGAGCTATAAAGTATTAATTAAAATTGAGTTGTTTTCTCAAGTTATATTTGTCGGTAACTGACCCACTTCTGCCTTTCTCTTATCCATTTGTGTTTTCCTTGGAACATCCATTAATTGCTTGACTTCTTATGGTTCTAGGCATAGCCAGTGCTGGTGGATCTGATGGATCTGAAATGTTGGATCATGCATAAGATGGATGTCTCTTTTGATGTGATAATGTCCTGACATCATTTGACTGGTAAGAATACGATCTGAATATACTTTGTGAGATTTTGACTGTTTCATTTCTAGGAGATGTAGCTAGGGACATGATATCTGTTACAGGGGTTTTCTTTATGTTGCTGAGCTGACCATGAGCTTGTACACACATCTCATACTGATGATTTCCTATTCTCCAGGTGCAGGAAAGGCTGTTGGAGTTCTCTTCGAGTTTATCACATTGCACCAAGATGGTTGGCATTATTTCTAGTTATAAAAAGATTTGCAAGTGCGAACCTCAGTCTAGCGGAGTATTCGCTATATTCAGCTACATGATGAGCCTCCATGTTGGATCTCCTGTTTTCTGGAAAAACAATGGCATCCATGAAGCTGAGTCTTCTCTGATTAATCTCTCTTAAGATTGTATTGTGGCTGTAGCTCTGTTTATATGTTATATGAAACTTAGTAAGCGTGTACTTTAGCCTAAATAAGTTTCTTATGTATGTACTCTCTTAAGATGTACTCGACTACCTAAACCTGGGATTTCCAACTCTCCCTAGTAATATTTCAATTTGATTTTCACTGTATCTTGCTTTCTTTTCTACATGGTTGTGCTGCTGATTTTTATATACAACACCAGCTCATTTGTTGTCGCCACACTTTTGTGCTTTGTGGCCTGACAGCAGTTCCCATTCTACACTAGGAGCATTTTCAAACGTGCTATTAGTCTCAACTACAAAAATATGGAACTGACTTGTCTTACATAGGGAACTGAACAAGACAACAGAACTAAGTTTTTTCTGTTGTAGATCAGATAAACTCTGCAATAATATGATAAAATGCAACATTTGAGACTGGACTTTTTAGGCGCACAAATCTCCTGCAACTAATCTAACGGGTTATCTTCTCAGTATTGTCTCATTTCACCTGGGGCCTGATACATCTGAGGCTAGAGGTGGAGAAGAGCAATTTACATTTCCAGCAATACCGAAATTTGCTTGGTTAGTTGCAACAAAGTTATGATCTACATTGCTGTCTGCATTCATGGTACCTTCCAAGACTTTTACTACCTCAGACATTTTAGGCCGTCTTTTGCAGTCAATCTGCAAACACCACATGGCGAGCTTCATCATCTGAATTACATCTTGCTTCTGTGCTTGCATTTCGTTGCTGTTATTGTCAATCAAATCTACCAATCGATCGCTCTTCACCTTTTCCTCCAATAGGCTAATGAGATGGATGCTCTCTTCCGATCGGGAGGTGTCGAGGTTCTTTCTTCCGCTCATGATTTCCATGACCACAACACCAAAGCTGTAGACATCGGCCTTTTCCGTGATTTGTGATGTCAACCATTCAGGAGCTAAATATCCAGGTGTGCCTCTCATTCTAGTGACCACTTGGCTCATATCCCTGTCAATAAGCTTGCATAGGCCAAAATCAGAAAGTTTAGCATTAAAGTTGTCATCTAAGAGGATATTTTGTGGTTTAACATCCAAATGGGCAATTCTTTTCGTGCACTCCTCGTGAAGATAAGAGAGGCCCTTGGCTATGTGAGTAATGATCTTGCATCGTGTGCCCCAATCCAGGGGAGTAGTATTATTGTCATGTCGACGATAGATCCATCTGTCCAAGGATCCGTTGGGCATATACTCATATACCAAGAGCCTATGGGATTTCTCTGCACAGAAACCAATCAATCTCACCAGATTAATATGGTGAATGCTGCCAATTGTCTGAACCTCTGCCAAAAATTCACTTTTCCCCTGGCCCGCTTGATCCAAACGTTTTACTGCAATTTTTTCCTCACCAAACTTTCCCTTGAAAACAGATCCAAATCCTCCTTCTCCAATTTTTTCTGTGAACTGCTGGGTTGCTACTTCTAACTGTTGAAATGTGAACCTCATTGGCGTTCCTTGTAGCTCACCAAAGTCGTCTTCTTCGTTTCTCTCCTGGCGTCGTCGTGTTCTTCATTTACATATGAAGAAAATGCTGGTGAATAACATGGTTAGCAAAATGAAGCTGCCTATAGACGCTAGAATTCCAACAACTCTTTTTACAGAGGAGGATTTCAAGTTCATGCGTGTCGGCCCACCAGGTACAGGCAGGGGACTTGGAGACAGAGGTGCTCTCTCGACTCGGGATATTGGCAGAGGACTGGGAGCTGCAGGGGCAATTGTTTGATTGATTAGGGGACAGAATATGACCTGGTAGCTGGTGCCCGTCGGGCAAGCAAAAGTGCCTGAGGAATCCAAGGGGTAGCTGAACGCGTCTGGGCACATCTGCTTGAAGATAGTCGAGTAGCTAGTCGATTTGCAATTGCTTGAGTTCGTTCCGGTGCAGCAGTATTTGTCCTGCTTGAACACCGTGCATGCGTTGTTGCAACCCCCTGGGGTCTGAAGCTCGCTTGGGCACCGCGACCTGATGTTGGCTGCACAGCGTGGTCCCTTGCTGCACCCTGTCACTCCCTTGGTTGGCATCGGCAGGAAGGCCATGGGCACATTGAAGCCGTCAACAAGGGAGATGTCGAAGAAATCCTTTGTTTGGATTTGGCTAAACTCAGCCAGCGTGCTCGGCGGCTGACCATTGGCCTTGCAGGCGATCAAGCCATCACAGTCCCCCGTCTGGCACGAGCCGTTGCCTTTGCGATCAAATGAGCAGCCTGTGCGGGGCCAAATGCGCTGCCCAACGGTGCCGGCAGGCATGTGCAGTGTCCACGTTTCCTCCGGAGCGAGCTTCAGACCGCCGCCTATTGGCGCAGCGGCCGGCCACACGGTGTAGGAGGATTGGTTGGTGATGTCTATGGTTGTGCTGTCGCTGGTGGCGACGAGCAGGAAGAGAGGCTGGAGGTGGACAGCCAAAGAGGTACTCACCGCTGCCATTTGTGTTGTGGTTTCCTTGCATCTGTTAAATTGAACCAGGATTGCAGTTGCAGGACGACTGGCAGCGTGGAAGCACTGTTTGATGGTGCTGGAGAGGAAATATAGACAGTGAGATTTTCCAAGAAAATTAGAAGACTTGCGTGTTGAATTATTCAACGGTCAACAATGAACAGCCTAACATACTGTAGCAAGAAACTGTCTGATAGAGATGGTCTTTATTGCAGAACCTGTTTACTATCTCTCAATTCCTTGTGCACATGTCGTGTGTAATACGTACTTTGATTGATCATAAATATGCTGCAAGATTACATTGCTTTGTTCATTAATCCCTTTGCTGCCACAGTTACATCTGGATTTTTCTTTCTGAAAAGTGAGTTACATCTGGATTATGGAGTCTGGAGCAACTTCGAAACAAATACTTTGGCCAGCAGCAGCTGCGTGTGGAACCAAGCAGCTCGAGTGTAAGACTCCGGAACCGGAATTATACAATTTAGCCTCAAATTGCTAACCTTTGCATAATTCAAGCATCAGGTTCTTAACCTACGACAAACATCTCAATACATACACGCATTAATGTGCTCATCGCAGGATTTTGCAACATGAATATCATTACCAAAACTCTATAGAAGAGAGTAATTACAAAGCTCATACAAGGAGCAGAATAACAATTATTACAAAGAGAGGACACATGTCCCAACATTACATTATTACATCAGCGGAAGTCGAACTATGCCTGAGTACGGGCAAGAATACGGCATGGCCTGAAGAGGCTGGAAGCTGGAAGGAAACCCGCCACGAGTCTCAGAACCCTGATCTGGATCTTCTAGCTAAACATTGAATCCAATGTCGTACTCCTCGAAGAAGCTAGCGTCTCACCTGCTCCGCTGGAACCTCTGAAGAAAACAATGCAACTGAGTACAAAGTACTCGCAAGACTTACGGGAAGAACTAAACTAAATATGCAACAAGTCTCAAAGAAGGGAATATGGTGGGGTTATGCAGCAGCAATAATATCTAGAGAGACACTCTAATAACAATGTCTAATGAGAGGATGAGAAGCATCTACCAGGTGAACGTGATTAACCTATTTACTAAACACCGAACAACACAATCCTCATATCACCCCTCAACACCTTGTGAGGAAGCAATCCAAAGGACACTCACACTTAAGCAGTTTTAAGCATATACATGATTAAGGCTAATTACTACTCAAGTTCAGTAGATTAAGTTGGTTAAGTTCTCTATGATCAAGTAATGACTAACCAAGTCGTCCATGACCGCGGACACGGCTTTCCGAAAGATTTATCCCTGCAGGGTGTGCCAATTTACCCGTACACGTTTGTCCAACCCTTATTGCCACTCGAGTAGAAACACACAAAGACGTGTGTCGGCAGAATTGGGCGACATGACGTTTCCAAGCCCCACAACTAATCCAGGGGACCACCCAACTGAGTCTAATCCGAAACGAGAGCCCGGCCGAAGCGTCGTACGGACTCAAGAGTTGCGAGGACAGCTGGTAGTGGTTCAGTGTCCGCAGAATGACCACTCCAGACTAGTGCCGCAATCCTATATGAATGCAAAGTCACCAACAAGTCTCCACAAATCTCTGTGTGCATGCAATGCAAATGCCAAATGGAACGCCCAAACTATGTAATTAAAACATAAAGTAGCATGTGGATGTAGCAATTGTGGAACCCTAGATATAAGGACACTAGACTCGCAACTAAGCATGACATCTAATGACCAAGAGGTAGGGCAACAACAAATGTGTGACATGATAATAGGACCAGTAACAAGACATGGGGCAATAAGTAGAGCTGACTAACAAGCTATGCAACATAGAGGCATGGTGACAATACTGAGATCGTAACTTAATGCAAGAATGAGAGAGAGGAAATAGGTAGAGTCAACATGTTCAAGGAATGGCTGCTTGCCTGGAGTACTCAATTGCCCGGAATTGAGCAAGAATCTTGGAAGAAGAACACAAGTGTAGTCGTCGTCATAGGAATCGAAGACTAGCGAGGAAGAAGCAAATACACGACATAAAAGAAAAGTATAAGCATACAAGATACACATGATATTTTTAAATGCACAATCAAAGGATGATGCATGACATCTTAAAAGCAAGTGAGTACATGATACACTAATCATATTAAATGAATTTGAATTCCTAAAGCATTGGAATTCCAACTCCATATGCATTAATTAGATGTTTTACACTAAACATCAAGTTCAAGTTGTTCAAACATGAATGAGAATGCCATGAACAGGTTAATCAGGTCTTGGTGATCAAAATGCATATAAGGTTTACCAATTTTGGGGTTAGAAAACAACTTGTATGAATTAACAAGTTTCAAATAGATTTAAACTACTATTTAAACAGATTTGAATTTATCATGTTCAAAATGCAAAACAGATGGCACAGATAGATCCCTTATATTTTTCTGATCAATTTACATATAAAGTTTGCATGATTTGGACAATGTGTGCAAAAGATATGAATTAAACAAGATGAAGCATTTTTCTGTAAATTTATTTGCAAAACGAAAATACACAGAGAACTAAAGGGACTCGGGCGCATCTAGCCTGTTAGGCTGACAGCGGACCCGGGAGGGGACGTGGCACTGACTGGGCGAGGCTAGCCGAGCTGGCTGCCTGCGGTCACTGACCAGCGGGTCCCACCTACCAGTTTGACTTAAGAGAGAAAAAGGTTGGGATTTTTCTTGCAGGCGCTGGGAATTGATCTCAGCTCGCCTGGGGTCTGGGAAATGGACGAGGGAGCCAGCCACTGGGATAGGGTGCAGGGCGTGCTAAAGCAACAGGAAGGCGACGCCTTTGGTCACGGGAATTTGCACCGGCGCCGGCGACCAACGGAGCAGAGACGGGGGCTAAGGTACGGCGGAAAAGCACGGGCGCACGGAGTAGAACTAGGTGACGCGACGGACACCACGAAGTCCTTAGCGAAGCAGCGGCGGCGCGGCGAGGAACAGCTCGCCGGCGGCAAGCCGGAGCACGTTTACGCGGCCAGAGCGCTACAGAGGGATAGAGAGGCAGAGGGCGCGAGCACCAGCTCCGCAAGGACAAGGGAAAGCTCACCTTGCTGGTGTTTGGCCGGAAAGGAGACGAGGTCGCCGGGAATTCGACCGGGAAGCGACGGCGGCCGACGAGGAAGAAGACGTTCTCACGCTCGATGTAGTGTCGCCGGTCCAATTACTTGCGCACGGACGTCGAGGAGGAAGAGGCGGAGCTCGTGATGCGGTCGGCTTGTCGTCGTTCTGCCGGACGCGGCGGCTCCACGGCGAGGTGGATGGCAGCGGCGCTCAGGAGCTTGGGGCGCGCGGGGAGAGACAGAGCTGCAGGGAGAGAGCTAGGGGAAGAAAGCAGCTTGAGGGAAAGAGATGGCTCCAGGAGAGGGAGCGGCATGGAGAGACAGCAGCTTCGTGAGAGAGGGAGATAGGAGGCGTCGGCCATGGGAGGAGAACGAGCAAGGAGGGAGATGGGTTGGCTTCGGGAGGAAGAAAACTAGAGGGAAGAAGAGCTGGCGGTGGCTTGGGGAAAAGAGGGAGAGAAAGAAAAGAGTTAGGGGTTAGGGATTAGCTTTAGAGGCCAGGAGTTAGGGTTTGGTTTAGTGTACTGGCTTTAGCCCCAACAAACAATCGCACAGGAATTAAATTAATTTGAGTTTGAAATAAATAAGAAGAGAGAGTGTGTAGGTTTAGTTAGACCCGGAATTAATTTATCAAACCCAAATTAGGATTTGTACAAATTAGTTTTAGGTTTTCGCGAACACACGAAAAGGCAAGCACATGGAACGACAGCTTTTATGCAAACGAAAAATAGTTTCATGTGACATGATGCTAATGACATTGCAAAACAATTATGATGACATGAGCATGACAACACAATGATGATAATTAAATTACAGAACAGTTCAAAAGGGCTTAACAGGAAAATGATTGGTCTCGGATTGTTACATCAAGGGCTTGGACGCTCAAATAGGCTGTCCAAAACTCCGAATCATAAGTATCCTTGTGAGTTGTGAGCGCGGGGTTGTCCCGTGTGAATGTCGTTGTGTTCTGTACAGACTGTTAGAAAGAAGAGAGACTAGTATGTTCTTACTTTGCATCCTTATTTTTTAGGACCATGAAAACTATATCTATTACTATCTATTAAATTAGAATTGGTGGTGATTGGCACGGACGCGGTAGGTCAACTTTGTTAAAATTACAACAAATATGCCACTTCCCGTTATTTTCTCTCCTTCCCGTCTTATTCACGATTCCTCCTCCACCTTACGACCGACGCCACCGCGCCCGCGTGAGCCCATGCCCGAGCCTCCCCCTCCACCCCCAGCCCGATTTCTCCTCCTCTGTCTTACAACCGATGCCAACCGACGCCACAGCACTCCGAGCAAAGCCGTCCCGTCGCCGCCCGCTTCACCTGTTCTCCCACCACCTCCGCCGCTGCCAGCGCCGGACTCGTGGGAGACGGCCGACCTTGACGGCGCCATGAGCTGCTTGCTCCATTCTACCCGCCGCGTCAACTCCTCACTAGACCTCGCAACCTGGTGCAGCCGCATGACCGCATCCCCCAGCGCCCTAAGCGTCCCGACCTTCCCAGCCTAGCCTTCGCCAACCACCTGCGCATCCCCTCGCAGCTGATTCCAGCCACCGGTTTCCGTAGCAACGCACGGGCACACTTGCTAGTATTTATGAATTCTGAGTTATGAGAACCATCTATTTCAAAAAAAATTGAAACAATTTTTTACTTGATGGTAAATGTTATCCAGATGATACAGGTGAGAGTTTTCCCTGAACCATAAGAACTCTAAGAAAAAATCGGTGTTGGGAAACCTGATTCAAGAACAAGTTCATCTGCTCTATTGAAAGTGTCTCTGGATTCCAAAAATTGTGCTTGTAGATTCCAGAATTTCCGGTCATTATCTCTCAAAGCCTAAATTCACAGTGAGCTGGAGTGCTGCTGCTGATGTTATTGTAAACATCAGCTATAGCATTCATCTCCCCCACTACAATAAACTAGCTAAGTACCCGTGCGTTGCAACGGAGACACAAATACTTCAATGATTTACGTCTCAAATATAGATTATGCATGTCCATCGACCGATCGAATTTTTTTCTTTCCAAAACGTAATTGACAAACACATGCGCTTAATTTTCTCAAATATAGATTACGTGTGGTTTCCTTAATTTGTGGAACTTACCTTGCTATGGGCTTAATTTGTGGAACTTACCCTGCTATGAGCTTAATTTGTGGAACTTACCCTGCGGCGGGACTGCGTCCCATAGCGGCGTCCACGGGGACCGGCAGTGCGGCACCCCATGGCGGCGGCGTGGACCGGCACATGGAGGGACGGGCGCGGGAGGGATGGTGAGGGAGAGGAAGGGATCGAGTGGGTTCCGGTGGAGAGGAGAGATTTCGGGAGAGGAGAGGCTGGTGGGCGGTGGCGGCGGCGCGCGGGGCGGGGAGCAGCGGTGGCATGCGGCCTGGGCGAGATGCAAGAAAAGGAAAGAGAAAAACGAATCGGGAGTTCGGGCGGTGGCATACGAATGTAATTTCTGTGAATTTGAGGGGATGGACCAACGACCAACCAAACTGCAAATTAAGTAGTAGTAAAGATTAGTGTCAACAGGCTTCAACGGTTTAGTTTTTGTCACTGGAATTTCTCGGAGATTTAGCCAGAGATATGATATATATGTTACAAATCTCTTCTTTATGCTGCTGAGCTGACCATGAGTTTGTACGCACATCTTGTCCATTCACTGTGTCACGTGGGTGCTACTACTAGGTTCTGTCTGTATCAGGTTAGTAAGAGCATCTCCAACAAGATACCCATATTTGGAGAGAATACCTAAAAACCGCTGATATGAATATTTTGCCTCGAAAACAAGCTCTCAATACCCCAAACACCCAAATCACACGCGGGAAGACCAACTCCCAACCCGTCGCCGCCGGCCTCGATTCTGGCAGCCAGACCGTGCCGCCTCCGCCGCCTTGCGCACCGCCCGCCTCCCTGTGGCCCGCTGGCTGCTGCCACGCTTGAAGAAGGAGCCGCCACCGCCACCGTAGTGCACTAGGCGGCCGACCGCCACCGCTCCTCCTCTTCGCCCTCCCTTCACACTCCCCGACCACCGAGGAGCCGGGCGAGCTGCAGCCCTGAATCCCGAGCCGGCGGCGCCAAATCGCCACCGTCTAGCGCTCCTGAGCTCGATGCGGTGGCCTGCTCCCTTGCTCTGCCGTCATCGCTAGCCGCTGCTGCTCGTTGATGGTCATGGAGGAAGGAGGCGCAGGCGGCGGATTCGACGAGGGAGGGGCGAAGGAGTGCGCGTGGGCGTGGGCTTCGGCCGTGTAGCGGCGGCGATCTACGTGGGCTTCATTGCAAGGTGGGTGGATTCCATTGTACTTACCTGGGGCTACCCTTGGGCATCTGGAGAGTCACCGCCACCCAGTTGAGCTCGGTGGTTGACAAGGTGGGCAACCGGGTGGCCTCGTGGAAAGCCCCGCTCCTGTCCAAAGGAGGGCGCTTGGTGCTTGTGAAGTCGACTCTTGCTGCCATGCCAGTCTATTCGATGATGTCGCTTGATATTCTGGTGAAGGTTCTCAAGGGAGTGGAGAAGATCTGCCGCGGCTTCCTATGGAAAGGGCTTAAGGAGGCTAATGGTGGAAGCTGTCTGGTGGCGTGGGACATGGTGCGCAGGCCGAAAGAGTTGGGGGGGGGGGGGGCTAGGCGTCCCCAACCTTGGCCTCCTCAACACGGCGCTCCGTGCTAGGTTGTTGTGGCTCGAGCGTGTGGATGACTCGAAACCTTGGAAGGAGTTTGCCGTCCGGACCACTCCCGAGGTGAGGGATCTCTTCGAGGCTGCAACTTCGTCGAGGGTTGGCGACGGCGCCAGGACCCTTTTCTGGACGGACAGATGGCTTGAGGGCTGTAGGATCCGGGATGAGTACCCTTCTCTTGTGGCGGCTGTTCATCCTCGGATTGTGAACGAAAGGTCGGTTCGCGAGGGGTTGCATGAAGGGGCGCGTAGAGATAAACAAAACTTTTCCTACGCAAACTCCCAAGATCTAGCTGAGGTAGAAGGCCACAAGGATTACCACTAGACGCGCAGTTGCGGATTATCGATGCAGCGCCTTGATGCAGTGCAGTCCCTCAATCCGATCCAGCCGATCCAATCCCGCGATCGTTGAAGTGCTGAACGTACAGCACCTCTGCCGGTATCCACACGTGCGAGGAGGAGCTCCGGCGGCGGACTGCTAGGTCCGGTGCGACGGTTGGACCGAATGGGGCTAGGGTTCTCAACGCATGAGAGTGGCGAACCGTGCCCCTTGGGCATCCCACGCCCCTGCTTATATACCGAGTGGAAGTGGGCTCCAGCACTTGTGGCCCATCCACTCTGCGAGTCCAACTCGCACTGTCTGTCCATTTCTGGTTCGGGTCCAACCCGACCAAATACTTGCTCCCGCTCTTAAGTGTGTGACCCCGCAGGCTCATGGCGACTTGGACACGATTGGAGTCCGACTCTGAATCGATCAATCGGTAGCGGCTCCTAGCAGAACGTGCCGACTCCCAAGTACCATCGAGTCATGACGACGTACCTTCCAATGTGACATACGTCTTAGTCCCTTTTGCCTCACGATATACCTTGTCGAACTATAGGCGATTAATCGTCATCCCTTTAATAGTTCAACTCTCTTCTCGATCCGTGATATACGATTCATCCGACTAACTCTTAGTCGATCGACCCGGTTAACAGTTAACCGAGTCGCGCATGGCCATGCTTTCCGAATCATATCACTCGAGAGGGCCCAAAGAATATCTCTCCAGTCGGAGGGGCAAAATCCCATCTTGGTTATCCACATCACACAGCTTGATTCTCAGTCAACCCGAACTCTACCTTTATAACTGCCCTGTTACGGAACATCGTTTGACAGAACCTAAGTTGGTGATCCACAACTCGAATTATGCGATAACCTTAGGTCTAAGGATTACATTGATTGAGACATGCAAATGACGACCTACTCGTTGCATCTCAATATGGGTCAGTCCGACTCGCTAAACTCTTTAGCCGAGTCCGTGTAAGCTGGAATGACATCACCATGCCCATGACAAGTGGAACCGAGTCATCAGCCAACTTTCACATTAGTCTAGGTTATGTGTCCAGCACAACCTCAATGACTAAGGACAATTTAGTATGAACAACATGAATACATAGTTCCACAATCAAATCACATATTCAATGATACATATCAGATGTTCAAACAAGGACAACTTAATAATCTTTATGAATACATTGGAAATTACATCATACGTGATTGCCTCTAGGGCATATTCCTAACATTGCAGGGTGCCTGGCTCTCTGATGTGGGGCCCGACCTGGGTGAGGTGGCTCTCGCTGAGTTCCTTGCTCTGTGGACGAGGATTCAACTCTTCCAACTGGTGGACGGTCATGAGGATGCCCTGCTGTGGAACTGGTCCGCGGATGGCATCTATTCGGCACGTTCGGTCTACAGACATCAGTTTGTTGGCTTGACGTCTGACCCCTTGGCGGCCCAGGTCTGGAAGACGAGGGCACCAGGCAAGTGTCAATTCTTCGCTTGGTTGGCGGCGAAGGATTGTTGTTGGACGGCGGATCGGTTGCAGAGGAGGGGGCTCCCTCACCCTTCTCAGTGTCCGTTTTGTTCTCAGGAGCTGAAGACCCTGTCACACCTCCTGCTGGGTTGCATCGTGGCGAGACAGGTTTGAGAGGTTGTCCTTGTGGCGTGGGATTGTCAGGACTAGAGGCCTAGCATAGACTCCAGCATCCAAGAGTGGTGGGCCAGCATCACGGGGCCTCGTGCTGTGATTAAGAGCTATCAGACGGCGGTCACTCTTGTGCTTTGGGCCATTTGGCGTCACATGAATGATGTGGTCTTCAACGGAGCCACTCCTTCGGTTCGGCGTGTTCTTCTTTTTGTGCGTGAGGAAGCGGCGAGGTGGCAGAGTGCCGGGCTGTTTAGGAGCGGGCTGTCGCTCGCGGCCGCCATGGCGAGTGGGTTGCTTGACGCTACTTAGTTCTTTTTCGTGTTTTGGCCACTGTGTGGCGTTGTAACCGCTTCGCGGTGTTGTAACTGGCCTTTTGGCTTCTCCTTCTTAATTGATGATGCACCCGCTAGGTTCGATTCTTGAAACCTCGATGACGACTATGAGGTCCCTGCAGACGAGTCTTCTTGTTGTTGTGGGGATTATCTTAGTCTACATGTACAGTTGTACTTTTTGTGTGTGAATGTTGTTGTAAACAGAGATTGGAGTGCTTAATATTTTAGGATGATCCAACCTATTTATTTTTAAAAAATATGGAATGTCTTCTGTTTGAAAAGTTTACAAAATCGTACTTTTTGTGGCTAGGGTTTTAACAATAATAATAATCTTATAGAACCACAGTTTTGGGGCAAACTTTATTAGAAACCCCAACCTACCAACATCTACGACTCTAAGTTAGTTTTATTAAATCAATCATGATTTTTCATAGTTTCGCAACATATCCGGTAAAAACCCTTTTCGGTGCAAACTATGCCAACTACATAAAAACTGATTCTAATGCTAAATATTTGTAGGACGACAAAAATATATGGAATGCGTTCTTTTTAAGACTTCTGAATAAATGAGAACTTATACATTTGTAAAGAACATAATGTGAGAGCTATATATTTAAAAAAAAATCGTCACATTCGAACTATTCATTGCGGGAAAAAAAATGACACGAGAACAATTTGCTTCCACTCAAAAAATAAATAAATAGGAATTTGCAGGCCCATTACCAATAGCACTCGTCAGGGGCTCAGGGCCCAATACCACGTATAGGAGCAAAATACCCCGTATCAGCGAGTCGTATTCTAGGTCACGACGGCGCCTGCGATTCCCCAACCCACCATATGAGCGAGGAGGCCGGCGAAATGGCTCGCTGCCGTGGTGCTGCCTCCCTGCCGGACGACGACGACCTCCTCCGAGAGATACTCGTGCGCCTCCCGCCGCAGCCATCCTCCCTCGTCCGCGCCTCCGCCGTCTGCAAGCGGTGGCGGGGGCTCGCCACCGACCCCAAGTTCCTCCAGTGCTTCCGCGCCCGCCACGGGAAGCCGCCCCTCCTCGGCGTCTTCCGGACCCTTGGCGAGCTCGTCTTCAACCCCATCCTAGGCCCACCCGATCGCATCTCCCCCGACCGCTTCTCCCTTGGCAGCTGCCGCAGCCGTCACCACAACGGCGTGCTCGGGTGCCGCCACGGTCGCGTCCTCGTCAAATGCTTCGCGACGAAAGAGGTCGTTGTGTGCGAGCCCATCTCCGGCGAGCAGCGCCGCGTGGCCGTTCCGTCGCCGTTCAAGTGCGGCTTTTTCAACGGGGCGGTGGTCTGTGCCGCCGGCGACCAGGGCCATGTGCACGGAGGCTGCCACTCGAGCCCCTTTAAGGTGGTCCTGGTGTCCATGAGCAGAGAAGATAATCGACCCCTCGCCTGCGTTTACTCTTCGGAGACTGGCATATGGGGCAATATCATCTCAACAGCGGCAGAATGTTGCCTATCTGATACCGGCTCTCCTGGTACACTTGTTGGCAATTCTCTTTATTGGTTACCTATGAGAGATGGTATACTTGAGTTTGGGTTGGATGGGGAGAGCCTTTCTGTGATCGAGGGGCCTCCCGTTACAGATGATTTCAGCGATGGCAGCCGCCAGATAATCCAGGCTGAGGATGGCAATATTGGCTTGGTCATATTTTCTTACCCTAGCATCCAAATTTGGCAGAGGAAGGTCAATTGCCATGGTGTTGCCAACTGGTTGGTGCAGAAGACTGTTGACATGCATAATATTCTTGGGCTTCCTCCTCAGATTTTGTTACGGGCGAGAGGCATGGAAACTATACTGGGATATGCTGAGGACACCGATGACATTTTTATATATGTTGACTCCAATGTCTACATGGTTCAACTTAAGTCAATGCAATCCAAGAGACTTCATGAAACCCGTTATGTCTTTGACTACCATCCTTTTGTGAGTTTCTATACACCAGGTGATTGGTCATCCTTACTACGTGTATTTTTACGAGTAATCCAATTCAATTCAGTTATGTTTCATATGTTGCTTGAACATTTTATTATGCTTCTTTAGTCGTTCACAACTTCAGCGTAATTGGCAGTTTCCCTTTACTACATGGGCAAACTTATAGCTGTATTGTTTTTTCATGTTATCAATCAACGCAACTGTCTTCATTCCTGAGAGATGCCAAATCAAATGTAAAATTAGTAAAGTATTTTAAAATCATGTCAAATGAGAAACTCAGTTGGCCTGTTTGGAATGCCGAAGCTATTTATATACATTTATCTGTTCAATCATACTAATTTTCTTAAGTCGATAACAACTTTCACTTAATCTATACCTTCTGAAATAATTCTTTTCTATGTCACTTGTGGAAGACCCTCCAGCAAGTGACTAGTACATCTTTAGCACACAAAAATAAATTTCGTGTCTTATCTCTAATCTGGCTTCATTCATATAGAACTAACTACCCAAGATTACTTTTGTTGCTAGCTGGAGTTTCCTAGTTTTGGCATGTTTTAATTTTGTCTGCTTGGCATGACATGTGATGCATTTGCATGTGAAAAATTCTATACATTCTTTTCTTACATGCTAAAACCTTCCTCATGAGGTAACGAAGTTACTATTTTCAGGATTATATTCTTAACATTTTACAACAGATTTGTTTTTTTATGTATTGCTAGTTTCTATGGGCTATAAGGCATGTATAAAAATTGAGTTATATAGCTATATGAAAAGTGAGTTATTTTTTCAAGTTACATTTGTTGGCAACTGGCCCACAGCTGCCTTCTCTTATCCGTTTGTGTTATCCTTTGAAATTCCGTTAATTCCTTGACTCCTTATGCTTCTAGGCATAGCCAATTCTGGTGGATGTGATGGAGCTGTAATGTTGCATCATAAATAGGACGGCCGTCTTGTTTGATGTTCTAATCTGCTAAATTGGTTTGACTGGTAAGTATACCATCTGTATATAGTATGTCAGACACTGTTTGATTTTGTATGGAAAATATCCAACTGCCAACGTGGCTAGCTTGCACCCGTAGGCCGCAGGCAACTGTCCTTTCGGCTTTGGGGATTCATGCATGTGAGTAACACAGATGATTTTGGTTGATGACAAGGCACAGTGATAGTTTTTTGGATCGTAAATGTTATCCAGATGAGAGTTCTGCACTTCTCCCTTGGTTTAGCTGTTTTGGAATCTATATTCTATAAGCTGACAAGAATATATTACTTGTCCATTTTGTTAGTACAAAAATCAGTCACAACATTAAACTCCCCTATCGCAACAAATTAACAATCTCAAAAGGCTTCTAAGATTAATTTTGTTGTCATCTGTATTACTAGGAGATATAGCCAGGGACATGATATCTGTTACAGGGTTTTTCTTTATGTTGCTGAGCTGACCATGTGTTTGTACACGCATCTTTTTCATTCACCGTGTCATATAGGTGATACTGATAGGTGCTGTCTGTATCTGTATCAGATCACTAACATATTGAGGATTTTGTTTTCTCCAGGTGCAGGAAAGGCTGTTGGAGTTCTCTTCGAGTATATCACATTGCATCAAGATGGTTAGCCTCGTTTCTATGTTAAAAAGATTTGGCCAGAGCACACCTTTGTCTAGCGAAGTATTTGCTATATTCAGCTACATGATGGGCCTCCATGTTGGAACTCCTGTTTTCTTCATCAACTTAATATGTATACCATCTTCCTCGACTGTTTCCCGGCTGTAGCAGTAGAATTGGGCTTTGATTTATGTGTCGTCAATAAATTGCTTGTATTAAGATGTGTACCCAACGACACCATCTCCAGTCTCATGTGGTTAGAGCTATGCGACTCATTAAGGCAATTTGCTGATACATGACACATCCATCTGGATTGTGTGTTCTGTGAATTTCCTCAAAAGCACATCAGTTCGGTAAATAATTTGTTTTTCCTTGTCATGTGGCTTGCAGTTAAGAAAGCTAAAGGGCATATGGTTACTAATTCACCAGCACATCTATTGCTTATTTTATTGATTTCATATATGGTTATAATTAAGTGTTTGATTACAAAGTTTTCTTGTTAAATTTTCATCTCTAAATATTGAAGTTTGGAACTTTCTTTCGAGGTACTAGTGTATGGCATAACCACAAAGGCCACAGTTGCTTGTGAGATTAATCGTAGACGTCCAAAGGACCTTCTGGTTTTTGTTACCCGGGGTTATATACGCCACAATTCATAACGGTCCATAGTGGTTCCTTCAAAAAAAATTGCATGAATTTATGCATCATTTAGTCAAACTGCTACCAACATAGTAGTCTACTTTTGGATGTGCTGCGGTCTTTAGATCTTTTGAAATAGAAATTATTTTTTATGAGAAAACTAAAGCAATTGGTGGAATATTTCTTGTTTTTTTTTTTACTTCAGTGTGTTTAGGTAGCAGTCAACGATTTGAAAAATGGTCACATATAGTATTAGATGCAACAATCATTATATTAGGTGTAACTACAAAGAACACTTCTTGGAAGTAATAATGTTGGATGTAATTATTATTTATATTAGATGTAACCCCTAAGGGATGAATTGGACCGTTAACTGACATGGCATTTCTTTGGGTTCTTTCTTTTCAGATGCAAATCTTGTGGATCAAACAATTCTATCATGCATGCTCTGAGCAGGATTCTATATTAGATGTAAGGTATGTTCACAGCGGGACGTATGTTTATTATATTAGATGTAGTTTTTACCTTATTTAGTTTCTCCGCAGATATGCTTGATATACTGGATTTTTACCTTATTTTGGTATGGTGCAGGTATGCTTGATATACACGATGCAGTTTTTCTCATATCAGGAGGGAGTTTCACCTTACTGTGTTTTGTTGTAGGTATGTATGTTCAAATACATAGGATGGAGTATTTCTTTTCAAATGGAGATAGGATATAGTTTCGTTATGATAGGATGTAATTTTGCTATAACAGATGTAGTATTACCTTATATACTTGTTGTAGATATGTTCAACATGTTTTATATATTGGATTTAGTTTCCATCATATAGGATGCAGTTTTACCTTGCTTAGTTTTGCTGCGAAATTAGTTTTGCATTCTAGCAATTTGAATTTGTTTCAGCAGTTCCAGATAATTGGGAGTGTTGGTTTTGGAACTGAGTTCGGTGTATTTTTTCTATGCACACATCAAGGATTTCAATTTTGTTCTTGCCACGTTGTATGTGGACTAAGTGTGGGTGTGAGCTGTCTGAACTGATTTTGTGAAATCTCGTTAGCTACACTTTATGATCATTGGGTGATAAGCTGTGTACATTCCACATGTATTTGTTTGATTTAGGTAGTTTTCAGGTCATTTTTCCTTAGAACTGAATATGTGACATACCTGACTAGCCAAAAAATTAGGATGTACTCTTTTCCTTCTTTTCTGGTGGACGTATTTCCTGGAGGGAGGATCTGTTCTTTGGAATACTTGCTATATGTAACTATGTTAGGAAGATTTGTGTGTATGGAAGAGCTTAGAGCTCCCCCAGCGGCTGGAGATGGCACAAAGAATCCCAAGGAGAAAGAAGGTGGTAAATTTGGGGAATGGTGGGTTAATTACGTCACAACAAAATGGAACAACCTGCTCTGCTGTGAAATCGACATGGTTTCCTAATCTGCCAGGGGAGAACCCCGTAAGCCTACAAGTGCCTGCACACTACATACACAGCCCCTTTTTCCTGTAATCAGCAAAAGTACTGTCTTCGCACTGTGTGTCTGTCTCTGTTCCCCATTCCACATGAGCGAGGAAGGCGGCGAAATAGCCCACCGCCACGGCAGCTCACCGGCAGCGCCTGCCTCCCTGCCGGACGGTGATGACCTCCTCCGTGAGATCCTCCTCCGGCTCCTGCCGGAGCCATCCTCCCTGCCACGTGCCTCCGCTGTTTGCAAGCGGTCGCGACGGCTCGTCACCGACCCCAAGTTCCTCCAACGCTTCCGCACCCGCCATGGGAAAAAGCCGCCCCTCCTCAGCGTCTTCCGATGCCTTGACAACTTCGTCTTCATCCCAATCCTGGATCCACCTGACCGCATCTCTCCTGAGTGCTTCTCCCTTCACAGCGCAGTAGTCTCCGCAAGAACCAAGTGCTCAGGTGCCGCCACGGTCGCGTCCTCGTCAAATGCCGGTTGCGGAAAGAGGCCGTTGTGTGCGAGCCCATCTCTGGCGAGCAGCGCTGCGTGACCATTTCACCAGAGTTCAACATGGGCTTTTTCAACGGGACGGTGGTCTGTGCCGCCGGCGACCTGGGCCATGTGCACGGAGGCTGCCACTCGAGCCCCTTTAAGGTGGTCCTTGTGTGCATGTGCAGAGAAGATAATCGAGCCCTCGCGTGCGTTTATTCTTCGGAAACTGGCATATGGGGCAATGTTATCTCAACAGCGGCTCCATGTGAGCTTTGGGATATGGGCGCTCCTGCTACCCTTGTTGGTAATGCTCTTTATTGGTTGTACATGAGCAATGGTATGCTTGAGTTTGATTTGGATGAACAGAGCCTATCTGTTATCACGGGGCCTCCCATTACAGATGATTTCCGCAGGCGCCAGATAATTCAGGTTGAGGATGGTGATGTTGGCTTGGTCACATTGTCTTACCCCAGCTTCCAAATGTGGGAGAGGAAGGTCAATTGCCATGGTGTTGCCACCTGGTTTGTGCGCAAGACTGTTGGCATTCATAATATTCTGGGGCTTCCTTCTCAGCTTGAGGAATGGGAGAGAGGGATGGAAAGTATACTGGGATACACTGAGGATACAGATGCCATTTTTATTCATGTTGACTCCAATGTCTACATGGTTCAACTTAAGTCAATGCATTTCAAGAGACTTCATGAAATCGATGATATCGTTTACTACTATCCATTTACAAGTTTTTATACACCAGGTGATTGTTCATCCTTACTACTTATATTGTAGGAGTAATCCAATCCAGTTATGTTTCATATGGTTGCTTCAACATTTTATTCTGCTCTTTTAGTCTCTCACAACCTCAGTGTAATTAGCAGTTTCCCTTTGCTACATAAACAAACTAATAGCTGTATTGTTCTTAATGTTATCAATCAATGCAGCTGTCTGCATTCACGGGTGATGCCAAATCATATGTAAAATTAGTAAAATATTGTAAAATCATGTGAAATGAGAACTCAGTTGGCCTGTTTGGAATGCCGAAGCTAGTTATATACATTTATCTGTTTAATCATGCTAATTTTCTTGACTCAAAAGCAAATTTCGCTGAATCCATACCTTCTGAAATAATTATTTTCTTTGTCACATGTGGAGGACCCTCCATTAAGCATCTAACATCTTTAGCACACAAAATTACATTTCATATCTTTGTCTCTAATCTGCAGGCTTCATTTATTTAGAACTAACTACCTAAGACTACTTTTGTTTCTAGAGTTTGCTAGTTTTGGCATTTTCTAATTTTGTCTGCTTGGCATGACATGTTATGCATTTACATGAGAAATATTCCAGACATCTTTTTTCTTATCTGCTAAATCCTTCGAGGTAGCTAAGTTACTGTTTTCAGGATTGTATTCTTTCCATTTTAGAACAGACTTGGTTTTGTTTATGTATTGCTAGTTTCTATGAGTTAAAGCATATATAAAAAGTCAGTTATATAGTTGTATTAAAAGTGAGTTATTTTCTCATTTGTTGGCAGCTGACCCACAGCTGCCTTTTCTTATCCATTTGTGTTTTCCTTGGAAATTCCGTTAATTGCTTGACTCCTTGTGCTTCTAGGCATAGCCAATGCTGGTGGATGTGATGGAGCTGAAATGTTGCGTGATACATAGGACAGCCGTCTTGTTTGATGTACTAATGTGCTGGAATGGTTCGAGTGGTAAGAATACCATCTGAATATAGTTTGTGAGATTTGGACTGTTTGATTTTCCTATGGAAAATATCCAACTGCGAACTTAGTTAATTTGCACCCGTAGGCTGCAGGCAACTGTCCTTTCAGCATTAGGGATTCATGCATGTGAGTAAGACAGACAATGCACAATGACAGTGTTTTGGTTCGTAAATGTTATCCAGATGAGAGTTCTCCCTTGGTTTAGCTGTTTCATGAATCTATAATCTGACTGCAATATATTACTCGTCCAGTTTTTGTTATTACAAAAATCAGTCACAGCATTCAACTCCCCCACTACAACAAATTAACAATCTCTGAAGTCCTCTACGATTTATTTTGTTGTCATCTGTATTTCTAGGAGATGTAGCTAGGGACATGATATCTGTTTCAGGGGTTTTCTTTATGTTGCTGACCTGACTATGAGCTTGTACAGACATCTTGTTCATTCACTGTGTCATATAGTAGGTGATACTAATAGGTTATATCTGTATCTGTATCAGATCACTCACATACTGATGATTTTCTGTTCTCCAGGTGCAGGAAAGGCTGTGGGAGTTCTCTTCGTTTTTTATCACATTGCATCAAGATGGTTGGCATTATTTTTATGTTAAAAAAAGATTTGGCAAGTGCGAACCTTAGTCTAGCGAAGTATTGGCTATATTCAGCTACATGATGAGAACTCCTGTTTTCTTGAAAAACAATGGCATCCATGAAGCTGAGTCTTCTCTGATTAATCTCTCTTAATATTGTAATGTGGCTTTAGCTGTGTTCATGTGGCATCTAAAACTTAGTGTGTACTCTAGTCTATTTAAGTTTCTTATGTATGAAGAGTACCTAAACCAGGTATTTCCAACTTCCCCTAGTAATATTTCAATTTGATTTTTTTTTGAAAGTACTCTAGTCTATTTACTCTAGTCAATTTGATTTTTACTGTATCTTGCTTTCTTTTCTACATGGTTGCGCTGCTGATTTTTATATACAACAACAGCTCATTTGCTGTCACTACACTTGTGCTTTGTTGCCTGAAGCTCGCTTGGGCACTGCGACTTGATGTTGGTTGCACAGCGTGGCCCGTTGCGGCACCCTGTCACTCCCTTGGTCATTAATCCCTTTGCTGCCAGTTACATCTGGATTTTTCTTTTTGAAAAGTGAGTTACATATGGATTCTGGAGTCTGGAGCAACTTCGAAGCAAATACTTTGGCACCAAAGCAGCTCGAGGGCTTGGACTCCTTGCTGACTGGCCTATCATGTCCTCAAATAGGGTGTCCAAATCATGTCGTCATCTATTTATTTTTGTTCTTAATCTAAGCATCTTTGTGAACGTCGTTGTGTTCTGTACAGCCTATTAGAAAGAAGAGAGATCGGTATATATGTTCATATTTTGCATCCTTATTTTTTAGAACCATGCAAACTATGTATTTATGAAATTCTTAGTTATGAGAACCATCTATTTCGATTTTTTTTTAAACAATTTATTTGTGCAGATGATGCAGGTGAGAGTTCTCCTTGGACCATAAGAATTCTAAGAAAATTTTGGTGTTAGGAAACCTCATTCAGGAAACAAGTGCTCATCTGCTCTACTGAAAGTACCTGCAGGTTCCAGAAATTGTGCTAAGCTTATATTGACAGTGAGCTGGCAGTTGCTGCTGCTCCGAGTAGAGTATTTTGCAAAATTCTCGTCAAGAAGAAAGGAATGAGAGGATATTGGCCGAATATCGTTCCCAGGCCCAATAATATTACCAGGCCGGGTACTGTTTCCGGGCCCAATACCTCTTCCCGGGTATACAATCAGAAAAAGAAATCCAATCCAATCCAATCCAAATCAGTGGAGACTGTGAGCGCCGGCGGCGGCGAAATGGCCCGCAGCTTGCCGGCGGCTGTCGTCTCCCTGCCGGACGAAGACGATCTCCTCCGTGAGATCCTCCTGCGCCTCCCGCCGCAGCCATCCTCCCTCCCGCGCGCCTCCGCCGTCTGCAAGCGGTGGCGAGCCGTCGCCACCGACCCCAAGTTCCTCGAATGCTTCCGCTCGCGCCACCGGGAGCCGCCCCTCCTCGGCTACTACGAGTGGACCGACGAGGGGATCATCTTCAGCTCCGTTCTGGACCCTCCCGACCGCATCCATCCCCAGCGCTTCGGCCTCGGCGACAACTCCCGGAACGGCATGCTCGGGTGCCGCCACGGGCGCGTCCTGGTCAGGGAGTTCCCCCGGAACAAGATCTGGGTGTTGGACCCGGTCACCGGGGAGCTCTGCGGCTTGGATGCTCCACGGGAGTTCAACCCGGTAGCCTTCTTCGTGAAGGGGGCGGTGCTCTGCGCCGCCGCCGACCGGAGCCACGTGCACGGCAGCTGCCACTCGAGCCCCTTCAAGGTGGTCCTGGTGTGCATATATGGCTATTGGGACCCTAGTAGGCCCATCGCTTTCGTTTACTCCTCGGAGACTGGCGTATGGCACAATCTCCCCTTGGCCAAAGCTCCTTCTGAGCAGTACCATTTTGCTAACTCTGGGGTCGTCGTCGGTAATGTCCTTTATTGGTCGTCCATGTCAACAATAGGCCACATGTTGAGCTGCTCGACGCCTCCCGCAGTCCTGGATACGGCCCTAGTCAAAATAGTTGAGATTGATTTGGATGGGCAAAGCCTAGCTGTGACCAAGGGGCCTCCCAGTATGAAAGGTTCCAGCAGCCATCAGGTCATCAAGGCAGAGGATGGCGACATTGGTGTCGCCATGTTATCTTACCCTAACATGGAAATATGGCAGAGGAAGGTCAATTGTCATGGTCATGCTACGTGGTTGTGGCACAAGACCGTTGACATGGATACCATTCTCGCCCCCCCTCCCCAGATTACGGGAGCGAGGACGTCTAAGGAAATACTGGATTATGATGAGGATAATGGTGTATTTTTTTTATGTGTGGACACATATGTCTACATGGTTCAGCTTGAAGCAATGCAATCCAGGAAACTTTCTGAAAAACTCTCCTATGTCCAGGTGTTTCATCCTTTCAAAAGTTTCTATACACCAGGTGATTGCTCATCCCTAGTCCTTATACTGTTAACTGTTGTAGTAACCCAATCCAGTAATGTTTTGCACATGGTTGTTCGGATACCTGTATTGTTTTCATTCAATATATCTGTTTTCACTCTTCTGATATACTGAATTAAATGTGAAATGATTAACTCAGTTGGTACATTTGGGACCTCAAAGCTAGTTATATTCTTTTATACAACATGATAACAACTACCATTTCAGGCTGGTCAGGGCGCCAATCAAGCGCAACGGCGTCGCCAAAATCCGTATCAGTACATCAGGACACAGCAGCAGCAGCAGCTCCCTGCACAGCGTTGGCATCAACAGCCGCAGCAGCAGATTCAAGCAGATCCTCAACAGCAGCAGCAGCAGCAGCGTCAGACTCAACAGGGGCAGCAGAATCAGGCCCCTCGCGGGGGTGGTGGATGAGGTGGACCTGCTGGTGGATGCCGCCCTCAACGACCTCCCCAACAGACAACTGAGGAGGTAACTCAGCCGGTCGACCCAAAATACAGAGATATTGTATGCTTCAACTGTCGTTTACCTGGGCATTTTGTGGGTATATGCATCAAGCCCTAGACCTGTTTTATGTGTCGTAACACTGGGCATCATATGGAGAATTGTCCTCTGTGGGGGAAAACCTATTCCTATGGCACAGTATGTGGGAAGTGGAGGGCGAGGGTTAGGTTTCTTACTTTTTTCACACAAATGTAGATGACAAATCCCTTCTTGGTCCATTCAAGCCATTAATGCTCAGTTGGCTCAATGTTTATGGTACAATTATGAGGAAACTTTAAATACCATCTGGTAAATTGGGAGTTAAGTTAGTATGAAGAAATATTTTGGGGGGCTCGGTATACTCAATTTGAGAGATCTAAATATTTCTCTCCTAGCTTCCTGGATTAAAAGATATCAGTTAGATGATCTCAAAATATGGAAACAAGTCATACAATATAAATATGATGCAGATGATCCAAGTATCTTTGCTCTTCCTGAGGTGCAGACCTCTCCTTTTTGGAAGGGTGTTCTATGGGCACGCAGGGCTGCTAAAATGGGCTATAGATGGCAAGTGGGTAATGGTAAAACTGTTAAATTCTGGGAAAATCAATGGATAGGTAATGCCAGCCTAGCAATCATGTTTTGGGACATCTGTATTGTTTGCAATCAACAAAATGTTTCTGTTCATGAAGTCTGGGATGGAGAGGAGCTGAAACTATCCTTTTGGAGAGGTTTCAACCTTAGATTCATGGCACAATGGTATGACCCAGAACACTTAGTAGCTGGGACTGTACTATCTGATGAACACGATAGTTTAATCTGGAAATTACACCAATCTGGTTGCTATACTTCTCAATCTTCTTCCGGTTTGATGTTCTAATGTGTTGAAATGGCTCAACAGGTAAGAGCATCTTCTGAATATCGTTTGTGAGTTTTTAATATGAAATTATCTGGTTGCCAAAGTTGGATGCACCTACACACTTATCATTCTGCTATAAGGATTCAAGCTTGTGAATGACACAGATATAACTAAAATAATGTGATGCCAAAGGGAAATGTCTCTTTATGACTGTACCCTATATCCCAGATGATCAAGATGTTGAATATGTGTTGGTGTTGATACTTCCTGTGTGTGCTTATCTGTCGATGCCTTATGAGTTCTCCCTTGGTTTAGCTGTTTCAGAATCAATAAGCTGAAAGCAAAATGTTAGCATTCCATTTTATTTGGTGCTATTATTAGGTTATGTCTGTATATCAGATTACTTATGGATTGACAGCGTTGTTTTCTCCAGGTGCAGGAACAGTTGCTGCAGTTCTCGTTGAGCATGCCGCGTTGCATCAATGTGGTCGGCAATGCTTATGTTATCTGAAAAGGCTTGCTGAATGCATGGGTTTGCCTTAGCCTAGCCAAGTTCCTAACGTGCCGAGATGATTTTCAAATGAATATCTGCAACCAACCTAGCCAAGTTTCTAATGTGCCGAGATGATTTTCAAATGAATATCTCCAACCAGCTTAGCCAAGTTTCTAATGTGCCGAGATGATTTTCAAATGAATATCTCCAACCCAGGGAACTTCAGCTTCCCCGTGTAATATTTTAGTCGAAATCTTGCCGTGTCTTGTTTTTTTCATGATTCTGCTTGGCAGCTGTTCTCTTCGGCAACGAGAATTTCGGACTGCATTTCTTACATCATTAACCACCATCAAGCATTAAAAAAAATAAGATGCGAAAAAAGGAAAAACAAGTACTCATTTTCTTCGTCATATCTTATCAGATGTAGACAAAATTCAACCATTGCTCCAAATCGCATTCCCTCTGGAATTTATTACCCTTTTTCAATTGTATGGAGATGCATCGATTGCTTAGACCTCAAGGAACAAAAATCATACTATATCATAGTAATATTTGTTTTCAAATTGAACCATATCATTTCTTCAAGGAAACCAGCAGCCAGTTGCAGAAAAGAAAACTGCAGCTATATCTGGAAATTAGGCATCATCAAGTTCTTGCCGTCAGTTCCTCTGGCACTGCAATTTGTTGCTGCTCTAGGCAGTGTCTTGCATACTAATACCAATTATAGCATGACGTTGTGTCATTGTCTAAGACCAAGCAGCTATTATCCAAGCTTACCAAATTAATTGGAGGATTCAGGAAGCATGGTATTCGATTATTCCACGCTGGATACAACCATAATTTCACCTTTTCACAATACAAGGGTAAAGCCAGGAGAGCCGCCCTGGAGCCGTCGAGAAGTGTAAAAGGCAGTGCGAACCAGGCGGAAACGATTAAGAAAGGAGCACCTGTTACTCCCTGTACAGACGTGTATGTAAATGTTCATATTTTGAACAAGAACGTTCAAGTGAGTAATTGTTGGTCCAAGAATGTTACAAAAGTAGGTTACTCGTTCTCTGTTATATACAACTTTCTTTAGTAGTGGCAGAGCATCCTAAGGATAGGAGCACATGACATTTCACATTCTGATACACAATAAGGTTCGGATTTCTAACAAACATTCAAAAGACAAAGCATGGCAGGAAAATCACACCATATATATTCCATAACAACAATGGCACATAAATTTCACTCGTCTTCCTCCTCAGAGACTGCAGTCAGTTCTGACGAGAAATGGTAAGAGTCCTCGATATGAATATGCCCCTCGTCACAGAAGAATGGCCTAGAAGGCATTTGCAGGCCACCGACACTGCCTTCCAGCATCTCTATGACCTCGCTCATTGTCGGGCGATCTTGGGACCTCATCTGGATGCACCATAGACCAACGATGCATAGCTTCCTCTCCAACTCATGCATTTCTGCAACAGAAACAGATATCTCACCCAGTTCCTCCTGTCTGGTTAGCTGGTCATACACCCATGATGGATAGTAAGACTGGCTTGAGTTCACTGCATTTGCATCAACATTCCTTCTTCCTCCAGCCATCTCCAGTAGCAGCATCCCGAAGCTGTAGACATCAGACTTGCTGGATATGGCACCGAAGCTCCGGGATATCATCTCAGGAGCTATGTACCCAATAGTTCCCCGTAGGGCACTCAATGGTACAAAACTGTTGTCCCTTGGGTATAGCTTGGCAAGACCGAAATCCGCGACCTTTGGGACAAAATTGCTGTCAAGAAGGATGTTGTGCGGCTTGATGTCAAAGTGTACAATCTGCATCTCGCACCCCTGATGCAGGTAGTTGATCCCCCTGGCGATGCCCAGGGCAATCTCATTGAGCTTGTCCCAGGAGAAGCTCTTCTCGGCCGAGAAGATGTACTTGTCCAGAGAACCATGAGGCATGTACTCGTAGACAAGCGCCCTCCTCATTTCCTCTGAGCAGAACCCGATCAGACACACGACATTGACGTGGTGGATCCTGCCAATGGTGGAGACCTCACTGATGAAATCTTCTCCATTGCAGTTGGATTTACTGTCTAGCATCTTGACTGCCACATGTACATCACCTGGGTGCAGCACGCCCTTGAACACGGAACCATAGCCACCTTGGCCCAATTTATCTCTGAAATGGCTTGTGACAGCAACAATGTCTGTGTAGGTGTACCTTGTTGGGCCGATCATTTGTTGCATCCGGAGGAACTTCTCAACTGCGTCGATTGTAATTCTTGTTTTCCAATACTTGTGGGCAAGGAATAGCAGTACCATCAGCGGTGCCAACACAAACCTGCATAGTACTGCATACAAACAAGTTTATACATACTTGTTGCAGATAGAAAAAGGAAAATAAATAATTGATGATTCTAACATACCAGCAATCCACTTCACAATCCACATAGCAAGTATTGGGGGCAACTTATGATAAAGTGAGGGATCGAAACGAATCATGTCCTTGATATAGAGAAGTATGTCGTTATATGGTCTCTTTACACCAAATATACATGCCCAGAAACGGAAGTCAATAAAAAGGATGTCCTCAGTTCTATTCTTGATGCTGACGCCTGTACTAAACACTGGCTGTCTATTGGGGTCACTGCAAGAACATTGCATGCATGATAGATAAAAGGGTATTAAAGGAAACGAAGGGGTTCAGGCTTATACATGGGCGAATGAAATGGAACAAAATCCAAAACTCACTGAATCGACCAGTCGATGCAGCGGTTGATGTACTGAATATAATTCAATGGAGTTTCTGTCTCAGGGAATTGAACAGAGAATCCACCCCTCAGGTATTTTAGGAAATCTGCATAATGACTGAAATCATAATAGTTTCCCCGACCACCCAAAAGAAACATGGCCAAGTATCCACAAGAAGGCTCCAAGTTTTCGACATACACACTGTCAATCAGCAGATAAACGAAAGAATTTTTGCTGCTCAGGCAAGCTACCGGTGAGTAGTACGGAGTCTGTGCCCGCGAACAGTTCACTAAGCTAGCCCTGATAACTGTTTCACCAGGGGCCAATTCGCGTCTCTCGTGTGAACCTTGGACCCCATTGAAGTAAGGAAACTGATCCGAGCGAGGAAGAGGGCAGCTGCTGTTCATGTCCAAGTTGGCATCTACGACCCAGAAAGATGAATCGGTATAGTTGATCTCGGTGACAAAGTATGTCCCTGTGTTGATCTGAATTCTAGCCTTGCTCTCGGTGCAAACCAGCTCATAGGATTGAACACCACACCTGTGCGGATCGTCCCGCCGGCGGAACGGGTGCGACACGTTTCGGAGATGTCCACAGGAGAAAGGATGGCACGGATGTCGTCCCTGGACATCTCCCACCAGTACTGTAAGCACAACAAAGATGATTAACAGTTGCATGGTAGTAGAGAGATGAATTTCACCACAGACCGCCTTGGTAGGTCATTTGGTTCACAGATCACAGTAAAGGCAGACGCAGCCGGAGTTAGGGCATCCTCAGTAGCAAGCTGTTACAGAGTACTAATTTTCATCTCATGGCTTCTCTCTCCTCTTTCTCCTTTTATTCTCTTCTGCAAATAAATAGTACTGTCTATTTCTATCTATCACTCCTCCACATAGGACTAGGACCTGCTGTTGGAGATGCCCTTAGGAGCTGGTTGCTAATGGTTGCCACCCGAAGATGGATTGGCTTGGCTTGGTCAAACACAAGAGGAAAACCAGGGAACTGCTGCCAACCACACTCCCGCATGAGGAACCAGTCAAAGTAGAGAGACTTGCAGCAACTACAAGGAAAGTAGTCAATTAGTATTAGGTAGTATGCCACAGACAAAAAGCTGATGTGGAGGCCTAATTAATGAAGAAAGAGAGATGCATTGTATCTTATGCAAAATACGTTAGCATGGAACCCAAGAAAAAATAAGTTTCCTCTCTCACAAAACTATTAAATGACAACTATTTTAGATACAAAAATAGGATAGAAACCATTGAGAGAGTTCTATCTAAAATATATACTTAATGCATAAGATACAATACAACCTTAAGATATGATGCATTGGGAGTGCCCTTAGTCACAGGTTGCTCTGCATTTCCACAGTGGACCACTAGAACGAACGCTGCAGGAGGTTGCATTCACAGTTAAATTCTCCTCAGTACAAAGGTTGGTTGGTCTTCGCACTTGCAATAAGCACCAATTATTTATTCATATGTACACACCCTTGCAAAGTTGTAATATCTTTCTTGCCATCCTCTTCACCTTCCATGGCCATCTCTGTCACAGCCGCCCTCTCTGCTAGATCTCTCTTATCATCCACGGAGAGAAAGAGGAGCTCCAACATCCAGCGCGACTGAAAAATGGCAGCAGCTGCATCGACTTGCAGGTAAAAGGCACTCCCCCTAAGGCAAGCACGACTTTGACCAGAGATTTTCTTGCTCTTCTTCAGTTATCTACTTGATAATCCATTACTTACCTTCATCTTCATGTACATTCACCAACCTCTGCGGTGCAGTATGAGAAAGATGAGTATATTTGCAGTCATGGTGCTCTCTGTTCTCGACCATAGAACATGCATGGCCACAGCTTCAACAGGTTGGGATGACCCAGATTTCTTCCGATACTGCCCACCGTCGCGGTGCAGCAAGGATGGACCTGAGATCCGGTTTCCGCTTCGGCTTGAGACCAGCAATTCATCGTCATTGTGCGGCGCAACGTGCGCGAAGCTGGCTTGCTCCGGCCAAGACACCATCCTACTTCACCCATTTCTTGGCCCATGCAAAGTGGCTGCCATAGATTACAGGCATGGTGCCTTCAGCATAGTCCCACTCGCGGACTCCTTGTCGCCATGCCCACTTCAGAAGCTCATCTCCAAAAATCTATCAGCTGATGTCTATTCCGACTGTGCATTAAACATGCACATGCCCGGAAAAATAATAAGCTGTTCAAGGGAGTTTGTACCAAGCAGCGCTACTGAAGTTGATAACGATTACCTCGTAAAAAATGCTGACGATTTTATTGTTGGCCCAATCTCTTGCTTTAGCAACCAAAGCCAGTTCATGTATTTGGTGAGTGCTCGTACATACATGTATGTGCTTCCAGTGGACTGCAAGGTCGTCTCAAATGTTCCAATACCATTTGGATCCCTGGATGCAACATTCAAGCAAATATCGGAAAGGATTATCAGTTCTGCTGAAATAACTATTAGTTGGATTGACTCAGACAAATTGCTCCATTGCACAAGATGTGAACTCGGAGGGCGAAGTTGCGCATTCAGCTCGCAAAGGAATCAAACATTCTGCATACGTCACAAACCTCATGGTATCGTTTTCCTTCTTCTTTTCCTTTTTCTTTTGTCTTTGAAACTAACTGAACAAAACCCCATATGATCGCAAAACCTATTTTTATTTTCTAACATAGCTTCATAGTGGGGGATAATGGGATTGCAATAGATGAGAGTAGACTCAACTTGAATAGATGGCAGCAGGAGCAGCTACCTCATATAACTGTGGTCTTGCCTTTTATTGCCAAGAAGTGGTTTTCCCTTTTATTTCCTAAACCATCAGTAGAATCTTATTCTCTTCTTTGATATTTGCAGGTTTGCATGTCAAAATCATTGCAGGTACGTCCGCGATCCACACTTTCCATGCATTCATCAAAAAATAAATAAAAAGAAAAGAAACAAAACCATTTAACATGCATAAATTTCTTATTGTTGACTATTTTGGCTATGCTTTCTCATATCCTCATCACGGTTAGTCCATCTCTAAGTGATGGATTTGTATCATAGTTCAATATGCTTATTTCATATATCCTGTTTATGCAGCTATATCATCGGTAGCCACATTTGTTGCTCTTCTGTTGATATTGGTCACTGCACTGTATCATTCAGTGAAGATAAAATATAACGAAGAGATACATTTGAAGGTTGAAATGTTTCTCAAGACATATGGCACATCCAAACCCAAAAGGTACACTTTCCCTGAAGTTAAGAAGATGACAAGACGGTTTAAGGATAAAGTAGGACATGGCGGATTTGGAAGTGTGTACAAAGGCGAGCTACCAAATGGACTTCCTGTGGCAGTCAAGCTGCTAGAAAACTCTACAGGAGAGGGACAAGAATTCATCAATGAAATTGCAACCATCGGATTGATCCACCATGCAAATATTGTCCGCCTCCTAGGATTTTGTTCGGAAGGGACGAGACGCGCTGTTATTTATGAATATATGCCTAACGAGTCACTGGAGAAACACATATTCTCGCATGACTCAGATATTTCTCAACAACCCCTAGTACCTGACAAAATGCTAGACATTGCTTTAGGCATCGCCCGAGGAATGGAGTACCTACATCAAGGATGCAACCAGTGCATTCTCCACTTTGACATCAAGCCACACAACATCTTGCTGGACTACAACTTATCTCCGAAGATTTCAGACTTTGGTCTTGCAAAGCTGTGTTCAAGGGACCAGAGCATCATTATGTTGACAGCAGCAAGAGGCACTATGGGCTACATTGCACCAGAGATTTATTCTAGGAACTTTGGGGGTGTATCCTACAAATCAGATGTTTACAGTTTTGGCATGCTGGTGTTAGAAATGGTGAGCGGAAGGAGGAACTCAGACCCAAGTACTGAGAGCCAGGACGAGGTATACCTCCCAGAGTGGATCTACGAGAAAGTAATCAGTGGGGAAGAATTGGTGCTTCCTTCGGAAATGACATCACAAGAGAAAGACAAGGTGAAACAGATGGCTATTGTGGCACTATGGTGTATTCAGTGGAACCCCCAAAACCGTCCATCAATGACAAAGGTGGTAAACATGTTAACAGGCAGGTTGCAGAATCTGCAGATCCCCCCTAAGCCCTTTGTCTCATCTGAACATCGCCCCATGCCATAAAACATCAAGTACAAATCACCATGCTGTACTACAATTTTACGTGTTGCATGGTAATGTCGTAGCATGCAGAATGCTCAATTGCTTAGTGAACTACTGGGGCACCTGATCTAGCTTATAATCCATCCTCATGTAATGCTATTAATTAGAAAAATATGATACTGGATTTGCAATGTAATATAATAGTTGAAAGGTGAGAACATGTCAAAGTACCTTATCCTTCATTGCCGTGATTTATCTCCCCCAAATAAATTTTAGGGTGTAGTCCACTAGTGACTCTCACTGGACAGCTCGACGGAGGTCCGTAAACTCATAATGTTGTATGCTCATTTCATCCCATTCCATTCAATTGAACTGAGTGAGCCAGTACTCTGTAAATCTCAAAATCAAACGACGACCCTGTAGGCAGGGAACTGATCATGTAATGTGTAGTACCAGGAACTAGAAACTTACAGTTAACATTCTACAATTTTTTCTAAGAACAAAAGGAGAGGAAAACAAATGGATCATTACCAATTTACCATGGCTATCTGAACTCTGGAGGTTATCACCTCTGTCTACCAGGAGTCCAGAACCATCATCAGATTCGAGCATCATGACGACCAAAGCCTCACACCATCTTGCTGGACCAAAGCTTCAATCCGATCCCAAACATATCATACATTGGTCTTGCAAATCTCTGCACAAGGGATCACAGCAAGATCAACAGTGACTAGAGCAGGAGGAACAATGCGGCACCGCAGAACTGTATTTCTCAAAACTCTGGGATGGTATCTTACAGCCGGTGGGAAGGAGGGAGGAGATCCCCGGCGGTGCCTGGACGGGAAGGAAGGAAGGAAGCGGAGCAATTACCAGTTTGCCGAAGGATTCGTGAGAACGCATCCGCCGGTGACGGAGGCGCCGCCGCCCCCGCAGAGGGCTTTTTTTTTTTTGAGGGAAGCCGCAGATGGCATGCACCGTGATATCAGTGAAAGCCCACCTCTACTTGGGCTGGCCCAACTACACGGCCTATATCGATCGAAGCCCCCCAAACCATTCTTGGCCCCGAATTCAGATGGACCGAGGAGAGGGCCCCCGACCCCTTCCTTGATCCTTCCTCCGCCGCCCTCGAAATATATCAATCACACTTCCCGGCGGAGCTCCGTCGGCGGCGATTCGGACCGCCGCCCGCCCGAGTCCTGAGTCCCAATAGCTTCACAGCTTGCCGCGATCCACAGGTGTGCATATTTTTGCCTCCATTCGCACCAGCTACAACTCAACTTCTTATACACTTCGCGAGTTTTGTCCTCCTCTAGGTCACGAGTCATGAGCGAGGAGGGCGGCGAACCGACGCGCCGCCGCCGCCGCAGCAGATCGCCGCCAGCGGCGGCGGACTCCCTGCCGGACGACGACGACCTCCTCCGTGAGATCCTCCTCCGCCTCCCGCCGCAGCCGTCCTCCCTCCCGCGCGCCTCCGCCGTCTGCAAGCGGTGGCAACGGCTCGCCACCGACCCCAAGTTCCTCCGGTGCTTCATCGCCCACCACCGGAAGCCGCCCCTCCTCGGCTACTTCAAGTACGTCGTCACGGGGCTCGTGTTCACCCCCGTCCTGGACCCTCCCGACCGCATCCCTCCCGCGCGCCTCCACTGCATCATTCCTGATACTGATGGCGCCCCACGCGACAAGCAGTTTCTCGGGTGCCGCCACGGTCGCGTCCTCGTCATGGACAGGGTGCGGAAAGAGGTACTTATCTGTGACCCCATCACCGGCGGTAAGCACTGCGTGACTGCTCCGCCGGAGTTCACGAGGAACTCTGTCTACGGAGAGGTGGTCTGCGCTGCCGCGGACCGGGGCCACGTGCACGGCAGCTGCCACTCCAGCCCCTTTAAGGTGGTCTTGATGTCCCTGACAGAAGACCATAATTGGTCTATTGCGCGGGTTTACTCCTCGGAGACTGGCATATGGGGCAATCTCATCACAACAGCGGTTCCAAGTGATATTTATGGTGCTAGCATTACTGGTACCCTTGTTGGCAATGCCCTTTATTGGTTGCTTCTTATGACAGATGATATACTTGAATTTGATTTGGGTGGACAGGAAATATCTGTGCTGAGGATACTTGAATTTGATTTGGATCTACAGAGCCTAGCTGTGATCATGGGGCCTCCCAGTACATATGATTTCCTCAGTTACACCCGCCAGATCATCCGGGCTGAGGATGGCGCTCTTGGCTTGGTCATATTTTCTTACCCTAGCATCCAAGTGTGGCACAGGGAGGTTGATTGCCATGGTGTTGCCACATGGTTGCTATACAAGACCATTCGCAAGCATAAAATACTTGGGCTTCCTCAGATTGAGAGAGGGAGGACAGCGATGCAATGTATGCTGGGATATTCTGAGGATACTAATGCAATTTTTATAATTATTGACTTCACTGTCTACATGGTTCAACTTAAGTCAATGCAATCCAAGAGACTTCATGAAATCGATTTCCGTGATATTGCTAACTACTATCCTTTCACTAGTTTTTATACACCAGGTGATTGGTCATCCTTACTACTTATATTGCAAAAGCAATCCAATCCAGTTATGTTTCATATAGTTGCTTCAACATTTTATCCTGCTTCTTTAGTCACTCACAACATCAGTGTAATTAGCAGTTTCCCTTTGCTACCTAGACAAACTTATAGCTGTATTGTTTTCTATGTTATCAATCAATGCAGCTGTCTCCATTCTCGGGAGATGCCAAATCGTATGTAAAATTAGTAAAATATTGTAAAATCATGTCAAATGAGAAGCTCAGTTGGCCTCTTTGGAATGCCGACGCTAGTTATATAAATTTATCTGTTTAATCTTGCTAATTTTCTTAGCTCAATAGCAACTTTCAGTGAATCAATACCTTCTGAAATAGTTGTTTTTCTTTGTCACTTGTGGAAGATCCTCCAGCAAGTGACTAGTACATCTTTAGCACATAAAAATATATTTCATTTCTTGTCTCTAATCAGGCTTCATTTATTTAGAACTAACTACCAAAGATTACTTTTATTGCTAGAGTTTGCTAGTTTTGGCATATTTTAATTTTGTCTGCTTGGCATGACATGTGATGCATTTACATTAGAAATATTCTAGACATTTTATTATTTATCTGCTAAAGCCTTCCTTATGAGGTCACCAAGTTACTGGTTTCAGGATTATAGTCTTTCCATTTTAGAACAGACTTGGTTTTGTTTATACATTGCTAGTTTCTATGGGTTAAAGCATCTATAAAAAGTGAGTTATATAGCTGTATTAAAAGTGAGTTATTTTTCTCAAGTTATATTTGTTGGCAACTGACCTACAACTATCTTCTCTTATCCAATTTTTTTCCTTGGAAATTCTGTTAATTGCTTGACTCCTTCTGCTTCTAGGCATAGCCAATGCTGGTGGATGTGATGGACCTGAAATGGTGCATGATACATAGGACGGCCGTCTTGTTTGATGTACTAATATGCTGAAATGGTTCGATTGGTAAGAATACCATCTGAATATAGTTTGTGAGATTTGGACTGTTTGATTTTCCTATGGAAAATATCCAACTGCCAACGTAGTTAATTTGCACCCGTAGGCTGCAGGCAACTGTCCTTTCAGCATTAGGGATTCGTGCATGTGAGTAAGACAGATAACGACGGAAACCATGGGCGGAGCTCTCGGTAGGGTGAGGTGGGGTGCCCGTCCTACCTTGATTTGTGGCAGAAAACTAATTAGGTCTTCTTTAGTTGTAAATCCGGCAGTTTGCTTTAATTGAGCGAGAAAGTAGAGAGAAGGTAGCGTGATTCTTGCCATTAATTGGGTTGCCGGTTTCCTTCTTGGGCTGAGAATTGCCCGTGGGCCTGGCCGGTGGGGGAAGCTGTGTTGTGCTTGGTTCGGGAATCGGGAGATGACCAATTTGCCTTGTCCAGTTCTCACGTGGCATGCCTCTGCTTCTCTCGAGCCTGGTGGGCAGGGGTGGCACGGGGTAGGGTAAGTAGGCGAGTGCCAGCAACGGGCCACCGCAGCAGCTGCTCAGCGGGACAGGGCCCAGCAGGCAGCAGCACTGAAAATGACATCGAAATATCAAGTATGGACCGAATTATTTGGTACAATGGGAGAAAGGGGGAAGACACGAGGTCATCAGTGATCATTTTTACCGTCTGGACACCTTCTATGTTGCCATAGATTCTATTACGATTTTGTTTGATCATTGCTTTAATGAGGTATCTTCGCAGTTGATTCATAGCTTCTCCTGTCTTGGCCCGAGAGACTCATTTGCTAGGTTCAATGTGAATATAATTGCTTATCTTACACAGATTTGTTAGGATGGTTTCTCTAATTATGAGCGTGAGCCTATAGAAGATATTCTTGCGTTATTCATTATTCATATGAGGAATCTTGCTTTATATTGCAAGACTAACTAAAAAGATGGTCGAGCTCGAAAGGCACATCATGTTTCCTACGGTTTACCGCTTCATTGAATTGGCAATGATTTTAATTTTACTAAAGTCATTATGTTTAGAATTATACTCCCTCCGTCCCATATTAAGTACCGAAATATTACATGTATCTAGACGTATTTTAGTATATAGATACGTCTATATTTAAACAAATTTAAGTCACTTAATATGGGATGGAGGATTAATGTGATGGACTATTTTTATTTTTTTCATCAATTTTTTTATTCTTTAGACTTTGCCCTACCTTAAATTTTTTCCGTCCTCCGCCCATGACGGAAACTATGGTTCATGACAAGGCACAATGACAGTGTTTTGGTTCTTAAATGTTATCCAGACGAGAGTTCTCCCTTGTTTTAGCTGTTTCGTGAATCTATAATCTGACTGCAATGTATTACTAGTCCATTTTGTGTTATTACAAAATCAGTCACAGCATTCAACTCCCCCACTGCAACAAATTAACAATCTCGGAAGTCCTCTGCGATTTATTTTGTTCTCATTGGTATTCCTAGGAGATGCAGCCAGGGATATATGATATCTGTTACTGGGATTTTCTTTATGTTGCTGAGCTGACCATGAGTTTGTACACACATCTTGTTCATTCATTATGTCATATAGGTGATACTAATAGGTTCTGTCTGTATCTGTGTCTGTATCAGATTACTAAGTGATGATTTTGTTTTTCTCCAGGTGCAGGAAAGGCTGGTGGAGTTCTCTTCGAGTTTATATGGTTGGCACTGTTTATATGTTATCTGAAAAAAGAAAGACTTGACAAGTGTTGGAACTCCTGTTTTCATTGCAAGCAACGGCATTCATGAAGCTGAGTCTTCACTGATTAATCTTAAGATTGTACTGTAGCACTGTTTATGTTTTCACAAAAAAGAAGTGTTTATGTTATTATTATCTGAAACTTAGCAAGTGTGTACCTTAGTGTAGCTAAGTTTCCTATGTATCAAGATGAACTTGACTACCTAAACCAGGGATTTCCAACTTCCCCTAGTAATATATTTCAAGTTGATTTTCATGTACTCCGTATCTTGCTTTCTTTACTACATAGTTGTGCCTCGCAAGTTGCAACCATCTTGCTCGATCAAAGCTTCAATCCAATTCCAAACATATCATAATACTCCGTACAACGGAATAACAGAACTGTATTTCTCAAAACTTTGGGCGGGAAGAAGTTAGCCAGCAGCACTTTTATTGACACCATTGCCAACAACCAGCCGCTCCAATGCTATTTTTTTTTTTGACGAGTGCCGCTCCAATGCTATTGGCAATGATGAAAGCTCACGTCGACTTTAACCGGCCCTACTACACGGCCCAAAATCCGTTTGTTCAAACCTTCTTGGCCCGCATCGACCGGAGAGAGAGAGCCCATTCCTCAGCCGCCCTAAAAACAAAACACCTTCCCGGCGGAGCTCCGGCGGCGGCGGCGGTCCCGAGTCCCAATGGCTTTCGGTCGGTGAACCTTACCTTCTTCTATTCTATGTGTATAATAGCTTGCCGCGATTCACAGCTCACAGGTGTGTGTATGTATGTGCCTCAGTACAGATTTTGGGGTTCCACTTCCTCGTACCAGCCGACCGCTCGTGCGAGGATTCGAGCAGCCGGCAACGACGGTGGTGAGGAGCCGCTTGCCGAGGGCTAATTCAGCAAGGCCTAATTATCGATTCGCACGAGCTAGATGGTAAGCAGCAACATCTTATACACCTCCCGACTAGTGCTGTGTTAACTTGCAAACTGTTGTGAAATGAAATCTGATGCCATGTACCTGGGTAATCGCATTACATGGTCCACGGTAGCTGATAATTCAGTCAAATGGTGGCACGCGCTAAGCATGATTGGTCTTTCTATGAGTAGTAATTTCTGGAACACGCCAATGTTTGCAGTACAAAGTAAGCGATGGGTGACTAACTTCCCTTGTACAGTACCAACCAACTACTAGATTGCAAGTTTGTTGAAATATCTGATGCCTTACAGTTTACCATCAGACTGCACTTTTTTCTCTCTCGAACATTTGTCATCATACTGCTAATTTAGTTGAAATCAAATGCCATACACAACAGGCATTACTGTAACATGCCGATTGCCAGGTCTCGAACATTTCCAGAATCATGGTAATATATTTTCAGGATTTTTCTCTCTAGGTTTGTGGTGTAGGGAGATGAAACAAATGGCTTAGGAAGTATCACTAGACTTGACAAGCTTCCTGTAAACTGTTTACTGGACAAGCAACTTACAGCTTGGGTGACCAGCTTTCTTGCTATATTCTCTTTCTCCTTGAGTCGTTATAAAATCTCATTCTGGTCCTCAATACAGGGATCCAGTTTCCACTTCCTGTATTCCCACTCACCTTTTCCAACAACAGCATGCTGAAGTTATAAACTTCTGACTCCTGGAATATTGCCTCAAAGTTCTGAGAATATAGTTCTGCTGCGATGTCGCTCTGGATGCAGTCAGTGTGGCGATGCTTTCAATATCTGCTACACACAGCTTTGAAAGTAGAAAAACCTAAACTTTGTGGATTGACATTGTAGCACAATCCTCTAGTTGTAGTAAAAAAAACAGTGGCCTTTAGTCCCAATCAAGTTTGGGTAGGTGGATATGAAACCCAACTAGAAAAGCTGCAGTTAGTGGCACAAAACAATGACCCATGAACTAGTGTAGCAAACTTGCATATTATCTAGATTGGTCATCCTTTTCCTTCTTAAGGAAATCGATCAATCTTTGTAAACTTGGGAACCATATGTACGCCACCCGTTGTCAAAACACAGTGGAACTTGCACAAGCCATAAAAGCATTTATGGTGACTCGTGAGTCATCAACCTCTGCCCCTCAAACTCCTGATTTGCCCTTAGTCTGTGTGTTTATTTTATTTTATTTATTTTTAGCAGAGCTAGGAGCATTTTCAAACATGATATTCATTTCAACTATAGAAACTAGGAACAAATTTGGGTTACATATGGAAACCAAACAAAAGAAATGGAGCTGGAGTTTGCAATAGCGACATTCTGCTAGTAAAATTAAATTCGAGATGAGGGACTCCAGACTGTAGTAATATATGGGAAAATACAACATTCGAGGCCATGGCTATTTTGGACGCGCATAACCTAACTGGTTATTTCCTCAGGATCATCTCACTTCACCTGGGGCCTGATACTTCTGAGGCTAGGAGTGGAGCTGAGCAATTTACATTTCCGGCAATACGAAGGTTTGCTGGACTTGTTGCAACAAAATTATGATCTATGTTTGTCTCTGCATCCATGGTGCCTTCCAAGACTTTGACGACCACGGACATTTCAGGTCTTCTTTTGCAATCAATCTGCAAACACCACATCGCGAGCTTCATCATCTGAATTACTTCTTGCTTGTGTACTTGCATGTCATCATTGTCCTTGTCAATCAAATCTACCAAGTGTTCACTTTTCACCTTTTCTTCCAATAAGGTGATGAGATGGATGCTCTCTTCAGATCGGGAAGTGTCGAGGTTCTTTCGTCCGCTGATGATTTCCATGACCACAACGCCAAAGCTGTAGACATCGGCCTTTTCTGTGATCTGTGATGTCAACCATTCAGGAGCTAAATACCCAGGTGTGCCTCTCATTCTAGTAACCACTTGGCTCATATCCCTATCAATGAGCTTGCACAATCCAAAATCAGATAGCTTAGCATTGAAGTTCTCGTCTAAGAGGATATTTTGTGGTTTGACATCCAAATGAGCAATTCTTCTTGTGCACTCCTCGTGAAGATAAGAGAGACCCTTAGCTATGTGAGTAACAATCTTGCATCGCGTCTTCCAATCAAGGGGGGGAACACTATTTTCTTGTCGATGATAAATCCACCTGTCCAAAGATCCTCTGGGCATATACTCATACACCAGGAGTCGGTGTGATGTTTCTGCACAGAAACCAATTAACCTCACCAGATTGATATGATGAATGCTGCCGATTGTCTGAACCTCTGCCGAAAATTCTCTCTTTCCCTGACCTGCTCGATCCAAACGTTTCACTGCAATTCTTTCCTCACCAAACTGCCCCTTGAAAACAGACCCAAAACCTCCTTCACCGAGCTTTTCTCTAAATTGCTTGGTTGCTACTTCTAACTGTTGAAATGTGAACCTCATTGGTGTTCCTTGTAGGTTTCCAAAATCTTCCTCTTCGTCCTCCATCTTCTGGTGCCGTCGTGTTCTTCGTCTATACACAATGTAAGAGATGAATGCGGTGATTAAAATAAAACCTACCACGGAACCCAGAACAAGACTAGCCCCAATAGCAATTGTTCCATGAGGACTTTTAGGTGAAGAAGTTAGATCGACCGGTGGGCAGAAGGTAACCTGGTAGTTGGTTTGGAACGGGCAAGTGAATGCAGTGCTTAAGGGAGCATCCCTGGAGTAACTTAATGCCTCAGGGCACATCCGCACAAAGAAGGCAGAGTATTTGTTGGAATCACAGTCGTCCCCAGAGCAGCAGTACTGGTTGTTCAACACCGTACAAGCGCTATTGCAGCCTCCCGGGGCCTTCAGCTCCCTCGGACACTGTGACGTGATGTTGGCCGCACAATGGGGCCCCTTGCTGCACCCTGGTGATCCTTGCCCCTTGACCTGTATTGGCAGGAACTCCATGGGTACATTGAAGCCGTTATAGAGGGAGATGTCGAAGAAACTGTTAGTGGTGTACTGGTTGAGGGAGAAGTCAGCAACTGTCAGAGGCGGGTTACCATCACTCCTGCAATCTAGCACGCCGCTGCAGTCACCTGTCTGGCAAAATCCGTGACCTTTGCTGTCAAATGAGCAGCCAGTTCGAGCCCACACGCGCCCTCTAGTGGTGTCATAGGGCACGTCGAGGGTCCATGTCTTCCCTGTGTCGAGCCGCATGCCGCCTCCTACCGGCAAAGCGGCCGGCCACACAGTGTAGGAGCATCGGTTGGTGATGTTCAGTGTGACGGTGAGGCCGGAGTTGGTGGTGAGGCCGGAGTTGGTGGTGACAACAGGCAGGACAAAGTTGAGGAGGAGGAAGAGGAGGAGGGGAGGCAGGTTGTGGAGAGTCAGGAAAATTCCCATGACTCCCATTTGTGCTGTGTGTTAAGCTGGTAATTGGACTTTTGTTGGGTGTAATGATAAAGGAGGAACAGTGGTCTGGTTCAGTGCTTCAGTGTTCTTCCCTAAGATTTGCGTGTTGAAAATGCCCAGCGGTCAAACCTAACTCACTGCTGTCCTCCACTACAAAATGTTTTGCCTGGCCCAATCGCCCTGACTTGCTTGTGATAATGGGACCTTTCCTTTTAGCTCCTCTGAAGTTCATGTGAACACCCTTACAGCACATTCAAACTCTCTTGATACATACCTTTTCCTTTATAAATATGATGTAAATGTATGTCCAGGTCTCACAAAAACATGAACGAGCCTGAGCTCTATTAGATTTTATTTTTTTACAAGGTTTATTAGAGGTTTTCATGTCGTGAGAACGGACGTTTGTTTAGAAATTTCAAGAAATTCTACACGTGCATATTACTACATTGTCCAAAATTTCATTAAGAAATAATTTAACATGCGAGCTATTTATGTATTGTGGTCTTCTTTTTGTACCCATAAATGAAAAATCTTTATCAGCGAAATTTTACACATATGTAGCATGCATTCATATGTACCTGTAATTTTTTTCAGAATTTTTTTAACTTGTAAATATAGCTGATTTAATGTATGCATTTGTGGTGATAGTCAGATCGTCAAACTCTGGAAGGCAACAACAACGTGTATTTGCCATTATCTATCACTTTGCCGAAGCATTAGTCTTCGAAGTGGTCAATGATGCCGGCAGCTATGGGGTTGGGACTTTATGCGTGTCATTGTCAAGCCAACTATCTCGATAGTACAAGTCGTCATACAAGTCAAGCTTTGTAAAGTGAAGATATTAAGGGATTGGTGCTATCAAGACTCAGGAGTCGAAGGGGCCAAAAGTGCGAAAGGAAAAGAAAATACTTCCTCCGTCCCATATTAAATAACGAAATATTACATATATTTAGACGTTTTCTGGGTATAGATACATCCATATTTTGTCAAATTTGAGTCACTTAATATGGAACAGAAGGAGTACTAAATATTGTACAACATCACAAGCATCCGGGGAGGAGCTCCACTTAAAACTTGTGCATGATATGTGTCTGGTACACATAGGGCTTGTTTGGTAGGCTGCACCACCCTAGCATGGCCTTCCTCCCTAAGCCATGCATGCCGACCCTAGACTTTTTTTTTTTACCAACATGCCGACCCTAGACGTGCTGAGTACAGACAACTGCAGAGTGTGTTTGATAGCCTGTATATCTATCGAAACATGCTGAATTGAGATGTTGTTTGGCAGTTTTTATCGGTTGAGACATGTTGAGCTGAGAGCTTGTATCTTAGTTAGATTTGGTTGACTCTGAGGTGGCAGAATACCACCACAGTTGGGAGATGATGAAAAATGAAGATCTTGCACAATTCTAATAAATTTTCATCACAGATGTTAGAAATATTTGAACAAAGTCAACAATTTGTGCAAGGAAAACATGTTGCTATGTCAAGTTTTCTAACACATATCAGTAACTGCTACATCAAACAACATGGAAAGCTCGAGCCACAGCAGCCTGAAGAAGAACCATTACCACCATTTTCTCTTCAGTTTTGCCTTCAGAACCAAACTGCTAACCATCTAGACATTCTTCTCTTCAGTTCCATTTACTTGTTCGTTCATTCGTTTATTTCCAAGCTTCCGTTCATCGACTTCAGGTCCTTGCTAGTGCAAAACAATCAACTCTGGAGAAATGCCAACGGCAGTCTGCCGTAAACAAATAAACCGAGTAGCAGCATATGCAAGCAAAATTACTGCATGATAGAGGCCGGGCCTTCGCAAACTCTTCCTCCAAAAGCAGTGAACAATCATCGACGAAAATTTATTGGTTCCTTAATACTCAACCATTGGAAAATAAACATTTTCGAACGCCAGTCCAGTCTACTAACGATCTATTTTTTCCTCTAAACTTATATTGCAGACTATTTTCCACTCAGGCCTAGGTTCATTTTCGGCCCATTCCAACTTGAGGCGTTTTCCCGCATGTATTTGGATATTTTGGAGCCACTCCCCAGTCCCAAGGTGTGTCCAGTGTCAATCCTAGCTAATTCCAGTCTGAATTTGCAAGGTTAGTGTTTTTTTCTGTCCAAGCTCAAATTTTGATCATAATTCCAGTCTAATTTATGATGTTAAATTTTTCTTTCCAGATTCAAATTTTGAGTGTAAATTTCTTGTTCGAGTATTTTGTTACTATATATATGTACAACATGGGACATGGCGATTAGCTTTTAAATCACAGTCGTTGTTGAGAGCTTAAATTTGGTTTGGGCACCCAAATTAAATACGCCTGGTTTATATATTTGAGACTGGTCATAGCTTGAGATAGGGACACTACCGGATTCCCAAGGAAGCATGAAGCTCATCTTGTAGAAAACGATTGCTCCTTCTTTTTTAACCATATATGTGTTGATTGTCTAGGGATAAGACATGAATTTTGGCATCATGGGTTTATCATGAAACCAGTGATCTTACGGAAATCATAGATCCAAAGGGGAATTAGTGACATATGTATGGAGTATTGTTCATGCTAATTTAAAGAGATACGCTTTTCTATAACATGACATTTACTGCATATGTAATAGAGTGGCAATACAGGAAACGGAAATTTGAACAGGCATGGCAAACAAACCTTCATTAACATTTGCATTATAAAATGGTCTTAACATGAAATGCATAAGACAGAAAAACAAGATGCTTAGTTCATGCTTCCAAGATATTATTTTCTAGATACTCACGGAGGTAAGCATGGAGACCATCAAGGAGAGCCAATGCTCCCTATAGCCCTCGGAAAAAACGCGGCACCCTCACACGGCTGCCATCTTTCCTCTGGAAGAACGCATGCCTTATAAGGCTTTCTTTGAAACAGAGCCCAAGAACACTTGTAGCAACACCCTGCCATTGGTATTTCTCCAGCAACTTACCGTTGCTATCACAGTGAAGCAGGTGGTAGGACAAACTAGGGCTGCCAGTTACCAGCATATCTCCATTCTCAGACACAACCTTCCTGCTTAAAATGCACCTATCTGTAATATGCTCCCTCATATCCGCCACACACAATTCAGCTCGGTACTTTAATGACCATCCCTCCATCTCATAGTCTCGCAGCACCCATAATTCTGTCATCGTGGCAGCATGATCTATATGTCTGATGCCAAGTGTACCGTCCATCTGAAGCAAATGTACCGATCTGCTGGCTATGGGAGACTGCATCAACCTGAATGACTCAAGCACTGTGTCGAAAACTACTACCTTACCAACCAAGGAGTCGCTGCAATTCCTACCAAGGTGCCAGTGCAGGCAGTCATGTAGCAGGACGGGCTGGTGCTGGCAGGCAGGAACAAACCAGTGTCTCGGGGCGTTCTCCAGAGGCAGCCCGATGCACCTCGGTCCCCCGGAGGAGGATACCGTGAGGACGTGGTAGACTCTATCGTCGCTGCTGCGCCCTGAGTGCTTGGAGTAGAGGACGCGGTACTCGCCGGAGGGGCGGTGAGGGTACAGAGCGGCGACATTGCAGCCGGTGAGATCCGGGAGCGCGCACGACTGGCGCGTGGCCGGGTTGCAGAGGTAGAAGCGGTGGTTCCCGAGGGACAGGAGGAGGAGGCCGTCGCAGGAGGCGTGGATGGTGAAGCCACGGCGTGGGGAGTAGTCTTTGAACCCGAGGACGGGCCGGCGCACGGCGGGGGTTGGCCGCATGTCCAAGGCGTCGACCGCGCCATGGACGTTGATGGTGTCGTGGCCGTAGTTACTGGACTGGAAGAATACCAGCGGGAGCGACGGCTGGCGGCGAAAGCTTTCGGAGAAAGCTGCTTTGCTTTTCTTGCCGTGGAAAAGCAGAAAGCGTGTTTGGTTACGACAACTACTTTTGCTTTTGTAATTATCTGAAGACTGTTTATATGCGAATTGATCGTAAATCGACAAAGAAAAAATTAATTTTGATTCTAATTATTGTTTACATAGAAATAAAGACCTTCGTTCCATAGTATAACACAAAATATACATGGTTCACGTGATAATGTATGCCATGGACATAGCTAAACTACCTCGCTCTCGCAGCAAACAAAGCATTGGCGATCCTATCACGAATGATGTTCATGGTAACCACGCCAGGTCCCTCGGGAACGACATATCCGTTCTCTCCGTCGACCGTCATCCCCTTGTGTCGTTCCCACCTCGGCCCCTTCAGGCATGTACTCTTCATCTGCATCACAGCTATCGAATTCCACATCGGGCAACTTGCTATCACGAATGAAATTGTGCAAGGCAGTGCAAGCTAGAATGATCCTCGTTTGTGCTCGAGGATTGAAACTTGGCATAGATTTTAATATGCGCCACTTTCATGTTGTCCCATTTGTTCTTAAATTGTGTCTTGGTTAGTTTCTTTCCCGTTTTTGCAGCAAATTTATCCTCAAGATTCTTCCAACCTTTGTTGTTCAAATAGGTAGTAGGACTATTTCCAGCAAGTACCTCCTCCTTGCAAATATCAACAAAATGTTTGACATTTGCCTCATCCCAAACTGCCTTCTCACCCATACTTCAATAAAAAAGTTTGGGACAAACATTACTTCAGTGACAATGCAACAATCTATACCAGCACAATCCCATAATCGTACACCTTTAATTGCTAGAAATTAGAAAGGAAGAAGGGACACAGAGAGGGATCAGACGGGATGAGACGTACATGAGGATCGGAGGGGCGGTGGCGGCGTCTGCAAGTCGGGAACGGGTGGGCCGGGGCGGCCGGGGACGGACGGGCCGGGGTCGGGGGGTGCGCGACGCCACCGGAGGAGACCGCCGCCGGTGGAGAGGCCGCCGGAGCTAGGGTTCCTCCTGGCCGGTCAGAGGAAGAGCTCGATGGGAAACCCTGACATGTTAGCGACTTGTTTCTCGTTCGGTTTGGGAGAGAAAGAAAATGAATCGTTTTTCACTTATGGGTGGTAAAGGTGGGTAAATAACTCTAAGTTGGCAAGGAAAAGCAATCAAAAGTACCTCTAAACCTACTTTGAGAATTGTACTACGAAAAGCAGATTGTTTTTTTGCTTTTTGTTGTGGAAAATAACCCTTTGGTTAGCTTTTTCTGCTTTTCGAAAGCAAAAGCAGAAAAGCACCCTAACGAAACGCACCCTAAAACGCCAACGGATGATGGATTTGGCTCAGCAATGCATCCACCCTGAAAGATGCTTTGAGATTTGTGCACGAGATTGGGTTAAGTGATTATTATTATTCTTGGCAGTAAGTTAGAATGGTCATAGTGGGAGTAACAAAAGTGGTAACTAAAGTGCTAACTAAGCAATTTTGATGATGTGCCATGTCATTAACGAGGAAAGAGAGGGTTGGGGTAACTAGATATGTTTACCATCACATCACACTTCTCAAGATACAATGAGTCTATAAAGGTAATAAATAGGCCTTTTATGTTATCACGAATATGTTACTACCCACTGTTGAAGTAGTAATATAGACTAGTAACATATGCATGTTACTAGTGTATGTTACTCTCCACCATGACCAGGCTTAGAGATACTATTTCAAAAAAAAAAGCCGTGGGAAGGGTGAAATACACCGGCTCAAAGTGAAAAATAAACCATTAGTCTCCAAACTCTAATTTTTTATTTCCTCCGGCTTCATTATCAAACTGTACATGAACTGCGATGTTTACCTTCGTAATCTTGTCTTAGTTCTACACTTTGGTTCAAAACGATTCGAGAGACTAAATCCATTTATAGTGTGTTTGGTTGCGTCAGTGATAATATGGCAGCATGTGCAAAGAATTCAGAGACGACCGAAACTAAAATGAATCTGGGAACTCAGATGTGACCGAAATACTGGCGGCATGCGGAGAGTCTCGCGAGCTGTTGACAGTATTTTTCCTTTGCACAAAATCAAACCGGGAGAAGTTGCCAACTAGAGATTCTGTGTGCTATTTGAACTCCAAATTAAGGAATGGAGCTTTACATCGAGTGATACACAGAAGGTAGCATGGATCCTTTACCTTTATCTGGAACACGAAGCAGCTCACCTTCTGTCAACAAAATTGAAGCCTGAAATCGTGATTCTGAAGATTGAACCTATGCCTCACTGGCAGTTCTCCACTGTCCAACTACTAAATACAGCTTAGGCAGGTTATGATGCATTGATGCTCGTTCTTGGTGGTCTCCGTAGTACGTGCAGATAGCTCCTACGGGTGAGGGTCCCCGCTGGAGGTCGGCGGCGGCGGCGCACGGCCGCCGCCTCTCCCGCCCATCGCCATCGCCATTGCTGCAAATCGAGTTGAAGAATGTGAGTCAGTGGGTGAGGTCGGCCTGCTTAATTGCTGCTGAATATTCAGACAGAAGAGGAAAGAAAGGGAAATAGAGGCTACTTTCCAACGAAATTCTGTAGAACCTGCTCTTGATTTACATCCCAATCTGAAGTTCAGAAATGGAGATGAGGTCAGGCAAGAAGAAAGATTGTTATTACCTCCGGTGAGCAAGCTGATGTTGAGTAGCGCCGCGAGAAGAATCAGAGACAGCAGCAGCAGGGCATGGATGAGGAAGTAGCAGCAGTAGTATCGCTGCCGATGCTGCTGCTGCTGCTGCTGTTGCATCTCTCTCTGAATTAACTCTGAAGTTTGAAGTGATGCTTATATCCTCTATGGAGTGATGGAATCCCTCCTATTGTTTCTTTGTTTTCTTCTTCCTTCTCTGGCTCGTAACAGTCCGACGGAGAATGCAGATCGTGTAGGCCAAAGCAGCTGTGTGTTTCTGCTTCGTTCTGAGTTCTGTCGGAAGCTGATAGCCGCAGGAAGGGCTGGATGCACAAGCATCTTCTTAAGGTTTTTTGTATAAAGATCGCACGTGTCGTACATTGATGGCCGTATCGCACCGGATCCTTGCGGTCAAAACTACTACTGGTAAGAATAATAATAACTGCAGTAATACTCGTATATAGATTACTGGCTCGTCATCGCATATGAACGCCAAGCAGCGATGATCTTAAATTTCCAGAAAGCCTTCACTTGTTGCAATGTTGTTGCTTCTTGTACAGCCTCTGTTCGGCCCAATATTAATTCCATGGCCCATGAAGAGGCCCGAGATCCGTTGGATCAAATGATGTTGTTAATGGCCCAGCCCAGCTCGTGCACTTTCTGCAAAAGAGTCCCTCATCCCCTGATCCCCTTCCTCCTTCCCGGCGTAACTCCGGCGGCAGGCGGCGGCGGCGGCGAACGGGACCGTTTCCCTACTCCCGATGGCTTCTCGTCGCCCGCCCTCTCCTGCGGAAGGCCGCCACTCTTCTTCCCTAGCTAGCTTCACTTTTTCGGGCCCCACAGCCGCTACCGCTGCCGTCGTCAGTAGCTCACAACCGCCTCCAACCTCCTCCTCCGCCGCCGCCGCGTCGAGCAAGGTGACCCTTCTTATTTTCCCTTACTTCATGTGCATAGTGCATTGCCATTTTGTCACAATTCACAGCTTTGCGTATGCCCTACCTATGCCTAAGCAAGGGCTTGCGGACCCCACCCTGCCAATCGATGGGCGTTGCAAGGATTCGGCCGGCACTCGGCAACGCGGTGACGACCAACAGCTTACCGAGGAATAGTAGTAATTCAATGAGGCTGACTTGCCGACTAGTCAGACTGTACAATGGAGTCAGCAGGAGCGACAGGTAGGCAGCAATTTCGTGTGCATCTTCAGACTAGTACTGCTCCCTCTGATCCTAAATTGTTGTCGAAATATTACATGTATCTAGACACTTTTTAAGAATAGATACATCCATATTTGGACAAATTTGAGTCAAGAATTTAGGATCAGAGGGAGTACCAAGTTGCAATCTGCTGTGAAACAAGTATGATGTTACCAGGGTAGTTATGGGAATACAAACTCAATTTGCTGATAGTAGGAAAGCTAATTCGATCGAAATGCGATACATGCTATGCTAGGTACATTGGTCCTAATTTCTATGAGCACCTTTCTGAAACACACAAATGCCACTACTAAATTAGATTGCAAACAATTGCGACATCTCAAGTAGACACGCCATACAGTTTACATAGATGTGCTAATCGGGTTGAAAATCAAGTGTCATATACAATAGCTGTTACTGCAGAAGCAGCATACCTAGTCTCAATGTCTGAAACACATTTTCAGAGTATCTGTAGAGGAAAATTTTAAATTTGTCGCGTAATGTAGCCCGGAGACGATACAAATGGCTTAGGAGGCATTGTTAGGCTCAGCAAGCTTCCTGTTAACATGTTTGACACTTTCGGCATAGATGGGCGATCTTTTGGGTTCCACTGGATGCACCATAGTGCCACAATAGCCAGCTTTCTTACTATCTCCTTCTCTTCTTGCTTCATCTCCCTTGTTGATTCCAGTTCTTGCTCCGTGATGATTTTCTCATATATCCACTCTGGCATGTAAAGCTCATTTTGGTTCTCGATCCATGCATCCGAGTTCCTTCTCCCACTCACCATTTCCAACACTAGCATGCCAAAGCTATAAACATCGGACTTGTTGGATATTCTCCCAAAGTTACGAGAATATAGTTCTGGGGCAATGTAGCCCATTGTTCCTCTAGCTGCAGTCAGTGTGACGATGCTGTGTTCCCTTGCACACAGCTTTGCAAGGCCAAAGTCTGAAATCTTTGGATTGAAGCTGCAGTCAAGCAAGATGTTGTGAGGTTTGATGTCGAAGTGGAGGATGCGCTGATTGCCCCCTTGATGCAGGTATTCGATTCCTTGTGCAATGCCTGATGCTATTTCCAGCATTTTGTTGGGTGCTAATAGTTCCCGAAAAATATCTGATTCATGTGCGAATATATATTTCTCCAGTGATCCGTTAGGCATGAATTGATAAATAAGAGCACGCCTTGTTCCTTCAGAGTAAAATCCTAAGAGACGAACCACATTGGCATGGTGGATCCTACCGATGGTCGCAACTTCATTTATGAAATCTTCTCCATTGCCCTTTGAGTTCTCCAGCATCTTTACTGCCACAGGCACTCCACTTGCTAGCTGACCTCTGTATACACTTCCAAAGCCACCGTTCCCCAGTTTATCTTTGAATCGTCTTGTTATTTTCTTAACTTCGGAGAATGTGTACCTTGTTGGTTTTGATGTGCCGTATGCCTTGAGAAATATTTCGATCTTCAAACGTACCTCTTCATCAGTCTTTGATTTTAGGGACAGATATAGTGCAGTGGCTGCCGCCAACAAGAGAACCACACATGTGGCTACTGACGATGTTGCTAAATAAGCAAAACATAGGGAAATAATGAGTAAGACTTAGGTTAAAAACCTTTCTTTCATGTCTCTTATATAGATTAGAGAAAAGGATGTATGTACAATACCTGCAATGACTTTGACCCGGGAACCTGCGTGCATGGAATAAGCATTTAGATTTTGGGTGCAGAATAATATAGACAGGCAAACTTCTTATTTCTATTTTTTGTAAGCAAACAAAAAAGTCTACCACTGTTCTTTAGGTGAAAAAAAAGCACCAACTCATGCCATTTTTTATTTGGCAGAATGGAAAAGCGATTCAACTCATGAGAGCATGACATTAAAGAATTGTACAGACATGACAGCATCCTGATTTGCGATGAACACATATCATTATCAATCATAGATATTTCAATCTTAGAACGAACGTAAATGTGCACTTTTACTTACAATTCTTGAACAAGTGAGAAGAAAATAGGTTAACTGATTATTGGAGATGAGCCATTACCATTGTGCTTGCAGAATGCTTGCCTCCGTTGTGAGCTGAATCCACAGTGATGCCCTTTTTGCTCGCATTCTATACAAATGTTGGCAATGTCAGGAATCGACCAACTCAACGTTGCCTCAGCAGATGTGATGATTCTTTTGGCCCTTTTGGGGAACTTGGGGAACGATGCAGCAGATTTGCTATGATAATCATCTGGTATCGGAATGCCGTTGGAGACCACTGTACAATCTAAGGGAAGAAGAGACATGGATTCACCACTGGCCATCAAATATACAAACTGGCTTGTGTTGCTCAGGCAAGAGATTGGGCCAACAATACTGTCCCCCAAACCTTGTAAAATACTGGCTTCGTATTTTGGTATGAACTCTCTTGAACAGCGTATCAGGGTTGCAGTTTCAAGGGCGTAAGGTATGCATACGCCAGTTGATAGGTTGGTGGTAGAGATCTTCTGAAGCGGGCACCGAGTCCATGATTCTTCAAGCGCGATGACAGTAAGAGTACCAGAACTGTAGTCGATTGCAGTGACCTTGCACAATCCAAGAATTGGGTGAAGTAGGATTGTATCTGCTTCCCTAGAACATGATAGCTCCATGCCAGGTGCTCCACAGGATTTGGGGTTGGTTGTAAGGCGGAACGGAAATCGGATTTCTATTCTGCCTTCACTGCACCTGGATGGTATGCAGGTATGGAAAAAATCTCCATCTCCACTTGCTGTGACCCTGTTGATTCCATCATTAAGAACTAAGAATATCAGAGCTACAACCAAACCTTCAAACATTTTCTGTGATAAAATGAAGATTGGAGGCAAGGAGATGAAGCTATGCCCACAAAACTGGATTTCTTATAATGTTGGAATAAAAAAGGAGAAAGATCTTACTAAGCTTGGCTTTGGTCAGTTTGTCACTGTTAAGTATGCCATGATGGACCCATGAAATAGTTGGACGGATTCTTCATTTTCTTCCATGGAAGAGAATTATTGGTTCCTGGCTTCCTGCTATGCCAAAGGAAATGCACTATAAGTCAAAGCTTATCTTTGCTATAAAAAAGTCAAAGATTATGCCTACTGGTTTGACTAACAAGACCAAATGACTGGTAATAGATTACCCAGCAGTCAGGAAGGACACTAGGTTTGATTTTTCTTTCTCTTGTCTATATGCATCAAAATCTTCCTATATCATTCTGAGACCATAATATATTGGTCAACCCTCAGGCAAGCCTTCTCCTTAAATTGGGTGCCACCTTCCATGCTTGATCTTGCATCTGTGAAGTGTTCTCATGAGTCATGACGAACTCTGCTGCATTTCTTCATTCTGTTATACTCCATGCATTAGCAATCTCCTCCACACTTTCAGTTCTTCTAACGAAGAGTGAAGCAGCAGATATTCTGGGGCAAGCAGTTTGCCCCTCTTTCTCCTGTGGACATCTCCAAAACATCCAGTATCCTTTCCGTTTGCAAAGTGATCCACCTGGTTGTGGTGTTCAAGAATATGAGCTAGTTTGTACTGATAGCCAGGCTATAGTTTACATCAACACAGGAAGATACATCGTGACTAACATCTCCTACAGTGACCGTATTTTCTGGGTTGTTGATGCCAGTTCGGATGATATCAGCTGCCCTATTCCTGAGAGGAATCAACATCCTTATATCTATGGATTGCAATCAGAGAACAGGATCCTGTTATTGCCGGATGCAGATAAATGGACTGCCTTTGTGAGTTGTTCACGGATGATAAAAGATAATGTTATTTATAGGCCTGTCACTTGCCAGAGTACAAATAGTTCTTTTGTTTATGTATTGACTACTGCGCTCGCTTTTCTGGTTCGAAATGTTGAGCCTTCTTGTGGATACTTGGCCATGACTCCTTTGGGAAGTTGGCGTGTGAGGACAACAGATGATGCAAGTTATGATTATGAAGATATCGTAAAATTTATGAAGACTGGGTTTGCTGTTAGATTTCCTGTAGATAATGCCTGGACAAGTTCTTGGATCATCAACAGATGCCTGAATGATTTAATGAGGTGAGTCTGCTCTCTGTGAACTAGATACTTCTCCCAGGTTGCATTTTGCACCTCAAATTGGATTGTCTTATCACAAAGCTGTTTATCTTCTTACCAATCCATGTATAACTTGCAGTGACTTCCACGAACAGATGTCTAGTTCAAGCATCCAAAATCAGTTTTCGGCGGTTGTTGGCATCGACATGCATTTCTTGGGATGTGTAAATAACTACCCCCATCAAACTAAATTATATTGGGCAGTAGCTATCATAGTATATGCTTTAAGTACTGTGAAGTTCATTATCGGTATGACTGAATTGCATAATTTAATCATTAAGGCTACATAATTGTATACATGTAACTCGAGTCTGCAATCTTGTTTGCGCAGTGTTTGCAGTACTATCCAGGTTACTCTTTGCACCATTGTCCGTACTGACCTTCCTTGCCTGAAAATACTGGAAAACAAAGATATCAATTGGCGCAGTTGAGAAGTTCCTCCAGATGCAACTAGCTCTTGGCCCGACAAGGTACGCCTACACAGATATCACTGCGGTCACTAACCGCTTCAGAGAGAAGCTGGGTCAAGGAGGCTATGGGTGTGTGTATAAAGGTGTGCTTCCTGGCGATGCCCATGTTGCCACCAAAATGTTGGTCAACTCCACGTCCGACGGAGAAGAATTCATTAGTGAAGTGTCCAGCATTGGAAGCATTCACCATGTCAATGTAGTGCGTCTAGTGGGTTTCTGCTCGGAGGAAATGAGGAGGGCTCTTGTTTATGAGTACATGCCCCATGGATCTCTTGATAAGTATATCTTCCCATCTGAGAAGAGTTTCTCCTGGGACAAGCTCAATGAGATTGCTTTGGGCATTGCCAGAGGGATCGACTACCTGCATCGAGGTTGTGATATGCAGATATTACACTTCGCCATCAAGCCGCACAACATCCTGTTAGACAATGACTTCACTCCAAAAATTGCTGACTTTGGGCTTGCCAAACTATACCCAAGGGACAACAGCTTTCTGCCGGTGAGTGCTGCGCGAGGAACAGTTGGCTACATAGCTCCCGAGATGATATCCCGTAGCTTTGGCGCTATATCGTGCAAGTCTGATGTTTATAGCTTCGGGATGTTATTGCTGGAGATGGCTGGGGGTCGGAGGAACGTGGATCAACAAGCAGCAAGAAGCCAGACATATTACCCAGCATGGGTGTATAATCAACTCACTCGGCAAGAGGTGAGTGAGATTTCGGAGGCTGTTGGTATCCATCAAGTGGAGAGGAAGCTGTGCATTGTTGGCCTCTGGTGCATCCAGATGAGGCCACATGATCGACCGATGATGAGCAGGGTGTTAGAGATGCTCGAAGATGGCATCGACGATCTGCATATACCTCCTGAGCCGTTCTTCTGTGGGGATGGCAACGCCCCTGCTGCAGATTCCTGGCAATCTTCCGAGTTAAGTAGTTTCTCAGAATGAAATACCTGTATCTCCTAGTTTCATACCTATCAGGAAAGGTTCTATTGTATACAATGTAAAGAAGATGTTTCACACTACGAATAAAAGGTGCTTAATTGATGTGAATATAACTGAGCTAATCAAATGGCAGTTTATCATTCTGCAGGAACGTATATAAATGCAAACAGCCTGGAGAGAACCTCTATTGTTCTTGCACCTCCAAGGAACCTCGAGAACTCTTTAGTGCTATTACTATTATTCTTTCTGTACAATGTTAATCTCATTCAATTAGACAGTAGAAGCTATGGTATCCTGCAAAGTTATGGTATCACTTGTGTACTGAACTCCATTCTTTATGCGCGTTCTTGCACAAAGTTATAACTTATAAGGATATATGCTGTTGTTGGCAGTGCTGGGGCCTCATATCTTTCTCTTTCCCCGGAAATTCTTCTACTCCTTTGTACAATCGATCCACAAAGATTAGCAAGGAAAAAAGGGGTAGGCAAGTTTTACCGACAATAATCAGCCTGCAAGGCATATGCAAGTGCAAAAATTACATCAGTTCGCTGGAAAAGTGAGGGATTACATCCAGTTAGGCTCCATTGGTTGCATACGCATAGGAAACAACAATTATCACCAAGAAGAATAAATGGGAGATGGCCTTCTTCCCATGAACTGACTTCATTTGCCAAAACCGAAACCACACAGTCCGGCGGCACGAAACCTGTAGCTTTAAGCCACGGTCGCCGGTTGGACTAGCCTTCTTTGTCCGGCGACAGCGGCATCGAGGAAGTCTGGTGAGGGTCCTCGCTGGACGCCGGTGTCGGAGGAGAACCGCCACCGTCTCGCCCTCCCATAGACTTTTCTCCTACAGAATTGAGACCAACAGTTGAACATTCAGACAGACCGAAGAACCGAAGCTTCAACTTACATACACACTGCTATCTGTAGTCCGTAGACCATACTAAGCTAAAGTTCAGAAATGATCGTCTGTAGACATTTCTCCTACAGAATTGATCATTCAGACAGACAGAAGAACCGCCGCCGTCTCGCCCAGCTGTAGACATTTCTCCTACAGAATTGATCGAGACCAACAGTTGAACATTCAGACAGACAGTCAGAAGAAACGAAGCTTCTTCTTACATACATCTGTAGACCATGCTAAGCTAAAGTTCAGAAATGATCGTGGAAACATAAAATTCAGAAAATCGGAGATAAAGGGGATAAACACAGCGCTGTACTTCTCTGCTTATGATTTGTGAAGCAGTAAAGAGGAGGCCGGTGGCGGCGTTACCTCCGGTGAGGAGTAAGCCGGCGTTGAGCACCGGGAAAATGGTCAGGAACAGCAGCAGCAGCAGCGTATGGACGAGGAAGGAGCGGCAGTATCGTCGCTGCTGCTGCTGCTGCTTTACTTCCATGAGCACTCGCTGAAAGATGTGTCGATCTCCACTGAATCCCTTTGCTCTTCTGGTCTTGTTTCTGAATCTTTTTGTTGGAGGCTGTCAGAGAAAAGGCATCTTTGGTTTCGCACGTGTGATACATTGATGACTGTATCGAACCAAATCCTTGCGGTCAAAACTACATCGATCTCTGTATTAGCTTACACGTACGTTTCTTACTGACGCGTCACTTACATCAGAACATCTCAAGTCTAACTTATTAACAAATTAACAAGCGAACCGGCCTCACACACACTAGCAGGGCAGTCAATTAGCATCTCAAATATTAAGAGTCACAAAAAGATTACAATGTGGGGAAAAATTAAAGAAAAGGCATCTGAAGCAAGTTACACACAGAGTCACGCCACGTGTACGTACATATAGGCTATCAGTGGCCAGCCTACAATAATGTGGGGGAAGAAATGACCACTGATTGATTGATCTCAAACAAAGTTACTACTACTAATTCGCAACAGTCTTCTGCTGCAGGGTCTTGCGGTGCGGCCCTGCGAGCGTCTTCGTCTCCGGCAATGGCGGTGGCGGCGCCAGAACGAAGAGCGGCGCCTTTCCCGGCCGCCTTGGCCACGGGAACCACGGCGACGGGGGAGGATTAACTGGCACATGGCCTCCGTCCGGATGATCTACTGCATCTGCAATCCGTACACATAACATATATACATTAATACATATACGTATCATGAATCAATCGTCATTGTGAACTTACTGCATTTGCACTTGCATATAAATACAGTAAATAAACACCCTTAGTTGGAGTAATTACCTTGGGCCGCCGCCGCCGCCGCCGAGCAAAATGCCATGGAACAGCATATGGTGAGAGCTAGGAAGGCGACGCCGCTGCGTGCGAGCGAAGAAGAAGAAGAGGAGGAGGAGGAGATTAGCTCCATATGAATCATCCGTAATGCTGCTGTGCTGTGCGCTTCCTACACTGAAGATATGTAGGTAGGCTCAAACTTATCTTCTCGATATTAGCGGCGCTGGTGGTCAAAGTCGTCCCTCTATCGGTCAACAGGACAACACATTATAAATCAGAGTCGCCGATCCTTGCGGCTATGCTCCGTGCTTCACTAATTAATTTCTGTAATCTTCCTTTAGGATATGAATATGCATGTCTGAAGATCTACAGTCGTGATGCTAGCCGTTGAGAACACTTTTTTTTTGAGCGAACGCCGTTGAGAACACATGCATGCGTACGCTAATGCAGGTCCGTCGACAGGCTTGAGGCCCGTTGTCGCGGCCCAAAGGCCCAACGCCTAAGCAGGGGACAGGAGGGTGCAAGGCTAGGTCACTACCGTAAGGCGTAAAGTAGCCCAGAGTTGGCAAAAACTTTGCCAGATTTTAGGCAAGGTTTTCCAGTTTTCTCGTGTAGAGCAAGGTTTTAGGCTGGCTTTTTGGGCTGTTTGGCTGTTCCCTTGTTTTGCATTTTCTAAGCACGGATTTTAGGCAACGCCTAAGCACGGAACAGATATTACATACATATATACTTCCCCCGTCCCATATTAAGTGACCCAAATTTGCCCAAATATGAATGTATCTATGTCTAAAATGCGTCTAGATACATGTAATAAAAAGTCACTTAATATGGGACGGAGGAAGTAATATCCAGAGTTCGTGAAACCCTAGCCGCCGCAAGGAGCAAAACCATTGGTGCCGTCTTCGTCGGTTCCCCTCATCTCCGGTAGCCTATTGGCCACCAGGAGGTGAGGGGAACCACGAATCAACATCTGGCCATCGTCTTAGTACCTTTTTATAAGGTTTTGTGTATCCTTGGCGACGGCGTCTTGACGGTGGAGGCGATAACGTTCGGATTTTTGGTCTCCCGGCTCCATCCCTGTTCTGGCGTGGCTATCATGGTCTACTCCATAAAATTTGTGGATCTCACGGCTCGTAATTTCGTGATTTTGGTCTTCTTTCTCATCGGTTCGGCGATGATTCAATGGTTTGACAACCTGTCTTGCGACAGGTGTGTCCCCGGCCACCGCACGTTTAATGATCTTAAGTTCTCACCCGCTGGGGTGGATGGCTCATGCAGCTCAGTAAAACCTACAAGGCTAGTTCAGCTTATGTAGGTTTGGTCTTCTTCTGTTTCGTCACCTGAGATTTGGAGAAACATCAATATGCAAAAGACGCAGTTAGAGAAGTTGGCTTCAAAGATTTTTGATGTAACTTTTAATTTATCCAAAATCTTTGTTATCGTTTTAGTTTTTTCTATCAGATGTACTTTATTCGTTGAATAAATAAAGGCAGATCGTTGTTCTAAAAAACCATACATGTATAATGAGACACAATAATAATCGTTCAAAGATCATGAATATAAAAACGCATGCATGCATGAACCAGTGGCACCCGCGTGGATCAGAGCCGTTCGTAAGGCAAAATTAATGTTAAAATCATAAGAGAAAGCATAACACATCTTATTACTCATATATGTGCAGGCATATTGCAGCACATTGGATGCAGAAATTCCATATTTGTCACTCAAATTATGCGTAGGGTATAAATATTTCACTACCGTTAGTTGACCGCTAACTAGTTAGTTGACCGTTAATTAAATAGGTGTGGCCATGCCTATACAGGCGCACATGCAAACATACAACAACATCTTCATCCAATTGGGCCGTGCATCAGTGGTTCATACTGTACTTCATAGTACGTACGTATACAAGCGTACGCAGGATCGATGATCAATGGAAGCTCGCAACAGCCAGGGTCTTGCGATTTGGTGCAAACGTTGCCAGTGGCGGCGGCGGAGCGACGAACGGCGCCTGGCCTGGCCGCCTCGGCGACGGGAAGCGCGGCGACGGAGGAGTCATTATTGGCACACGGTTTCCGGCCGGAGCACCTGCAACAATTGACCATCATTAATTAATTCCGGACGTAAGTGTAGAAGGAGACAGAAGGTTATGATGATAAAGCCCGGCCCTGCTGTTTTATTTTTCCCCTTTAGACCCTGTTTGCTACTAGAGTTTTTAAGTGTTTTCTAAGATATAAACCACTCCAAATTGAAAAACACTGCAAACCTCAAATGATTGTTTGATAGGAAGGGTTTGGAGGGGATTATTCCTAGTTTTCCCAACAAAACACTCCATTTTTTACCAAATTAAAACACTTCTCAAATTAGTGTTTTTTTTAAAAACACTAGTATTTGGGTTTTTAAGTGTTTTGGGTGAACACCCAAAACTCTCAAATAGCAAAAACACTAGTGACTAAAAAATATACTAACACGTATAGCCTCGCCTTTTGTTCTGTTCTGTATTATACTCTTCCTTAATTTCGTAAAAAAAAAAAAAGCCCGGCCGGATGGATGGGTGTACCTTTGGGCGCCGCCGAAGCCAAGGAAGAGCAGATCCATGTGATGAGAAGCAGCATTGCCACGGCGCGTGCCAAGGAAGAAGAAGAAGACGAAGACGAACGCGCCATATGATTTGATCGATTTTAATTCCAGTCTCCGCCCGGCTTAATTAGTTGTGATCAATTCTAGCGCATTTTATAGAGGATCGATGCACACATGTAGAAATATATGGGACAGTCACATACGGAGTACAGATGAGTGGCAGATGGTCAAAACTAGATCGGTAGAGGGAATTTCTCTTCTCCTCTTCTTGGCGACGACTCGCATACAGGATTCCAAATAATGGTCAAAGTCGTCGTCCAGGGGTCAACAGGGGTGTTTTGGGAAATTCAGCATACATGCATGCATGTGTATGTTTGTGCCCGTGGCCGCGTGGCGCCAGTTCTAGTACGTGCTGTGTGCGTGGACATTCCGCGTGTGTCTCCACATGCATGTCCAAAACGCTGGAGAACATGCTATCTTTTTTTTCTGAAAATTCAGGAGCTAGCAGCTAATTAAGCTAAGTTCAGAAATGATCTTCCAAACAGAAGTTCAAGAAAGAAGACAAGGATGAACATGTACGTACATCGCGGTGCTCTACTCCAAGTTCTAGAATTAATTATTTTCTCGTCATTTGCACTTGCACGTAGTTGATGTTTGCATCGACGACATAGACATACTTATTTCTCACTCGTCTTAGAGATATATAGCAAAACTGATTTTGTATTGTAGATAAAAATGATACAACATCTCAATAGGTTTACAATTATGTAAGTTACACATATATTGCCTAGGCAGGCTTGCAAACAACTTTCACAGTGTAACTTATCAACCAGATCGAGGTCCTCGAGGTTCAGTAGAAACACGGAAAGAAAATGAGACTCTGATCGACACCGGCCGGTAGCAGGTAGCTAGGTGTGGCTGGCGCATGCACAAACACACAACATCTTTATCTAATTCGGTCATCATGCTCAGCAGTGCTTCATACTTCATACATACGCGCGTGTAATCAATGGAAGCCCGCAACAGCCTGCAGTGTCTTGCGGTTCGGTGCAAACGTTGCCGGCGGTGGCGGCGGCGACGGCGGAGCTTCGGACGGCGCCTGCCCGAACTGCTTCCCGGACTGCGGCGACGGGGGAACCGACGGCTCCCGGTTTCCATCCGGATGAAGAACTGCATCATGTGTATATAAGATCATATCGATCATATATATCAATGATCAACCACAACTTAACGTAGAATATTAATTCCGTACCTTGGGCCTCCGCCAACGAGAAACAGCATATGAGAGCAAGGAGCACAACGCCGCGCTTGAGCCCGATGGAAGAAGAAGAAGAAGCTCGCGCCATGATCCTTTGGAGTACTAATTATCTGCTGTATGTAAGCTGTGGTTTTGTAAGGTTTGCAGGGGGACGGTGTGTGCCTTGCCTTGGGATCGAATACGAATTTTATACTCCTTGGAGTACACTCGTAGTAAGGAGCAGAACATTAATTAAGTCGTTCCAGTAGTACTAGTTATACGTAATAGTAGACCCGTGCTGAAGACTCGTATTGATGAAGGGCTCGGTATATATAACTCGCAAGTCGCAACGACTCCAATGGTCAAAGTCCTCCCGGTCTGGATCGGTCAATAGGGAATTAAGGGAACCTGGAAATTTCGTCTCTTTTGACAACGACAAGTAGACTGTTTGAGATCGATCTGTAATCTGTAGCTGACCATCAATAAACAGATTCTCTGATCATTGTGATTGCAAGCTCGTTGCAGGCGGGATTAAACAAAGCATATCTCTCAGATCTTTTTATACCAGGAGTAAAACAGAAGAAGCACTTCTTCGTTTTTAAATGTCGTTCTATATTGCAAAATACAACAAAAGAAAGATGGCCCAACTGTGTGGTGAGGGCTAGAGAAAGCTCAGCTAGCGGGGCCAGAATACAACAAAGTAAAAGCCCCCAATTATATAAGGGCCGCCCGAATAGCCTTAATTACAAACAGAAAACAACTTCGTCTTTACACAATCAGTGCTAGTGTTTTGATCATACGTAAGGGACAGGCGGCGGCTGCTGCTGCTGCTGCTGCTGCAGGGTCTTGCGGTGCGGCGCCGCGGCAGCAAGTGCCGGCGGCGGCAGCGGCGGCGGCGCGCAACCCCAGCATTCATGCGGTGCCGGGTGGCCCGTCGGCGCCGGAGGACGCGGCCCCACATGGCTTCCTTTAACTGCATGAATTTATAATATGCACAATGGTCACTTAAGCTTAATTGCATAAAATATTTACATATGCATATTACTGCATGGATGCTATAGTACGAGTACGCAATCTCGTGATACAGTACTTTCTGTGATTCTAAATTCTTAACTCAAATTTATCCAAATATGAATATATCTATTCTTAAAAAATGTCTAAATACATATAATATTTCGACAACAATTAATTTAGAATTGGAGGGAGTATTACAGTATGACATATTACGTGCATACCTTCGACGGCCATGGAGCATGGCAGGGAGCAGCACATGATGGCCAGGATTACCACGGCTGCTGCTCCGACTGAAGAAGAAGAAGATGGCTCCATGGTCGATCGATCCTCTTAATTGTCGATGAAAATTGTACTCCTGCGTCTCTGCTTACCTTGCCTTTTGATCGACAGATCGAGTAACCTCATTGGTTTATATACACGTGCATATAGTACTACCTCAAACACAGCCTCATATGGAGTACTGGTCGACTGGTCGTCCTACGCGGTACTGTACCGCATGTGTGCTAGCTCGGTTTCACACTTTGATGGAGCAACCAGTATAGCCGCTGGCCGGTCAAAGTTGTCGGCTCCCGACCGGTCTTCCAAGGCAACGGAGCATGGCAGGGAGCAGCATATGATGGCCAGGATGACCACGGCTGCTGGTGCCACTGAAGAAAAAGATGGCTCCATGCATGATCGATCCTCTTGATTGTTGAGAATTGTCTCTGCTGTGGGGCTGTGGGCTGGGCTCACTGGGCTGAGTTACGCTAGCTTCGACGTGATAACAAGTCAGCAAGCGTTTGCCTTGCTTGTGATCGACAGATCGAGTAACCTCGTTAGTTTATGTACACGTGCATGCATAGCATAGTAGAGATTAAGAGGTCAAACATTAACAGTGGAGTACTAGTCCTATGCGCGGTACCGTACTGCCGCTGCATGTGCTAGCTCGGTTTCATGGCGCAAAGACTCCCAATAGCCGCTGTAGCCGGTCAAAGTCGTTGTCGGCTCACCGACCGGTCTACCGTAGCTACTAGCTAGGGATCGGTTTTGGGAGATTTAATTGCCTTATGACAACGACAACTCGACAAGTAGCTGGCACGCAATTGTCTGGGAGTACGTGCATACGTAGCTCCAGCGATATCGATCGAGAGTACTTACGTTTGTCAAGTGAATCCCCAGTAGTGAATTTTAGCACAACTTGAAGGATTTCAGCATGACAACTTTTTTTTTAGAGGCAGCACGACAACTCTTATGAGCGCCATCAGTCACAACGCGCTTTCTTGGGCCGAAAGCCTAATGAAAGCCCAACTTTGTCCATGTCTTCCGGCCAGCTCAGTCAGGCAAACCTGCGAAACATTCTCAAAGAAAAAAAAAGGCAACCTGCGAAACCCTTTAGCGACGGCTCAGTGAATTTCAGCCCAACCTAGCACGATCCTCAAACTGGGTTTTCAGCCCAGCTGCCCGTCCACACAACGCAACCGATGACCCAAATTAACTAAGCAGGGGCTTAGCAGCTAGACCTTGTTTGAGTTCCTGGGTCTATTACGGTTCCTAAGAGAAACCTAGCCGCCGTCGTCTAGCTTCGAAGAAACTTCAATCTCCGGCGGTTTCTCTCGTCTTTCATGACCGATCTGGCTTTAAGAGACGAGGGGAACCACGGATCAATGTCTGGCATCAAGTTTTGGTACTTTCTTTTGTTAGATTTTTGTGTGTTTCTCGGTGACGTCTAGCTTGGCGATGGAGACGCCGTCGTCTAGAAAATTGGTGTCCTGGCTCCTTCATTGTCCTGGTGTAGACGTTGCAACCTATGCCATGGAGTTAGTGATTCTCACGACACGTTTTTTTGGGTTGCTGGTCTTTTTTCTTGTGTATTCATCGACGGAAAAGCAGTTTTACAGCTTGTTTTGCAAAGGGTATTACTCCGGACATGGTGCGTTCAATGATCTTAAGTTCTCACCGTTTGAGGTGGGCAGCTTTTCAAAACCTCCGAGGTTAGTTCAGCTTGTGCAAGCATGGTATTCTGCAAGTTTGTCAACGAATATGTGAAGAAGTATCAAGATGCGAATGATGGATCAAGAAAAGTTTACTTCGAAGGACTACAACGAAGTTTTTAGTTTTGTTGAGTATCTTTATTATTTGTGTTCGTTCGTGTATCGATCTTTTGTACTTTGTCGCTCGAATCGATAAAGCCAAGCCAGATTGTTGCTCTAAAAAATACAAAGAGACTCTATGAGTCATGTTCCTCAGTGTGAAGGCGTACCGTAGGACTCCGATAGCACTGAGGTGATTGATGTTATGAATCAAGAGGGCCGTTCATGAGGACTTGGAGCGGTGTTTGATGATTATTATTATCTTGCATCTGATCTCGTCAAAGTTACCTTTGTTCATTGTCCCCGTGAGGCAAATGAGGTTACTCATGAATTGGCTTATTTAGCTAGATTTAGTTTGGTAGAAAATCCCTCTGATAGTATTATACCTCTTCTTCTTAAAGATGTAACTTTGATTGCCAATGAGTAAAGAGGTATTTTACTTGTCAAAGAAAAAAGGCGTACGATATTAGCTTATTCATGCAACATATTCCAAAATATGGATATAAAACGATGGAATGAGATACAGCCAATCTCTCCACAATTTCATCTAGACCCCTAGGAACACAGTACTAGTACTAGATGCCACGCCCTTAGCACGTACGGCCGATGGGTGAACTCACAGCCAGGCAGAATGACATAACATTTCCCCTTTCAAAGGGATAAATAATTTCCGAGAGGCAGTCTCTTGAGGGCCGGGTAAAATACATATCCACCCCGTCTCCGGTGAATATTCATCGATACATCAGTTGATAGTATGTACTATTTGCTGCTGCTGGAGGGTCTTGCGGTGCGGCGACGGCAGCGGGCAGCCCGGGCATCGTGGTCGTGGATCTGGATATGGACGACGCCCAGGCTGGGCTCTCGGTGCCGGAGGACTCGGTCCCGGACGGTATCCGTCTGGATCATGTACTGCATGTAAATACATCATGCATCAATCATGTGTTAAATGTAAACTTAACTTGCATCAATACATACTTACTGCTGCATATGCTAGTTCAAGTAGTACTTAAACTTAATCTTAATCTTGCTGTACAATATACCTAGATATGCATACCTTGGATGGCCACCGAGCATGGCAAGGAGCAGCATATGATGGCCAGGATTATTGCCACGGCTGCTGGAGCGACTGAGCAAGAAGAAGATCGCTCCATTAATTATCTCAGCTGTGGTGGTACAACCGGTGCTTAAGCTTCTACTCTGAAGATAGTGCGGACCGATCGCCTCGCAAAGACTCCGATTTATAGCTAGCTAGGTCCCGGTCAATCGAAGTTGTGTTGTCGACTGTCGACCGGTCGATAGAGGAGAATTGGAATTTTTGCCTTATGAGAATGACACACGCGGTGACTGTTTGAGAGTTGCTCCAGAACAGGAGCCGCCACGGTACGTCCACGTCCACGTGAACCTCCGATATATAATTATCTCAAATTTGTCTAAATATGGATGTATATATCTATGCCCAAAAACATCTAGATACATGTAATATTTCGACAATTAATATGGATTGGAGAGAGTATTATTACCGTCTTATGTATTCATTGATAGGTCGTCGCCTGAGAAATTAATACCAAAACCATCGGTTATTTTTCTCATTTCGCAAAGCAAACTTTATTTATCAAAGCAAAACAAGAGCACACAGCTGGTTGACAGGAGTACAAGGCTAGTGGCACGTCATGGCAGCATGGGTGGTGCTTTGGTATAGTAAAGATCGACGACGACGGCGTGCTTCTTCTGCAGGGTCTTTTTACGGTGGTGCAGCGTAAGGAGCGCGGACGCCGTCGTCGTCGTTGCTGCATTCGGCGACATGCAACGGCCGCATCTAACCCCCCGCGCGGGCCACGGCGACGGAGGAAGCTCTTCCCGACGGTCTCCCTCCGGATGAACTACTACTGCACAGCAAGTGCACATATATATAGCTTGTCACCCATCATCTGTAACCGCATGCACAACAAATACTTGCCTGCAGAACTTGAGTAGTAGCTAGCTAGAGGAACGTACGTACCTTGGACTGCCATGGAGCAGGGCAGGGAGCAGCATATGATAGCCAGGATGACCGCCGCAGCAGCAGAGCGCCTATGCATGATCTTGATACGCTGTCGAGTAATCACCTTGTGCGGCGCTTCTGTGTATACGTATGTTAGGTGACAGCGACAACAGTGAAGTGATATGCAATGCACCCAAGCAGGGGGGTACCAGTTTGCCTTACCCTCATTTGTTTATATATATGGAGTACTTATAATTCATGTTTACTGAGCAGATTAAAGTAGAGTACGTCGTACCCGGCAGTAACTCAATGCATGCTGAATTAAGATGTACTCCATGAGTCCCATAATTCTTGTCGAAATATTACATGTATCTAGACTTTTTTAGAAATAAATATATCCATTCCGAACAAATTTGAGACGAGAATCATGAGACAGAGGACTACTCCGTAGTGGCGCGTGCTGACGCATGGATCAGGCCAGGGGCCAAAGTCAAGTGGTCAGAGTCGTCGGTCCAAGTCAAGTGGGCCGGCCCTTGTGTGCATTAATTGGTACGTAAGGACACGTTCAATCCGTCATGGCTAATTAATCAAGGCTTGATCGAACAGGTCAAGCAAAGCTAGCTAGAGTGTTCGACCCAGGCACGGATCACTCACGCGACGGCTCATCCGCCAATTTTATTCAATCTGTAAAGATTTTGGTTCCTGAAGAGGCCAAGATTTTGGAAAGCATACCGATCGATTCTAAAGCTTGATAAACTATTTCATAACAAGATAAGTAAAAGAGACAAGGACAATCACATTCACAGCTATCCAGCCAATACGAACACAAGGAGTCCCTTTCCACTAAAGCAAACAGAAGTTCAGCCTCACAAAAATGCCAGGACTGATAACCGCCGTGAGCGACAAACCGTGGTTACCAGTAGTATCATGGAACGAACATGCTAACTTTCATACATATGTCTGGCCTAGATAAGCTTAGTAACAGCTGACGCAGCTCTTCGGCCTTGCTTTCAGTGATTGATTCCGCAAAATATACTCTCATCAGATTTAGCACCGTTGCCCAATCGAATAGCTTTTTCACAAGATCAACTTCATATTCAGTTCCACCCAAGTCATGGATTTCCACTTCTTCGAGGCAATTCAGCACAAGTTCATCGGTGCTCCAGTTTTGCGGATGATGACAAACGCAACCTGATGGGCATGGAGTTCGTTCCTGAAGCAAGGGGCATACATGTATATATGACAAGGTTTATGACAAGAGGCCTAATTCAATACAACCCCTTCCCAAACTCAGAAGGACAGGATGGTCTTTTCACGTTTTTCTTTTTATTTTCTTTTGCTCTCTTTTTGCCTAATCTTTTCCTTCCTCCTGCCTCCTTTCTCGCAAAGTATCTGCATTCTAAAGCATTATTTCGGCAATCCCATAGGTGAGATTGTGCCAAATTGTGTCTACTATGACGGTGTGAAATTTCGTCTAGATCCGACGGTGAAATCTCTGGCCAACTCCAAAATACGAAGTGTTGTTCGGATTCCTCACGGCCGTGCGTCACAGCACGAATGTCTGACTTGTTCGCATGTTTTCCGTTGATCCAATCATTATTCGACGATCCCTTCGGTGAGATTGTGTGGAATTTTGTCTACTAGCATAGTGTAAAATTTTGTCGCGATCCAACGGTGGAATCTCCAAAAAATTTGAAAAAACCGAGTGTTGTTTGAATTTCTCGCGACCCTGCGAGACAGCACAAACGTCCAAATTGTTCGCATGTTCCCCGCTGCCTCAAGAAAGATTTCGCCGATCCCTTCGGTGAGAATGTGCGGAATTTTGTGTACCACTACAATGTGAAATTTCATCGCGACCCAACGATGGAATCTTTGAAAAATTGCAAAACACCGAGTGTTGTTTGGATTTCTCACAGCCGTGCGGGACAGCACAAACCTCCGAATTGTTAGCATGTTTCCTGCTGGCTCAAGAAGTATTTCGCTGATCCCTTCAGTGGGATTGTGTGGAATTGTGTCTACTACAAGCTCGTGAAATTTCGTCGCGATCCAACGGTGCAATCTCCGGCAAAATCAAAAACATCTAATGTTGTTCGGAGCCAGGTGGAAAGAAGAGAAGAAAATATTAATTAATGTCCATCATGTCCTTTTTTATGAAGGGGTACGGAGTGATCTGGACCGTTCTCGTGTTTTCGTTGGAAGAGGGGGGTGTATTGAATCAGAAGTCTTATGACAAAAATCAAAAGATAAGAATATTAGAATTATTAGACACCGATAGCTTCGACATATATATAATACTATTGACAAAATTTAGAAAAGAATAACACCTAGAAATTTGTTGATGCCAACTCATGGCAGAAACTTTGGTGATCATACAAGTACAACTTTTTTTTAGCAAATATACAAGTACAACGATCATCCTGTAACATTAATTCAGACAAATCATCGGGTATCTCTTATCTCTATTCCATATTTATTAAGATCTCAGTGGGTATAGAAAGAAGGGGTCCCATTTCATTGCTAGAAAGAGGAATTCATACATTTGTCAAGTTATTCTAGCTTGCACAGACTATATCAATGTTTGAAAAGTAAAGCTATTATCAAGTTATTACTAAACCCAAGTATTATGCAAATTTGTGAAAGATGAAGAGCAAAGTATTGCCATTGAGAGCTAACATAAGCCATATTCAAGACATACACTTACGGAGCAAGCACGAAATACCAATCAAAAATCTAGAATAGGGTACCTACCAGCTCAAACTAACACCAAAATAGAATTGTCAATACGAGTTCCCTCATAACTGAAATATCAGAAGAAGAAGAAAAACAATTAAGGACAGAGCTAGCTACCTCTGGTGGGCTTCCTGGAAGAAAATCAAGATCCAGCCTTTGTATACCAGGGCAGCTGCTGAGAACATCAAATGAGCTGGCTGCAAAGGAATGTCCATACGAACTTATACCCAGCGCCAAGAATACAACGTTAGGGAGCCTTGGCATGTCTTCCATCGAATATTGGTTGGTACCAATTTCCTGTAGATTTGTAGGAAGCCATAGAGATGGGTGCACATAACAAGTTCATCAGTTCACAAGGACATGTCCAAGCCAAACACTTAGCTGAGATAAAATGGCATAGAATGTACTCACCGGCGGAAAGGAAAGAACGATATTAAGAGAGTCGAGGACGCGCTCGTAGCGCTGCAAATGCTTCATGCGATGGTGATTGTTTGCAAAAGCCTCTACGTCCTCTTCATCCAGAACAGAAAGTTCAATGCCGAGCCAATGGAGATGCGCCAACTCGCCCAGCTCCACAGAGCTTGGATCATACCCAACCATCCAATCGAGCAACACGAGCAGAGGCGCCGAGACATTCACAACCGGCTCACACGGATTCGGAGCATCGTCGAAGCAAAGTCTCCACTCTCAACCGTTGAAGCGCCGGTGCCACGACGGTGAGCCGCTGCAAGTCATGGAGTCCCCAGAGCTCTATGAGCAGCAGAGATTCCGAGTGGATCGCGAAGTCGTCCTCCAGGCTCCGGACGGCTTGAACGTGGAGGCTCTGCAAGGACGGGCATTTCTCGGAGGAGACGGCGTGGCCGAGCTTGGACTGACTGCCGTCGCTGCCATGGCGCAGCTGGATGCCGGCCAGATGGAGGTGTTTGAGCCGCGCGAATACTCCAGAAGAAGAAGAAGACGGCAGGGCGAGGGCGAGGAAGCCGAGATCGAGCGCGATCGAGGTGGCTTTCTCGAAGCAGGGCAGATCTACGGCGGCTCCGGCTCTTTCTTCTTCAGCGGCGGCCTGATCCCGCCGGACCACCGCGAGGACCAGGGAGCCGGAGAGGCGGCGGGGAGCCAGGCCGAGAGGGATCCGGGGGAGGCGTCGTCTCCGGTGGCGACCACGAGGCGGCGGAAGGAGAGAGCTTGGTGCGCGGCGAGGGCGGGGGCTATGCGGTGGTGCTTGACGCAGAGGCGGATCTCCGGGAGGAGCGCCCAGAGGCGGCGCCAGCGGGGCGCGAGGATGCTGGTCCGCGCGGCGGCCGCGGCGTCCTCGAGCTTGACGAGGATGTCTATGAGCACGTCGTCCGGGAGCGCGCTCAGGCGGTCCTCGGCGCCGCCGTCGTCCTCCATGGAGGCAGAGAGAGACGGATTTTGCGAGTTTCCGGTGGCTGGGGTGCAGGAAATGGAGGGGTTTGGACTTTGGAGTACTGCTGGGGAAATGGCCGGCAGCGAACTGTATTTACCGATATATGGTTTCGACTTTCGAGCAATATAGTTCAGAGTCATAATTCTAGTATCACTTCGTCAAAGTGATAATAAGAAAACACACTAACAAATTCATGGGCCAATGGACAAACACATTCGTGCAACACGCTTTCCAGTTTAGAAAGCCCATCTCTGAACTTGAAAGCAAATACTTTTTTTGCGGGTAACATGAAAGCAATTTTTTTTTTGGGGGTAACATGAAAGCAAATCAACGTCGAAAATAAGAAATACCAGCTCCGTTTATTGGTGAGCAGGAAATGCGAGAAGACTGTCCATGAGAAGTATGAAACGTAAACAATATTTGTTGTACTACATCTTTCTCATTCTAAAATCAACAACACTCAAATGTGTTGATATTTCGGTAAAACGAGAGGTGAAATTGGTGCGGGCATTAATAAGGTTTGGGAGGTAAAAGCATCTCCAGCCGGCCCCCAACGCTAAATGTGAGTGCCGGCGCTTAAGAACCCACTGGCCATTTTCCTAAATTCAAAAATTGATTGCTCCGGCCCAATATGATTCTCACACTTCTTGCAAAAAAAGAAATATGATTCTCACAAGACGAAGAATTAAAGAATTGATTGCAAAGGGAATTAAGGGAGCATGTGAGAAGAATTGATTGCAAAGGGAATTAAGGGAGCATGTGAGCTGAGACGTGAGCGTTTGTAACCGGGGGCTATTTGGTTTGGACCCGGCCATGAAAAAAATTTGGTTGAGCTTTACTTGTCTGCAATATTAGACGTGTGTAGTCCCATCAGTACGTCCCAGTGCTCCAGCTAGCTAGCGTCTCATCGATGCAGGTCTCAGCCTTGACTCAGTAGCCAATAGGTCAAGCAAAGCTGCAGCACAACAAGTGACAGAGTCAAGTAAAGCAAGGCACCGCTGCACTGGCGTCTGTCAATAGATCGATCACGACCACGGCCACGGGTAGTCAACAGTCATTTTGCACCCAGCCAGCCCTAGCCTGCAAAGCCCTATCCTCTGTCCATTATCATCGGTAGCTAGACTATAGCACCACGCAATGGCAGTATGGCACCACTAGCTGCCAGGAAATTCAGCCGTTGGTGGCCAGACTAGTAGCGTGGCACAGTGGCAGATCACGACGGGACGAGTCGGCCAGAGCACCGTACTACCTGCAATTGCAAAGCTGCTGCATTCAGAGGTAGTACCGTGTTGTAGGGTTGCCTGATTCAAGACAAACCCGTAACGTTTAATTCCCACATTAATGTTGCCGTTGCACCGACATTGGCCGAATCTCGCAAGCAACCAGTTGAGCACCCCGTTTGCAACTGAGCTGAGCACCAACGAGGTGCTGCTGTTATACTATTTTCTTCGATCCTAAATTGTCGTCACTACTTTCTTGAATCTTAAATTGTCGTCCAAATATTACATCTAGACCTTTTTAAGAATAGATACATTCATCGTATCTTATCCTGTGGGCTCTGGTAGGGAGAGCGAAGGAGGCTGGGCGTCGTGAGAATGGGTGGGTGGGAAGGAAAGCTCATGTCATTTCTCTCGGCTGGCCATGGATATCGATCGATGCCTGGTTGGTCGGAGAAGCTGACCGGCAGACTTTCCTATTCCGTCCATTCTGAATGATTCCCAGCCGCTCCTTCCTTCGCTTGCACCCTTCTCCTTTTCGCCTCACACGCGCGTTGGCTTATTTCTTCAGCTAAAGCTTCACGGCTCCATGCAGAACTTACACTCGTCTATGGTTAGTGTTGATAGATTTGGTTGTTACTCGCTAGCGCTAGCAGAACCGGCAATACGAGTACTTTGTTTTCTACTCCTGCCAAAACAAAGGAGTGGTTTTATTTTGAATGGTGGTTTATTTTTCTTGTCTCTTTTCTTTATTTGTATATATAGAGTTTTCGAAATGAGAAAAAAAAAACATTTCTGAATCAAGCAGTGTTGTTGGGCCTGGTGGTTCTTTGATGTGGTTGGGCCTAGGGGTGTGCACTTTTTTTGCAAGAGGATATCGCTATATGCCATTGTCCGAACGACTTAATAGGCCTGGTCACGGTCAGGACACTGTTTAATTTGCTTTAGTTCGTTCCATTTCTTTCCCTCAAAAAAAAAAGTTCGTTCCATTTCTATATCCCTCGCCCGGCTGAATATATGTTCCTTGTTTGCTAATAGAGTAATAGTACGTGTTAGGATCTTCTCACTCTTGTATCCTGTTTATTCGTTCCGTTGAAATCGTATCCCACGACCAAGAAACAAAAATGTGATGATTTCTTTCCTTGTAATGCTGTTGTACACCCAACTTTCGGGTAGTTAATACGTATTCCGTACGGTGTATCAATAACTCTTTTTTTTTTTAGTAAGGTGTAACAACAACATTGAGAAACTGCCTGGGGTGTGTCTTGGCAGTACAAGATGACCTTACTTCCATTCCATGGGCCATACGCCCAAAGTTGGGCCGTCCTGACGAGTTGGCCCGCCCAGAGACAAGAGTCATGGCATGACATGTATGCAAACTTGCTGTGTAGATTATCCCAGATTTTTACGATCTTGTGAAGGGTTAATTAATGCGTAATATGAGTATGCAGATGTACAGATTTTCTCCAAATTAAACTGGTAGCCAGATCGGTATACGGAATTGCCTTGCGTACGATGTTTTTCCATCCGATTCTTGTACGACGCTGTGATCCATGGCTGTGCCACATCTGATTGTTTTAATCCACGGCTGTTGCTAATCGTACGTCGTACTGATGTCGTTACGCCAAGCAGCTCTCATCAGCATATACGATGACACGCGCGCGTCGCAGAGCCAGAGCCTGTAAGCCGAAAACAGATTTGCTTTGCAGGCTTCTTTGGTTTTTACCCGGCCGTGACGCGTTCAAGTCGTGTGGTCAGTGGAGCTTATTTGTTCAGCTAAAAGCTTCACGGTCGTCAGACAACGCTAGCGCGCACGTCTGCACCCTCACCGAACCTTTGCTACCCGAAGAATCTGAGGTAAAAGAAAACTGCATCAACTACAACACTTCATTATAACTCCTCTTCTTTCTTGCGATAAATTAACTTCTCTTTTAGCAAAACCTGAATGCAGGCCCTTTTAGAACCGCAATGGATAATCTTTACACGTTCCTATTCTTTCTTCAGAAACGCAAGTTTGGATTGGATATATACTCCCATGGCTAGCCATCAACGAATCTCGTTTGCCCTCACGTACTGCAGGTCGATCTAGCAGCTTCACGTATGCCTGCTAGCTACCTTTTCACCGAAAAGGACACGAGCATGCGTGCGTGCTATCCATCCTTCCCACTGCACTGCTGTAAAGGAATCCAATTAACTTGTATGATAAGCATTGGAGCCAGGAGGGAGATCAACAACAACAGCTAAAGAATTCATTCATGTTTCGCCGGCCAATAATATTCTTTTTGTTACAAAACAATGGTATGGGAGAGGATAAGTGGTAAAGAAATTCAGAAAGAACAAGTTCGGTGTTCTTGGGCATATATACACACACTCGCCGACTGAGTCTGGCTATATTCCAACACATTTACCTGAATTGAATATGTTAGCGTCGGCCGATTATTCTCTGATCGTTTCTGTAAGCTTGCTGATTATTCTTGTGCGATGCATGCATGGATTGACTCTGATCCAAGTGCTAATCCGTAAGCACAGAATAACTTGGATGGATAAGTGAACCCATTTTCTTTTCTTAATTTTCTCCTCCGTCGGCTGCATTGTCCGGAAGGATCGAATTAATCCACGTCGACAGACAAACGGTGTCCTCGTCAGCTTGCACCAAAGAGCCGAAGATCTGAGCCATGGGTTGCAAGGAGGCGACACGTGGCTCCTGGCCGGTGGTGGGGCCCTTTGTCAGGTGTCTCACGTAAGCAAAAGCATACTTGATGGTTACGGTGTCCGAACGTAACGCCTGCTAAACAGCTTTATTCCCGTTCTCTGCCAGTGTCTTCGTCTTCTTTTATTTTGCCTTTTAACTGATCTCTTTTAGTTATGCGATTACTGGTAGTTAATTAACTTTACTAGTTCACGTGTGCCTCTGATCTTTTCACACCAGCCTGATCAAATTCTACCCTCCTGGTTTTGATCAAATTACGTGTGAAACACATTCTCGGGTTTTCCTTGCTTTCGAGTCCGGCCGGCCTAATGATGCTGACAGATTACTAGACTAGAGAGTGTTTCGTCCCAAGAACTTTAGTTAAACCTGGTGGTATATTTTACACGTAGTACGTAGGAGGATCGTTAGGAGGGCGTCTAATTAAGTCTAGCCCAATGGAAGGGCCAATTTAAAAACTAGGTCCGCGGGGGGAAGAAATCCCCGAGTATCATTTGAAAGAAGAAGACCTTCTCACACAGGTCTAAAAAATCTCTGAACCTCATGCCACGTGAGATCAAAGCCGGTCTTAGACCTGTGCTTTGGTATGGGACAGACCAGGAGATTTTTTTAACCCTTCGGTCTGAAATTCGCGTCCTCAGAATCAAAGGGGTGCTACTAGATCCCCTAACCAACTAGGCTAGAGACTCGTTCGCAATGGAAGGGCCAATTTGAACTTCAATTCAATTCAATTCAATGGTCGACGGTCTGTCCGTGCCAAAATTTCTGTTCCCCACCATTGACGTTATGACGTACCTAAGATTAGGCTGCAATTAGGCACGACTCTGAAACCTGAATGGTTTCATCCGGCGGCCGGCCTGAGAATTACTAATATCTAGCCTGCCATGACAAAGTCAAGTTCCAGGCTGCTGAGTATATATATGCAGTACTACATGCTTCAATATTCCGTTGGTGTAAACACATGGTAATTAAAGGGGATGATAAAACAGAGTACGTGCTGGTTGAATGAACCTGTCTATCTCGATCTTCTCCTGAAAAAAAATAAGAAGAACCTTTAATAATTCATCTGTGACTGCGATTCGGTGACGTACTAGAATTAGCCGTGCATTTCTGCATGTCGGCTGCTTAAAAGTTGCACTTAATTGGATGAAACTTGCTAGTTGCTGCTGCATGCATTAGGATGTACGACAGAGATGCATGTGGACATGCATAGCAGCATGGAAAGGGAGAAAAGGAAGAAGGAAAGATGGAAAGAAAGCTTTGGTTAATAACCAATTAATTGAGATCGACTTGGACAAGTAAAGCAGCTAGCCACTGGCGTACAACAAAGGGTTGATTAACTATTCTCTAATCGTGCGTTTGGGGCGTGATAAGGCAAACATCGACGGATGTATATGGATGGATAACTCTGAAGCAAAGCCTGCAAGCCAAGCCAAGGGATCCATGAAGGCAAGGCAAAGCATCTCGATATCGATATCGGACGATCAGCTTTTCGTCTCCCTTTGGCTTAACGACCACGCGATCCGCCCAACCCTAGCTAGAGTCTAGCTATAGCTCCCAAATATAACGACATCCCGTTATCGTTCCGTGCCGTGCCGTTACATTTTCTCTGCACGGTGACGGACTCCGGCTGGCCGCGTTAACAACGACGCAAGCATGGTCGATCGCCCGCCGCCGACGGCATTATATTAACTTCCTCCGTCCTAAATAAGATCAATGATGTATAGTAAAGTCATTATTGGTTACTGCTGATTTAGATTTTTACTCGGGGTCAAATTAGGACGCAATGTACGTTCTATATATATAAATTACCCGTGTGATCGATATATACACAATCAGTAGTGGAATGGGGGCGTTAATTAATTAACTTGAGAACACTGCTAGCTTGTACGTCGTGGTCGACCGATAGCTAGCTGGAAGATATTAATTTTACATGTCAGCTGATCCAACTAGGCCGGCTGTCCGACCACTGAATTTCTCTCTTTTTTAAAACGGAATCTCCTAGCTAAGCTAGTCTAGTCTCAATTGGCGTTTTGTTTAAATGCGTAGCAAATAAACACAGACGACTTGCTTACAGATTAACGATATGTACCACTGGTTTATTCCTGGCTAGTAAATAAATTAGTAAAACCAAATGATTAATTAATTAATTAGCCAACTTTGTCGTACGTAAGATTATAACAGAGAGGATAGCTGTTTCTGTCAAAGCGGCACAAACACGACGAGACTTGGTTAATTGGAGAGATTAATTAAATTAACAGCGTCGGGATCCAACGACGCATACAACTACGTAACGTACGATCGAACAGCCAAATCCACACCTTTCACAAGGGGAGAGCTGCTAATTTCAAAGCCCTTAATTAATACTATCAGGGACTGAGCTAGCTGGCCGATGCATGCCGTCTAAAAATTTAGTACACTCCACTATACTACTGGTGGAGTGCTACTGACAGATGAATTTGCTACGTGTATGGATACTGAGGAAATCTCTTGGAATTAAACTAATTGATCAGCAGTCCGGGGCATCAGTATTTGATCCCGCTGGAATAAACTAATCTGCAGGAGATTCCGACTTCGATCTCAGACGACCCCATATATGCATTATGCAGTACACATCAATTAATTACTTGCATATATATAGTACTCCGTAGTAGATCCCGGTTTGCAAGTGGGAAAGCGCTGCTGCGTACGGACGGACGTATACATGTGTGCAGATTTATACTTCCTCCCGTCCATAAAAAATGTCGTCCACTTTATACAAAATCTGTACAAGTTTTATAGTAATTGAACGACATTTTTTATGTATCGAAAGAAGTACAAGTTTGATAGCAAGTGAACGACATTTTTTATGTATCTATAAACCAATGTAATTATACGTACATCTAGAATATATGCATCATGCATATGTGCTGGCATTAATTAACATACCGGAGTCCACAAGTACTTTGTAGCTCCTCTTGTAATATATCGATCGATTCATCGATCGTATGGGACTTGAGCATCGAAGAAGCCAACTTTTCTTGGAGGGGATTAGCTAGCTGTAATTTTTATCTTCCTCGGAGGATCAGCAAATTCGTCTTGCAGGCTAGCTGTCAGCTTGTTGTTGGCAAGTGGCAACATATGTATATGCGCAGGGTACTCCTACATAGTAATAATTAACAAACATGATTGTACGTGCCAGAAATTTAACTTGGCAGGATAGCCCGGCCGAGAACGAACTAATTAAAGGTTCCCTTAAAGGTTTCTTGAATGAACCTGTAATAAACAGTTGTAGCTAGCGATGCATGCATGCCATCAGGCAAAAAGTCGGGGAGATCGCTGATGCACAGCTAGCACAGGGGTTCATGTTCATGACTCGCTAATCTTTGTTGATTCGCTCGTGGAACATGTGGGCATGTCACATGCGTCGTCCACGTACACGCAGACACGATCGCACACGTGTGTACGTTGGCGGTCGATCTAATTAACGTGCGAGATCGATACAGTCGTTTGAGCGATTCCCAGTTTAAGTTTGGCGCACACACACACGTGGCATGTGGCATGTATAAACGTCGACATCGTATCGGTCGGTTTCCATCTTGCTAGAAACTAATTAAACTCGATCGAGTGGTGCATATGGTGCATGCGTGTGAAGTGGCAAAATATCTATATATGACGCCTGGATCGACCGACAAAACGAGAACTCACATGCAACTTGTGACATGATGCACGGACAGTACACTGATCGATCGATCAGTACGACTTTCAATCAGTTAATTAAGATACTATCTCGATCCATTGCTATAGCTAGCTAGCTTAAGGAGTGGTATGATTGATTAAACCTTTTTGATTAGCGACTGATGATGGACAGGTGGGGCCAGCTACATAGTTTCTCCTCAATTTGTTTTCTAGCTGGCGCCAACAACCTTAATTAGAAATCCATCGGCGTGCGCGCGTACCATGCCATCCAAGATCTTCTTTTTGTTCTAAAACCAAACTATTACGAGGTACTCCTACTTTCGATCGCAAAAAATGAAATGAATTAAAGTACTAGCTAGTGCATGGGTATTTTGTTAATTTGCAAGATGCTGCGCCGGTACTTGAAGCTGGTGATCGACAGAGATCTATCGATGGGGTTACTTTTTTTTTAGAGGAATCGATGGGGTTACTAGGAGCTGTGTTAACTATTCCCCTGATATTCTGAACCGGAAGTAGCAACGGTCAATTTTCGATCTGTAGCACGCAAAAGATGGAATTGAATCACATGCAAGCTTGCCGTACGTTACTCTGTCAGTCTGTCTCTAGCTGCATGCATGATGCATAGTCGATCTGTAGTAGAGTTGCTGTTGAGACTTGAGAGCACAAGCAGAGAGTACGCTTGCACCGCACGCCCTGAATAATCATGCATGGATGCAGCTTAGGTGTTACGTGCTGGCCTGGCTTAACTTGCACTGTACTGTAGCACGATCCATCGATGCAAGATTAATGGTTCTTGCTTATTGACTAATCAATTAGTTCGATGCGTCCATCCATTCATGCTCTGCTTTAGCTTATGGTTTAGACGACGTTTGTTCAGCAGATCGATCGATCCGTTGGATGGAAAGAGAAGAGTGCTGCACTAGAGTTTTGGCTAAGAAGCGAATGTGGTTGGTGGAACCAGCGCACCCACGTTCAAGTTACAGACTTGACATGTGTGCTTGTTTTTTCCTGAATTTATTAACAATGTTTAACCGGCGTCATGTTTTTAGTGGGAATGACGTACCCGTCAAAGCTGTGGTGACTTCGTCAATCTCAAGATGATCTGTCGACGGCTCGGTCTCTTGAAGGTCCTCATTTTGTTTTCTCAAAGAAAAAAAAGAGTTTTGATTAAGAAAACGACATCGGCATGCAACAGCTAGCTATCAGTGATAATCAATCAATTAATAGCATCGTCAGTCCCAGGTCCCTTTTTTTAGAGGAGGAGGAGAGAGCAGTCTTGGCATGCTCTGCTCTGCTGCCCTACATGATTGATTTGGTTTAGCCTGCAGCCGGCTTGCGACTAGCTAACTAGCGTCTAGCTAGATATATATATATATATGTACAGTATCATATGCAGGCCTTGTCTGATGGCAAGCCATCTGGTTGAGTCCACCGTCAGCATCATCACGCAGGCCTTGTCTGACGGCTGATCGCTTGGATATCGATCTGAAAGGAAATACAGAGTATCTGAGATATCGAATCTGCACAACATGCACGTACCAACTCCGAGCTGACGGGTTAATCTGCACTTGCACTGCCTGGTCGGCTGTGAACCGCGTACGTGTATATTTGATGCAGTCCAACGCGCGTGTACACGTCGATCGTCGCGTACGTTTCCATCGGAAAACTCTTCTCTGCTCGGCTAATTAATTTCCTGCCAAGTGCCGGAACTTAGCGAGGGCCCACATGTCAGAAACGTGGTTGACTCGCCTAATCCTCCGGTAGAACCTGTCTCCAACTAACTAGACCAATATGTTAGAAATGCTCTCAGTGCGAAACACGGAAGAAACCGGACTTGGATCCTCTGACTTAAAGACTTTATGGTCACTGACAGGTGGGAGCGGATCCACATGTCAGTGACTGTGAAGTCGCCGAAAAATTAGGGGGTCCGTCTCCGAAGAAACCACGGTAAGCTTGACGTGGCGCTGACGATGGAGTGCTACAAATTTCTTCTCTGGCCCTGGTCGCATATGTGGCCGTGGCAGACCCTCCTGTCCAGCAAAGACTCCACACTTCCACAGCCGACACTAGACACGAAGCACAAGAAAATGAAAGAGAAACGAAAATCGAGTGACGGAATCCCCCAACGGAACGGAACGGAGGAAGCTGCCACTAACGGCCGTCGTCGCCGTCGCCGTGACGCCCCCGTCCCCCGTCGCCATCGCCCCCCGTGCTCCGCTCCGCTCCTCTGATAAGTACCGGGCCATGGACTGACCCACCCCTCCTCGCCCAGCGAGCGAGCGAGGAAGCAAGGAGACAGGGACCCGGGAGCCAGACGGAGCCAAGCAGCAGCAGAGGCAGAGGAACCAACCAACCAGCTACCCCAAACCCCGCTTGCCGATGGAGTTGCCGGAGGCGGGCCCGTCGGGAGACCAGCAGTCGTTGGCGGCGGCGGAGCGGCCGTCGGAGGCGGCGGCGCTGCGGGCGCTGGTGGAGCGGGTGCGGGCGGGGGAGGTGGACGCGGCGCGCGAGGTGCGGCGCCTCACCAGGGCCTCCGCCAGGCACCGCCGCAAGCTCGCCCCCGCCATCGAGCCGCTCGTCGCCATGCTCCGCAGCTCCGGGGCCGCCGGGGAGGCCGCGCTCCTCGCGCTGCTTAACCTCGCCGTCAGGGACGAGAGGTCCGTCCGCAACCCAACCTCCACCCCTTCCTTGCCTGATTTCTGCCTCACTCTGTGCTTCCTAGTTCCTATCTATCCTAGTACGATTTGATGGCAATTGGCGTGGCATATACTTCAGATTTCGATAGGTTAATTGGTACTCCGTACAGTAATATTTGCTTCTCTTTCCCAAATCCCTTGGTGAATTCTCGTAATTTTGATCGTTTTTCTCCACGAACTCGGGTAATCTCCTCCCCGTTCGCTTCGCTGCAAGTGGCGTGCAGAATCTCAGGAAAAAAAATCTTAGATTTCATCGTTTAGTTGCCGTATTTAATTACCAGCTATTGAATCGAATTCGGTCGTACAAGCCGCTCCAATTGTTTAATCATGGCGGCTTAAACCAAGAAAATTCCAAATCACCACTTCTCCTGTGATCTTGTCCTACTCTGAACTCCAAGGACTGCAGAGTTGTGGTTGTTGGGGTAAAGTTAAGTTCTTCCTCCATATTCTGTAAAAAATCTGAATTATTGTGGCGTGCGATTGTTCTTACCATGATGCGAACTGGAGTTATCTCCTCAATTATCATGCATATATGCTAAAAAAAATCTCGGCTTGGATAATTACGCATCTAGGCATCATCTTTACTCCTTTGCACGCGCAGCGAGCATAGTATTTGCTGGTAGCAAAGAGATTTCGTTCCAGTGACCCTTCAACTAATCTGAGACCCCTAGAGTGTGGTATAGGTTTCTAGGAATAGGAAATGGTAGCAAGGGGAAAGCTAAGAAACCGGGGTTTAGATGTTGGAAGAAACAGTTGGCCTGATTTGGATGCTGACCTAAGTCTGCCAACCACCGTATCCTGGTTGGCTGTTTCTAAGAAAAATCTAACACCAGGGAACATGAAGAAGTGTCTTCTTTCTGGACGTTTCTTTGGCTGCCTAATATTTCTTCCTTTTCTTCAACTGCTGTGGTCAAGATACAGTTAGCCTCCCATTTCCTTTAAGGAATTTTGCTCCCATGCCGTGAGCCAATTTGTTTTGAGATATATCCAGCCATGTTGACCTCATGGTTGTTGGTAGGCCTACCAGCCTGCGGATAGATGTCAAGTGAGACAAGTATGGTGACATGCACCAGAATTCAGAACTTTCCCTTGTAGTTTCGTGAACTTACTAAGCAAAGCAAGGACAAATAAGTGGAAAATGCATCACCACTGTTATTTCAGGGAATTCTTTATTTCCTTGTCAAGAATCTGAATATCTGATGGCTTCTTTAACTGCCACTGGTGTTAGTTGGATCAACAACAATTGCAGAATCAAGTTCTTGTCTCGAGTCTTGAGAGATCAGATCTAGTTCATCCCATTTAGACGCCATGGTGTTATCTGCGCACTATCAGGGGATGGATAGAATTTAAAGACATTAAATTCTATCTAAGGCCTATATCGGGTGTTTTTGATTGTGTAGCAGCTGCCCGTATCTCACAATTATGGCACTCTTTACTGAGCATGGAATTATATTTAAATTGGAACATTCAAAGCTGTATAAAATGTTGCAATGGTGTCCTCTTGGTCTAAAATTCATACTTCCATCTATCAGTGCTCTTGGACACTATCATAGTAGTTGCAGAGACTTCAATTTAGATCTCTGCAGTAACTGTCCTCAACTGTTTGCTGGCCTGACTGTAGTCTGGTACTACTTAGCCACTCTGTGTGGACCTTGTACTTGCTCAGTTGCTCACAGGTTTTCTCTGTCATAAATAATTTATCTATGGCTGAAGTATTGTTCTTCAAGTAATGGCATATGTCGCATGAGAGCAATCTGCTCTTCGTTGAGAAGAAATATCAGCATATCATTTTCTGTGCAGATGTTCTCTCTTTATATTTATCATCTGAAATGTGCTTTGTGACTTGGTAATTTTCGTCAGCTATGTTTATCTGAAATGCACATGATTCCTAAACATGTATTGTTTTATCTGTGCAGGAATAAGATCAAGATCCTGGATGCAGGTGCGCTTGAGCCGCTCCTTGGTTATTTGCAGCCAAGTGACCTAAACTTACAGGAGTATGCGACTGCTGCTCTCCTTACGCTCTCAGCCTCGTCTACAAACAAACCTATCATAAGTGCTTCTGGAGCAATCCCTCTTCTTGTAAAGGTCTTGAAAGAAGGAAACCCACAGGCCAAGAATGATGCCGTGATGGCTCTTTACAACCTCTCCACGCTTGCAGATAACCTTCAGACTATCCTTTCCGTCCAGCCTATTCCCTCTTTAATAGAGTTACTGAAGGGTGGCAAGAGATCTTCCAAGACAGCTGACAAGTGCTGTGCCCTTTTGGAGTCATTGCTTGCCTTTGATCAAGGTCGAGTGGCCCTAACTTCTGAAGAAGGTGGAGTGCTCACCATTGTGGAGGTACTCGAGGAAGGCTCCCTTCAAGGTAGGGAGCATGCCGTGGGAGCGCTCCTAACAATGTGCGAGAGCGATCGCAGTAAATATAGAGATGCTATTCTGAATGAAGGGGCAATCCCTGGTCTTCTTGAGCTCACAGCCCATGGCACACCCAAGTCTAGAGTGAAGGCTCATGTTCTTCTCGACTTGCTGCGGAACTCGCCATATTCAAGATCGAAGCTGCAGCCAGACACGCTGGAAAACATTGTTAGCAACATTGCTTCTCAAATAGACGGGGAAGACCGTGGCGGGAAAGCGAAGAAGATGCTTGCTGAGATGGTGAAGGTGAGCATGGAGCAGAGCTTGAGGCATTTGCAGCGCCGGGCCTCTTTCGCGTGAAGTTGCTTCGAGGTGACCACCCTGTTTTGCAATGGGAGTAGAAATAGTGGATGGAAATAACGAGATTTGCTGGAGATGCCGGTCCAGGCCTCGACAAGACCGAGTGACTGGTGTAAGCGCTCATATACTTAAGCTCTTGACATAGTCCCTTTTCCATTTCAATCTTGTGTGTTGTTCTGAAAGAAAAAGGGACAGATTTTCTTCGCATTCGCATTTCCCATTCCCATGTGTTTGCATGTATCAAAAGCAAAAGTGTAAAAAAAAAGGAAAGAGAAAAAAGAAAGACATTTTCTGTGAGGAATGGATTGTACATGATATAAAGCAAAAGATCCCATTCTTCATGTCTGAAAAACCTAGGCTCCTAGTCCATCTTGGTCTGTTGGTTTATTTGCCGAGTACATAATTCTTGACCACACATTGGATGTTTACCGACTAAAATGTCTTCCTTTGGAACCGTCGTTTCTGACTAGACATGCTATTAGTCTGGTTTTGTGGGCTCTGTTACGGTCTGCTTGTCTTTAGCTTAAACTTCTCTGCAATTCAGCAATCAACCTCATCTTATTTGTCCATGCATGAAAGCTTAATAATCTCCCATTTTCTGCATCTGATCAGGCTGCAACTGCAACCAAGATACATCCCTGTTTTTCAACCTTGCGGAACATTGTGAAACTTCTTCATCCATCAGCTAACAAATCTCTTTCCTTACATCTAAAAAAGTCACGTCTGATAATACATAATAGTCAACCGATCTTCAATTTTGTATTCTCTCAGGAAAAAAAACTTTTGTGTCTTATTGGCTGGCCGGGTTTAGAATGTGTGATCATGACCGGCTTGACCGTAGGAATTAAAGGTTGCTGATTATGTCTGCTTTCTTTGCGTCTCAAAGAGGAGATGCCCCTCCCTCATCATGGCCTGATTATCATGTACGTAAGCTTTTCCTTTCCGTTTCAACCTTATCCGTTGCTTGGATCAAACGTTGCTGGTCTTTGCTTTATTAATTTTTTTACAAAAGGAGGAATTTTGCGTGTCGGCTTTGGAGCTCCTGCAACGCTCGTTTTCGCATCTGATCTCCCTTGGCTTTTGCTTAGCAACCGCATTAGTAAATTTTTGCCCGCCGCCATTTTTGTGGATGGGGAATAATATGCCAGTGTCCGACAGCAAATGAGACACGCACAGCGCTTCAGAAAGACGAGTGCTTGGGATGGTCAACAAAAAAAAGAATTGACAGCAACATGTTGAGAAGTCAGTGTTAGAACAAAGATCCTCAGGGGAGAACAGAGCACACAAAGCGAGTGCAGAAGTCCCGACGGTTGATTCAGTTGAGTTTGATCCACTACCACTGCCACACTTGGGTTACCAGCAGGCGGCAGAACAACAGCAGTTCTTCAGTTTCTGACACGCCAAGAGTGTGTGCGCCCTGAATCCGGCCTGTCGCCATTGGTGGGTACTAAGACGATTATAACTGAAGAAAGCTAGCGTGCTCCTGAATCCTGATCCAGTACGTCCACTGGAATGCCGACGACAGTGGACCTTGTAAGGAAGGATATCCTCGTCGGCGTCGGTGGCGACGATCGTGCCGCTGTGGCGGCGAATGGGCATGATCTGGAGCAGCAGGCTCGCCGCGACGCCGCCGCAGACCACGGCTCCAAGCGCCTCGCCATTGGCCGCCTCATAAAAGAGGTACATTTACACTATATCAGCTCAATTTTACCCCAATCCGACACTGTCAACTGAACAATCAGTTAAACCAATTCCCTTGTCTGATCTCGAACGTGAATCAACCATCAAACGGGATGAACGGAACGGGACGAGCAATGCGAGCAGCTGGTGATGGAGGGGGTGGCGACGTTCGTGGTGATCTTCTGGTCGTGCACGGCGGCGCTGCTCCAAGGGACGCACCACTCCCTGAGCTTCCCCATGGTGTGCCTCGTCGTGGCGCTCACGGTGGCGCTCGTCCTGGGCTGGATCGGCCCGGCCCACCTCAACCCGGCCGTCACGCTCACCTTCGCCGCCTTCCGCTACTTCCCCTGGCGCAAGCTCCCGCTATACGTCATGGTGCAGCTCGCCGCCTCCGTGCTCGCCTGCCTCGCCGTCAACGCCCTCATGCGGCCCCGCCACGGCGACTTCTACGGCACCGTCCCCATGGCCGGGCAGGGGAGAAGGCTGCCGTTCGTGTTCGAGTTCCTGGGGTCGGCCGTGCTGATGATCGTGATTGCGACGGCGGCGAGGGCGCAGAGGAAGGTGGTCGGGGGAGTGGCGATTGGGGCGGCGGTGGGGACGCTGGGGCTCGTGATCGGGCCGGTTTCCGGCGGGTCGATGAACCCGGTGAGGAGCTTGGGCCCGGCGATCGTGATGGGGAGGTACGAGTCCGTGTGGATCTACCTCGTCGCCCCCGTCTCCGGCATGCTCCTCGGCGCGCTCTGCAACAAGGCTGTGCGCCAGGCGGATGAGCTCGTCGAGTTTTTGTGCCGAGGCGGAAGAGGCGGTGCTGCGGCGAGGTCCGGATCGAACTAGAGATCGCCGTCGTTTGGGAAGAAGAAGAGGAAGAATCCCCTGCAAAAAAAAAGAGAGGAAGAATCGTGGACGAAGTTTTTTTTTTTAACAGCATCGACGTTCGGCGATGTCTTTGTTTTTATTTTTATTTATAGCAGTTTGGAAGTGAACTGGACCGAAGTATGGCCCGTTAAGGAATTTACGGCCCATGTGGACGAAGAGAATTAAACCCAGAAGCTGCATCTGCTCGTAGAACCCTAACCCCACTTTCTCCTTCCTCTGTCCGTCTTCTCTGCGGCGGCGTCATGACGCTCCTTGCAGCAATCACCAACCCCACGCCGGAATCCGTCGCCGCCAAGGGCCACCCGCTCGTGCTCACCCCCGGGGCGCCGCCTCCGTCTGCGAAGTTCTCGGCGCTGCCCGCCCCGATCCTACCCGAGACGTGGTCTCTCGCCCCCGCGGACCCGACCCTCGCCACCGCCGCCTCCTTCCTGGCGGCCTCCCTCTTAGGCGCGCCCCTCTCCGTCCAGAGATTCCGCACCCTAGTCACCTCCTTCCTCGCCACGCTCTCGGAATCCCTCTCCCTCCCGCGCCCCGCGGCCGCGGCGCTCCAGGAAGCCATCCGCGCCGCCGCGCCCTACTTCCCCGCCACGCTCGCGCCGCTCGTCGCCTCCGCGGCGGCGGGCCTCGCGGAGCACGACGTGCTGCTCGCGCTCGCCGACGCCCGCGCCCTCCCGCACCCGCCGCCGGGCCTCCTGGCGGCGCTCTCCGACGCCGGCCGCCCCGACCTCGTCTGCGCCGTCCTCCGCCAGGCCGCCGACCTCCGCTCCTCCGAGCTCCTCGCCGCGCTCCGCTGCTTCCTCTCGCCGGCCTCCGACGAGGCCTACGACGCCATGGTGGGCGTCAAGGGCCGGTGGAAGGACGCCGCCGTGCTCGCCGTTAACAAGTGCGTGGATAAGGGTGCGGGGAAGAAGGCGAAGCCCACCGCGAGGCGTGCCGCGATGCTGCTCATGATGGGGCACGACGGGTTCACCTCCCCTGAGGTGTGCCTGCACTACCTGTTTGCGTCCAGGAATGTGGACTGCGTGGAGTCTGTGGTTCTTGCCGCGGCTGTGGCCGAGCTTGACGGCGTGGAGGTGGCCGGACTGATGAGGTACCTCGCCAAGTGGATAGGGAAGTACCGGAGGTTCCCGGAGGCCCAGGCTTGTCCAGAGGCAGCAGGAATGCTGGGTTTGGATCAGTGTGAAAGTGTGCCGTCGTTTGGGGCGATGGCCAGGGCGATGGGGCTGGTGTTGGACCAGCATTTCTCCCACCTTGTGTTGAATGCGGAGGTGCGGGACGAGTTGAGGGCGGCTGAGGAGATGGTTAAAGAGCTGGCTGCCGAGGCCGAGTCTTCTGGTCCCATCCTCGACTTGCTACGCCGTATGCAGCATGACGTGTAAGCGCTTATAATGTTTGTTACCTTTGGTAGTTCTGATGCTGGTCTCTGGAAGTTTTGGTAGTGTGTAGCAGTCATGAGCTCTGTGCTCTAGCAAATTGTCGCCATGTTGCTAAACTGTAGCTCCTTTTGTTGGCATTTCATATATGTATCAGTATCAGTTCAATGAATGAGTAAAAGCAATGTTTTCACATCCGAATCTTGTTATGCCTGTTCAATTTTGTCCATTTTATTTCCCTTTGCTGCATGCATCTATGCTTGATTGACTGAGCAGAGGCGCAGAGCTCCATTCTTGTGCATGGGATTGAATAATCCTTGCGATCAAGTGTTTTTAAACAAAGATGATTTAGCAAAATTATGATTAATTTGATCTTGCCAGCAAATTGCTTCCATGTTGATAAACTGTGCTAGTTCCATTTGGAGGCACTTCGCATGGTGTATTGTTGTCGGTTAAATTAATAGCATCTTGTGATCGGAAGGTTCTCTGAAGTTAGGCTTATTTGATTCACTGCTAGCAAGATTTAAACATGTGTTGGATGACTACTGTCAATGTACCAATCACTATGTCAAAACGCAGGAAATTAAAAATATCAGTACTATTTGCCGGCTAGGAAGCACAGATAGGTTGATATGTAAACGCGATACGTAAATTTTTGAAAAACATAGATGCGGGGATACGCTTCTGTATATATATGTTACATATAATAAAAAATTCAGAAAGTAAAGAAAGTCCACAAATAGGTGAATGATTCACAAAGTCCACAAATAGGTGAATCATGCACAAACATCCAGGTATTTGCAGCAACTGGCACACATAGCTGCTGCCTTTTTTTTTATTTCAAAAGCATGACAAACAAATCACACAAGCAGCTAGGTTGATGCATGCAGGCAAGCACACACAACCATCTCAGCTGTTTCTTTGTTCAGATACAACACACTCTCAAATGTAAATGTAGATGCACGCAGGCATACACATGGTGCTGCTCAATTACAAGCCCAAACACATCAAGCCACACACAAATTCAGCCAGGTGGATGCACGCAGGAATCCACAGCAAGCCGCTTCAATCGCAAGCCACGCAGCACATCAGCCAGGTCTATGCACGCAGCCACATACCAGACTGCTTCTTATTTGCAATCCACGATGGTGAGAGCCACCATAAGCTCACACCTAAGGCAACAAAACAACACACAACAACACACAACAACAGGGAGAGGCGATCGATGGATGGACGGCCAATACCCCCCCTGAATATCGTTCTTCCATGTTTCAGCAGCTAAGCCAGCAACCAAGATCAGCTTAGCTGCCCAAGCAAGCACACAAGCGACGGAAGAAACACAGCGGCACCGAGTTGATCACCTGAGCAATGTGAGAGACGGTGAAACCAAATGGTGAGTAACTCTTTAAAAAAAATGGTGAATAACTGAATGCGCTCAGTAGTAATGGCTAAATGAAACGAAGATGGATTCCGTAATATGCAAATATAGTACCTGAGGACGGAGCCCCTGGGCATATTCTTCTTGTAGAAGCGCGAGTGGACCGGCGCCTCGAAGTGGTCAGGCCGGTGGCCGGCGTCCCACTCCAGAGCATCCCACACGTCCTTCTCGATCTCGACGGTCGGCTTCTTCAGTATGCCTTGGCCACGGGACACCACGGATGGCAGCCGGCGCAGGCTCCAGCATCCCCTGATCTTGATGCTCTCCAGCGCGGGCGCCACCATGTTGAATGACTCGCATATCTTCTGCAGCTTCGGGAGGTCGTGCAGGTTGACGGTGGCCAGCTTCGGAAATGGTACGCCGTTGGTGGTTACGCCGACGGAAGCCAGTATGAAGATGTGGCTGAGGTCGCCGCAGTGGATGATATGGAGGGTCTCCAAGCTGGGGAAGGAGGAGACCCACACCGGGAGCACGGACTGCAGCCTGGGGCAGGAGCGCAGGTGTAGATGCTGTAAACATTGGAAGGAAGGCTCCGAATCGTAAGAAAGGCGTGATAACCCTTTACTCCAAATCGAGCGGGCCATTAGAAGATCCGACGCCCAGAAGGTCTCCAGTTTATCAAATTCATACGACTTGGAAGAGAAAATGGCATCCAACTTGCTGCACCTCTCCATACAGCACCGCCTAAGTTGGCCCCACCACATATATGCTTGAGACATAATGGCACGTACTGAGACGTCGTGCACATGCAGGGATTCGATATAATACCGCATCAATTCACCTAGTGATTTGTCTACTTCGCTTTCCACGTAGCAGCTCCCTTCAGCAATCTCTAGATGTTGATCCAACTCTCTAGTCGGAGGCTGTGGGAAGGCTTGCATCGGCGCAACGCCGACCATGCCAAGGACATCTCTGTACCGGCCGGCTGGAATAAGCTGTTGCAAGCTCTCTTGATTACTGTTGTCGATTTTATCCTTGTTGATTGCTTCAGATACAATGTCTCCATCATACATAGGTGACGAGGTGATGTGGATATTCAAATAAACTTCCGTACGGCTGTAAAGATTCCGCAAAGAGCGAGTAATCCTCGCATCCACAATAACAGCATGCACTTGCAACCGGAATGATTTATTCTTGTCAATGGATGGTCGTTGACACATGGTTGCAGGACGCGTGTCTATGCATATCAACTCTAGATCGGGTTTTCTCTCGTCCGACCAAATGATTGCACGAAGATGCTTGCATCCTATTAGAAATAGCCGCTTGAGCCTTGGGACTTCCACCACCATAGTATTGAAGTCAAGTATCTTGATTGCGGTTCCAGACAGGTCCAGTTCTGCTAGGTTCGGTAGCCCACGGAGGAACAGATTCTCCAACTGTGTGCAGCCCTCTAAGGATATCTTGGAAATTCGAATTTCCTTATTATCCGTTCTGCTAGATGGACGGAATTGTTTCGGAGGTAGCTCAGCAGTTTGTGTCCATTGAGAAGCTGGTCCATAACCATCAAAGCTAAAGGACTTGAGGGAGGGAGGAACCTGACTAGGGCCAGCTACATTTTTCAGACCATCACAACCATCAAGCACAAGTATTTGAAGGTTACCCGCCGTTGATAAGCTTATTGGAAGAATTTCCATCTCACTGTTGCCTGATAAATCAAGTATTTCCATAATTGTCTTATCCATAAAGGAGTTACCAACATCCTTTGATGTCTCACAGTGACATGTCGGTTTGGTTATTCTTAGCCTCTGAAGGTTAGGTAGCCGCCCCTGTAATACAGCTGTGTACTGCCAACACCTGATTCCTTCGATATTTAGCTCTCTCATATTAGTCATGAGATCTAACTTTTCTTCAGATAAGATTTCATTCCAGCTTGTGTAACGTAGGTCAAGCACCCACAAGCTACACAAACATAACCACCCTGTATGATCCTCTCCTGTGATTGTTTTGTCATCACTGCAGTGGTCCAGTCCGAGGAATCTTAGCCTATGACACTTCATGAAAGGAGGTGATGTGAAGTTGAAGGCGCAACAACAGAGAACTAGCACACCAAGTTGACTGGAATGTTTAAATAATTCATTTGGTAAAGTCTGTGGGGGATTGGATCTTTCAAATGCCAAGAAGAAAGATGATGACGTTTCTGGTATAGTTTGCATTCCATGTACTTCTGTATTCCTCGATGTGACTGAAATCCAACAATATGGGCCTTCTTCATACACATCATCATCTTTAATTGCCAGAAAAGGATGCTTCAAATATTTCATGAACTTCTTTAGTACATCATCAAGCAAAGAAGGATCACATTCCCAATTTATCTCCCGGTGCAATGCATTAGTAATATCCGTTGGTCTATCCCTTTGTATGATCCCATCACACATCCAATAGTTGGAAGCATGAGCAACCCAATCAGATTTAGTAGCACTGTGGAAATTATAAAGCAGGAATAACTCATAGAGAAAACAATCTGCAACAATAGTGGGGTTGACGTCCAACAGACACGGATTGTGAGCAACAATGGTGACAGCCTCTTCAAGTATTATAGCTTCAAACCACCAACTTGTTAATTGTTTGATTTGAGGAAAAAAGTAAAAGAAATATTGGGTGTATCTTAACTTCTCTAGATCCTCTCGAGGCTTATTCATGGTCAGGCACCTTCTTTTGAAAGTCCATATCATCGTATTCTTGCCAAATTTTGCAAATGGAGGAATACCAAAGGAACCTAAATCAATCTCAGCATCACTTCCATTAAGAAAAATGGTCATGAGTTGGGTGCTACTCAAGGTTCGAGCGATCACTTCTCCAACACTGTCTATCTCATTCCTCGAGCTTTCATCAACTCCATGAAAATCATCCTCTTCATCTTGCTTATCCAGACTGGCCATTACTGAGCTGTCAAGTTTCAGTTCCTCTGCGATTGCCCTCTGAAGTGCTCTTCTATTTTTCCACTTTGAGCAATCTATAAAAATTACCCTGTCAAAGCATAGTCCTGGAGTGGTTCTCCTAGATGGAAGCACTTCAGCTACGGATCTGAGTACGGCTGACGCTCCAAATCCATTCCAACCATCAAAATAGAAAACCTTTCTGTTGCCCAAAAGTGAAATATATTTCAATACCTCCTCTCTGGCGGTATCAACATAAGTGGAGTGGAACTTCTGAAGCAAAACACGTAAATAAGTTAGTTTGCCTTTGCTAGCCGCAGCACTGATTTGTTAGCATATACCAACAGTGCATCTCTAACCAAGCGAATTAGTATCCGAACACTCGTTTGAATCACATCAACTGCTTGCGGCCAGGCCGACGGCAGAGTAGTTTATGGGGAGTTTCAATTATTTTCTTCCGTATATACAACGAGAAACCTCTCTCGCGATGCTCCGCACAGAGCGGACGAACACGGGGCCTACCTGCCTCATCTCTTCCCATTCCTCCGTATCTCTCCCGAGAATTCTACACAGGAGCACAGCCCACGTGCCGTCGCCTCAGGCTCCGAGCTGCGCGCCGACCTGAGTTCCCCCGGCGCGCTGGAATCTCTCCTCCTCCGACGTGGCATGTCAGGCTCAGGCTCCTCTCCGCGAGCCGATGCCGCTCTTCCCCGGCTGTGGTCGTGGCTCCTCCCGCTGTGGCCCCTCCAGTCATGCTCCTTAGCACGCTGCCGCCGAGGCTCCTCCCCTTTCGCCGGTCTCTTTTATTTTGTGTTTGTGTGATCTGTGTTAATTTTCCTTTTTATTTTTGCGAAAACTCTTCTGAAAAATGAAAAGTTCATGAAATTCTGAAGCTGAGAAAACCAAAAGGTTGTAAAATAAAAGTTAGAAATTTAAAAAGTCCAGAAAACCAAAAATAGAAGTTAGAAATTGAAAAGTTGAAGGACAATCAAAAGTTGAGAAAACAGAAAGTTCGGAAAAATAAATGTGAAGATGTCGACAAAAATACAGAGAATTGAAAACCTGTTCTAACTGCCAAAAAAGGGTGGTCGGAAATCATCCGCCACTTCTCGCCCTCCCAATATACAGTGTCAGCTTATGTTCATGATACGAGTTCAGTTTTGTTGCACCAACTAACAGTTCGTATTTGATGGTGAGCTAGATTCATGGGAGCTACTTGGATCTGTTATAAGAAATGAACTGGTTTTTCTGTTTCTAATTGTGTTCGCACTGCATTTTGAAGAGGAGACCCATTTGAAACATGGTAATGAATGAAGTGAGTTTGCTGAGATACCCTTTTTCGCATTACTAGACGCAGTGTTGCAGATAATTGAACTCGTAGGCTTTACTCCTAGCTACAAGAAAACCATGCATGTGAACGTAAAATGCACAAGAGTATTACCCACTGAAAGGGACGACTCATGGTGAACTCCTCTGCCGAAGACCAAGAGAAAACCAGGAACTGTAATCAATCTCCAACTGATGGACGAGGGCTCCTTATGAATATATTCCTCCGACGAAAGACCAAGAGAGAAACAGAGCAGCAGTAAATTCGATGAATCTAACCCATATCAGTCCAAGATTTCTCGCCGGCCACCTGCAACAACAACAACCACAGCATGTTACGAACATGTGTGCTATACTACTATTGCATAACTGCACGCAGACGTTTTTTAGCAGAATAGTTAGCGGCGGAAGAAAGGAAGCTAGCAAATGCTACTGTTCCTAATCCTACGTACATACCTCAACAAACAGCAGACAAGAAGAGCAGCTCGAGAAAATTTGGCACCACCTCCAAATCAGAGCAGAGATGCGATCGAGATGTGTAGGAGTATTTGGTTTGCTCTGCGAAGCTGTACGTACACCTCAGTAAATTGGCGTGCAGAGCACAGCAATACGAGATGTGCAGGAGTATATGGTTTGCCCTCTGAAGCTGCACTCAGCACATTGTCCGGCAGACCACCGCCATTTGCTTCCTCTCTCTAGCTGAAGAATGTATATGGTCCCTTGCTTGCTGTCTCCACCATACTTGCTGTAGAGCCCTTTGCTTCTCGCTGCCTCCTTTTCCTTTTGTCTTTGCCAAAGCTTGAAGTAATACACCTCTGCTCTGCTCTGCTTTTTTGCTTTTCCTAAAGAAGATGATTCCTGCTACAAACATACAGATTTTCGTGGTAGTTTGTGCCGCCAGCCCGCCAGAGATAACCATGCCAGGCAATATTTGGTAATTCATCCTCCTTTGTCTAAAGTAGTAGATGCATGAAGATGTTTGTTTTGGGAATCCGGCAGTGTCCCTTTCTCCAAAGTTGGTTATGTCAAATATATATACCAGGCGTTTTTTGAGTGCCAGAACCAAATTTAAGCTTTTCAACAACGATTTTGATTTAAAAGCTGGTTGTGATGTTGTAGCTGTTAACAAAATATTGAAGACTAAATTTTACAGTGAAAATTTGAGCTTGAACCGAAAAACTTAACCTTAGAAATTCATACTGGAATTGGCTTGACACCTGGGGGGGAAGCGGCTCCAAATTCAAGCGCGAAAACGCCTCACGTTTTGGACGAAACATGATCATGCCCTGGACTCAGCCCACGGCCCAACCCTACTACAGGCCCACTCAGTCCAGGACTTTGAAACTCCGACGAAACATGATCATGATCCAAGGACCAGCATGTACAACGGCGTGCATCGGCACCAGCTCTCGTCAGCGAGCTGGAATTAGGCCTTCGTTTGCAGCAGCATGTGTGAGAGATCGATCATAATATGCGGCTAAATCCGTTTTACCTAACCGTACAAGCACCAATGAGAACTCAAATTGCACTTGCTTCAATCCGTCGTCAGCGAGATTCAAAGCATGTGCTCTGGATGCATTACTGTTTGTAAACTGTATGTACTCGCTACTGTCAATGTAGCATTTCAACCTCTGAGAGATCGATTGAAGTATGCGGCCAAATCTATTTTACTTTGGGCTACAATCCGTCATCAGCTATATTTAAAGCATGTGCTCTGGATGCATTATTGTTTGTTAACTTATGTAGTCGCTACTGTTCAATGTAGCATTTCAACCTCTGTTTCAAAAATTGGAAAATAAGGACACCACAAACTCCACAAATAGGCGAATGATTCACAGACATCCAGGTATTTGCAACAACTGGCACACATAGCTGCTGCCTTTTCTTTGTTTTATTTCAAAAGCATAACAGCAGATGTTAGAAGATATTCTAATATCTCCTCTCTGACGGTATCAACATGACGGGAGTAGAACGCCTGAAGTAAAACACGTAAATAAGTTAGTTCGCCTTTGCTAGCCGCAGCACCGATTTGTTAGCATATACCAACAGTGCATCTCTAAACAAGCGAATTAGTATCCGAACACTCGTTTGAATCACATCAACTCCTTGCGGCCAGGCCGACGGCAGAGTAGTTTACGGGGAGTTTCAATTATTTTCTTCCATATATACAACGAGAAACCTCTCTCGCGATGCTCGCACAGAGCGGACGAACGCGGGGCCTACCTGCCTCGTCTCTTCCCATTCCTCTCGCGATGCTCGCACAGCTGTCAGGCTCAGGCTCGGGCTCCGAGCTGCGCGCCGACCTGAGTTCTCCCGGCGCGCTGTCAGGCTCAGGCTCCTCTTCCCCGGCTGCCGTCCGGGTTCCTCGCCGCTCCTCCACGCGGGCCACTGCCTCTAATCCTTAGCTGTGGTCGTGGCTCCTCCCGCTGTGGCCCCTCCAGTCATGTTCCTTAGCACGCTGCCGCCGAGGCTCCTCCCCTTTCGCCGGTCTCTTTTATTTTGTGTTTGGGTGATCTGTGTTAATTTTCCTTTTTATTTTTGCGAAAACTCTTCTCAAAAACGAAAAGTTCATGAAATTCTGAAGCTGAGAAAACCAAAAGGTTGTAAAAATCAAAAGTTAGAAATTTAAAAAGTCGAGAAAACCAAAAATAGAAGTTAGAAATTGAAAAGTTGAAGGACAACCAAAAGTTGAGAAAACAGAAAGTTCGGAAAAATAAATGTGAAGATGTCGACAAAAATACAGAGAATTGAAAACCTGTTCTAACTGCCAAAAAAGGGTGGTCGGAAATCATCCGCCAGTTCTCGCCCTCCCAATATACAGTGTCAGCTTATGTTCATGATACGAGTTCAGTTTTGTTGCACCCACTAACAGTTCGTATTTGATGGTGAGCTAGATTCATGGGAGCTACTTGGATCTGTTATAAGAAATGAACTGGGTTTTCTGTTTCTAATTGTGTTATCACTGCATTTTCAAGAGAATTAAGACCCATTTGAAACAGGGTGATGGATGAAGGGAGTTTGCTGAGGTACCCTTTTCACATACTAGGCGCGGTGTTGCAGATAATTGAACTCGTAGGCTTTACTCCCAGCTAGAAGGAAACCATGCATGTGAGGGTACAATGCACAAGAGTATTACCCACTCCAAGGGACGACTCATGGTGAACTCCTCTGCCGAAGACCAAGAGAGAAGCAGCAACTCTAATCAATCTCCAACTGATGGATGAGGACTCATGATGAATATATTCCTCTGACGAAACACGAAAAGAGAAACAGAACAGCAGCAAAGTCGATGAATCTAACCCATATTCAGTTCCAGATTTTTCGCCACCAACTGCATACACAAAACAGAAAAATCTTAGTCACCATACATTTCACCATCGTTAATCAGTATTCCTACCTATACTAAACTAGGCGCAATTATAGCAAATGCAACTGTACCTCACCAGATAGCAGACATGAGCAGCTCGAGAAAACAGAAACCAAATCAAATCAGAGATGCGAGATATGCGTGCAGGAGTATACCTGTAAAAGGTTTGCCCTCCAAAGCTGCACTCAGCAAATTGTCCTGCAGAGCACTGCCATTTTGCTTGTTGTCTCCACTCTTGCTGTAGAGCCCTTCTTCTTGCTGCCCCCTTTTCCTTTTATCTTTGGCAAAGCATGAAGTAATACATCTCTGCTCTGCTCTGTTTTTTGCTTTTTCTAAAGAAGATGATTCCTGCTACAACCTTACAGTTTTTCGTGGTAGTTTGTGCTGCCAGAGATAACCATGCCAGGCAAGATTTGGTAATTCATCCTCTTTTGTCTAAAGTAGTAGATGCATGAGGATACTTGTTTTGGGAATCCGGCAGTGTCCCTATCACCAAAGTTGGTTATGTCAAAATATATATATATCAGGCGTGTTTTGAGTGCCCGAACCAAATTTAAGCTTTTCAAAAACGATTTTGAATTAAAAGCTGGTTGTGATTTTTTACCTTTTATAAAAATATTAAATACTCCCTCCGATCCATATTAATTGTCTCAAATTTACTCAAATATTGGATGTATCTATGTCTAAAAGGTGTCTAAATACATGTAAGATTTCTACAGTTAATATGAATCGGAGGGGGTAATAGATTTACAGTGAAATTTGTGCTTGAACGGAAAAACTTAACCTTGCAGATTCATACTGGAATTCGCATTAGAGAGCATCAGGAAATATTGGGATCTTCCGCCAGACTCTGAACTTCAATTAAGTGACAGGGATTGGGTCCTCATCCTCCTGGACAAGGCTACTGAAGATACTCGTACCAAACTTCTTTTCCTGTGGTGGCGAGCGTGGCACTTAAGAAATGATCTCATTTTTGACAAAGGAGAACAGTCAGTTGAGGCTTCTGCTCATTTCTTGGTGAATTATGTGCACTCCATGCAAGGAAGCAACCTTCCTTCCCCGACCTTTGGCAGTAAAGGCAAATCAATCATAGCTTCTTCTCTGGTTCACCAAGCCAATCCCAGGCCCAAAGTCTATACCAGGTGGAAGGGACCTGGGAGGCTCCCCTGAGACCAACATCTTGAAACTCAATGTCGATGCTAGCTTCTTTGCGACTAACAATTCTGTCGGTTGGTGTGCGGTTCTCCGCGACCATTGTGGTTCGGTTCTTGCATCTGCTTGGAACAAAATCGCGCATTGCCGGGATGCGGAGACTGCGGAAGCCACTGCCTGCTTGGAAGGTCTCCGCATGGCTCGGACCTTCTCGACTTTACCTCTCATTTTAGAGAGTGACTGTGCGGCGGTTGTGCATGCTATCATAAGCAAGACACCTAACACCTCTCCCTACTGCGGTGTCATTGCTCTCATACAGGAGCTCATGGCTTTTGATCCAAGCATCCAGATTCGTAAGATTGACCGTCGTAGTAACGAAGTTGCTAATGTTTTAGCTCGCTGGTCTATTGGTGTGTCGAGTGGTGGTGTTTTGCATGATTTTGTGCCATCCTGCGTGATGCGTCAAGTTATGCTTGATTGTAATCCAAACAATATTGTTTAAGTAATACGTAACCACTTTTTAAAAAAATATTGGAATTCGCGTTGACGCCTCACGTTTTGGACCGAATATGATCATGCCCTGGACTCAATCCACGGCCCAACCCTACTACAGGCCCACCCGGCCCAGGATTTTGAAACTCCGACGTCCGCGCCCGTGATCCAAGGAAAGCCGGAGAGGCCCTTTCAATCCCCAGGCCATCAGCGCCCGAAGACACACATTGGAGATATCGCGAGTTGCCGCCGCCAAGCACGAAAGCATGTACAACGGCGTGCATCAGGCCATCGGCACCCTTTCTCGTACTCTGCTGCCTTTAGAAGAACCTTCATCTGCTCTTATAATAAGAGGCGATCGTCAGCGAGCTGGCATTAACTTTCAGGACTCTGCAGCAAGTATGGAGGCTTGTTTTGCAGCAACATGTGCGAGAGATCGATTAAAGTATGCGGCCGAATCTATTTTACTTTGGGCTACAATCCGTCATCAGCGAGATTTAAAGCATGTGCTCTACTGCTCTGGATGCATTATTGTTAACAGTATGTAAAGGTACTGTCAAAACTTGGAAAATAAGAACACCACAAACTCCACAAAGAGGTGAATGATTCACAGATATCCAGGTATTTGCAACAACTGGCACACATAGCTGCTGCCTTTTTTGTTTTGTTTTATTTCAAAAGCATCACAAACAAATCACACGAGCAGCAAGGTCGATACATGCAGGCAAGCACACACATGACAACCATCTCAGCTGCTTCTTAGTTCAGGTACATAGCAAACACTCTCAAATACTGCAGTCACACTTGCAGCCAGCCATGTAAATGCACGCAGGCATATACTTACACAGGTCTGCTGCTTAATTACAATCCCAAACAACGCATAATATAGCAAACACTCATCAAAGCACACCAAGCTGATTCAATCGCAAGCCACACTTGGCGCGCGCACACACGACACACACATCGCCCAGGTCTGTGCGTGCAGGCAGAAACCGGGACTAATCTTATTTGATAGCCACAATAGTGGGAGCCTCCATAAGCTCCACACGTAAGGCAACAAACAACACACAACAGCACACTCCCATGGATTTTCTTCTATGTTTCAGCAGCTCGCCAGCAACCCAGAGCCTAGATGCGCCAAAGCAAGCACACAAGCAAACAAAGTAAATGATGCAGTAGCAGCAGTAGCCGGAGGACCCATCACTCCCATGTAGCGATGGAAGAAACACATGGTAGTCAGAGTTTCACCTAGGCGATGTGAGAAACAGAGACATAAGAGAGTGAGCAACTCAATGAACTAAAACAGAGATGAAATCGGAAATATGCATACATAGTACCTGAGGACGGAGCCCCTGGGCATTTTCTTCCTGTAGTAGCGCGAGTGGACCGGCACCTCGAAGTGGTCAGGGCTGTGACCGGCGTCCCACTCCAGAGCATCCCACACATCCTTCTCTATCTCAACGGTTGGCTTCTTCTCTCCTACACCACGGGCCGCCACGGATGGCAGCCTGCGCAGGCTCCAGCACCCCCTGATCTTGATGCTCTCCAGCGTGGGTGCCACCATGTTGAATGACTCGCATATCTTCTGCAGCTTCGGGAGGTCGTGCAGGTAGATGGTGGTCAGCTTCGGGAATAGTACTACACCGTTGTTGGTTATTTCTTCTAGGTAATACTCGTCCAGTATGAAGATGTGTCTGAGGTCACCACAATGGATGATGTGAAGGGTCTCCAAGCCGGGGAAGGAGGAGAACGACACCGGGAGCACAAACTGCAGCCTCGGGCAAGAGCGAAGGTGCAGGTGCTGTAAATTTTTGCATCGTTGGACAAAGTACGCACTGGGTGGACATTTACCCCAAATCGAGCGGGCCATTAGAAGATCTGATGCCCAGAAGCTCTCCAGTTTATCAAATCGCTCTATGTGCCAACGGAAAATGGTATCCAACTTGGAGCACCTCTCCACACAACACCGCCTAAGGTGGCTAAATAAACCGCAGATTCGAGAAGTAAAGGCACGTATTGAGAGGTCGTGCAAATGCAGGGATTCGCCAAAATATACCACCAATGAGCCTAGTGACTCTCCCAGTGCACTGTCCACACAGCAGCTCCCTTCATCAATCTCTACATGTTGATCCAACTTTATAGTCAGAGGCCGTGGGAAAGCCTGCATTGGAGCATCGCCAACCATGCTACGCACATCACCATACCGGCCTGCTGGAATAAGCTGCTGCAAGCTCTCTTGATCACTGGTGTCAATCTTATCCTTGTTGATTGCTTCAGATATAACAGCTGCATCATACACAGGTGAAGAGGTGATGTGGATATTGAAAGAAACATCTGTACGGGCGTCCACATAAGGATACAAGAGTTTCCACAAAGAGTGAGTAATCCTTGCATCCACAACAACAGCATGCATTTGCAACCGGAAGGACTTGTTCTTGTCAAGGGATGGCCGTGAGAACACGGTTGTTGCTCGCGTGTCTATGCATATTAACTCTAGGTCAGACTTTGACTTAGAATCACTCTTGTGCGGAGAAATTATTGCACGAAGGTGCTTGCATCCTATTAGAAATAGCCGCTTGAGCCTTGGGACTTCCAACACCATAGTCTTGAAGTCGAGTATCTTGATTGCAGTTCCAGAAAGGTCCAACTCTACTAGGTTAGGTAGTCCACGGAGGAACAGATTCTCCAACTGTGCGCAGCCCTCTAAGGAGATCTGGGAAATTCTGATGTCCTTATTGTCTGTTCTGCGAGATGGACGGAATTGTTTCTGAGGTAGCTCATTTTGTTTCCATTGAGAAGCTGGTCCATATCCATCAAAGCTAAAAGACTTGAGGGAGGGAGGAAGCCGACTAGGGGCAGCCACATTTTCCAAACCATCACAACCATCAAGTACAAGCATCTCAAGGCTGCTTGCCTTTGATAGGCTTATTGGAAGAATTTCCATGTCACTGTTACCTGACAAGTCAAGTATTTCCATACATGTCTTATCCATAAAGGAGTTATCCACATCCTTTGATGCCTCCGATTGACATGTTGGTTTGATTATTCGGAGCCTCTGAAGGTTAGATTGACGCCCTTGTAAGACAGTAGCGTACTGCCAACACCTTGTTCCTTCTATATTTAGCTCTCTCATATTAGACATGAGCTCTAACTTTTCTTCAGATAAAATTTCATTCCAGTTTGTGTAACGTAGGTCAAGCACCAACAAGCTGTACAAACATGACCACTCCGTGTGATCCTCTCCTTCGATTGTTTTGTCATCACTACAGTGGTCCATTCCAAGGAATCTCAGGCTGCCACACTTCATAAAAGGAGGTGATGTGAAATTGAAGGCGCAACAACAGAGAATTAGCACACCAAGTTTACTGGACTGTTCAAATAATCCATGTGGTAAAGTCTGAGGGTGATTGGATCTTTCAAATGCCAAGAAGAAAGATGATGATGTTTCTGGTATAGTTTGCATACCATGTACTTCTGTATTCCTCGATGTGACTGAAATCCAACGATATGGGCCTTCTTCATAGACATCATCATCTTTAATTACCAGAAAAGGAGGATTCAAATGTTTCATGAACATTTTTTGTTTCAGAATACCATCAAGCAAAGAAGCATCACACTTCCATTTTATCTCTCGGTGCAATGCATTACTAATATCCCTTGTTTTGTCCTCTTTTATGATTGCATCACATATCCAATAGTTGGAAGCATGAGGAACCCAATCAAATTTTGTAGCAATGTGGAAATTATAAAGCAGGAATAACTCATAGAGACAACAATTTGCAACAATTGTTGGGTCAATGTCCAGCATACATGGTTTGCGAGCAACTATGTCAGCAACCTCTTCATGTAATATTGCTTCAAACTGTGAACTTGTTAATTCTTCGATTTGCAAACTGAAATATATGAAAGAATGAGTATATCTTAGCTCGTCTGCAACCTTTCGATGGAAGTGATCCATGGTCAGGCACCTTCTTTTGAAGGCCCATATCATCGCATTCTCGCAAAATTTTGTGAATGGAGGAATTCCAAAGGAACCTAAGTCAATCTCGGCATCACTTCCATTAAGAAAAATGATTATAAATTTGGTGCCACTCAGAGTTTGGTCGATCACTTTTCCAACACTGTCTATTTCATATCTCAAGCTTTCATCAACTTCGTAAAAATCATCCTTTTCATCTTGCTCATCCAGACGGGACATTACTGAGCTGTCAAGTTTCAGTTCCTCTGCAATTGCCCTCTGCACTGCTCTTCTATTTTTCCACTTTGAGCAATCGATAAAAATTACTCTGTCAAAGTATAGTCCTGGAGTGGTTCTCCTAGATGGAATCACTTCCGCTACGGATCTAAGTACTGCTGATGCTCCAAATCCATTCCAACCATCAATATAGAAAACCTTTTCGTTTCCCTCTCGCTCGAACGAAACAATTCCAAGTATACGCTCTCTGGAAGAGTCAACATCTTTGCCATCCAATTGCTACAGTAAGACACATAAATAAGTTAGAAGAATGATTTTCATGGCTAAAGCGCTAGTTAACATATGCCAATGTAACATTGCATCTTCGAAGAAGCGAGGTACTCCCTCCGATTCATAAAAAATGTCGCCTACTTAGTACAAAATTTGTACTAACGTAGTACAAAATGGACGACAGTTTTTATTGATCGGAGGGAGTAGTATATATTTGAATCACATCTGCCCACAGCAAAGTACTTACTGCGATCGTGCATGTATTCTTTTATGGAAATTATAACTAGAGAACGTTCTCTCTCTTGTCTCGCCGCGCGATGCGCCGTGAGCCGCCTGATCGTGCGCTTCGGCTCCTCGCGATCATATAGTTGTCAGCGTGGCGTGTATACCGTTCGTACCCTGCGTCCCTGCCTAGTTCCAGAAACCACTCTGTCCACCCATCCCCTTCCTCTCGTCCCATTTTGCAAGCGCCATAGCCATTGCCATCAAGCGTCGTTCCTGCCGATGCCATGCGCCGTCCCCGTCGCTGCCACGCGCCGTCCCAGTGACGCCGGCCCGAGCCGTCCCCGTCACTGCCGCGCACTGCGCCAGCGCCACCTCCCCGAGCCTTCCCTGTCGCCGCCACGTGCAGTCCTAGCACCACCGAGCTGGCTCCGTCGCCGCCACGCACCCGACGGGATATTTCATGTTTGACTTGGAGAAGGAGGCCGGGGGGATTTAATCGCGGGTTAACAGGTCGGGTCGGGTCGATGCTGACGTGGCCACCGACAGGCGGGCCCCAGCTGTAATAAATCAAGTCAAACTGCCAAGCCTCCCGGTTTCGGGCTGGTTGAGACAAACTAACTCAAAATGTGTGGTTTTGCGGACGGTTTTGCGTTAACTATGGTTCGGCGAAACGACTAACCCAAAAAACTGATTTTTTTGAAATTTACTCTTTCTTACATACACCTATTACTAAATTGGTCTTCTTTGAAACAATATAACAATAAGACTCAAGGTACTCCCAGGTGTAGTTACTCCCATGTTGAATATTCTACCATATGATAGAATGTATTCTACTTGATCACTTTTAAAAATTCATATACTATTTATAAGATTCTTCAAAGCGAACTGCATGAAAAAATTGCAAGTTGGCACGTAGCTTTTACTATGTTTTAGAAATGTCTTCATATTTGTATATACAATAGAGTATGTTCAAAAACTGCATATTCTACCTAAAAAGTAGAATATATTATATGTTCTACATACTACATACTATCCATATACTACATTCTACATTCTCCCAATTGCGCTATATTCTCCCAAATTTGTGTGAAACGTACATGGGAGTAACTACACCCGGTAGTACGAAAAAGTCTTATATATATATGTATCTGTTTGAATTTTTTTTGTTTCCTGCGCAATTAGCATGCTAGTTAGAAACAACAAAACTAACAAAAACCTACATGCAAAAGAAACAAGAATAATTAAATTTGATCCACGACCCTTCTAGCATATCTAACATTCTAGCAGAGAGAGATTATGTATGAGACTGCCATTTCATCTTGAAGTGATTACAGTACCTGGTATTCGCTAGCCCGATCAAGTGCCTCTAGCTAGCTGTATATAGTCGGCCGGGTTCACATGCTAAGGCCATCTAAGTCACAACATACTGTCCCATGTACAACCGATGAGAATGAAATGGCATACACATCCATGAAATTAAAGGCTCAACATAATTACTCCACGCTAATAAAAAGAACACATACATGCATCCGGACAACACTTTGTGGACGTAAAATGCACAAGAGTATTACCCATTTATCAGGACGACCCATGATGAACTCCTCTGCTGAAGACCAAGAGAGAACCGTTGAGAGAACCAACAACTCTAGTCAATCTCCAACTGGTGGATGAGGACTCATGATGAATATATTCCTTTGACGAAGACCAAGAAAGAGAGAAGCAGCAGATTTGATCAATCTAAAGCATACCAGTCCAAGATTTCTCGCCACCTCCTGCATACACAACAGCCACCACACATATTTCACCATTTTTAATCAGTACCTACTACTTAATTACGCGCAACAATAGCAAATGCAACTGTACCTCAAGTCCTCAACAGATAGCAGACAAGAGCAGCTCGAGAAAACAGAAACCAAATCAGAGCAGAGATGTGAGATGTGTGCTGGAGTATGAGGCTTGCCCTCCCAAGCTGCACGGACGCCTAAGCAGTTTGGCCACAGACCACAGCCGTTTGCTACCTCTCTCTAATTGAAGAATGCATATGATCCCTTGCTTGTTATCTCCGTACTTGCTGCAGCATCCTTTGCTTCTCGCTGCCCCCTTTTCCTTTTTTTTCTTTACCAAAGCATGAAGCAATACATCTCTGCTTTGTTTTTTGTTTTGCTTTTTCCTAAAGATGATTCCTACAACCTTACAGATTTCCGTGGTAGTTTGTGCTGCCAGAGATAACCATGGCACGGCAATGTGTGGTAATTCACCCTTGTTTGTCTAAAGAACTACGAGTAGTCGAGTACATGCTTGATGATGCTTCATGCTTGCTTGGGAATCCGGTAGTGTCCCTACCTCCAACAATGACCAGTCTCAAATATATATACCAGGCGCAATTTGAGTGCCCAACCCAAATCTCTTGGCTGTGATAACGGAACAGAACCAAAATTGTATCTTGTGAATTAAAAGCAGATTGCGATTTTGTACATATTAACAATATATTGAAGAAAGAATTCACGATCAAATTTTGAACTCGGAGAAAAATTAACCTTATAAATTCAGACTGGAATCAAAATTTGACACCTGAGTGGGAACCGGGGAGCGGCTCCAAATACAATCGCAAAAACGCTTCACGCTGGACAGAAACGTGGTCATGTCATCTCTCAGCCTACTACAGGCCCACTAGGCCCAGAATTTTGAAACTCCAACATCAATGCAGCGCCCAAGTTCACAACAATTCGGGCACAGCTCGGCAGAAGCTGATTTCTGGGCCAAACCTGGACTTCGTTTGCAGCAACATGCGTGAGAGGTTGATCATATCATGTTGCTAAATTTGCTCAGTTTTGGTTAATTTTACAAGCACCAATGAGAACTGAAATAGCACTTGCTTCGATTCGTTGTCAGTAAGATTTGTAAACTGTAAATATTTGTCTGTGGTCAGTACTGTCAATACAGAATTTTAGCCTCTATTCCAAAACTTGGGAATAAAAATAACTGGCACACATTGCTGCTGCCTTTTTTCTGTTTTTTTTTCTCAAAAGCATTACAAAAAAAATCACACAAGCAGCTAGGTCGATGCATGCATGAAAGGACACACAACCAGCTGAGCTGCATCTTGGTTCAGATAGATGGCAAACACTTGTGAGTTAATTGTGAGGTCACACTCACGTGCAACTAGCCATGAGATGCACGCAGGCATACACACGCTGCTGCTAAATTACAAACCTAAACACATAATAGCAAGCACACATCAAGCCACACATAAATCCACACCAAATCACCAAGGCACCAAGCCGCTTCAATCGCAAGCCACATACACCCCAAGGCCGGCTGCCGTAGCAACCACAACAAGCAAACCAAACGCAAGATGCAGTAGCACTAGCAGCAACAGCCGCACTCTCTTGCCCATTCACCTCTGAATGAAAACAGAAACGGATTCATATGCTTGTAGTACAGTATACCTGAGGCCTCCCTTAGTAGCCCCGAATGAAACATAGATGTGGAAGAAACAGAGACCCGGCTGGGCTCCGGCTCCGGCTGGACATGAGCAAGCGCGCTAACCGATTTCAATCCTCCATCTCGACCTCCATGGACCGCCGCCGCCGTCATGAACCCAGTCCACCTCCATCCCCACTCACCCGACATCGCTTTCGCCATCCCCGCTGCTACCGCGCACAGCAGCATAGCGCTGCGAGGAACAATGCTAAGCCTAGCAGCTCGATTTCGATGGAACCGGGGAATCGGGGATCGAAGAAGAGAGGTCGATTTGGGGATCGATTTAGTGATGACGTTTGCACGACGGAGGGCACATCCACCAGGCCCACTCCCTCAACTGTCCGTAAAGCCCACGTTTTTTTTTGAGCGAATGCAAAGCCCACGTAAAACCCATTCCCTTCCTCGGGCGGAAACTTCAGGACCAGCCCACACAGCAATCCAAGTGGACACCCTGCCCACCCAGTATCAGGCTGAGTATTACCTCAAATTATTCTCCCCTTAAAAAAAAACTCAAATTATTCTCCCGTAGAAAAAGGGTTTTGCTATTGATAAGTTTTCGCTAAAAAAATGCTATTGATAAGTCGCATGTTTTTTAGTTAGAGATCAATCGACATGTTAGCCATGAGATCTTAATCCAACGATAGCAGGTGAGAGATGAGAGAATAAGGATGACCGTCAGATCTTAATCCAACGGCTCAAAAACGTCAACTGACATTTAAGGCTCATTTCTTAAAAACAAGCGACTCAGAAATAGCCACACCCTATTAACCCTCAAATTATTACAGCCTCTCTATTCTTCGACACGACAGAAAAAAGAATGTAACAGGTCGATGGAAATGAAAACGCTCGTGGCCAGCCAAATCAGTTGAAGGTCTCTCAAAGCTTGGGCACACGGCATGGCGACCCAGCTTCCCTGCTTGTCCCAACCGAGAAAAATTGGACAAAAGGTCACGCCTTTTGCAAAATCGGGAGGCAAATGAAGCACATGCATGTGCATGCATCTTGATCTTTTTCTACGAGAGGTAGCGTACAGTATTGATACTTCCTCCGACCCATATTGCTTGTCAGAATATTACATGTATCAAGACGTTTTTTAAACATAGATACATCCATATTTGGGCAAATTTGAGACAAGTAATATGGATCGGAGGGAGACAAGTAAATATCTTTTTTCATGTGTACTCTGTGTTTTTCGCAGGTCCATGTTTGTCGACCTTGGCAATAAAATAACACGCCGTGAGGTTTGAGTAAAAAAATAATATTCCTTCCGTCACATATTAAGTGACTCAATTTTGTTTGTAAATGGACGTACATCTAGATACATGTAATATTTCGTCACTTGTTACGACGGTAAGAGGAAACTCTTCCGGTTTCCTTTTGTTTTTTCTCTTCCGTCTGTTTTTGGTCGTGCTGTGCTGCATCTATTGGTATAGCAGTCGTGGAGTGAGTAGTGCTGGATCTGGATGGCATGGTTCGCAACTTTATTATTCGTTCTCCGATCCGAGGCCACTTCCTCAAGGTGAGGCCCGCGGAGTCTCGGCATGCATGGACGAAATGTACTATCCCCTCGGATCTGGTGCCTCGACACGAGTGCCCGGCCGCCCGTGCTCATATCATTCCTTTCCTCATTCCGTTATTCATTCACGTGTAAATTAAAGAGTACTAGTACGTCCAGGCCTGGGCTAGCTTGGCTGAACTGAACAGCGTGTCTTCGGTTTGCAGGAATCTGATGTCATTTTTACACGATTTCAACCATTAGGAATTTTTTCTTACGTGCAGCATTCGTTTTGTAAGAATGAGGATGTTAGATTTCTAAGGAATGAGTCCAGATTGGTCTAATTCCTAAAAATTCTAAACATTGGGTACGACCTCGTTTAAAATTCTAAGGATTGGAGTGTGCATGGCATTCTAATCCTCTATTTTTCCTATCCCTATGGTTTTAAAATCCTATGAACTGAATACGCCCTAAATCGATCACTAGCGTGCCAGTGCTCGCGATAATAAATACTCCCTCCAATTCTAAATTCTTGACTCAAATTTGTTCAAATATGGATATATTCATGCTTAAAAAACGTATCGATATATGTAATATTTCGACAATAATTTAGAATCGGAGGGAGTAGTACTCCACGTACAGTGATATACCCCAACATGGCAGGCTCTATAAATGGGATATAATCGTATTATTACTACATGCACACTTTTGTGTTTGGCTGAAGATGGGGGAAAAAAACGTACGCATGGAAAGCAATTTACTGGCTACTGGAGTAGCTTTTTCGCACGCACCATGCACCTAACGAGACACGACACGTGGCCCTTCTTCTGTGCATATATATACTTTTGTGTTTTTTATTTTATTTCCCTCGATCTACGGCCATCATTCCCGTGCGTTCTCTGGCATGCATGCGCATGGCCACCTGCATGCTACTAGTAGTAGGAACTTTTCTTCGCTTCGGTTTGATTGATCAACCCCAATCTGTCTGGTCTGGGCTACGAAAGTGTAAGTAAAAAGAGGCAGCTGCATGCTAGCTAGCTCAATTATCCTCGATTCTCGCGCCGGACAGTCGGCCGCGGGGAGACTTTTCCCGTCGACCGACGTTCGATCGTTGGCTTGCTTTGATCCAACTCCTCGTCGACGTGATATTCATTTGGCTATGTACTGTCGCACATGCAAAGAGAAAACGAGACTTTGATGCGTGACTACGTCTCGCAAAAGAGTACTATATGATCGATCATGTGTACTGTAGTGCAAGACCAAGTAGAAGTAGCCAAGTACTATACGGCTGATTAGCCAGCGTGAACTAGAGAAGAAGCCAATTGGCGTGTACACATATCATGCATGTGCTACTGTATATACGGTCACAGCCTCACATACGTATATAGCTTGGCATGCCCCGGCTTAAGCCTCGATCAATTTGTTGGCTTTTAGTAGCTCTCTCAACTTTAAACCGTCCAAGATACCCATTTAACCGATCAGCAAACGTTTTCACATGCATCCATAAGCCAAAGGAAGGAAATGATGAGGAGAACAATCAACTACTACGTCTGTTTCTTGTCGTTTTTAGTATAAATTTGAACTAAATCAGCGACAAAAATTTAGGACCGAGGGACTAGTTAATTGATGACAGCAAAGGAAGTGAGGAAGTCGAGACGTACGTAGCGTGCTGCATATAGATCACGGGTCCCATAGTTTTTTTCCTCTAGCTAGCCAGACAAGCTAGCCTTTTCCCCCTGCTGAATTCTCGTCCGTTCTTTACTTTTCTCTGGCATGAACACCAAAACAGCAAAACCGAACCTTTTGGGAAGTTGCTTATGACAAGAATATATCCCGGAAAAGGTCAAAAGGGGGCCACGCGTGTACGTGCACCTTTCCACGTCAAAGTTGTACAGCTACGTTACACTTCGGCAAAAAGAAGAGCCCCACAACTCTATGTCCAGACTCCCACGCTTTGAGAACTGGTATCCATGGATCGACATCGAGCACACTAATCGTACTTCTTTACCTGATGATGATGATCATCATCAATGTACTGCATTTATACATATACAAGGATCAATTTTGGCACTGAATGGATTTTTTTTTATCCACGCAAACGTAGAGCAGCTGATTCCGTGTTTCACTAATTAGCCGCCACTAACATCTAACAAAGTAACAATGTGAATTAATTTGTAGAGAAAGTGTACGCTTCAAAAATTGATTACCACTGATATGGAGCAAGTATATATATATACGTGCTAGTACCATGCAAAATAAAAAGAGGAGCTAGAGCTAGCACTGAGAAAAGCAGAAGATTCTTGCGATCACTAGCCATGATTTCTCCACTACCCAAAAGCATGCAAATTGATCGAGCAATGCTAGTAGACCATAGTACAACAACAAATTAATAACGATCGATCGGTGCCTGATTAACCATATATATGTATGTAGATAAATAAAAATAACTAGTAACAGCTGAAAACGACGGGAGTACATAGAGAGTTACTATATTCTATAGCTACCAGCGAATCATGCTAGTAGTAATTAACGGACCAAACCAGCAGCGGCAGTGACGCCGGCCACCAGCAGGACAATTGTCGCCGACACGGCCGCCGGAGCCGAAGAAGACGACGGCGGGGACCTGTAGTACCATGGGTACCACGGCAGGATGGGGTTGGGCGGCGGCGGCGCCGGCCCGCCATAGCCCCCTCCTCCACCGCCACCGCCACCGGCAGGGGGCTGGTAGAAGCCGGGAATGTAGCCGCCCCCGGCCGGCGGCGGGTAGCTCCAGTACGACGCCGGCGGCGCGTTCCCGGCAGCTGGCGGCGGGTAGACGGCAGACGGAGGCGGCGGGCAGTCGGCGGCGGCCGGCGCGGGCGGCGTGGGCGCCGCTGGGAGGCACGGGTAGGGGCAGTCTGCCTGGTAGGATGCGTCGCCGGCGCCGGAGACGGAGACGATGGTGGTGACGAGGAGCGTGGAGAAGACGAGGATTACCAGCAGCCTGTAGGTCGCCATGCCGCGTGGGGGATGCTGCTGGTCGGAGCTCTGGAAGACGTAGCGGAAGAGAGTGAGAGAGGGAGACAGATAGAGATGGGAGTGTAGTTTAGCTGGTTGGCTACTGTGGAGTAGAGGAGAAGAGAAGGTGGCGGAGACGTGAGGGGAAGGAGAAGAAGAAGAGGAAAGGTCTTGGGGTTTGGTGGATGGGTTATATAAGTTGGACAAGGAATGGAATGGAATGGAATTGGAGTGCTTTGTTAATTAATTGGAGTACGTACTAGTATAATTAAGTGTGTACTCACTACCTGCTTCATGCTGCTAATTAATTAGCCCTACTAATAATGCCGTTATGTTATATATGCCGAGGAGGATTCGCGTACGTACGTACGTTGGTAAAGCAGTAATCTGGCAGATCAGAAAATTCTTCTCCTTGATTGATCGATGGAGAGTCACAGGCCGGCATTGGCACCATTGACGACGTACTGTCACCATTTCTTCGTGTTTCATGCAAATGCTAGCTAGCACACACGTACGCTGTAGATATGGAGCGGTCGAGATCGATGGAGTTGCTTTCAGCGTGTCCATGGATCGATATCGTCGTTTTGTTAGCGTGATGATCGGATCTGTGTCTGTGTCTGTCACCGCCGCTTAATACACACATGTATCCATCCATCGATCCAAACATGTCCCTCTCGATCACCTTAATTCTTCCATCCACTGCATGCACTCGATCGATCGGTCCGTCGGTCGATTGATTGAGATCGCGCTTCATAACTTTATTGTGTACTTACAGAGTATCTGATGTACGCAATTTGTTCCCTTTAGACTGAGAGAGAGGAAATTGATCAAAGATTCGATCGACGATGCATGTGACGTCTGATTGATCAATCCGTTTTGATTCTTTCATCTTTTGGGAAGAAACCTTTTTCTTCTGCTTTCTGGTGGACTTTAAGCAGGGTGGTAGGCTGGTAGCTAATTAAGCTTTTGTACACGGTGCCACATAGTATAGGTATAGTACAGCTCCCTCCCTCACGTACTACTTCCTAGCTGGCGGCTACCAGGCCGCATGCGAACGAATCTTCCCGGAATACGTACACATGCATGCGTAGCTAGCGTAATGCGTTACCGTACATATGTACGTACATTCTCCCACTTGCATCGGAGCTAGCACTGTTAACTGCTCTAACATCACCTGCTCGATCGTGTACACATATACATTCTTCCCTCTGCTCTTATTTTTTGTTTAATCCTTTTTCCAAGATATACTTAATTGAGCGAGAAGAATGGGCATATATATATATATATATGCGCCCACACACACATGCGAGCAGAATGGGCACGATCGAAGAAGAGAAGAATCAGTCAGACATACAGTGTCAGAAGAGCATGTGTTCGGTGGGTATGTATGCGACTATGCGTGTGCGCGTGGAATGACTGATTGAATGAATAGCTAGCTATAATGGAGCCGAACGTTCCAATCTGCCGGCTGGCTGCTTGGGGCCTAGCCTGCTGCTCAAGGGACGGCGCGAGTTTAAGAAGAAAGATCCAAAAGGGCTGCTACATGACATGAATGCAATCACAAACTCGATCATGCATGCCGGGCTCGCACGACACGGCGTAGCTAGGTACATGACGAGCAAATTGAGGTGCAGGCAGGAAGGAAGATTCCCCGCGCGACCGGCCACTTTGCACCTGCTCTGTTTTGTTTGTTGCAATCGTGACCGGAATGATGTATGGTGTGGTACAGCGACTACAGGCTACAGAGTGAGGAAGGAAGGAAGATGACAAGCTCGAGGGTACTGCCATGACTGCTTCTTTCCTGCCTGACTGGCGCAGGTAGAGCCTGGGTATGTCACAACTAAGAAGGAAATGAATAGAGTTTATCTTTGGAATGGGAACGAGAAGCTTCTTCTCTACAGTCTCTCAACTCTGAACCAACCAACCACTCCCGTAGTCTGTAGCCTGTCGGTGCGGGGTGCCCTGCATTTTGTTTGACTGCTTCACTTCCGACCAACTGTTTCTTCCACGCACGAGCAGTTGCCGTAGAAACTTTGATTACGCAACGTCTGGTCAGAAACACGAGACCGGTAACTAAATTTGAACTCCAACAGTGTCTGTGTGTGTATTTCTTTCTTGTTTGCTTTTCCTATCAGGTAGTGGTTCCTTGGTAATTTGACTGGTCTGAGGATCTTCAGCAGTTGTAGGCTGGCTGCAACGTCTTTTGCAAACTAAACTAAGCAAGGCTTACTGACTGAACTCACTCCGGCTGCTACTACGTGCCCGAATCAGCCAGCCAGCCTCTCGTCATCATTGCTGCAAACCCTACTGCGATCAGTCCCATTGTGTCTCCACACTAACTGAACTCAATTGAAACAAACGAGAAGTGGTTTCACAGCTATGCATGCATGTGCGGTGTGCCCAAGCGCTATGGAACTAACTCAATTTTACTGGGGTACCTACACATCCATTCCTCCGTCTTTTCTTTTCTACTCATGCGTGCATATAGCTTTGTTTGGTGCTCCTACTTGTTTAGTGCCAGAAAGCAGAAAGCATTGCCCTCCGTTGGGGAGGCCACAGAATGCATGCATATTGGTCGATGGAAAAGTAGCACACCAAGGAAAATGTACGATCTTAGTTATGATATTTTTTTGGGTTCAGAAATGACGTGAACAAAGAGTAGAACAATTAAGTGCCAGATCGAATCGATCTTCAATCAAATTCCCATGTTTAATTGCACTGTTACCATCTTTTCGAAAAGAAAGAATGCAGACCTTTTCTGAACGAATTTTTTATTCTTCGTGTCTAGTTTGATTCATGGCCGTGGGTGGGTCCTACCCTGGTCCCGCTTGGCCATGCTAGCAAGGGCATAGCATCCAACATTGAGATGCGAAGCTTCAAAGTTTAACGGCCTTGTCGCATGTGTTAAGCAGAATTGTTAGATTCCTGAAATAGTTTCACATTCTGCCTTTAGGTTATTTTTGTTGTTTTCGATGACTAAAACTTGTGCTGCTTATCGCCTGCCATTTCCCTGGTTACGACGATCTTCCTAGTTACAACTCTTGAATGGGAAAAATGTGTTTCAGAATATTTTCCAGTTATAATGAGCTGAGTCTATACTACTAATATATGAGGAAAACATTCGAAGGAAGCCTGGCTACTCTCACTCCACTACATAAATGCAGGCCTCGGTCCTCTCACGTTCGAAGGAAGCCTGGCTAGTCTTACTCCACTACATAAATGCAGGCCTCGGTCCTCTCACGTTCGAAGGAAGCCTGGCAGGCCTCGGTCCTCTCGAGTAATCATCTCACTCTAATCGTGATGTACTGATGCACGTACAACCATGGTTCCTTCTCTCTGTGTTGTACTATCTCTGTTGTTGGTGATCCAACAATCATCGGTCAGCTTGGGCGACGACCCTCACATCATCAGTGTCATCTTCTCGAGCACTTTGTTATAATTTGTGCACTAGTGGGCCAAGGCCCAAGCCCAAATCCTAATTAATTAACTCCTAGAAAATTTCAAAAGCCATATATTGAAGTGGGATGAGCCGAAGAGAATAGTCCCACCTTACTAATTCTGAGCAAAATTTCGAAGGGAAGGTGTTTGTTTTTGTCGCACTTAAGATAGTAGTATAACAACTAATTGAAAATTTCCACTCGGCAAGAAATAATTCTGAGCAAGTTGTTGCTTCATGATGACTGAAACTCGCCCGCCATTTCCACAGTTACGACAATCTTCCTAGTTACAATTCTTGTAGGAGGAAAATGTGTTTGAGAATATTTTCTAGTTATAATGAGCTGAGTCTATACTAACATACGAGGAAAATGTGTTTAAGAATACTTTCCAGTTATAATGAGCTGAGTCTATGCTAATAAGAAGCCTGGCTACTCTCACTCGGCCAGTATATATATAAATGCAAGCCTAGCTCGGTCCTCTCCAGCAACCATCTCACTCTAATTGCCACGTACTGACGCACGTACATCATCGACGACGATGGTTACTGCCGTGTATGTTGTATTGTTATTGTCGGTGATCCAACAACCATCGGTCAGCTTGGACGCCGACCCTCTGGATCCGACCAAGTAAGTTTTCTTCTCACCGTAAACTGCTGCTAGGCACGATGTGTGTGAGAGTTTTCTTCTTGCATTGGTTAATTATTGCTTATGTTCCGTTGATTCACGCATGCAGGACATGCACATTCCACACGGCATCATCAATGTCAACTTCTCGAGCACACTTGTCATCGGGCAAGACTACCTGGCGTTTCTCGCACACGTTCAGCAGCTGGTGACTGTCAACAGCCACAACGCTGCCTACCACGTGCTCGTGCTTTCACCCCAGACGCGGGGCATGAAGCCATACTGGTGGCTCATGCTCGACATCTCGGGACGCGGGCAGGACAAGACGATGGTGGTTGTGCGGCAGGATAACTTGTACGACATGTGCTCGGAGAAAATCAAATGGTTGGCCCGTTCAGAATCTGTGAATAAATCTCATGCATATGATATATACATATGAAAATCAAACGGTAAGTTGTTGGACATAATGACAGTTTTGGATAGTCACCTTAAATATGGGTAAACTGTTGGAGATGCTTTTATCAGAGGTACAATTACTTTGAGGTGGGGGTGGGAGGGAGGGAGGGGGGGGGGCACCGGCCCCCAAGCTCATTAAGATTTTATAAAACCCTTCTACATGTGTTCCTTGTCCAAGTTAGCTCCTAATCAAACCACATAACTGTAACTCTCACATTTGTTATACTTTGTGCACTAGTGGGCCAATGCCCAAGCCCAAATCCTAATTAACTCCTGGAAAATTTCAAAAGCCATATATTGAAGTGGGATGAGCAAGTGAGAATAGTCCCATCTTGCTAGTGGTGGGAGTGGCAGACCAATATATAAGAAATGTTGGTGTTTCATCCATTAGCAAGAAAATAAAGGGATATTCTCGCGAGCTCAGGACAAGCCAATCGTTGATCTCCTGGCGCAAGCCTTCTGTTGTCCTTTAGCAACAGGTCGTCCAACGACGCTACTCAGGCAGTTGCCGCGGCTGCAACAGCAGCTGGAGTCAACATCGATGATGTTGGTCTCATCGTCGACTGCAACAGACATGTCAACGAGGAGAAGTGCTATCACATATTATTCATGTTGTTGAATTAGACTTGTTCTATCCCTGTGTGTTGCTATTTAGCATGTCTAGTTTGCATGATGATATAGTATGTTACAATTTTTTTCCTGGATTAAACATTTAATGAAAATGCCTAATTATTCAGCGACATTTGCCCTCCAAATTATCGGCCCAAGCTCCGCCACTCAATCTTGTCTTCAGAATACTGAATGGCTATTCTCTGTCTCTCAAGTTGATCTGAAGTTCTGAACCACGTACTCCTCGTGCCTGCACTTTTAATCTTCATTCGTTCCCCTGGTCCGATCTTCAGAGACCGATCTCTGTAGAGTACTTGCAGTTTTTTTTAGAGCAACGATCTGACTTTATTGATTCAAGAGACAAAGTACAAAAAATCGATACACGGAGTAACACAGATAACAGAGATACTCGAGAAAACTAAAAACTTCTCATCGACAGAGTACTTGTAGATGGATTGCAGGCTGTAGCTGCGTGCTCAAGAAATCAAGCAAGCTTTGGGCCCCCACCCACACGAAGAAATGAGCAAGGAAGGGATGTTGGTCGCTGGGCCATCTGATCATGCCAATTCATTCTTCCTTTTAATTTGGACGTGCCCACAGATTTAACAAGATGCTTCGTTGATTCGGTCGCCGTCCCGATGCTTCGCCGAGCGCAAAGCGCATCGGCTTCTATCTTTTTCTCTTCCTATCTTTCCAGTAGAAGCTAGCCACATATCATGGCAGCCGGGCCACAGCAAGTCAGCAAGGTTAAGTTACTCCCCTTAATTCCCTTGTGACCAACTGACCATACCATCTATATTCTCTCGGTTACCTTTTGTTCACTCCCAAAGATCTGCAAGGACGTATCGAAACAAACGAATTGGTTACAGCCATGCATATATGTGGCCCAACGTTAGCTATGGAACTAACCGATCGAATTGGGGAGTACCTATACCTAACATCCTTTTCTAGTTTCTTCTGTGCTTGCTTAATTGCTTTGTCTGGTGCTCCTACCTGTTTGGTGCTATAAAGCATGCTCTGCCTTTGCCTTCCTTGCATATGATGAATCTGTGCCCACGGGCAAGGGCCACCCAGCAAAGGCGCGCAAGGCAACAAATTAAACAGAACCCTCCGTAACACGTAATTCCTCCGTTTCATAATTCTTGTCGAAATATTACATGTATCTAAACGCTTTTGAGGAATAGATACGTTCATTTTTGGACAACTTTGAGACAAGAAATTATATGTAACGAGGGAGTACGTACGATTTCTTCTCTTCTCTTCTGTTCTCACTTGATCCAATTGAGGTGCCACGACATGGAATCAGAATGCAGCACATGGGTTGAGGTCAAAAGGACACAAACGCGCCAAAAGTGTCAAGCAGATTAAAACGCTCCGTGCATTTCAAAATGCTACGTATGCATTTTTGTATTGCAAAGAAGAGGAGTAGAAGAACAAGTGGGGACGACACGGAATTAAGCTTGACTTGCTCGTTCGGCGGCACCTTTTTCATTGACTAGAATTATTCAGCCAGTCCCATCTGCCTCACCTTTTATCCTCGCCACGTGTTCACGCCTACGTGTCACACCATACACTCCTACGTACTACTGGAAAATCATGCAATGAAGTTTGACGTATATATATACCCCAATCTCCAAAGTCCAAAACGTGTATTACGTTGTGCAACTAGCATGCGTACGTGTTCTGTCTAATTTGGGTGTATATGATGATGATGATCGATATATATCATCTGCATTTGCACACGTTAACTTAATGCAAAACAGCAACGTCAAACGTGTGATGGCCGATCGACAGCGACGGCGCAGCCACCGCTCCATGGACGGCGACACGTTTGCCATTTAATCTGCCTCGACGCACGTATGGCATATACTATCTCCTTTGAAATATTACATGTATCTAAACGTGTTTTAGAAATAAATACGACCATTTTTTAACAAATTTGAGATAAGAATTATGAAACGGAGAGAGTACAGCCAATTAATCTGTTCAACCTCCTGGCTGCGAATACGATACTTATCCATGGATCGATAACCGGATGTGCCACTTCACTTAAGCTAAGAGCAAGACATAAACGTATGGACAACACGACGCATCTGATGAAAATATGCGTATGCAACAGGCTGACTAATAGTGGTTAGTTAATCAAGAGACCTACTAAAGGCTAAAGCAGCGATCGAGGTTAGGTTGCATACTGTACATCCTTGAGAAGAAAAGGCAATACAAAAGAGCAGCAAAATGCACCATGGTGAGACCAAAGGGAACTGAGGCATGGAAACATGTAAACTGGAGTCTGATTAATCAGAGACATACCATATGTATGTATAATAGTCTGATGAACAATTTTCTTCTTCTTCCTATGACCAAAGTAAATTAAAGACAACTTACTTACACGACAAGACATGATTAAATTCGCCACATGAACATGAACAGCACGAATTAATAGACTCCCTCAAAAAATAGTGAAAGATAATTATTCTTACCCGACGCTTTACTTGTCTAAAACTTTATTATGAACACACAGGAATGAAGGGAATTAACCGAGACGCCCATGCACACCCGCTGGGCTTGAATTTTACCGGTTTCGCCATGGCTCCATCAATCGGTGCAGCAGCTAGCTCGCTCCCGGCCGGCCAATTAACACGAGGTTCGTCGATCGGTCGATGGATCACGAAGCCAGCAGCAGGACTCCGGCCATGGCCGCCAAAGCCGCCGCGCGCCATGAGAGGCGGCCGCGTGATCCAGGTGCGTCGTTGGGGCGGAAGCCAGGGTCCTGCGGGTAGAGCGTGCCCGGCGGGGTGAGGTACGACGGCATGTTGGGCGGCGAGAACCACCCCCCGGACGGCGTCGGATTATACCCGCCGCCGCCGCTGGGGCTCGGGTTGTACCCTCCGCTAGGGGTGGTCGGCGTGGGCTCGTACCCTCCGCCGTAGGGAGGCGGGGGGCAGTTGGCGGTGGGCGTCGGCGGCGGGTACTCGATTGGCGCCGGCGGGGGGGAGTAGACCGGCGCCGGGGGCGGGGGCGAGTAGACGGGTGGCGGCGGGTAGTAGACCGGCTCCGGCACCGGCGGCGGCGGGCTGGAGTATGTGCACGGGATGCCGCACGGGTTCCCGCACCCTCCCGTGCACTTCTCGCCGCCGTCGTCCCCCATGGCCGCCACCGCGAAGAAGAAGAAGAAGAAGACGACGAGCTGCTGCTGCTGCACCCGCCGCGCCATGGCGGCCGGCAATTAGAGCTTAATTCCTCGCGCACAAAGGCAAGGCGAGAAAAAGGCAGAGCCTTTTCTCGCAGCTGCGTGCTCTGTTATGGGGAATTGGGGGCTCTGTAGACTCTGAGTCTTCTTCTTCTTCCTCTGCTCTCCTTTTTTTCGCTGCTTGGGTTTTTGGAGGAGTGGTGGTTATAGCTGCGGTCGGCAGGCAGGCTTGCTCTTTCGCTTTAGCTTTTGGGAGTGGAGGTCGTCGTCGTCGTCCCTTGGCCTTCTCCTTTCTATGCGTGAGTGTTTTCTATGCATCATACTAATATTGTTCCGGTAGACTAAGTTAAGCTAAGCATGATGCATTATTATTATACGGCTAATCATACTGGATGGACCAATGTTTGTGCCCTTTGGAAAGAAAGGTGACGTGATTTAAACGGCTCCATTCTGTCTTTCTTTCCTGTCTCTGATCATCGATCTCACTCTATCCTATCACGCCACTACACATTTAATTTCTTTGCATCTCTAGTCGACTGCGGAAAGCGACTTGGGATTTCCATTTCTTTTCTTCTGGTATGTGGCCGCATCTGTCCTTGGGATTTGTTTTCAGGTTCAGAATTTAACAAGTGTCAGATGATGCTACTACCATGGTGCTACTTTGTTTATGTTACCAGTAGTATATGTTACATTTCTTGTGCCGGGATTATTAAAAGCTTATGTCGGCAATTAGTGGTGCTTCTGAACGTTGGAGGGAGAGGCGCCTGCTAGTATTAATCATCATCATCATCATCATCATCATCTTGTGCTGTTGTTTTCCTTGTTTGCTTTGGGTGACAGCGAGAGAATTGGATCAGGCCCTGACGCTTCAGTGATGCCCGTTCTGAAAACGCTCCCACGTCAAGGGCCGTCGACAAATGGCAACCAACCCACTAGCGGCGAGTTACTATCTGTCGAAACAAAAGTAAATAAAAACTCTAGTATTGCTTAGTCGACGTCTCCCGTAATGAGCTCTTAATTTGCTTTCATGACAGACTAGTAACTGTATGCTGAGTACTAATATTGTAGTGTATTTTCGTAAAAGTATTTTCAGAGAAGAGCATTGAATTTGGGGGTCTTTTTCTTCACATAACTGATGCATGGTTGCATACATAGTCACACGGAGCCATTGAGAAACAAAGAATGCATAAACCAAAAATTATTAAAATCAATAACTTCCTCTTTTTTTAGATGAAAAGCCAAAGAACTTTCCATTGCTCTATAATGAACAGCTGCGAGGACTGATTTCTTCAGAGCAGGAATTTTCCCCTTCATGCTAGCTACATATTTTTTTTCCCAGCTGAACCGTGAAAGCAAATGAACTCTGCAAAGAACTGCCAGGGTTCATCACATACATAAGCGCCAATCACTCAGACTCGAGCAACAATTCCAGCGTTGCCCCCAAAAGTTGACAAGGCTCAAGCAGCTGGTATGTTTTTTATTGTTGCCATGTCTGACTGACAGTATCAGATGCCAAGGTCAAAAAAAGCCTAGACCTGGAGTACATTGCCATGTTAGTAAACAAAGGAGCTGAGCTGATTAAATAAGGAGAAACCCAATTCGTAGATTCTTCAGAGCTGGAGTACATATGAAAACGAAGGCTAATTGCAATACATCAATAAGTTTGCAGCAGCAGCAGCACACAAGCCGCAGGATGTGCAGATGACTTCATTCGGAACCTCGACTCAGGAATCAGCATCTACATCTACTGGTCTACAGCATCGGGCTCGAGCCGGAAGGAATCACTGCAGAGGCACCAAGAAAGCAGAGCACAGGGCGACCACCGTTACCCAAGCCGCCGCCGCCGCCATGGCTGTCGTCCCACGGCAGGCCGCCGCGGCAGCAAGGAATCCCGGGTCCTGCGGGAACTGGGCGGCCCTCGGCGGTGCCGGCGCCCAGGGGAACGGCGCCGTCGACGACGGCGTCGCCGGCCGCGGCGGGCAGAACGGGAACGGCGAGGTCGGCGGCGCCAGGAAAGGGAACGACGCGCCGCCATCGCTGTCGTCGGCCAGCGCGCCGGCGGCCGACCACCACAGCCACACGGCGGCTGCGGCGAGTAGCAAGGCCGACCGCAGCGACGGCATCTTCCTCCTCGCAAGCTCGCCGCTTCTTCTTCTCCTTGAGAATCCTTTTGTGGGTGAGGCAGAGGCTCCCTGCTGTAGACTGTATGTGTTGAATGGTTGATAAGTAGCGGGGCGACAGAGACGGCTGCTGAGGTAAACCAAAATCATCGGACGATAATTACAGCTACAGGAGCCAGACAACGACATTAATGGGGAGCTTGGGGAGTCCTGTAATTTCCCGATTAAGCTCCGATTTAGGGTGAGCCGTTGCGATCGAGCTGGGGAGCGTGCGTCGGTGGGCGCGTCTTCTCACATACAGAGAACTCTCTCTCAGGTGAAAATGACGACGAGACCTTTCGCCCCGGTGCAAGGACGACAGCCACAGGCAACGACATCCGCGGAGAATTGGGGATCATCAGGGTGATGTATAAATTTTTGACTGGACTGTGCTTGAGACAGTTCGTTAATCCGTCAGTTGAGCTTCAGAATTGACGATATTCTGCAAACGAAAGCAGCAAAATGTTGGTACAGATCACTTGACAGGTGAAGGGAGTAGACAAGGCGACATGGTGCAATAAACAAACTCCCAATCAGTCATGTGTGCGAGATGCTGTCAGTTACAGAGGAAATTGCTGTTGCCTTTTGGCTTCACTTCACTGCTGATCCTTGAAGGAAAGTCCCTTTTCCAATCATGCCACCCAGGAATTGGATCCTCCTGCCTGCCTACCTGAAACCATTTTTTTTTGTGCACGGGGCAAGAAATCAGGATCCAGAATCGGTTAGTTGTGATGTCAGGAACATTGATCTGATCCTACTGGGAGAATTAAACAAAAGGAAAATGCAGACCTTAAGGAGTTTGTAGCATTTGCAAAATGGTGTGCTACAATGGAGAGCAGGGCTAGGTAGGAATAGGATGGGGACTGCCCACCGATTCTGACGACTGTTTTGGAGCAGATAGAAAGAGAGTGGATGGAGGGCACTTGATAGTGATAATGCAAGGCAGGCTAGGAAAGAAAGAGAGAAAGCCAAGTGGGCAACAACCTCTTCCACTGGAAGGCATCTCAAGGCAGGCAGCAGCACAAGCATTTTTCTGGTGACCCTATCCTGGCTCATCCTTCCTGCCTGCCTCTCCAAGGATAGACCACAGCTTGCAGCGTGTGGGTGTCCCCTTATCTTTCCTCATGGACAATATCCTTTTTATTTTCATTTTTGCATAAACAGATTTTTATTCCTTTTTCTTTTTCTCTGTTCAGTACTTCTGAATTGTGGTTTCCAATTAGTAGATGCATTGAGTCGATTGATGTAAACATGTAAACAAAAAGCTATGTCTCTTTCTGTTTTTTGTATGTTCAAAGTCACACTAATCTTCTGTTTGTAACAACCTGATTGACATGAAACAGACAGTAAGAAAACCCGGAGGTGACTGCATCACTGGACGGATATTTCAGTCAGGCCACACACCATCAGGCATCAGTCAAAAGGAGATTCAGTTTGATGCAATTGGGTGTCTACCGGCGGTCTATTCTTTCCTGAAGTAGTTACTGCTTCCTAGTACACTGCTACTGGTTTACATCACCGAGGATGCAGATATATTGTTTTCCTTGCACAGCAACTTCCTACGCACGCAATATTCCTCCTTCACCAACTCTGACATTTCAGAGGAGTTTCTGATTCTCTCTTTTTTCCACAGGATGGATGTTTCAGTTGTTCATAGTGCGGTGGTTGTTGTCGGTTCTGACGTCACGTCGAAGAAAAGAGATGGATCATCGACATCGAGTGTTGCAAATTTTCCGTAGGAAGGAATTTTCTGTTAGTTATTGTTGTTCTGAAGAAATCGACACTTGATTTCACTGGGAACAGAGTGGTTCTGTTCAGGCTGGCGTGTAGCTCTGCAGAGAAGGAGGAATTCCTGCACACGGACTGATCGATGCTAATAACTTTGACGACACAGAGATTGACAAAGCTTCCTTTGAAGTTGATGGATTATCCAGTGAGAGGACACGGTCAACGGGTTAGGTTATCGGTCATCACGGTTTTCTTTTATCTTTTCTTCCAAGGATCGATTAAACACCACACCGGCCACCAGCCCATTGTTGGATCTCAAGTTAATGGGCCTGGCCCATCGTTTGATCCATCATCCGTTTTTTTTTATCTGAGGGAGATGAAGGTTTAGAGGTGGCCGCCTGCCTGATGGATAGTTGGGGCGGGGAAAATTGTGTTAATGGGCTGGCGAACTAGATCTTGGTTCATGGGCTTCAGAGTTAGGTTCTCTGGTATGGAATCGTGGGCTCTTGTCTTCAGAGTTAGTTCCGCAGAAGGCGGGCCAGACCAATTGGTCTCCGTACATGGTCAGTTTTGCCATTCCCATTTTTTTCTTGCCGAATATTTTGCCTAAGGTTGGTTTGAGCTAGACCCAAATTCAAATTCAAGTACTACCTCAAAATTCATTCCTTTCTTCTAACCACGGAAGCGACTGAAAAAAAGTTCTGTAAAAGCTCTAGTGTAAGTCAAGCCAAGTCAAACATGACAACATGACAGCCACGTGGCTTCCCACCGTTGGCCAGTCCCCGACACGATTGCCTCTGGCCCACGTGAGAAAGAGACCGACTTGACCGACCGCCCCTGCGTCTGCTACCGCGGGTCTCCGGCGGGCGACGACCTGTCAGTCGCCGTCGTCCCCCCTGCTGCTGCCTTGCCCGGTCAATCCGAATTTTCTTGCACGGCCAATTAAGCAGTAAGCACCCCTTTTCGTACACACAGTACGCAAATATAAGCCGCAGCTAATTTCGCCATCTTTTTCGTAAGCCTCTGTTCGTGCGTGTGGTTGGATCGCTCCTGTCTCGTCTCTCCAAAATTCTCCAGTCCGTCATTTATTTCCATGGCTTGTAAGCTAAGCTAGATTAGCTGATATACTCTGCTTTTTCTACGGCGAGCCCTGCACTTGACTTCACGTTGGCATTAGCTCGAGCAAAGTGTGTGCATGGCGCGGCTCCTCCTCTGCTCCTTCGTCTCCCTCCACGCCGGCAGCGGAGCGGCGGCGGCGCCCCTGGTGCAGGTCGTGCTGGTCGCGCTCGTGGTGGCGGCGGCGGTCGTGTCGCTCTGCACCAGCCGCGCGCACGCCAAGCGGTGGAGGCGGACGACGACGGAGGCGCCGCTCTCGAAGCCGGCTGAGGACGACTGCGGCTGCGAAATTGAGGCTGGGAGAAGCGGGCGGAAGCAGCGGCTGGGCGCTAGCCTGAGCGGGATCGGCGGCAGGGCGGCGGCGGCGGCGGTGGCGAAGATGGCGTCGTGGAGGAAGAAGGACGACTGCAGGCAGTCTCCCGCCGGCAGCGAGGAAGAAGACGGCGACGACGAGAATGAGGTGGAGGCAGCGGTGTGGAGGAAGGGCATCATCATGGGGGACAAGTGCCGCCCGCTCCAGTTCTCCGGCCACATCGCCTTCGACTCCCACGGCAACCCGCTGAAGGTTGCCGGCGACAGCCGCGCCAAGAATTAGCTCGCGCGATCATCATCGATCGTCGTATACAGATTCGGTTGGATCGTACGTCTCAGGGTGTTGTGTGTAACCGTGTATGATCGACTCCGTCCTCACTGCTGTGTGTGTGCTTGCTGATCACGTGTCGATTTTTGCTCACTAGATGTGTCAAGGTAGTGAGATCATTGTCTGTTCTGCTACAGAGAAGGGAGCATATATTGACCATCTTTTTTCCACTTGTTCTATGGCACGTACGTTATCTTTGGAACATTTGTATAGTGTGCTTTTGGTTTCTCTCATACGGAGTATATCTTTGTTCGATTCAGGACCTATTTGATAGTTAGGTTCTGCACTTTAACAAAAAACAGAGAAATTTGGGTGCAAGCAGCTGGTATTGCGGCTATTTGAACCGTGTGGAATACTCGCAATATTTGCTTGTTTCCGTAGCAAAATGGCCGAATGATCTCACTTATGTTAGTCACACCATCTGTTCGACTGTTGATCACTGGTCTGGTTTGCAGAAAACCGTCGCGCAGGAGGTTCTTCTTTCGAAGGTGTTCTCGGCGGCTGTGGCACGTTCACTGATTTGCTCACTCGTTGTAGGGGTAGTTTCTAGTTTTAGCTGGACAGTCTTTGGTAGTATGAGAAATCTCCCCCCGGAGGAATTATGGCCTGTTGGAAAGGTTGTGCTTTCTTCGGTTGTTTCTTTAATCTACACTATTTGTGGAAGACTTGTTGGGAGGCATTTTTTTTTTGTCTAAAGAACCGGGTGTACGTCAGATTACTGTCCAGCTGACAATCATGGATGCATGTGTTCGTCCGAAATCACAAAGCGCAATCGTTCCATTTGCTGCTTACGGCTTTATTATGCATTGTATTTTCAGATGATTTTTCCTGCAGAAGCCGAATGCCACGCCTTCTTTTTTGCAGCGTAGTACTAAACAAACTGGGCCTGATTATACGATGGGCTGGGCTGGGCTGGCCCATTCAGATTTGGCCGTAAGGATGCTACAGGCTGAAAATACAGGCCTCGGTTCACACGAGAAAGCAAACGCACTAGAGTTCTCCGCACCCCCAAGACATAATACGGTGCGTGTACACAGACGCAAGCTAGGGCGATAACACACAACCACACGTACGTACGAAAAAGAGCACATAGTATATACTCTAGGTGTGAGTGCAGTAGTACTTATGCTGTCTGTGTACTAGGTTTACTTGTTATTCGATCGCCGGGACATATCAAAAGACCTAGCTAGCTATAGTGATCGATCCTCTCGAGCTTGTCAATTTAGCGGCGGCGGTTGTGCGCGGGCTCCTTCTGGGAGTTGAAGTAGACGACGGCGACGGGGAGGCCGAGGTCGTGGGCCGCGGCGAAGGCCCGGGTGCTGAAGTAGGCCCGGTCGGCGGGCGCCGCCGTCATGCCGTCGACGGCGCGCGTCTTCTGCTCGAACAGCACCAGCACGTACCGGTGGATCCCCACCGGCGGCGCTGGGCCCATGTATGGCACCACCGTATCACCTGCGTACACGTACGTATACATCCGTCACATATATACGAAGAAGGAAAAAAAACAGAAATTAGAGGATTATATATACTGCAAGAGTACAGTAGTATATGTGACACGTGCATGCATGCAGGGGTTCACAGGTGTTGCGCACGTGTCGGCGGCTTGTTCCCACGTACGTACGTGTGCATGCATGCGCCGCTGCGTCCCGCGTGGGCTGCCGACTTGGCCACGCATTTCTAGCTAGCTGCTGGCGTCCGTCCTGAGCGTTTGTGCCGTGCAATCTCGTGCAGATGCATGTTTGTCTATATATATAAAGATGCGCACGCATGCTAGTGTTGCTAGGACGAAGATTTTCTAGAGAATATCGAAGATCGAACCAGTTCACCCGAAAACCAGACGGCCATTCCCTTTGACTCAATATTTCTTATGTGTGGCGTCTCAACGTGAACTAATGAAAGTGGGCCGCAATATAATTACGCCGGCTGGATAGACCTCTTGAATTTGACACTTGAAAGCTTAGTTATGTCGATGGAAAAAAAAAGCCAACCCAGTTATATACTTCGACGAACATATATCCAAAAAAATACACGACGCGCGCCACGAGTATTATACTCCTTTCTGATTATCGAGCTAGCTAGCGGAGGGAAACGGACAGAAAAGGTAGTTTGGAGTTTGTACGCGGACGACATACATGCTGACATGCATTTAGTACCAAAAGATGCGTTGCACGTTAATTGGATCTAGCCATATAGCATGTGGGGGTATAAATACACGTATGAAAGAGGACCTAGTTGTAGGAGTTAGACTACTTCGATATGTGTAGCTAAGCTCGCTCTCCTGCTATGCATGCATAACTTGGTACAAGAAGCAGGGTGCAGTGTTGTTTGTGTGCACAAATCAGACCCCGGAATTAAATTTAAACTACAATTACATTCAAAACTTCTTCTTTTTCACCGGAAGGAGTTTATCGATCTACATACACGATGCCCGACCGGAAGGAGTTTATATCGATCTTACATACACGGATATGATGCTACCTCAATTAAGTACTCCCTCCGTTCCTTTTAGTGCAAATTTGTAATAAAATCACGACAAGTATTTAGTAACGGAATGAGTAATAGGTACTTCTACTCCAGCTTACTTGCCAGCTAGCTTGGAATGAACTGCACATTCCAAATTTACTGGTGACATGCTTAATTAGTGCATGCATGTAATTTAGGAAACGGAGAAAGCGGTGGATATAAAGTAACGAAACGTACCTTTAGTCGCGTCGGTTCCGCCGGGTATGTTAACCACTATCCTGCCACAGGTTAAAAAAAACGAAATAACGAATCGATGTAAAGCCAATTAATCTCAAGTTCTCAATCACCAACAACTAAGCTAGTAATTAACACAACTAATTAACCAGCTGGCTGCAGTAACTAGCTAGTATTTGCATTAGAAATGAATTGCTTGTGTAGATAAAATTTTGACACTTGTTGGCGTGCCAAATCATACATACCAGTGGAGATACTCCCTCATGGTCGGGTCGCTAGGGCTAGGCGCGTCCGGATCCGTCATCACCTGCACATGTTCACGATCAGACCGACCATGCAGGCAATGATCAGCTAGCACACATATTCAAGTTCCCATGCATGCAGCTAGCTGGTGTGCTACATGGGGATCGATCGAGGCATATATATCACAGGTGCATGCATATATGCATGTAGAACGGTCGGAACACTGGCAGTATATACTTACGAGGGTGTAGAGGTCGTTGCGGCGGCCGGAGATGCGCACGAGCGGCTGGGCGGCGGCCATGGAGGGCTTGATGTGGCAGCCGTTGCTGATGTCCTTTGGCCCGTAGGCCACAGCCATGGCCACCGACGGCACGAACAAGTCCACCACTTCCCCGATCACCCGCCCCACCACCAGCGGATCAACGAAACGAGACATCTCTTTACTTTCTTGGCTCACTAGCTACTATATCTCTCGATCCTTTTCCCAGATCGAGCTTTCCTCTCTAGCTATCTCTCTTTGCTCTTGCTACCGTATATATGCCGGCCGGCCGTGCAGCTTAGATAGCTTAGCTATAGCGCTACCGCGGCATGCAGAACGACCCACATTAAATGAAGCTTTTGTCACGCGGGGGTTGGGACTTGCGGACGCCTTGGCGGCATGCGTGCGTGCAGCGTATACGTACATGAGTCCGATGATGCATGCATGCTGATCTGGAATACATGGGCGGATCACGCGACACGTAGCCACAAGATTTGGACGGCCGGGCTCTCGAAACAGCGGCGGTGCCACCTGTGCCGTGATGATCTGGGTGCCTTCGTCTCATACGAGAAGAGAGAATCTGCTACAAGGTATGAAAAGTCTACGATGCACTCTCCTTTTGGTTCTACTCTGAAATTTACTCCTATCTTGTATATTTTTTTTCTGAAAGAAATATCTGGCTAGAGTACAAAGTACGTAGAAAACTGAAACAGAAACTGACAACAAAGAATCCTAATGAAATTATAAGTTACATCACGATTCTTTGAAGTAAAAATCTCTAGATTCACCATCCTATCTTGAAATCTATTCATGTCTCTCGTGATGAAACTGCAGAAAACCAGACCTATAGAACCCGGACTAGCCTTGTAGGTTTTCAATAGCCGCATATGAGTCGCTCACCGCAACCTATGATGAGAACCTATAGTCGTTGAATGCACTTTGACCGGAGACACACCCCTTACAAGTTAGGTTGTCGAAACGCAGATTTGTCGCCTCGACGAGGAAGAAGACCAAAATAACGAGTATACAAACCGTGGATCCACTAGCTCCATGGAGTAGATCGTGCTGACTACAACATGACGAGGATGGAACCGGGAGATCATTATTCAATTCCATATGACGCCGCCTCCATCACCAGGACACAAAACCTTCTAACAAGGTGCTCAAACTATAGCTAGATGTTGATCTATGGTTTCCCTCGTCATCCGATGCCTAATCGGCGGTCGGAGACGAGGGCCAAGAACCGACAGAACGATGAACGATAGCTCTTGTTTCCGGCGGTTAGGGTTTCAGGGCTCCCTCGCGAGATCGATTCCACTAATTAGACATAGAGATATGGACAACCTTACCTTTTCTTTTTAGAACTTCTGACTTGCTGGCTGGAGTTGGCGGTTGGGGATAGAGATGAAGATGTATATGGGCCTTGATTCTGGAAGAATGGTGTAGCTTCTGTAGCCCATTGGAGTAAACGGCCTAGTTATTTGTTGGCCCAACCCAACCTAAGTACCTAACCATCGTCGGCGGCAAACGGGGACTACTCTAGTTAGCGGCCCAACCCACAAACAAACAAGGACAGAGGTTCTCCCGGAAGCACGGCGGCGAAGAAGACGCGAACGTCGAGCGCCGCCGCACACAACCCCACGAAGCCAGAGAAGGAGTCGGAGATGGTGCTGCTGGAGGAGCTGCTCCGGTGCCAGATCCAGGAGTGGTACCCAGCCTTCCGCCGCCACACGATCCCCACCGCCATCCTGCCGCTCCCGCCCGCCTTCCTCCGCTACCTCGCCGGCAAGACCGCCTACCCGAACCCGGACGCCTCGAACTCGGACTCGGAAGGGTTTCTCCCTTTCCTCCTCCCCGCGCTCGCCTCCGGCCGCACCCCGTTCCCCCCCATCGACGCGCACCTCCCGGACCCCGTCTCCCTCCTCGACCGCGACAACTCCGACTTCTTCTTCGGCTACCCCGACTGCGACTACGACGAGGACCACGCCGACCCGCTCAGGCCCGCCTTCCCGGAGCTCGAGGCCGCCGTCGACGCCGCCATCGCGGACCTCGGCGGCGCCGCGCTGCCCAAGCTCAACTGGAGCGCGCCCAAGGACGCCGCCTTCATGGCCGCCGACGGCACAGCCAGGTGCGCCTGCTTCGCCGAGGTCGCCATGCTGCTCCGCTCCTCCGACTGCGTCGCGCACGACCTTGTCTCCGCTCGCTCCTCCTGCCAGGACTTCGTGCGGCGCCCCCCGAAGGATGTTCGACCGAATGCTCAACCGAATGACGAAGAGAATTCCGACGGTGCTGGTTCCAAGAGTGGTGCCGGGGAGAATTGCAGCGACGGAGGTGAGCAAAGTGCCCTAGATGATGCGCCGGAAGAGGATGCTGGACATGAAAGTGATGAGGAAACTTGGGTGGATGATGGGTTCCAGTACTATCTCGCACTCCGCAAATGGTACCCAGGCCTCCGCCCTGAGTCGGAGTTCCGTTGCTTTGTCAAGGGGCGAAGCCTGGTCGGCGTGTCGCAGAGGGACCCATCAGCTTACTACCCTTCGCTTCCTGGGTGGAGCGCTGAGGTGCAGCCCAGGATCGAGGATTTCTTTGATGATGTGGTTGAGCCACAGTTTGCTTCAGAGAATTATACGTTTGATGTGTATGTGAGAGCAGATGGCCGCGTGAAGCTGATTGATTTCAACCCTTGGGGTGGCTACACCTTGCCACTCATGTTTACATGGGAGGAGCTTGAGCAGAAGCAGGCAGGGGACGAGCTGGAGTTTAGAGTGGTAATGCAGCAGGGTGCGGTGAGGCCAGGACTAATGACTGCTGTGCCGTATGATATGCTGGATTGGGGGGAAGGGAGTGGCTGGGATGTGTTTCTGAAGAAGGCTGACAGTGAGCTCAACAGACAGTTGGCATCATTAGATGGGGATTCGTAATTGCAATCTAGATCAAAGGTGTTTGAGGACTCCAGTAGGTGAACAACTTAAAGAGATGATTGTTGGTAATTTTTCATCCGTCAAACACTAGCAATTACCAGCTTCCTTCAGAATGCAACCTATGCTACCATGATGTTGTTTTTTGCCAACTTCTGTAATGTCAGGCTTTTTGTACGGGATTGACTCTTGTTGCTACATGTAGAAGTTATATGTTAGAACTTCTGAGATATGAATCTGCAGTGGAAGTTTGTTGGTCATGGCATGAAGCTGTTTTGCATCCATGCCTGCATCTGTTCTATCTACCTGTTTATGTGGGCTCAATTAACATTTGAGTCGATGCCTGTAGCATCCTTTAGTTAATTAAAATTTAATTTCAATATGCTAGCTTGTATTGTGCACCTCCCAGGCAAGTGTCTTGACTGGGTCACTTGCCTGGGTCTGTTCTGTTTCAGCCTTGGAGGGGCCTTTTGACCTACCTCTGTGTGTTGCTTTATCATTGGATGAATTAGCATGTAGCGTTGTACCCAAAACTGGCTGTTCACCAAAACATAGTGATGCATAATAATGAAAGAGGAAATTATTCTGGAATATGTGCATGCAGGCATCAAGAAGAACAAGATTTATGAATATAGTTAGGGCCGTGATTTAGGAGAACAAAACATTTGAAACAAGTGGAGTGCGATATGTTCAGTTAAAGATCCAGTTTGGTTGTAGACTTGCTTTGTGTCATTGAGTTACTATGGGCTACTGGGCCTATATCTTATAGATAAGTGCAAAGCTATCTGACCAACCCAACTAAACAAGCTACGAGTTCCTGCATAATTTAGGCCCATTTAATTGCTTTGACTCTGTTAGGGATGTTCCATTGAATGTTAAGGCCCAAAAAGCTAGCTGTTTGTTCCCAAGTCCCAACTTAACTGCTCAAGCTTTACTGATAAATCGAAGCCTAAATTAGGCCAAACAGGCCCTGTTATAATGTAGTGGCAGTAGGCTTGTCGTATAGGCAAACAAAGCTTACTACCTATATTGTGTGGCTTGTTTTCCAGATTTCTGGGGATCTCATGTTTTATGAATTTTCCTTGAAGTGAATTATGATGGTTATGCAGAGGGTGTAATGTACTTTTGGGTGTCAGTGTAACTGAAGGGGTGAAAGAAGAGTTACTAGAAGGTTAACTTGGAGCTTGGAGACTCACTTTCTCAGCTTCTCAGCAATGCATGATTCCCTCATTATAATATTGACTTGCATAATGTACTGAATTTCTATCTTGTTACAAATTTCACAGTCCATTCTTAGGATATGATGAGCTGTATCCTGCAGTTGATGGCAGGTGGATGCAAGCAGTTAGAAGGCTTATGTGATCACCTGGGTTGCGTGACAATTGACAAGGTAGAGTTAATTTTGTGATGACTATCCACTGGTACGTTAGTGCTAAACCTTAGCCTGGACAGAAGCAAGTTTTGTTTCATTTTGCAGGCTTCAAGGGGAATCAACCAGAGGGGATGCAACAAGTAACTGCAAAAGCAACGGATCCAGAGACGTTTTTGATTGCTTCATGAGGTAACAGTCTTGTCTCTAATTAACTTGGATTGCATATCGCACCATCAGTAGTATTGTTGGCACCATTAGAACCTTGCATTACTCTTCTGTAAGTACTGACTAGCTAGCTAGCCATTAGAGACAAAATGGATGGTGGGAGAGTACGCGTGCCAAGGTCGGCAACGAGAAACCTTGGTATCATAATCTGTAGCTGTACATCCATTATAGAATTCAGATAAGAAAGGGAGACACACTAAAATATCGATCTGCAGATGCCGGAACAAGCACCATATATCTTCATGCATCCACCTGATCAACAAGGAATAGTACAGGCTCAGACTGGTTGTTTGCTCAAACCGACTATGTATATACAATTGTATGCATACTCATCTAGTCTTGGAGATGCCTTAAGATAGTACCTACCTATACGTTGTCTCTGATATGTATTTCTACAGCGAGATGCACGGGGAGGAGTTCTACCGGGTAGGTAGGGTAGGGAGGTATGCAGGTGCTCCACGACTGCGTCGCACGTCCAGGCTTATCAGTTTACTTCGGGAGGGTTTTGTTTATGTGCTTGCAATAAGTGTGACACTTGCAGTGTTGAGCTCTGCTAGCTAGGCCATGTGAACCTTTGGAAGGCCACTGCAAGACTCATTAATTAGGGGGACATTAGCACGTACAGGTAGTATTTACTGTACACATCGTGAGTGCACGTCGAATCTGGAGCAGATCTTGATGCGTGTGAGAATTTCATCATGTTTATCTAGACATCGTCACCGGGTACAAGTTATTCTTTAAGCTATGTATGGATAACTAGCTATTCCATGTGCTTAAGATATGCATGGATGCTATGGTTCAGTTTACTGCAGTCCAGTATTTATTATAGCATCATGCACTCGGTTTCGAGAGCATTCGTACCTTTTTTTAGATACTGGAAGAGATTTACGAGCCACACAAACTCGGTTTAGTAAGCATGTATATTTTGGAACATGGTTTTGTAAGTCTGAAACGATTGACTACCTTTTCAGCATGAAACCATTGGTGATCTGCATTGGTCGCTGATGAAGCTCAACATGGTATATATGATAGGGAAATGGGTTCATGCCCATTGCCATCAGAAGTATACCTTTGTTTTGCTAGCAGGTAGCTGAACGAACCTGACCAATTACCATTCTTGTGAAACCTGCATATCTGTAGACGAAAATGGTACTCCGGTACACGTACGGCAGATCAATATATAACCCAGATCAAATAGTTTAAGCTACCAAATAAGAACCCATGCATATTTTTCTTAGCTATCTTACACATGGGCTAGCTAGCCATGGGAATGGAAGTTGAGAGACGCATTTATGGAAGCATGACATCTCAGCTAATTATTTACATTACAGTTCCCCAGCTAGCTTACTTCTACTCACATCATGCATGCTAAGTCTGAATTAAATACTACAAGCTTGTCACAATGTCATCACCACCTAGCTCCTCTCCTTGTTTAATTAATATAAACAAGCATCAACTTGGCTTTGAATGCCACGTGAAGGGAGCCCGGAAGTGGAGGAGTGTAAATTATGTGGCTCTCTCTTGCACTGGAACATGGAGGGTTTAATTCCACTTCTACTTAATCACCTTAATTAGCTGACTACAGAAAGGGGATTAATCATGGAAGTATCCCTAGCTAGCAGCATGCTGCATGCCATCCATTGTTGTCTCCCTCCTAGACTTCACCCTATATTCCACTGACAGCTCAAAACCTCGCTAAAATATTGCACATCTTGCTGGCAAACTAAGCTCTGCATACCAGCACCCACTTAGAAAATCCTTCTCTATATAAGTGGCTGCATGCTTGCACGTCTCAAGCATTGACAGAGACAGAAACCCTAGCTAACTGTGTAGTAGTTTCTCTGAACACCATCACCAGTAGCTCTCACCTAGGTAGGAGACAGTGACATAGTGTTATAGCTGCCTAGCTCATGGCAAGCAGGCACGCCACTACACGGGAGCCACACCTCCGGACCATGTACGACGACGAGCCATCCATGTCCCTCGAGCTCTTCGGCTACCATGGCGTCGTCGTCGACGGTGACGACGATGGCGACACCGCCACCGACCTTCCCCAGCTCACCTTTGTTGACAACTTCAAAGGCGGGTGTGGGTCGGCCGACTACTACGGCTGGGCGTACAGCGCCTCCGGTGGTGCGTCAGGCGCCTGCTCCAGCTCCAGCTCGTCGGTGCTCAGCTTTGAGCAGGCGGGTGGTGCCGGTCATCAGCTGGCTTATAACGCCGGCACAGGTGACGATGACTGCGCGCTCTGGATGGACGGCATGGCTGACCAGCATGACACAGCCAAGTTTGGGTTCATGGACCCAGGCATGTCTGATGTCAGCCTAGAAATCCAGGAGAGCAGCATGAAACCGCCGGCCAAGATGGCACAGAAGCGTGCTTGCCAGGTAACTACCTAATTTCTCTGCATCATGATATGCTCGTGAGAATATGTTGTCAACTACGTGAAGCTTGCATCAAGTCATGAGTTCAGCATGGAATTAAAGTGAATAATATGATCTGTGTGGATACATGTAGGGTGGTGAGACGCAAGCAGCGGCGAAGAAGCAGTGTGGAGGAAGCAAGAAGAGCAAGGCAAAAGCTGCCCCTGCCAAGGATCCTCAAAGCGCCGTTGCAAAGGTACAATTCAGAACGAGTTAGTTTCTCCCTATTTTGGTGCGAGACTCTTTGCACCCTGGGATTTTTTTTCAATCAGACTGAACTAATCCAAAGTACTTGATTGATCATGCATGTTTAGGTCCGAAGAGAGCGCATCAGCGAGAGGCTCAAAGTTCTGCAGGATCTCGTGCCCAATGGCACAAAGGTGCGCACCGTCTTCTCATGCATGGTACAGGTTTTGTCTCGAAGTGACCTGGTCATTAGTTCTTAATTGGATGGAAACAACTTCTGCAGGTTGACATGGTCACCATGCTCGAAAAGGCAATCACCTATGTCAAGTTCCTGCAGCTGCAAGTCAAGGTATGAGGCGATGGACTATTGATAAATCCACTACTCTTTCGAACCAAATTGTCTTCAGATGAACTATATAATCTGATGATCGTCCATCTTTAATTATACGCAGGTATTGGCGACTGATGACTTCTGGCCGGTGCAAGGAGGGAAAGCTCCGGAGCTCTCCCAAGTGAAGGACGCTCTGGACGCGATCCTGTCTTCCCAGAATCAATCCTAGGCCATGCATGATGCATTCGTGTTCAATGTTTATCAAGTTTTAGATGATCTTAGCGCATGCATGTAAGAAAAAGAGAGCACAAGCTCTGCAAACATATATGGCAGCTGTATTTGGAGTTCAGAGTTGGAGATCAGACATGGCAGACCATGTTTTTGTTTCACAGTTTTTTTCATAGATGAATTCTTCTTGTTCTTTTGTGTATTGTAGTTCGGAGTTCTGGTCACTGCAGTTAACTAGTCCAATAAAACATAAATGTAGTTTTTACTTTGACAATAATAATGTAAACGAAGATGGTGCTTGTAAGGTTAGTGAAATCTAGGCAACCTTTTAATGTTGGGCAAGAACGATGGAGATCCAACAACATCCCGCGATCGTGTGCAAGTAAATAAGTCATTTTTACTGAAGCATGAAATCACCCTAAATCCTGAGTTGACAAATGGGAACCTTGAGATGAAAGCACTTAATTAACTGTTTGTCATTCGGGCGGTGGTAGAAGTATGCCCATGATCGTGCAGATCTTATTTGTTTCTCCTTTTCTTGCTCTGTCAGGGATCTTAATTGTAGAGCAAAATAAATTGGACACAGAAAGTTGGAAGGAATGTATTCTGCCTGCTACCGGTTTCCTGCTACAAACATTGATAGCGCTGCATCACCGATCGGAGGCCATGCAGCTACTTGTGTTTTTTCCAAGTCAACCAATTTTGTATTGTAAACTAGAATCAATTGCAGTTAGTGCGTAACTAGAGGAGGTTTAAGGCAACTCTTTGCTTAAAGTGTGAAGACAGAGTTTCTATGAAAAAAAAAAAATTCTTCTGACCTAAATTCCACAAGCATTTGAGTCGAACTCTAAACTGACTGTCACTCTGTAAAATTCGTGCAAGGATTTGCAAGAAAAACATAAAGGCACAGATGATTTTTTTTTCCATTGATGTTTTACCTTTTTCATTACAAGAAAGATTTATTTTCGATTACAAGGAAGACACCATACACATCACACGTGAGAGCGTCCTTGAATCACACAGTAGAATGACATGACCGTGGATAAATTCACCAATCTCACTAAATTCGTACTTGCTAAATACACCGAGCCGTGTGTAAATGTGAGTACCAAGATTTAAACCCCGCCTCATCGGTGGAGTCATGCTTCCACAACTCCATTACTCATATTTTTCTCGCAGATCACACATAAGTTGGTCAGAATGCTAGATGAGAAAACTTGAGACCTGGATGAATTATGAACCATCCGAGCAAAAATAATAATGAAAATGGGTTCATTAGGAGATTTACAGTAATGATCTTGTCAAATGCCTTAGTAAAACAGAACACAGCTGACCATCACACTTGCATGATCCCACATCACATCATTAGATGCTTGACATGTGGAAACCTACTGTCATTTAGGCCAGGCAATCAATATGATTAGGACATAAACAATGTCGTTGAAATGCTCGCTAATCCCTAATCAACGAGATCATGGTGTCAAGGAGGCAGGAAATGATACGGGGAGATGCTGTGTCATGCAAAATGGTCGGCGTCTAGAATGTAGAAAACAGTGTACATGTGGTCCTAAGATCTACAAGCTTCTAGGTTCCAATCGTGCAAAACCAACGTCCCATCAGGACTTGGATCATGTGCCAACTCCATTACTTTAGCTGTTGACAATGGGTGCAATGCAATGCAATGTATTGTACAAAGTCAAATAAAGGAGAATGGAGATTCAGAAGTACGGCTGCCTGATTGCACATCAGTATTCAGCAGATGGATTTATGTCAACACAGTTCCGCGATTTTAGCTTGGGTCCAAGCAATTGGTGTTTCAAGCATCGTACATGAAAATAAAAGGCATAGGTTTGTTTTTTACACAGCATTCGCCTTTCAAAATCAATAATTGAGAACTTTTAGAATATGTTAAAAGAACTCCTAGGGCTCGTTCGGATGTGCAATTAGGGATTGCATTTCAATTCCTTCCGAATCCCTTCTCAGTCCTCTCCAATTCTCCGGTGAACGGTACAACCGAACGAGGCCTTAGGAGGACTCAAAAGACATAATACTGGCAGTATCCTCTCCCCTGCAAAAACGGGGCAGTTTTCAGCTTCTGGGGTTCTATGATATAATGACACCGGTAGATCCAAAAGGAATTGGTAAACATGGGGCTTGTCATGTGTGTGTTTCTGTGAGCATGGCGTGTGTGTGTTTCTGTGAGCAAGGCAAGGCAGGCTGTCCTGTGAGATCACATTCCGGCAGAATAAAATCTACAGATTCTTGCACACCATCTATCTATGCATGTATTGTTCTCATTTCTCAGTTTCATTCCCATGTGACTTTAGAGCACAAAATCATTAAACTAAAACCACCAAGGCCGCGATTTCATGAGAATCCCATGTCATTAAAAATTTGGTTGAACTAAAGCCAAGGACGTGAGGAGCATTACCTGCCTCGCAAACTTCAAGTTGCTTCCTCTTTCATGTCTGCAACACAAAAAATAATCAATAAAATCACATGAATTTAATGCACATACGTGTGAAGATGCCCATATATTCTTTTCCAATCTTGTTCTTTAGAATCAGATACCCATTTTTTATTTGGCAGCAGTACTGAAGTACAAGGCAATTTATTACCATTGACACAATTTCGAACTTTACTCTAGTAGTGTGATTTACCAATCAAACTACATGTACTTTTGCCACCCTTTGAAATACTGGCACGGTATGACACTACAATTAAAAAAAATGGAAGCTAACTGCCCAAAGAATCACATCATTATACAGGTAAGGGTAGGAAAAGGACTGACTTAATCACATGAAAGAACATGTAATTTCCTTTCAGTATTAAGCCATCTTCACAAGAAACAAACATGATTTGCATTGTTGCTCCCGATTACTTTGAGCTCCAAGGTTCTTAATGTCATGATTCTAAAAGCACAAGCTGCTTACCATAGCTCTTACTATGAGATTCTGTGCAGAGAATAGATCATTACAAACCTGCATTCGCAGCTTCGATGAACACTATTTACATGAGAACCTAAGGCAAAGAGACAGATGATTTGAACTAATCTAGGATTCTGAATTTCTGAATATTTATTCATCAAGAACACTCCGGACCATCTACAGCATCAGGAGCTGTAGCAGATTCGACTAATCTCTCGAAGTCAATAATGGTCGACTGAAAACTGAACTGATACCCACTTTGCATCCATGATTTTATACACATTGTAGCCTGCATGCTACTAAGAGGAAGACAGTACTGCTGCTTGTGGATGCTCTCCCCTTTGCTTGTGAACAGTTCTTCAGGGTCCAATGAGGTCCCTTGGATTGCCAAAAAGTCACGTGCCATCAAGGATAGCCGTGGATAACGGGAGGAATGCCCCCTCCACCATTCAAGAGCATCAGTGGAAATTGGTGCAGGGGGCTCCGCAAGGTACTGAGTAAGCTCATCGGCAGCAGTGCTCATGCTCACACGACGGCGTTTACGAATAATCTCTTCAGCAAAGGAGAATGCGCCACCATCCTCGGTGCTGTCTTGGGTGCTGTAGCCATTTCCAGTACCTTGAAAGATGGTACTGTAGTCTCTGACGAAATGGTCCCTTGCATCCTCCAAGTTGCTCGTGGAGTTGAGAGTCTCAGGGATGAGCTCTCCTTTTATCCTTGGATCAAGAATTGCAGCTGCGAAGGTGTAGATGTTGTAAGCTTGAGATGTGAAGTCACGAGCTGTCTTGGACATGTCTCTGGCAATGTTCTCAAACAATTTCTGGTGGCTGCTGTCATGACAGACATTGATCAACTCAAAGACATGGTCCATGAAGAAGAAAACAAGACCAAGCGTTGGTAATTTGCAAGTACAAAGGTTCATTGTAGTTTTATAGAATGGCTCAAGGTATGAGTGCAATGAATTGACCACTGACTTCTCCTCGGCACTAAGAACCCAGTCCCTCGGTCCAAAGATGTCATCAAACTTCTTGACGGTGTTATCCATTGCATTAGGGGTCTAAAGGAAAACATTTATAAAAAGTGAGGAATAAAATAAAATTATCAACTGTGACGGAAAATATGATGCAGCTGTGGACTGCGCGGTACCTTCTTTACTACATCAAGCATATTGTAGTTGCCATTCCAATTAGCCGAATGATCAAATGGCAGTTTCCATGATCCCTCTTGATAAACCTCAGTCCAGTGCTTAAAATCCTCCATCATCTCCTGGTTCGAATTGATCTCAAGAATAAACTCGCGGATCTTGGACAAGACTGTCTTCACATTTTTCAGGCCATCTTCTATGATAGTCCCTAGAGTCCTTGCAGCACAGGGGATGTAACAGAAGGGGAGCTTACGGGACTCAAGCTCCAGGCTGAGCTCATGACAGGCATGGATTGCATGTTGGCTGTTATTATGTGTGCAAGCAAGGATTTTCGAACCAATGTTAAATTCCTGCAAGACAGTCAACAGAACTCGCAAAATCTCGGAGCCGGTGCATTGGTACTGAATCCGGCACACATCAAGCAGAACTTTCTGCGAGACCCAATTTTCATCAATCCAGTGGCACTTGACAGACATATATACTATCTGCTCGTAGGAAGTCCAGAACTCAAGCGCAATGGAAAACCGGGACCTGACATGTTGCAGAGACGCCTTGACATCATCCTTCATGCTTTTAAAAACCTGAAGAGTAATCTCCTGAGCCTTCTCTTTCGGCCAAAGCCTGACAGACGGGTTCAGGTACTTGCAACTGTCGACGAACGTGCTATCCTCAAGGGCACAAGGCGGGAAGGAGGAGCTGATGAACCACCTTAGAAGCAACCAGTTGACATAGTCCACGTCAACCGCCGGCTTCGCTCTCGGTTGAGCACCAGCTTTCGCTTGAGCTTGGACCTGAACTTGGGCTTGAGACTGCGGCTGCTGCACTTGGGTTCGAGCGCGGATCGGAGCATGAGGTTTCTTGTTCCGAGCAAACATGCTGGAAATGGTACTTTGCGTAGGATCGTTACCCTGCAGATCAGCGAGCTGGGCATAACCAGGGTGCCGGTTATTCAGATGTTTTCCCAGATTCCCTGTAACACAGCAGCGCAGCATATCACTACCAAATCTAAATGGAACATTACTAGTAACTTAAGTGTTCAATACTTCATTGTTCACAGTTCAGAAAGTGCAAACTAAACAACTACCGAATCCAGCATGAACATCTATCATCAAGAATCATTATGGGACAATGACCATATGTGCTTCCTCGATTTTATTTTATTTTAATATATGTGCAAGCTCTAGCCGTGTTCTCAAACAAACAAACAAACAAAAGAGAAGATTTGGGTTGAATGTGCTCTAGGCTTACCGGTGGCGGTGGTGAGGCAGTAGCTCTTGCCGCAGAGCTTGCAGGTGCGTGTCTTGCCGTCGGAGGCGGCCTCGAAGAATGTCAGGTAGAGCGACTTCATGGTCTTCTTCTTCTTGGACCCGACCCCGTCTTGCAGCCCTCCTCCCTCCACGCCGCCGGCGACAGGCAAGAGAGTCATGTCAGCCATTTCTCGATCCTCTGAGCGCAAAACAAACCCACCGCAGCGCGGCAAAATCGCAGCCGATTGGGCTCGATTTCTTCTTTCGCGGCGGCGGCGAAGGGGAGCCGAGCTGCCGAGGGAGGGAGGAGTCGGGAGGCGGGGAGCCGAGGAGGAACGGAAGGAGGAGACGAGCCGGCGACGGCGCCGATCGAAACGTGGGGAGAGGGAGGCTCGCAGCCGCAGCCGAAGCTAGGGTTTGGTTCGGGTTCGAGCTCGAGCTTGGTTTGGAAGTTTGGATCCGATGGAGCGGCTCGGTCAGCCGGCTTCCTTGCGAAGCTAGCGGGTGTCAGCCAGTGAGCCTGTGAATTGTGAGCATAGGTGGGCACCGGGCCGGGCCGGGCCTGGGCCTCTGGGCCTCGGCCTCGCAGGGCGGCCCGGCCAGATGCTGCTCAGTTACTTGTGTATCTCGATGTATCATAGTCCTGCCTAGTAGTATCAAAGAAAAGAACAAGCAGAAAACAAAGGTTCCAACGGTGAGCGAGTCAGAACCTTTTTCAAAAACAGATGTTGAGCAGTGTCAATCTCTCGACAAAACATACAAGATAGGAGACCCATGCCAGACGTTGAACAGTAATATTTCTGAAGGCTGTACACTGCTGCTCTTTCTTTCTTCGTTCATGTCAAAACCATCATGATCTGGAACCTGTCCGTCGTCATGGTTCAGTTGTACATATGCCATTTTGACAGCCTCTTAAATTAACTGGTTGTATGGAGCACTAATAAGTGATTATATTGCCTACAGATTAGGCAAAATTATTTTCGTAACTAGTACTTTTGTGTCGCTGGTTCCTGTTACTGAATCCTTCTTTGCCGGTCCTTGTCTAAAATGGCAAAACTATAGCAGCATTACTTTGTCTCGCCACATTTTCTTATCCTCTTATAAATGTTGCAAATGGAAGCGTTAATATTTCATGAAAACGTGCAATTTCATAAAAGTATATTCCCAGATATAGTCATGAGTATTTTTTCCTCTTCTTTAACTTGTCAATGCATTTTCAAACATCTAAAAATAAAGTGAACACGGGAGCTTGAAAGCCAAAAGCAATTGGTACCCAAACTCCGCTTCCTTCTTTTCAGAAGGACCTGGTACCTGAGCACATGGAAACCATGCACGTGTTTATATCCTCATGTGTCGTGTCAGTGAACTTGTAAACTACAGAAGAAGATATGTTTGTACAGATGCTATCAACGGAAGAACTCAAAAGAGGAACAGCATGGCCAGGCTCCATCTGCCGCTCCTCCCTCCAACAGCATCTATCCATCCTTCCAATGATCCACATCAACAGTGTTCTTCCCATCTCTCCAGTGATCATTTCCTCCTCTTGGATGACGACGATCGCCTCCATAGCACGCCCAGCGGCAGCGTGAAGATCGGGAACGGGATCTTCGGCGGCGGGATGCTGGAAACAGATAAACAAATCTTCAGACAAACGTGCCGCTCGATCAGTAAAACCAAGAACAAGAACTTGGCCATGAAATCTGCAGTGAATTACTGATCAGAGAAAGCGAATTTTCTTACTGCAATCTTATGGTCTCGATCTGGGTGAGCTCGGCGCCGTCGAGGAAGCCGCTCCGGTCCGTGGCGTGCTGCCGGACGGCGAGAACCCTGCACCCCAGGCTGCTCACTCTGTCATGCTGGCTCGGCGCCCTGACGAGGACGATGTTTGATGAAGATGCAACCACCCAAGCCAAGAACAGATATACAAAATTCAGAACTTTCTTTCTCTGATTGAGCGGTTGATTGATTGGTTGGTTGATTCGTTATTCTACCTGTAGAGGAAGCTCTTGTCGTGGAGGCCGACGACGAGCGTGGTGGCGGCGAGCTGCCCCACGGTGGCCACCACCGTCTCCGCGAGCTCCCCTTCCCGAACCACAATCTCCACCTTCGCCTGCGACCAACCAAATTAACCATGGCGGAAAGGATCGGAGGAAGAAGAAGAAGAAGAGATTTGGGGAATTTGGGGATTTTCGATTTTGTTTTACCTCGGCGATGCCGTTGCAGAGGTCCTTGAAGGCGAGGGCGAGCTGGAAGCCGCCGAGGCGGAGGCGGCGGCGGCGGCGGCGGGAGCGGGCCGGCGGGCAGACGTGGAGCAGCGCGATGGAGTCGCCGCCGCGGATGAAGTTGCGGGCCGCCCACTGCAGCGCCGCCCGCGAAGCCGGCGCCTCCTCCACCACCACCACCACCCTCTGCACCTCCATTGATGAACTGCAAACTACTCCCCCAGAGCCACAAGCCCCCCAAGCCTCAACGATTAATTATTACAAGAACATGTGCAAGCTAACTAATCCAGGTAAATAAAAATTAACCAATCATCCATGCAGCTGGCATAAACTACAATGAATCGAGAAAGCTCGGGAGCTGGAAGGAAGGAAGGGATTAGCGAGCAGGAGGAGGCTGGCTGAGGAGGAGCTGTAGCCTGTAGATAGCTGGTTAGCTAGCTAGAGTTCAGAAATGTTTGGTTTGGGACCAGAGGCCGGTCGGGACCCCTAGCTTAGCTCAGTTTCTTGTGCTATAGTATCATTAACATGCTATATACACTACTCCTAATCCAGTAAACACTCGAATTAATTCATCGAGTACATACCGGTCGCCTTTCATGCCATGGATCACATGCACACACGCCCTGGCCCCCGTTAGGTAGTACAATTTTGTCAGCTCTCACATAAGCAAAATTTAGTGTAAAGTTGTGGTTAAACTTACTGTTCAATTTGTTACGCTTAATTACTTGCTTGCGGTTACATTAAGGGCCACTGGGGAGAGAAGGTTTAGTTCTGTCACGCGTTAGAGGTTGGGGAGTGGTTTAGGGCATTAGTTTAGGGGATTGTTATGTCATCCCGGCCAGCCAGTCGATCTTGACAACATGTATATATTGCGTCGTTTATATATTAAGATAGTGCAGCAGTTGGCTGATTAGGTGCATCGAGACTAGAAAAACTGCAAAGATATATGATAGCGCCAGTGGATTATTGTGTCACGCTACTATATAGATAAATGTTGGCAAGGTTTTTTTGGCTTATACGTTTTGTTGGGTCACTGTTTGCTGATCAACTGTTCTCCTACTAAAACATTTGGTTCCATGATTTGCTTGAGATGTGCATAGAGATTCCACCTCATCTCATCTCATCTCAAGCTGGCAATGCGCACACACTGGTCTCTGAATCAGGCGTCCCTGATTGCATGGTCAATTACAGGGGTACCAACAACAAGGAGGACTCTGTTGCAGTTGCACTGCTCACGGTTTTCGGTTGCTTGTGTTGTCCTCTCTCCCTTGGCATTTCTGTATGTGCGCTTGATTGGCTTTATTTTTGATTGTCTTTACAGGGGTAGCAACAAGGAATCATTTATATATAACTGGGCACACCGTGTGCCATATCTGTCGGCCGGTAGAATTTTATGCAGAGTATGTGGACTTCAGATCGGACATGTGATGGTAGGCTTTGTTGTCCCTGAACTCTGAAGAGACGACGAAGGCTGAGCTGTGGATGTGTTGCTATCCTAGCTCGTGCCGTGTCTGGTTCAGCTGCACGTGTGTGCTTCCTCCATCTCTGCTGCCTTTCGAGCCACCCGACCGCGAGCTTGATTCTAAACCAACCACGCAATACGCCAATGCAACCACATGGTACTACTACGTAGTACTACTACTGATCATGATAAACCAGCATCTACAACCACAAAACTCAGTTGCAATCTGCCATGAAACATACTCTCCCTGTTACTATTAGGAACATATTTTCATTAAACATAGAAGTTCTATCATGGACACCCAAGGATGATGGATGGATACATGGGAGTGTATGTATGTGGTCGCCTAGAACAGCAACCGAAACTACCAGACAATGAAAGCGCTGGTCCCAACATATCATCGTCCCAACCAACTGTATACATACAACCGAATTCCATAAACATACGCATGCACACTTTATCACACAGCACCAGGTGTCCTTCTCAAGCTAAATATAAAAGGTTCTCATCAGTTGTAACAAGTACCTGACTGGTTCTTTTACAATGTACTTCTGAATTCTGGTAATCGCTTGAACCCTTTTGTCAAGAGTACAAAACAGGTAATCCGGCTAGTAAAGTAAGCAAAATACAAGTCAAAAGCTAAAGAGTTGAGCGAAGCACAGCACTGTGTACCAGGGCCTATACAACTACATCTCAGACGCACGGTACACGCTTAAGAGGGAGTAAGAGGCACAGCAGCTTAGAAGCACCAGCTGCTCATCTACCAACAGCTCTTACACAGCAAGGGGGTACACAACCCACATGAATTGCATGCCTACAGACCCCATGTCGGCACAGGGGGCACACGCCAAGTTGCGTTTATTTGCAGAATGGTACGAGAGATGCACGGTGGTAAAAGGGCTACAACACCAGGGTATATATGACGGACACTCGGACGGTATGCCTGCTGTTATCATCAACCTCTTCCATATGAACCACGCTGAGGATAAGAGTTATCCTGGCCACCCCTGCCCATGTTACCATATCCACCACCACCGTAGTAGTTCTCCTGGCCACCACCCCTTCCCGTATTTCCATAGCCTCTGCCACCGTAGTACCCACGGGAACGACCACCTCCACCACGGTAACCACGTCCACCACCACGATAGGGCTGGCGGTGCCTCGGGAAATCACCAAAAGTCTGTCGAAAGATAACCGTCAGAGACGGGAAAATAGTATATGGAGAAAGAAGGTGGCTAATGTACCTCTGTGTCCATTTTCCTCTGTTCTGAAAACCTTGGTCTTCCGTTTTGCCCTCCGCGTCCAAATGTCCCACCAGAAAGAGAATCGAAAAAATCATCCTTGACATAAACAGGCTGCATATAGGTTGAAAGATAGGTTAAGTTTTGGCATCCACAAACAATTAAATATCCACTCGTCATAAAACAATAATCAGACCTTAACATCCAACTCTGGATTGTCTGTTTCCTCATACTGCAGATCTTCATCAAACACATCATCTCCCAACTCACCATCCTTGTCCCTAGACTGGGACTTCTTACCAAGATGACCCCAGACTTCATCTTTGTTGAACTTCTCATTCATGGCCGTGAAATCAAATTCTTCAGTAAATTTTGTTACAGATTGCGAGAACTGCACGACAAGAAACTAGAAAGCATGAGTACTTCTATCATTTGATGGCAGATTCTTTAATAAGCAGCATTTTCAGGGTGCTTCACATAAAAATATAAACATGATACCATAAGTACTAGTACTCAGCAAAACAAATAACAGGAATACTGTCTCATGATGGCTACAAAGTCCAAGCTGTGGTGTATGGTATTATGAACTGCAAGTAACAGAACAACATGGGCCCTAAAATTTTTACACAAATCACTGAAAATCATTTTTTTTTACTTCCACCATAATGGAGCCAAGATAATAAAATTGGAACAATAAATGGACAACAAAGAGAAACTGCAAGCACCACAACATAGGGCTAACAAAATTTAGGATTAAAATTGCGCTCAACATAGGCAACGCGAACCAAGAAACATCAAGAGATAATGGAGTGCATGTGACATACCGCACTGCCTCTACCCCTTCCACGGCCCCTAAAGTTGTGCTGCTGCTGGCTGTGTGAACCAGCTCCATTGTACTGAAAAAAATGCGAGGGTAACATAGTAAGGACATTTTTAATAATGCGCAGAAAGATAACAAGATATGTCGTTTGTTAAACAAGATGTTATTTCAAAAAAGTAAAGAAAGGTGTAGATCAAAAGCAAGGATCCATAATTGTCCATTAAGGAACTAGATGACAAGCTGGCCAAATTTAAAACTTGATTTCAAAATTCATCATTGAAACTGTCAGGTGGAGAAAAGGTTGTGACCCATTTGTCAGGATCCACATTATTCCCAAAAAAAGATTTCAGGCTACAGACTACCTCAAGTGCATACTTGTATAAAAAATGTCACTTCATTCTCTATCAAAGATCTTAAGTTTGAAATGGTCTGTACTGTTATGTATTAGAGAAGAACGTCTATAAACACCATATATCAATATTTTCTGCTATACATCTGAAACCACAGGAAGTCAAGAATGATGATTGGTTCTATGGTTGTAAACATATAGTCACAGACAAGGAAAAGAACAAGCAGAGCATACTTTGTCATGTTCTATGGCCAAATCTAACAAGCTTATGATGATAAGCCCAGAAGGACATTAATTTCCTAGTATAACTCTGAAGTCAAATCATGTATCTAAATGCATGCACATGATTAACCAATAAAGCTTTCTGGCCTCAGCACAAAACAGATATAAAAATGTCAGCATACCTTTTGAGGTGTCTGTTTTGGCAATGGTAGTATAGGCTCATTGTTTTCAGGCAAAGCACGTGCCGGTGGATCAGGTAGCAAGGGCTCAGCAGCCTTTGGTTTAGGGTCAACAGGCTTGCCAATACTGTTGCTCATATGTAGAGGTGTTTGCATGGACTGAGATGACGAAAGCATGGATGGAGCATTCTGCAATAGTTGACCTGATGACGCCAACAAAGGTGCTGGCATCTCCATGCCAGCAGGGGTAGATGAGGCAACGGTCGAAGAAATTGCCTGAGATGCTGTTTGGTATGACAATGTTGAGCCTGGGGCAACAGCAGTCTTTGGCAATGTTGAGCCTGGAACTACAGCAGTCTTAGACAATGTTGACCCTGGGACTACAGCAGTCTTGGACAATGTTGAGCCTGGTGCTACGGCAGTCTTACTGCTAACAAGAGAAGCTAAGCTCTGTGATGCTGTTGCGCTAGTTTCAGTCATGGGAATTGGCTGACTAGCTAAAGGAAGAGGTGCACCATGAGATGGCACCGGAGGGGTAAACAACGGTACCATGTTCGGCAGCAGAGGCTTTGATGTGTCTGGACCTAATAAGCTAGCAGAAGGTGCTGTTGTAGCAGGTGTGATACTTGAGGTAGGACCTTGACCACTAGCAGATGGTTGCAACAAGGGAGGCTGCAGTTCAGAAAGTTTTTGTTGCCCAGATGGTAAAGAGGGATTCAGTCCTGGGTACTGGAGAGTCTGGGGAACCGATAACCCTGGTGTGGACTGAAGAAAAGGAGGTTGCTGCAAGTGAGGTGGAAGGCCTGGAGGTGCATAGTAGCCCTGCCAGTACATTGGGGGGACTGAAAGTGCTGAAACACTTCCAGCAGGAGGTGGACCAGAAGATCCCCATTGAACATTGCCTGGTTGGTATAAAGGAATATTACTCTGAAAACTTGGCCTCTGAATCCCATATTGAGCTGCCTGAGAGCTGAGGTCTGGTAAAACTGCACCGCCAGCAGAAGGCAAACTTGAAGAGGCCGATGCTGCCTGAGGATAATGTGACTGCAGAACAAAAATTGCATGAGCTGAGTGGCTCTCAGGGTATAAGTTCCATGTATCTGCATCATAGTGGTACCTGGATTATGGCAGGGTCATTGTGCAGGGGAGCTGGTTGCGGTTGTGGTGGCGGTGGTGACGATTTAACTTGCAAATCCTGCAGAAGCAAAGTCAGTTACCATGATAAAACCGTCTCATAAACTTTGTCAGTAGCAGAGGATTAAACTAGTTGAATATGCATATCTAAAAAATCAAACAATTAGTTGGGTCATAAGCAATCCTACCACAGAAAAAAAAATCAAGTATAACATGGAGTTACCAACACTACTATGAAAATATAATATGTGGGCCAACTCAGTGAAGACAAGGTAACAGCAATGCAGTTGGGTTATTCAGATTATGCAGTAGTACAAGAATGGAAAACAATAACGACTGGGAATTACATAAAGGGCTATATCAATGTTGCCAAGTACCTTGATATCACTTCCGCGGAAAAGTATGTACTCATAAACTTTGTCGCTAGCAGGAATCTGTATTCCGTCTTTCTTCCGCCCTTCAGTTCCAAACGAGCGCACTACAAAACAACAATTGAATAGATGTCAATCCAGCACAGGCAAAGCATGAAACGACCGCGCAACGGAAAGCAGCAAGCGAGCTACCAAGGCAAACACCTCGGTTCACAATTTACCGTATACCAAGACAATGCAGCAGTTACGCTTAATAAATACTGCGGCGACGCGTAACGGAAAGCGACAACCGGAGCTACTATAGGCAATATGCATCTCAGTCAGAATTACCGCATACCGACACGAGAGGACACGGCAGTTGCGCTTAATAAGCACTAAACAAAAAAGGCAGTAACATTTAACACATCTACGAATATTCCACATCTGCTGCGTGTCACATACACAGACACACTTATTCTGATAGTATCATGCAACAGTCCAGATTCTCCTCCACTGGGCGCCGCGCAGCTTGGCGAAGCCCTGCGATCCGCCTCACCGGACGCGCCGGGGGGAGACCAGATCTAGGGCTAAGACAAGCGCATCTGAGCGGAAAATCGACGGAACAAAATCGTGGGGCACGAGCGCGCACCGGGGGGAACGGGGAGGGGAAACGGATTTTTACCATTGCGCAAGCCGATGCTCGACTCCTCGGTGTTGATGTTGTAGAGGACGCCCTCGTACCTGATCTCGCTCTTGGAGGTCAGGCTGATGAGGCTCCCGAGGTACGTCTCCGGGGACGCCGCCCCGCCGGACGCCGCCGGCGCCCGCGCGCCCGAGGACGACGACGGTGGCGCTTCGGCCGCCATGGGCCGCCGCAGCTAGGGTTAGGGATGCGGGGACGAGCACGAGCGCGAGAGAGAGATGGGGAGAGGATTGGGAGGGGAATGGAGAAACCCTAGGAGCTGCGGGGGCTCCCGTTTTTGTTGTGCGCTTCGTTGCGGATGGGGCGTTTCCTTCCGCTTATGGGCTTCATCCTTCTCGGGCTCGCGGATTTGGGGCCCAGATTGGGAATTTTCTTATGGGTGCCGATCCAAATCCAATCATCGGATCGTGGGATTCATTGTGGTTGATGGAGCTTGTTCCATCTTGCAAATTCAAATTCAAGCTATACTGAACAGGGATCGATTTAGTTTAGTGTAATGGCTTAGTTACTTTGACTAGAACAATGGAATATGTGGATATAAGAAGGATTGATTCTTCCGAGTTAGGTATGATGTTAGCCTCCCTACCTCATGGTGGCCCTCCGGCGAGTTTCGGCATGAAATTCCGACCGACGATTGGCAAGAGAACATACGTGAGATGCCCGATGGTGAAATTCGAACAAACAAGCACTGCAACCCCTAAAACGAATAATAGCAGGTGAGTGGTCGGTCTGGATAGTGGGGGATGATGGCAAAGAGATGAAGAACAACGGGTTAATGCGGAACAAACGCTAGATGAGAAGCGAAGTGCGCATGCCAGATGGATAGGGGGAAAGAAGACAGATTGCGAGCAACATATATAAAAGGAGGGCCGGGGGTAAGGCTTGCCCGTTACGGCGTTACCGGGTGCTCGCCGCCGGTTTTCAAGACAAAGCACTAAGAAAGAGAAGATGGAAGGGGAAAGGAGGATTAACATCTCGGAGGGGAACGCGCGGCTATAGGAAGCGTGTGAACTGCAAACCTATGACTGCTATGAATATGCCGACGACGGTGGAATCGAACGGCTCGTTTTTTAGAGGAAGGAGGCGTTGTGATTGTTGCCGGTGAGACTTAACAACTTTTTAGAGGGGTTTATTTAGAGGAAGAAGGTGTTGTGATTACTACCGAAACCGAACCGAGCTGATTCGGTTAGCTAGATCAGAAACCGAAAATGTCCTTAAAATCGAGAAAAACCAAGATTTCGGTTTGCGGTTTTTTCCCCAGCCCTAGATGGCTAGATGAGAGGATAGATCTCCCTTCTCCTTTTTTTTTTGAACCGTCTCCCTTCTCCTTCAACACGAGAGGAGACCACTAAAGAAGCGTCTGGATAGAGGCCGGTGTTGGTGGTAACGGGCTTTGGAAATTAGCCGATGCGATCGTCCAACTTTCTGTTGGGTGTGCTGCTGATGCGCGTAAATGGGTTGTGGCCCAGCCCAAAGGGTGGGCTCGGCCAGCAACCGCACCCCATGCCCCTAGTGCACGCGCAGCCCACGGCCCAACTAAGTCCTAACCACCTACGGAGTAATTAGCCACGAAATTCTCATTCTCCACGCCGCCAGAGGCTCTCCTAGTCTCCATGCCGTCCAAGCTCGTGCAGATCGCCCATGCCGCCCGCGCCTCCATGCTCCTGCGGATCGCTCATGCCGCCCGCACAGCTGCGGCGGCCACATCTCGCTTCGCCGAACGGGCGGCCCTCTCTCCGGAGGCGCTGGCGGTACCTTCCCCCGCCGCCGCCATGGACGACGCATCCGTTGCCTCCCCCACGCATTACTTGAAAGGTAGTAAACCCGATCAAATATCTCCCTCTTCAGATAGCCGCTACAACGGCAGGCTAGATATATAAATTCGTCGGCACTCGGCAGCAATTTTGACCCAAAATACTTCCCCCTTTCTTCCTTCACAGAGTTATGCGGCCGCAAGAACACGGTGGAGTTCGTGGTACAGGAAGAGGGCCTTAAATCAGACGAAGCCCTACGAGCCCTATACGAGCGCTGGCGCAAAGCTTTCAACCAGAAGCGCGACCACGACGAGATGGCTAGCCGGTTCAGCGAGTTCAAGGATCTTCAGACGAAGCCCTCTGATCTGCCCTTCAAACTGAGCAGATACGCCGACGGGAATTAGCTGATGAAGATGCGCGCCAACCGGGACGGGTACGAAGCCGTGCTCGCGAAGAAGGCCGGCAACTCATCGGTTCTTTGGAGACTTGACGGCAGTTTCCTCCGGCAAGTCTTCGCTGAATTCAGAGTGGTTGATGGGAATTAAGCTGTTTGTGTTCACTCCCGCGGGTGAGAAAGTGGAACTCAACACCAAGTATGAAGTCGTTGCTGACAAATTGTTTGCTGATCTGCCTGAGGAGAACGAGCTTGTGATATACCAAATGACGAGTTCATGCTTCGCCGTTATTGTATGAATATGCACTAGTTGTGCTTTTGCAAGGCATGCATATGTGTGTAATAAATTGTACTACCTGGTTCTGTGTAAGTCATTGCATATGCAAACCATGCTTCTGTAAGACATTTTTAAGTTTGCAATGGAGGCCTCGTTTGGCAGTCCGAGATTTTAGATAAAAACCGGTGTAATTTGCTGCGCCGGTTTTATACTCGCCGATTTCACTCGCGGCATGTTTGGCAGCCCGGTTTTGAGAGGTGTAAGTCTAAAACGCTAGATACGTCTCGTTCGGGCTTGTTTTCAAGAGGCGAGGAGGGGGTCACGTTTTTTCCCCTCGAGCCGGCGGCGCAGCGCAACAAGCTCTCACGCGAGGGGAACAGCAAGCTCTCACGCGAGGGGAACGGGGGAGGAGATGAAGCTCGACCCTGGCTCCTCGCTGCCCAGCCCGTCGAACCCGTGCCGGCGACGGTTCTGCGGTGGCCGACGACTCCTCGGGCGACACCGGCGCTAGCTACCATGTTGCCTCCTTTGCAAAACCCAGTCGCCTGATGGCTAGCTTTTGTCTGGAAAGGGGACTTTTTTTTTTCGTTTTTAGAAGAACAAAACTGACCAAGTATGATTCTGGTGTCGAATTGGGCTGACGCACCTACTGGGGAACTCCCGGTGGAAGGCAAGATCCCACGTCTCCATACCAGAAACCCATGTTAACTTTGAAGCCCATCCACCAAGATTTAGCTGCACTAGCCCACTAATCCAAAAGCCCAAGCCCAAATATCCATCAGGCCACCTCTGAGCTCCCTGCTCCCGGGTTCCCCAAATCCCCAAATCGCAAAACCCCAATCACCTCCTCCTAAATCACCACACGCCGCCGCCGCGGCGTAGAGCGAGGGCGAAGAGAGGGCAGCAGCAGGAGCGACGAGCTGCGAGAGACGGCGCGACTCGCATGGGAGCACGCAGCGGCGCTAGCCGGCGACGGCGTCGTGGTCTGCTCAGGCGCAACGAGGTAGCAGGTCATCTCCGGCTAGGTAAGAAAGCCTCGAAAGTATGAAGCATTTCACTTGGATTTGTCTCCTTCTCCACCAGCAGCACATCATATCATCTCGGAGGCCCATGGACGCCGGGGACACATCTTGCTGGGCGACCTCGCTGCACGCGGACCTGGTCCGCCTCATCGGGTGGCGGGTGCTCGCCGGCGATCTGCTCGACTACGTCCGCTTCCGCGCCGTCTGCCCCCTCTGGCGCTCCAGCACCGCCCGCCCGCGCGGCCGCGGCCTCGTCGACGCCCGCTTCCGCCCGCGGCAGTGGATGGTCATGGCCGAGAAGTGCGGCCTGCACCCTGGCCACCCCGAGCTACTAGGGTACGTCCGCTTCTTCAACCTCTGCACCGGCTACTTCGTGCGCTCCCGGATCCCGCTCTTCGAGAACCACAAGGTTCTTGACTCGGCGGACGGCCTCATCCTCTTGCTGCGGGAACAAGACCACACGGTTCGCCTCCTCCACCCCTTTACTGGTGACATTGCGGTCCTTCCACCGCTCACAACACTCCTGAGAGATTTCGGAGACGGGTTGAATTTTTCATCGCGGGATTTGTCGGCTTTAGGAGATCTCAGTGCAACCTCTGTCAGTGTGAGCTTGGATGGAGTCATCACGGTACTGATCATCTTTTCATGGCTATCCCGTGTAGCCTTTGCTTCCTCCGGCATAGACCACCAGTGGCGTGTCTCAACCTGGAGCTTGACAAGCCCACTTTGGTGGTCAGTGTCATTCAAAGGCAGGCTGTATGTCTTATGTTACAAATACTACGGTGATGACCCACAGTTTTTCCAGATTGACCCTCCCCAGCATAAGGACATGGGCTTAAGTGATAGACCAAAATTGATTGCCACATGTCGGGGCAAAATCCAGCCCCCTTTTCACCTGGTAGCATGTGACTCGGATATTTTTATTATCGGCTTGAGCAATATACCAAATTCTGTGCACATGTTAGTTTACAGATTAGCTGACCTTATCGTAAACAAGGTTGTTCCGGTAACAAGCATTGGAGGTAATATTCTCTTTGCCAACTATGTAAGCAGTCTCAGTGTGAGCGCTAGGGCACTGCCTACCATTATGGGTGACGGTATTGTAACAACCGCTCCAGGGGACATATATTTTGGGAAGAACAACGATCTTGGGATATATCACCTCAAGGACTGCACATGGTTGCCAGCAGTGGATGCAGATGAATACCATGACAAGTGGCTTTCTAAGCCTTCTTCTCCTCGTAACCTCGTTCATCGTATCTTTTGGCGCCGTTTTAACTTGTGAGCTAATTGTTCTCTCTTACTCGGTTGTTTCTTGAAAGCCTTCAGTGCTACTGATGAAATAAATGTTTCCTCACTTATGTTTGTAGGGAGAAATTTGGATATTATTTTTCATGGAATAAAACTAGACCTAGTTTGGTGAAGACAAACTGGCGAGATGAGGTAAGTTTGACCTGGAATAATACATAGAGTCTCTTATAGTGTAGTATGCTCTTTTAACTCTTCATACTTTTGCTGATTATCTGCCAGGCGCTGCCTTAATACAACTAACTAAGATTTTATCTTCCTTTTAATTGTCATTAGCAACATATGGTTCCAATCATCATCTGCATCTAGATAATTGATTGTGCATCTGTTTCTGTATTTGATCATATTAGTTATAGTCATAATTTGACAGATACTTTTGTTGTGTCCTTTTGCCAGGTCTAAATGTTTCTTTTACACTGGAGGTGTCTTTTCTGGATCTTCTATGTGTTCTTGCTGGCCCTGATAGGTGACTAGCCCTGATTGTATGTTATGGTTGCTGCCATGCTGTGATAGAGATGCTTTCCTTTATGCTAAATTATTGTGCTTCTGGAGCACAATAACCTGTAGTTTCCCTATCCATGGTAAATAATGTCTTCTATAGGGAAAAACGGAGAAGGAAACAAAGTAATCTTGTTTCATGGCACAATTTCATGGCACAGTAAACCCCACATGTCAGATGTAGTATGCATAGCTAGATACCATCTATACTGGTAATAGGGGCAGTACATGGGCTGTTTTGAGTGATTAACATGTAATACGCAGTGCTGGATATCATCTATGGTAGGTAAAATGTACAGTTCTAGCAAGAAGGGTGTTCATTTCCAGTGATGTTTGATGTGTCATTACTAGTCCACTGAACCTTGATGTGTCATTAGCCTATTCTATCATCCACCTTAGCGCTCCGCCCTGCAAGTTTCAATCCGAAGTTAATAGTTGCATGATAAAGCAAGTTTTGTTCCGTCTTATATTTCAAACCAGTAAAAACGAATAACAGATATCCATGATAGCAGTCTTCTTCCGTCTTGCATGTTCTCCACATCAAATCAGAGAACAAATGCAAAAAAAACATGCAACTGAAGTAAAACTTTGTAAATGGACAGGGGATACCAAATAAATTTTTGTTGCTGAAAAATAAAGGGATTATGCTGATAAGTCACAGTAAGAACAATACAGACTACGGAGAAGACATTTTTTTATAGCAGACATCAAGCAAGGATAATACAGCCCAATATTACTGACAATCCAATTGAAATAATCCTTGGACTATCCAAGTAAACCTTGCCAAGCAAAGAGCAAAGATTACCTGGACGATTCACCAGTCATATGATACTCATCCTCAAGGCTCACTCCTGACATGAGTGTTTTGAGTGCTTGATCGTACTCCTAAGCACGCAAACATAAATGCATTGCGAGGGAATACATCATAATATAGAAAGCAAAATGACCTTACAGCTTTGCCATAACAACTCACATCAGTTGTGATTAGAGCCGCCACTTGCTCATAGAAGTGACCCGAAGAACCACACTCCAAAGCTTTGGAAATGTTGATGTCTTCCAAAGCATTGCCTTTTTCATTTTTGTTCAAAAAGCAAAAGCACCTCTTGGCATATAAGATGGGATCATTTGGGAACTCTTCAATTGCCTGGTGTCATCAAATGATATCCCACCAAAGATAAAATAGGCTTTAGGTGACACTATTAAGAACATTTTTTGTCTTAAAATATAAAAAAATTTAACATAAACATCGAATCAAATAGGATAGATCTGATCCACAAGGGTCAATTATCATGTATCCACAGATCCTTCAACCAACAAAATTGGGACATAAACGCTGGTAAAACAAAGTTGTTTGGAAGTAAAGCAACCAGCTTCACGGCATGTGCTATTAACAAAAACAATGCTTATTTCCTTGCGAACTCTGAAAAGAGAGAACACATATGAATACTGTAGAGATTTTACTGGCGGCGACCCTAACACCCACTCTTGAGGACCTTTGCACACTACACTACTTGGAACATCAAACTTGTGGGAACTCAACACTTTATTCACTATTTCAATGTTGGTACAACACTCTCTTTAGTGGCTACCCTACACACAATCCTACCATGATAGCTCACTTCTCTACTTGGTGTGGTGATACAATACTTGTGGTGGTTGTGGTACACCTATGAGGTGGGGGCACCCTTATTTATACTTGTACAAGACCATGTGGTACATCCCACTACAATTCTCTAGAATTATCTACATGTATCCTAGTTCTAGAGAATTCTCACTTATTCTTGAAACTTACCCTAACTATGTCCTTTCATGGTAAATTGCAACACTCTTCAAGTAACCTCTCAAGGCTTCTAGAATATTCATATCCTCTCTTATGACACTAGATGGCTACTTGTAAATATCTTCTCCTCTAATAATCCAAACTATTCTAGAATCTTCTCAAAGATGCATAATTAATTCCCAACACTCTCCAATTATCTAGAGTGTTCCAGTATATTCTCAAGTATGCATTACTATTTCTCAACACTCCCCCTCAATGCATACTTGACTCCCAATCATCTCTTCAATGATGTCCTTGGATCTTCTGAGCTATTCCATTGCGAACTTTCTTCTTTTCTTCGTGCATTGAGTTCTTCTTAACCACATTGCATTTTCGCAGCTCAGTTCTCTTCTTTGTCCTTATCCAAACTTGACCCTTTGCTATTTCCATGTATGAAGATACTTGAGAAAGGGAACCACGGACATACCTCGGATCTGGTGGCTTTGTCCTCCATACTTCATGTTTCTTGACCTCGTGTTGACTCCATTAGGATTCCTTGACTCTATGTTGATCCATATATTTGTTCTCCATTACCTTCATTGATGGATCATCTTGCATGACTAATGCTCCATCACCATCTCCGTTATACTTAGATTTCTCATGTGGCTTCTCATCCACATAATATATAAGCCCTTGTTCCTTTGGCTTATCCTCATGATCCTCCAAGTCTCCATCGTCACTGTCATATCCAAACACTGGAACCTCATGCATGGGTTCTAAATTTCTCACCTCGGTGGAGAAGTCATTTTCTATTTCACATTCTTCTTTATCATCATTCTCCTCTTCTCCGGATTCTTCTAGATCCTCCATGAATTAGCCACCTTCAGCATTCCATTCTTCTTTATCATTCTCTTCTTCTCCGGATTCTTCTAGATCCTCTATGAAGAAGTCACCTTCAACATCCCATTCCTCTTCATCCCCATTCTCTTCCTCTCTAGATTCTTCTAGAGCCACACCTTGGATTGATGGATGCTCACCTTCAGTTAGGTCTTCAACAAAATAGACTTCGTCTTCCATCATGCTTAATCCTTCATGAGCATCCCATTCTTCCTCCTCTAAGACCACATCCGCCATAGTCACCACTTTTTTCTCCGAGTGCTTCTTTGGACTCCAACAATCCCTAGCAAGATGGCCACTCTTGCCACAATTAAAACACTCACATTTCTTTCTCCTTTCATATATCAGCTCCCGCTGATCTTCTTTTCTTCTTTGAGCTCTCCCTAAATAGCTGCTCTCCCTTGGGCACCACCTCTCATCTTTCGTCCACTTTTCCTTCACCGCTTCTCGACTCCTTAGTGGACTCTTCTTCCTATAGGTGAAGAGTGCATCCTCTCCATCTCTTTCTTTAAATGTGATACTGCCCATCTGCTTGGCTAGCTCCTCTTGATTAGCCAATAAATTCTCCAGCTCCACTACTGAAGGTTGAGTAGGCCATCCCATCACCGCAGCCATGAACCCATTGTATTCGGGTCTAAGACCATGGATGATGACTCTTCTCATCCGAGTCTCACTCACCTTCTCATCCGGGGCAAGTTGGGATATCTCACGACAAATATCTTTCACTTTTGTAAAGTACTGACTAATAGTTAAAGTGCCTTGTAAGATACCTGCGAGCTCATTTTCTAGGAGCTGAAGTCGTGCCTCGTTCTTCCTTGAGAACAGCTTCGCCAATGTGTCCCAAGCCTCCTTCGGTGTCTTTGCATCTCTGATGTGCTCCACTAGGTCCTCCTCAATCGTCGTTTTCAGCACGAACATAGCTTTGCCTGTCTTGATGCGCCACTTCCGCAAAGCTTCTGCATTCTCTGGAGGAGTTGTCTCGGTGCCCGCAATGACCTCCCATAGGTCATGACCTTGCAGATAGGACTCCATGCAGGTCTGTCAATAGCCATAGTTATGACTATTGAGCCTCCACATGCCATTGCCTGCGATCATGAGATCCGCCATCTCGATTGACGCCATGCGTCCACTTCACTTGGTCCCAGACCAGTGATCTCCACAGTCCCAGACTGTGCTTCGGTAGAATCTCCCCTTAGCGCCTCTCAGTGCCACACTGAGCAGCTGATGACTCCTCCCCAAATGGTCCCGACCAACCTGCTCTGATACCAACTGTAGAGAATACTATAGTAATTAATGTAACCTAGAAGGTTAGAAGCCTATAACTAGCTTCCTGGAATCAACATGTCAGTATGCAGCCACTAGCAAGTAGACATAAGCCAGAAATGAGTTCATACCAGCCCATGAAAGTGCAAAACAAAACTAATGAAGAAGAGATTTCGTGCATGAAGAAATAAGTACTGATGTGATAACTTACCTTGGTGTACAGTGTTAGTGCGGCAGCATAGTCATTCTCTTTAAATGCAGAATCAGCATCTGCCTTCAGACTACATCCACCAGTTTTTGTGGGTAGAGGATCCTAAACAAAATTTACAACCATCAAAGTTAGTGATCTGTCCTACGAACACCTATGGAACTGCCATAATCAGTGGAACAATATTGCTCATACTTGTGCCTCTAATTTCTCGGATCTGGTAAGCTGAATAACTTGATCAATGCTCCAACCTTTGTACTTATCTACCATGGAGCTGTGAGAAAGAAGGAACCCAACACAATCGCTCCAGCCATGAATTGCAGCAAGTTCTATTGGAAGCCTACCACCCTGTTAACAAAAAAAATCAGCTTTTAACACATAGTGACAAAGAAGAATGGTTCAACTGTGTTCTTTCAGTCCGTTGGCTCTTTTTCTATCCTGTGAAGAAATTTAATTGATGATTTCCATGCCTGTAAGATACCAATAATGATAGTAACAAACAATGGTTCTTGAAACCCAGTAAACCCCAGATATAACATGTCAAAAGACTGAGATATACTCATGTCACTAGACAGTGTCTCTTACAGAATATTCTAAAAATCTACTCCCTCCGGTCCATATTAATTGTGTCAAATTTGCCCAAATATGGATGTATATACATGTAATATTTTAACAATTAATATGGATCGGAGGGAGTAGTGATCTTGCCATGCTACAATAAGCCATTTATTGCTAATATTCTGGAAAATTGTTTTGCAAGTATAACAAAGAACCAGCTCAGAAATTCAACAACCTAAGCAACAGTAAAAAAAACTCACACTATCAGGTATATCTGTGCGAGCTGTAGTATGTCCCAGCAGCAGCAATCTTAACATCGGTTCATCTCCTTGTTCTGCAGCAATATGCACTGCAGTTCCTCTCACAGATAGTAAGTTGCTGTTGTTTTTGGACAATAATGCACGTGCTGTTTCCACACTTCCTGGAGGGAAAATGCTGACTTCAGATTACCATCAAGGACACACCGAATGATATATGTTTCGGAAGTCGAGCGCTTAAGAATTTTAATATATATATTCTGCACCCCAGTCGGTTGAGGCTTCAACTCCGGTCAGACCTCGGTCGCTAGCCCACACGGCCAAAAAGAAAATTTCACATGTGACGTAAGAAACTTACAACCGACTGGTTGAGTGCACGTCCCACGCGCCAATGCAGTTACTTTGCATGTGACGTAATAATATTACGTTGAGGTCTGCCGCTGACTAAATTTGCAATGCAAAGCAGAATTATTCTGCATGCGACGTAATAATATTATGTTGCATGCGTCCGTTGTAGTTGGCCAGGCATCAGATGTTGTGAGATTATGTTGCATTAGGCGTAACGCTTCCTATTTTTTAACGAGCACAATACAGAATATTATACTGGACCAGCAATGCATTAATTCATATTGCGCCAGAGCTTTTAGGCAATCATTGAAGTGAAAACAAAACACCCATATGAATTCTCAGTGCCAATAAAATCAAATTCTAGGTCAACGTGAGTATTCTATGTGCCAACGTAAAATACAAATTCCATGTCAATGTGAGAATTCTATGTGCCAACAGAAAATACAAATTTTCCATACAGAAGGAGAACAATTAACAGTTAACCATACACTATTCACTTGCTGCCATCTAATATGATGCCACTGGCCCTTCGGTTCTTGTAAGGATCTGCGAAAGCAAGCAGAGCTAGATCGGCAGTTTGATCTTCTGGTGCTCCTTTATTTTTATTTCAAATGGCCACCACATGGTACCACCACCATAAGAGCTGTTAGTTCAGCAACTTGCATATACAGAGAATAAGCATCGGACAATAAGCTAAACTTCTTCAACAATGGAATAGAAGAATAATCTAAGCACTGGAGCTCCACAAACATAGACTTTTACCAAGAGGTAAGAATTATTGTCATCGTACATTAGGCCAGGTAGTAAGAAGTAAATAGATCTGAACTCCATTGCCTCATCACCATCATGATCTTGGCAAGCAGGGTACACTCCATCTTCCAAATGATAGAAGTTGCATTCCGAAATTAAATTAAGTAAAAGAAGAAATTGAGCTAACTAAGTTTCTTACATGATCAAACCATATCTGAAATTAAATTAAGTAAAAGAAGAAATTGATGTCATGTTGTTTTGTGATTGAGTGTCTGTTGAAACAACAAGACATTAGGTTTTGGATTATACATCATCATGTTCGGCAATCATAAAAGGCTAAAATATTCAGTCAAACTCACTTCTGATAATCTAGTGGATTTTGAATCTTGAACCATGCATACAGAAAGTACTTTTGTCCAACCTCCTAACCTGCACTGTGTGGCACAAGGAAAAGAGTAAATAAAGGTGGAATACAAGTAAACAAGTTCTCACCAGATCAAAAGTTCTAGTTTTATTATCCTTAGAATGTCGTCAACGTAAAATCACAACAGAGTAATCTCAGCTCTCAGCTGTCAGTTTTGACACACATCCACAGAGAAAAAGGTCAAAGTCCAATTTTTCCAAATAAATCAGTACAGATTGTAATTTCGGAACACAAAATAAATCATAGTTGTAAGCCAGCAAGCACCTTATTTAAGCTAAACCTGGTTATGTCCAACCATATGAAAACAATTATTCAATTAGCAATAAATCAATACCCAAATTATATATGTATGCAATCAAAGACTTATGGTGCACAAAATGAAATCTCTTAGAGGACAAAATAGGGAGGAACTCAAAAGAAAACTAAGGAATCACATGCTGACAATCGGAAAAAAGGGCAAGACGACACAAATAAATTAGGAGTTGAAGTGGGCATTAGATAGGACAAGCGGATAACATGATCTGAAAAGCAAAATAGAGCCTGGAAGAAGGAAAACTTAGATTAGCCTACATCACACATTAAAGTAGCATCAAGAATACCTTCTGCAAACAGCTTATAGCACACTAAAGGAAACCAAGTGCACCTTTTTACTCTAACCTCCTCCCCTAGCCTTCTTTGTCCGCACAAATACGTGACGTGCTAAACCATCTGTAGCAAATCTTTGTAGTTCCTGGAAGAGACAAGGTTTGCATTGAGACGAAATTGCAAATTCTAATTACCCAGCAAAGTTCCATGGTTTCTACAAGGAGTTACCCTGCCCTTCATCAGGTTGATCTGAGTCTTCTTGATCAACAATGCCAAATCTAGAATGAGAATTACTGAAATAAAGAATCCAGAAGGAGAAAATGAAGTGCCTGTAGTTCATCTCAGCTGTAAAACCATCAAACGACTGGAATTTGACAAAGATTCCCAAGAAACCATAAAATTCCCAAGAAACGGCAGACCAAAATTCCACTGCAGCAACGGCAGACCAAAATTCCCAAGAAACCATAAAATTTTCAGAACAAATAACAAAAATCACAGCAAGAATTTTGACAAATATGCCATAGTACAGAGCCAACAGCCCTGACGAATCCAGCAAGAAGACTCACGAAGTGCTGATGTATCTCTTGTTTTCCTCACGGCTGCACCTGGTTTGCCAGCGATCACCATGCTGCGGCGGCTAATTCCACACGAGCTGGCGAGCTGCTGACGAGGGGCATAACACAACAATGGGGAGCCGGCCGACGAGCTAGGGCTGGGCTGAGCGGCGGACTCGGCGCCGAGGTCGCCGATTACCACGACGCGAGTCTGTGGGCCGGCGACTGCATCGACCTCAGCCTCCACCGTTGTTCTTCTTCCAACTCCAGCCTTCTCCCCGCCGCTCACGCCCTCAAGCTTGGATCGTCTCGCCTCTCTCGCCTCACCACCTATGACCTGAAACAAAATCGGAGCATGCCCTGTCAGATCCAACCAAATCGAAATTAAAAGTAAAATCCAACCAAATCGGAGCATGCCCTGCCCGGCAAGGCGCCGCTCACCCGCTGACCACGACAGCTACCGCTCACCGAGGCCGCCCGCCAGTCGCCGCCGGCCGCAGCGGCGGGGTCGCGGAAGAGGTGGAGGCATTGGAGGAGGAGGCCTTGCGCTCGCCGAGCTTGCGGTAGGCATCCCGCTCGAGCTTGTCGAGCTTCTCCTCGCTCAGGCCCCTGTCGTCGTCGTCGTCAAGGCAGCCACCCCAGCCGCAACCGCCGGCGCGGCCTAGGCGCGAGCCGGCCCGCCGCGTAGCCCGCCGCCGCACCGCGTCTGCTCTCGCGCGCCGCTAACCGTTCCTTCCCCAGCCGCCTAGGATTGCCGTAGTTCGCCACCCTAAGCAAGCACGCACGATTTGGGGGTTGGGTTTTTTTCGTGGGGAGGTGAGTTCAAGAGAGAAACGGCAGTCGTAAAAGAAAAAGAAAAGTTACGTTCTATGCCCTGAGAAAATACGTTCGCGGTGTATCCGGTTGGGTGTGTGTGTGTGTATATAAAGACACACACACACGGTGAGGAATTGCTACCAGTTTTGGATTAAGTACGACATAGGATAGAGACAAGCTCGTAGCACTGCAACATGGAGTGGGATGAACCCCGATTTGTTTCGAACGGCTGCATCAGCGTTTGCATCCAGCAGAAGGATAATGAGGGGCACATTCTGATGCACAACAGAACGATTAGAAAAAGTATTACATTGCATGGTACCGTAACAACAATTCATACTTACTTTATCAACAGTGGCAATGTGTAATGCCGTTCCTGCATCACAAACAGCATTAACGTCTGCTTTATTTCTCAACAGCAGTTTTGTCATTGGAATGTCACCTGGATGGGATACACAAAAATGCTCTTAATATTTTAAAGTGCAAGGCATTTGTATAACCATATAAGATAAAGAACAAGGTGAGCAATTTTAACTACCAGCATTTATCACAATATGGAGTGCAGTCATTCCAGCTTTGTAAACTTTGTTTATATCTGCTCCGTGATGAAGCAGCAGGTTTATAAGCTTTTCAGATTTGGTGTCAAGAATTGCTGACATCAGGGTGTATATCCTAGGAAGTGCAGAAGAAAAGGCAAACACTTCATCAGAATCATCAATGGTAATTTCCAACCAAAAAAGTGATACATACATATATACTACATACTACGTACTCCCCGTTGGCTCCCCAATTTACAAGTCACATTAACAAGATCTTTGGACCAACAATCAGAACCAGACAGCTAGAGATGTTAAAAAGCAGCACAAGGGATATAAGAAGCAATTTCACAACCTAATGTGACGGTTTGAAAGATGGGCAGGTGGTGAGCAAGCAAGGCCCTGTTTGTTTCAGCTTTTTTGCCTGACTTCCTGCTGAAAAAGCTGCAACTCAAACAAACACCTAGCTGTGAACTGCCACAGCAACATTAGCAAGTGCTGGCCGAAGCAACTCAGGAGACGCTTCGGTGTATTCGCTGAGCAGGAATGAGATGGGTTTATCTCTTTGCCCCTCAACCACTCTCAGGAGTTACAAGAGAAATGCCACTGGTACAACCCCCACCCTTCCTCCAAAATTTATGTTACTTTCCATGTACAGCTACATTGCCATGCATTTTCAAAATATCTAAATTCAATTCAATTCAATCCTTTTATGATAATCAGCTCTTAGATAGGTTGTTTATACTAATACAGCTTTGAATACAATCAGGACCCACTTCTCTATCTTGCAGTGCAGAAGAGAAGTTCAGTAACGAAAGCAATGCAAAGTAATTGTTGGGGGTTATACCATGCTCATTGGGAGCATTTATGTCGATTTTGATATCCTTGATCAAATACTTGCACACTTCTGGTTTTTCCCATTCGATAGCCTTGCTCAGCAGATTAACCCCCTCGAGGCTGGGAACCCCGGCCACGGCGCTCACCAGATTGCTTCCGGCCTTTACCAATTTCTTCTGGAGTTCTGCAACAGCAAAAATCGCAGGTGTACTCAGGTTCACAACTAACATCAACAACAGGGAACAGAAAAACACCAAAACTCACTGCATAAACCATCGGCGTCGCCCTTCCTAGCAGCAAAAATCGCACGCGTCGCAACTAACATCAACAACGGGAAACGGAGAAACAGCGAAACTCACTGCGTAGACCCTCCGTGTCGCCCTTCCTGGCCTTGCCCAGAATCTCCACGGCCAGCGCGTGCCTCCTCGACCGAACGGCCGGATCATCATCCGCCTGCGACGGAGCACTACGTGAGGGCCGGGCGGGCGGCGGTGTAGGGGGCCTCCCGGAGGACGACGCTATCGGAGCTCGATTTGAAGAGGGGAATGGCGCGGTTGGGTTTAGGGGGAGGAAGGCGGGTTCTGCTTTCGGATTTGGAAGTGGAAGTGGGTGATGGTGGCTGGAATACCACATCGGAGAGGGAGGAGGCGATGGGGAATCTGCCGTGGGATCTTGAAGGGGCTGGAGAACGAGCGACGGTGGCGGTAGAGCGCCGCACCCGGAAGGGAAGGAACGCGGGCGGGCGGGACATAGCTCTTACCTGCGACGCCTGCCACCGTCGACCGCCGCGCGCCCTTTTCTTTCCCCAATCTCTCTGCTGGAAGAAAACCTTTCGGAAAGGGACGAGGGATGAATTCTGCGGAATACGGAGCTCCTGCGCCGAGGTGTTTGGATGTCTCTCGATTCCTTTCGTAATTTCTCTTTCCCGCGAACTTAATTAATTCAAGCTTCGTTCATGGATGTTCGTATCTCGTGTTTGTACCGAACCATCTCCCACGGTGACGGCAGTTGAAGCTCCATCTCGATTTTGTAACATTGCACAAGAGGAGGAGCGCGATCTCGCTTAATTGATTTGTTAGTTTAGTGCTTTTTCTCAAAGCTTTAATTAATTGAATCTTTAAAGCTTGTTTTGCTGCTTAAAAAGTTAAATTTGAAGTCATGTTTTCTTTTTCGATAAGTTAAATACACGCGGTCATCGAACTTGGATTAAAAACTCAATTTAGTCACTGTATTATGAAAATCACGATCCTTGAACTTGACTAAATGTCTCACGTACGGTCATCGGTACCATATTTGTATCTTGGCCTTGAGAGCTCAGCGTCCGGTTTTGCGTTTTTTGGCTCCTTGGAAAAAAAATACCACGAGGAACCTCAACACGTTGGCTCCACAAAATCCCCTTACCCTAGAAATACCACGGTGTCTAGATCGTAGAACACGACGCTAAGGTGGCAACGAACTGCACAAAATACGGTACGTGAGACATTTTTCGTCAAATTGGATGGCGGCAAGTATCGATTTCCATGATACGGTGACTGGATCCAGAATACATAACGAGTTGAGTAACTGCGATTGTGGTTTGCTCTTTGCAATACGGAGTGTTAAGTACAAGATAACAAGAGTGGTATCAAGTGTATCTTTAGCCTATGAGCTATGCTTGGTTTCCTTGAGCATATCTAGACCATACAATCGAGATAGCCCCAAAATGGATCTGTCTCATCGTCGTCATCCAGTCGAAGGCAAGGCATCCACTCAGTCCTCACGGCAACAATGGCGCACCCCGTCCTCAACACCTCAAAGCCCACACTACTTCCGCCGCCGGCGACGCCCCAGCTCCACCATCCTCCTCCTCCCCCACCGCCGCCAAAGCTCGGCCGCCGCGCCGCTACCGCCATCGCCATCGCGGCCGCGCCGGCGCTCCTCGCCGTCTCCCCGACACCGTCTGCCAGGGCGCAGGAAGCAGCGGCCACACCCTGCATCGCGGATCTCCCCGTCACGGCGAGGGCGTTCCTGGACGTGTCCATCGGCGGCGCGCCGGCGGGCCGCATCACCATCGGGCTCTTCGGCGACACGGCCCCAACCGGCGCGGCCCGGTTCCTCTCCCTGGCGACCGGCGTCGGCTACCGCCGCAAGGAGTTCGTCAAGGTCGTCCCGGGCTACGTGCAGCACGCGGGGGTCGTCTCCTACCCCGCCATCCCGGCTCTCACCGCCCGCCTCGCCGCCGAGATGGACGCCGCCGCCGCCCGATGCGTGTCAACCATGAACGCGGCGGGGGCGGTGTCGATCGTGGTGCGGGACCCGACCTTGCCGCCGCCGAAGCCGAAGCTGGTGGCGCGGGGCGGGAAGCTCGAGATCCAGGAGGAGCAGGTCGGGGTGCCGCCCAACGGGACGGAGTTCGTGATCGCGACGAAGGACTCCCCCGAGCTCGACGCGGCGGCGCTCGTCGTCGGCAGGGTCGTCTCCGGCATGGACGTCGTGGAGAAGATCGCCGCCGTGCCCGCCGTCCGGGACAATGCCGGCTCGCCGTACTTCCAGTCAGTCACTGCTTGCTCTGCAATTGTGTACAAATAGCTGCAGATTATCGATTAATTTAGCTGCAGATTTAAGCGATCTTCTGTTGTCTCTCAGGATTTTGTTCTGATTGTGTTTGATGTTGTGGATGTAATTGCAGGGTGGCCAAGCTGATCGGGGACAAGAGGGCGGTGGTCGCAGAGCGAGGGTTCAACCGGCCTTACGCCAAGATTTTGGTCACCAATTGTGGGATCCTCGACGAACCTGAGCAGCAGATCAGCAATTGATCGATAGAGATGATTTCTCTTCAGTTTTGCTTTTCAACTGTCTATTTCCTTCAACGATCGATGTAGTTGCAAGACTAAGATCGAGTAAATACTGGTCGATGAGTAGATCGTAAGATCGAGCTTAATTCGGAACTCATGGCTCTGCTCCCCTTTTTCCCTCTCATTGCACTGAATGAAACCAAGTATTCCTATAGGAATTTCCAAAGGCAATCCCACAATCCAACCGGCATTATCATAGGAAAAAATATCTATAGAATTCCTTTCCTGTGAAAAGCCTTTGTGCCTTCGTTCCAACCATGTTAACGAGATCGGTTCTTAGCACGGAAAGTTCTCTTTACTTTTTAGAAAATGCCATTATATTCATTCAAAAAAGCTCATGTTAAGGGATTCTCTAGATTGCAGGAATTACAAATCACAATAATATGGAAATTGGAAGGTCACATTGTCATGTATTGAGAATTCCTACATGCATGTGATGTCCTTAGATAGTTCACTGAAAATAAACACGTGAATTTTATAGGAAAATGCATTGGAGTTCTCAATAAAAAATAAAATGATGTTTAAACTAATGTCAAGATTCCTGTGAATTTACACAGTAATGTATTCCATAGACTGTAGCAACCCCAACCATATGACCCAAATGGTCCTTACAGACATGAGGTTCTAATTCTTCCAAAATTCGAATGAAAAAACGCTAGGATCGAAACAGGCGCCAAGTCTGGAACCTCTAGAACCCATCCATGAATATCTTAGCCCAAAAGCCCAAGCCCAAATAACCATCTGGCCACCTCTGAATTCTGAACCTCCATCATCTCTGTCCGGGAAATCCCAAACGGCCAAACCCCATTTCACCCTCTTCCTCAAATCCCACGGCAGCCGCACGCAGCACGGGAGCACGCAGCGGGGCGAGACCGCGACGGCCACGGGGGCGTCGCCGTCTCGTTCCTCACTGGCCCAGCATACCATCTCGGAGGCCCATGGCCGCCGGGGACACATCCCGCTGGGCGTCTTCGCTGCACGCAGACCTGGTTCGCCTGATCGGGCGGCGGCTGCTGGCCGGCGATCCGCTCGACTACGTCCGCTTCCGCGCCGTCTGGCGCTCCAGCGCCGCCAGACCGCGGCGGCCTCGTCGACGCCCCCTTCCACCCGCGGCGGTGGATGGTTTGTCTTCGCTGAGTTGATTGCCACATGTCCGAGCAAAATCCAGCTCCCTTGTCAAATGCAACAGCAATTGGGCATCTCCTCGTAACCTGTTCAGCGTATCTCTTGGCTCCATTTTAATTGGTGAGCTAATCGTTCTCTCTAACTTGCTGTTTCTCAAAAAGACTTCTGTGCTACTGATGAAACAATTTGTTTCCTAGTTTCTACTTTTATGTCTGTAGGGAGAAAAGTGGGAATTGTTTTCTAGGAAATACTAAACCTAGGTTGGTGAAGACAAATTGGGCGAGACAAGGCAAGTTCGACCTGCAATAATACTTTGATTCTCTTCTACTAGTGTAGTATGCATTTTAGCTCTTCGTATTTTTGCTGATTATCTGTCGCAATATACAACTGCATATCTTCATTTTTAGCTCTGAAATACTAAACCTAGGTTGGTGAATCAGATAATTATACAAATTTTGAAAGGAAAATGCATACCTAATTTAGCTAATTACGTGATTAGACGGAAACCGATAATTTTGATACCTAATTTAGTCATCAACTCTGGGAAACCGATTTAGTTTGGGCAACTCTGTTTGACCCTCAGGTACCCAAATTAACCGTAGAAAACTTTTTTTTTAAATGGCCAAATCCAACAATTTGAACTAGCAGATTGGTATTTGCTTATGTGAAATCTATGTTAAGTCTGCTGCCTGCAATGATGTGATGATATTGTGTTATTATTTTGCCGTTATTTCTTCTGAAAAAATGATGGGAAACAGAGAAAATATTGGCAATTTCTTTTCAGAATTATTTCCTCCTATGCTGTCACCTGTCACTCTACATCGGTTTTGTTCGTTAGAACACAGAACAGAACTGAAATTTCGGTCCACTGAATTTGTGGTTAGCACTTTTTTCAAAGGATTGATCGGTAATTATTTTCTCAAATCCAAATTTTGTATTGAATCGAACCAATCTTTTTGGTCTAAGTGAATGCTCAGGCCTACTTCTAATAGAAGGCTGGCATCTCCCTATTGTATTGTAGATGCCTTTAGCTTTGTCCTTTTCTTATAAAAATGGTGATGGACTTCTCGTATTGTGGCCAGTCTGAATTAGCATGTGTGAAGTTTCTTATATGAGTTTGCGCATCAATTTAGGCAAGCACAGTACTATCCTATATATATGGAGGCCACTATAGCCACTAAAGCAAGATTTCTTTAATTTCTATGAAGCTTCTTCCATGCTTACTAAGGCAGCCATGTATCATATCAACCGAGAAAAGCTATAGCAATTAGCAAGTACGGAGTACAACTGTACATAAGTCTGTCCTTACGTGAGCTTGGCTACTTGCTTTGGTTGAAGCTAGAGGTGAGAACCTGATGTCAAGGCCCTTTCCTCTTATTCTTTTCCTTCACTTTGCTGGTATCTGCTGATCTGTCGTGGGGACAAAGCCAAAAGCGTACACCATAATTGCATCCATGCTTACATTAATTTGAGATGCTCAATGGCACATCCTGCTCCCCAAGCAAAGAATGATCAGGTATCTTGTCGATAAATTGCGTTGGCAGATAGGCATCAATCCATGTGTTCCACTTTTCGCATAGATATATACATATCGCTATGTCCGGGTGCTGTGTGCATGCAGACGACAAACATATCCACACACCAGAATGGAGTACTTGTTGTCTCTCTGCTAGGAACAGGATTAGCCTCAGGAAAAATCTGATGAGTCATTTTAGCCAGAAGTTGCACAATGGCAAAGCGGCTGCGCCTGGTCCGGCTGGCCCCGCCGATGATTCGGCAGAGCTGACTGGGGCGATAGTGTTCACGGTGGTTCTCATGACCATCCTGGGCGCCACCCTCTGTGTGGTTGGCCTCGAGCGCTTGATCCGCGGCCGCTTCACCCTCTTCTCCATCGTGCGCGCCCTGTTGCGCTCCACCTTCGTCCTCTTCCTCCCCCTTCTGTCCTACATGTTTTCCCACTCGAAAGATCACAAGCATGAGCTCCTCTTCTTGCTCCTATGGATGCTCCTCATCGAGCTCATCCGCAAGAAGGTGCAGGCCATGGTGCAGTCGGTTGATGGCTCCTTCTCCAGGGCCTCTGGCCGGTTCCGGCTCATGGACCACTCCGATGAGGCTACTCGTTTGGTGTGGATCGGCTACCTCATGTACTCAAACATCTCATGGAAAACACATCGGGTATTGTATTTTCTTTCTCCACTCTAAAAGTGAGAATTTTTTGAAAATTTGAAAAATATCAGGGAAAGTTTTAGAAAAATCAGCCAAATTCAAATTTAGGTATTTTAAGGTGCAAGAGCTAATCTTGTTTCGTGGTAAATGCTGCAGTTTCCTACCAAGTGAGCAAATATTCAAATCCTCTGCAGCGTCCATCTTATATATATGTATATATATTTTCTAGTGATGGTGATTGGACCCACATGTTTGCGAAAAAATGGACATGAAATAGGCAAAAATAGACCTGAACAATGTGCAGATCGAGGACTTGCACCTCGGATCAAGTATGGTTTATGTCATTTGCACTATTAGGAATTATTATGAAATGCTATTTGCTAACCAGAAAAGATTCAAATAAAACGGAACTTTTGGCCATAATTGAACTTTTCTAATTCCCATAACGGAACTTGGTGAATTTTGGCCGAGATTTCACCTGAATTGATTTCCCACCAGGACAAATTGATGGCGAAATTCTTCATCATCCTCTGGTCACTTGCTCTGGCGAAGCTAGGGCAGAGGATGCTCAACAAATGGATGGTACAGGACTCGCTGGCCGCAGCGGGCAACACTCACCTCATTGCAGGATACATGCAGCACATCGTCGAGAACGACGTTCCATCTCCCACCGCTGGCAACATAGCCAATTGCAAGTACGTGGTGATGGGAGAGGAGAAGCTCATGCTTAAGAAGAAGGATAGGCGAAAGAAGGATGGGCCGTGGCGTTCCGAGCCCAAGGTATGGCTGACCACCCTAGATTGCGGCTATGGTGTTGGTAGGTTCCCTCATGGCCAAGATGAGCAGAAGCACGTCCATCTACTCATCGACCACAGCAAGATCAAGGACTTGGTGACCGTGGAGAGAATATGGGAGAAAGTTCAAGCTTTTGAAATTTGCTGGTTCAGCACCAAGTGGTTGCGCCGCCTATGCCTCTCCTTCTCTTTATTCAAGCTGATGCGGCGCCGGTTCGAGCACTACCCCATGGTGGAGGTCGGTTCGGAGATGGCACGAGGGCTAATGCTCAATGGCCTACTAGCCATTGAGGGCAAGAGCGAGAGCGACACCGAAGACAACGCTCATGCGGTGTTTCAAGTGCTTCAGCTAGAGCTCGACTTCCTCGACAACTACTACCAGGCAGGCTCCCCGGTAGTGATGTCTGCCCCTTGGCTCTTCATCGTCAACTTCCTCTTCTCCATCCTCTTCGTCTTCATATACGTCCTTGCTATTTTGGTCATCCTGTTAAACTACCGATATGGCAAAGCCGAAGATAAAACCCACGAAAACGCCAACACCCTAGTGCTTTACTTCGTCATTGCCATGCTGCTGGTGGTGACCATCCTTGCCATTGAAATCACAGAGTTCCTCACCTTATACCTGCTCTCCAACTGGAACCTAGTGCATCTGCTGTGCTTGTACGTTGCCCCGAGGAACTGCATTTGGAACTGGCTGTTAAAGCCAATCATTGGCTTCTTCATCTTAGGGCGTTTCTTGATGGTGTCTGCACTCAGGCTCATATTTAAGCTTCTATGCAGACCCGTTGATAGAAACCTGATGAAGATCAGACAGATATCCATTCTCCAAGTCTGTGAGCCAGTCCATAAGATGTTTGCATGGACCTCTCAGGTCACACTGCCAACTAAAGCCAAGGTAGACATTGTCAGGTCCTTGAAGGGCATCGACAATACTATGGCCACCTGCACTGTTTCCCTGCCACGGATTGATGGCCTCAACTACAGCCATGGCAAAACTGCCACGGACATCCTCCTGCAGTGTCACCTGGCCACGGAGCTCCTGGTCCTGGACATGAAGCATGGCAAGCGCCGTCGACCAAAGAAGAAGCAGCTCTTCGTCAGAGACAACGACGATGACCAGGCGGTGGCAACGACGCTCTCGAGGTACTGCATGTACCTTGTGGCTCGCACGCCGGAGCTGCTGCCGGACGATGAGATCTGGGTGTCTGACAGGTACGACGACATGAAGAGCTGCCTCAAGAAAGCGTCGCGCGGCTGGCGCCAATGCTGCTCCTGCGGCTGCAGCTGGCAGGCGCTGCTCGACATGGATGAAGCAGCAGCGGAGCGTCTCCAGGACCCGGCGGCACGGGACGGCGTGAAGCTGTTCCAGCGCCGCCGCAGGGAACACGCCGGTGCCGGCGCCGACAAGGCGTGGGAGGAACTGGCCCGGTTCTGGGTCGGCCTCGTGATCTACCTGGCCCCATCCAACGACGTGGAAGGCCATGCCAAGGCGCTGGCGACCTCAGGCGGCGACCTCATCACTTGCCTCTGGGCCTTCTGCACCCATGCGGGCATCAGCCGGCCTCGACCCGCCATTGCCGGCACCGATGCTCATCAGCAGGTCTGATCCATGAGTACTGCTTTCGTTGTGGTGTGCTATCTGTGGCTTCAATCGATTTTGATTGGTTTGATTTATGCTGCCATTGGGTTCCATGGCTCATGTTAAATTTGTTATCTTACTCCAATTCTTTTGTGTGCCTATGTTTCAATTCTTGTGTGTGTGACCATTTGTAATACCGACATATATATGCAGTATTTTTTAGACATGAATTCTGAACTGAACACAGGAACTGAACCTCAATGCTCAATGCTGACAACTGAGCAGCCGGGGCAGCACCTATGCTGACGAGGTCGAGCACGCATGCAGAGATCGGCGCCGACGCATGCCATTCCCATTAGTCCCATCCTGAATTCCTGCCAAAATCAACAATTAATTACACCCAAATTTAAGCAAGGGGCTCCTTCGTTTACCCTGGATGCAGCTGTTTTATGTTGATTGTTGTTTCGTCATTTCCACGGATTTTGTTCGCCTCGAGTTTGATCACTGCCCGAGAGAAGCAAACCAATTCAGTGGCGCATTCGATTGCTGCCGAGTCGAAGTCGGGATATCCAAGAACTTTTGTGTGGATGACCCAACCCAAAAATGGCGATCACCAATAAGAAGCTCAAGTCCTCGGCAGCCATGGCGATCCTCCTCTTCCTCCTCGCCGGCCTCATCTCCAGCACCTGCCAGAAAACCAAGAACGCGACGCAATGCGTGTCCGTCCTGGACGCCGCCGACCCAGACACCAAGGACCTCGCAGCCAATGAGCGCGACCTGGCCGGGATCGCGCTGAAGCTCGCCATCGACACGCCTCGACGCCACGCTGCACGCCTGCGGCGGGGCCTACTTCGACGCCGCCAACACGCTCAGGATCGACGCGCTCGACAGCATGAACGAGAGCGACTTCCTCGGGGCGTCGACGCGGCTCGTGGAGAGCTGCAAGGGCGCCGGGGAGCTCTGCGACGGCTCGTTCCCGGCCAGCGGGCTCGGCCCGGCGCCGGAGGTGATGGCGGCGGTCGACCGGAACATGACGCAGCGATGCGCGGTTCTGTTGGATCTACTCGGCTTGCTCTTCGTCCCTCCCCATCCCCCTGCTGCGTGATCTCGATCTCTCACGGTCTTTATAAGTTGTCCTTCTTTGTCAAACAGAAAGAGTGAGACAAGGCATTTTGTTTCTTCCTTTCTTCTGCCGGCAGCACGGCACCGGACGTCCCGGCTCGGGTGCTGCTGGTTGGTCTGAGAGTCGACGGGAAATTAGAAATTAGACCTAATTCCGGTCGACTTGAAATTTTGCATAGGCTCGTATTAAATATCTGTGAGCTAATACAAAAAAAAATCAGGTCAACAGGACAAAGTTAATACCCTGTTTCAATTAAACAAGTTTTGAATTCAAATAAATTCCAGAATTTCAAACTTGGTCCAAAATAATTGAAACTTGTAGGGTAGGTGGATAACACCGTTATAAATTTACCCTCAAAATTTCATAAAGATCAGAGTTCGTTTGGATCTCCAGATAACTCTTACAAACATCAGAACAACTAAGTACTAGTTAGGCGCCCATGCGTTGCAACAGAAAAACAAAATACGAGTAAAACACAATGTGTTTTTATGAACAGATGAAAACAATTCCGTATGTACAGAAAAGTTTTTTGTGTGAGTTGTAGCTTTTGAAATTCAAAAGGATCCAAAAAATACGCAAAAAAAAGAGTCAAAGTCATTGCACAAAGGACTTTTGGTTAGACCACAGAAAAATATTTTTCTATATATTGTTTCTTTTATATGGTAAAGATGGCTTCCATTTCATGATCAAATATCAAAACAATACAATCTTTCAAAAGAGGTACACACGAAATTTGGAGCTACTCTCCTATTCAAGGTACATAAGTTAATTCAATATAGCCGGCCTTTGTTTAAATATGAAGTAATGTACTACCTCTGTTCCTAAATTCTTGTCGTGGTTTTAGTTCAAATTTGTACTCCCTCCGATCCTAAATTGTTGTCGAAATATTACATGTATCTAAACACTTTTTAAGAATAGATACATCCATATTTGGGCAAATTTGAGTCAATAATTTAGGATCAAAGGGAGTACTTTTTAGTTCAAATTTGTACTAAAACCACGACAAAATTTTTGGAACGGAGGGAGTACATGCTTAATTTGCAGTCTTACGAAAACAGTCAACCTAATGACTTTCGGTCTTGACGGAATCACGGTGATCGGTTTTTGGGATGGTGAGCGGTGGTCTTTCCGAACGCGCTAACGTAACTGTGAATTAAGGAATAGTATAAAGATAAGAAGAAAACGAGAACAGAAAATTACGCAAAACCACCACGTTTGAGCCACATGTCTTCAGTAGCCCCGCCGCATCGCTTTGGCCGTCGTCTTAGAATATTTTCTTCACGTTAATTTAGCGAGATAGGTTTTTCCATAATATGACATTTATTTTAAGAACATTTGTAGTCCATGTCATTGTCACCGTTGCATCTTCTCCAAGGATATATTCCTTCCGTCCCATATTAAATGACTCGAATTTGTTCAAATATGGACGTAGCTATGCCTAAAAAACGTCTAGATACATGTAATAGAAAGTCACACAAATTCGAGTCACTTAATATGGGACGGAGAAAGTATATTATCTGCATATAAAATAGAGTAGCAATACAGAAAACAGATATTTGAACAGGCATGGCAAGCACACCTGCATTAACATTTGCATTATAATTACATGAAATGCATAAGACAGAAAACCAAGTTGCGTAGATCAAACTTGTAAGGTAGACTAGATACTCGTGGAGGTAAGCATGGAGACTATCAAGGAGTCCGTACAGCCCTTGGAAAAAAGATGGCACCCTCACACCGCTGCCATCTTTCCAGCAACTTGCGAAGTAAGTGCACATTACTCTTGTAATTTACTCCTCCCACCGTACGTAGCTTCCAAAACATCGCGATAGATTGCACAATTCAAGCTACTATAAAATGGCCGGCAGGACGATGTCAGCTTCACAACTGAAACTCTATTTTCGGTCAAAGAAAAAACTGAAACTCTATTTTATTTCCCCATTCCTCGTCATCCAAACAATGTGGATCCAAAACTTTGTTGACAATGTTACGGACGGACGGGCCATGCAAAATCATGTTGGGTGCATGTTATGCATGCATGATCCCCAAGGCCACACCTTTACCTTGTCACACGATGGACGGACGGTACGGATCACCGGAGATGCCACACTCACCACACTCTTGCTTAATTCTTCCCTTAGACTACTGCTTCCGACACCATTTATTCCTTGCATCTGCTCCGGCCAGACAGTGAAGCGGTTCACTGATCCAGGCAGTTAAAATACTCCTGCAGCGGCGCTTAATTTAACTCAGATTAGTACGTATAAGGAGTAGCAAAGAATACTCGGATGGATGGGATGGAACGTTCTCAAGCTGCCTGGATCGATGGCGCGTAATATAATACGACCACACGAGTAGGCCATTGTCGTTTTGGTTTGACACTTTTTCTTTCAACTTATAACCCAATCTCTCCACTTCCTCCAGTCCAGTCCATGCATGCAATTAAGTAAGTACAGTAGTAACAAACTGGGAATTAATTAACTAACCTAACATGGATCATGGAACCTCTCGAATTGAAAGGCGAGGAGCAGGCAGGCAGAGGCAGGACGTACTACAAGTTTTGGGATCAAGAGGCATGTGCGTGTATATACGGTCCCCTAGCGATGATTGCTGGGCCCCTGCCATCACATGTTTTGCATGGTCCCCTGGGCTCATCCACATCCCACTACTAGGCTCATCATCTTTGAGATCTGATCTGAATCTCATCGATCGACGCATTCTTTCTACGTACACATACATAGGAGTATGTACGTTGCACTTATATGCACTAGCTAGTTTGCTAGCATTAGGATACTCGTTAACGTTCATTTTCTGTTTGTGCTCTGTTTTCTTCATCGTTTCTATATCTCTGTTCATTCGGCGGCATCGCAGACATATTAGCAGTGGAGGGGAGATTAAAAAGAGAGAAGAAGAAGGGCAATGGTCTGCCGTGTGCACACTACCGTCGCCTAGTCTGTTTTGCTGGGATCTCTTTTTCTCTGGCTGCAGACGAAAGGGTCTCCGCGACACGAGGCACAGGACAGGCGGACAGCTCGATCAGGTTCTAGTTCTCCGTAGGTTATACGCATCATCAAAACATCGCAATCTCTTCCACCCCCTAAAAAGAAATGGAAATCAAGATCCCAATCATATCCTTAAAAAAGCAGCCGTACCGACCGATCCGGAAAATCATTTTTGAACGAATTCGTTTCCTCATCCTCGGAAAGAAGAAGCTCACCGCACGTCGTCGTTGCACTGAGCTGCAATAAACTAGTTCTCGGGCCACCGTTGTTCACAGATCACTCACAACGCAATGCAACGCGACCATCAGAGCTTGTCAGTCGTGCCACCACAAAAAAACACACACACACACACCAAGAACGACGATGATCGGAGCTCCAAGCTAATGTTCAATTCAAAGCAGACGCATCGCGCGTGCCAAGCCAAGCAGCAACCATAGCACCAGGACTAGTAGCTTAGCTTTGGATGCAGAGTAGCTGCTACTGGATCGATCCAGCTAGAAGTACTGGAGTAGTGGCAGCAGTAGCAGAGTTGGGGCGCGGCTGTCGCCATCGGTGGGGGCTGCGACTCTACGGACTCTAGTCTCTAGGGTACTGTCCGGGCGTAGGACTCCTAGTCCAGAGGCTGCTCCGTCCGTAGGATCATTCATTTACCACGGCTCCATCCATCGGCTCTAGCGAGGGGAGCGGTCTCTTGTGCTTTTCTGCCGCCGCTGTGTGATTTATCCTTCCTCTTTACTCCTCCTCCTCTGCCTTTTCGATCGATCATGCATCTCCTGTTCTTTCTCCCACCCACACACACACACATGCCTAGGTGCGCCCCCGGCCTAGTTAACCTGCCTGCTGTGCCGTGTGCCTAGCCTGAACGCAGCAAATCGGGACCCACGTATATGCCAGCCTCACCGTTTTCCAAAAGGTTTTAAACACAGATCGGAATTGCATGCTTATCCTCACCTTTGCTGTAAAAAAAAATTACTCATTTCGTTTCAAAACACAACTCATATAAATTTTTCTCATTTGTTTCAAAACACACCTCATTTTTCTCTTGATACCTGCATCCGGCCAATAGCTACCCACATCAATTTATTATTAATTTAATACAAGTGGTCAGACACTGAAAACGAGATAAGTTTTGGTCCAAGTGCACAAATCTATATGAGTTGTGTTTTGGGATGGAAGGACGAAGGAGTAGTCTTGATGGCCCCCTTGTTTTCGGAAGTACATTTTGCGTAGATTGCGGACCGATACGAGAATCAACAAAACAAAACTGTGTGCCTATCAGTACACACGCATTTCTTCCTAGGGGTTTTCCAGATTTGCTCCTCGTGTAAAGCCAAAAGGATAGCCATGCACACATCCAAGAGCAGGGCTGCAGGAGCACCAGCTGGCTTCAGCGCTCACGTCAACCCATCAGGCATTTGCAGGAGAGCTCCTCTTTTCCCTTCTTCTTGGTAGTACCGTTGCCATCTTTTCACCGGCCGTGGCAAGCCAAACCTGTCTCTCCTCTGCTTGAGTCCTTTCCTCCTTCCTTCACCTACAAAACCAAACCAAAACCCCCCACACACGCCACACGGCACTACTGTGACTACTGTCTCTGTCTGCTCTGCTCCTCGCCTTTGCCTCTGAGGCTGTGCCGGCCGGCCTCGCCTCGGGATCCCCCAGCTGCCTTCTTGCGTAGGAATGTCTCGGGTTGCCGCAGCGGCAGCCGTCTCTGCGCCGCGAGAGTAGACCAGCCGCATTTATTTGCCACCTAAGAGGCCGGCACACCTCGCGAGACAGCACAGAGAACCAGGCATCACATCGAGGAAGCACAGAGGGAGTGAGCGGCTCTGCAATGGCTATATAGCGAGCGAGCGGCCGGAAGAGGAGTCAGCTGACAAGTAGTTGTTGTTTCTCTGTCTGTTGGCCGGCGGCGATGGGGCGTGGTGGCGGCGGGTTCCTCCTGCTGGCTCTGGCGGTGTTGTGCTTCTTGGCGCTGCACGGCGGCATCCGTGGCTGCGCGGCGGAAGGGGAGGAGGGCGCGGCGGCGGAGGCGGAGGCGCCGATGGACGAGAAGGAGAAGAGGGCGCTGTACGCCGCCATCGAGAGCTTCGTCGGCACAGGCTGGAACGGCTCCGGCCTCTTCCCGGACCCCTGCGGCCAGACCCCTATCCAGGTCAGCTGAGCTCCTTCTCTTTCCCCTGCATCTCTCCTCTGTTTCTTCATTCCTGGGAACGGAGAACACGAGGCTACTTTCTTACTCACGGTTCTTCAGCACAGAACCGTTTGATTTTGGGTTTATTCCAGTAATTTTATGGCATTCCCTGATATCTGTTCTCGCCGTTCATCCTTCCTGCCTAATTCGATCTGCTGTTCGAAATCAGCTGTTCAGAAGTTTACACGCTGTTCTTCCAAATCTCCTATCTTGGGAATGCGAATCGAGTTCCTCCGAACAAGCGGTTCCTTGAATACGCATTTGCTGCCAAAAATCCTAAACACTGTACTGTCCCTTCCATCCTCCCGGTTCTTCTAGCAGCCACTGCCCTGCCTTTTTCTCTTGCTGTTCGCTCTCTTGTTCCTCGGAGAAAGACAGATTCACTTCACTGTAGGACGAGCGAGACAGACCAGTGATTGAGAGAGAAACCTACGGCCGGCCGGACCTCTCGATTCTTGCCCGATTTGGGTCGGCAAACAACTTTCCCCAACACATGAAAAGATCGAATCTGTGATTTGAAATGCCACGGTTTCTTAACAACATCCCACGTAGTTTATGCTCCCCTTTTTTCTTGTTCGCATCTTGTTGCTCCACTGGAACTTGCTTTATTTTTACTGTTTTACATTCACCTTGCGTTGAATGAATAATGCTCCTCCAGTAGTGCACTTGCTAGTCATCATACTAAGAAGAAACAGTTTGCTTAACCCCATTTACACCTGCTAGCAGTTAGTTACCCTGTCAGTGTTACTTGAATTACATCCTGACGGGCCTAGTCAGGGAGAAATAAAGCCAAAAAATTGTACACAAACATGTGACCCTTCCATGTCTTAAACTGTATTTACCCCCAATTCTGTTTACTTGTTACTGGCTGTCTTTACTTTTCATGTCAGTTAGTGCAGAACAGCAAATTTATTCCCCCAAAAGATGAAACGGTCCAGCTTATTAGCTGTATCCTGAGTCCTGATGCTCCCTGCAAAAGAAAAATTCAAATTTCCAGTGAAATATTTGCCTCTTGGTCGATGCTAAGAAAGACTTTCTTGCAGGGGGTGTCATGTGATCTCTTCAATGGCCTCTGGTACCCGACAGCGATCACCATCGGCCCAGTGCTCGATAACTCGCTGCAGTGCGCCCAAGACGCGAGCTTCAGCCCGGAGCTCTTCACCCTCCGGCGGCTCAAGAGCCTCACCTTCTACGCCTGTTTCCCGGCGAGCAACCCGACGCCGATCCCGGCATCGAGCAGCACCTGGGAGAAGCTCGCCGGGACGCTGGAGACGCTCGAGCTCCGCTCCAACCCGGGCCTCGCCGGCCCCATCCCGGCGTCCCTCGGCCGGCTCTCGAGCCTCCAGTCGCTGGTGCTCGTCGACAACCGCAACCTCACCGGCCCCGTCCCGCCGGAGCTCGGCGCGCTCGCGCGGCTCCGCCGGCTCGTCCTCTCCGGGAACGCGCTTTCCGGCCCGATCCCGGCGACGCTCGGTAATAACAACAACAATGGCCATGGCGGATCATCATCGTCTTCCTCCTCGATGCTGCTGATCCTGGACATGAGCAGGAACTATCTAACCGGGTCTCTGCCTCCGTCGCTAGGTGGGCTCAACCGGCTCCTCAAGATGGACCTCAGCAACAACCTCCTCCAAGGCAGCATCCCAATGGAGCTTTCCGGGCTCCAGAGCCTGACATTGCTGGACCTCCGCAACAACAGCCTGACCGGCGGGCTGCTGCCAGAGCTCGCGCTGCAGTCCATGGCGGCGCTGCAGGACCTGCTGCTCTCCAACAACCCCAAGCTTGGGGGCACATTGATGATGAAGAACTCCGGGTGGGACAAGGTTGCGCCGAGCCTGGCAACACTGGATCTCTCGAATTTGGGGCTTGTTGGAGGAATCCCGGAATCCATGGGGAAGATGACGAGGCTGAGGTTCTTGGCCCTTGATCACAACCGGCTCTCCGGGCCCGTGCCGCCGGGGCTCGCCGCGATGCCGAGCATCGGCGCGTTGTACCTCAACGGGAATAATCTGACTGGCGCGCTGAGGTTCGAGCCGGAGTTTTACAGGAGGATGGGGAGCCGGTTCGCGTCGTGGGATAACCAGGGCTTGTGCTACAGCAATGGCGGCGGCGGCGCTGCGCCGGCGGGCGTGGCGGTGTGCAAGGACGTGCAGGAGCCGCCGGCGTCCAGCGTCGGAGTGAGGGACGACAAGGTGGGTGGCAGGAAGCCCGAGGCGAGCTCGAGCATCGTGGCGTCGTCGTCTTCGTCGTCGGTTGGACTCTCGGCTGCCATGGTCACTGGCCTCTGGTTCTTGGGGCTGGTTCAGGGGATGCTGTTCTTCTTGTAGGCCGGCGACAGGTTCAGATTATCAGATCTCTATCAGATATATGGTTGGAACTTGGAAGGAAGAAGATGAAGGGAAAATTGTAGTTAGTTCGACTAGTATAATTGATGATCCAATGTGTTTTTGGCTCTTTTGGCTGGTGATTCTGTCTTATCGGAGTAGTATATCGGATGATGATGAGGAACAGAAAGCAGAAGGATTTCGACAGTAGAGTTTGGTTCAGAAAGTGGGGTAGTGAGTGACAGGTAGCTTTTGCTGTTTTGGGTGTAATTAGGCTGTTTCTACTGTCATGTCAAAGGAGGTGGCTGTGAATATATGCATGGTTAACAGCCCTTGTTATCTCTACCGATGATTTTATTGCTATTCCTCCGTCCAACATAAAATTTGGATGTATAGATGCGCACAAATTTAGTCAAAGTTGAGATACAGTTGCTTCCTGTTACTCAGATTCTGCTGCCTGATTTTTATATGCGCTTGATGTGATGTTTGAATTGTTCAAACTCGGTGAATCTCAAACGCTGCCATAAAATGCCATGTGTAAAAATCGATGCAAGGACGGAATATTTTCTTTTGACAAAAAAAAAGTAGTCACTCGGTCCGAAAAACAAGTGACTTGCATTGTATAATATTTTCGGAGGGAACATGAGAAACCGGACGGTTTGCATATCATGCCTTGCGTATATCAGTGGATGCAAAGCTGTGGACGATTTCCCTGCCGTTCGGGGTGAAAAACAGGGCATTATGCTAAACGCCACTTGACGAGAAAAGTAAATTACTAGACGTGCGTACAGTATGTAGGAGCACAGATTATTTTTTTTCCGAATCGGGGAGCACAGATTTTAGGAGTTGAAGAATGTAGTGGTTTCTAAATTGGCGGAAACAAAATATCAGCGGAAGCAGAGCAAGGAGCTAGGGTGCTCGGAAAGGTGAACGAGGGCCTTTTGTTGTTGAAGAAAGCGTTGGAGCACAGACTGAGGCCGGTTGTAGGCCGGCTGGACGATGGTGTTGGCTGTCTGTCTTTGTGTGCAGAGAAGAGAAGGAATACACATGCGTGCAGGATCGAGTGCTAGTTGGTAGACTGGCTTGTGCTAGCCTGTGGCGGCATGGCACGCAGCACTGCACGGTTTTTACTCCTACTGACTAAAGTGACTACGAGTAGTGCGTATAGTAGGAGTAGCAGGCAGGAGCAGCAATGAATATCTCTGCCCGGACTGTGCAACGACCGCCACCGCTCTACTACGCATAGGATTCACAGGCTACAGGGAAAGGTTATCCAATGACAAATGAAACACAAATAAAAAACTAAACTATCTACTCATACTACGATAATACAAGTGCTACTCGTCTGTACTGATGCAGACTTGCACAGTAAGGTTCAAACAAGGTACTGTACCGGCGCAGGGGAATTAATATGTCTGCACGCGTTCGCTTCAGTACTAGACGGTCGCGATTGACACACTGTTTGCTCTTGCTTGCGGCGGCGGCATTTGCTCTCTGCGAACCGTCGGATTGACTGATTGAGCGACACCGGCCAGTAAGAAAGTCTGGTGCCGTGCTGCCGGCCGCCCAAGTAAGAAAGGAAGAAAAATGCTTTTTGTCTCACTCTCTCGACAAGACGAGGCGTACCGCTGCGCTTTGGTCGCTGGTAGCTCGTTTGGTTGCTTGCTGTACGGTCGATCCATCTGCGCCTACAGTACATTGAGACGCATATGTTTTTTTTGTTACGAACAGAACTTTATCATTAACAGCAGATTACATGCTTGAGCTCCGAGAACTACAAAGTTGTTCCAAAGAACAGCCAACATTTCTATAAAGGCTATTAGTACAAGAAACCAGGGGAGTGATATTACGTCCGTTCTTAACTGTTATGGCAAGCTGATGAGCAAGAGTATTATTATCCTTAAGAGTGTAAATCATCTGAGAATTCAATTTAGAGTGGGTAGATATAATTTGAGAAAGGTAAGCTCTAATAGACCAATGCCCCGGATGGTTGACGATATCCTTCCGTTGGCAGGCAATTGCTAGAGCTTGGCTGTCAGTCAATTGCTTTGTTCCCTGCTGGTTGAGATGAGAGATGAGATCAGCAGCAAGGAGGCATCCCAAGGCTTTAGCTTGCAAAGCTGAATTCACTGAAATGGAGGTAGCTTGAATTTGTGCAATCCACCTGCATTGAGGATCAAGGATTCAATGAAGAATCCAAGGCCAGCAGCAGCAGCTTCCCTCCCATCGACAGGTTTTTTCCAAGCCGCATCCGAATAGATGTTTGTTAAACCCCTGCAAATGAGAAATTTGGGAAGTGGAAATGGGGGTGGAAAGAGATGTCCATAGTCTCCAAATCCCCCCCCCCCCCCCCCCCCCGCAATTAAACACTAGAAGGGGAGGAGACCTTTCTGTTAAAAAGGTAGTTGTTCCTGAACTTTCAGATACACCAAAGGAAGGTGAAGATGTTTTTGTAAAGAGGCATTCGGGTGATCACTTTTAATGATTGTTGCAATTACATCAGTAATGGTATTATGCTGAAGAGTATAAATATCAGATCTGATAAACCAAGGAGAGGTAAACCAGGCAGCTCTGACAAAAGGACAAAGAAAGAAAAGATGTTTCTCATCTTCCAAAGCTCCACATCTAATGCAGTTCTTGGAAATATGTCTAGAAATTCTACCTGCCCTTTTACCTGTAGAGAGAGCCTTTTGAATAAGCCGCCAAGCAAATGTCTTGACCCTGGGAACAAGAGCTTTGCATTTCCAAACCTCCATAAGTGGACACCTGCTGAGAGATAGGGGGGAGGAGGAGAGATTTGCAAATTTTGTGCACAGAACTTATAAGCTTCTTTAGTCGTGCAAACACCAGATGCATTATGTTTCCAGCACAGTATGTCTTCTCCTTCTCCTGGGAGGATGGGTGTCCTGAGAATTTCATCAGCCGTCGGCTGCTCAAAAAGCTGCAAAATCAAGTATTCCAAATCTTGTGACCATCTAGCCAAAAATCTTTAACCTTAGCCGGGTAAATAAAATGTATGTCTTGAATTTTGAGGTGGTCATGGATGCTTTGCCAAAGTGGAAACCAAGGGGAGCTCCAAATGAAAATATTGCCATCCCTAATTTGATAGAAGCAGGAGTCTTAACTTTAGAGATGGAAGCCCAGAAGCCAGATTTAGGGGTATTACAATTGGGCCTCCAGAAGGAAGAACCAGCAAAATATTTGGCTTTGAGGATGAGAGAGAGATGATTATTGGGCTCACTAACAATAAGCCAGGCCGAGGAGACTAGCAAGCTTTTGTTCATGGCTTGAATATTCCTGATTCCAAGCCCCCTTGTCTTTTTAGGCTTGCAGATATCATCCCATGCTTTGAGACAAAGAGGTTTGGCAGAATTTCCTTCCCTAACACTTGTCCGCCAGAAGTTCCTAATGATGGCTGTGAGCTTAGTAAGGAATTTTCTGGAAAAAAAAGTTGGACATGTAGTAAACAGGGATGGAGGGGAAAACCGAACTGATTAAAGTGAGTCTACCAGCATGGGAAAGGCAGTTAGCTTTGTAGCCATTGAGTTTAGAGTTGAATTTATCAATGAGCAAAATTATAGGCAGAAGATCTGTTTTTGGCTGGAAGGATTAGAGGATGCACTAAGTGAAGGGTAGAATTATCAAGATCTTGGACGGGGAAAATGTTCATGATTTGGGCAGCAAGATTGGGATTAACCTTTTTGCTAAAAAGAATGGCAGTTTGTTCCAATTGGGTGTCTGTCCGGAATCTCTGCAGAAATCATTAATAATATGGAGAATGTTTATCGCTTCTTAAGTTGAAGCCTGACCACAGATCAGAAGATCATCAGCATACATTAAAGAATGAATAGGCGGACAATGTGGGTCCAGGGAGATACCGTTAAGCCGACGGCTCTGCAAAGCTTGCTGTAAAGAAATAGACAACTCATTGGCAGCAAGGACAAAAAGATACGGCAATAAAGGACGACCCTGTCTTATTCCACGAGTGCCAGAGAATCTCTCAAAAGGTTGGCCATTAATGATAACAAAAAAGGTAGGCGAAGAGATGCAGCTCATAATGAGGTGGATGAAATTACCATGCAGCCCTTTACGTAGAATCGCCCTCTGAATGAAATGCCATTCTAAACAATCAAAGGCTTTAGTTAGATCAATTTTAAGCATGAAAACCTTATGACTCCAGGAGGAGAGGCTGAAGGAGTGATGTTGCAGCAGTGAAGTAAGTAGCATGCTTAAGCAAGATAAAAAAGCTGTTGAATCAGCACAATGCATCGCACAAACGATTATTTTCCTCACAAGCACCAAATAACTTTCAGATGCAACAGACCATTCAAGCTGAGAGCAGATTTGCTACTCTCGAGCACAATGGTCCAGAAATCAACACCGTCCGGAGATCCATGGCTCCAACCGACCGATACCTCTGTGTAACGACAGCAGATCTGAGTGGCAAACGGAGATAATGGCAGTTGCCGTTAGCAACGTTAGTTGGTGTGCCATGCATTCATACCCTTCTTCTTGATACTCACATATATGTTGTGACAATGTGACAACCATGCGTCGACATTTACGGTTGGTTAAGAAGGTGTGCTAGCCCTCACATTTTCAGATCCACGGTCCAATCCTTTCCGGCCCTCACATTTTCAGATCCACGGTCCACAGCCCTACTTCTTTGAAGGAAGCTCCCATAGTTTGATGGCCTGGTTGCTTATTCGGCCTGGGGCTGCTGGGCTGGGGTACCACGAAAAGGAACAGAATGTTTCCTTCCTTGATCAATGAAGCTGTATGCAGGCACAGTGATATACTCCTATATAGACAACAAACATTTTGAAATACCAACCGATTCACAACGTCAGTCATTCCTCCTGTCCTACATCAAAAAGGATCCTTCTAAGCGATCTTTCTCGAAAACAAATTAAACGTTCAGGGTTTCAAAATAGAAAATTCAAACAAAAGAATTGTTTTTGTTTCTGCGGTTCAGTTTAAAGCAAATTAAGTTTTGAAACTCGATTGCTTGGTCGCAGTACGGACTCGAGAAAGAACCGTGGGACAGACCGATCACGCGATCACGCGGCGGGAGGCGCCGGAGAGCCGGGATTAATTAGCGACGACCGACGAGCAGCTCGATGAGCTCCTCCGCGATGGCGCATCTCTCCGTCATGTCGCGGTCGACCTTCGCCATGAGCTCCGGCGCCGGCGCGACGCCGACGAACGGGAACGCGGAGTCGCACTCGGCGCCGGCGCGCCCGGCGCCGGCCACGAGCTGGGACGCCACGGCGTAGTCCCCTCCGTCGAAGCTCTGGCGCGCGTCGAGCTTCAGGACGCCGGCGGCGTTGAAGTAGGCACCGCGGCAGGCGCCCAGGGCGTCCCCCAGCGGCGTGCCCGGGGGGTTGCCCTTCGCGAGCTCGTCAATGGCGGCCGCGGCGGCGTCCCCCGCCGTGGCGGTGGCGAGCCGCAGCGCGATCCCCGCCAGGTCGCTCTCCGTCGTGGCCTTGGAGGCGCTGTCTGGGTCGGCGCTCAGGACGGAGACGCATTGGGTCGCCTTCTTGGTCTTCTGGCACGTGCGGGACACGAAGCCGGCGTCGGCGTTGGTGGTGCCCGCCATGGCCGCGGCGAGAAGGAGAAACGACGCCATGGATGTCAAGGACTTGAGCTTCTTATTGGTGCTCGCCATTTCTGTATTTTTCTTGGCGTCGTTTGTTGCATATATATTGTCACATGGCGACTGTATATATATGTACTGTATGTATAGATCGATGCTTGCTAGCTGCATGCCGCGTGGGAGTGAGAGGATCTGTGTGTTGTTCTTTTTTTGGCGACGGAATAATGAAGGCCTGTATGGCTGTATAATACTCCGTATGGTATATGATGTGATGCGCTTAAATTAGGATGTGTGTTAATTTGTTGGATTACCAGGAATTCAAGGTGGGATTGATGGAAAAAGAGAAATTGAGGGCGGGTACGATCTTGCGATCGAATTGAGCTCAGGGAACCAGTACGTGGTGTATGTGGGAGATTGGGCCAGCGTGGGCCGTTATAGGGCTAAGCTGGGCTTATTTATTTATCTTACTTTATTGCTATGGCATATGAGCTGGAGGATATCTCAGGGTGGGCCTTGGCCCATTCAGTCCATCTCTAGCTACGCCACTTTGATCATGGGAATTGTGTGGTGGCACGTCTAGCTCCAACCCTCTAATTTTTCACTCACAGAAAAAAAAAGAAAAAAGAAGAAGCTTCAATCCTCTCGGAGATTGACCCGAGTGGATGTTGGTATGGCATAAGATGGGAGTGTTTGCATGTGGCGTTAAACTGTCAGTGAATATTCAACAACATCATATTGAGACAAGATATACGACATGTCCTCGACAGTGGCAGATCTAGAATTTGTATCATGTGGGTGCAGTGGATGCAAATAACACACTCATTATCCAATTTATGGACTTGAAAAGCACATGAAACTTGAAGAATTGTAAAAGATTGTCAAATGATGATATTATGTATGCGGTCCAGACTAGCTCTCTGATATTGTTCCGCATTTGGTCGGTCATGAAGTTTAGAGTAGAGTTATATATTATGATCGCATGTCTTGTATGGCAGCTTCATGACAAGGCGACACATGGTAATTAAGGTTCCCTCGCCTATTGAAGCTTCGTACGTCGATATTATGATGGCATGTCTTCCGTGGAACTATGCAGCAGAGAGTCTTTTCCTACTTTTCCTACATGGGAGTGCGCCCCTTGGACGTCGGTACAACGTACTCCGGCTAACTCCTCTGCCTGCCTGGCTGGGTTGCAATCACAACTGGCGACTCGTGCCAATAAGGTTTAGGGTTTAGGACCGACCGAGCGTTGGGATCCCTCGAAATGAACTCCCGAAGATCGTGATCAGCTTATACCAAACAAGATCAGTCGTCCATAAAAGAAGATCACAGATCTTTCAGCAATTTTTTCTAGGGTTACTTGAGGACTAGACTTTGTTGAGTCGATCTTACCCATGGACGGCAGCTAGCTAGCAAAAAATTAGTGTAGCCTTTTTTTCTTTTTCTTTGAGGAATTATTGTAACCATTGTTCGTTCGTGGGTAATAAAGTTCACCTTAAAGACTAGAAGCTGTCAAAAAAAGGTTCACCTTAAAGAAGCTGTCAAAAAAAAAAGAAAGGTTCGCCTTAAAGAAAAAACAGCCACGCCGACACGATAACCAAGTGTGAGAGACACGGAGCTAGGCTAGGCGGTGCATGGCATGGCGTCGTGGCGAGGTAGTAATTAAATTCACTGCAGTTTCTGGCTCTCTCGTTCGCATTCTCCCCGCTCCGCATTTCCACTTGGCCGCCCCGCCGTCTTCCTCTCCGGCACCACCCACCATCGCCTCCCCCCTCTCCATCGATCGGACGAATCTACCACCGATCCGGGCTCTGGAGCTGCCGATCTCGACGATCTCTCTCGCGGGAGCGGCGGAAGAGAGAGGAGGATGACGGACACGACGGACGACATCGCGGAGGGGATATCGTTCCAGGCGTTCGAGGACGACTGCCGCCTCCTCGGCAGCCTCCTCCACGACGTCCTCCTCCGCGAGCTCGGCCCCCACTTCATCAAGCTCTTCGAGCGCAACCGCATCCTCGCCCAGGTATCCGGCCCTCGCATCTCGACCGATCGATCAAATGCCGCGCCCGTCCCCGCCGCACGCATCCCCTTGTTTATCTGCGATTATACGTATATGTTGTGTGAATTTTGATCGGAACTGAAATTTATGTTTGGATTTGGGCGATCGGGCAGAGCGCCGTGACGATGCGCGCGGCGGGGATGGAGGAGACGGCGGCGGTGGTGGAGCGGCAGCTGGAGGCGGAGCTGTCCGCCACCTCGCTCGAGGACTCGCTCTGCCTCGCCCGCGCCTTCTCCCACTACCTCAACCTCATGGGCATCGCCGAGACGTACCACAGGTACATTATATTGATCATTACGTGGCTAGCTGCACCTGCACCACCGACATGCCTTCTTAATTTGTTTCCTGTTGCAGAATTTTTCAAATGTGGTAGATAGAACCTGCACAGAAACACATGTCTGATGGAGTGTTGAGCTTTTTATTACAGAAGCACACATTCCTCTTCGGAGATTAAAGAACTGGACTTGTAGGGCCTGCTTGGGATGGATGTATTTTGAATTGGGGGCTGGTATTTAGTTTTAGAACACCCATTCCAAGCAGGCTCCTAGTGTTTTTAATATAGTTTTGTGTTTGCTAACCACATATATGCCGCGTGTAGCGGATTGGCTTCACATGCATGTTGCATAGTCATCGTGTAGTTTGTAATTCAGTAAATGGTATTTTTATTCCCTCTTTAATCATATGATCCAACATCTATACACTATTTGGCACCCAAACATTGATAGTGAAAGGTCCAGTTTAATGCTGTACTGGTCGTTATGATGCATAGAACAAATATTTTATCTTCTCTATACAGGGTTCGTAAATCACGTAGTGAAGTGCACCTATCAAAATCATGCGATGATATATTTGACAAGTTGATTCAAGGTGGTGTTCCTCCAGAAGAACTCTATAAGACTGTCTGCAAACAGGTATTTTTTTCCTGTAGAAAATGAGGCCCGCATTTTGTCGGTATGCATGATCATGGTTAGCTGATACTATATTTGATTTCTATCTCTCGCTGTGCAGGGGGTTGGAATTGTTCTGACAGCGCATCCAACTCAAATAAATCGGCGAACTTTGCAATACAAGCACCTTAGAGTAGCTGTGAGTTAATATCTATGATGATGTTACTATGATCTTACTATTTGTTCGGTTTCAGTTACTGATGAAACTGCGCTGCAGCACCTTTTGGAGTTTAATGAACGCCCTGATCTTAGCCAAGAGGATAGAGATACGCTCATAGAAGACCTGGTATACTTCAGGGGTTTTACATTGTTCGATACCCCACTTTTTTTTATCTGTTGTTAATTAAATAACTATGATTATGCAGGCTAGGGAAATCACAGCATTATGGCAGACCGATGAGCTGAGACGCCATAAACCGACACCAGTTGACGAAGCTAGGGCTGGTAAGCAATTAAGCATTCTGGCTGCTTGTTCAACAATGATTTCTACTATATATACATTACTTCGCATTATTTTGCCCTCTCTTGTAGGCCTTCATATCGTGGAGCAATCCCTCTGGAAAGCGATACCACAATATCTTCGCCGTGTTAGCAATGCTCTGAAGAAGGTTGGAATACGGTTACTATTATTTGATGAGTTCAACCTCTGTTTAACTCCCTACAAGAAAGTCTAACCCTTTCCTTTAATACCTTGCATATAGCATACTGGCAAGCCGCTTCCATTAACCTGCACACCAATCAAATTTGGTTCATGGATGGGGGGTGATCGAGACGGGAATCCTAATGTTACAGCAAAAGTAAGGTTATAGCTGGCTTGGTGATGCAATGATGCTTATTTAATAGTTTCGTTTGTGTTAGTCTTTACGCAATCAGATGATAGGATCATTTGTCATTTGTCTGCGCCGCAGGTGACTAGGGATGTTTCCTTGTTGTCCCGGTGGATGGCAATCGACCTGTACATCCGGGAATTAGATAGTCTCAGCTTTGAGCTATCCATCAAGAGATGCAGTGAAAAGCTTGCAAGCTTAGCTAAAGAAATATTGCTCAAAGGTAAGGTTCATGGTTCATCCACATAATTTATCTATCTTAAAGCCTTGACTAGAAGCTGGTGTGTTGCCACCAATGGTGGCACTGTTGGAAATGCCTAGTTAGCAAGAACACATCTCCACGGCGTAAAAATAATCTTGAGTATCTCTTACACTAACTTCATCCGTAGTTCACTTATTTAAGAAAAATGTTGATAATTCGAGTGGACTCCTCAGAGCCAGCATCCGAAGACAAGAAGACCGGTACCTGGACCCAAACAGGACCACAGAACAGTGTAAAAGATCAGCATAACTTGCCACTGCCTGCACAGCTTCCTTCTGGTGCTGATCTCCCATCATGTACAGGTAGATTCTTTGTTGAGCTCTAAATTTATGTGATGCATCATACAAGCATCTCACTCAAGTTCCCAATTTTGGCTTTTGTAATAGACTGGCTTACACAAGCAATAGATGTTGAATTGGTGATGCTTTCGTAAAAAAACAGAGACATGTCAATCAGTTAGGTTAACTCGAAATTTCCTGATTCGCTATAATAATTACTGTTTGAAATAAACATAATTAACTTTAAACTGTAAGTATGCACAAAACTATATACCTTCTCCGACGTGCACATTTGCGATGCCATTTTGGAAATGATGTTGTTGTCCTTACAACCAAGGCAAAACATGGGTTGGCAATTCCTGGAGTAACTAATACTTCCTCCGTCCATTTATGCTAGGTTTTTAGTTTTAACACAGATACTAGCGAGCTGAAAACAGCTGGTGTGCTACGTTGTGAAATTCCTCTTCTACCCTAATTAAACCCCTGCTAGCCATTGCGTTGCGTCTTTTCTCTGTGTATCTTCATACGGACAGCATGCTAGCTTTTTCGTCTCCTAATTCGCTTGCTCCCACGTCACCTCGGGAGGCTGCAAGCCCAATCACGGTTCAATTAGACATGTACAATAGTCGATAAGACTGCCTTGTCTTATACGTTCCACGTTATTTAAAGAGGACAATAAAACATGTTTATACAATAGGTTATCTCTTAGTGTCCTATCTTGCAATTAATGTTTAAGTGAATAAAATTGATAAAGTAAATGTGAAAAAGGTGAAAGTGACTCATCCTTCTTGTGAAGAGATCATCTCTTAGTTAATAGAATGCTCAAACCTTTTTTTCACTCCCCCCCTCTTCCACATCAACAATCAACCTATGTGCAGGCCCTGTTAAGAGAAGACTGACGTCATCCCATTGTACACGGCCTTAGCGTTGCATGCAACCCTTGGCTTAATCACACAGGCTGCAGTCAGGATAGGAAAGCATTTAATGCAGGCATGCTAGCGCGGGCGACAGGAATGGAGCCAATGATGGGCAAGGGTATTTTCGGGAGGAGCATGGCAAAAAGTTTTGGGCGCCTCTATAAGAGGACTGCGGGCAGAAAATAAAAAACCCACGAAAACAAGACGGAGGGAGTAAGCTGCATCATTACCTGCTGCTCCTCAACCAGGACTTAGCAAAGCGTTAAGTATTTGAGATGTTTATTATATATTTACGTCTGAAAAGATTTAATGCTTTATATAGAACATCGTTGGAATGCCAATTATCATATACTATATATGAAATAGTTCAATCGATTTATAATTAAAACTTTAGAAGGCCTTGCGTAACGAGGATTTAACATTCTGTATAATCTGCTGCGTCTGTAATAAACACTGGAGTTTCTTGGTGCACGATCTCTGTTATTTTGCAGTGGCATTTTAGTAGGACATGATGCCTTCAACTAGTTTTCTAACCTCGAGGACCTACCTGATGCAGAATGCAATGATTGTGAAGCTCAAATCAGAATGGTAAAACTTCCATGGAATCAGAAGCGCCAGGTTTGAACTATTAGACTATTGTGGTATCTTGTAAAATATGTCAACACTTTTCATACGAAGCTCATTAGACAATTCAGTTTTGAATTTAAAATGTTAATATTCTGGTACAATATACTCATAGCATGTTTGTTGGCAACTATTATTGTGAAATGTTGTGAAAAGGCGCCATACAAATTATGGCCCCACGTAGATTCGATAATATCAAGTTAGGTTATATGGAACCTGACCAGTACGATAACAAAAAATGAACTCTTAGCAAATGTGTTTTTTTTCGTTTCGCAAGCAATAAAGGAAAAGACCCTGCTCAGTTGGATGGTGGGGTAGTTAATGTGCAATACCTCTAGCCAGGTTCAAGTCCTCTTTTACTTGAATTCAGGGTGGCTTTCTTTCTAAGTAAAAAGCATGCCTAGTTCCTCCTAGGTATTCTCTCTTTAATCAAGTATTTAGGAACGGAGGGAGTACTTATTTTGTTCTTGTCCATCAATCTTTTGTTTGTGTTTTCCAGGGTATTCAAATTCCAGCAGAAAGAAGTGATGACAGTCCATTGCATTCTCCTAGTCGTCACTCCGTGTCAGGATCATCACAAATAGGTCGAACTCCTAGTGGTGGTCAACTAAGGAAAATGCTGTTCACAGAATCAAAGATTGGCCGGACAAGCTTCCGGAAGCTTCTAGAGCCAAGCCTATCCGATAGACCAGGAATTACTCCATACAGGGTTGTCCTTGGTAACGTGAAAGAAAAGGTTAGAAGCAAATTTCTTGTTTATTAAACAAACATATGGATTGGTACTTTTTAATTGTAAAGTTGTTCATATTCGTCAGGATTAAATTCACCTTACTAAGGAAAATAGCAACGATAGAGAGTAGAACTTGGTAGGTTGCTACGTGGTAGAGTGATGCTTATCCCATCGCTTCCTTTATTCTCTCCTCTCAACTCTTAAATATTTCTTTCTATCTCTAATGTTGCTAACCAAAATATAAGCCTGAACTAGAAACAGAACATACAATTTGAATCTGGAGAATCTGGAATTCTGAATCAAATTTGACAATATATTTTACATAATTAAACGTTTTTGGTTGATTATTCTTATTGTACAAATTGTTATCAGATGGCGAAGACACGAAGACGACTTGAGCTTCTGCTCGAGGATCTACCATGTGATTATGATCCTGCAGAATATTGTGAAACAGCGGATCAACTTTTAGAGCCTTTGATCTTGTGCTACAAATCACTGGTTAGTCTTCATTAATAACTATGGCTGGCAGAATATTGGGTTAGTCATTTGATGGCTTGAGTGCCGTACTAGATAGCCGCTACTTATATGGGCATGAGGGCGTCAATGCTAGAAAAAACACAAGCATTCTTAGCATTCTTCCATATCCTGCCACTGAACACTTTTTCTGCATAAACACTGATTGGACATGAGAATAACCCTCAATATTGTATGCAATTAATTTTGTAGAAAAAGAGTACAAATTATCACTGCATCAATTAAGAATGTTCAAATAACATGATGAACACCCTTCAATTATTTTGTGAAGCAATCATGTGGATCTAGCATTCTTGCCGATGGCCGGTTAGCAGATCTGATACGACGGGTTGCAACGTTTGGTATGGTTTTAATGAAGCTCGACGTGCGCCAGGTATACAATGATTACTGCTGCTGCTTGTGATTTCTCAGATCTAAATTTCCCAAATGCTCCAAAAGGCTTAGGTAAAGTTCAGTGATGAATAGAACCACATATTCATTTCTGCAGGAATCGGGCCGGCACACAGAAGCACTTGATGCTGTCACGTCTTACTTGGATCTTGGTGTTTATAGTGAGTGGGATGAAGAAAAGAAGCTGGAGTTCTTGACTAGAGAGCTAAAAGGGAAGCGTCCTCTAGTCCCCCCATACATACAGGTAATTTCTTGATTGTATAAATCAACTTCAAATCCTAGTGTTACAGTGTTACTTGATTTGTTACATGGGAGATAGAAATATTGAATCGTACTATCTTTAAGTAAAAAGATGTATTATGGAGTCGGGATAAGATGCTAGTTTGTGAGTTGCCCTGAGCTAGAAATACTTAAGGTATTATTATGAATTCACAGACGCCATTTGGTTTCGATCTCATTATTCTTGAATGTGGAATTTTGTTTCAGAATACTAATAAGCTGGTTTGTACTATATAGTAGGCCTTTGCCTCTTACATGGAGTTACCACTGCCAAAATCTATAGTGGCTCAGCTTAGCTATTGCCAACATGGCTACTGCTCTGTTAGGCTGTTAGCTGAGGTTGTAAAATGCCATTGATTTGTGCAGCGGTTGGTGGGTACCGACATCATTTTTAACATTCTTGGCTCCGTCAACTTTCATTGAACTGTAGAGTAGAAGTATTTTCTTTTCAATGGAATGTATAGGCAGTGGGCTGGCTAGTGGTTGAAAGCTTGATACACAAGAATATCTTGGCGGCAGTTTTATGACTACGTATTTTGTAGAAGAGGAGCTGGAACAGAAGTTATGCTGTGCTTGATGTTCTGTAGAACATCTTGGTGGAAGTTTTATGATTACGTACTTTTTTAGAAGATTTACATCTGTGTTTTGTGTCCTGTCTTTTAGGTTGCTGCTGATGTGCAAGAAGTTCTTGACACCTTCCGCGTCACTGCAGAACTAGGGAGCGACTCGCTTGGAGCATATGTGATTTCAATGGCCTCTAATGTATGAAAAGACAACAGTTCTATAATATCATGAACTAATGAATATAGCATTCAACTGTTCATTCTCTGCACTTAGAGTTCTGACCTGCACTTAACTCATTAACACTTATATGCCTGATCATAAACTTTACTTGGGTAGCACAAATTTTTGGTTTGCAAGTGTTCAATTATGCTACATGCCTTTAGCACTAGCTACTTTTTTAAAATTAAACAGCTTGTTTTCCTTGCAGGCCAGTGATGTCCTCGCGGTTGAGTTGTTGCAGAAAGACGCAAGACTAACAGTTAGTGGGGACCTGGGAAGGCCATGTCCTGGTGGAACGTAAGTATGATTATTACATTTACGCACAAATTTCACCGTAGATTTCTTGTCATCTTCAATATACAGCTCTATGATCAGACCAACTGATGAACCTTAAAGCATCTATGACAATTGGTAAGTTGGATAAAACTAGTGTCTGGTCATTGTTGGACAGGCTAAGGGTTGTTCCCCTGTTCGAGACGGTGAAAGATCTGCGAGAAGCCGGGTCAGCAATCAGGAAGCTGCTAGCTATCGACTGGTACAGGGAGCATATCATCAAGAACCATAACGGGCACCAAGAGGTCGTGGAATTCTGTGAGATCTGAATCCTCATCTCTGCCAAGTTATCTGAAACTAGAGAATCTGTCCACCGTGTGTTGCAGGTCATGGTGGGCTACTCCGATTCAGGCAAAGACGCCGGCCGTTTCACCGCAGCGTGGGAGCTCTACAAGGCTCAGGAAGACGTCGTCGCGGCTTGCAACGAGTTCGGGATCAAGGTCACGCTCTTCCACGGCCGTGGCGGCAGCATCGGCCGCGGGGGCGGGCCGACATACCTCGCCATTCAGTCACAGCCTCCCGGTTCAGTAATGGTAAGAGATCTGTCAAAAGAACCTTTGTAGCATTGATCCTAGAACAGAATCAGCTTATTTCTGAAATGGAATGGAATGCAGGGGACTCTTCGGTCGACGGAGCAAGGCGAGATGGTGCAGGCCAAGTTCGGGCTGCCGCAGACGGCGGTGCGTCAGCTGGAGATATACACCACGGCTGTCCTGCTGGCGACGATGCGTCCCCCGCATCCACCACGTGACCCCAACTGGCGCAACGTCATGGAGGAGATCTCCCGTGTCAGCTGCGCACACTACCGGCGCACGGTGTACGAAGACCCGGACTTCATCACCTACTTCCAGGAGGCGACTCCGCAGGCGGAGCTCGGGTTCCTCAACATCGGCAGCCGCCCCGCCAAGCGCAGGTCGTCGGCTCCGCTGGGCATCGAGAACCTCCGGGCCATCCCGTGGGTGTTCGCCTGGACGCAGACGCGGATGGTGCTCCCGGCGTGGCTGGGCGTCGGCGCCGGGCTCCAGGACGCACGCGACAGGGGCCTCACCCAGGAGCTCAAGGACATGTACAACGAGTGGCCCTTCTTCCAGTCCACCTTGGACCTGATCGAGATGGTGGTGGCCAAGGCGGACCCGCACATGGCCAAGCACTACGACGACGCCCTGGTGGCGGCGCCGGAGCGACGGGCGCTGGGCGAGGAGCTGCGGCGGATGCTGGTGCGCACGGAGAACTGCGTGCTGGCTGTCAGCGGGCACAGCAAGCTCTCGGCCAACAACCGGAGCCTGAGGAGGCTGATCGAGAGCAGGCTGCCGTACCTCAACCCCATGAACATGCTGCAGGTGGAGGTGCTCCGGCGGCTGCGCCGGGACGACGACAACCGCAAGCTCCGCGACGCGCTGCTCATCACCATCAACGGCATCGCCGCTGGGATGCGCAACACCGGCTGACCCTTTCTTCTTTCTTGTTCTTTCCTTTCTGCCGTTTGTGGAATCTCCTAGATTCCAATCCAAACCCACCTTACTCGTTTGTGTTCTTTTCTTTTGGCGGGAAGTTGAACTAGCCTGTAGGATTTCAGAAGAACAAAGTCTGTGTCTTCACATTCTCTGTCTCGTGCTTTATAATTTAGCCCAGTCCTCTTTGGCCCATTCTCGTATTGGCCCGGCTGGACCCTGCTGCATCAACCATTGCCTGCAGGAGCAGGACATGTCTCCAATAATCTGAAAGGCCCATTCAGTTCAAAAATAACAACAATCTAGAAGATCCATTGTACAGTATTTAGGATTAGTTTTAAAAATCCTAAGAAGATTAGCTCCCGTCTCATATTGTTGCATCATATTACGCCATCACGCCCCAAACTGTCTAATTTTCTCATATATTTTTTGCTTCTAGATGCTGCTCTCTATCAATACCAAAATCATGTATGGTCAGGTAACCTGTCGTCAGACGCATAACATGAAACAGGTCTCTATCCGTACTGACTACTGCTTTGCAAGAACCTGAGGCATACAGATTTGATGGTTAGGTCAGTGTGGACATTAGCTGTTCTTCGATTAATTTGCATGCATGGAAAGCGAAAGACGCTGGAATTAGGCCCCTCACACTCACACATCAGTGTCACATGAGACTTGTTTAATTAGTGAAGCCAGCCAGGGGTCAACCGAAAATACGTACACATGCAGCGACGGTGTGATCCAAGTGACACAAGCACATGCAACATGAGCTGATCAGCTGGCACTAATATTTTTTTGGCGCCGGTGGTGTTAAGCTGGAATTAGTCCCATGCATGCATTGCCCATAGCCCCTTTTATATTTAAGGAACTGTACGTACAGTATAAGTATAATTAACCAATCAATAATTGAGCTGTCAAAAAATAAAGTTTGCGGGTTTAATTAATTAGTCATTTGCACTATGTTCGTCAAAGATATAAATCAATATCGCTCTTCTGTGACTTTGCGGTTTAATTATGAGTAAATTGTATTGGCAAGCCGTCTCTAATAACGAACTTACTATTACTCTTTTGTTTGTTTGTTATTAGAGATCTCTTGTTACTATGCGGCAGTTGATTCTTCACTGTTAATTTAAGCTAGCAAGAGACAAAATATTGTAGTGGTATACGTTATGCATCACACACTGCCCCATGCCCCATGTTCATACTTCCCCGTCACATATGAAGTGATTTTCTATTGTATGTATCTAGACAGGTATAAATGCATACATATTTGATAAATTTGAGTCGTTTGATATGATATCGGAGGGAGTATAAGATTTCGATAGAATATACTACCTGATCTCCTAACCACTATCACTGTTAATTTAACCAGCCAGAGTCAAAGTGGTTCAAATCGACTAGTTATGGCGACGAGCTAAGTTTGTCAGGACCGATTATCTATTCAGTCTACTCTGCAAGAGAAAGGACTCGACACTGTATATTGGGTCAACTTTAAGAAACGTCAACAGATTATATATATTCGTGCTACAGTGTTTTACAGAGATGTTTAACTTTGAACGATTCAACGCGCTGATCGACCGACAAAGCATTTGAAACAGCTCACAATTATTTAGTGGTCCGAACTCCATAGTAGGACTCTAGTTGTGAAATGTACTAAGTAAACCTTGACCGTATATCACAATGAGGAAATTTATTAACCGTGGTATAACAATTACTGAATTTTTTACGCAAATTAGATGAAGATACCCTTGTATTGCTTCGAAGGAAAAAAAACAAATAAATCCATCCTTATATATGGGCCGAAGTAAAAAAAAAATAGATACGGGCTGAGAAAATGTTTATTGCCTTGTCAGACATAGTTTTCGTGAGAACTCACGTTGTCAACATTGTAGTTCCACACGTACGCGTCCGCCTCGAGCTGAACATCCGACTTACATGAAGCTATTTAAAAGCATTTGGGGTCAAATATTTCAAAAGCAAATGGGAACCCATTCCAGGGTCCAGGCCCATCCATGATCATGGAGCCATGTGCACACATCTATTCTTCCCAGCTAAAATCCAAACAAACTTATGCTTTTGGATAGTGAATTGTACCGCGTGCTAGTGGTAGATAAGGAGAAGCAGTACTGAGATGCATGATCGACCATCCTAAATAAACAAACAAATAAACAAACAGTGCTGCTTCCTTGAACCAGAGTAAATAAATAGTAACCTGTCTCTTAAATAGTGTTAGTAAGATAGCACTGTGCAACATTCACCTACTAACACTTTTTTTTTAATTTCCTCTTGTTTCATTACTCGTACATGTATTTAGGTGAATTTACATATCAGTACCCGTAGTTGATTCGAGTCGAAGCTGTTGGTCGTCTTGCTTGCTTCTCCGTCTCACAGTTGTTCATCTTGCACGAATTTCTGCTAATCATTTTGTAACACGGCATGCCAACTTGCAAGCCTTTTATTGAGGTGAGTAGACGATTGGAATCTATTAACCGTAAGATAAGGAATTGGCATCTGATTTAGAAATAAATAGCCCAACGCCCAAACAATTCATTCATATAAAATTTGAATTAAAGCCAGATGTTTCTCAAAAAGAAAAACTCCCTCCGTCAGGGAGTATAAAATTTGAATTCCTACAGAACATAAAAGATCTTGAATTGATGGGTCCATAAGTGTCATACTACTCTGTCACTAAATTTAGTCTAAAACACTGTCACTATTGCTTTTACTAGCGGTATTTTCTTTCGAGGTAATTTAAGACCAAGAGAAGACAGTAACGTTTGAAAGTAGAAACCGCGTGGAATTAAGCGCCCGTATTAACAGAAACAGCAAGGGCCCAAGCACAAAATGCGTGCTAGTCTTTTTCCAACCCCGCATGGCAACTGGCGAGCATTGAAAGGATGCTCTTTTTCTCTCTCTTGCTCTGTCTGCCACCCCAGTAGACTGTGGACGAGTGGAAGTCCATTTGAGAGGTTTCTACCGAGCCCAGGATCACGGGTTCACGGGGGAGGAGGAAGGGAAGGCGAATTTTGGTTCAAGAATTTACCAGGATCATACGGAAGGAAGTGGGATAAACAAGTGTGTGTGAGAGAGAGAGCTAGGCTCCCCTGCACTTCTTCACTTTGCTGGCTGGGCTTTCTCTTCTGTGGTTGTTTTTGGGGCTGCTGTTACCTTTGGATCGCCTTGAATGCCACCGCCGCCGCTTACTGCTGGATCTGAGATTCTGCGAGAGAGAGAGGCGCCACCGCGTGGGAAGATAAAGCGAGAAGGTTCTCGTCTCCGCTGCTTGGTTTGTTGGTTGGTTCCTGCTTCGATCTTCGGCAATTTCCTTTCTTTTGCGGAATTCTGTGAAATCTTTGAGAAGGTGAGGGATCTTGGCTCGGTTTCTGCAGGAAAGGTTTATTGGGATTTGATTTTTTGCCCTCCTGGTTGTCGGTGGTGTTGAGGAGAGCTGCTGGAGCTGTTCTTGCTGATTTGAGCGAGAAGATTCTCTTCCGGTTCTCGAGGTGAGATTTCTTGGCGTTTCACCTGTGCGTGTGTTCTTGGGAGGAGAAGGGAAAGGAGGAGAATTTCGCTTGGTTTCTGCGCGAATCTGCGGAATTTTGGGCCGGATTTTGTTGATGAACTTGGTGGATGGAACGATTCCTTCCATTTCCAAGAAGATTTTTGCAGCAATAGCAGCAGCAGCAGCAGCTCTGGTACTACCGTGGTAGGCTCCAATGGCGTCCTCGCCTTCGGCAGCCGTCGCGCCCACCGGAACTCCATCGCCCGCCGCCGCCACCACGCCAGCATCCCCTGCCCCGGTGAAGCTGCCCAATGCCACCCCGGCAGACCCGCCGGCGTCCCCTCCCGCTGCCGCAGCCGTGCCACCCCCACAGCCCACTTCCCCACCGCCCCCCACTCCGACACCACCTCCGGCCACCGTGCCGCCACCGCCGGTTGTCGTTGCCTCTCCACCACCCACCCCATCAGCCGCATTGCCACCACCCTCGCCACCTACTGCAGTGCCGCCACCACCTGCAGGTGCTGCCCCTCCGAAGCCGTCGCCTCTACGCCCCCCTGCAGCCGCATCGCCGCCTCCATCCCAGAGCAATTTGCCGCCTCCTAACCCGCCAGATAGCTCAACCACGCCACCAGTAGCTCAATCACCTCCACCGCCGCATCGGAGATCGCCAAGACCGCCTACGACTGAGCCACAGGCACCACCACCTTCTGCAAGTGTCATCACACCTCCCACCAGTCCCTCCCCAGCCTCTGGAGATCCTATCATGCCTAATTCCACTAGCACCTCGCCGCCAACGCCGTCTGCACCAGGTTCTGCCCCCTCAGATACAGCAGATAAGCCAACCACCCAGCCAACATTTGGAATTTCAAATCCAGCTCCGAACAAGCCATGGAGTCCATCTGTACAGGACAGTAGCCCCTCGCCCAGCGGCGATGGAGTGTCTTATGGTGCAAAGGTGGGAATCGGTGTGGTCGTGGCTATTCTTGTGCTTAGCTTGGTAGGAGCTGCATTTTGGTACAAGAAGAAACGAAGGAGAATGACTGGTTACCATGCTGGGTTTGTGATGCCTTCACCTTCACCTTCCTCCTCTCCACAAGTGCTACTAGGTAATTTGATAAACTGCACTTGCTGCACATGTTTAAACTACCCTTTTAGTATATTCCTGGGAAATAAGCTGATCATTCAAACCCACTTTTATTCAGGTCATTCAGAGAAAACTAAAACTAACCACACTGCTGGGAGTCACGACTTCAAAGATGCAATGTCAGAATACAGCATGGGCAACTGTCGGTTCTTCACTTACGAGGAATTGCACAAGATCACAAATGGTTTCTCAGCTCAAAACCTGCTAGGAGAGGGTGGTTTTGGATCTGTGTACAAGGGTTGCTTGGCCGAAGGAAGACTGGTTGCCATTAAGAAATTGAAAGATGGCAGTGGGCAGGGGGAGCGTGAGTTCCAGGCTGAGGTGGAGATCATCAGTCGTGTGCATCATCGCCACCTAGTTTCTCTTGTAGGGTATTGCATCTCGGGTGACCAGAGATTACTAGTCTATGATTTTGTGCCTAATGACACACTGGACTACCATCTCCATGGTATGGCGCTAACCTTTGGTGTTGGCACAAGAACATTTGAATTGTTCTGAGTTCTGACTGAATAGTTGGTTATTGATCTGCCACTGTAGGACGCGGAGTACCGGTTTTGGAATGGTCGGCGAGGGTAAAAATTTCTGCTGGATCGGCTCGAGGGATAGCATATCTTCATGAAGATTGTAATGCTTATTCTTATTCAGTTACTTTTACCACTGATTATTTGCACTTGCTTTGGTCTCATTATTTGCTTTGTTCCTTGGCAGGTCATCCTCGAATAATCCACCGTGATATAAAGTCCTCTAATATATTGGTGGACAATAACTTTGAGGCACAGGTCAAATGCTATCTACATAATTTGAGAAACCCACTATAATATGATTGTTGTTATTGAATTGGATACTGTTCATATATTAGGTTGCTGATTTTGGTCTTGCCAGACTAGCCATGGATTTTGCCACACATGTAACTACACGGGTGATGGGGACTTTTGGGTAAGTGAAAAAAAATACCTGTACAATATAATAGTTCACATTCGTGTATACTCTGACAATTGTTTCTTATTTAGATACATGGCTCCAGAGTATGCATCGAGTGGCAAGTTGACTGAGAAATCCGATGTTTTCTCTTTTGGAGTTGTTCTCTTAGAGCTCATTACTGGAAGAAAACCTGTTGATGCATCAAATCCATTGGGTGATGAGAGCCTTGTTGAATGGGTAAGCTTAATTAATAAAAATAAGGCTTGATTATGCTTAATGTGGATTTTACCCATCGAAACAATGGAAGACCACTCGCAGGATAGCTTTGATTCATTTACCAGTAACTCAATCTTGATGTGAAAAATCTACTACATTATCAGTTTATTCATCATCGACAATGTGATGTTCATATCTTCAGCTCTATTTTTTATCGTGATTTTTCATAAATGTAATGTGCATAATCAGCCAGTGGTGGAAAAATGCACTAATATACCATGTGGAGCAGCCAACTGAGAACATCTTCCGATATACTCCTGTTGTAAATTGGTTGAAAAGATAGATCTTTTATAAGTTGTAACTTCCGTAGGTAGTTACCAACATTTTCTGACATCATAGCTATCTGCAGGCCAGGCCATTGCTCACAGAAGCCCTTGGGACTGGCAACGTTGGGGAGTTGTTGGACCCCAGGCTGGATAACAACTTCAATGAGGTCGAAATGTTCCGTATGATTGAAGCCGCAGCAGCTTGCATCCGACACTCGGCGTCCAGGAGACCCCGGATGAGCCAGGTATGAGGATGTCGATGATATCTCATTACTTCTGATTAAAGCAGCAGTTGAACATTTTACCACCCGTGTCGTCAGGTGGTGCGAGCTCTTGATAACTTAGCGGATGTTGATCTAACCAACGGTGTCCAGCCAGGCAAGAGCGAGATGTTCAACGCTCCTGACACAGCAGAGATCAGGCTGTTTCAGCGGATGGCGTTTGGCAGCCAAGATTTTACGACCGATTTCACCCAATCCAGCTGGAACAGTCATCAGAGTAGAGATGTTGATGCCTCTGCCCTGAGGCACTCGCAATCATAGTGTAATTAGCTAGGGTATTGCTGTCTTGGGTTCATTTCATGCTATTCTTTTGAGTGGATCATTCATTTTCGCTTCTTTTCTTTTTGTTTTCTGTCTATCAATGTATATCGTGTGCCGAGGTGTACCGGACTCTAGAAGTCTAGATGAACTGAATCTTACTAACTCTTGGAAGGGGAATTCTGTGTTCGCTAGTGAATCGCTTCTATCCTGTTTCTTTGGAATCCTGGGGAAAATGCTTTCTAAGCTAGATTCTAGAGATGACAAGGACATAGAATTATGCTGGGACGGCGTTATCTGCACCAGCGTTGGGATTGTGCCCTGCACATGAGAGAACATGGGAAAAAGAATATATCTGTGATCTCCACTCAATTTGGCTTCCTTTTCTCTTCCCAGGAAAAGCAAAAGCTATCTATAAAGGTTCCTGCTGTGTAAACTTGTACGGTGGTTCGTGCATTAGTGTCACTGGATTTAATACCTATTATTTGGATTCACCATGATCAACATGCAGATGTTAAGGTCAAACGTGGTGGCTCATTTTTCTGTCATTTTGATAATACTACAGATGAAATAGACAATCAAGTCCCAAATGCATTAACTTCTGAACCATCGCACATATTTTATTTTTCTCGTCAAGAATTTTACAGGAGTAGAATGAAGTGACCAGAAGAAAAGACGAGGGGACACCCAGAAATGGAGGTCATATCTGATATTCTGATGTGCTTTACTTTACAGATGGGTTGCCAAATTTGACCCCAAAGAAGACCCTCATGTGCCATGTTGGTCCATGGGATAGAACTGGATGACATGACGCCACTAACACCACCTACTAACCATGTGCACCAGTTTAGGAGAGAATGCTAGGAGAGCAACTTGGGAGAAGAGGTCACTGCTGACAAATATGACACGGTATGGTCATCCAAGGTCTTCAGTATTAAGAGATTATTTTTGTAATTTATCTCGATAAGATCAGAGGGGGTTCTCTTATAAACTTTTTTTATGTCCTAATGCAGAATTAGCATGCCATGTTCCTCCACAGAAAGGGAAGATGAGAGAGGCCAGAGGCGTGTCAAAGGTTGCCCCTAGAAATCTGCCATGATGATAGTTACACGTATGCTTTCTTAGTTGAATCACAGTGCCTTGCCCCCTCCAAATTGCAAGACCCATGCATTCTCTGCAAGGGTTCAGTTACACGTATGCTTTCTTGTAGTGTGAGTTGAATCATTTTAGGGAGTTGGCTTGCCTTATCTGGAGTGTGGGGGGACTCATAATCATCATTTGCACTTTCCCCTGTTGCGTTTACAAGTGACTTTATCTGATAAAAAAAAGTTGACGATGACATGCGTATAGCACAGCCACAATCATAAGGCACAGCAATCTAAATTAGTTATAGCCTGCAAATCTTGTCCAATGGAGAAGAACTATACCAAAAGTCAACAATATCTATAGGGAGACGACGGTACAATTCACTACCCGTTGCAACTTCCAGTTCCATGGTAATTTCTTCTGAGGATTCCGTTAAAAAAATCTTCTGACGATTTAACAGGGACGAGGAGACAGTTACATGCTTATTTCTGAAGATTTGTTAGGGATCAAGAGTAAGCGAATTATTCCTCTGACCATCTGTTATGCAATTTCTGTACAAGGTATGAGACCGGACCTTGTGCGGGAATCACACAGTCATCTTATTTTACATTTTTTATCGTACCATATTTGACCTATACACCATCGATAAATCCCCCTAGAGAGTTTACAGAAGACACAAGGACAGCATATTTTACAGCTCAGCTTTTGCTAACTGGGTCATGCCAACTTCACAACGAGGAACGGATATACGATGAAGGTTGCCTGCACCATGAAGTCAGATTCGCTAAGGAAGTAGCTCAGAAAACAAAAGGTGGCTATTACATTCGCACTCAATGAAATAAGTTGTAGTAGTCACAGATTGAAAATGGAACAGTTTTTTATTTTATGATATGGTGATGTACATAATGAAAATTAAGAAGTAAAAGAGGCGCGCTAAAGATTCCATTTGCTAATGATTGTTTTGTAAGGCACCCTTGGCAGGCAACTTCATCCAGATCATCAGGATGGCAAAGACCTGAATATTCTCTTATGGAAGGAAAATCTGAAGAACACATGAGGAACTTACATGGACTCTAATACGAGGGCTGAAGCACCACCACCGCCATTGCAAACTCCGGCAACCCCAAATTTTGCATGTTTCTGTCTAAGAATCTGCGCAAGCAAAAAGAAATAGGAGTTCAACAAAGGGACAGGTCACATCAGTTTGCATGTGGAAGTCTTCAAGGTGGTGCGTTAAAAAACAAGTGCAGCAAAAAGTAAAATAACTCCAACCGCAATCTTTAGACTACATTACAGATAATTGCGCGCAACTATACAGAAGGAAGAACATCAAGCTCAAGATATTCAATTAAAAGCTATTTTCTCTAAGTTAGTCTTACAGATTAAGTTCTAGAGTACTCTGGTGCAAGGCGAGGTAAGAGAAATAGGCTATAACAAAGAAATGGTCACTGTGATACCCTACACTTCTTTAAAATAATTCTAATGAAATATAAATGGGGGATAAACCAAAACTGCAACAGAAAATTAGTGATATCTGTGTATTATAATAGGCTATGGCATGGAAGCATACCCCGAGCAATGTGACAATAATTCGTGCACCACTGCAACCGATAGGATGACCCAGAGAAACAGCGCCACCACTTGCATTTAGCTTTCCCTGAAATAGTGAAATCTATATTAATATTGCTGAAATTATTTAGGACTACCTATTTGCTAAAGTATATAATCTAACAAGAATTTAGTGACTCACGGGAGGGATGTCAAGAAGCCTCTGATTTGCTACCGCGACAACCTGAACATCCAGAACTATATAGTTAAGTCTTGCCTCATTGTTCAGGTCTGACTACTATCGAAACTAAGGCCAAGAACATACCGAGAAAGCCTCATTTATCTCATAATAGTCTATTTGTGAAGTTTGGAGACCAGAATTTGATATAGCCTTTGGAATAGCAAGAGCCGGAGTTGTCGTAAACAGCTCAGGTGCCTGTACTTTTTTTAGGAGTTAATACAACACTCACTGTAATGCGCAATAACAAGAAAGTATAAATGAAAGATAATCGAGAATGAACATGCCTACAGCAATATACATCGAAGGAAAAAGGATATGACAGGTACAGCTTTGAGAAACAGAAGAGGACAATAATTATGGTAACGGTCTTCACTAAGAAGAAAAATGGGTCGAGATCTCACACACCATTTGTTTCACAAACAATGATCAATGACAAGGCATGCCAAATTTACCTGAGCAGCATCAGCATACCCTCTGATCCTTGCAATAACTTGAAGGCCAAGGTTCTTAGCTTTCTCCCCACTAACTAGCACAACTGCAGCAGCACCATCGCTGCACATTGGAAAATAAGAATAGCACTACAGTTATAGATCAATTAAACATTGTTTTGAATAATTTATCTTAACCATGGAGAAATCCCAAAGTTCAAGCTTTGAAATAATCTAGTTTCAGTACGCTCGTCAGCAGGGACGGAGCTTCCTTATAGGCACCGGTGACACTTGACAGCAGTATTTATAGAAGATGAACCCATTACAAGAGAGGTGACCCCATAGCCTTTTTTTTTCTGGCTTCGTCCCTGCTCGTTAGATAAGCCAGAACAGACCCTTGATTTTTTTCTACTGAAGACATACGACATTGTCTGTTGCATACAGCATACAGAAGGTAGTCTACTAGCATGGTCATAGACAAATAAAGCTACAATCCTACACATGCAGTATCATAAATCTGAACGAAATTGTTAAGGTTAGAAGTATTATATACAGGCACGTCAACACAAAGCTCGATATCTACTACTCCCTCCGGTCCATATTAATTGTCTCAAATTTGCCCAAATATGGATGTATCTATCCCTAAAAAGTGTCTAGATACATGTAATATTTCGACTATTAATATGGATCAGAGGGAGTAGCTTAGATGCAAATTCTTTATTCAACAGTATGATATCATGCTGGAGTGTAGCTGCACATTAACTACTCTGTAAGGTTTCCATCTAAGGAACTATCTAATAAAGATAGTATCATAGTAAACAACTCAGAAGAGTATGAATAAACCTTATACTAGAAGAATTGCCAGCAGTTACAGAGCCATTCTTCTTAAAAGCCGGCCCAAGTTTCCTGAGCTTCGCTGGATCAAACTGTGCACATAGATCATCAGCATGTAAAAACAGGATGGTCGCTATTACAACAACTTAACAAAAATTATGTACTTAAGTTGTGCTTTTGTTATTCTTTTATAATAACACAAAATACTACTGAATCGGTACAAGTCAAATCAAACCCTGTTAGTTTTCAATAAAAATCAATGCATGCCTAATACAGAGATGTCATTGAAGAAACTCTCTTCTGTTAGAGACATCAAGAAATTCACTAGATTGTGGGACTACCTTTGCAAGACTCTCATCCTTGTCAACAACAACCGGTGGTCTCCCTCTACCCGAAGGAACTTCAACCTGGCAACAAGAAATGTTCCAAATTGTTGGCCAACATGTCAACATTTTGTACAGAAGAAGGGTTTTTGATCTATCAAAGTCATGCACATACCGGAGTAATTTCCCAATCAAACATGCCGCTGTCTCGAGCTGCTATTCCACGTTCATTGCTTTGGATGGCATAAGCATCCTAGACAAAGAGCAAATTGTTTATTCTAGATAACCATATGTGCAGTCCTAACTGTATAGAACGTTTGAACTTCATAAAAACCGGAAATACTAGCAACCTGCTCCTCCCTTGTAATCGAGTGTTGGTCTGCACACAGCTCACCACACATCCCCATCGCGAAATCGTTATACACATCCCACAATCCATCCTTAAGCATCCCGTCGATCAGGACATCATGTCCAAACCGCGATCCTCGCCTGCATTTTATCTCCACAGGTCATTACAAGCAAAGCTACAGGAGAGGATGCAGGCTTCACTGAAAAGCTACACCGTCACATAAAAAAAGAAGAAGCTATGAACCTTGATTCTGCCAAATATTTGGGGGCATTGGACATGCTCTCCATGCCACCGGCGACCACGACATCGTTGATGCCCAACTGAATCGACTGGGCCGCAAGCATGATGGCTGCGAGGCAAGTTAACACAACCTTGTAAGCAGCAGTGACAAGTAATGACCATAGAGTATGAAGCCATTATTGCAGGGGTAACAGGATGAATCAACGTACCCTTCATCCCCGAGGAGCAAACTTTGTTGATGGTGGTGCAGGGGACAGTGTTGGGCAAGCCGGCGCCGAGAGCGGCCTGCCTGGCCGGCGCCTGGCCCAGGTTGGCGCTGAGGACGTTGCCCATGAACACCTCCTGCACCAGCGCAGGATCGACGCTCGCCCTCCTGAGAGCACCTAAATTCGGTAACACAAGAGAGCAACAGCAGCACTCCATGAGTAATCAATCGGATCTCACGCACGCTTCCCAACTACCAAAATACGGCAGCTTAATTAGTGGAGAGGGAGCAGTCGGGGGAAACGTTTACCCTGGATGGCGACGGAGCCGAGCTTGGTGGCGGGGAGGGAGGAGAGCGAGCCGAGCAGGGCGCCGATGGGCGTCCGCGCGACGCCGACGACGCACACGTCCCGGGGGTTCAGGCCCTCGTGGCCACCGGAGGTGCTCGGCGGCGCCATGGAGTGGCTGTGGGTTTGCTTCGCTCCCTCTGTACTGGGGATCGCCGGCGGTGGGTGGGTGGCCGGAGGGAGACGGATTTGCCTTGGATTTGGGGGACTGAGTTGGAGAGACGGAGACGGCAGAGACGGTCTGATCGAACAAGAAGACCATGCCGTTCTGTTACGGGACAACAAACAACCGAATTAATGCCGTTCTGGGCTTCGATTCTGCCAGATGAGAATTAAATGGGCCGGGCCTTATGTTTATAGACGGCCTACCGATTTGCGGGCCTTTGACTCTAGCCCAACTGGGCCTAGTTTAAAGTCTCTCGTGGCGTGGGTGCAATTTCTCTCTCTCGCTCGAGAAAAAAGAAAAAAAAACTTCTCTCTCTTCGAAAGAAGAAAAAAAAAAGGAAGGTGCAACAGGTCAACAAGACAACAACTGTTGTCTCTGGTAAATGGTAATTGTTCATGACTGCTCTGTTATGACATACGGACTTGTCAAGGTAATTATCGTTGAGCGTTGTTTAAAAGAGAGGTAAATTTAAGTCGCACATGCATTAGCTTGCTAGTATAATTAGGTGGTACACGTTTGGTAAAAAAAAATACTCACTCCGTTCTACAAGGATTAACACGGTTTTGAACTAGACCTAATTTAAATTCGTGTCAATCTTTATGAAACAGAGGGAGTAATTAAGTGGTACACGTGTCCGGCTATGCTCCAAAACGGATTACGTGGCCTACGAAAGATCATAGGGATGCATAGCTAACAATCCAATTAACAAGTGTGACCAAGCTAAGCTAGACCAACTAATCATCATCGTGACATAATCTTCCATGGTCGATCTAACCCGTAGTAGAAACCTAGCTTAATCAGCCACGCTTCCCATGCATAATGCATTGATTCTCTCCTGGTGGTCGCAACATACCATCCCCATCTACCAGTACTACAGAACATCGAATTGGTCAAATGCATCATGGCAAAAAGAAAACTCAAATGAGTAATTAATTACCACAAGAACATCCCAGGAACATTTTTTGTTTGGTTTCGTGCTTGCTGGTTCATGTTTCCGTGCAGATCAAGCGAGAGAGACGCGTCACCCTGTGCCCCCTCTTCTCACCAAACTACGAGACCTAATGGCCAAATGTGAGCTGGGAAACGCCTTCCATGCGTGCCACAAGTTAAACCAACCAAATGCGTGTAACAAAACACATATTTCCCTCTCTGTTTAGACCAACTTTTAGCCAGCCAACAGCGAGGACGCCCAATCGTAAAACGCAAGGAACACGGCTAGCTTAGGCTTAGCTAGCGGCTGTTGGCATCGTGTCACTATCCACGTCACCAGACCACTGATCCGTCGGCTAGCATATCATGGAGAGATCTGCTGCTGCTACAGCAACCGGTCGAACACCTAATCTGCTAATTCGGCCACAGAAATTTAAATCGACTGCATGGGTACGTTTCGATCAATGATTTCTTTGAAAAAGACCGTGCATGTAATATGGAGTAAATATATTTCACAATTGCCAGCTGCCTGCTTTGAAAAAGGCCATATAAACTGACTCTGTTTTTTGCATTCCAGCTGGAGCGATAGAAAAAAAAACACGGGACATTTTTTCTGGGCGAAGGAAATAAATTATTCATGTGTCTTTGATTTCAAAAAAGGAAAAAACAATAATACTACAGTGCTTGCAAGGAAACGGAAAAGAAAGGAGTGCAAGCGATCTGCAGAGCTAGGTAGCCAGCCACCGGGGTACTCTGTTCGTTGCCGCGTCGCCTTTCCCGCCGTCGCATCGCCGGCACCAACTCTGGAAGCTCCCTTGGCTCCCAAGCTATGAGCCAACCACGCCACGCATGCCCATGCCCATGCACTCTCTCTCGCTTATATACACGCTCCATCGTCTCCTCCAGATCCGGCACACAGCAGCAAAGCTAGAGACGAACGACGTCCAGCTAAGCTACCATGGAGCTCCAGCTTCTTCCGCGGCAATGGCTCGGCGTGCTTGCGCTCCTGGCCGCCGCCTTCGTCCTCGCCGCCCACCTCGACAGCGCCGCCGCACAGCCCGCCGCCGCGCCGACGCCGCCCGTAATAGTCCCGCCGCTCCCAACGGCGCCCGCCCAATCCCCTCCGGCGCCCGCCACCCCAATCGCGCCCGCCAAACCGCCCCCAATCGCGCCCATCAAGCCGCCGCCCGCCATCGCGCCCGTGACGCCACCACCGGTGGTCGCTCCCCCGCCGGTCACCCCGCCGCCCGTGTCCGCTCCCCCGCCAGTGACGCCTCCCCCCGTGGCGACGCCGCCGCCGGTCGAAGCTCCGGCCGTGCTGCCCCCGGCCGCGGCCGCGCCGCCCCTGCCGCCGGTGGCCGCCCCGGCCGAGGCGCCGGCCGTGGTGCCCCCCGCGAAGGCGCCGTCCAAGAGCAAGAACAAGCACAAGAGGAGGAGCGGGACGAAGAAGAAGGCCCCCGCCCCGGCGCCCGAGCCGCTCAGCCCGCCGGCGCCCGTCGCGCCCGAGCCCGCCTCCGTCGAGGACGCCTCCGGCCCCGCGCCCTCCGCCAACGACCTCGTAATTCATTAATCTCAAACCCCTTTACACTGATTAACTTGTTGAAAATGGAAGAAGATCAGCTGATGATGGTAAACTGATTATGTTGATTCGTTGTTGTCGTCGTCGTTCTTGTTGTTGATGCAGAGCGGGAGCAGCCGGCAGCTGGGCCAATGGGGGAACGTCGTCCTGAAGACCGCCATGGCCGCGCTTCTGCTGTCACTGGCATGGTGAAATTGAACGGCGAATCTGAAGCTCGGCCGGAGAGATCCATCCATCCATCCATTTTTATGAATGTAATCGTCTCGTGATAGATTCAATCAACCCCTTCTGGTGATATAGTAGGAGATTGCCATTGCATTCGCGGCTTGTAATAATAATATAAACTGGATTGATTTTTGACGAGTTTTTGACTGCTTCTTCTGAATCAAACTACCGGCCCTGTTTTTCTGTCAGCAAGACAGCGGAATCAAATGGCGCCGTATCTTTGCCGCCCTCAAGTCGCCTCTGCATTAGTATGTTGTTCGTGGAATCTGAATTCAGGGTTCTAGGGAGGCAAATTAGTAGGGAAATTGCGATTACCGGAGATAATCACTGAAATGAAAAAGAGTGTCGATCTAATCGCGGCGATCAAAGACGTGGGATATATCCCGTGCGATGGAAGAATCTGATTTCTTGGCCCATCAGTTTTTTCTTTCCCTTTTTTTTAGGATTTCTCCTTACGTCTAATCGACCCATTCCTTTCCTGACGCGGAGCAAAAACATTTTCTCTATCTCTGCTCTGTGTCTGTACTTTTATTTTGAAAATCCAGCTACGAAATTTCCATGTTCGTAGATTAAAACTGGCAACAAACAAACCAATGGAAACAAAGTTTCTAGGCAGTTACCATTGCCAAATTCTTGCATGGCAAAAGTTGTACAGACCGCATGAATAATGTTCCCGTGAGTATCCTTTTTTCCATTGTAAAAATAAAACAAAATAAAAGGGTTGCGCTAGCTGGTGAGGCTCCGCTGCAAAGCAACACCGCGGTTAAAATTCTCACCCACAATCGATTCCTTCCAGAAACGGGCGCTACGTCTGGTTGTTCTTTTTCCCAAAACCCATCGCCGTGCAGTATTATCGGGCTTGCGCCTTCCTCTTTTCCTTTTTCCATTCTTCTAAAAAAAGAAAAGCCTAAAATTCTAAAAACCAAAATTTTAGAGATGAGGTTTTCGTTTTTCTAAAACTGTCAAAATCTGAGACCCCTACAATCGTTTCCGAAGAAGAGCCAAATCTCAAAAGTGTGGATGCCTTTTACCAAACGTTGATAAGCTTTCAAATTTGTAAAGGCATTCCTAGGAAGAGACCTCAAAAAAATGTGGCCAAATTTTAAAACAATTCTGATGGACTTTTATTCTACCTATTTTTTTTTTCATCGGGATATTTTCTTTAGAATCATTTTCATCGGGAATGTGCTAGCCTGCTTAGCGCAGAACACTCAATAAGATGGGGGAAAACCCATGAAAAGCCCAACCCCGCGTCCAATTGGGGAACTCCGCGGGAACATCATCAGATTTGGAAAAACCCATGTGAAGTCTATGCGAAAGCCCATGTAAGGCCCAACTCGAACGAGCTTAGAAACCACTCCTGGTCCTCAAGACTGCCCTCGAACCAGTTTGAAATTACGGAGGAAGTGCCACCGCATGGCCCAACCCCGAGCGTACCGCTTCGTCCCCAGATCCCCCGCATCGATTCCCCCCCGTTCTCGTTCCCCTCCCCTCTCTCTCCCTCTCCCGCCGATACTGGGGCTAGGGTTGGCGCCGCCGCCGCTTCCCGCCTCCCTCCGCTGCCGCATCCCGCTGCGCAGAGCGGCCCCTCCTAGATCCTGACGACGTCCCGTGCTCCGCCTCCGCCCGGACGCGACGGCCAGGTCCGGCTCCGGCCCCGTCTCCATCACCTTCCAGCACCTCCTGCCGAGCCCCTCCAGGACGCCGAGCACCACCGCTGAGGTTGCATGCGTGCTCGCTGGGTTTTGTTCCTTTTTGTGTGGCTCGTTGCTTGCTTTCTGTGTCCGTGCTCGCTGGATTTTGTTTTTTTCTTGTGGCCGCTCGCTTGGTACTATAGTTTTCGGTCGGTCGGTTCTTCCCCCAGTATGTTAGTTTGGTAGCTTTGCGTTGGCACGTGCAGAAATTCTACTCTAGTCCTTGCCTCCGTGGTGGGTTTGGATAAGCACATGAACGATGTTGGTTGTAAGATTGTGGGCGTTTCGCGGTGGTTGATGCTGTTGTTCTGCTTTTTTTTTATTGGCTGTAGTTCAGGGTCTGGTCATACGGTCGTTGTTGTTTGTAGTTGAGACGGCTTGTTATCTGAGGATATGTCTGCTATAAACTTAGTGAGATCATGCTAATTGGTAGTTTTTGTGCATCGCAGAGGCAGCAGAGTTAGTATGTCTATCGCAGATGAGACGCTTAGGGCGGAGTCGAGAATGACGGTGGTCTTTGGTGCCTTGACATCTAAACCGGAGCCACTGACGTTTGAAGAGTCCCTCAGATTTGTCAAGAAAGTGAAGGTGAGTCTGTATGTTATAATACCGTGATTTGCAACCTTGTGATTGTAATGTCTATCTTGCATCGCAACTTTACCTGTTTACTAAGCCAGAAATTTGCTGGTACCATCCAGTGTCCACTACTCCACTTACATAAACTAAACGCTATTTTCTTGTTTCATATCTGGGTGTACGTCAACTATATACTCCCGACTATATGTCTAATTTTTATTTCTGCTTGCAAGGCCTTCCCGTGTGAGATCTTGAATCCTTGATGGTTCAACAGTTTGTATAACTATTAAGTTAGGAACAGACCATATAGTTACCAACAGGTAGAACTCTCTTGTTTCACTTGTTTTCAAGCAAATTTGGGAGTCCCCATACTCTCCCCAAATTTGGGGAAGAAATGGGGAGTGTGGACCACTTTTGGACAAATGGGGGTTCCCATTGGGTTGTATATTTTGCTCTTGGACCCCCATATGGACAGATTTGGACAAATGGGGAGGATTTGGGGGCTTCCCTTGGAGATGCCCTTATGTCTGGGTTTTGCCGAACCAGTATACTCTGATAATACAATAGTCTGAATACCGCCTCCGCCTCAAAGTAACATTGCTTAGAACTCAGCTATTTCCTATTTCATCCCCTAAAAAAAAGCTACTCCTATATCCTATTTCATCAGAAGTTTAGTTTCCTTGCCTCTTTCGCCGTAGCAGATAAATGGCTAATTCGGCTTATCTAATTGGTTAGCCTGCTCAGTGATGTGTCATTTACTTTTGCTTCATGCCATGACTGAGTTTCTTGTTTATCAGGCTCGCAACTACATGTTATACCTGTCGTTGTTTGACATCCTTGGCAGGATGGAGTTATCCCGTCTCGAGGCCTACGGAGCGGTATGAATGCAATTTCTAACCTATCTTTCAGCAGGTCTATGTAATCACAAATGAACTGTCTATCTGTTTGTTCTCCAGTTACAGCTCCTATTCCGAGATCACCCTGATCTGTGCGAAGAGCTTGAGAAATTCAGACCCCCTATGCCCACGAAACACGCAGCCAACAACATCTGGCCCTGGGTTTTCGTGTGCGCCGTCCCGCTGGTCGCAGTAAGCCTGATCCCGGGATTCGGGAACCCGGTGCTGTGGTTCGTCCAGCAAACACTTGGCGAGAAAATGCCGGCATGATTCTGCCGGGTCGTCAGCTGGCTACAGTTGCTTGCGGTACATACATGTAACCAATAATGTAATTAAGTGATGCACCGTCTGTGTGTGTGTGTGTGTCTGTGTCTGTGTCTGTGTCTGTGTCTGTGTATATAGTTAGAGGGACATGCCGGGACGTAAATTTGGTGCCATTGGGCCTCAGTTAGGCACTTGACAGAAATTTGGTCACGAACATTCAGTCTCAAAGTGCTGTACGTTGCAACAAAGATTACCATATTCAGTTGCATTTTATGGCAGTACTGCAGATTGAAGCTGAACATACAATTGAGTTGGCTGAACTGGAGTAGATTTGTGAGGTACTTCCTTGCATCCTTAGATTCTTGTCGTGGTTTTAGTTCAAAGGTTGTAGTCCATTGTGAAATAAAACACGACAAGAATTTAGGATCCTAGATTCTCTTTTCCTTTTTTTCATTCGTAAAAAGAAAAGACTAGAATTCTAAAATCCAGAATTTTATAGATGAGTTTCCATTTTTCTAAACCTTTCAAAATTTGAGACCGTTATAATTGATTTTGAAGAAGGGCGAAGTTTCAAAAGTGTGGATGCATTTTATCATATGTTGAACTTTCAAATTTGTAAAGCCATTCCTAGGATGAGACTTCAAATTGTTTTTGGCCAAGTTTCAAAACAATTCAAAAATACTTTTGTTTTTGAACTTCAAATTTTTAGGGCCATTTCTCTTTTCTTTTCCTTAGCTAAACTGGTCGAGCTAGGCTACTTTTGTGGTCTGGTGGACTTTTATTTTACCAAAAAAAAAATCATCGGGAATGTGCTGGCCTGCTTAGCGTAGAACAGTCAACTGGCTGGTTAGAGCAAACTCTAGCGGATGCTGAAAACGGGCGAACTGAACTTTCGTTGTTAAGACTGCGTTTGGCATGCGAACTGAACTTTCGTTGTTAAGACTGCGTTTGGCATTACGGCGGATTAACGTAATTTTTTTTTCGTCTATTTTTTACTATTTTCGTATTTGACTAACCAACGTTTTTCACTTTTGTGTGTATTTTTTCACGACAGATTATAAAATAAGTTCAGCACGGCACGCTTCAGGAATGCCAAATGGAGCATCAGTTTACCGAACAACGAAAAGTTCAGTACGCCCCAACGCCTTACTGCATATCGAAGTTGAACACATAATTTTAGTAGGCTGAACTGGAGTAGTTTTGTTAGGTACTACGAAATCAAATTTACACCCACTGTAAAGATTGCTGATTAGTTCGTCGGTTGCAGAGCCGTGCTGTGATGAACTATTATACAGTCTGATGTGAAAAAGTAGCTCGGAAACGAATACACAAGAAGCTAAGACGAACGAATATCGTTAACTTTAATCCACCGTAATGCTGATGCAGAGACTCACGCGTAAGAGGCCCAGGAGCGCACGCACATCCCGTGGAAGACTTGGTCCACGGGCTTGTTTGACTCCATCTAATGCTAAATGTTCCTACCGCTGACAAACTCGATTCGAGGAAGATAAATTCCACCCAAAACCCGAAAATGAAAATTCAGAAACAAAAAAAAAAACTGGACCAGAAAATCTTCACAATAAAGCTGGAATTTCAGCAAATTCGTTTCAGAAAATGTTCCCTACTCCTTTCCAAAATCTGTTTCCCTTTTCCTTCTTAATCTGGCACAGGCAAGCAAAGACACCAGGATTTCTCCCAAATTTACTAAATTAGCATCCATCGGTAGCCCGTCCGCCAAGCCTTGGCTGGCCAAGCTTACATACGCACGTTACGTACGCACGACTGAGACTCCCATCTCCAAAATCCACAGTGATCGACGACGTATGCAGGTGCTGTGCTGCGTGAGTCTTTCAGCTGTATATCACGCGTATTTTCGGATACAAACTACAAAGCGCGCTGGCGAGGCGGCAGAAACAATGCACGTAGAGTTTGAAATTCATCTCGGACACTGTAAGATTTTTTTTTTAGGGAGACACTGTAAGATTTGAGTGGCCGCTAGGCGTCGGTCCTGGCGATAATTTGACATGACTAGTCGCATCTTCGACCCTTCGATTTGACTTCAGTTACTTGCAACATTTCATGCGTGTGTACTTACATGTTCACTGCTACATCTGTCTAAAAAAACAAGAACTTGCAACATTTTAGCTACGTTGGTGCAATGAAACATATGTTTGTGCAGCAAATCTTTCTTCGTTGCAATAACTAGTTGAGAAACGAGTTTGCAACTTATGCAACAAAATATCAATGTGAAGATCATTTAGAAATATTGCACGCGACAATGCTCAAACGCATTTCCAGCATGAAAACAACTGCGGCCAACACACCAAGAACCGATGCAGCAAAGCTCGGGTATACACAGCAGCGCAAAGCTCGGTATACACATCAGCGCGTCAGAACAGCGTTCATGACATAAAAAATATCCAAATAACCGACCACTCATCGCAAACTGCTTGAGACACTAAACATCGCGATTTGGGCTTGGCAACAAAGACACCGTTTCGCCAGAGACTCACCATCACCCTTGAGCCCGATTCTTATCGGCTCGATTTGGCACGTCAAAGAAATAATAGTTGCTTTGCCATGGGTTTGCAAAATAGGATCTCGCGAGGGTTCCGGGGGGAGAAAAAAGTCAATGGGGGAATGTAACACCCCAACGTCACTCCTGACAGTTCTCTAGGCTTCAAGACTAGCCCACAAACCAACACATGTTTTTCCAGCACACTTTGTGCTCACTCATGAGCTCCCGGGAGAAACTTCTCGGTCGGTTACCCATCCTCAAATTGCTCTCGGCCAAACACGCTTAACTTTGAGGTTCCTTTCAGATGGCTCCCAAAAAAGAAGGTATACCTTGTTGATATGAATATGCTATCAATCCTATTAAGCCGTAGGCCAGTGTGTCACAGGGGAGGAAGGAGAGAGGGATGTATTTCTAGCCTCAAAACAAGTGTATGTCCGTGCGTCTCTTTTAGTTTCATGGGCCTTACAAAAGGGGCCAGTGAACAGTAGGGGGGGGGGGGAGGGAGAGAGAGAGAGGGGGAGGGAGGAAGGGAGGGGAAAGAAAATACGTGAAAAGTGAACTATATAATTTAGAGGCCTTGGGGCCGTGATTCCTAGATAGAAATGTGTGAGGTGGCAATTTTTGCATAGTTGAGCAATAAATTTTATGCCAGGTCGTTTGGTAGATTAGGATCATTTACCAATTTCTTGCATTTTTTAGCTAGCTTTAATGATCCATCCATATGTACGCTAAAATTGGACGAAACTATGCAAAGGCCAAACTCAATTAATGTCGTATGGTGGCTAGGAGTGCAAAACTCTTGAAAACAAGAGCCGGCTGATCTTCCCTGAAATGCATTGAGGCAAAATGACAAGTGTAAAGCTATATACATGTACGTGCAGGACACTGCTAGCCACGTGTATGCACCTTGTTGCGCGAGTTCCAGTGGATACATACCATGCGTCAATAGCGTTAAAAGATCACAACAATACAACAGATTGACGACGCACATGCATGCACCTACACCTTTACATACGTATTTGTACATTAAGTCGGCTATGACAAGTCGGGAGCTATGCATAGACGTTTGGACTCCCTTAGCGTGGAGGAAAAAAAATTAGCTTGTCATCTGGTCATACATTTGCACGTTAACAATTTGCTTCAAACATTTGCACGTTAACAATTTGTTTCAAACATAACATAGTGGGTAACTTCTTATACTCACAAAGACACCCAACCCTAACCCGTGAGCCCACGAGTCCCGTTCGGCGTTCTCGTCACCCACAGATAAAAACGCAAACCAGAGCGCTATTGGGGGGTGGTGAGATCACCGCGGCTCAGCCCGGTTCCCTCACCCTAAGGCGCCTCCCAAGTCCCGATCTGGCCCGTCGGCGTGCCCTTATCCCTCCATCGGACGGCTAGCGTTCCCACACCCGGTAGGTTTACTCGTCCTCTCGCCCCCCGGTTCATAAAGCCACCGGTTCCATCTCCTTTCGCTTCGCTTCTCTCCTCTCCCTCGTCTTGCCTTGCTCTCTCTGTGTTTCGTTCGTTCCCCTTTGCCCCCCCCAGGCTTCGGCTTCTTCTCGAAGCGATTAGCTCCTCGCGCTCGCGCTTGCGCCCTTGGGTTTGACGCTGCTTGCGCGGCGTACGAGCGCGGGGCTTGGGTTCTCGGTGGAGGCGGGCGGGCGGGCGGGCGGCAGATCCGGCGCCGGTGGCTGCGGCGGCGGGAGGATCGGCTGCGGCGGCGGGCGGCGGCAGGTTCCGAGGGGAGGAATTGGTGCTCCTGTCCGCGTGCCGGTTCGCTTCGGTGAAGGGGGAGGAGGTTCGGTGCATGGTGTTGGGATGAAGCGCGCGAGGGAGGAGGCGCTCGTGGGGTCGCAGCAGCAGCAGCAGCAGCAGCTCAAGCGGCCCAACCCCGCTCGATCCGATCCGTGAGTAGCCTGCCGCCTCCTCCTCGCCTCTCGCTCCCGGTTCCTGCTCGCCGGCGTTCGAGTTTTTGAGGCAGTTCGGTTTTTTGGGTTTCTAATCCATGTGTTCCTTCTCTTGCTCTTATCCGGTTCGTTTTTGGGGGTTTCGTGCTTTGACGGAGGCCGCGAGAGACTGGGAAATTATTTCGGGCTTGCGGGATGATGAATTCGGGGTTTGGTTTTTGGATACATGATTTTGCACCGCCGAATTGCTGTTGGTTCGTCCCAATTTGGAGTCCGCGTCGTCGAAAAAAAAATTAAAAGTAAAATCCGTTTTAGGGTGCGAGGTTTTCTGCAGTTTTACCCTGTGTGTGATCTAACGTTCTTTTCTCCGGTCTGGTGTAGGACGGCACCGCCGCAGGCCATGCCTGTGAGCGGGTCAGCGTCTGCGGCGGCAGCGCCACCGCCTCAGGCTGCAGCCGCTGCGCCGGCACAGCCTTCCAGCAGTCTAGCGGCGGGTGCCGGGCAGAAGCTCACGACCAACGACGCTCTCGTCTACCTCAAGGCCGTCAAGGATAAGTTCCAGGACAATCGCGCCAAATACGAAGAGTTCCTTGAGGTGATGCGTGACTTCAAGAGCGAAAGGTCGGTCCTGATGTTCCGATCCAACCGACTGCCATATTTAACCGGAGCGAATACTGATGTTTCTGGTTGTTATGATTGTGGCGTGGGTGCAATTTTTGGATGCAGGATTGATACCAATGGAGTGATTATTCGTGTGAAGACGCTTTTTAACGGGTACCCTGAGCTGATCCTTGGATTCAACACCTTCTTACCCAAGGGGTTTGCCATCAGGCTGCAGGAGGAGAAGAAGCCTGTTGATTTTATGGAAGCCATCAATTTCGTTAACAAGATAAAAGTATACACCTATGTTCAGAACCATATTCACATAGGCTGATCTATCATGTAAAACTGTGATATGTATAAATCTGTGACCTGATTGCTTCCTTCTACAGACTCGATTCCAGCGTGATGAGCATGTGTACAAGTCTTTTTTGGACATTCTCAACATGTACCGTAAGGATAATAAGTCTATCCAAGATGTTTACCAGGAGGTCCTTGTTTTCTTCTTTTTTAGTTTTTCTTAATCATGACTATTCTTCCATTAGAGTTTTGACTTTAGCATGTCTTTTTGGTAGGTTGCTGTGCTATTCAGTGACCATAAAGACTTACTCGAAGAATTCCAACACTTCTTGCCTGATACCTCAGTGTCTCCACAAGCAGTGACTGCTCCAAGAGGTGCTCTGGTTAACCGGGATGACAAGACCACTGTAATGCCTCCTGTTAGTAGGAATGAAAAGGTACATATGACATGTTGTCGTTTTGTAAGCTTTATTAGTGAATAGCTAGATAGCTGCCAGGAAATTGCAGCATATATCATGGTGGAAGGAGCCAGACTGTATCTTAATTCTTAACATTTGCTTGAATTTTGGGTATTTGGTTGGCTAAAATGTGCTATGCGAATTAAAGGGTGTAAATGCAGGAAATACAAAAGGAAAGGTGTTTTTACTTCTAAACATGTGTTTGGGAACTCATGAAGTACCTAGCTGCTAATGTTCATGAACGAAATATGTCATTTAGCACGGCTTTCATGTAGGTGAAAATGATTAGATGTCTTACAAGTGCCACTTGTTAAAAATGCTTGATGGATTCATTTATTTGTACTACTGTTAACTTAATATGGGTATTTTAATGTGTTCTGTCCATGGGTTTGCACTGAGGTCGACACGAGATGAATTGAGTTTTCATCTACTAATTTTTCTCAATCTATTCACCAATTATCAACTAATTATGCTTTAGAGTCAGCTAATATGTCATCTTATCTTTGTTTTTGCAGCCTAGGGCTTATCCATCTCATGCTGACCGCGACTTCACTGTCGATCGTCCTGATGTGGAGCATGATCGCCAGCGAAGACAGAAGGAAAAGGAACGGAAGGCGGAAAGAGATAAAAGAGATTATGAGAGAGATGAGAAGGATGGTGAACATGACAGCAAAGAGCCGGATATGGGACAGCGAAAGCGCAGACCTTTTACAAGTGCAAACCCTACAGGTGCTGAAACACACCAAGGAGGCTTCCCAGAGAATCATGGAATAAATACTGCTTCTGCTTCATCATATGATAATAACGATGTGCTGAAGAGTAAGTTCCTTCAAATATTCATTAACAAGTAGATACCGTTTCTGCTCGGTATGGTAATTGTTGCTTTACATCCACCCTTCTTCATACCATCACTTAAATGCAACTTTCATGCTCCATGACCTTATAATGTGCCCCTTGCAGATAATATGTTGAATGCGTCACCTCTTGCATAACTCTGTTTCAGTGTAGTCTTCTCACGATATGTTAGTTATTTAGAAAAGATGCATGTATTTGCTTGGTGCTTCTATATGATTGAATTTACTTGGCCTCGTCTTTATTTCTGTAAAACTTTGTTGCCTCCCGCTTGTGTATTACTTACAATCACAATTCTTCCTTGCAACATTAGGTGTATACCCACAGGAGTTCCAGTTCTGCGATAAAGTCAAGGAGAAGCTGGAACATGATGCTTACCAGGAATTTTTGAAATGTGTTCACATATACAGCCAGGAAATTATTACGAGAAGTGAATTGAAGAACTTGGTGGGTTTCTTCTGGACTTATGCTAATTCAATATTTAAACTTCAGTTGCTTCACTATCTATGCTTAAGAAATTACTGGTCTGTTTGATTTTAATCGGTGATTGTGAATCATGAATATCCTCACTGATTTGCAGGTGAGTGATATACTACAACACTACCCAGATCTTATGAATGGGTTTAATGAATTCCTGGAGCATTGTGAAAACATAGGTAGGTCACTTACCTAATGTTTATGGATGACCATCTCGCAGTATCTACATCACTGATTTTAAACTTTCATGTATTTCTATCTGAGTTTTTCTCCCCCACTGTGCAGATGGATTTCTTGCTGGAGTCTTCAGTAAAAGTATGTGGCGTTTGCTTCAAACTTTGTTAACCCCCCCCCCCCCCCTCTTTTCTAATTCTTTTTAAAATTTCTTATTAACACTGATTATTTGAACTGAAGAGCAACCTGGACGGCTAGTTAAAACTGAAGATAAAGAAAGAGATAAGGAGCACGAGAGGGAGGATAGAGATAGAGATCGGGACAAGGAAAGAGAAAAGGGACGGGAAAGACTTAATCCAAAAGAAGGTCCTAGTCAGAAACCTTCTATTATCAAAGAAAAGTATCTATGCAAACCAATATCAGAGCTGGATCTCTCAAATTGTCAGCGATGCACTCCAAGTTACCGGCTTCTACCTAAAAATGTAAGATAATGCAGCTCTTGTTGTTCCTTTTCATGTTGTGCTTCATATAACATTTTGTTTCATCCTGTTTTCAGTACCCAATGCCTCCGGCAAGTAACAGGACTGATCTTGGAGCCTCAGTTCTTAACGATCACTGGGTATCAGTGACATCAGGAAGTGAAGACTATTCATTTAAGCACATGCGGAAGAATCAGTATGAAGAAAGTTTATTTAGATGCGAAGATGACAGGTGCTGATTTATCTTTGTAAACTATAATTTATGTCGAATTATCTATTGATGCTGGCCACAAATTGGTCTGAACGGTTTCAGGTTTGAGTTGGATATGCTCTTGGAATCAGTTAATGCAGCAACTAAGCGTGTCGAGGAGTTGATAGAAAAAATGCAAGATAACTCAGTAAAACCAGACAGCCCTATTCGCATCGATGAGCATTTAACTCGTACGTACATTTATGTTTATCATATATTAATGTTGTTTGGTAACGCTTCAACTGAATGGAGCTTGACTGTCCTTTTAACTTACCACCATTGCCTTACAGCTTTGAATCTGAGGTGTGTTGAGCGGTTATATGGTGACCATGGACTGGATGTGATGGACGTTCTTCGGAGAAATGCTAGTGTTGCATTGCCAGTTATCTTAACTAGGCTAAAACAAAAGCAGGAGGAATGGTCAAGGTGCCGATCAGATTTCAACAAGGTTTGGGCTGAAATATATGCCAAAAATTATCACAAGTCACTTGACCATCGCAGTTTCTATTTCAAACAGCAAGATTCGAAGAACCTGAGCACAAAATGTATGCACGCCTTTTATACATGCAAATGTTTCTTCTTATGGTTCCAGCTGGCAGCTTGCCTAATTTTGCCTAATTCTTTTTGGTTCCTTGTGTAGCTCTATTGACTGAGATTAAAGAAATTAACGAGAAGAAAAGAAAGGAAGATGATGTACTGATTGCTATTGCTGCTGGAAATAGGCGGCCTATAGTTCCAAATATGTCATTTGAGTTCGTAGATTTGAACATCCATGAAGATCTTTATAAGATCGTCAAGTACTCATGTGGAGAAGTCTGCAGCTCCTCGGACCAACTGGATAAAGTGATGAGAATTTGGACCACTTTTATGGAGCCAATTTTGGGTGTTCCGCCTCGATCCAATGGTACCGTGGATGTAGATCCAATTAAACCCAAGAATGGAATCACAAAATCGAGTATTGTAACAGTTGGGGAAAGCAACAGTGCTCCAGCAGGGACTGCTACCAAGCAAGGGCATGGTGATGAAAGCATGCCTCAGGAACAGGCACCGTCAACTGTGGTTAGATTGGTGAAAGGAGTTGCAGCAGACTCTCAAAATGGTTTCCATGATGCAGATCGAACTGCTCGTGCAGGCGGGGAACTACCAAATGCTGCACTAAATGGAAGAGTGCAAGCTGGTGCCTCTGCCACAGTTGAAATATCTGCAGTAAATACTCAGAACATGTCTACTGAGAGATCAGCAGAAAATGTTTCTGTTCCTAGGACTGAACAACATAGTCATATTAAAGGAAATTTGGACACTACATCAGGTTTGCATTTCTGCTCCTTGAAAGTTTTATATTTCTTATTACTCTGTAACTTCATCGTGTCCCTTTCGGCTGATGCTTATTATTTCTCTTGCCTGCTAGGAGCGAATGCTTCTAGAAGTTCACATGCTGGAGCTGGTAGCGCTGCTGGTCCCAGGGCTGGCAAGGAAGCATTACCATCTGTTGAGGTATGCGAGCACAGTTCACGTGCTGGAGTTGTTTTTTTTACCTTAATTATGGTAGGACTAGCAATGAAGTATTATCATCAGCTCACTATTATTTTTTGTGGTTGTTTGATTGCTTATTTTATCCGCACTTTTTTATCGCTCTTTTTCCTATTGTCGTCAGTGCTTGGAATGTTTGTGCCCGTGTAGAGTTGTACCCATTCATGCAATGCGAAATGCACATACGTTTTTTCTTCATATATGCATCCATAAACATGCTCTTATGTTTCTATTCTCTTTGACAGGGTGGAGAAACTGGCAGGTCAGTATCATCTTTAAATGGCGGGAGCACCAGTGAGGGTAATAAAGGGGGCCTATTTAATGAAGCTACTGCATCCCACAATATTTCAAAAATTGAAAGAGAGGAGGGTGAATTATCGCCTAATGGAGATTTTGAAGAGGACAATTTTGTGCCCCTTGAAGATGGTGCTGCAGAAGGAACATCTAAAACAAAGGAGGGTTCCACGAGCAGAACATTTAAGGCTGGCACCGGTGAAGTAGGACCTTTTGCTGAGGCAGCCGGCGAGAATGATGCTGATGATGAGGGTGAGGAAAGCACTCAAAGATCTAGTGAGGACAGTGAAAATGCTTCTGAAGCTGGTGAAGATGCTTCAGGAAGTGAATCTGGTGATGGTGAGCAGTGTTCGCGTGAAGATCATGATGAGGAAGAGGAAGATATGGATCATGATGACCATGATGCAAAGGCAGAAAGTGAGGGTGAGGCAGAGGGAACAACTGAGACCCACGATGTCGAAGGAGGCATGTCATTACCGGTATCAGAGCGCCTTTTGTACTCGGTTAAACCACTGGCTAAGCATGTACCCACATCTTTGCTTGACCGAGAAGATAAATCCTCACATATATTTTATGGGAATGATTCGTTTTATGTCTTGTTCAGGCTGCACCAGGTGAGCTTTACAGTAGTCTTGACATTGTGTATTCGCGTGTGCTCTCCTTTGCTAAACTTATCAACTGCAGATCTTGTATGAAAGACTACTTTCAGCAAAGACAAATTCTTCCAGTGCTGAAAAGAAATGGAGAACCTCCAAGGATACAAACCCTCCCGACCTATATGCAAAGTAAAATTGCTTTTCTCGCATTGCTTAGTTGCTTATACTGCATCTTTTACATACACATGACTGATGATCCATCTTTCATTTCGACGAAGGTTCATTGATGCACTCTACAACTTGCTGGATGGTTCTTCTGATAATACCAAGTTTGAGGATGACTGCCGTGCTATTATTGGGACTCAGTCGTATGTTCTCTTCACTTTGGATAAACTGATATACAAAGTTGTCAAGCAGGTAAGTTGACCCATCCCCTGTTTTGTTATTTTGCTCTTGATTGGCTGCAATGTTCATTCTTTTACTTCATGTTATCAGCTTCAAGCAATAGCAACAGATGAAATGGACAACAAGCTTCTCCAGCTTTATTTGTATGAAAAATCAAGATCTCCTGGAAGGTTCTTTGATCTAGTTTATCATGAAAATGCTCGCGTTCTACTCCACGATGAGAGCATGTATCGATTTGAATGTGTAAGCATCATTCTGATTTCCACACTAACATTATTTACTTATAGTTGTGCCGCCACCTGTATATTTGTGAGAGGTATAGTGCTATTCTGTTTTGTTGCACACGAACTGATCTACTTGTACTGCAATTTGTGTTTCCTATTGGCATATAATGACAAAGTTTAGTTTGTCTTCAAATTTCAGTGCTCAAATCCAACAAGGTTATCTATCCAGCTGATGGAATATGGTCATGAAAAGCCTGAAGTGACTGCAGTATCGATTGAACCAAATTTTTCCTCGTATCTTTTTAGTGAGTATTTGTCAAGTTCGTCAGACACAATGTTGTCTGATGGTGTCTTCCTTGGAAGGTAACCCCCCATACCAACCCCCACAATTAAGTTGAAGCTCCTGATTCTGGTAAAAAAAAACTTGAAGCTCCTGATTCTGTTTCTCATGTTTTTATCCATTCTCGGTTTTTTCCCAGAAATAAGCGGAAACATTCAAATAAGGACGAGCCTTCAGATTCGTTGAAGACAATGGATGGTATCAAAGTTGCTAATGGTCTTGAATGCAAGATATCCTGCAAGACCTCTAAGGTTTGTGTCCTTATCTAATTGGAAATTCCATTCATCATTACTGGGATTTTTTTTGACAGCATCATTACTGGGATATTAATTAATATATACCTTATGGTCATATATGCAGGTCTCATATGTCCTGGACACTGAAGATTTCTTGTTTCGGTTAAGAAAGAGGAGACTTCCACCTGGTGAAAATGTGCCTGACAAGTCACTGACTTCAAAACAAAATGCTGCAAAATTGCAGCGCTTTCATATGTTTCTATCCAAGCCTTAGGTTCATAGGCAAAATATTGGTAATTTCACTATGTTCCTATCCATGCACTGTTTTATCGCATCGTGCTGTTCTGTAATTCTTAGTTTTGTTGGCTTATTTATGCTGCACTGTGCATACCAAGGCTCTTGCTCATCTGATGGCTTGCTTTAGAAGCATGTCAGATGGGTGATATACTGATATGAAACGCATTACTCTTAAGCAACATGTGTGTGATCCATGCAAAATGCTACTCCCTCCAATCCATATTAATTGTCGAAATATTACATGTATCTAGACGCTTTTTAGGCATAGATACATCCATATTTAGGCAAATTTGAGACAATTAATATGGATCGGAGGGAGTAGATGCCTATTGTAATCCATGCCTGGAATTTTTTCCGCAGTTCCAGCTAGTGCTTTCTTGTACAAAATCGCATAGTGCTGTATAGCAAGGTGTTGATTTTACCTTTGTGCTTTGCAGTCACCGTATGCAAATCAGGAGATGCTGCTGGGTTTTGCGACTGCCTTGCTCTTGCTTCAACAATGAGAAGCCGCAGGACACTGATGCCGTGGTTCTATCCTCAGAATGCCATTCTGGAATAAACAGTCGGCCGTTGGAAATATATGTACATGGTAAATACAGCAAGCAAAGCATGTTTTGGCCACCTCAGTCAGCTTACCCCGTGCCCCCCCCGACATATGTGGGTGTGTATATATGTATTTGCAGAATGTTGTTTGTTCTGTTCACCATTCTCTAGTGGTTTTTGGTCGTAGAAGGATCTATTAAGCTAATTACCATTTGTTGATGCTGGTATAGGCTTTTTTTGTCATTTTGACTGTTGGTTTCCATTCAAGATAAGTAGCCTTGATTTAATTAAGTCAAAACAATGTTAACTGTCATAGTCGACCAATCTTTGTGTTATTTGAGTTACATGTTCCTTCTTTTAGATGGTTATACATGTTCTTTTAGTGTGTGCCCAATTGGTACGCGGTATGAGCTTAGCTTGAATTGAATCGGAAACTGGAGTGACCGGCAGTCGTCCAGCAGCATTTTCATCAGGCATTTCACCAAATTCTGAAAAAAATCTAATCTATATGTGAGTAACAATTGCACTTGTAAATATTGAAAGTTGATGTAGTGTCATCTGCAAAGATGGCAATTTCCTGTCTACGAAATGGTTTAGCGAGTACTTGAGCAGTGCCTTGGTGCTGGCTGATTAGTGCTTTTAATGGTAGTAAGATTTAGCTCTTTCAACGAATTCTCAAAAGAAGCAAATAAAAACTCCCGAGACCAAGGTTTAAAATTCGTTTATGCCATTTCCACAGAGTACATTTCTTTATACGCAAAAAAGGAGAAATGACCATTTCCACAGTACATTTCTTTATAATTACGGTAGAAAAAAAAGAACTCGTACCACAGTTAACCAAAGCAAAACAAAAAATGATGAGGATCCTGAATCATCGAATCAAATTAAAAGGATACACATTAAATACATAATCGGCATGATCAAAGGGTTCTTCAAACAGAAAGGGATCCAAATTCATGTCACAATGGAAGTTAGGGATATGTGCGTGTGTGTATTAACAATTGATCCAGTGCGATCGGGGGAGCAATGCCATCGACATAGTATATAGGTATCCTTAAAAAAAAACGTACTCCGTAGTATATAGGTAAGCATGTGGGGATTACTTCCAAAAACCAAAAGGCACTTGCATATGTACCAGGCTATCTGCTCGCTAGCTAGCTGATCCTGTGTCAGCATCTCTACCAGGACTAATTTTTCACTTTTCGTCTATCACCTGTACAATACCAGCGTGTCCCCTGTGCAGATACCGTACCAGCTATGGTTGATTTCGGTGTATACTAGTATAAAAGTCCCTTCATCGTTTGTTCTATGTTCTTCTTTGTAGTAAGTACTATCCAACTGCGAGCTGTCACTACTAGTACTGGACCCTGATGCGCTTCTTGGGTGTATCGTGCACCTGCGTCTTCTCGCCATACATCCTCAGCTGCAGGTTCTCGAAGGCTTCCGACACCGCTTCGACCTGCCAATCGAGAATATGATTTGTTTCACGAAATGGGAATGGTTGATAGTAGCTGCATGCATGTTTGATGTTTCTTCAACTCACCAGCTCCGGCTTCTTGGCGTACACCCTGACGATCCTGTCTTGGTTGTAGGCAGGTAGCAAGTGGCTGACGCGGTCATCTATGACCGGGAACTTCTCGTCGCATCCGTAATCCTGGTGCAAGAAGGATTCTACTTAGACCAGGCGGGGAACCATGGAGACATCCCCAATATCCAATACATAAACAGCATACATATCCAGGTGGGAAGGGAACATTAATTACCTTAAAGAACTTGATGCTGGGGAATGGTGGTTATGAACGCCAAAAAAAGAGAGTAAATGCTTAGGACTTGGAAGATTGATAAATCAATGACAGAGTTGAGTGTTCAAGCAGAAAGAACCTTTCCAGGGGGTTATCCTTCCCACGAGTCAAATCAATCTTCACATTGCTGACCGCCACATCTTCTTCCTTCAGCAGCACCTTAGAAGATTTCTGAAGACGGGGAGATTCGAAACAAGGAAATTATATAATTTCAGAGAGGGCAGATCGTATAATCAACACAAAACTAGTGAAGTAGAGACGAACCTGCGAGCAAACTATGTCTTGTGCAGTAATAGCCTTGAAATTCTCCAGCTTATCCTTTGGAACAGAATATTGATTGCAGAACTGCAATTCAAAAGCAGTAACTGAATCAATATCTGCAACAGAACGTGAGATGCTGCTCATTATGCAGTTATGGTACATAGCAATATTAAACTCATCTTGGAGTCCCACAAGTTGAGAGTAAATAATTAATCTAGCGTGTTATCAGCAAATTATCTGACCCTTAAAATGTTCCCAACAGAACCAACCATTGTAACTTCCAACTCCACGTAAGACGTACAATGACCACAATAAGCAAAACCTTTACTAAATCAGCACAGAGAAACTGCCATTAGTCGTTTGCAAAACTTTACAGGGTTCCAATGTACTCCCTCCGATCCTAAATTGTTGTCGGAATATTACATGTATCTAGACGCCTTTTAAGAATAAATACATCCATATTTGAGCAAATTTGAGTCAAGAATTTAGGATCAGAGTGAGTACATTATTACCTATCATACCGAGTTACTGATTGAGCAACACTACAATAACCTTGCATGTGCAATAATAATAAGATACACAGTTGTAGCAAAATAGCTGCCAGGGGTATGTCGCATAAGATGAGGCAAAATAATAGAGCAGTGAAAGGGGTGCTACCTTGTAGAGCTCTCTTCGGCGAATACGTTGAATGATTTCTTTTGCTTTCTTCAGTTCATCATTGGGAGCAGTTTCAATGCTTTTAACGATTGTGTCATCTAACTGGAAATGCAGAATTGTAGAAGTTAGCAGGACAAACTAATAAAAGGGCCATTAAAATAACAAAAATAACATTAGCTAACACCAGACCTTCCAAAAGTCTTCTGGGTCCTGTGCATGCAAAGATATTCCCAAGTAATCATTAGCTTCAACAAGTGCATCCACAAGCATCAGTTCAACAGCCTAATGATTGAAGACTGTTAGAAACAGATTTTGGTGTACAAACAATAGCAGCATAATTAGGATGCAGCTTAAGGACATCCAACAATGAGATTAGCATAACCATTTTGTCTATAGTTAAATGGAAAAGTCAACGTGAGAACTTGTAGAGCCTCATCTAAAAGTTTCACAGCAGGGATTGGATTGGAAACCCTACTATGACGGTACCCTACTGACCAACAACTAACACTGTTATGGGAATTGGAAAGTCCCTGTTAGTGACAGTATTTGAAATTTTGAATCCACTGCTTTGGAAGCAACACAGTTATGGACTTAGTTGTGAGGTTTCTCTTCATGGGTCTATGCGATCTAATCATGATTTTTTTTTTGCAAGACAAATGTTGCGTTGGAGTTCAATGGTGGAGCTTCAGGTCAAACAAGATGGGGCTAGCGTTGACTAAAATATAACATATGCACTGCATTTACAGAGTCCAGACAGAAAATTTCTCTCGTATATCTTCCTAAGACTTAATGAACTTGCACATATGCAGGGGAGGTCTAGGACCCAAGTTGGTCTCGCGTAAGCTCTGCCCCTGTCAGAGTTGGAAAGCACAGGAGTACAAATTGTATGTACCTTTACTTTGGCATGTGTATAGACAGTCCGATGCAGATCAGCACGTGTCGTAAACAATTTATGGATGCTCAGATCTGCAGTTCCAAATGGAGCATACCAAATCATGATGGCAATGGTCAAATGTAAATAGATGAGGACTGTAATATAATACACCTACAATCTTTTGCCGGGTAGCATATTTCATCACCCATCACTCGCATACCTTGTAAAAGCCTACAGGAAAAGTGGTAATTAACCGCACATTCATTTTAATAAAACAAACCAATGTAATTAGCTTGCATTCAGTACCGAATCACGAATTGGACACCTTTTCTACGTAATTATTCGAAAAGTTCAGCCACTATGATTTAGCTAGATCTCACACAAAAGCTTGAGAATACAGGGGTATTTGATCTCAAAAGCCCTGTATTGGCCAGCTAATATATGACAAATACAGTACTTTACCTTTGGTGAAACAATACCGGGATAGCTTTCTTACCAAAAGGAAATACAATCCCTTAAATATTCATTGAGGATATATTTAATTATCTGGCAATTGTCACAAGAATCACAACAGTGGAGCGCTTGTTCAAATTCTCAACAGGTTCAAAGGGGCAATTAGGCAAAATATACCTCCAGTGCTGGAAGTTACTCCCGAGACCACATGCTCTGCAATCGCGGTCAATGTAGTCAAACCTGCAAGGTTGCACTAGTTTATGCCATGACCAGATGATGGTAGAGGCAACTGTGGTCCTATAGAAGAAATTTAGAAGTTCAGTACTTCAGTACTTAGAAAGCCCTTACTTGTCGACATCTATACCATTGCGACCATTAGCAACAATGTCATAAAGAAAACGCTTCTCCCTCGCACCCTGTGAAGAAACAAGCTTTGTTTCATCAAAGTTAAGAGAAGTGGTCGATTTTCAATCAGAACAGATGATTAAAATGCTATGAGAGAACAAGATACATACTTCTGTTTTGGAGAACTCAGAGCTTGCAACTATCATTTCCTGCATACATTTTTACGATGCAAGGTTATAGTTTGGTAACTTAGAACAGCACATTGTGATGTACAATAACGAGCAATATAGGACACCATAGACAGTTGAATGCTGCAGGTATAACAGCACTACCTAGTGATGACAAAATGCTTCAACAAAAGCTGGAAATAAAGTGCAGCTTACCTTCACAACTTTGAGATAATCAGGTTCAATATCTATTGCATGTTTGTCAACAATACTATCCAGCAGCAGTGCAGACATATGTTCGTGGGACCTGGATGAACAAATCGGAAATTTGTAATTAAGACATTAACCAAAATCTCTAGATAATTTTACAAAGGTGTTTGAATGCTACACAGAGGAAACACAGGAATTTTGAGATTAGGTGGTGCTTAGCTGAAGAGAGGAGAGAGACAAGGGAAAAGATGCATTGGAACTATCAAAGGAAAAATTCCCTGAGGTTAGATGCTACACAGAGGAAACACAGGAATTTTGAGATTAGGTGGTGCTTAGCTTCAAGAGAGGAGGTAAGAGAAAAGATGCATTGGAGCTATCAAAGGAAAATTTCCCTGAGGTTAGATCCCATGCTTGGATTCCTCCAAAATTTGGAAGAAAAAAAATCCTATCCTATAAAATTCCTTTGGTGTAATCGTATGAATTAAAGGGCATGATCCAAAGAGGGCCTAAAATAAAAATATCAATCCTATAAAATTTGGACCCTCTTGTCTTTTCAGCCGTAATATTCAACCATGATATAAATATCAATCGAATTTGGACTTTCATGTACTGTAGTAGGCATAAAGCAACTAGAAATATGTATGAAGAATAACTACAGAATCAAGAAATAATAATCAACAGCATATACGTAAATAGAATTACCATGTTGATCCTGGATGAACACGAGGAAGAAACTCATGCTCAAACAAATGACTGAAGGGGCCATGTCCAATGTCGTGCAAGAGACCTGAACAGAAATATCACAAAGATCATCATCACACATTAGTACTTAGTGGAGCCGTGGTTGAGTAAACCAACCTGCAAGTTTCACACTTTGCACATCAACACGGTCAATGCCAAGCTCTTTTCCCTGTTGAATGAAAAAAATGCATAAGCTTCTCCATAACTAACTGAACTTCACTTGCCAGTATATATCAGTCAAATTGTGATAATTGTAAAGACCTGGTACATTTGAAGGTTGTTCATAGCCTCCCCAGCTAGCCAATAAACACCTAAAGAATGTTCAAAACGTGTGTGGACGGCCCCTGGATACACCAGATATGTAAGGCCTGAAAATCATACATAGCATGTTAGGCAAAAATCTAAATAAATTCTACCGTAAATTCAATCAGAATCGAATTTCCCATAAAAAGAAGCTGACAGCTCTGTTCAGTTTAGAAAGAAAAGTTAAGAACATCCAAGTGTCCATCTAAATCACATACAGTGAACACTGTCACAGAAATAAGTCAATAGTTGGCTAAGAAAATTTTAGTAGCACTGTAGCAATGCGTTTACATTATTCCTAGACAGAAGATAGAGTCAATCATGACTCATCAAATTGTTGTTAATGTGACTAACAGTGGATTTGATCAAATACACAATGTAGCTGCAGCTACACAAACAGTTCTGTGATGAAATTAACCCTTAATTTTCTTAACTAGGACAAAAGAAGACACGGGACTCCATTTAGATTTCTGACACTAGCAGCATGACAGAACGCTAAGATCCCAAGATGCTTTCTCAAGTGAGGGAAGAAAACTCACCTAGTTGTTTCAGATCCCGCAACCTGAATGACATGATGCAATCAAATGAAATCATAGTTAGGCTATCTATATCTATGAAGATGGACAAGCAAATGGACAGCAATAATTTGGGGAAACAAAATTCACCTCTGAAATTCCTCAGTATCCACAAATTCACGGGCCAACTGCGCATCAAAGAAAGTAATTATTATTGAAGAGAATAGTTTGAGCAATGGAAATTATATAGAGCTTCACTAGCTCAATAAAATAAATTCTAGAGATTATTCATAATAAGATGAACTATTTTTTTGACCGGATAATAAGATGAACTATTTTCCGTATAAATAAGAAATTAGTATGATCAAATACTAGTGACTGAACACACATCCAAATAACATAGTCGTAAATTGGACTGTGGAGTCAGTAAGCTAAGGCTGTTCATGAAAAATAAATAGCAGGCGTATAGTTCTACTTGTATCGGATACAGAGCATTAAAACTCAAAGTGGAAAATCAGTTGGCCAACAGCACGAAAACAAAGGCATTTTATAAATGACCATTATACAAGATACACAAAATTCTGACAGAATATCCGGTGCTTAAACATTCTTAAATAAATGAATATATGAGATCCTGTCAATTGTTGCCTTCAACACAGAAATGCTCCAACACTGAGTATTCAAATTCAAGAAACAGCAATATTAAAATAATATGCAAATTACTACTCACAGTGGAAGGTAAGAGGGACCAAGTATAACTTGAATGTAAACTAGTCGAGATCAATGCATTTACCACATCAGAGTGAATGTTACAAATTGCCATAAGCACCAGGTGCACCACAAAAGAGCAAGTGTACTGTGGTACTGTAGAGTACTACTAAAGTAGCCATGCCAAAAATAGGGATGAAGCAAAACGTGGAAAGTGTTTTTTGGTATTATTAGTCCCATTATAGATCACACGATTGGCTATCTTAGGCAGATCCTCCTGTAGACAATACTAGTTAGACTACATGTTCCATTGCTTGGAAGCTGCATGTCAGCCCAAGCATCAATAAACAAACCAAGCCCCTCAAGGCCCATTAATTACCCCCATAATACCAATCGCTCTCAAGGTTGACCTGCCACATGATATTCTCCTCCGGTGGAAGACGCATGTTCTAAAGCAGAGACGTAGCAGAAAAGTAACCATCGGAATTTAAAAAGAAAACGGCACATCCGCGGCTGATAAAGCAGTTCATACGCCACAACAACACAAGACGAACAGACTTGATCAAATCCAAAGAACAAAAATGGCGCATGCATACCAGACAATTAAAAACGAACAGAAAAAATGGCACATCCAAAGGCATAGCTGATACCAACAAACGAGGAGCGAATAAACTGCGAGATGGGGATTTTGGGGTTTTGTTGGGTTCGTCGAGCACAGACGAAACGAACCAGCTCATCATCCAGGCTGATATTCCCACAATCCTCAACTAAAAACATACAAAAAATGCCCATCCAGGGGCCTGATCGATGGCCTTGGCACGAGATCGAAATCGGGATGGAAACTAGTCCCTAATCGACCGAAACCAAGGGATTGCGAGAAAAACATCATCGAACCCCTGCAGCCCCACCATCAGTCGCCGCGAATAAACAAAAGCAGCAGCGGCGACAGCAAACCGGGAGTCCGTAACAGTAGAAGCGAAGCGAACGGAGGCGGAGAGGATAAGGAAGGAGGCGGAGGGGCGGAATAGGAGTAGGATTAATCACCGGGTCGAGCGAGATGTTGCCGTGGAGGTTGTCGAAGACCTGCTTGGTGGAGCAACGGTCGAGCTCGCCGTACGCGTGGCGGCGCCTGGCCGGCGGCGGCGTCAAGGCCAGCGCGGGCTCCCCCTCCTCCGCCGACGCGGCGACGCAGTACTCGCCCATCTCCGGTGCTCGCCGCTCGCTTCCGGTGGTGGCGCGCGTGCGGCGGCGGGCGATAGGTGGGTGGTGCTGTGCTTGTGGGGTTGGATGGGAACTACAAGGCAAAAAGGAAGCAACCAAAGCAAAGCCAATGAGGCAGGGAGGATTTTGGATTTCGGATTAACAAGGGAGGAAATTCCTAACCGAGGGTTAGCAACGCTCGCTCGGATTAATGATCCGTTGGCGAGGACTGATAAATACTTTCTGATATTCTACGGCCTTTTTCTCTCTCTATACGGTTTCGCTGGCCAGCTGCGTGCGGTTGAATTTCTCAAATTGCGTGCAGAACATGTACAGGTGGGGCTAGGGAAGCAGATGGCCCACCTGTCGGTGCGATTGGTATGGGCGCGCAGAAGTGTCACGCCAAGTGTCCCCCACCCCCTGGAGTGTCGGAAACGTGCTGCACTGGAGAGCGAAGGGAAAGGGAATGGGATGGTTCAGGACCAAAGAATATTCTATGCTTAATGCACGTACTCCCCTAGATTATGTTCGGTTCCCCCCTAGATTAATCAAGTTCGTGGCACATGTGCGGCATGCTCACCCTTTTTACAACATCTTTGTGTACTCCACTGTTCCTGTTCCGTACTAGTATTGCTTTTTTCTGTCAACCCTTGAAAATCAAACCAACGTAAATCGATTTTCAGAGCAATTTTTAGAGCATTAAACGGCGCAAAATATTTTTTAGAGGAATTAACCAGCGTAATATGCGGCAGAAAAAACGGCGTCATAACTGGGCTCCAGGCCGTAGAGATCATGATCTAGCATTAGGGCCCAACAGATTTTCGGATCATCCAATGGTCGGCCCGTACAAGCTGCGTCCTGTTGCTCCTCAACGGCCCACCTGGTGCCCTCCAAGGAGTACGTACTATCTGAAGCAAAACAATTCTGAAAAATAAATAAATCTGAAGCAGAACCATCCGCTCAAAAAATAAATAAATCTGAAGCAGGACAGAGAGTTGGGGGTGTGTGTGTGTGTTTTTGTGAAGAGAGTTAGAGTGTTTTTTATGTTCCTTATTCTGTTTCACTTGATAATTAATGTCGCTAGCTCTGACCAGCCACTCTCTTGGATTTGCATTCCGTAGAGTGCAAACTCATTCCCCTTGTGTACAGTCGTTAACGAGGGCCTTTCTCTCCCAAGACAGTAATTGTAAACACTTCGTTCAAAACACTGGCACCTGTGTCGAAAAACACACCACACCGTAGCACTTTTAAATTTGAAACAGAAAAAGACTTTGAACACTTTGGATCCTCTTTGCCGCAAAGAGAGAATACTTTGTCTTGTAGCGATACTGCAGGTGGCGCAGGGAGCACGCAACTCCGCAGTGCACGACCATGGTCAATGGAAAGAATGGGCCGGTGAGAGGCGGTCTTGGTGGGCCCAGTCTGCAGACAGGCCCATCACCTGCAACGCGAACTGCAAAGCCAGCAATTGGCGCCCGCTACGCGTCCATCCCAGCTGCATTTTCGCTACCCTTAAAAACTCACGGGCGCTCTTGGTCTCAACTCAAAACGCCCAAAACATTTTCGAATCCATTGCCTGCTCCTTCGTCTAGTTCAACGTCGTCTCCGGCCTCGTCGACGTCTACTACAAGGGCCTGGAGGCCGGCGCGCGCTACCTCACCACGTGCCTCACCATGGCCGCCGAGAACGGCGCCCGCCTCGCGCTCAACCCGGCCTTCGCCGCCATGCCCGACGAGCAGCTCTACCACTGAAAAATACAATACCATATCCCATATCTCATCTTCCACATGCAACTCAGTTTGATCGATCCGCAGATATGATGGAGATCGATACGATACGACATCACATTACATTAACCAGACACCCTAAGATAGCCACCGAGATACTCCATGTATATAGCAGAGGGGAGATTAATATTCTAACTCAACTGAAAGGTTGCATAAACATAGAATGGATAGATATGCCACGAGTGAATCAAAGGAGATGAATTAGTTTGGTGGATTCATTTCAACCATATATATATATATAGAGAGAGAGAGAGACACACACACACTCTCTGATGGGATGAATGGATTAGCAGGTAGCTAGCATATATGCAGCAGAGGCAGCGGCTTACGCACCTAAGTGATGATGTCGTCGGCGGCCTCCTTTTGGTCGAGGAAGCTTGACATGGCGGCGACGGCGAGGTTCACGAGGGCTAACGGGCGGTCGAGGCAGGCGCGGGCCTGCTCCGTGGCGCTGCCGGGCAGGGGCAGGCCGGTGGCCGGATCCAGGGCCGGCGGGACGTTCTCCCCGCCGCCGCCAGCCGCCTGCAGGGGCTCGCCGGCGTCGATCCGGCGGACGTGGTCGACGCAGCGCGGGAGGTGGCGCTCCCGGGCGAGCTTGACGGCGAAGAGGGCGGCCTCGACGCGGGCGAAGACGGGGATCTCGTCCGCCGCGTGATGCGCGAGCAGGGCGTGGTGGAGCAGCTCCTCGGGCATGACGGGGAAGGAGGAGTTGAGCGCGAGGCTTGCCACGCCGCCGCCCTCCGCCCCCGCCATGGTGAGCACGGCGGTGAGGTCGCGGGCGCCGGCGTCCAGGCCCTCGTAGCGGAACTTCTCGATCTGGCCGGAGACCATGCCCTTCAACCGCTCGATGTCGATCCCCCCGGCGTCGTCGCTTGGCGGCGCCGGCGCGTCGCCCTCGAGCATGGCCTGCGACAAAAGCAGGTGGTCGCGTTGCGTTCGGATCTTCTTCGCCGCCTTCTCGGCCTCCGCCAGGATGCTGCGCAGCTTCTCCGCGCTCAAGTCCGTCATGGCCGCCGCCCGCTGGGGCTTCTCTCTCTGAGAGAGTTGGGTTGAAGCTGGGAAGGAGAAGCACAGACGAGACGTTTTAAAATCGGGGGATGGGAAGGAAGGAGAAGAACCTGGAGAGAGGACACGTGCCGTGCTCCGATTGATGGGAGAGCAGCTCATGCGACGCTGGGCACAGCTTTGCAGGCGATGGGGTTCGCCTGCAAAAGCCTATGCTAGTCTGCTTTGCTCTCTTTCGGTTGCGTTCCTGCTCCCTCCCTCCGGCCAACTACAAGGCAATATCGATTTGCACCAAAATACTAGTAGTACTCCGTGATTAACTTGCACGGAGTATTTAATTACAAGCGAGATTATGGACTCTCTTGTCTCTCTAATTCTTGTCAAAATATTACATCCATTTTTGACAAATTTGAAACAAGAATTATGAAATGGAGGAAGTATTTAGTCAGTCCGACGTATTAAATCTTGCCAGCCTTGCAAGAGAATACGGGGTGTGTTTGGTTGCTCTAGCCTTACCAAAAACATTGTCACAAACGAACTGTAGTTTTTGGCTATCCAGTCGGGAGCTTACTGATACCTCACACTCTGTACAGTATCATAAAAAATTCAGTGAAAGACAAAATGACGGTGAGCTTTATAGATGACAAAATTCGTCATAGTCGGGCGAAAAGATGAGGATCGGATGACTTGGATGTTACTCCCTCCAATCCAGAAACGGCATGCGCTCTTCTTCAGTTCCTCCGTCCAGCACCAATATATCGAGCCATATGGGCCGAGTTGCTACGAAGAGCCCAGCCCAGTTCATTTTCACTTCCACCCTCCATCTCGAGCAGGTCGACAACTTCAATCAAACCCGCCCGATTACCCTCAAAAAGGAAAAAAGGACAATCAAACCCGCCCGAAGCGCCCAACTCCACTCGCCGTCGCCGTCGCCGCCGGCGGAATCAGATGGGGACGTCGGTGCAGGTGACGCCGCTCAGCGGCGCGTACGGGGAGGGCCCCCTGTGCTACCTGCTCGCGGTCGACGGGTTCCGCTTCCTCCTCGACTGCGGCTGGACCGACCACTGCGACCCCTCCCTCCTCCAGCCCCTCGCCAGGTAAGCTCGCTACCCGACCTACCCCCGGAAGCTGCTGCTCCTTCAGTCATTCCGTCCCCTGCGAGCTTGCTTGTCTCCATGCTGGCGCCAGTGTTCGCGGGCGTGGCTGCCTTGCCGGACGTATGCCACCTGCTCGACGAATTGTGTCAACTAGGACGAGGCATTCTCTCGGAATCTCGGATGGAGGTGCAGCCATGCGCACCACCTGCTCGATCAATTACCTGCATTGATGGGGAGGGCAGCGAGTAATTTACGCCTGCCCAACTAAATGGGGTTAGGACGCTAGGTATATAGTGGCTTGGTTCGTCTTAGGGTTTTGTTTGCTGCAATGGTTGAGATCTTTGGACTGTTTACAAAACTGACTAGTTGAACTAAATCATATGTTTAGGTGTGTCAATGTCCATCAACTCATCCTCATTTTTGTGGGTGTGGGCATGTGTAATCAATCCATATCATGGAGTGTCGCATGTATGATTTCGTGTGCCAAAAATGTAGCCCAAGTTGATGCGCTGTACTTGGTTTTTGTGTGCTTTACTATTTTTTAGTTCATGTGTGTTTCCTGTAAGAGGATGCAAGTGCATGCATGCTTTTACTCCATTTTACAGAGCGAACATATTTGTTTTGCTCATTTTTGTTGACTGATGTGATGATGCTACATAAATATAGCAGCCATTCTTTAGTTGATTTTATATGTGCAGCTTTAGTCAAGTGAAAATTTTCCCGTTAGGCTTTTAAATGTCCATAGATGACAAACTAGATTGTTTGCATTGCATAAATTTTTAATGTAGACTTTGGCGTGTTTCTTTCTGAAAGCCCCATACAGTATACTAATTAAATGGAGACTTTGTTTTGCTGCATATATAGCATTAGTATGCTTATTTTAGTCCAAACTGCAGCAAAACAAAGTGTCCATTTTTTATTCAAACATATTGAAGATATGTTTGACTTATGCAGATAAAGAATATTTAATATCTTCCAGGGTTGCGCCAACAATAGATGCTGTTCTTCTGTCTCATCCTGACATCATGCATCTAGGAGCTTTGCCCTATGCCATGAAGCATCTCGGACTATCTGCACCAGTATATGCGACAGAACCTGTGTTTAGGCTGGGCCTTTTGACCATGTATGATTATTTTCTATCTAGATGGGTAAGCTTCCTTAGTGCGCATTATAATTTGCAATTAGTTGCACACTTGTCTAACCATATGTATTTCTAGTTGGGATATCCCTCGTGTGTGTGCGTAGGACCAAATGAACGTTGATGCCCATGTTTCTTCATGGCTTTTATCATCTTTCATGGTTTAATCTTACCATTTCAAATATCTTTTGCAGCAAGTTGCAGACTTTGACTTATTTACTTTGGATGATATTGATGCTGCATTCCAAAATGTTGTGAGACTAAAATACTCACAAAATCACCTTCTTAATGGTCAGTGAGATCATGTTGATGCACACCACTTTAATGCTTAATTTTAGCCCCTCAATAATCATTTCTCAGCAGATAAAGGTGAAGGAATAGTTATTGCGCCGCATGTGTCTGGGCATCTTTTGGGGGGTACAGTATGGAAGATAACAAAAGATGGGGAGGATGTCGTCTATGCTGTTGACTTCAACCATCGGAAAGAGAGGTTCCATCCTTTGTTGTGTTTGCCCTGTCCAGATTTAGTACTCTTTAGCTTAAATAACTAAAGGATAATGTGCTTTTTCAGGCATTTGAACGGTACTGCCCTCGGATCTTTTGTACGTCCAGCTGTTTTGATTACTGATGCATACAATGCCTTGAACAATCAGGTCTACAAAAGGCAACAGGATCAAGATTTCATTGGTACAGTGCTGGACCTATCTGTCAGTACTCTTTTGCATTAGATATGTTATTCACCTCACCCCCCTCTTCCGTGATCAGATTGAGCTACTTGCTCAATATTAGGGAGATGCATGCTATTTTCTTTTTTCAAATTTTCAATATGGGGGATCTTTTTTTGTTTACTTTCATTTTCTCTGGGTGCGATGATAAACTTAAAATTATTAGAGTTCTCATTCCCAAATCACTAATTGTTTGCAGGTTATTTTACTTGCTTTAAATATCGAAACCTCATTGAAGTGTTAGTGTGTTTGTGCAGATTCAATGGTGAAAGTTCTAGCAAGTGGTGGTAGTGTGCTACTGCCTGTCGATACAGCTGGTAGAGTTCTAGAACTTCTTTTAATAATGGAGCAGGTGAAATTTATTTTTATTTGATTGTACTCTTTTCATCTTTTGTCCTATTATGTTAATGATATGTAACCTTTTTTCTTGATACGTTGCAGTATTGGGCTCAACGACATTTGGTCTATCCTATCTACTTTCTGACAAATGTTTCTACGAGTACTGTTGATTATGTCAAGAGTTTTCTTGAATGGATGAGTGATTCGATCTCAAAGTCTTTTGAGCACACTAGAGACAATGCCTTCTTATTGAGGTATAACATTTGCCATGTGATGAACATACTTCCTCGCTCTTGCTCCTGGTGGACAGTGTGTTTACGAATCCTCAAAAGAGCTTTCCTAAGTTATTTCCAATTGTCTACATAATTCTTTTATTTGATTGCTAACAAATTTATTTGTAATATGTTTCAGATATGTCTCGCTGATAATTAACAAAGAAGAGCTGGAGAAACTGGGAGATGCTCCAAAGGTTAGAGTAGCAACATATATGTCTACCATACCTTTTGAACCTTGAAGTTAACAAGTATTTTGCAGGTGGTTCTAGCGTCCATGGCAAGTTTGGAGGTTGGCTTTTCTCATGACATATTTGTTGAGATGGCAAATGAAGCCAAAAATCTAGTGCTTTTTACTGAGAAGGGGCAGGTACATCCATGTGTGCATCCTCTCCAAATGGGCCACACTTCTACTCAATCTCTCATCCGATATTTTCAGTAGCTTGTCACCTTAAATACACTGTCATAGGAATTTTGGAGCTTTGAATGTATAAATGACTAGAGGGCTAGTTCACACTTATTCGAAACTTTGAATATGAAAGGATCTATCTTTATTGTTTAAAACTGAAAATTGCATGATGTGAAGGTGCTTTAATGAATTAATTGCTGAATGGACCTTTATTACTTGTGGAAAAGAAAAATTATGAAGCATAACCTCCTCAAGTTTACAATCATCTATGCCTTCATGTTCCATAGATTTGACTGTAAAGATCAACCAAGTGTCTTCATTTTTTTCATTTAGTAGCGGAATTCTAGCATTGCATGTATGTATTTGCAAATGTTTGATTAAAACATATTCCCCTTCCAGTTTGGGACACTTGCTCGCATGCTTCAAGTGGATCCACCCCCCAAAGCTGTAAAGGTCACTATGGGCAAGCGAATTCCTTTAGTTGGTGATGAGCTGAAAGCTTATGAAGAGGAACAAGAACGGATAAAAAAGGAAGAATTGCTAAAGGCTAGCCTCAGCAAAGATGAGGAGCTAAAGGCTTCTCATGGATCAAATGCAAAGGCTTCTGATCCCATGGTCGTTGATGCAAGTTCGTCTCGTAAATCATCCAATGGTATAAGATGTCTACACATTTTTTTTTTGTGAAACTTCCATTTGGCTGTTTCATACTTGATCCTTTCTTATTTGCAATTGCACAGTACAGTTCTAAATATTATGTGTCTCCTGATAACCAGTTCTAGTCTTCTACAGTACTGTCTGTCTCTGACAGTTTCAATGACTATTTGACTTTTTGTTCTTTTTCTGCTTGCCTTGTGTTGACCTGATGGATTTCATTATCCTCGTTATTCTTGTTTACTATACTGAAAAAGCAAATTGATGGTAACATATCTGTTGTTCCATCTATGTTCCCCAAACAGATCTTGTGTTTAAAGTCTTTACTATCTGATTATGATGTACTCCCTCCGATCCTAAATTCGACAAGAAATTAGGATCGGAGGGAGTAATATTTTATATGTAGTTAACTGCCTTTACTTTCTGATTCCATCAGCTGGCTCACATGTTGGCGGAAATGTGGATATTCTAATTGATGGATTTGTCCCTTCGACGACCAGCTTTGCTCCAATGTTTCCTTTTTTTGAAAATACTGCTGACTGGGATGACTTTGGCGAGGTCATCAATCCTGATGATTATATGATGAAACAAGACGAAATGGATAATAATATGATGCTTGTAAGTTATTTATGCTGTCACTATTCCTTTTGACTATTGAGTATTTTTGTCCATTGTTACTTAATTGCATGGCTGTCACATACAATTATTGTGTTGGAGTGATCTCTTTGAAGACTGTGTTTTCCTTTTTGAAAACTGCAAGAAGTTTTAAATGATAAGTGAAAAACACATGGGACTTTCTTGCCCTCTTCAAATTCAAATGGTTGTTCATTTGTTTTTCTTTACATGAAAAGGTCTTACATACTCTAGTCGCGTATCCTAGGTTATTAAACACATATTTTATTTCAGGGTGCTGGAGATGGTATGGATGGTAAGCTTGACGAGGGCTCAGCACGCTTGCTTCTTGATTCAGCACCTTCAAAAGTTATTTCCAACGAGATGACTGTAAGTTTCTTTTCTCTCTTTTATTCAGTCTATGCATCTATATCAAAGATATAAATGTACTTATATCCAAGATAGGTGTATGTCTATCTAGATTGCACTTTTGCATCTGTATGTATATTTGGCATTTTTCAGGTGCAAGTGAAGTGCTCATTGGCGTATATGGACTTTGAAGGTCGGTCCGATGGGCGTTCTGTAAAATCAGTTATTGCTCATGTAGCCCCACTGAAACTTGTACGTGTCTTTAGTTGAATTTTTTTTATCTGATAGCATGCATGTTTTTAGTTTAACGGTTTTGACTTATTTGCTCTTTGGTCATTTTTTCATAGTTTGAAATTGTCTTTAAGCCTATGTTCTGCACTTGCATTATTGAATCCGAAGGTAGTTAGACCATGTGAATGTAATATACTCCCTCCGTCCCATATCAAGTGCCGAAATATCTATTACTATCTATTAAATTACAAACGGTGGTGACGGCGGACGTCCGTAGGTTTTTTCATCAAAATTACCTCACAATGCCATTGCTCATCCGCTACCCAACAGCTTCCCCGTCCCACGTACCCTGTACCCACGAGAGAAACAGAGAAACGAGAAATCGCCCGCGGTGATGTCGTCGCCGGCTACGGTCCCGTGGTGGTGGCGCAGGCGGGGAAGTCCGCGGCGGCCAAGATCTTGCCGGAGCTGTACCCGACGGAGGATGACCTACCCCTTCTTGCCGCAGTAATGACATTTGTCGCACGAGATGGGCCTGTTCCTCGTCGCGCTTCTTCTTGCGGCACTCGCGGGACCAGTGCCCCTTCTTGCCGCAGTAACGACATTTGTCGTCCTTCGTTGGGCCCCCGCCGGCGGCAGGGCGAGGCCCTTCCTTCTCCTTGCCTCCACCGCGACCTTTGTACTGACGGCGATCGGCGTTTGCAGAACCAGAGCCGCCCGATCCGTCTGAGTCATGGCGTTTCTGGCGCGCACGCCACTCCTCCTCCGTGAGAAGGAGTTTGCCGCCAACATCAGGCTCCGGATCAAGCCCATCCTCGGCGGCAGAGAGCCGGCCTGAGAGCTCCTCAAGGGACATATTTTTCAGATCGAGGCACGACTCCATTGCGACTGCCACCGGTTTGATTCTCGGCGGCACCACACGAAGGAGTTTCTTCACGGCCTTCTCCTCCGTGATGTCATCATTGACCTGCTGCAGGTCAGTGACCAGCCCAGACAGCCGTAGCACAAAATCTTCGATGGACTCGCCGCTCTTGAATGCGAGATTCTCATACTCCTTGCGCAGCTTCTGGGCCTTCGCCTCGTGGACGCGCTCTACGCCGGTGCGCATCAGCTTGACCACGTTCCAGGCATCATGCGCGTTGTCCTTGGCTGCCACCACGCGCATCATCTCGGGCGGCACCAAGCGCAGGATTGTGCTGAACGCCTGCCGCTCCTGCCGCGTCGACGTCTCCTCTCCTTCCACTGCCTCCCAGAGCCCAGCTCCTGGCAATTGGACCCGCATGAGTATGACCCAGTCGAGGTAGTTTGTGCGTGTCAGCATGGGGTAGGTGACGGCGCCGCTGCCGCCCACCTTGCGCACCACTTCTTGCTGCACCACAACCTGGCCATCGCGTCGTCTCCCGCGGCTCCGGCCACGGCTCAAGGTACGCGAGCGCAGCGGAGTCACAGACCAGGAGGCGTACCGATCACCCTTCGAGTTTGGCATCGCAGATCACCAGAAACTGATTAGGGCTCTGATACCAACTGTAAGCACCAGCTCGAGTGTCAGACGAAAAACGAGAGAGGTGGAGTGTTTGTTTTGGCGCAGCGTAAACCTTGCTGCATTTTCTGCTTCTCCTTTTATTCATCGAAAACAAAAGGCATGCTGTGGCTGTCGCCACACCTCTGACTGGATCGTGCCATCCCACGATCGAGGCGCGTCGTCCACAACGAACTACAAGCTGGCGGGCGCATAGATCGCATCCACGCCAGGCAACAGAAACGGGAAAATAGCTAACAGAAAGCTACTGACGGCAAAAAGCAAAGATGCTAACTACCTAACTATTAAAACAGCTAGTTTATTCAACACATGCCACCAAAAACTTTGTGTACACTTCCCGGGGAAAAAACTTTGTACACATAATTACTCTCTGGTGATTCTTGTTGTGATTTAGGCGTTTAGCAGGTGACTTCAGTTACACGCTTGCTTCTTGTTGTCAGTGCTTGCTCATATTCTGAATCTCTTCTTGTATTTTTCCAGGTTTTGGTACATGGGTCAGCAGAAGCTACTGAACATTTAAAAATGCATTGTGCAAAGAACTCAGACTTGCATGTTTATGCTCCTCAGATAGAAGAAACAATTGATGTAACTTCAGACTTATGTGCTTACAAGGTTAGTTTGTTAGCTGCCAAGCTCTTTCTTAGTAGAGCATCACTTAGGACTTGAAGATCATGAATGTAAAGCCATCGTCAGATACTGGTGTGTTAATTCATATACTCCTATCTGATAGAAGAGCAGCAGCAGCAGCAAGAACTTTATGTAAATGGGCTAGGAGGGTATCGGAACTTTGTAACCAATCATACATATACAGACTTGCTAGTTTTGTAATGTCTATGCTGTTATGCAATTTCAGGTGCAACTTTCAGAGAAGTTAATGAGCAATGTCATTTCTAAGAAGGTAAGGGACTATAACTCTATGAGTTATATTTGCTTCCTTGAATGTTAGTATACTCTATTCAATTTATTGAGTTACCTTGATATGGACTTTATGCCATGATATAAATTTTTTATAGTAGCATTCTAGTGGTTCACAGTTCTCTTTTTGGATAGACTAGCTCCTAAAGTGCTCAGAGCTCATTTAGAGCTCCACAAGTGAGGTTGTTACACACAAAACTCAAAAAAGGCTTGAACCTGTAGGTTCTTTTAATAGGGTTCCCTCTAAAAGGCTAATTGCTTTTCAACTGAGCAGTCTATTCCATTTCCCAGCCAGTTACCAGCCATAAACACTGAACAAAATGCCAAACCAGTTGAATTTGCTCATAAACGCTGAGCCATCCATGCCAAAAACTTGGCAAGTGACCACCATAAACCACCTACCTGGTCTGACTCTCGATCAGTGTTGTTTGTCCATATGGTTTTGTTCCATTTGGTTCTTTTTGAATCCTTCACACCATTGTTCATTTACTTCGCTGGTAGTTTTTTGTTGTTGTTTAAGAAAGCACCTCTCACACTAAAACTGTCTGCAGTTGGGCGAGCATGAAATTGCGTGGGTTGATGCAGAAGTTGGAAAAGTGGATGAGAAGCTTAATCTGCTACCCCCCTCGTCAACTCCATCTGCCCACAAATCAGTTCTTGTTGGTGATCTGAAATTGGCCGATTTCAAGCAATTCCTAGCAAATAAAGGTCTACAGGTTGGTCTCCGTATACAATTATCATTAGTATCTGTATGATATGGTTGCCTTAGTCATCGGGTCGTTCACAGTTTAGTTTTAGAATGGTAGTTGGATTTTTCTTTTCTCATATTTCTGTATCATTCCGTGGAACATAGGGGGTATACAACGTGTTATTAGATCAATTAGCCGATAGCATGTTAAAAACGGACCACAGAGTTGCAACTTTCGCCCACTCACGTGCAAAAATGGTTATCAGATGGCACCTCTCAGGAGCAAACTTTAGTTCATATAACCTACATACTTTACGTACGGTTTGAGTTCAGAAATTGATTCTGAAAGCTGTAACCACTAAAATTATTGAGACCATGGAAATTTAGCGCTAAGAAAATCCTTGCAGGTTGAGTTTGCTGGGGGTGCTCTACGGTGCGGCGAGTACATCACAGTGCGCAAGATTGGTGATTCTAACCAGAAGGTAACGATTGGAACTGCCATACAATTTGGCAGTAGTTTGACTATTTATTTAATACTAGTATTTATTTTGAGGGGCACACAACACTTTTGATTTGATGGTCGCATGTTCTCGCCAAACACGGAATTGCAGGGCAGCACGGGTTCGCAGCAGATTGTGATCGAAGGTCCGCTGTGCGAGGACTACTACAAGATCCGTGAGCTCCTTTACTCCCAGTTCTTCTTGTTGTAAGGCCTGTCGCATTCGGAGCGGCACCATTGCTGCCGTGTGCTGTGTAAAACCGACAGAAGAGGATACTGCTTGTATTAATCAATTACTGATCCTGGGAATCCCTGTTGTACAATTCTCACATATTTGTCTCCCGAAAGTTCAGGTTACTGCTCACTGATCCTGTAGTTGGTTGTTTTCATGTTTTTTTTAAGTTTTTCGTGTAAATGTGGACTTTATTAGTTTTATAAACTTGGTAAAACAAGGGGAAAAAGCGCTGAGGGCTCCGGAGTGTTCTTTGCATGTCTGGAAGACTCCGTTCCTGTATGATTGGACTATTCGGACTATATGACTATTTGGAGTGTTCTAGAGGGATGTGGGCGCTGGACGGCCAGTGCCACTGTAATGTTCTTGTATGTTCTGGCAGGGGTGCCATCTTGTCTCACTTCATGCATCATCATCATACATGCCATCATCTTGTCATTGTTTCTTGTTGTCAACGAGGGCCAACTCAAGCCCCGAAAATGACACAAACACATGCAGGGATATCACTGGTTAGCTAAATGGTATTGCTGCATTTATTGTTGCGGCCAATTATCGTAATCTCGTATGTATTAGCCCTTTTTTTAATCAATTTCCTTGTTTGGATGACTATTTTTTTGCCTGTTTTCATGGTCATTTTTCGTAAATTATAAAATAAGTTCAGCCCGATTTAGCAACCTTGAACTCAGCCTGAATCGAATTCCTTGGCAATTCCTAACTAGCGAAATCTTGAGCTCAAAACGGACTTGGAACTCAAATTCTAGATATCAGCCTGGTGACTTGCGAACGCCCAGTGTTGAGTGTATGCAAAGCAATAAAACTGGTTTGAGAGGAAACTCGTTTGCGATTTTGCAAGGCTTACATCATAAAGCAAGTGTTCTCTGACTCGCTGGCTGTCCTCCATTTTTATTTCGTCGGCTCTACTCGCCGATCTCGGTGCGGCGGCGACTTGGGATTCTCTACGCACCCCGCAATTGACAGGCAAATCTCAGCGCAAGCCACCTCTCTAGTACTCGGATCCGATCACGGGAGGAATATCCAATTCAACCATCCACCTACCCAAACCCCCGATTCGCACCTGAGGTTCCGTCGCCGCGCACCGCCACCTGCTCGACGCAATTCCCGGCCCGGCAGCGCGATGGCCGGCCGCCGCTGACTCGCGCACGCCGCCATGTCGCTGGCGTGCGGGCTGCCGCTGCTGGAGTGCGTCTACTGCCTGGGCTGCGCGCGGTGGGCATGGAAGCGGTGCCTCCACACGGGGGACCGCGACAGCGCCACCTGGGGCCTCGCCTCCGCCGCCGAGTTCTCCCCGGTGCCCCGCATGTGCCGCCTCATCATGGCCAACTACGAGCCCGACCTCGCCAACCCCGTCTTCTCCCCGCCCGGCGGCTACGGTATCGACCCCGCCAACATCATCCGCCGCCGGAGCTACGCCGACACCCGGGGCCGCGTCACCCCTTACCTCGTCTACCTCGACCACGCGCACGCCGACATCGTGCTCGCCCTCCGGGGCCTCAACCTCGGCCGCGAGTCAGACTACGCGCTCCTCCTCGACAACCGCCTTGGCAAGCGCAAGTTCGACGGCGGGTACGTCCACAATGGCCTCCTCAGGGCCGCCGGCTGGGTGCTCGACGCCGAGTGCGACCTGCTCAGGAACCTCCTCGACAGGTACCCTGACTACAAGCTCACCTTCACAGGCCACTCACTTGGCGCCGGCATCGCCGCCATGCTCACCATGGTCGTCGTGCTCAACCTCGACAAGCTCGGTGACGTCGACAGGAGCCGCACCAGATGCTACGCCATGGCGCCCGCCAGATGTATGTCGCTCAACCTGGCTGTCAGATATGCCGACGTTATCAACTCTGTTGTGCTACAAGTGAGAACCATTTGCTGCTTCAAATTGAATTGTTCCTTGCTGACTTAGTTTACTTGTCTGTCTGAATTTTGATAACCAGACTATTAAGTGCTACTGTCAAAGAGCATACCAGTTCTGAGATAAAACATTGCATTGTTAATGACTTAATGTGCAGATATTGATATACTGAAAGTAGTTCTTCTTAATGACAGGATGATTTCCTGCCTCGAACAGCTACTCCTTTAGAAGATATTTTCAAGTCGATTCTCTGGTATGGCCATGGCACCCTTGTTGGCTATTTTCTTAATTAAATACTATCATCCTCCTGTGTCCCGTGTTCATATTTGCTACTGTTATATGATTCTAGTAGAGCACACTTTCGCATTATGTAATTTTAGTGGCCAGCCAGTACTTTCATGATTCCTCCCTACATTACCATCACTACTTTTTTTTGGTTATCTTATCATGGTCTTCTATTAGGTCACTAACCATCTTAGCTAGGCTTTGTTCCTTTTTACTTTAGCCAAACATTAATAAGCCAATGACCAGCCGTATCAAGTCAAAACTAGGTGTTGTCATGTGGTGAGCTCATTTACAGATTGATTCTTGAGTTAGTTACTTCTTTTTCTTATTCTAGGCCTTCAAAGCAAGTATCAACTGTATATATGCCTGGGGATACAACATGCTTCTAATCTGAATTGGTTGCTATGATATAGGGGCATATGCCATGTTATTTTACAAAATAGAGCTTATTCCCGGAGTACAATTTTTTCTTCCAGTTCCCAGATACTGCAAAAGATGACATATTAATGTTCCCTACTCCACCTATCTATTATCCACCCTTCTCATTTTTCTTAGCGTCTTCTGCTAAGTTTCTTTTGGTCTCTGGTACACGTTAGTTTACTTAACTCCGCTTTAGTTAGCTCAAACAACTTATAAACATCATGTAGAATTCAATATGAAAGCCGCCTGTTCAACAGAACACTGGACCACCTCATGAGTACTTGTCTGCTCACTTGTCCGACATGCGATCTGTCTGCTTCCAATGTTCATGTTCAATCTGACCCGAACGTTCCACCTTCTGTCCAGCGTCCACCCTTACTTTCAGAATGTCCACCTTTCTGGTTATTTTTCCTTTTTCAAATTGCAAAGCAAATCAATTTTTAACCATGTGTGGACAGTGGCCCATACAATGGGCTGTTAAGATGATTTGTTGACCAGGTAACTCGGAGCATATAATCACCAGATACCTGAAGGAAGAAAAATAATATTAGTTGCTTGATCCACATACTTCACACCTCTATATATTTGTTAACTGGAGGTATATATAATTTTAATAATTATACATCTGTCTTGCAGCTAGCAGCTAATGTAAGTGATTTGTTATAAAATGGCGTTAGGGAGGAAATTCTATCTCATGGACGCAACAAATGTATTAGTAAACTGCAAACAAGCCCGTCAACCATAGATTGATAGCAATAATCCGAATCCTCTGGGGTGTTTGGTCTTATTCAGCAATTTCCTGTTTATATTTACTGTACTAGCTATCTTATTTCACTGTGTATGTTGAATGCAATGTGATTATTTCCTTCCAGCTGTGTGGGTACAAGCAATTTTAAAATTGGACCATCTTCTCTTCTTGGGCAGTCTGCCATGCCTCCTGTGTTTGAGATGTTTGAAGGACACCTGCATACCTGAAGATGTTATGTTAAAAGATCCAAGGAGGCTCTATGCACCAGGTCGGATATATCACATTGTGGAAAGAAAAATGTTCAGGTAACCTTCTTCTAATTCGTGACCTAGAATGCAAAAAAAAAAAAACTACTTGTGGGACCTGAAATATGGCATTGTTGCTGAGTAACTCTAAATAACAACTCTCAATGTACCATCATAGTGCTACAAAGTGGGTTCATGAAAGAGATCCTCAGAAATTTTTGAAGTAGAGATAATATTATGGTAGTGGTGTTGATGATTCATCTCTATTCTCTACTGTCTGATGGGAACTTTTGCCGTAATGGTGTGGCATCTGCCCTTCCATGTTGTCAGCAGTGAAATGCCTCTATTGAACATGCCACTGCTTTCTTCAGAATATATATTTATATTTTTTTCCATCACTCAGATTACTACTTTTTAGTAATGGAGACATCCAACATTGTCATAATCATAGTTTGTTAGTGAAATGAATGCAGATGTGGAAGATATCCACCGGTGGTCAAAACAGCTGTGCCAGTGGATGGTAGATTTGAGCATGTAGTTCTTTCCTGCAACGCCACAATGGATCACGCTGTTATTTGGATCGAGCGGGAAGCCCAGAAGGCTTTGGATGTAAGTCTTGTGCTTTCTCATAAAACAAAATTGTGTTGTCTCATTGCTCTTTAAGGAATTGTTTTTTTTTTCTGTGTTTTCTGAAGTGTACCTTTGATGTTCTGCAACTTAGAAATGTGCAATCTAGCACTCAGTTGTTTCAAGTAGTGTATGCTATCTAGAGTCAAACACCTCATGTCGTAAAGCAGGTATTGGATCCAAATCGTACACAATCTTGAGTAGAACGTGGTAAGCGTGTAGAGATGTCAGAATGCAAAATGAAAATAATTTTTTATTCAAAATTCAGATATAGGTGCTCAATTTTATCATGTCTTTGTAGTAATAGTACTCCGTAGTTCTCAGTGAGTAAAAAGAAGCATAATGAAATTGTTCTCATCTCCCTGTGCATATCATCAGCTAATGCTGGAGAAGGAGAGAACGATGTTGGTGCCATCCGAGCAGCGGATGGAGCGGGACGAGACGGTGCACGTGGAGGAGCACAAGGCAGCACTGCGCAGAGCCGCCACACTGTCGGTGACAGGCATCCGGTCGCCGCCATCGACGTACGGCACGTTCGGTGGTGAACGGCCGGAGAGGAGCGAAAGCTTCCCATCGTCAGCGTCCAGGCAACCACGGGTGAGCTGGAACGACCTGATAGAGAGTGTGTTCGAAAAGGATGAGGATGGTCAGATCGTGCTGCGTAGCTCGCCTCCTTCCTGACGCTAGACCATGTAAATTTTCCTCTTTGTTTTCTTTGGCTAAACATCTTCTGCTGTAAATTCTTTTGACAGAATGCTGATTTATTGTGGTCGTCATGGTTTTTTTTTTGTACCATTTTACCTTTTACTCGGTCCTCCTTATGATACCAATTTGGCATTAAAAATGCACGGATAAAAATACTTTAATTTGAATTGAATCCTATAAGGCTTATCCCACCACATCTATAAATAGAAGATCTTTAATACTCGAAAATATGGGAGATTTAGAATCAAAATTCCATTACATGTTATTAACTTCTTGACTACAGGAGGAATTTTCGAACAACGAAATTCTCATTGGCATTCCTCTCCAAAAACAAAAATACATAACACAAACACCGGGAGAGCCTAACGATGCCGCTTATGCTCATCAGTAAAAAAATAAAATAAAGAACGTATGCTGCTCATGCGCATCAGGTGAGAGAACAGCAATACAGCATCAGCAAGTCTGAGCATTGGCACCGCCTCAATCTTTTTACAGAGGGCTACGAACGACCCAATGCTGGTGTGGGGTGACCGTTTGGCCAAATAAACCCACTGATCCTTCTGCTTGGCAGCTACTATATGCAAAATTATGATTTACATCATGGAGCGACGTTGTTGGATTCAATAGCTCGAATATCAGCCAATAATACTGCCTATTTAAGACAAAATGGCATATGATGGTTCCCGAAGAGCCATAAGGCCTGAGCCAACTAGAATGACTTGTATATATATGTATGTAACACTAACAATCTACGCCTGCAGGTCGAGAACTGCCTCGCCTGTGAAGAACGTCAAAGAAATTGTAAATCCATGGTGATACCGAAGGTAAACTGGGAGTCGTTATCAGAACAGATCAGCTAACTTACCATGCATCCTCTTAACGAAGCGCTCGAACTCCATAAAGTTGGGTTTCTCAAAGAGGACACTGCAAAGCCTCAGGTAGGTGAATCCAAATAGATGACGTCCATCTGGATCATTCCGTGGCTTGGCATTCTCCAGAGTTTTGTTGAAGCCATCTCTGTCGTAGCAAGGCAGAGCATTCTCACTCGCCACCGGTATCCCAGCATCCCACGCAGCATTTAGCACCTGAAATACAATATATCCAATTGATAGGTTATGTATATACCATCAAGCTAGCTGATCTTAATTAAAAAGCTTGAAACATGATGGTGTACTAAGCAGTTGCTCTGGTAAATCCTACCAACCAGTTTGTATTGCTGTTCGGAGATGTTTGCTTACCAGAGAATGCATTACCATGCTAAGCTGCAGCTAAGCAAATGGTAAACAGAATGATAAGCATGCTAGAATTGTACAAGGTTACCTACCTGCCATACCAGGCCCTCTGGATCTGCTAAGGCCTCAGGGAAAACCTCATGCCGAGCCATAGTGCGCAATTCCACACATGTAAAGTTCAAAGCCGCACCATGTTTTTTCAACACCGTGACAATTGGAGCGTAGCCATTACATGGGTTATAAAACCCAGCAGTCAGTTCAGCGGCATGACTAGCAGTTTTGTACCACCAGTGTATGCCTGACACCTGTTATGTCACAAGAGTGAATTTCGCTGTCCAATCATATACTCCCTCCGTCTTATATTAAGTGACTTCTATTACATGTATCTAGACGCTTTTTAGACATAGATACATCCATATTTTGGCAAATTTGAGTCACTTAATATGGGACGGAGGGAGTAGTTCACTTTGTATGCAAATGAGAGAAAAAGTTTAGCTTGACACTAGTAAAGATCAACATCTCAAAACAGGAACAATGCCCCAGTATAGTCATGAAAATACTTGGAAAAATGTACAGATACTTCATGAACTAACGATTGTAACTAACCTTAACAGCAATAGCTGAACCTTCAAAGGCCAACCTGGCGAGCATTAGTACGCGATCTGCATGATCCAGCAACACCTGGGAGTACCAGTTGAGGAAAAAACGGCCATAATAGCTATCATAATCTCCTCCATCACAGAAAACCCAGTGTTGTTTGGTTCAGAATTATAATGGCCTGCGTTGTCTGGCGATCTTGCCCATATGGTGTGTCCTCGTGCTTCTGCAGCCTTCTCAGATTTTTTTGTAAGTACCTGTCATAGCACTGGAGCAAAATACATCCTCAGTGAACCCCTTTTGTATTATAAGAAACTTGATGAGATATAGATGATATAGCATGGATTGGCAGTGCAAGTCTAAGATGAAGCTTTACCTGAAATTCGCCAATGCCAGGGTATTTCCAGCCATGATTTGCTGCATAAGAGGGATATCGTAACTCTCCACAAGCCCCTAGCCCAACCTCAATTTCTGAAATGATCCCGTCCTCAAAATACTCATCAAACGCTACTCGAAAGCTTCTCATGAAGTCAAAGTACACCTACATTAATTGATGGGAATGAAACAGAGAAACACAAACACATATAACATTCACAGAAACTGAATCTGTTAAACTCAAAAAGCTGACATTTATATAGCAAAAATAGTTTCATGATATGCCCATCAGGAAAGTTTAACAGATGAAACAGATGCAACTTCTTCATTCAAGACCCTCTAAAACAGACCACGGTAGTTCCCACTTCATGTATCAAGAGTGTCGATGAGAAATCTCATGTTCCCTGAAACTTTTTGATGATTGGGTGTGCATGAAATTAGGAAGATGATAATGCACAGTTAGAGAATTATTGGACTTGCAAAAAGCAACTGATCTACTAAAAGCATAATGTAGTGGGTATTACTAGGAAAGCATAATAAACATTTAGCAGGGCTCAAACTTCTGAACCAATTCGAAAAAAGAATGCAGCAATTTGGTAAAAATTCAAGATCAGGAGTGAGTAAGCATTCATATAAAGTCCCATAGTTTCTCCAGTGTGAACTTATCACCGACAGAAGTATAAAACTAGCAGACAAGATTGAGATACAAAAAATATACTCCCTCAATCCCATATTACAGGGTGCCCTTGTATTTCAAGATTCAACTTTGACCATGGATTTGACTGATAAATTTGAGTTATATGTCACAAAAATTATACCATTGAATTTGCATTCGAGAGCAGTTTCCAATGGTACAAATTTTATGGTGAATACCTCCTATATTAATTGTCTAATTGATTGTCAAAGCTAAATCTTAAGATATGTGTGCACCTTGTAATTTCGGGAAGGAGGGGCTACGGAGTTAAAGTTGAAATGAATCACCAGATGAGGTTTGGTTGTACTTTCAAAAGATAACTGGGATACCGTAAAATGATTGTACCTCCACTGCTGTTCGGCCCTGCAGAACCCTTTCTTTATCAATGAGGCATTCTGTATTACGCCTACCTTCTCTGTCAGTAAAGTAGATATCCAGATTGCTCCTTCCAATCTCGATTACCCACTCTGGGAGCGGAATAGACACGTCATCTCCAACATTGCCTCCACATTCATGGAATGACATGACCACCTGAGTATATGGAGCAGAAAGGTAAAATCAGCAAAGGAACTCAAGACCCATGATACATCATTTTTGCAAGAGTTCCATTAATAGGAGAGCGTGCTAAGCTAGATTGATTCGGAGTTAATTTGTTATTACCACTCAACATTAAGACACACAAAAAGCAATTGTAAGTGATCTATCACTTGCAAGTTGAAATTGCTGAGTAGCTGGGAACAGAATGCAGAACCATATCATGCAGACAGGGTAGAATATAAAAAAAGATGCAGAGCCATGTATCATGCAGCAAACTACAACAGTGGACAGAAACATAAGGGTGCCGTGGGTGTCACCTGCAGCTTGAGCTTAAGCTCCCTGATCATCTGGAAGAGGCGCTTGTAGCCGGTCCAGTTGTACTCCTGCGGCCTTTGTGCCTCGACATTGCCCCACCAGCAGTCAACCATGACCCCGTCGACCCCAGCCGCCTTGAGCACCCGCAGCTGCCCCACGAGTTCATCCGCATCCGCCACCTCTCCGCTCACATTCACCACACCAAGCTACCAAAACAAGAGGATGTCAACGATGACAACACAGGGCAGCCGCGCTGCACAGGAACAAACAGGTGAATTAACATCGAGGCATTCGCATCTTACCGGCAGCATGACGTAGACGGGCACGTATGGCGTGCCGGCGGGCGCGGCGGCGCAACCGCGACCACCGCCGTCGTAGCGCACGCGGCGCCGGCCTGCTTGCCCGCGTCGCCGTCCTGGCCCATGCCGTGGTCGTCGGAGACGGGCACGGCGAGCAGCGGGGATGCGTCAGGCGAGGGAGGAGCAGGAGCGGAGCGCGGAGTACGACGGCCCGGCGACGGCGGCGGCTCGGCGGGAGATGGGGCGCGCGGCGAGCGGGGAAGAAACGACGCCCCGGGAGGCGGGAACGGAACGCCCGCTCCGCTCCTGATCCCGTGCCCTTTGCGTGTACAGTACATCCGTGCCCATGGACGGCCACCAAAATTCGAGTACAAATTCCCAAATACAACTATTTGCGGGTATTTATGACGTCATAAGCAGTAAACAGATATAAATAAGCTTCTCTGCTCCGCGGGCACTGGCTCACAGATAAAGAAAGAAAAGTCAAACGGAATGGGAGCGCGGCTGGCAGGGCTTGAGTTACCTGGGATTCTGGGAATGGGAGGAGGAGGGGAAGGCGGTGCCGTCGGGGAGGACGACCCAGCCGGCGTCGCGGGCGACCTCGTTGATGTCGGCGCGCACGCGGAGGCTGTAGTTGCCGTGCCGCCGCAGCCCGGCCAGGATCCGCCCCGTGATCGCGCGCCACCGCCGCTCCCGCAGCTTCTAGAACCTCCAAAGGAACCAGCCTTGAAGTTGGAATTCTAGAATTTGTTTCATCCTCAATTGCACCGCAGTGGCTGGCCTCGCAATTGTTTAGTTTGGACTGCACCACCAACTCTACCTAAGTTCACCAGTTTGCTGAATCCGACAGGCAAAACAGATATTGCAACAAAGCACTGGATGTATTTTCAGTGCTTGCATAATCACCTTGCCGTCATCACCCTTGACAATATTATTTCAGTACCATTCACAGAGGCATACATATTGAAGTGGATCCTCAGAATTCTAAACAATGTAAAGACTACCATTTGACAAAAGAGGAAACAATCCAAGTGTTGGAAGTATGAACAGAACAGGCAAGTAAGATGTGGGATTCTGTTTTTCTGGAAATAGACATATATCCATCTGAGTTATACATCACATCAGGAACTGCAGTTTAGATGCCTTGACGTATATCCAGTCCCCCCTTTTTTTTTTTCAAATATATATACACTGTGTGAGCTCTAAAGATACATGCATGTACATAACACAGCCTACAGATTAGAAGGATAAGCCCTTCCTGATCGCTATGACAAATCATCATTCATACATCTGTGCAGGAGAGGGATCAATCAAATGTACAAGTTCGTCTCCTACAAGAATAAATCGTCTACGCCCACCGCTGTCGATGGGGGAGCATCTTCCTCCTCCTCCATCTCTGGCTCAGGTTCCATGTCAAATTCTGGAGAATCGATGTCAGCGAGGTTCTTCAGGTCAACCACAGACAGCTCGTCGAGCTGCTTCACCACAAGGTCTGCAGCATTAAGCTCGTAGACAGGGTGTTTGCTTGCAACCGCAACACACTTCATTCTGGCATCATGCGCAGCCTCCACCGCGGAGTTGGAGTTCCCAAACACGATGCACCTCTCCGGGATGAAACTTAGCAGCTGTGCAGCATATAGAAACATTTCAGGGTCGGGCTTTCCTCGATACACATCCTCCGCTGCCACAACAGCTTCAAAGAAGCTCCGCACGCCAACAGCTTCAATTGCTTCTTCGATAACTTTCCGTGGCCGTGTGGAGGCCACAGCGAGAGGAATCTTGTAATTGGCGAGCGTGCTCATGAATTCCCTCGAGCCATCCCTCATCTGATAGAATGCACCGCCACGGAGGTTGCAGTGTATCTCATCCTTCCGTGAGGCCAACCTCCTTAGCTCCGAGGGGTCTCTGGACCAACAGAGAACTTCAGAAATCGCATGCTCAGTCTTCATCCCCTCAATTCTCTTGAGCAGAAATGCCAGAGGTGGCGACTTTCCCTCTTCTTGCGCAAGGGTCAACCATGCCTGCTTTTCCAATTCAGTATCATCCTCGACAATCACCCCTTCCCACTCAAAGATCACGCCAAGCCACCCGCAGCCCATCCGCTCCAGCCGGAGCAAAGGGTTGTGCAAGTTGGGATCATCAGCCCTGTTGCGCGGAGGCCACGAAGGGGCAGGGTTCGTCGCCGCCCCAACATCCCCCATGTCATCATCGCCGTCCCCCGGGATCCCCCGGAACTCCCTCCTTGGGGGGCTAGCCTCCTTAGTCACCCCAATCGCCAGCGCCCTGACCGGCCAGTCCGCAAGGCGCCGCGCCGGCGACAACTGCCTGGTCAGCCGGGCAACAAGCCGCCTGCCAGCGAACCGGGTCCCCAGGGGACGGCAGCCAAGGACCTTGGACCTCTGGTCGAACAGGTGGTGGGCGATGAAGGAGGTGCTCGCGCTGACCGTATCGACCACCATCATGGCTGCCGGATCCGCCGCCCCAACTACCGGTCAAGAATCGAGATCCCGGAGCCGAATCCTCCGCCCAAAATCCCCACCTCAGCCTCTTCAATCGGACGCCCTTCTCTCGGCCCAAGCTGCAAGAACAACACAGAAGGAGAACCGCTCAGAACCAATCCGCTGCGGAAACAACACCAAACAAACCACGCATGTAGAAAAGGAAAAGAATCCAACGCAAAGACGCGAACAAATAAAGCAATAGCCAGTACGCGCGAGAGTACCTAATCCTAATCAACGAAAAGCAACGAAGCATCAGCTAATAACCAGAAGCCGAATTGATTCGATTCTACCTATAGCCTCCGAAGAAACAGCCCCGAGTCCGAGTTGGATTCGTCTGTTTGGGTCGGGATTAGAAGGAAAGCAAGCGAGCCTAAGAGCGGATAACAGAGGAGGAGGGCGGCGACGGAGGAGGCGGTGAGGGGAGGGAGCGGGAGGTTCCACTTTTCCTCTTCCTCGAGATTTTTCCTTTTCTCTCGCCTATTTTTATCGGCAACCGCTGCTTTGTTTGGTTGGTCACGAATCCCTGCCGGATGAGCGACACGTGGCGTGGTAGCCAGCGTCCGATGGGGGATCCCTCCCGGGGCCTTGGAATTGAGACGCGGTGGCTTTTTTTTTCTTCCAAATAATTTATTTTTAACGGCCAAGGCATGTAGACACATTATTCTCTTTGGAGTATATACACATTTTTAATCGGAGGATAAGCTTTATTTCATTGCATAATTGGTGTCCTCTTATTATGGAGTAAAAATTACGGGAATCATGCCACCAAACAAATGATATACAGTATAGTTTGTCTAGCCAAATGAGCAAGCATATGCGTAGCCTTTGTCGAACAGTGTTAAAGGTTGTCTTTGTGAAACAGAAACGCACTGATATCTCAGAACATTTCTTCTACGAAAAGATTCTTACTGAACATCTAGTAAGAAGTCTTAGGCGTGACTCATTTGTTTGTGTCACGAGATGAGTGACGCATGGGCAAAGAACGGATTGTGGGTGGGTGGAGAGGGGGCAAGTGTGTGAATACAACGGAGATGACCGACAATTAAAGGCAACTGCCATAACAAAGGTGGGCAATATTTGGTCTTTTTCGAGAATTAACCTTCAGATCGAGTTTGGTGGCAAACTGTCTAACACGGTAATGGGTCTGGATGGAACATCTAGGCGGTGAAGCACTGATGGAGGAGGGGGTGGTTTGTTCGCTGATCTATAATGGGCACCCTATATCCATAGTGGACGGCCTGAGCAGGACGCGCAATGTCCCAGCTTAATTGGTGCTACAAATGGGAATTTGGAGTGGTGAAGCGCCAGAGCAAGAGGAGAGGATACCTCATCAGAACTCGATCTTACCATGTGACATAACCTTTGTTATGGCATGTCACTCTTGTATGAGTGCGGTCAAACTTCATCGACTTTTGACTCACAATTATATACAAAAAATTTAAGATTTGTGGGGTGAAAGTAATATCATAGGATTTTTTTTATGTTTTCCCATAATATTATATTTTCGTAAATTCTGATCAACATATTTACTTGGAAAATAATGTTCAAAAGTGTGCGTAGGAGACCGTGGCATATGTTCCTGAGCACATGGTAGAAAACATAACGTATCCAATTTGATTTATTATGACTTGTGCTCAACACAAAACTCATAGTACAATAACGTATTCAAGCAACCTGCATGAGGTTATTAACTTTAGTACGAGCTTATATTATTACCAGCTTAGTTCACTCCAGACGGCACTCGACTGGATCCAGTGTGGTTGGCGCAAGCGCAGGGTCTTTGACTATGACCTCAAGATCATGCCCTGCATTATCCTTGCCACCCAAGGCAGAATTCAAGAAGGCCACCATGATCCCTGCAACGCACCTCCTCATCTTGTCCTTGCAGCTATCCCCATCCTTGCAGAGGCAGGTGATCACCATGGGCGCATCATCATCCAGCATGTCCAGATGCCCATAGTCCTTGGTCACAAAGTAGTAGCATGGCGGCTTGCACTCAAGGTAGAACTCTCTATGGTTCACATCTTTGGGTGCACAGGGAGGGGTGAATATGTTCTTCTTCTCCTCACCGAGCCCGGTGCCGATGACCAGCACCGGCATTGCCGCCGACATGTTGAAAGAGGAGGGCTCGTAGGTGAGGATCTTCGGTGCGAGCTGGGAAGACTTGCCGGTGCCGGCGACAGGGTCGATGCCGATGAGCGCTGAGAAGGACAGGTTGCTCTTGGCATGCCCCAAGGCCAAAGAGAATGCCGTGTGGCCTCCTCGGCTGTGTCCGGCCAAGGCGAGCTTTGAGAGCTCCGGCTCGACCCCTTTGGGGAGCACGGAAGGGAGACCCTCTGGGAGCCAGTCTGCCACCTTGGCTGCTGCTTCTATGTCCTTGGTGTCACCTGTGGGTATCATACTCAAGTGGAACTGCATTTTACCCAGAAAAAATGTTACTTACAGAGTTAGTGATTGATCACCACATAAGTCAAGTGACCAGAATACATATACGATAGGGGATCCTCTTCTGAGAGCTAGCGACCTGGGGTGCAACCATGATGAAGCCATGGGATGCGACGTGCCGGAGAAGCTGTTTGTAGTAGTGGTTCTGGAGGAAGAAGCCATGCAAGAGCATGGCGACAGGGTATGTTCCTGCATCCTTGGGAGCAACGATCAACACCGGGATCGGCGGTGTCGGTACCGCATTGTGATCCGCTTGAATCACCTCCACTGCAAGCTTCCCTGGCTGGAACACCGAGGTGATCACCGCATCGAGCACATCGGCGCCGGAGTTCTTCTTCAACTCTGCTGCTGCTGCTGTTGCTGCCATCTCTCACGCAAGCTCAGGGTAGGCAGTACAAACTCTCTGTTCTAGTAAGAGCTTTGAGGGTGGTGGTGCTGATGAGAAGAGATCAGGATCAAGGTGGCAAATTTATAGCAGGGGGGCAATGTTATCTCTAACTGCTTTTGGAGGTTTGGTCGATGGTCTACTTCATGCTCCTCTGGGAAATGAGAAGAACGTGCATCTGAATGTCCACATGCATGAATGACACTGGTTGCATTGCATCAACTAACTGCAGTTGTTCATTTCATTGTCCCCCGACCGGCCCTTAATGCAGAGTATGGATGTGAGTGAGTGAGCTGGCCAGCTCAACATAAATGGAGTTCTAGAATTAAGAAGTAGGAATTCAGCATGTGCAGTAAATAATTGGTAGGTCCGTTCCAATAATTTTAGCAGGTTTGGTCCTCTCTGAAGGAGGAAAGTGACTGATATGACTTATTTATCCATTATCACCATAATGCTGAATGCTTAAGGAACCTTAAGTTATGTATCGTCTGGTCGCTTGTCCATGATGTCAAGTCGGACAGTTGCAGAAGTTGAAGGGTAGAATCCTCCTACATGTTAGCCTCACATGGGAAATGCAGAGTGCATAGTCAGTTCTTCAGTGCAGATTTTCTTACTAGTGATCATTTGTTCTTTTTGCTTGTCTCATTGTCTTTTTCCTTTCACCATGATTGTCATAGTACCAAATTTTCTCTTCCTAAAGTAGAGTTGTCATTCTTGTTTATACTGTTTTATTTAAACATGTTTATACTTGTTTCCAGTCATCTGAAATTCTAGGTGGAGCAATTTAGGCATGTATATTCAGCTCAGTTGTTGGCCATGGATGAATATGACATGCACCTGAAGGAATTGAAGAATGAAGCTAACCCTCTTAACAATTGCCTTGGCTCAACAGTTTTGTCACTTAGTCTCTTACCAACAAATTTATCGTTTTCTTGGTGATGTTTGTAGCTACCTGTTTTACTGTGCACATTTATTTTCATGGTTGTAGCTCATAATTTAGACAAAATCATGCTACCAGAGGAGCTTACGTGTCCTTATCTTGCTCATTTAATTAGATTCTCTTATCAACAACTTGATAGCATTATCGGTGATAAGTCTGTACGGCTGTTTTACTGTACGCATTTATTTCGAAGTTTGGCAATCTGTTGCTTTTAATTACAACAAAATAGTACTAGCCGAGGAGCTTATGCGTCTCGCGGATTTTAGCTCATTGTGGTGCTATGGGATGAAGCATCAAAGGAAGTAGCGACTCTTTGGTTAAATCATAGATTATCATTTTGTAACGCGTGCACTGACAAATTGTTTACCTTGCTAAAGACATCACGTCTCCCTTTCAGACATACTGGATACCGAGCACAGACAGACTCCATGAAGTATTACGTACTCCACAATGCTTCTTTTTCTTAACCGAACTAGAGTTCAGAGCGGATGGAACGAATGCCGGCATATTGCTAATGGCATCGCAAACGTTTCAGAACTGAACTGCCTCTCAGATAGGGCATGTTGATCAGGGAAAAATTAGCTTGCGAAAGCGAACAAGCAGTGCAGAATGAGCAGGATTCAGTCACTTAATTGATTTTCTTTTGATGAAGCGTTAACTATTTAAATAATGTCCTGAATAACTGGTATTTTCCTAAGCCTTAATTTTGGTTTATTGTCTGCGACTTGTATGTCTTGGTGGCATATTCAGTACAAGCACTATGAGCAAGAAGGTTGCAAAGGTAGCACCGTAAGGTAATGTACCAGTTCCAAGCCTGGAGCCTCAGCTGGAATACGCTTGAACTCTGCATATTATCACAAAACACTACAAAACCTCACCCGCCAGATTTCTCATCCATAAAAATATACACTACAAAGCACAATCATCAAAATTAACACAAAAATCATTGCACTTCTTTTCTCGACCAGAGGCAAACAACAAAGCACATACAATTTGTCATCCATCCTCATGTGATTAACCCAAAGCAAGAAGCACCAGACAGGTCCATACATTTCCAAAGGGCGACTAGTACCCAAAAGCCTCTTCGATCATCAACCATGTAGCATCAAAGAACAGATGCCAGTTATCACCACATGGCAAAACAACATCTAGGGCTTAAAGTTTGGTGATGTGGCATATAGAACAAGTGCCAGTGCAGTCAACATTTATTTCCAGTACAGAGCTGAAGGCCCATGCATATGTGACAACGATGAAGTAAACAAAGGTTAAACTCATAGACAGGCTGTCTGCGGGCTGATCCCGTTCACAAGCTTCAGTCCACCGTCTCTTCCACCTTCTTAGGCTTTGATAGGAGATACCAACCCAAGGCACTCAAGCCAGCGATGGTGCCTGCCAGGACGGCGTAGTTCCTGTTCTTGTCAGTCGACACACCGGCCGATGATGACTCTGCTGGACAGCCTCCAGCCTTCACATCACTTGCTGCGGAGCTTGGGGTAGATGGAGCTTGCTCTCCTGGGCTGGGACCCTACAAGCATTTACAGCTCTTGTAAACAACTACAACAGTACATGGTCAAGCCAAAAAAGCAAACGCAGTGGAATCATATTAGCAAGTTCACAACCCACACAGAAAACTGGTATAGTGTATTTCTAGTTTTCTACTTAGAAAGTTAGAACATGCATATCCACTCATAGAAGGATGCATAATTTTCCGTACAAGGCATGATTGAAAGAGAAGATTTATGGAAATGAAACATCAATAGCCACTGCCAGTGGTTTAAGAAACTGCATGTTTGCATACCTTGCGTGCAAGCTTCTCTATCTTCTCTTGTTCCATTTTCTGCATTAGGAAATCATCAGGCATATTATTAGCACATCAATAAATTTACAAACACAGCTAACATCAGCAGCAGAGCTTAAATCAGAGATAGAAACAGCGAAGACTGGTAGTTCTGGTCCTTCTGGATGGGTTTATACTTTATATTTGAAACAAGTAATGCTATAGCCTAAAGAATACCATCACATATATTAGCAAAACAGTTATCACCGGATGTCTTTACTGATTTCAAGTTCTACAGCTGAATTCTGACTTCATTATACACTGCTGAGCATAGATTATAGCCTGTTTATGCCTCAAAACTTGATCTGAAATCTGTGAATACTGAATATGGTGACAGCATCCATGATCCATATGTTAACAAATAATACGTGCTTATGTGGAGCGATGGGCTATTGTATTTAAAGTGCCACAATTGAAAGCCACAATACATACACTATCCCTTACAAGTAGGTCAACATAGCGTAATAGTCCAGGAGGACCGCAGATTGACAGAAATTTTTTGTGCAGGCCACTTTGTAAACAGACAATAAAATGGGTCATGCAATGACAAAACACTGATACATTTCTATCTCTATGTAGAAAACTTAGGACCTGTTTGAGGAGTTCAGTTTTGGGTCCAATACCCTTTAAATTGCACTCTTCTTAAAAAAATACAAGGGTAAAAAGAAACATGGCTCCCAAACAGGGCTTTAGGGGCTTAATGCCAGCAAAGGAATAAAATGGAACTCAGGTAAGGCTCTTCTATAAAATAAGAAACTAATATCATACTGCCCAAGAATCAGCAATCACGACACCACAGAAAACTACCTAAAATTTAATATCACGGCAATCATCCAATGGAAACTCCAATAGTAAATTATGATGAATGGAGCATATAAGATTTTCTGGTGAAACTTCATTTTCTCTCCACACATTTCTTCATTGTTGCTAAAACAATGACCTTTTTTATTTATTTAGATGAGAGGTTTTGTATGCACGATGAATTTCATAAGGTTCATGCAATCACGTTTGTGCCTTTGTGGGGCTGATGTTTATTAGAAACATTGAATTGCAAAGCACAACAACCAAAACTGTTTCTCAACGAGAGGAAAAAGACAAAGCACTACAATCTGTCATATGAGAAATCACCCTCCGTTATAATCTGAAAGCTACAAAAAACAATGGGCAAAAGAAATTGACAAGCACCATCTCATTTCCATACAATTTGAAAGAGCGAGTACCCAGAAGCCTCTTCTATCATCAGCAATGTAGCATCATAGGACAATGTAACCTGACATGCAAAAGAACTACAGAACATCTAGAGTGCTTGCTTGAAATTTTGGTGATGAAGCATATAGAACAAGAAGTGGGGTGTGGTCAACATTTATTTCCACAATGGAGGCGAAAGTTCATGTGCAATGACAACTTGTAAACGAGGGTTAAACTGATAGACAGACCATCTGCAGGCAGATCACATTCACGACCTTCAGTCCACGATCTCTTCCACCTTCTTAGGGTTCGACAGGAGATACCAGCCCAGAGCTCTCACGGCAGCAACAGTGCCTGCCAGGACAGCGTAGTTCCTGTTCTTGTTGGTCGAGACACCAGCAGATGTTGACTCCGTTGGGCCCCTTCCAGTCTTCACATCTGTAGAGCTTGGGGTAGACGAAGCTTGCTCTCCTGGGCTGGGGCTGGGACCCTACAAGCATTTACAGCTCTTGTAAGTTACATTGTCAAGCCAAAAGGCAAATGCAGTGGGCTGAAGCAAGTTCAAATGCATAATAATGATATCACACCATTAAAGATGAATGCCACACGACTTCCATGTAAAAGAAGTAAAGAATAGCTCGAGTGCAAGACATCAATAGAACATAATACTTATGAACAATGGAACATCAACAACCACTGCCCATTCCAATGGATAGAGATTGTGAGCGAATTAAATAACTACAGATCTATGATTGCGTGTAAACTAATGGTAATAACATGCACACAACATTAGGGGAGCAGAAAACTTGTGGCAAGGTGCAGCTGGGACGGGCTCGTCCCGCCCGCACAGCCGTAGCAATACTATGCGGGATGCTGGTTGCTGCCCGCGTCCCGCGAGACGTGATCCCGCTGGGATAAGTGGGTTCGGCAGTCTCGGCCCGTTTATCCCGCAAAAACCCGCAGCAGACGTGGTATGTCAGTGTTGGCTAATCGATATGCATGCATCAGGGAGTAGCCCGTCCGCACGACCGCACCTGCTGTGAAAGAAAGAACTCGCGGGAGTCCTTTCCCTATCGGCATCCCGTGAGTTGCAGTGCCGCTGGGTACAATTGATTGCAGAACTACAAATGATCTTCAGATACAATTGTGGAACAAAAACATTGTAGCAAACGGTCCTAGTGGAGAGGCCTAATCGATAGCAGTCGAACATCATGTTAATCTGCTTCTCAAGAAGGAGGGACTCATGTCAAAGTGGAGCACATTATCTTAGTAAAAAAAAATTCTTTCTAGTCTTTAATCAGAAGTCTCATGCATGGCAAAATAATTAAGGGCTGAACACATTTAGAATACTTTGTAACTTGATGGATGCATATAAACTTGCAAGTGACAGCATCATTATTCTAGAAAAAAGAAACAAATTGCATCATCACACTGTGACTGAGTGCATCTAGACTAGCTAGATAAATACATAGATGATGGATCACTCAAAGACTAATATAAGCACATGCAGAAGGGTCAATCAAACTCACAGGTCTGAAGCTAAAAGTCCACGGACCGACAAGTGATTAGCTAAAGAAAAAGCTATCTGCAACCGAAAAAACTGCAGTGGCCGGGTTGGAACAGAACGAGATTAACACAACATATTTCTTGCATATTTACTAGGCAGAGATTCAGAGAGCAGGACGGTCTTGGCGGCTGGATGGGCGCTGCCGTGTGGGCAGAGGAGTTGGGGGTCTGCGTCATCGAGCAAGAGGACTGTAGGGGCAGGATAGTTGGGGAGCGGCGGCGAGCAGGTCACGATTCCAACTTGGGAGCCCATGCAGGATATACGGGATCCCGCAGGATGATTTTTGTGCTCCCAGTTAAGCCCGTGCGGGATATACAGGTCACCCATGAAAACTAAGCGGGCTTTACGGTTTGCGGACGGGACGCGGGACAAACGGCTGGCCCGTCCCAGCTGCAACCCTAGTGGCAATGAAACATCAAAACATACACTACCCAAATCCAGGGGCTACAGAGATCGTGACATTGCATACCTTGCGAGCGAGCTTCTCCATCTTCTCTTGTTCCATTTTCTGCAGTACAAAACAAGATTCATCAAGAAAAAGGTACACCAACACTACTCATATTAACTGGAAAATATGATACAAATCAGAAAAGCTGAAAACTGGAATTCTGAAAGTACTGCTATTTACAAAGAAGCAATGACAGAGCCTACCGAATTCCATTTATGGCAGATAGATAATTTGTAGAACGCTACACATGAACTGTATACAATAGCACTGCAGAGTATAAACCTGCTACTGGGGCAATAACATGCTCTGCCATGATTAAACTTGTAAAACATGCTTTTCTTGTGCTGTTCTGCAGCTATTTTAACATGATTTTAGACGTTTGACTAAACAGGCACATGACAACAAAACAGCATGTATATACCCTTCAGAGCAACAGTAATATCTATGCTTTAAATCTTCCGAGACGTATTAAAATGTAATTCTATCACCCAACTGTAGACTCGTAACTAATGGTTCACCAACAGCAACAGAACAAACCAACTAACTACGATGAGTTCAAAAGATTGACAGAAATTCCAGAGCAACAATTCAACCATGGTCTCTTTTAAGAATACAGAGAAAATGGGGATGTGCACCATAAGAACGGACAATAAAAAGGGTAATCTAATCTAAGACAAAAATAGTAAAATACAAACTCTGGCACCACATTGCTACCCTAACAGCACAATTCCTATATAGAAACAATAAGATAGACATTTAGGACCCTTGAGACCTTAACAAACATAACAGGAATATAAAACAGAAGTAGTATGCTTCCAAATGTCAACATACAAAAACATTATCACAATCCACAAGCATCAAAATTGAGCAGTGCCCATTCAATTGAAATTACTTACGTAAAAAACTACTCCCTCCGTTCCATAATTCTTGTCGAAATCTTACATGTATCTAGACACCTTTTAGGAATAGATACATCCATTTTTGGGCAAATTTGAGACAAGATTATGGAACGGGGGAAGTACATGGCCAACATAACAAATAGTTACCAGCAATAAGTTTCTAAAGATTTTCCAATAACACATCATTAGACATGATCAGCAAAACAAATAGCTACCGGCAGTAAGTTTCTAAACATTTTCCAATAACACACCATTCCACCAACCACATCTTCTAAATGAGCACATAACAAGAAAACAGAAATTAACATATACATAAATTTAAGAGTATACCAAGCCATCTTAAAGTGTATTGGTAAAAAAAAAATCAAAAGCCATCTTAGAGTGTAACCATCACCAAATTGCAGAATAGACTCATAAAAACAAGTGGTTTTCCTAAACAACTATAGAAAAGGGACCAAATCCAACTAAACTCATGATAGTTTTAAAGATATACACAAAAACATACTCCAAAACATAGATACTTTCTCGACAAAGAAAATAGTGATGGACACCCAGAGAACAATCAGATGAACATTTAGGGCTCTTGAGGCCTCAATCATAAAAAAGGAATAAAAAACATAGGTAGTATTCCATACAAAAGTATCATCAAAACTCCCAAGCATCACTAGTGCAAATTCTAGGATGTAACCATATTCACTACTCCACAAAAAACTACCTACAAATTCCCATGGCATCAAACATTCAATTAAAGCCCCCATAGTAAAACTAAATGATCAGAAAAATAAATCAAACCAAATGTTGAAGTCTGTAAAGATCTCCATAATATACCATCACAAAACCACAACATCAAACTGAAGCAATTAGGAAGCTCAATGAAAAATGATACAGCACGATCATACTTGAATGGCAGTTTGAACCTAGTGATAGATCAACCAAAGTAGAATTGCTAAAGGAATCATACCACAACAATAATCAGACATGACCTTATGAAGTTCCCGAAACAAAGCAACCCACAATTTCAAAAGCCATCAGAGTAACAGAACAACCAGAGCATATCCCAACCAAAAGCGTACCAACACAGAGTATGACAGCTGGACACAGTCAAAATCTGAGGGTTTAAGCCCTCACCAAAACAATCTTCCTGTAGCTACGCCATAACATCGCGACCTACCAACAAAAATCACAACACTTGGGTATCTCACGACGAGAACCGGCATGGCAACTCAAAACCGCAACACCTGATGTACTGCCTAATCGAATCGCATTACAGCCACGGCCACTGCAGGAAATCGTCTCGAACAGGCGGTAGGAGCAGAGTACAGAGACAGGAAGAGAGAAGGAAGCGGGAGGGATGGCGATACCTTGATGTAGATGTTCTCGGCGGCCTTCTCCTCCTCGGCGAGCACCTTGCCGCCGGAGGACCGGAACCTGCGCTACACGAACCTCGCCGCCTCCCTGCCCACTGAAAAACCCTAGCCTCCAACTCATATACCTACTCCTCCTCTTCGCAACCCATCTCCTCTCCCTCGCCTTCCTCCCTCCCGCCGCTGGCTCCTTCTCCTCTTCGTCGCTTCGCGTAGCTCCCTCCGGCGCACCACCTCAGCCATGGTACGTACGCCTGCATCCATCTACCCGCAGCAGCAGCTGCTGCAGCAGCCTGGATGCGTACTCATCCCATCGTTTGTTCTCCGCAGGCCCCGAAGAAGGAGAAGGCCCCGCCGCTGTCTTCCAAGCCCACCAAGTCCGACGGTGGCAAGCAGAAGAAGAAGGTCAAATCCCGTTGTCCCTCTCTCCCTCCCTGATTGATTCGGCTCTGCTTGCTGTCTCGCACCTTCTCATCGAGTTTTTGTGCGTTGTGTTTGTGCGGGGTTGCAGAAGTGGAGCAAGGGAAAGCAAAAGGAGAAGGTGAACAATGCGGTGCTGTTCGACCAGGCCACCTACGACAAGCTGCTCACTGAGGTCCCCAAGTACAAGCAGATCACCCCGTCCGTCCTATCCGAGCGCCTCAGGGTACGTGATCATGCCAATGATGTATCGCGATGGCAGAATCTATGTGTGATGTATGATATTTGGGGAAATCTTCTCCTGTGAAGGCGATCTGCTGTTTTTAGACCAATTACTCTTGTTTTGGGGTGCACCGAGATTAACTTCTATAGGCACACCAAGATGCTCTGTAGCATATAACAATTAGTTGCGTTACATATTGGCTACATGTCCCGTTTAATGTTGGTTGCTTTGTTGTACAGTGATGTTTGATTTACTACATGGCTGGTCCTCAAATATCTCTTTGTATGCCTAGTTGTTGGAGATAGGGTGCAATTGATTTGGTATACCCATTTGTTTGAGTTGTAAGTTGAAATGTGATATTTCCATCATGTTATAAATTGCAGCCACTAGTGTTTCCAGTAATTTGGAATCATGTAAGAGTTAGTGCAGTTGGATGACGCTGATGAACACGTCAGGAACTTGTCGCATCTTGGCATCCAAATTTGATGCCTATTTTGAATATTAGTATGCATGTTTTTGTGCTTGCTGAGTGCTCTGAACATATTCCAACCTTTAGTTCATTGAATTGTTAATGGAATTTAGAATTATGTTGTAGTTCTCTTGCATGTGCATCTATATCTCATTTTGTTTACTACTGGACTGTGGTTGCAGTCGGATCAATTTAATTAGTTTAACTTGCATCATCCACATGTTTCTGCACTTTATGTTAGTGCATCATCTGTGGTAGGAGTATTAAATTGCTATTGGCTACATGTCTTGACCATCTCACTTAAATGTATATTTATCTTGGCGAAGTATCCGATGAAAACACTCATTCGGTGCAAACCGTGCAAACTTCATAAAAACCATGTTTAAAAGTTTCAAAAAAATTCTACAAAAATACCATATGTTGGGAGTGTGATGTTTTACAAACCTGCAAAATTTCAAGTTCAGAATCAAAAGCATTTGGAAGGAATTAAAAAAAGAAATTTACAATGGATAGTGTCAAACACTCAAAAGATCACTATTCATGCAGAATTTGTTTTTTTCGCTGCTACCAAATGAAATTGAGTTTAGACTTGAAATTTTACACACATTTCTAGCATCACTTCTCTAACATATGTGATTTTTTGAGAATTTTTTTAAAAAAATTTGGTAAAGTTTTTACGGTTTGCACTGAATGAGGGTTTTCACATGATATTTCACTATTTATCTTATCTGCAGATCAATGGGTCTCTGGCTCGCAGGGCTATCAAGGACCTGATGGAGAGGGGACTCGTCAGGATGGTATCAATCCATTCCAGCCAGCAGATCTTCACCAGGGCGACAAACACTTGATCACTTATGTGTCCAGTCGCTGTTTTCTAGTCTAGTAGACTAATGTTGCTGTTATATTGAAGCTTATTTATCTTCAGCGAAGCACTTTGTCGGTGTTGTGTCATGCACTCATGCAAGTAATGTTGAATGCTTAGATTTTGGTACAATTTTAAGATGATGTTTTCAGTGCAGTGAAATCTATCTTACATTATCAGATTGTTTTGGAATCCGTCGCTGTCATGTTTGCATGTTTTATCAATGTCTGGTCAGTCCAGACAGTTAACTGAAAATTGAGGCTATGTAGATAACGGGGTTATCTGAGGCATTGAGTTGTCATGATTTTGTCAAATGCTGTGAGCCCTGATTTCGTAGGATGTGAACTTGAGGTGATGCTGTTTGTGAGTGATTTCGTGATTAAGTTAGTTTTTGCTACCCCTACAGCAAGGTTGCTGCCAAATTTGCTCTCGTCACCTTATTTCCGGAGTTCCTCAATGGATACCAGATACATTTCTGTTTTATTTTAAATCTTTGGCTCAGTTTAGCAAGGCAACTACAGCAGAACTTTCTGCATTTCAAGGTGTGCTAACTGTGTCATTTATTTAGTAAGGCTTCTTCAGCAGAACTTTGTGCATATTCAAGGTCATGCTAACTGTGTCGTGTGAAAACATTCATACATGCAAATTTAATTATCTTCATCTCTCTTCCAAAATAAACAACGATTTCAGAGCTGCTTAATGCTTAAAAAGACAACCGCACAGAATATATCAGCTCATCATGGATGTCAACTTCACCCAGGATACAAATGAATTCCCTTGATGCATTCGAGGAGCAGGCTGTTGTGTGCTGGTTGTGTTGTCTCTCCCAACTCACAACGGACACAGCAAGAACAGATAAAGCATCTCCTTGGTTCGGTTCCTCCAGTTCCCACCCAAAGGAAAGGAAATTTATCGGGCTGCTTATAAATTCTAGTGCATCCTCACTCGTTCATCGACAAAACCACAAGCATTAGTGATAAGCTTCTCAACAAAACATCTGAGGATCTAATGGCGTCCATAAAATCGGTGTTTGTGGTGCTCGCGGTACTGGTCTCGGCGGCGCCAATGGCCGTGGTGGCCGGCGACCCGGACATCCTGACCGACTTCGTGGCGCCGACCTACATCCCAGGCATACCGGCGACGAACATCACCGGCGACTTCTTCACCTACACGGGCTTCGCCTTTCCCTTACCGCCGCTGATGACCTTCTCGGTGCTCAAGGCCTCCATGGCGCAGTTCCCTGCCCTCGACGGGCAGAGCGTGTCGTACGCCAAGCTCAGGTTCCCGCCGGGCACCGTGAACCCGACGCACACCCACCCGCGCGCCGCCGAGCTGCTCTTCCTCCTCGAAGGCGCGCTCTCCGTCGGCTTCGTCGACACCGCCGGCAAGCTCTACGCCAAGGACCTCGCCGCGGGCGACATGTTCGTGTTCCCCAAGGGCCTCGTGCACTACCAGTACAACCCGGGGAGCATCCTCGCCGTCGCGTTCTCGGCGTTCGGCAGCGCCTTCGCGGGGACCGTGAACGTTCCCGCCGCCATCTTCGGCACCGACATCGACGACGCCGTGCTGGCCAAGTCGTTCAAGACCGACGTGCCCACCGTGCTGAAGCTCAAAGCGGCGCTCACCCCGCCGCCGACGCCCAAGAACTGATGATCATTCCTTAGCGATATGCTCTTTTAGTCCTGTTGCTCTTCTTCTTCGACGTGTCAGCTGCCTTTGAGTTAATAAGGCCACAAATTAACTAAGCTAGCCAGCAGGCCGTGACGTACGGACGGACGTGTCGCTTGCTGGGTTGGGTTCGAATTGGTACCGGACTCGGATACGCACGCACGCGCTTTGCACATCTCTATATATAGCTCCCCGATCATACAATGTGGTCCTCCTCCTCAATCGATCTTTGAGAACCGATCATCACAACGGACAGTATGGATTTATCAAATCTATAACCATCTTCTGAAGCTTGATTTCGAAAAAGCCTTTGATAAAGTGGAACACAAGGCAATTATTCGGATCATGCAAGCCATGGGTTTTGGTAGCAAATGGTGCCAGTGGATTACCAAGATCCTACATACTGCTACATCACAAATACTACTCAAGGAAGTCTCAGGAAAATTAATTCATTGTAAAAGAGATGTGAGACAGGGTGATCCATTATCACCCCTGCTATTTGTTATTGTGGCTAATTTTCTTCAGACCACACTCAATGCTGCTATGCTCCAAGGTCTCATTGCATGCCCCATTCAATCCAATGCCTGCCCTGATTTCCCCATTATCCAATATGCAAATGACACCTTGATTCTCATGAAGGCAGATGAAGCTCAACTGCAGTCCCTACAAGATATCATTAATCAATTCCACTCTACTACTGGTCTCAAGGTCAATTTTCAAAAATCAAACCTTATTCCACTGAATATGACACCTGAAAGAGGGTAATACTTTGCTAATTTACTCAACTGCAAGATGGGAACACTTCCATTCACTTATCTGGGACTTCCCCTAGGTACCACTAAACCAAAAATTGCAGAGTTCATGCCTATGATAAAAAGGATTGAAAGAAGGCTCACATGTTTCTCCGGCATGTTATCTTATGGTGGAAAATTACAGATGGTTAATTCTGTGCTGTCATCACTCCCCACTTTTCAAATGAGTACTTTTACCCTACCTAAAGGAGTGATATCCCATATTGACAAATATAGAAGACATTGTCTATGGAGGGGGAGTGACCTGACCAAGAAAAACCCACCTCTTGCAGCATGAGAAATGGTTTGCAGACCCAAGAAGGAAGGAGGACTTGGAGTTACTAATCTGGAGCTCCAAAACAAAGCACTCATCGAAGAATCTCCATAAATTTTACAACAAGATGGATCTCCCATGGGTCAACTTCATTTGGGAGCAACACTATCATACTAATCTCCCTCCACACATAAATGCTGATGCGTCATTCTGGCGGAAAGACACCCTGAAACTTCATGACCAATTCAAAGAATTTGAACAATGTACTGCCCAGGGTACCACTGTCACTTTTTGGCAAGATATTTGGCACAATGCCCCCCTTAAGGATACATGGCCACGGCTTCACTCCTTCACTAAAGACCCACATGTCTCACTCTCCAAAATGAGACTACTCCCAGAGACTATATTGCAATTCCATACACCCCTCTCCGTTGAGGCACATGAACAATTCATTGAACTCAGAGAGCTGATGGATTCACTGCCCCAAAGCGAAGATCAAGATACTTGGACATATATATGGAAACTTCCTGGGTACTCCACTGCCCAGGCATACAAACACCTCATCACTCATATTGACATCTCTCAGTCATTCAAATGGATCTGGGCATCCTGCAATCAACTCAAACACAAGGTGTTCATGTGGCTCCTACTGATTGATGGGCTCAACACTAGGGGAATGTTACTAAAAAGACAATTCTTCCGCCCCAGCTACACTTGTGTACTTTGCCATCAAGCTCACATGGAGACAAGGGATCATCTCTTTTTTCAATGCCAATTCGCTCGTTCATGCTGGAGATACATCTACCCAGGTTTCACTCCAGGGGACAATGTACATGTTAATATTGATGCTATCAAACAGAAGCTGAAGGTCCCATTTCACATGGAGATCACTACCCTGGTGACCTGGAGCATTTGGAGAACCAGAAATGATTTCATCTTCAATGGAATCACCCCATCCTTATACAGATGCAGAAGAACTTTCAAGGAAGAACTAAATCTAGTATTCCACGGAGCAAAAAGAAAGAAATATGAGGGGCTACAAGCCTGGATTGAGAATTTTAGATAATTTTTTCTCATGCTTTTGTAAATAACTTTTCTTTACTCATTTAATATATGCAATAGGCCTTATGGCCTAAAGCTTTCGGTCAAAAAAATCGATCTTTGAGAATTAGGTGCGATCGAAAGAAACAAAAAAGCAAGAAACCAGACAGAAGAGCGTAGGCAGATCAGATCGATCTTTGATCTAGGATGGACTACACGTTAGAGGAAGGGCCGTTCTCGGCGCCATCGTGGTCATCCGATTACAGCTGGGACCAATTCACCTTGACCCCGGATCAGATCCTCCTAGACCTGCTGGGACCAGACGAAGAAGAAGATCGCGGCATCACCGACGATGATTACTGGGGCCAATTCGGCCTGCCGGTGCCGGAGCCGGAGCCAGAGCAGGGCGAAGAAGATGACTACTCCTACTCCTACTACTACTACATGAACCAGCAGCCGTCGTTGGTCGCGCCGGATGATGAAGACGACAACCGCGTGAATCCGCAGGCGTTCATCACGCCGCCGCCTGCCAACCATGGAGATCACGGCGTGAACGAGCAGCCGCAGCTGGACGGAGATGACGACGTGAACGGCCAGCAGCTGATGGAGCCGGATGAATATGACGACGGCATGGTCGTGGAAGAACCGGGTGAATATCTTGAGGGCCCGATCGACCAACACTTTATGGTGTCCGATGAAGACAACGAGGACATGAAACGGTTCGTGGCGTGGTCACTGATGCCCTTGGACCAGAGGCTGGAGCAATTCATGTAGGCTGGAGCGATTCATGCCGTCGGAACTCATAGGGATAGCAAGATCTTTGTGTGATTTGGCTGTGTAATCCTATTAGTTCCTGGTTTAGTTCCCCTCCTCTTGGCATTTTACTTCTCCTTCTTGAAGATGTAACAATTGTTTCTATGCAATAAAGAGGTATTTTAGTGATAAAAAAAAACAAGATCTTTGTGTGATTTGGTTGTTGTTTTCAGAGGTGTGATTTATTTTTTCAGCTATAAACCTCGTGAGTCACTGAGTTCCATGGGCAAAAGTCGACCTTATGTAATTAGATTGGCCGTGAGATACCGATTCAGTAAATTCAAAATATTTGTAATCAAGTTGGAAGCTAGTTGTAAGTTGGATGTGTAACAGAACATGTGAAAAATAGCTGAATATGGCCAAAGCCCGTCGGTGTTGTTCATGGCGTTGGTCAATGCCAGAGTGTGTTTTGGCAGCTTTAATTTTCGAATGTTGAAATAATTTCAGCTACCCGCAGCAGGAAATTAAACCAAATGGTGTGCATCGCAGGAGGAATTTCGTGACGTTGAAAAATGAATTATCTGAAAATGAATTAGATGTTAGCACAATTTTTGGCATCTAAATCAGAGATAACACATGACATGATTACAATCACAATTCCACCACAAGCTTATACTCCCTCCGTTCCATAATTCTTGTCTCAACTGAAGTTAGGGAGTGCGCGCGCACGATATGGCATACAAAGTGCATCCCGACCAGAACCCTGTCTGATGTGGTCCCCGCGCACTAAAGGGCGACAGTTCCTTTCTTTTCCTACTGTTGTGGTCCCTACAAACGAATAAACAATTCATTTTCCTCACTTCTACCCTACCACGCACGGAAGGGTCACCCCAACTATTACCCTTGTCTGCCTTTTTCTTTTTCTGCCACTGCCGCCTATGATTTTCAGATCTCAATCGGGCCATATTGTGCACGAAAAAATTGCACATAAATCACTCCCAAACTGGACTACCACAGGTCATATATGCCAATATCACTGGAAATTTGGCACATATAGAGATTATTAAGATATATTAACCACTTGACAAACAGGGCAAGCACAAATCAAAATCAAAACAGAAGCATATGCTGCTAGTTAAAATACCCATAAGCATATCACAAGTAGATGTTACTTTTAGCATCACAATTACATCTAAAAAATCAGAAAAGTAACTATGAACATTAAAACTTATCACAACTACATCTAAAAAATCAGAAAAGTAACTCTAAACATTAAAACTATATCTAACTGAACTCATGAAAGTAACTACACTTGCTGAAACTACATCTACCAAAATCATAAAAGTAACTCTTACCTGTAATTTACATCTAGAATCACTCAAATGTAATATCTAAAATGAAGTTACATTCAACAAGAAATGAGATCCCTGCTGAAAAGGCATTTCGATCCCTAATGAGTTTTGGTGTTAATGACAACATAACTTGTGGACTAATCGTGCGTCAAGTGCTTTCAGATTTTATAACTTGTGTTGTGTCATGATTCATCGCCCTCAAAAAGGAAAGAAGAGTAGAAGGATTTACGGCTTTTATACTTTATTGAGTCGTAGGAAAATCCGTACTATAAAGAGGGAGTCCATTTGGGAACGCTTTGTGTGAATCAACTTCACGTACACAAATCTACTAAATTGCACCCACATAAAGCCTAAACCCAATTTTGAGTTGAGAGTTGTTGTTTTCATACTAAGCCTGTCAGACTTTTTCAGAACTAGCCGGAGGTACCGCCTAAATAGCCGGAGGTTCCGGTGGGCGGAAGTTCCGCCTCGGTACCGGCCTGGTACTGAAACGCTACTGGAATCCTCCCGCCCAAAGCGGCAGGAGGCCGGTAGTAGGGCGGAAGTTCTACCCCCTAGAACTTCCGGTCCCCTACCGCCCTGGTACCGGTGTTAGTGAAAACAGCCCAACGGGAGGATTTCGAAGGGGTATAAAAGGGGCTTCGTCCCCAACGGTTTCGTTGCCCGAGCTGACATTGTTCATCCCCATTCTCTCACTCAAGAACACCAAGAGCTTCAAATCCTGAGATCTCTCTCCCTAGTGCATCCCCCAAGCCAATTCTTTGAGGAAGGGTAGAGAAGAGCTCGATCTAGGGTTTCACCAATTCAAAAGTTGATTCCCATTGTTTTCCTTCGTGGATTTTGTTACTCTTGGGATTTTGGGATTCCTAGCCGGAAGGTGTTTCTTCAAGCACTCCAATCTTGTGAGGAGCTGCTTGAGGATTTGGGAAGGAGGATCCAATTTAGTTGAGGATTCGTGCCCTTCTCCTTGTTTGTAAAGGTTTGGCATTCGCCTTCAAGTAATCCATTAGTGGAACTCATTTCACCTTTGTGGTGTTGTGAGAGCTCATCCCACCTTTGTGGTGTGGTGAGTTGGAGAATAGAGTGAGCCTTCGTGGCGTCTCTTCCTTTGTGGAAGAGCACTCCTCCAAACGAAGACGTACACCAATCCCAATAAGTGGAACTCCGGTGAAATCTTCGTCTTCCCGTGTGGTATCATACTTGCCCCCTTCACTTACTTGTCTTACTTAATTGTCAATAGTTTGCTTCGGCTAGTGCTTGGGCTATTGCACTTCATACTAGGGTTGCATTCACTTTAGAGAATCTAGAAAGCCCTAGGATTAAGTGTGTGTATCTTTTGATAACAGAAAACGTTAAAATTTGTTAGTCTCCTATTCACCCCCCCCTCTAGTTGACCATACCGATCTTTCACCTGCACACTCCCACGAAACCCCACGAAGTGCTCGAAGCACCTGCGCACGTAGGCCACCTCGTCGTCCTTGGCCGCTGCCGCTCGGAGCACGCCGGCGCCCATGAACACGGCCCGTAGGGTCTCCATCACTGCCAGGTCGTCTCCGTTCGCCTCCCGTCGCCAGCGTGTTCAGAGTTGAAGAAGAATCCAGCAGTCATGCGGCGCCCCGGACGGCAGGGGATTCCGGGGATGGGAGCGCGCCGGCGGGGCCTGAGGGTGGGGAGGCTCGGGATGAGGGTGTGCAGCGCCAGGGTTGGGGTCGGGGGTGCGCTGGCGGCAGCGAGGGGCGCGCCGGCGGTAGCGGAAGAGGCGTCGGGGGATTCCGGGGATGGGGGCACGCGTGGCCGGAGTGGGGCGCACCGGCGCCGGCGGGGTGGGGGAGGCTCGGGACAAGGGCGTGCGAGGCCGGGTTGATGGCGGGAGGCCGGGGCTAGGGGCGTCCCGGCGGCCGCGGGGCAGCAAGGAGGCGTGCGGCCGTGCGGGGATGTGGAGGAGACGAGGGGAAGAGAGAAAGGGAATGGGTGGCTATGCTCTGTGGATATGGTTCAGACTTCAAAGGGGTGGGAGGGTGTGAGAAGTGAGCACCGAGAGTTGGTACAAAGTGCGCACGCACAAGATAAATTAGGCGATACATTTAATATTTCGACAAGAATTATGGAACGGAGAACCACATTGGATAATGAGGTTCGATGGCTCCAAGCGCCTCGACGGCGCCGGGGCCGGAGTCATACTCATCAGCCCCGAAGGCAAGATCTTGGAGTACGCCGCCCATCTTGACTTCAACGCCACCAACAATATGGCAGAATATGAGGCGCTACTTCTCGGGCTTCGACTGGCCAAGGCCATGGGAGTCCGACGCCTTCTCATCCAAGGAGACTCCCAACTGGTGATAAACCAAATGGACAAGTCATATCAATGCATTGATGAAAGGATGAAGAAATATATCGAAGAAGTTCGCAAGATGGAACGGTATTTCCTAGGTATGGAGGCGCGACGCATTCCGCGAGGAGAAAATCACCTGACCGACAGGTTAGCCCGAACGGCCGGTTCCAAAGAACCGCTGCCACCCGGTGCATTCTTCGAAGTAATTTGCGCCCCATCCATAAAGGAAGAAGCCGACACACTTGACGAAGCTTCAAAGACCAGCATGGTCATCGACGCTCCACTCTCTTGGAAGACACCGATTATCCGCGCCTTGAAAAGCGAAGTGGACGAAGAAGCAGAAGGCTTGAGCGCCAAAACTCTGCTCGCAAAAGCCAAGATGTACGTCCTCCTCGACGGCATCCTATACAAGAAAGGAGCGGCCGCATTGATTAAGTGCATGACTCCTGACTAGGGAGCCGAGCTCCTCTTGAAAATCCATTCAGGAATATGCGGCCACCATCTTGCACCAAGAGCCACCGCGGCAAAAGCCTTACGTCAGGGATTCTATTGGTCCACCATGGTGCAAGACGCAATCACCGTATTGCGGAAATGCGAAGCTTGCCTGAAATGGCTAAGTCAATCCATGCGCCCGTGACTTCCCTGAAGAATATCCCGATAACATGGCCATTTGCACGCTGGGGAATGGACCTTCTCGGGCTTTCCCCGCATGCAACAGGGGCTGCAAATAACTCATGGTGACGATTGATTACTTCTCCAAATGGATAGAAACAGCGCCGCTCGGCAAGATCACGTCACAGGCCGTTCAAAAAAAATTCTGGGAAAACATCATATGCCGATACGGCGTCTCGCGAGAGCTAACCGTGGACAATGGCAAACAGTTCGACTGTGCGGAATTCATCAAATTTGGCGAATGCCTTGAGATCAAGCTGCACTTCGCATCCGTAGCTTACCCCAAGATCAACAACGCATGCGAAAGGGTAATTGGACTAATTCTTCAAAGACTCCGCCAAAAGGTAGAGCACATGGTTAGCAAAGCAAGGGGAGCATGGGGAGATGAACTCGCTAGCGTGGTTTGGGGCATACGCACCTCCGTAAGCCGTTCCACGGGCCAAACACCATTCTCTTTGGTGTATGGAGCCAAAGCAGTTCTTCCCGCCGAGGTCGAGTTCCGCTCACCTCGGGTCGAAAGGCTCCAAGAAGCCACCCCACCTCGGGTCGGAGATCTCGTGCTGAAAAATAACGTCGACCCAAAGCTCCAGCGCATACTCGACCCTAAATGGGAAGGACCATACTGCATCACCGCAGTATTGGGAAATGGTGCATACCATCTTGAGAATATGAAAGGGCAAAATCTTGTCCATGCCTGGAACGGCGACAAGCTCCGGCGTTTCTACGCCTAAGGAGGACCTTCAAGGGCAATCCTTGCCGCTCCCGAAAAAAGACTATCAGCGCCCAACCGGTCGTTTCCCTACAAAATTTCGAGTGATCGTAAGCTCCGACGAGGCCGCGTCTACGTAAGGCTTGTAAGCGCCCATCGGGCCATACCTTAAGACAAGGAAGCAAGGATCAATAAAACAAGTCCTTGAGGAAAAATTAAGAGTGACACGAGACACTCACATGACCCATCGTCGTAAAAAGAGCCGCTGCCCCTGTGCCGCTCAGCGAGGAACGCGGAAAGGCCTCAGTGGGCCCAAGCATCCTCTAAAGAATGTCCACGGACATAGGTCGCTACTAGCGACTTGTTCCTTGGCGGATCCTAGCGTGCCTCAAGGCCATCCGCCAAGTAGAACCAAGTCCCCCAAGGGCCGGAAGCTCCTTAAAACGCATTTAAGGAGAACCGTAAATAAGCGAGTTATGCATGAGCTTACTTACGTCGGAGAACCGTGCTACCCGTATGCGAGACGTCGTGCATGATAGTAACCGGGTTAAGGCTCCATAATAATCGCGGGAAAGCATAGCTTCCTGAAGTCCGAATGGGGAAAATTCCGCATGAAATTTCCCGAACGGCAGGTCGAAATGTCCGGATCACTACCGGCATATCGATAGCGACCCTCACAAGGGTACTAGAACCCGTGGCTCGTAACCATGGCCTAAGGCGCCGAAGCCGAGTTGTATCCCAACGGCGACAGCAATTGATGACACAAAAGTGCAATCATAGCGAACGATCGCGAGCTGTATAAACTAAGGAAATGTACTACTTCACAAGAAGGAAATATAGTACTCCAAGAAACACATGTTGAGCCAAGTTAACATTTCCGATAATGTCGACTATATGGTGAAACATGAGAAATACATGCTGAGCAAAGTTAACATTTCCGATAATGTTGACTACATAGCGAAGCATGAAACACAACAAAAAAGCCGCCTTACAACCTCTACGACTAAGAGCCTAAACATGCTAGCCATGAGGCTAAGTCAAGTGGAGATATGCAACATCGCATAAGTAAGCAGCTGAGGTACATCACCACCTCCGAGGGCGACGAGGCTCACACCTCACTGTCACCCTCCTGAAGAGCGGGCTCAAGGCAACACACGAAGCGTCGAGCCTGAGCACGAAGAGGAGCACCCTGGTCCGCCAGAAACTTCTTCGCCCCGTGAGACATCTCACCCTCAAGCCCACTCATCCCAGCACCGCCGTCCAGGACTGCCGCAACCACCAACTAAACAAGTCGGGCACCCGCACTCAGGAGGCACTTCCGAAACGCGAGAAAGCTCGGCCTCCACGGCCTCGCGCCACACCCTCTCTGAAGCCAACTCACTCAAAGCAAGGGTAGACTTGGACATCTCCACGTCCAAAGCAGCGAAAAGCGCCCCCACCTGAGTCTTAAGGGCAGGAAGGGCGCCCACGGCCTCGACCAAACCCCTCACCTACAAAGAAGAGGGAGTTAGCACAAAAGCTAACCCAAAGAACCAAGGGAGGTACGTCACGGATGCTCACCAGCTCCAGTGTCACGAAAGGGTCTCTCGCTCCATCCGCGGTCGACGGAAGCACTCCATCCCTCGCTTGAGTCAAGGGCTCGCCCTCAAGAACCCCGGGCTCCGCGGCCCTCGCACCTAAAAACAAACCAAGGAGATCATGTCAAAATCATTCGAAAAAAGAATGACGTGACCAAAAGAGAAGGGCACTGACCCGAGGTAGGAGCATCCTCCTCGGGAAGCTCGCGACCAATGGAGAACACCTGGACGCCCGCACCGCTGGCTCCGGGCGACAACTCCACCACTGAGTCGCTCCGAAGCCGAAGCCCCGTCTTGCGAGTGAAAGCCTCAACCTCGTGACTTGAAGGAGGAAGAACTTGCTCAAGTCCAATCTTCCCCTTCATGTGCAGGTCCAAGGTCACCATCAGGGGGGACCTCGACTCGCCCACGACAGGATCCACCGAATCCGCCGGGGCGTAGTCAAGAGAAGGAGAAGGAGTCGGGGCAGCCTTCCTCTTGCATCCACTCGATGGACGAGGTATCTTGGGAACCGGCGCGACAGGCACCGCCAAGCCTAGAACCGCCGTTCCCACCTTCGCCTTCCCACAAGAGTCCCGCAACTTGGACCCCACCGCCAACATCGATGGTGTGGCCAAGCGGGAGTAGAGATCGCCCACTCAGAGAAGGCGACCAAGCTTCAGGTCCTGTCGCACCGGCACCATCTTCCCGAAGCACCTCGCGATGATGTTGTGGCATCCCCCCTCGCTGATCTTGGTCTCGTAGTCGCGGTGCTCCAGTCCGCCGTAAGGACCTATCAGCTGCACGGCCCACAACGCCGCCCTCTCCTCGGAAAATGTCGCTAAAAAAGACAAGCAGAAATTGTTAAGTATCTTCACAAGGGAAAACAAGCAAAGCACGAAGGGGAGAGGGGCGCCACTCACGTGTGGTGACACGTTGTGGAGTATGGAAAGATCGAGGGATCCCAATCTTGGACCTCGGACGGCTCCTCATCATGAAGCGTCCCGCCATCACGATCTCCTCCATGAGGTCACGAAAGCTACTCTCGGCGGACACCTCCTTGATCTTGGCCACTTTCCAGAGGTCGGCTGATCGAGGATAGCCGGGGTGAGACACCTCCCTGAGACCTCCAGCCCCAGAGTGCCGAGGAAGATCACCCGTGTGCCGAAGACGGGTCTTCGAAGCCCGAAGAAGAAACCACTGGGACTCCGACTTGATGAACAACTTCTCCACATTCTTCCCCGGCATGAGCAGGAAGTCGTCCCCAAAGCCGGAACGAAGCCTCAGGTTCACCGAACCAAAGGCGCTCAGAGCAAAGCCGTCCGGAGTGAGCAGCTCCCTCACCTCCACAGTAAAGTAGAAGAGCAGAAGCTTCATCGAAGGTTCCTCGTGAAGCGCCGTCTCACACATCCACCTGAAAACGTTCAACCTCACGATCGTCGACGGGTGAAGCTGGGCCAACTCGATGTCGTACGTCTCCAGGAACTCCAGCAAGAAGGGGTGAACAGGCACACACAGGCCGGCGTGGAACCAAGCCGAGAATGCCACGATGCATCCCAGACGCCGCCGCTGGTCGAGCCTCACCTCCTCGCCATCGGGTAGGATACCGTCCCCCTTGGGGAAGTATCCCGCCTCCTCCAGCTGGGCAAGATCCTCGGGGCTCATCGACGAAGGGAGAAGGTGGTCGTGTGCCCAACCTCCGCCGTCCACCGGCGCTGTCGGAACCAAGGGAGGGCCACCACGAGGGCGGAAGGAGACCTTCTTCTTCCGCGACGGTTGGTTTGCCGCACGCTGCACCGCGGAAGACCCCCTCGGCGGCTCACCAACCGGATGCTCGACGTCGGATCCTGCCATCTCACCTGCAAAAAAAGATCCGCCAAGGATTAGCCAAATAAGGTCAGGTTCCGAAAAGAATCGGCAGAAGAAGGGAAGCTACGGGCCTGCAGCCAAAGCCCCCGTCCCGCGCCGCAAAAACAAAAAAGAAGAGGCCGCAGGCCCGCTCGCTCCTCGGCCCACCCGCGTAAAAAAACAAAAGGAGAAAAACGGAAGAGGATGATAGGGCGGGCTGCCGCCCGCGCCCAGTCCCCGCACCGCGTCCGCGCGCCTGCGTCCCTGCCTCACCCCACCCGCCGCGCCCCCGCGCGCCTGCAACCCTACCCGCGTCCGCGCGCCCGCCTCGCTGCGCCTACACTCGCGCCCACTCTCGCGCGCTGCACCCCGCTGCACCCAGACCGCGCCCACGCCGCACGCCGTCTCGCAGCACCGCGTCCGCGTGCGCGCCTCGCCGCGCCGCCCTCCCGCTCGCGCCCCGCTACCCGCTGGACCAAGGCCGCGCCCGCTCTTGCGCGCGGTCTCGCCGCACCGCGTCCTCGCACCCACGTCCGCGCACCCGCTTCGCCGCGCCCTCGCGCCTGCGTCTGCGCGCGCGCCTCACCGCGCCGTGCTCGCGTCACGCACCTTCTGGCCTCGCCGTTGTTGCTCCCGCAGAACACGCGCGCCCGCGTCGCGCCTGGCCATGCCCGCGCCCTTGCCAAGCCATGACGCACCAAAGGTGCTCGACCGCGTGCCTGCAAGGATCGCCGGCACCTAGAAGACACAAGGAATAATGCCACAAGGCCGACCTCACCTCCACAGGAGCAAGAAGAGCACGGCCGACGACGAGGGTCTCCCGGCTGCACCTGAAGGCACGACCGGCACCTCACTCCTAGCAGCCTCGGGCGCGCTCCGCGTCCCCACAAGGACTCGACGACGAGAAGCCTCCGCGGCGGCTCCTCGGCCACCAACGTGACCTCCGTCACTACTAAAGAGTGGCTAGTGCCCCTGCGAGGCACCTACAAACACCAACCCTCGAAGAAATGTCGGGCGCCGCCGAACTCGTCTTCGACGCCGGACAAATCAAATAAGCATGGTGTGAGCCTCCTCAATGCCCGGGGGTTCCATTTTATAGGCCGCCGGAGCTCCTAGGCGTCCGCGTCGGGCCAAAGGCGGGGCGACACCTCACCATCCTGTGCACTGTCCAAAGCAAGGAAGAGACAAGAAGCCCAACTTTGCCGAAGAAAAAGGAGGGAAGAAAAGGAGGAAGGGGGGGGCTCCCCGGGCCGCCCCGACCGAACGGCCAGCCCCGGCGTCACCCTCGCCGGCGTCATCGTGCCCAGGACGGAGAAAAGGTGGTGGGCTCCGGCCACCTTTCCCTTTCCCGTACGGGGGAGGAAGAAGGGTCCCCGACCCTTGGATCTAGGGCGCCTCTTCGTCCAGAGCCGTCCGATCGCGTGACTTAAGTTGCGAACCGGTATCGGGCCAAACCGGGCCATGGCCTAGGAGCGGCCCAACTAACGGCCGAAATTAAAAAAAAACGGTGGCTCGCCCGAAGGCGGCCCAACTCGCGCGCAAGGCCGGCCCAGTCCGCATCCGCGCACGCGCCTAGACGGCCCGGCTAGCCCGTGCGACCAACAAGACCCGCAGAAAAGTGCAAAAAACCCCAAGATTTTGGGAGAAATTGCTAATAAGACCCCAGAAATTTTGGGGAGGCCCGCAGGGCCCTGATTTTTGCAGAAAAGTCCTCTGGGACACCGGATTTCTCGCAGAGAGGCCCCTAAGGTCCCGGTTTTTGCTAAAATACCCCCCCTAAACTCGATTTGTCGCAGAGAAATTCGCCGTGGGCATGGATTTTCCCCGCAACGCCTCCAAGGATCCTGTTCTTTGCAGGAAAAATACCAAGTACCTCCGTTTCTCACAAGGGAGCGCGCCAGGGAATCCATCCAAGGTACCATCATGAATCCAAGAACAAGAAAAGGGATCAAAGGTCTCGCATTGAAGGTTGACCCGAAGGCATTCTCAATGCCTCCAGCTCAAGGGGGCTACGGTTGTAGTAAAATAAAATCCTTATATGGGCCGGGCCGTAAATTCTACGTGGCGACGACCAAGTCAACGTTTCTCAAGCACGAGTCAAAACGCCCACGTGGCGCGGCCAATCCTACGTGGCAAAGGAAGACAAGTCAACAAGTCAAGTCTCTCATGCCATGGTCAAATGGTCAAATGAGCTAGAGTAGGGGGTAAGAAAGGTGTGGGGATTTTGGTCCATGGTCACCATGGACCATCCCTCACTTCCCCCTCATGGTGCAGACAAAAGGTATGGACCAAAGGAGCTACTTTTACCATTTTGCCCCCACTTTTCTCTCTCTCTCTCAAGGGTAGCCATGGTCTTTTGTCATGGACCCCTAGGCTATAAATACCCCCCATGGGGGCATGTACCATTCACTCTCACTTGAATAAACTCAAGGGGAGAGGGCTAGAGTGCTCCCTCTAAGGTTCGCTCTCGCGCGCCGCTCTCGACTGAAAGTCGATCGGCCTCGAGGAAGCCTTTTAGGGGACTCTAGTTTCGAGGCTCCGAGCTAACCTTGGTTGGCACGGGCTCGAAGGAGAAGTAGTTGGGTTAGAGTTCCGAGGGTATCCTAACCTCGATATTTGGAAAGACGCATTCGGTCCAAGTACGATGCGGCCCTGACGAACCTCTCGCCAAAAGGTGTCTTGAGAAGATCCGCTCGGCCCAAGCCCTTGGCTAACAACCCCCTCGAAGCCTATCCTAACATAGGATTAAGTCGAACCCGCAGGGTCGATCGAACCTATTCAAAAAATATCGACGTGTCAACTTGTCAAAGTGTACGGCGACCTTCGCTATAAGGCCGGCGTACACGCCCTACTTTTATACCCGCACTTGTGCCATCGAGTATTGGCACCCCTTACTCTAATTTTTGTTGAGAACGACAATAGTGGCGCCGACCGTGGGGAACCCTCGCCGCAAATTGAAGATCTAATGGCCTCGACGAAGTCTACTTCATCGGGTCCTCAAAAAATTAGCGCTATATCCCCACAAAGTCGAGCTCCTCCTTGCATGCTGCAGGTCGCGGGGGCGAGCACCGGAGGAGGATGCGGCTGCGGCCGTCTCTATCCTCGCGTGCTTGAGATATTGGCTTCGGGGAGAGGCCGAAGGAGAGGAAGTCGAGCTCCGGCCAGAGGAACGGGGCCTTCAGCCAGGGGGAGTGTTTGGAACGACGCCTCCAAGCCAAGGGAGGAGTCGATCAGGAGGGGCGGCGGCCAGAGACGGGGAAGGGCAAGGCTGCCGGGGTAGGAGGCGGCGGCCCATGTGGTGCCCTCCAAAATAAGTATCTCTCCAAGCATCCAATTTTTCAAAAATACTCCCTCCGTCCTAAATTAACTGACGTGAATTTGTACAAGAGATATTCTTGTACAAATTCACGTCAATTAATTTGGGACGGAGGTAGTACTCGAGTAGCACCCCTGTCAGAAAAAGCACACAGAACTGTAGCGCTTTCAAATTTGAAACAGAAAAGGACTTTGAACTTCTTCTCTTTTTACGAAAAGACACTGCACTTTGGATCCTCCGTACTGCAAAGAGAATACTTTGCCTTGTAGCGATAGTGTAGGTGGCGCAGGGAGCACGCAATCCCGCAGACCATGGTCAATGAAAACAAAGGGAAGGTGAGAGGCGGTCTTGGTCCTTGTGGGCCCAATCTGCAGACAGGCCCATATCTCTTTGCAGGCTTTGCGCCAGCGCGAACTGCAAAGCCGCCAATAGGTGCTCGCCACGCGTCCATCCCAGCTGCTTCTCGCTTTGCTGCCCAGTGCCCACTCCTTAAAACTCACGGGCGCTCCTTCGTCTCGACTCAAACACCCAAAACATTTTCGAATCCATTGCCTCCTTCGTCTGCCTCATCCGAGAGAGAGAGATCAGAAGCGGCCGGCGGCCATGGCGGGAGGAGGGGTGAGCGACGAGAAGCTGGGCAGCATCCTGCTGCAGGCCAAGTGCGCGTCCAAGAACATCCGGGCGCAGCGGGACCTCCTGCTGCAGTTCCAGCTCCAGCTCCAGCCGGACCACCCGGCAGCAAGCGACGCGGCGGCGCTCCAGGAGATCAAGTCCGGCCTCGTCAAGACCTTCTTCTACGCGGGGCTCGAGGCCGGCGCCCGCTACCTCACCATCGCGGCGAAGAGCGGCGCCCGCCTCGCGCTCACCCCGTCCTTCGCCGTCATCCCCGACGAGCAGCTCTACGACGCGCTCCTCGCGCAGCGGCTCCCCGCGCGCCCCACGACGCAGACCGAGGCCTTCTCCCGCGTCGAGGCCGCCCTCTTCGCCGTCAAGCTCGCCCAGGAGCACCACCTCCTCCGCTGCGTCGAGTGCCTCGCCGAGATCTGCCGCCCCGACAACGCCCCTGCCGCCTCCGGTGTGACCCCTGCTTCGGCCAAGGTCGTCCCGTCCTCGGATCCGGCCAGCGGCGAGCCCCCGCAGGAGGCCGGCGGCGGCAGCATGGAGCGGGCCCGCGCCTACCTCGACCGCGGGCTAACCCTGGTGAACCTCGCCGTCAAGCACGTGGAGCTCGCCGCCGCCACCATGTCCAGGTTCCTCGACCCCAAGAAGGTCGCCGAGCTATCCGACTTCGCCGACAAACACGGCATCATCACTTAGGTGCGTACACCACCGTGCCTAAATCTGCTGCTGCCTGCAGATCCATATTCGTCAGATCAGAATTAACGGTGCCTCTTGTACATGAATGATCGAATCCAATCCACCAAACTAATTCATCTCTTTCAATTCACTTCTTGCAGATCGACGGCCGGCCAGGGAGGAGGATGCATGCATGGTTCTGTTCACTGCTTTCACCTGATCAAGGCCGTCAAGCGACGCATGCAAGAGTCCTCTGTTTTATCTATCTATGTTTACGCAACCTTTTTCAGTTCAGTTAGTTTAATCTCTCCTCTGCTTCTGCTATATGGAGTAGCATGCCGTTTAATTCCTGGACGGTACGTCGCGGTTATCTTCAAGTGTTTGATTAATGTAATGTGTCGGTGGACGATCGAACGGAGTTGCATGTCAAATTATGAGATATTGGAGATGGTATTTTTCAGCTGTGTTTTTGTTTTTTCTGATCGTATAATCTGCTGCTATATGTATCTCGTTTAATTTCTGGAATGGACATCTGTCGTCGCTAGCTTCATGGTGATGTCGTATCTGCATCTTTATGTAGATAAATTGCTTGTCTGTTTATCGGCCCAAATGTAGATGCTAATCTTGAAACTCGTAGACGATGGAATGCACGAAGATGCATGCTAGTGCGGGCGGGCTGCGCAAGTAGCATACAACAAAACAAGTACCGGAAGATTGTACCGTAGATTAGTAGATAAGGCATTAAGGCTATCAACACTCCGAACTATAAATGTAAAAAAAAAATACTTGTCAAAGAAAACTAATGGCCCTCTTTGCCAAATAAAATAAATAAATGTGTATATGTAGTTGTGCTAATGCAATGTCCGTTGCACAAAAAAATATATAATTAACCGGTGTCATAATAGACTCTCACACTAAGCATAGAATATACACACTTGAAGATGTTCTCTGGAGGCCTTTATTGGCAAAAAAAAAAACGGCTGTAGATGTGAAGTTTGTGTTTCACGATAGCCTTTTCTCCAATACCGTCGTATCAACTTCTTTCAAAATTCAAATATTTTCAAATCACTTTTTCTTTTCTTTTCTTTTCTTTTTAGCCCCTTTAGTAGAAAGAGAATTTGTCTCGTAGCTGGCAGGTGGTATAGGGAACAAGGCAACAGAAAGGAACCAGTTGGGCCCAGCATGCAGAATAACCCTATCGCCTGCAAAGCGAGCTGGTCTGTGATTAATCGGGGCACGCCACGTGTCCTCTCCAGCTTGTTCTCGCTTCCCATCTCTCTTCTCCTTCTTCAAAAGCCACCGCCGTGTGTGTCGGCTCTCAGAAACACCCAAACACAACTCAGAGACAGAAGCAGGCGGCGGCGGCCATGGCGGACGTGAGCAAGGAGAAGCTGCGCGGCATCCTGGCGCAGGCCGAGGCGGCAGCGAAGAAGATCCGGCAGCAGCGGGACCACGTGTGGGGGATACAGTTCCTGCTGCTCGCGGACGACAAGCCAAGCGACGCGGCAGGGCTGAAGCGGATAAAGGGCTTCATCTCCGGCGTCATCGAGAACCACCACCACGAGGGCCTCGAGGCCGGCTCCCGCGACCTCACCGCCGTCCTCACCATGGCGGCGTCGAGCGGCGCGAGCCTCGCGCTCAACTCCTCCTTCCCCGTCATGTCCGAGGAGCAGCTCCACGACGCCCTGGTCGCGCACGCGGAGCAGATCCCCGAGGGCTCGACGGCGTTCTCCCGCGTCGAGGCCGCCCTCTTCGCCGTCAAGCTCGCCCTGGAGCACCACCTCCCCCGCTGCGTCCTGCGCCTCGCCCAGATCAGAATCCCGGACCCGGACGCCGCCGCCACCGGTGAGCCCCCACAGGACGACGGCGGCGATACCGGGCTGCCGGCCCCAGCTCAGGCGAAGGACAAGGTCCCGAAGGAGGAGTCCGGCGGCAGCCTGGAGCAGGCCCGCGACTACCTCGACCGCGCGTATATCCTCGTGAACCTCGCCGTCCAGCACGTGGACCTCTCCGTCGCCGCCATGTCCAGCTTCCTGGACCTCGACCCAGCTGAGGAGGACGACGCCAAACCCTCCGACGATTCCGACGAATTCTTCGTCATCACTTAGAGGTGCGTGCGTTTATACGCTAGCTACTGGAAGCCTTTGCTGAAGATCCATTCATCGGATCAGAAATTCAGAATACTGCATGCCTCCTGTCCTGTACGTACGGCTGTGATCGAATCCAGCAAACTAATTCATCTCTTTCAATTCACTTGGCCGGGGCAGATGTCGATGGCCGGCCAGGAAGAGGAGGAGGAAGCGCGTCACCAATTTCACCTGATGGCCGGCCGGTCTTGTTTGATTGAAGCCGAATTCAGCAGCTAGCTCTCATGCATGCATGACTCCTATCTAGTTTATATATCTACGATCGATCCATCTATGTTTTGTGCAAACATTGGTTAATCTGCTGCTACATATATCTCGTTTAATTTGTGGACAGCCCTGACGGCTGACGCTATATCTTTGCTTCATTTGATATCGTATCTGCATCGATCTAAGCATCTTATGTAATGGACGATTTAAGCAAATTATTTGCACGTCAAGACTGGCAGATTAGTGGAGATGTTATTTCCTAAGTAGTCATGTTCATGTGCGGTAGTCTTCGTTCCAATCTCTCAATATATTATATGACTACTTAGAAAATATTATACAGCATATAAGTATACATATAGCTTGAGTATGGATTTTTTTTTCTTGTACATGTAACGCCTTAATTGTACTATCCCATCGTCCGTTGCTGCACCAAGATCCGTGCGTCGGGCTAGTTGATCTGCCGGGGGTTCCTACGTACGTGGGGGCTTGCCCGGGTGGCCTAACTGACGCCTGTCCTTTCCCCGTGAAATCAGCCACGACGTGAATTAATTAATGATGACTCATATATGGAGTAGGTATTACCTTTAGATTTTGTTCATGTCAATTAACAAGATAGGCTTTTGTATAATATATAACATTTATCTTAAGAACATTGTCACTGAAACCATTGGATCTTCTGCATTGACATTTGCAATATAGTAAAAAGGTCTTAACATGGAACGCATATAAGACAGGAAAACTAGTTTGCTCAGTTTAAGTTTCCAAGGTAGAAATTATTTTCTAGATACTCACGGAGGTAAGAATAAAGACCATGCAAGGAGCACCAATCCTCCCTACAACCCTCGAAAAAAAACATGGCACACTCACACAGATGCCATCTTCCCTCTGGAAGAAGGCATGCCTTATAAGGCTTTCTTTGAAACAGAACCCAAGATACCCTGCCATTGGTGTTTCTCCAGTAACTTGCCGTTGTTGTCACAGTGATACAGGGCGGTGAGGTTGGAGCACGAAAATGGGGTGCCACTTACCAGCATATCTCCATTCTCACACACAACCTTCCCGCTTAAACCAGGGGCCGCACACGGATAATGTTCCCATACCTCCATCTCGTAGTCTCGCAACACCCATAGTTCTGCCAAAGATGTAGCATAATCTATATGGCTGATGCAAAGTGTACCGTCCATCCCACTGGAAGAGCTCGTCGGGGAGGTCTGTCTGCTTTACCATCGGGGAATCCTACATGGTGGTCTCCCTGCTAATCTAGGGTTTCGATCGCGTCAATTTGCGGTGAAGCCAAGGAATTAAGAGGGCAGCACTTGCGGATTTGGCCTGACAATATCGCTTTGATGTTCTGGAGCTCGGCCGCCGCATCATCCTCGAAACCGTCCGCCGCGGCCATGTTGTCATCCTATAGCTCGCTCACCACTTACGCGTTCTTGTCCTGGAGCTAGCACGTCCTTCGTCGTCATCCTGGAGCCCGCTCAGCACCACCGACTGGAAATCCAGCAGGAGCTCCAGATTCTCCGTCATCATGGCTTGTTTGAGGATACACTCCGGTATCTCGAGGCTCGCCTGCGTTGGGGGTTGGTGGAGTCCGACGCCTCTCGCGCATCAGTTGATTACCTCCCAAGTAAAAAAAAAATTAAAAGCAAGTTTTTGTCGTTATCTTCCTCTTGCACCCACCGGGGGCATGCCGTGAGCGATGCTGGCCTCTGGACCTCCGAACCACGTCGGAGCAAGGAAAACATTGTTGACGTAGCAGCCGACAAGTCGCCGGTCGGAGCCAGAAGACACCTGCGACAGTGATCCAAGAAACAGACCATCGTTCCGGAGAAGATTGCAACGAAGAGAATTGGATGACTATTCCAGGTCCAGCCAAACAGATCTGAGTAGATCTGGCCTCACCAACTCCACGATGAGGTCGAAACTGGCCAAGCCTCGCCGATCAAAAAACTAACCAATAAACCGAGATACATATAAATTGTCTGCAAAACAGAAACACAAAACTAGATCCACCACTCCAGAAGAGCAGCGACCAACCGCCCCATTCTCTTCAATGCCACCGGCAAGATCGCCGTCGACGAGGTGCATAAAGAGTTGGTAAAACTTTATTCTTGATCCACGCTCCGTTTTGTGGACCACTCATGTCCAACGGTCTCGCGCGATAGAAAGTGTAGTACGATCGGGTTAGGAAAATCCATACTCTTACAAGTTTTAGGTATTGCACAAAAAATCGTTTGCTTTTCTAAACTTTTAATTGTAATAACTCCGTTTAGTTTACAGCAATGTTTTATTATTTAATAAACTCCTTTGTGATGACCAAATGGAATTGTGTCTCGTAGTGCCGCCGTTGGCACGCAGCAACATCTAGCCTGCAGCTGTAGAGCACGCACCCGCAAAAGCAGGCGGTCTTGGTTGCCTGGCGCGCTGCCAATAGGCACAAGCCACGTGTCCCTCTCCAGCTGCCTTTCCGTGGTTCTGTTTCCCTTGCCCTCTTGCCTAAAATCTCAGGCGGCGCCATCTTTCTTTCCGTCAATCTCTTCCCCGTAAACTAAACTCAGAGAGAGAAGCGGCAATGGCGGGGGTGGACGGCAAGGAGGAGCTAGGGATCATCCTGATGCAGGCCAAGTGCGCGTCCCACAACATCCGCCACAACCGCGACAGGATGCTCCAGCTGCAGCTCCGGCTCCAGGAGGCCCCCGCGCCGGGCGACGACGACGAGGCGGCGCGGCGCGAGCGGCTGGAGGAGGTCGTCTCCGGCATCGTCGACGTCTACTTCACCGGCATCGAGGCCGGCGCGCGCTACCTCGGCTCCTGCCTCACCATGGCCGCCGAGAACGGCGCCCGCCTCGCGCTCAACCCCGTCTTCGCCCTCATGCCCGACGACAAGCTCTTCGACGCGCTGCTCGCGCAGAAGCTCCCCGCGCGGCCGACGACGCAGGTCGAGGCCTTCTCCCGCGTCGAGTCCGCCTTCTACGCCGTCAAGCTGCCCCAGGAGCACCTCCTCCCCCGCTGCGTCGAGCACCTCGTCAACATCGCCCGCCCGGCCACCGCCGCCTCCGAGCCCCCGAAGAAGGTCAGCGCCAAGACCGGCCGCCGCCGCCGCCGCCGTCACGGACGAGCTCCCTCGGCTCCGGCCACCGTCGCCACCAACGAACCCCCGCAGGACAGCGGCACGACCGTGGAGGAGCGTCCGCGCGACACCAGCGGCGACATGGAGCAGGCCCGCGCGTACCTCGACCGCGCGTGCACCGCCGTGAACCTCGCCATCAAGCACGTCGACCTCGCCGTCATGGTCATCTCCAGCTTCCTCGACCCAAAGGACGTCGCCCGCTTCTCCGACTTGGCCGACGGGGGCGCTTTCCTCGGCTGATAAGGTACGTCAACTGTACAGCATTTCTGCAGGCCTCACTGCTACTCTACTCCTTCCTGTAACTACATGAATCTGTTACTCTAGTTCGTCTCGTTGTTGATCTCTTTCACTTGAATCAGAGTGGACGGCCTGGAGGAAGAGGAGGAGGAAGCACATCCAACAAATCAAGCTAGTTTTGTCCACTACTTCACCTGATCGATGTTCATGATGATGCAACCTTCCGGTTCAGTCAGATTAACATGCTTCGTTAGTTAATTGGTACTCCGTAGTAGAGTCATGGAATGTAATGCAATGCAATGTCGTATCTGCAATTCTGCGTTTTATTGGGATTCTGGAGGTGCTCCTGTTGTTTTGTGCTGTATCCATTACGATCTCAGTATATTGTTTGAAAATCGAAAAGTGCTCAAGGAAGAATTTCTGAAAACTTGGGATGTCTGTATAAATGGATTATGCTATCAGGTTTATGCATCCATTTGTCATGTTATATTGGCTACCTTAGGCTAGCTGCTTGTTTAGTTACGGGTTTATTGAATGGGACGTGCAATCCGCATCTTCTATCTGCGGACGATCGAATCGCGGCACCGAGTGTCAGAATCGGATGATTTTGGATGACATTTTAATCATTGTTTAATGGCACTTTATTCTTCCCAGTTCTGTTCTGAGGATTGTTTGCTGATCCCCAGCTTGTTGTATGGAGTTCGATTTGTTCCCAGGACTGCACGGAGGCACTGACAAAACTAAAATGCTTAGATCACCAAGAATCTCATTAAGCACTGGCTATATCTCTGTCAGTTTTTGACCTGTGGTTTATCTGAGACTGAGTAGGAAGAACAGTAGAGCGCTACTATTGCAAACATGAAACAGCAAGAACTTCCATCATTTCCATTCATGCAAAGATCGCCCCAGAAAAAAGTACATCCATTTCAAATAAGTATAGCATAGATGTTGAGGTAATGTACCAGGGGATACAACTAAACATGACATGACCTGTCTATATGTCCCATTTACTGGATTGTGACGACCAAAATTAGCCCATACCATGATTCAACAACAACAGCAGCACCAACAAAATCAATTACAAACTTTGGACTAGTTCCCTACAACAGTTTCTGCTCCTGACGGTCCTTTGCTCTGCCAGTATTGGTAAGCATAATAAACGGAAGAGACAACAAGGGCGCCAAGGACGACGTAGGTGATTATCTTGGTCAGCCCGATTTGTGTAGGGGCCTTCTTCTGCTTGCTTTGCGCCAGCAATGCCTTTGGCTTGATCTTCGCCATGGTTCACTTCTGGTAATGCCAAGAAAGGAATCAGCAGCATGAATCAGCAGCATAGGGAAATTTTACAAAGGTATAAAAGAATCACTATTCATTTTTTGCTGAACAACATGGAAGAAGTTTTTGCTTGATGCATAGTAAACTGCATTATAAGCTTGTGAAGAGAGCGATCTCACATATCAGTCAGTAATAACTACACCTACAAGCATCAGATTGCACAAATTATGTTCTTACAGTCGTGTTCCCTCGTCCATGTGTTCCCACAGATTATGCTCTTGCAGATAATGGAATACTCACCTTGCTAACACTTTATACCTAAACAAGCAAATGCCTAACAATGGATAAATGGTTTGGCTTGAAATAGTAAATGTACGAACCGAAGGATAATAGTGCTGCACAGGATATATATAACAGAGGGACACCCAGTGTCAACAGAGAATATGATGCATTCAAAACTTCAGATTGCAGTTTGGAGGTGCTGTCTGCGGCTTCAAATCATAAGAATGAGACCTCTCATAGGTTTTGACACTTGACTGCATCTGAATGGATTTAACTTATATGACATAGGAGGATGGCTTCTATAAATTATGGTCTCCAAGATAAAAACCATACACATGTACAAGATTGGGGGGGGTGGGGGGGGGGGGGGGGGAACAGAGCAGTACTGAAGGTCCAGGAAGTCATGTCAAGCCACAGGCCAGCTATGGGACTTGCAATTGGGAAGCCTTAATGTTCCTTTCTATATCTTCTGCCCTTTACATATTATATAAAGGAGGAACTAAAAGGATTGGTGCTTTCAAGACGAGCTAAGAGGGTCAGTGCTTATGCTGAAAACAAAAATCATCAGTGACGGACCTGACAACTTTGCAGTATAAAGGAAAACCTAGGTAACATTATTCACATATAATACTTGGCATAGGGACAGCTCTCGCATAGACTAACAAAAATATGGGAGTTCGTTATACTTTTATCGGCCTTAATTTTCTGAAGTCGATATGATAGGTGACACCATAATGACACTCAGAGAGACCGATAAGCAAGAGTATCCTTAGGCCTTAGCTTGATAAGTATGTCTTGGTTTTCCAAAACGGAAAGTCTAGTAGAATTAGAAAATAATGTTGAGACTGGTAGTTAAAATACTAAGCGAACAACAGTCTAGACAAGTAGCTAAAAGGAAATCTGATGACATAGAATACGATCATTCAATCCAAAAGTGGAGATGGTGTACCAAAATAACAAGTGCAAGTTTGGACGCGGTGTCAGATCGAGTTCTAGTCCATTCTAGCTGAAACGAACATATGAAAAAACACATTTCAATATCATACAAAGTACAAACAATCTGCAGTACTACATTAAGTATCGCTGCTTCCAAATGCAATTCATATCAATATTTGGACGCCGCAGTTTCTTCTACCATCTGCCAACACCATTCACTATCTTACCACCAGAATTCAAGAATCAAGGGCCTTCATCAACATCATGAGTGGTGCCATACAAATAGCTCGATGTAGCTCGATAACTGGCAGCATGACTGATTGACTGTCCTAAAAGCATATACAAGGAGAGCATGCCATGTCTACAGACCATCCAAGATAGAACTCTAAACAAACATTTGACTGACCCACACAGCACGGGCGTTATTGGGATTCATAGCAGGTCCTTGATTCGATTCCATATAAACAATCCTGCCAACAAGGTCTTCTATCTATATCTAGGCCTCACGAGGGGATCAGATCGGGGCGCGGACCAAACATGGCGACAGATCCATCCGTCGCACACTAATCTAGACTATAGGGGAGGAAAGGGAGAAGACGTGAGCTGGGATCTACCGGCGACCGTGAACTCGAACCAAATCCCCGACAAAATTACAAGGATTATATCCTATTTTGACTGTAATCGGACGAGATCGGCCAACGGCGGTAGCAAAATCGAACTTGGGTTTGCGCCGATTCGAGCATCATACCTTCAATTCGCGGCGCGGCGGAGAGGCCCGGATGGGATGGAGATGGAGGAGGTGCTCGTCCCGCGAAGGGGAAGAAGACCGGGGGACCGAGGGAAGGCGCGTGGGAGGAAGAAGACCAGGGGGCATGACAACGTATACAGTACGTATAGCCGTACCAGTCAAATACTAGTACGCCTTTTGTCGACTAGTCAAATACGCCTTTAGTCGCTGACATTTAAACACTTTATTTCACTATAACACGAAAAAAAAATACACATTTTAACTCAATAATCTCACCTTACTGCTACACTTTGCTCTAAAAATCATGCAGAATCTATTAAACCTGTCACGTGGCGACCACCTCATACATGTCCTTCGATGTCTTATACTCCCTCCGTCACATAATAAGTGATCCAAATTTATCCAAACATGGATATATCTATACCTAAAAAAACATTTAGATACACGTAATAGAAAGTCACTTAATATGGGACGGAGGGAGTACAATGCTATCGGCATCGGCGAGCACTTTCTACGCAGCCGAATGGCCCTAGTCGATGGTCACGCCGCCACGACATTTACGAAGGCTAGCTCCTCCCTTCTCGTGCCATGTGCCATGGCGGTCGGCAATGCCTACTACCTTACTAAAGGCCTACGCTTTCTGCCTCTCCAACAAATGATGACCCAACTTGCTAAAAGCCTCACGCTCAGCCACGTGTTTCTTTGCAACATTGTTAAGAACAACTCATGTGGGCCGTGTCATGATGTGGAGTCGAAACAATCATGCCGACGACCAAGACCTCACCTCATAGAGAAAAGAGAGTTTTAAAGACTCATATCCCTCCTCCGTCCTCGGCGTGGCCGTCGATGGCGTCAGGTAGACAACACATGTAGGTGTGGCCCAAGCCTCTATCGTTTTAAACCAAAGTAAGATTATGAAGCTAAACATGCGTTTTTTGAATTCATGTACAACCGGAATTACTAAAGTACTCTTTTTTATGACGGAGTATGAGTTTGGAGATTAGTAGTTTATTATTCACTCTCTTTTTATGCGTTTTCTGAATTCATGTACGACCGGAATTACTAAAGTACTTTTTTTTATGATGCAGTATGAGTTTGGAGACTAGTGGTTTATTATTCACTATTTTTTTGAGCCGGTGTATTTCACCCTTCCGACATCTTTTTAAAAACAAATCGTATCTCTATCTAGCTGCCAAAAATAAGTACAATAAAATCTCTTAACCCTATCTCGTGCACACATCTCAAAGCATCTGAAGGTGGAGTACATCTCAAAGCATCTGGCGCTTTAGCACTGGTGCGACTCATTCAAAGTATGATTAATAAGAGAGCCTGCAGTTGGCTGTTAGGTTGGCTATTAGCTTTGCCATGTCACTTAAAGCCACCATGGATAAGTACTCATGTAATAAGCAGGCTATTAGGTTGGCTATTAGCTTTGTCTTATTGAATGCTTAAGCATTTAATGCTTTGATCTGCTGGGATCTACAACACAAAGCATTTTTGTGGCCATTTCTAAACAACATACACTGTATATGGCATACATAGCATCAGGAAATGACGAGACGCTAAATAATATTTAAGCAACTGGTCATTAAGCAAAGACATGCCACATAGAACAATAACACCAACAGTTACTCCAGCAAACAAGTAATCGACGGAAACTGACGCATAACACCATGACAACGACACTTTAAACATTACAGGAGTCTTTAAAAGAAAGCACTAGGCAAACATAATTTTCCCTCTGTTTCATAATTCTTGTCTCAAATTTGCCTAAAAATAGATGTATTTATTTTTAAAAAACGTCTAGATACATTTAATATTTCGACAAGAATCAACGGAGAAAGTACTAAATAAGATCACCGGCAAACAAGCCGTTAGTTTTGATCCAGACGATGTAAAAAGCCCCATGACATAGTTGTAGCTTGAGTAAAGTAGCCAGCACCCTTTTTCATCAACAACCTTCAGTCACTGTATAGGAAAAAGAAACAGAGAGGATGGCAGAAACATGGTTAGTGTTGGCTCCTTCATGCAGCCAGCGGCAGCTTTTGTTTTTGGACAATAGTAATACTGGACACAAACATAGAAAGATTTGCGCGCGGGAGGAGGAAGACGCACCGGATCTGCAGCGCTGGCCCTAGCGCTTGATTTTCGTTTGTTGTGCTGCAGCCGGGCGATTCACGAGTCGTCCGCTCGGTTCTCTTTCCTCCCATTTCTCCTCCTCCTCTGAAATTTTGCTGTCCTCCCCGAGGAGCTCCTCCTCTGGGATATCCTCCTCCGCCTGCCGGCAAAGTACTTCCTCCGCTGCGGCGCGGTCTGCCGCTCCTGGCGCCAGCCGTCGCTCCCGCTGCTCTTCTTCCTCCCAAAGGACCCACGTCCATGGCGCGGTCGACGCCTTCGACATCCGGCGAACCCCCGCCGTGCGCCGGCCCGTCCTCGGGTTCGAAGACTATTCAAGCCGCCGTGGCTTCACCATCCACGCCTCCTGCGACGGCCTCCTCCTCCTGTCCCTCGGGAACCACCGCTTCTACTTCTGCAACCCGGCCACGCGCTCCCGGATCTGACCGGCGGCGACGTCGCCGCTCTGCACCCTCACCGCCCCTCCGGCTCTACTCGAGGCACACAGGGCGCAATTGCGACAGTACAGTCTTCCACGTCCTCACTGTCTCCTTCTCCGGGGCACCGAGGTGCATCGGGCTGCCTGTGGCCTCACCGGCCATGAAGGAATTGCCGAACCAGTGGTTTATTCGCGCCTGCACGCACCGGCCTGTCCTGCTACACGACTGCCTGCACTGGCACCTTGGTAGCAACTTCTTCGACGGCAAGGTACTGGTTTTCGACACTCTGGTTGAGTCATTCAGGTTGATGCAGTCTCCCATAGCCAACAGATCAGTACGTTTGCTTGAGATAGACGGTACACTTGGCATCAGCCATATAGATTATGCTACCACTATGGCAGAATTATGGGTGCTGCGAGACTACAAGATGGAGGTATGGTCATTAAAGTACAGGGTTGTATTGTCTGTGGCGGAGACGAGGGAACATTTCCGTATGGGGTCCCTGCTTTAAGCGGAAAGGTTGTGTCTGAGAATGGAGATATGCTGGTAACTAGTGAGCGTCTTTGCTACCCCAACCTGTTTCACTGTGAGAGCAACGGCAAGTTGCTGGAGAAATACCAATGGCAGGGTGAAGTTCCAAGGGTTCTTGGGCTCTGTTTCAAAGAAAGCCTTATAAGGCATGCGTTCTTCCAGAGGAAAAATGGCAGACGTGGGAGGGTGCCACGTTTTTTCCGAGGACTGTAGGAGCATTGGTGCTCCTTCATGGTCTCCATGCTTACCTTCGTGAGTATCTAGAAATAATTTCTATCTTGGAAGCTTGAACTAAGCAACTTGTTTTTCTGTCTTGTGCATTTCATGTTAAGACCATTTCATAATGCCTGTTCGAATTCCTATTTCCTGTATTGCTGCTCTATTACATATGCAGATAATATATATATCCTTACAGAACATTCAATGGTTACAGTGACATGGGCTAAGAATGTTCTTAAGTAAAATTTCAGATTATAGAAAAGCCTATTTCGTTTAATTAGCATTAGCATGAACAAAATATTCTAAAGGTAATTTAATACTCCATACATGAGTCACTAGTTCCCCTTTGGATCTACGATTTTGGTAAGATAACTGGTGGCATGATAAACTGATGACGCCAAAATTTCCGATGTCTTATCCCTAGACAATTAACAAGCATGGTTAAAAACAAATGAGGACTCAGGGTCTTCATTCAGTAGTACAAAAGTCTGTACTGGAGCAAAGCGTACAGTAAAACGGGGCAAATCCCGATGATAGAACTACAAAATCTTCAAGATGAGCTGAAGTATACTAGAGAGATTTGTGATAACTTACAAATAAAGAAACATATGAGGCTAGCACAAATAGTAATCCTTGTCCTTAGTACTGGAGTAGCGGGAGGTTTATGAGTAGTAGGATCTCAATATGGATCCAAACTTGCTGTGTTTCACTTCTTGGGACTTGGGAGTGCATTGACAACAAGTTTTATCAAAACTTTAGGTGGAGTATTATTCAATGATAATATGTATGAGTGCTATTGGCACGTGTACTTAATTTACTGGCCAGCATCGCAGGGAGTTACTTGTATTGGGCAGAATCAGAATTACAGTTAGAAAGTATATATGCGAAAACCCTGGGAGTGGTGGCGCAGAGGTCTGTTACTTCCTCACATGCTTGGAAGTTTCACCAAAACGCTGATATAACTGATTTGATGAGGAACGCGGCAGTGTCTTCCTGGAGCTGATAGTAATGATCCTAGATATATGGGGTTCAGCAAGGGACCACCAGTTGCACTGGCGGATTGAATTTTCCCCAGGGCTTGTGCCTGATATGATGCATGAGCTTGAGCTGATGCATTGCATTTTCAACAGTTCATTTGGCCCCTCTTCTGTTCTTCAGAAATTCAGAAACGTGCAATGGCTCTCAATGGCGGCAGTTCCCTTCTCAGATCCAATCGATTCCTACTTCCATGCCTGTATCGAGCAATTGGGAGCAGGGGAAAGGAAATGAAAGGAATTTGCACGAAAGGAAACTGGAAAAAGTCGCGCCCTGCCTTCCCGCGTTCATGCCTTGCCTTCCTTTTCCCCCGCTGGGCAGATCGGCAAAAACAGAGTGGTATTCACATATTTGATAGCCAAAAGTGGAATTCACATACTATTTGATAGCCAAAAGTGGTATACACATACTACTTGATAGCTAACGAGGCCTGTAGGGACTAGAGATCATTTTGGTGGGACACGGAAGAATGACTCCCGAGCACCAGGGTGCTCGGCATCCCTATCGACTATTTTGAAAGCGGTGGCTGATGAATCACCGGTCCAGATGATTTGAGTATTGTTTTGGCTCAGGTAGAGGTATTTATGTATTTGTAGTGGGCCAATTGAGATGGTAATATAGACCATTTGCAAGATATTCAAAATGGCACAAGTGTTGTCGACATAGCTGGACGTATCAACTTATCCTAATTAATCAAAACTAATGTTAACTATCTTTTGATCTCTCCAAAAAATTTGTAAAAAACTACAGAAGAAATAGAGACATCAATACTTCAAGAACGGATTGACACCTCCGGGTACAATTGCTTGTTGATCAGAATCAACCAAATCTTAATTTTTTATTAATCTTTGCAACAAAAACCAATCCTTAAAAATTCTGAGCAATCTAGAAACCCAAGAACATGCTTTGCATGCGCACATGGATCAATTGGGAAAGCACATCAAGAAACCCAAGCACATGCTCTGCATGCTCACATGGATCAATTAGGAATTAAATTACAAAAATAGATCTCATGGAACATGAAGATAGGAGCAAAACAAATGCGCAAGATGGAGGCCAAAGATCCAATCAACACGATTGAAGATACAATCAACATGATCCAATCAACGAGGTCGAAGACGCCGGGGACGGCATCCCCACCACATTCAGTGGCCGCACGGGGCGCAGGAGCACGACGACGAGGTTGAAGAGTTTCCGAACCGCTCGCGTCGCGGAGGATGGGTCAGCCGCTCCAGCGGAGGGAGGCGGTTGGAGCTCGTCGTTGCGGGGTCTTCATGCGAGCATCTCCCATGAGTATCTATAAAGTACTTTTTCTCTCTACGAAGGAGTCCTATAATAAAGTACATTTGTTTATTTATCTGTGCATTTCATGTTAAAACCATTGTACTTTATTTATTTATCTATGCATTTTATGTTATGTTAAAACCATATTCTATGTGGTTATTTTATAAAGCCGATGTTGTTTTCCCACACAATTTTTGGTGGAAAAATGTCAAAAACATTAGAAGATGGAATTATCCTTACATGGTGTGACATATCTTTTTGGCGGATCATAATTTGTATTGCGCATAAGTTAATGTGCTTTTATTTCTCATCCATCCCCGACACCATGTCAACCTTCTTTTTTGTCAATCCTAGAAAATTTGTTATTTCACATCCATCCCAGACACCATTTCGATCACCAATTGATTTTAGATGGGCTAGAATAACACGCCAACGTTCCCGCGCTAGTCCATCTGCGCGTACAGTGGCACTAGCCCGCATGCATGCAGCCCACTCAGCCGCAACAATCCGCATCCATGCATGCATGCAACTAGCACAGCAGCAGCTGCTGCGTCAAGGAGCAATGCATGTGTATTTTGTAAAATGTCACTTAAAATGTTCTATCTCTCAAACTGTACATCCGATTTACGATCCGTCTTCATGGTTAATTTTGTCTCGATGAGATCTTCGAAACAAGATCTTATATTGATATGTTTCGAAAAAAAAAGTTTGTGCTAAAAGTTGCCACCTTCTAGTGTATAAAGTTGCCACCATGTAATATACAAAGTTGTCACTTTCCAATATATAAAGTTGTAATATCGTGCGACGGTCGCACTATAAGCAACGCGTGACGGTCACGCTAAAGGAACCACGCACTACGTTCCAGCAAATCCGCGACAGCTTAGCTAGTCCTTTTCACGCCAAGTCCTAGCAGCTAGGCATGTTGTGTCTATAGCTCCGACACGCGTCGGCTGCATCAGCAGCAGGCCATGCTATGTCAGATTGTCTTTACTACGTCAACATTAGTTTGTGCCACGTTAGGTTTGTCACGGGTGGATTCAACACATTTTAATATGAGTTCCGAATACAACAACATGAACGTCAGACATGGACCATGAGACTTCACGAGTTCAAAAAAGACCTTAAAATTTTAGCACAATTTGTCACCCCTAATTAATATAAATTACCATCCTAATGAACAGAAATAACCATGTAATGTCGGTTTAAATTGACCCCCTACACACCTATCTTCCTTGTCATACCTAATGCAAACAAATTGTCATCCCTGATGAATATAATTTGCACTCTCTAATGAACACAATAACCATGCCAATATACTTCGGTCAAAAATCTACCATGCACCATAGCATCCCCGCATCTCATCAACTCCAAATCAAGATATCACATCCATTCAAAACAACCCACACAAACCTTGTGTCCATGTCTCTTTAGTGCACACAAAATGCCACGCCTAATGCACACAAATTGCCTCTCATAATACACACAAATTGCCACTCTCTAACGAGTATAAATTACCACCCATAGTACACACAAATTGCCGCACGCTAATGAACACACACTGCCATCAGTAATACACACAAATTGCCTCCCCTATGAACACGAATAACCAAGTAAGTCCATCCATTTCGGTTATATAACACCCACCAGTGCATCCCACATTTACTCCACTCCAAATTGATCTATCACCTCCGTGTAAGACGACACACACAAACCTATCCCCATGTCATTCATAATTCACAGATATTGGCACCCCTAATGCACATAAATTGCCAGACTTTGAGGAGCATAAATTGCCATCCTAATGCATACTCATTGCCACCTCTTATGAACACAAATTGTAATCTTTAATGTAGATAAATTGCCACCTCCGATGAACATAAATTGCCATTCATAATGCAGATAAATTGCCACCTCTGGTGAACACAAATTGCTACCTCCGATGGCTACCACGTTGGCAACAACAACTATTGCTCGTGGCGGCGAGGGGAGCGACACATAGAGGTTAGAACGGCTCAAGGCGGTGGCGGGGCAGCACGAGGCGACGTGCACGGTTTCGGGCGGGTTGCGCAGACAGGCGACATGACGCGTAGTTGCGAGAAGACTGGCACAGTGCGTGGTGGCGAGAGCGCCGTCGACGTCGTGGCAGCCACGAGAAACAAGGCCGTAAGAGCGGACGGACATGTTTTTCTTATAATTTCCGTAGAAAAAAAAAGGTAATGAATGCATGCATGCATCAAGAGCAGCAGGTATTCCGTAGGGAAAAAAAGAAGAAGAAAAAATGCCTGCAGCAGCAGGATAGCACAGTAGGGGCAGCCGCACGAACGAGCACCGCAACAGCCAACTCAGCAGTGCGTCACGCGCGAACATGAGCGCGTAATAATTTCCGTTGATTTTAAGAACATTGCTTAAGTACACAATCAAACATTCCTCAAATGTTTTTCAAATGGATCGCTAATTGATTTTAAGAACAATGCTTAATTACAGTTGCATCAACTTCGCTCAAACAGATTTTCTCCTGCACAGCACAGCAGAGTACGAAACTTCGAATTCTCGCGCACCAAAGTCCAAATATGGAAATCTTAAAATCTACAGTTATTTATTCACAATTTTCACATTTCGAAGTTTTTTTCCCCCCAAATCAGCCATTCCACAACGAACCCTAGAGAGATGGCTACCGGCGGCGCTTGGGGAGCTTCGGAGTGCGACGCCATGGCGAGCACCGCGAGGGTCAGGCGGAACCGCCGCGACGGAGCCGCCGCCGGCGGCGGCCCGGTGCTCCCGGAGGAGCTCATCCTGTGGGACATCCTCGTGCGCGTCCCGGCGAAGGAGCTCCTCCGCTGCCGCGCCGTCTGCCGCTCCTGGCGCCGCCACACCTCCGACGGCGCCTTCCTCCTCGCCCACCACCTGCGCCAGCCCTCGCTCCCGCTGGTCTCCTCCAACGCCGGCGACCCCGCCCGACCCCGCGCCTCCGTCTACGCCTTCGACCTCCGGCGGAGCCCCGCCGTGCGCCTGCCCGTCCTCGGCTTCACCGGCCACAACGCCATCCGCGGATTCTCCATCCACGCCTCCTGCGACGGCCTCCTCATCCTGTCCCTCGCCGACAGCAGCCGATTCTTCATCTGCAACCCGGCCACGCGCCAGTGGCGCGCGCTCCCGGAGCTCGCCGGCAGCGATGCCGCGTCTCTGTACCCTCATCGCGGCGAGTACCGCGTCCTCTACTGGAAGCTTGCGGACAATAAACGCAATTTCGTCTACAGCATTCTCACGCTGTCCTCCTCCTCCCAAGAACATAGGTGCATCGGGCAGCCTGTAGTGGTCTCACCGGCCATGAAAAATGTGGACTTGTTGCTTGTCCATGCTCTGGAGCACACACCTGTTCTACTACACGATTGCCTGCACTGGTACATTGGCTTCCAAGGCATTGTGTTGTTAGTGTTTGACACGGTGCTGGAATCGTTCAGGGTGATGCGTTCTCCCCTAGCCAACCTATCGGCGGCGTCTCTGCTTGAGATGCGGGATGGGACGCTTGGCATCGGCTATGTGCATCCTGCTACCATGACGGCGCGAGTCTGGGTGCTGCAAGACTACAAGACGGAGGAATGGTCGTTGAAGTACCGGATCAAATTGCCTATGGCGGAGATGAGGAGACATGTTACGGAGCATTGGTCTTTCTCCGCAGATATCGTGTCTGGGAATGGAGACGTGCTAGTGGACGGCCGTGATCCTGTGCACCTGTTTCATTGTGACAGCAAAGGCAAGTTGCTGGAGAAGTGGCCGGGAGTCACTTTGGGAATTTTTAGAATCTGTTTCAGAGAGAGTCTTGTCAGGCATGCGTTCTTCCAGAGGAATGATGACAGCCGTGCGAAGGTGCCATGTTTTTTCCGAGGGCTCTAGGGGAGAATTGGTGCTTCTTCATGGTCTCCATGCTTATCATCCTCCCTTGTGAGTATCTAGAAAGTAATTTCTATGTAGGAATCCTGCCTGGACCAAGTATTTTCTTCATTTTCCTATGCTTTTCATGTTAAAACAATTATATGATGCAAATGTTAATGCACACATGCTCACCATGCTTGTTCAAAATTTTATTTTCCTGTAATTTTTGCGACTCAAATGCATGAAAACTTGCAAAGAATATGAAACCTTAGTCCTCATTTTGTGGATTCGTGGCGTGGGTCTATCTTTTTGGAACAAAGATTATTTTGTGACAGCAGGAACTTTCTCCATACTTGATTTCCATGAAAAGAAACTTCTCCTCACTAGAATTTCCATTTCCTACGAATTCCCTACAATCTTTTTGTTTTGAACGGGGGATAGTGAAATTCCGAAATTCTATGACTGCACATGTGTTTCATACTCTGCACTGCACTTGAGGCTCCTCACTAGCTCCTTTCTCTGTACATGTGTTAGCTGCACTTGAAGTAATTTATAAATAGAATATGTTCTTTTGTGTGACCTTTGTCAGTATTTTGTATGCACTATAATATTATGGCTGAGTTTTGAGAGATGGAAGGAGTATTGTTTGAGTTCACAAGAAGTGGTTTTTGTCCAATGGACTCTAATTTCAGTTGGCATATTCTCTGTTAGTTCTTTCTGTAAATCTTTCAAGATGAATGATGCTGTCCCCCCTAGAAATTTTTAACTAACATCACAAATTAGAGTTTTTGATCGATTTGTAACTCGAAAGAGAACTTGGAGAAAAGATGACATATTAAAAAGATTGCAAAATGGAGGAAAGCAATGCCAGTTTTTGGGCACGTTGAAAATATCGATCAAATCTTTGTCAGGTTTCTTCTGGTTACCCCATGCATTCCAGACAACATTTCAATCCTTCTCGGTAGGTCCCTTAGAGTATAGAAGGAACTCCAGGAACCTGGCTAATGATCTTTTTTCCTTTCTGTAATTCACTGGATTGGTCATTGACTCAACTGTTGTTCTCTTTGGCAGAAAGAAGGAACTGAACCAAGCATCTGGTAGGAAAGCTGGGCTAAAGATTGTCTTTTGGGGATGCAAACTGGTAGTCTGTTTTGCTTAGAGAGTCTGCTGGTCTCTGGAGTGTCAAGCGTTATGCTGCCGTCGGAGTCTGCTTTGGGTTTGATTCATCCTGAAACAATTTTAGCTTGAACAATATGGTTTTTTATTAATGGGAATCGTGAGGAAAAAATGTCTGGAGAATTCTCGTTTAGAAATTATGTCTAGTTGAACAACTGAGATATTACTCCGAAACAATTTTCGAGCTCCACAGTTTGCACATTATTCCTGAAGCACAAATAATGTGCAAAAAATTAAAGAATTGTGATTCGCAAATGTTGATACAATCATCATACACAGCACACGAGCAGGTGTTGTTTCTTCTATATGGGTGATGGAACTCACCGTTCCTAGCTAGCTAGCACAAGAATCATGGGAGACTCATCTAATAAAACCCTGAACATTCAAGGGTTCTTGGCCTTGATCCGGAGCTTCCTGGCAACGGCGGCCGCCCTCGGGTGCCCGGCCTTCCGGCTGTCGCCGCTCTGCTCCATCTCCACCCAGTTGATCACCCTCAGCATCAGTGACTGCGGGCAGCTGCAACCGCTGCCGCTCTGCTTCCCCGTGGCTGAAGAAGAAGACGACGATTGCTTGCTCCTCTTCTTCTTCAGGCCGGTCTCCAGCACGGCCTCCAGGAACTCCATGAACCAGCTCCCTGCCTCCGCCAGCATCTGCTTTGCCAGCCTCAGAGACGAGCCCAGAACAGAGGAGGATCGCTTCTCGCCCTCGCCGCCGGTCTTGTCCATGGCGAGGCACTTCCTGCTGGCGCTCAAGCTCCGGCTGCCATCATGCCTTGAAGAAGGATCCAGCAGTGTGCCCGGCGCGAATGACACCGACTTGGACACGCCGCCGAGCCCACCAAGGAGGCCTCCTCCTCGTCGCCTCATGGCTGTCGTCCTGTTCTGAGCTATCTCCTGCAGGACGTGCGCCTCCTCGGCGGGGGGCTCGTCGCTCGCCGCCACAGCCGAGGAGGCAGCCATCGACATCGCCGCTTGGATAGACTCTATGTCAGCCACGGCCTGCACCGCCTCCTGGTGGAATCCGAGGAAGCTCTCGAAGCACGCCGCTGGGGCGTCTGGCCTTGCCGCCTTGCTCAGCTCCGAGAACATCCTGTAAACACCAAACAAATTATCCATGAGAATTTGATGAGCAAAAACAATGCTGAATCGCCATGAAGAAGGAGAACATACTTGTAGATCCGAGCTACGTTCTCCGTGGCCGAGGCGTTGCGCAGCGCTTCCAGCGCCACCTTCTGAGCCTGCTCCATCTGCTCCATGGCTTCCTGAATTTTTTGACACCATGATTCAGTTCAGACACAAGTCACAGCAGCTGCAGAGCTTCATTCGCTAGCGATCTGATCATACCTTGCCGAGCAAATTGAGCTTCCCTGGCACCAGCACACGAGCGGCTGACGACGGCCTCTTCTTAGCGGACGTCGCGGTGTCGTCATCGGAGACCGGTGAGGAGGGTTCTTCTACCCTGACTCTCCTGCTGATAGGCCTGGAAGCCGCCGTGCAGCTCATCGAGCTCTTCTCCTGCACAAACAAACCCAGAAACAGTTTAGCTCCATTGAACTTCACAAGCAATGAAAGACGAACTCATGGCCATTCTAGTTCAGGTGTACACAACACATACAGCTGGGAATGGGCTCTTGGGGATCTTTGGAGGAGGGTCGCCTCTGTCGGCAGCGAAGCTCCTGCTCCTGGTCATCAGCCTGGGCAGCACGCTGCTGCTCTTCCTCACAGACGCCGACAACGCGCTGCTGCGTGCCGGCGTCGCCTTCACCGGCGTCCTCTCGTCAAAATTAAGCGCTGTGGGCTTGATAGCAACCTTAGGCGAGGCAGCAATGGCGTGGTTCTCGGGACCCCAGGATCCCCTCCGAGGCACGGCCGCCTTGCCCCTCGCTGGCGGCTCTGGCGTGCCGACGACGAGCGGGTGGCGGCCGGGTTGCGGCCTGGCGCCGACGATGACGGGCACAGGGGATCCGGGGTCGAGGCGGTCGACGTGGACGAACTGGCCGAGGCTGAGCTTGTTGGTGAGCACGAGGTCGGCCTGGGCCAGCGGCAGCGTGGCGTAGATGGAGTGGGAGGAGTCGGAGACCTTGACGTAGAACTGGCCGTGCCTGGGGAAGAGGTCCTTCTCGTCCATGTCCGCCGGCACGATGTCCGTCACCTGCAGCACCGCCGTCCGGTGCTCGCCCACCGGCTTCGCCGCGCCGGACCTCATCCCGTCCAGCAGCTTCAGCAGCACGCCCGTCGACAGCGTCGTCATGCCGCCGGCCGGGCGAGGGGGTCGATCGATCTGGCGGGACAAGGAAAAACAGGGGTTTCATATCCAGTTTCCTAGACGAATCGATCGAATTAAAAATGAAATTGCGCAGCGTAATCGATCGAACCGGACCCAAATTCTACCCAACCTCGCACTAAGAGAAGAGAAATTGATAAAATCAAGTTCATGGACAGGGCGAATTTCCGCCGATCTTGCCGCATCAAGAACCAGTCGAGTATACTAGTATCTCCCAATCGGCCCCCAAGAACGGGAGGACCCATCATCGATTCACCGAATTCGGAAGCAGGGGGGAACGAGATGATCAATCGGTCGATCGATTGGTTACCTGGAGACTGGAGAGGGAGGAAGACGGGACCCGAAGAGACGGGGGCTAATCGATCGCCCCAGCCGCCGCTGTTGACAAGAAGCTCGAAGAGGGGAAGCGCTTATTTCCCCGGCGGCGGCGAGACAGGGTAGGAGGAGGAGGAAGCTAGTCTGCGGCGGGGAGCTGGAGAGGAGGCGCGTGGGGTGATCCGGTGGTGTCTGACGCAGCTCGTGATTCTGCAACGGTAAAGAAGGAGGCGGCGACTAGAAAGGGGAAGAAGAAGAAGAAGACGAAGAGAGGAGGAGAAGGATAAGAGAAGAAGAAGAGAAAAGGGAATTCAGAACGTTGCGCCGAAATCCCAACGGTCGACTCGACTCGACTGGAGCTGCCTAGCTGGAGGGGCGACCAGGGTGAAATGACGCCGATGCCCCTGCCCACATCGTTCACCAGGGTGACCGACGTGTGCTCGCTTTCTGTTTTTTCTTTGTTTTTATTTATACATTTTGCACTTTGGATTATAATTGGTTTGTCTATCATTGGGGGCATCGGATTCGGCGGACGACGTTGTCGGATTGCTATCGCGGTCAATTCGGACGGCTGCTATTCACCGTCGTTTTGTTGTCCGAACGACAGTTGTCGTCTTCCATGTTAATGACCCGACAACCAACGTTGGCTCATTAGGTGAACTCCCACCATGCGCAGCCGGTGTTGCGGTAGCGCCATGCCTGGCTTAACTACAACTTGGCCACCGTTGGACCGTTGTTGTTCTATGCCATCCCTCTAAGCCCGAGAAAAATCTAGGTCTCTTCGTCGATGCTGGCATGCCCTAACTTGGGCCAAAGAGGAGCATATCGTCATGCTCATGACCACCTCACCTCCACTGTTCATGTGGGTCCTGTCGGCATTGATCTGGCTTAGTCTTTACTCGCCCTCGCTGCCACCGTGGCATCATCTCCAACTCGGGCTCTGTATGAGGGAAAGACTCGGGGAGGGGGGGGGGGAGAAAGAGATAATAGCAAGTAATAAAATGCTTGAGAGAGTGATGGGAGAGATTGAGTGGTGGGCCCGATGTGGGAACATTCAACTAGCCAAAAATGGGCCGAAAACATGCACAAATGGTGAACGATGAAAATTTCTTTTAAGGAATCTAATCCTACAACATAAACAAGCTTCATGGGAATGCCTAATGCAACGGAAATTTCATCGAATCATACGAGCCCTTATTATTTCTTATGTGTGTACCAAACTCCTTTTTTCAGACCAAATGAGGAGATACTTTCTTAGCGAGTGCAAAGATAGTCAAAAATAAATAAATTAAAACTAGGTGCGCCGGTGCATGTTCGTTCTGACATTGGCTCATTTTTGTTTATGGTAGAGAGAATTCTAACATGGACTCGTGGTGCCAAACTCTCGAATCTGGGCCAGGTTGTCCGAACAATACTCTGTTGATGGGCTTCATTTGCATCTCAAGCCCATCTTCTTGTGGGCCATGCATCCATTTTTTCTCCGTCTTCTCACTCTCTCTGAGGAAAAAGGCCGTGCATCAGCTTAATCGTCTCTGTTTTCTTGAGCTGTTTTTCCTTTAACTAGAGCATACACCTTCTCATCTTCTCAAAAATAATAATTCCCCCGACATAATTGAAATACTTTTGGAAAAAAAGGTATGTTTAGTACTGCCTGCACAACAAAACCTCCTTCCAAAACTGGCTCAAAAAGATCTGCTCAAGTGACACAAACACAAGCCGGGGGACGAAGTGTCTCTGAGCACATATCTGAAACTTTTCTTCTTTTTCCAAATATACTTTTGAGCAGCCTCAGTTACCCACCTAAAGCTCTTGTACAACTTATCTGCAACAATTTTCCCGCGTGAGCGATATATATGTAGAGTGAGGTGAGGGTAATTGAACAAAAGACTGTCGAACTTTGATCATGCAACACAGTGATAAGTAAGTTTCAGATAACTTTTTCACAGAGATTCAGTCAACTTTTTAACACTATACCACAGTGGAGTAGTTAACATCAGTACAGCGTACCGTGTTCATTAGAAGATCCAGCACGTGCGTGTATACGTAGTTCTACTCTGCAAAGCTAGCCGCTGGTAAAAACATATAGCAACGTGGCTAATAGGGCAAGGCACATGTGTATAGAAACGTGAATGAAAGTGATGGATGCAGAGGACCAAAAGACAAAAAGGCATGGGCGGCTCAAGTCCAAACCATCCATCCAATCCAATCCTTGTCTCATTCACACGCACAATAAAATGAAATTTTTTGCTTGATTATCGCTGTCATCATCCCAAAATCCTTTTTAAGTTTTTGCCCTCTCTCTGTCTGTCCATGTCTTTACTATGCTGCCGAGAACACAACAGGTGCTGTAATCAAGCCTGCAATAAGCTTGATCTAGCACACTGATAAGGCAACAAGTTTCAGACAACTTCTTGACAGACCACAATGGACTAACATCAGTAGTACTACCGTAGCAAATTAATCCAGCACGTGCGTGAATACGCGTCGTAGGATTCACTGTCCTTGTCTGAACCCTGAAATGCCACCGGTAAAAAAAACGAATGTTAGAAACGTGGGCTGAGAAACTGATGGACGCAGGCAGAGAAGCCAAAGAGGCAAAACATGGGTCCAAATTAAGTATCGTTGTCTTGTTCATACGCACCACTGAAGTCTGAACCAAAACGATTGCTTCTATTATTATCGCTGTCATTATCAGAGATCCCTTTCTCTCCTTGTCTTGTGCTAGACGTGAGGAATCAGCATCCTTGCAGCTCGGTTGCTTGTTGCGCATAAGAGGTTACCTGTTCTGTTTTTGTTTCAAAGGCATAAGAGGTGATAGCAAGCCTTGATGCGATTGTTGAAGAAGATAGGTGTTGTCAGGGTAATTTGCAGAGTTCATCTGGTATCAGCAAAAATTAAATGAAAGTGGAGTAGAGGTATAGATATAAACCTACCAACAATCTGAGATTGACCTCCTGTTTTTTTTTCAAGGAAGAGATCAACCTCTTGTGATTAATTCTTGAACAAAGTTTATCCAGAAGAAAAAGCAGTTAATCCTATCAGACAAATACTCATGTCATCACTGCAGGAATTTTTCTTTTATTTGATCACCCGGTTCCTGAAGACTAGATATTCAAGATTCTGAAAGTACACAAATTCCTGAAAACCTAGAACGTTAGGATCTCAAGCTCTCCACATCCTCAGTGTTACACAACTACGGCACTACGCTAGATCTCGATCGAAACTGAAGCTGACAAGACCAACCAGCCAGCCAAGACCCAAGAAGGCAAGAACACAAGGGGGCTATCTAATTAAGCTGAAACAAACAAAACACGACACAGAAAGAACACAGCAACCTGCCATGACGCAGAGCAACCAAGTCCTCCCAGTGATGAAAAAAGAACCAAGAAACTGAAAGCAGTAAGCTCCTTTCTTTCCTGATAACTAAATCACTAGCTCAACTAACATATCCCCCTTGGGTGGTTTGCTTCAGCCTCTCGCCGCCAACGAAGAAGAAGAAGAAATTCAGATCTGATCTTGTATGATTCAGGGTGCGGCGAGTGCTCTGAGGCGGTGGGCGACCCTGGCGGCGTCGAGGCCGATGCGTGGGCAGAGCGCCTGGGAGTGGATGGTGTAGAAGATCTTGTCGGCGACGGCGGAGAAGCTGGCGCTGACGACCTCGGCGCCTTCCTGCTCCAGCACGGCGATCACCTCGTGAAGCTTGAACGGCTTCCCGGCCTCGCTCACCAGCGCCACGTCCACCGCCGCGTTCTCCTGCTGCCGCACCTCCACCACCGGCAGCATCTCGCCGTTGCCTTTGCCGTTGCCGGAGGAGGACGACGAGCCGCCACCGCCGCCATTGCCGGCGCGGGATTGCTTGCGGCGCCGCAGCTCGTCGATGCGAGACTTGAGCTGCTTGATGTACGCCGCCGCGCTGTCCAGCTGATCCAGCTGCGTCGCCGCGTCCTGTAGATCGATAAACTGTTAGATAAGAGCGAGGGCAATAGCATAGGAGCAGGCAGCAGCTGGCTGTAAGTACAATAGTGAGTTATAAGATGTTGTATTTTATTAAATCTGGGTCATATCTCTCTCACAAATAGCTTAGGAGCCTGTGATGCAGCTGGCTGTTAGCTAACAGCCCATTTTCTCTTCTCACCCATCTAACTAAACACAAATATGATATTTAAATCTCTACAGTCAACTTATAGCCCACTGTTACTGTATGTAGATTTTTCCGATGTGCTGTGATCATAAAAAAGAAGTGATTTTTTTTATAGTTCCTGTGTTTTTAGTGAGAAATTAAGTTAAGTGGGGACTTATCCGCCGAGTGATTGATTGATTGATACACACTGATATTGTTGTCTACCCATTCCATTCCTCGTTGGGGCTGGTCTACCGGCACTAAATTAACTAACTAATCAGGCACGTGCCCGAAATAAAAGAAATTAGTTGTGGTACTCGAGCGAGCGCGTCTTTGATTGTCACCACCACCTACCAGACGATCTCTGGCATGATTAGCTAAAACTATAGCAGCAGCACGTGGGTAAGCTGCTGGGACAAAGTGCCGCAGAAATGATCTCGAATCGCGTCAAATCAGCCCTTTAACTTTTCTTGGTTGTTTGAGGCTGGAACGTCAGGATCATGAGCACAGACAGCACCAAAGATTGGAATTGTGTACATTTATTTTTTTGCCAAGATTCGCCTTTTGCGAAGCGCAATCTCGTAATACAGACCAATCCATCCGGGAGACAGGCAGCAGCGGCAGGGCAATAAGAATCGAGTGAACCTGAAGACAGAGCAGCAGCCTGCTCCATACACGTAGAGCTACAGCACATGTACAAGTAACAGCGACGTTTTCCTAACGTACTGCTGTAGAATACTGTAACTTGTAGCTGCTCGCTGACACCGTGCTTAGCTTATTACTGTAGTTTTATTATTACTACTAGTACCCCCGGACTGATGATTCAGTTCACGAGGGGGAAATGGAAGAAGGCCGGATTAATAATCCATGGTCGCTTAATTAACCTTGGTGGGATTAATGAGATGAGGAGGAGGAGTCAGGAGGTTAATTGATTGAAATTATTTACCTTGGAGTTTGAGGATGGCGGAGAGGAGGAGTTGAAAGAGGTGTTGTGATGGTGGTGAGATGCAGGGACGAGGGAGGAGAGCTTGAGGCAGAGGCCCTTCATGTGCAGCCTCCGGTTCTTCTCAACATCCTTCCTCTCCATCTTATTACATCCTCCTCCGTCGCTGCTCGTCACTCCTACGCTCTGCTGCTGCTGCCTCCTGCTCTTCATCTCTGCTAACTAATCGCAGCTCAGCACTTGAGCTTGAGCTTCAGCAATTGGTCTGCCTGACTGACGGGAAGAAGAAGCAGAGAAGGCAGGATACTGATGGATGGATGAGAAGAGGGTTAGAGAAAGGGGAGCAAAGGAGAAGGTGTGGATGTGGAGGTCTGTTTGTTTGAGCTGGCTGTTGGGTGGGTGGGGGAGCTTATTTATACTGCTGGGTTTCTGCTCTGCTCTGGACAGAGGAGGAGGAAGAAGATTGCTGAGAGTATACAGCAAAAGGAGAAAAGAAAAAGGAAATTGATCGATCGAATCACGGAGACGAGTGGGGGTCAGGGTCAACTCCACTCCCGATGCTCTGAGCTCCAAGAGTCGATCGGGTCCACGGAGACGTGTTATCGCGTTGGGCTGGGCCCTACGGCCTCCTTTGTGATGATAAAAAAAGCCCCCTTTTTAAAAAAACAACACCAGCGCACGTTGTGCTGCTGCCCCTACCTACGTCTACGTGTTGTTGCTTTCTCCATCCCCGTGTTTTCTTTGTTTATTTTACTAGTTTGATGATCCCCTTCGATTATTGGGCGATGGATGGATGGGAGAATTTGAAGGTCTCCGATCCCATCCTCACCTTCTCACGCGCAATCCGCACGAGTGGATTAACACAACGCTGGCATGGGATTCATTCGTAGATGCCTTTTTTTAATCCGGCCCGGTCAATCTCAATTCGATCGAAAACAACGAAATCTCCTTGTCTCGGACGCGAAAATTCAGAAATTTGTTTCGGATCTCGGTGTTTGAAATTTCACCAGACTTGAACAAAATGTATCACAGGACAAAACGAAATTGTACAAAAACACAAATTCTGTCTAGCCCAAATTAATTACACAAGTTAATTACTTTTTTTTTCTTTTTTCGAAAAGGGGAAGAGTCCCCAGCCTCTATATCAATCGATGCACACAGCCATATTTTATTATGAAGTTATAAGAGTCTTACCAATCATTGATTAGATATCGTGGAAACAAAAATGAGCCAGCGGAACAAGTTCAACATAACGAGTCTATGCATCTAGAAGACGACTGGTACACCGCCAACCAGCCCGGCTGAAGATATCCCGAGATACCATCTCCAGACGGTTGCATCCAATAGCCAAAGGTTCACGCCGATGTGCAGGAAGTAGGAAGGACCAGAGTCGAATCCAATGAGTGGCTTTCAAGATGACCCGCAAAAAATGAGAAACTCTAGATCGATTAAAAATGACATCGTCGTTTCTGCAGCTCCAAATAACCCAACAGAAAGCCGAAAGTCCCATCCGAATATTAGACACATCCGCCGCTTCCTTCGTGTTTACATAATTACTTGGAGCAAATTAATTGCATAAGCTAGTTTACATGGGATTCAAACTGCAGTGAGAGACTGAACTGTTTAATAATTGAAAGGCTGAAACTTTAAGAGTCCTGCCAATATATTTCCCGGAGAGGCGGAGAGGCAAATTAACTTTCGACCGTGCAGAGTAGAGTATGACCGATTTTCTCCTAACCTGCCGCGTGAATCCATATTTGGTTAGCTTCCAGAATACGAGCACTTGCTGTACATGTATTGCTACTAATTGACTTTTGCACTGTTACCCACGTTTATATATGTACAAAGCACACAACACTCTCGCTATCAAACGTGTGATACCCACCAACCACCATACATAACCTTCAAATTAGCAAACTTTTTACTAGCACCTTTTAAAAGGGAGCTTTCACAATCATTAGCTAGGAACACCTTCCAACTCATTAACTATTGTTGGTACAGAGACAAATCAAGTGCTCCCATCCATCAGCACGTGATCGATTTTATTTCGACACCTGTCTCGGCCGGGCGTACGAAAGAGCCAAATAATTGATCCAGATCTATATATAGGCAGCTGACTCGATGAGACTGCTGGCGTGTCCTAGCTAGCTAGCTTGATTAATTAGGTTGCCAAGAGAAATGTTAATTAGCTTCTTCGATTCGAATTTATTTGCGGTACTAGTTCAGAGATAGCGCAAAGCATTGTACTGCCTTGGTCACGAAACGAGTGACGTGGATTATCGTCAGAGATTAGTTCGGACAGACAGGCCATCCATGACATTAATTAATTAAGCTCTGGCTTTAGGGCAGGAAAATATATTACTCCTTGTGAGATAAGGTGTAAACGTTCGCGGGATTAATTAATTTCTCAGTACAAGGTAGGCCATGCAAGCATATGCATGACACGGCACGTGGTGACTAGCTAGCTAGTTTGATGATTCTGACAGATCGATGGCGCGTTAATTAATCTGGACGCGCAATAGAGTTCCTACCGAGTATTCCTATGATCCAGTGTCACATTATTTTCGATTCTAAAAAAAATCAACCTGCAACATTGTGCACGTGCGGCATATATACCGAGTACTAATACGGTTTTGACTTTTGGCTGGCGTGTTCACACCCTGACCGATGTGCTCACATGTTTAGTACGACTTAATTAACCATATCATAAGTACATTTTTTAAAAGCTTATCATCGATTCGCCCCGTATCTACACGTTGACGTTAGGAGTTCTGATATATTATTTTTCGGATGAAAACGTCGCCGGAAATGCATTGTATATATAAACATTATTGTGGGGAATTAGTTAAGTGACTGTGGAGTGCCATTTGACGTAGATATAGATAGTGAGAAAGACACGCGTGATCAAATTAGTTATAGCAAGTAGAAGTGGAATATTTGGTGTAGCCACACTCATCCATCCAGGAACGACAAAGGACGTACGGTCATTCTTACGCTTCTCCATCGAGCCAACAGCCAAACTCTCCAATTAAGACTTTTTCTTGTGTGACACTCCTCACGTTAAGTGAGGTGATATTACATGTATCTATATGATTTTTGAATATAGATACATTTATATTTAGCCAAATTTGAATCACTTAATACGAGACAGAGAAAGTAGTATTTCTTATTGAGTTTATGGACTAGTTTTATTCCTCGTAAAGGTTAAGGCCATAAAAATAATTCTTTTATCCTGCATGCATGTGTGGACGCCACGCTATATATGTATCCGAGAAATATAAACAAAAAATAATAATTCAGCTACGGTTAAAAGTGTTTACTGGCTCAATCCTCAATGCACAAGTCACAATTTGAATTAATTACACTAAATTCATAACAAAAACTGAATTTTCTCGTTTGTCCATTAAGTTGGAAGTGGTATTTCAATTTTTTTTACTTGGTACGGTAAGTTGTATCGATAATGTTGTGTGCCTACATACATACATACATACATACTGCACTATATATATTAAGTGTTATTTCAGATGAAGTTTACAAAGCGGGGTGCAACTTTAATATGGGAAATACTCCATCCGTCTCATATTAAGTGACGAAATATTACATGTATCTAAACGTTTTTGATATTTAGATACATTCATATTTGAACGAATTTGAGTCACTTAATATGAACGGAGGAAGTATAAACTATACTACTTCTTAGAGAAAGGAGTAGCTAGCTATTAGTCACTTTCGCGTGCCAAACAAAAAATAATCAGAAAATGGAGGTGTGGATTCCTCTGGTGACGTTTTCGAGCTCTCAGCTCATTCAATCTCTTTCTTTCCCTGACGAGGAAAGAAGAAAATTAAGCCCCGGATGGGCCCCAAAACACATTACATTATTCCTAAAAAAACCATTACATTATTAATTCCGCACGTTTCCATGCAGCAGTAGCAAGTACTCGTACCTCTCACTTTCATCTTTTCTTTTTTCCTTTCCGAGTGAACGGCATATAATTTCTTTGTCTTAAATAATTACTACTGCATAGATTTAATTTGATGTTCTCTATGCTCGATAGATTACTACTCAATCTGTCCACACCAAGCATGATACGTACGGCATCTAATGTAATTTTTTCTTCTGTTTTACTCAAACTTAATTTAGTTTTCGAATTATTCGATCTCGAGTTCTTCTGGAAATTAACAACGTTAACTAACTAGCTTAACTGTCACTATCCCTGCCGTCAAAGTCTGGATACGAAGGGAACAAATTCCTTTCAGGCCATTTCTTTTTGTACCATGAACGTAATTTATTTAACATTATTAATTGTCATGTGAAGAAATATGTGGGTTCTCTTTTGTCTGGTCGGAAGGCACTAGCTAGTAAAGGAATATAAATGAACATGGAGAATGGGAGACATGCCAATTCGAGAATTTTATTATATTTTGTGAGTTGTACACTCTCGTATTATATACTTCAGTTCACAAACTTCATAAGAATGCTCAGTCTTTCGGAAACCCTTGAAACCTCTATGCCAATTCTTGAGCTGAAGGCCTGCACGGTTCACAGGGAGGAAATTCAGTTAATTAGTAATTGTACGGCATGGTAACTTGACACACATAACATTTTTTTTGCTTATAATGAAATTAACTAGAAGGATTTACAGTCCTCCGTCATCTAACAAAATTAGAGTCACGTGTAAATTGAATAAAAATTGTAGCCGGTCGGTAGTTCTCAAACTTTTTGGCTTAGCTTCTCCCGATTTTTTTTCTCTTGCTACTTTGCAGAGAGAATATATCTTCGATATACGTGTACATGCAGCACTACTCATATTTTCCTTCATGCTATTTTACGTAGTTCCATATATATACTTTATTTAATTAAGTACAATGTAATGGAAAGAAACTTAAAATAAGCATGGTGCATGGGCACATATTTTCTTCTGTAAGGAGGCACATATGCACCATTTAATTGTGGACTTCAGACGTCTCCATTAACATCTTAAAAAAGAGGCAGGAGCTCTATCCATATCAATGCAATTGAAGCTAGAATAGATCGATCAATTTTCATGAAACGAGTTTGTTTTTCAAGGACATGCAAGGAGAATATGATTCTCTGTTGATTTTGGCAATACACAAAAAGTCATGCTATTTTCGCAGGGGGGAAAGGCATGCTTTCACTGTGTTTTTTTAAAAGAAAGCATTAGAAAATCAGCAGCTTTAGGTTTTGTTTGGCATTAGGACAGATTATATGATCTCTAAACTTGACCAAGACCAAGCCTTAACATTTACTGATAGCTTATATATGCCTATTTGTATACATATATATGTACATACCCTGCAGTGTATGGTGTAGAAGACTTTGTCGCCACTGATAGAGTAGTTAGCATTGACAACCTCAGCGCCTTCTTCCTCAAGGATGGTGATCACCTCGTGGAACTTTATCGGCCTCTTCGCACTACATAGCAACACCACATCCATGCTCGAATCATCATGGTGCCGTACCTGCACCACCGGAACTGAAGCCGATAACCTCTCCCCGGCTTTCTCTACTTCTAACTCTGAAAACACGCCCATCTTTGAGGATTGGCCTACTCCTGATCTTAAGCTAGCAATGGCCTGTGCAGAGCTCTTCTTCTGCTGCAGCTCGTCCACTCTGTCCTTAAGCTTCTTGATGTACGAGGCTGCTTCGTCAAGGCTGTCCAGCTGGGTCATTGTATCCTACATACACATACAACGAACATTAGAGCTAATATTAACATGGGAAACCCCCCAAAAAACTTTTTATTCAGGTTGGGGACAAAATCTGTTATTTCTAGACAAAATGATCGAGGAATTCTTTCAACCAACAGTATATATATGTACACCTGGACATAAGGTCAAAAGCATATGCCTGGTGTGGAATGGCTCCGGCCGAGAAAAGAATTACTGGTGCAATTGGCCAAAATGAGAGCATGTACACGTCCCAAATTGATGAGGAAGAAAGCAACTGATTCCAAAAAAATTAAAACCCCATATATAAGACGTGACATATATAGGCCCCCGTTGATTATGATATTTCATGTGTGACAAGGACTATACTTAACTTGCTCTACTTTTATACCAATTGCCCATATATATATACAGAACTCGTCAAATAAAAAAAATATACCTGACAATTAATTAATTAGCATGGAATTGATATATATTCAGAAGAAAGAAATTAACTCATTTCATTTCAAGTTTTTGGACGAATTTAACATGGGGGAAGAGACAATATTTATCGTTTATGTTAAGTTTTGAAGTACTTACCGTGGAGGAGTAGTTTTCTTTTGGGATGAGGGATGCGAGCTTGAGGCAGAGGCCCTTCATGTGCTGCCTTCTCTCTCTCTCGATCTCCTTCCTCTCCGCCGCCGCCGTCATGCCGCCGGTGCTCTTCGCCCTGCTCCTCCTCACACCCTTCCCCTTATTCCCCTTCACCTCCTCCATTGATGTATAACTCTCTCGACGTACGTACGTAGAAGGATCGAGAAAGAGATCGATGCTAGCTAGAACTATATATAGGAGTCCTGGTCTGGATGGGAAAATGCAACCAAGAATAAAAGGAAATTAATACAGTTCAAGAACATAGCTCGGCGCGGCCGCTAGCTCTAGCTAGCTGGGAATCGTTCTCCATGGGAGTGCAAAGGAAAGCAAATATCTGGGAATGTTCTGGAGAGAAAAGGAGTAAAGGAAGAATAAGAAGAACAAATGTGTGTTGGGTTATTTGTGTATGATTGGGCTGGTTTAAATGGGTGGCAAGATGGGTGTATACGGATAGGGGGGGGGGGGGGGGGGGGGGGCTAGCTTGGCCTATGGGACCATAGTAGTACAAATGTACAACGACTGGCTAGCTCTATATATGGACACACCACACACGTACGCATATGTAGACCTTAGCTAGCTAGCTAGTGTGTATATTTTGGAGTATGTGACTACAGCATGGCATACTGCAGTGGCCACATGTGCTAGCTATTGGTGGAGTGGGATTGAGCTACCAACGAATTTGAGGTCCTGCAGGTGATCGAAAAGAAATTATATTAATTTACGGGCTTGAATTTTCAACTGCTGATCGATCGATCGACCTGTTATGTGTAGAACAGATGGCCATTAATTGTCAATTCTCATTAATTAGGTCCTGCTTGACATGCACTACTACAAAACATCACATATGTGACAAGTCATTAGTGACGGGCCTTTCACGCCCGTCATTGATGACCATCATTAGTAACGGGTCTACCACGCTCGTCACTGATGACCATCATCAGTGACGGTCACGTGCTCGGGCGCGCCACGCCCACCACTGATGACCACCCATCAGTAACGGGCGTGCGGGGCCCGTCACTGGTGACCACTCATCAGTAACGGGCGCGGGAGGCCCGTCACTAATGGTCTAATGTGAAAAATAGCAAAATGCACAGAGACACACATTAGTGGCGGTTCTTTCATCTAGGCCCGCCACTGATGCTTCTTTGTGCCCAGCTCTTTAATTGGGCCGGCCCATTATTTGTTAGGGTTTGAGAGGATGTATAAATAACCCCACCCCTTTTCTCTCCCTCATCCCCGCCCCCATCCATCGATCTGCCTCTTCTCTCCCTGGCCCGTAGCCCCAAACTCTCCCTCTGCTCTCTTCTCTCCACAGTCCACACACGGGTGACCTTGCTCTCTCCTCTCTTCTGCCCCGCCCCTTCTCCCTTCCTCCAGCACCGGCACCGGCAGCCGCGCACTCCCCCCCACCGTCGGCCATGCTCTCCCGTCGGACTCCTGCCCCCGGCCCCGCTCCCCGCCACGCGCGCCCCACCCCCGGCCATGCTCGACCCCGCCACCGACCACGCTGCAGGTACGGTGGATCCAGCCTCTCTCAATCTATCTCCCTCTCTCAATCTCACCCCTCTCTTTCTCTCTCTCTCTCTTGCAGACTTGCTCGGATCCGACATCCAACGGGATGCCGGCCGCCGGATCCGCTGATCCCGAGCAGGCCCGCCACCGAATCCGCCGTCCAAGACCCGACGCGCCGTTGGATCCGCCGCCCCCGAGCCCGCCTACCGCCGGATCTGCCTCCATCGGTATTCTTTCACCTTCTTGCTTCTCTCCCTCTCTTCCTCTCTCGGTTCTTTCTAAAGTTCACTCTCTCTCACACACACAGATCTTATCATGGCTGGCCCGGCGAACAAGTTTGGAAGTAAATTGATTTGGCGAGCTGGTGTTTTGTTTTTGTATACAAACTTGTATATTCGATCTGTACGCATATGCAGATTTCTTGTGGTGTCGAAAATACTGCTTGTAGCTATATACAGATTTGTTGTGATTAATTGTTTTTTTTTTTGTGATTCGGTGAATTGATGAACATGCTGGCCTGGGGCCTGCCTTTTTTTAAAATCACAAAATATGCATCAGTACCGGTCGGGTAGGAACGATCACCACTGATGTATATATACATCAGTAACGGTCGCAGCGACCGTTACTGATGATGGGTATCATCAGTAACATGAAGTTAGTAACGGCAGCCCCGACCGTTATTGATGTTGTTTTTCGACCGTTACTGATAAACCTTTTTGTAGTACTGATGTTGTATTGATATTTTTTCAGGAGAGAAGAGGTCGGTATTTAGGTCCAAAAGACGTCGATCAGGACTCAGGAATACATCACCTGTACGTGGCACAACAGCCAATTAATGAATGTATGAACAAAGAGCCATTTCGCTAGCTTTGCTACTGCTGTGATGTTGCGGTTAGTACGTACTGCAGCGCGCTCAAAAGCATGCTAGCTCAGCCGGCCCTAACAGCGACACTGCATTCAATGCGGTGACGAAACCTAGCCTAGCTCCACACTGCACTAAATTGGCCCACTCGTGACTAGTTAATTGCAGGACCCAGTGAAATGCAAGAGGACCTTCCGGAGCTTTCTCAGAGTTTAATTCCCCATATTCCTGTATAGCAATTCCTATAAAAAGTTCTCTCCCGTATTTCTCTTACATTAGAACAAATAATACAATAATCTTAGATAGTGTAAGCAGGCCAGTACGGCGAGCTGATGAATTTGGTGGCAGTTGACGCATTTCGAAACTTATGCGGTCAAATCCTGTTAAGCATGCATGTTTGATCAACTTAGGGTGTCAATTTGCAAGTTATTTGGAAAATCTAAGTACCTATAAAAATTAAGATATTTGTGTGGTACCTTTGTAAAGGAGTAATCCTAACAAAAGATACTCTATCTAAGAGAAATTGGGGGTAGCAAGAAATTTTGCTGTCGTAACAAATATTGATCGTTCAGCGGTTTCTTTTTTGACCGTCCGAATGCCCGCCTTGCATTTCACCTTATATATACATATATGTACATACATAAATCTTAACTCCGTTTCTGCTAAGTTGCAAAGCTTGTTCGTATATACATGCATATGCAACCAACAGGCAAAGATATATACTCCTATAATATATGCCTATGGAGGACCACTCTGAGCTAAGCTAAGCTAAAGCTATAAGGTCCTCACATATGTAGACTTTGCTTGATCGGGCTCGATCAAGAATGGTCCTCTCACTGCTATATAGATTCTCTTTAAATTGATCGCTGCATGCTATAACTTTGGTAGCTAGCATTGTGTTTGTTTGTGCAGCTGTCCCCTGGCATTAGCTGGCTAGCTTTGTGCTAATTAATAAAGCCAACCGGCCCTGCCTGCCCATCGATGGATCTGGTAGTAGTGCATGTGCACATCTATCTACTTACTACCCGGGCCCTATACATGTGGGTTTGATGGTGATCGAGAGCAAAAACCCTAGAGATTGTGTCCATTGAGACGGGATTCATCCGTACTTTGTGTCATTACGTAGTGGCTTCCAGAAAAATTATTGGGTCACCTGCTAGCTTGCTCTCCTTTAATATTCACGCCGTGCTTCCATTAGATATTTCGCGGATGTATGTGTGTACGTACGTCTAAAAATACATGAGGTTCTTGAACTATTTCGGGTGTCTTATGCACATATATGTCATAAGCATGCTCAACACGATGCTTCAAGAACTTTCTTTTTCTGCTATGCAATTAAGAAGCTCGGCGTGTTCATGTACTATATGTCACGTTTGTTGTTTACACGTCTCCTATCACCCATCGCTTTCGAACTTTCTAGCCAGAAATATGATCGACATACATATAGATCTCGTCCTATAATAACTCCCCCATCCTCCACCCATCAATGTCTGGTCCTCTTGGCAACCAATTTTCACTGTTGCTCATCTATTCTAGCTGCTGTAGTTTTTCAAATCCTAACCAGTGATCTGTACTATATCCTACTGATCCCAAGCTGTCTATACTACTGTATACTCCATGCACGATCAGTTCAGGTTTCAGGTGTAAAGTACACGTGGCATACAGCCAGCCGGCCAGCCGCCATTGTTGCATACATACAGGATGGAGCTTCACACTCGGAGTCAATTTAAGCTAGTCTGAAAATAAGTAGAGGTAGACTTCACTAGTGAAAAACAGACAGACTTCAGTCAAAAGTCTTTTAGTTGCTCCATCCATCCATAAGTTTCCAACTCCACACATAAGTTTTTCTTCAGACGAAATCTCGCATGAAAACTTTAACTGTTTCTTGTGAAATTCCCGTGCTGGAATATGCGTCGAAATGAAAATCAGTTGTCAAATGCCTTACCAATCAGTTGTACGTCTTAGGTATTATGTGGGGGTTGATTGGTAGTACAGTGTGTGGACGTACTGAGCGCTCGTCCCGAGCGTCCTATATCAGACCAGAGTAATTAACAAGGAACTGAAGCCAAATACTCCCCTATCCAAAATGTTAGGTGTATAATTTTCATTACCTTTCAAAAAATATATCCAACTTTAGAAAGTTTGGTCAACCTTATAATAAAAATAGTTTTGAGACAGTCTTCTCACAGAGTACTGGTAGAAGATGCTAATTTGTCTACAAAATCACAACTTTCGTGTCCAATTGTCTCAGTCCACCCAAAACACGGGTTTAAACTCGTTTGCCACTATTTCTAACAGGTGAGGCCCGCACGTCAGGTGCCACGTTAGCGCAGATTCTATTACCCTGCCCGAGCCCCCGCATCACATCTTTTTCATTGAACCCCTCACCTCTTTCTTTTTTTCCTCATGCGCTCTTCTTCTTCTACGGTGAGTGTCTTCTTGTATTGGCCATGGAATCAGGTCGGTTAAGGCACGTGCTGAAGATGAGGCAGTAGACGGCGGGGCAGCAGGCCGGTGGCGCGGGCGGCGACACAGCAGGCGGACCATCCCCGGGCGGAGCACAAGCCATGCTCGATTCCGGGGCGGACCATTGCGGAGCACGAGCCCAGGGCACGAGCCACGCGGGCGGACTTCGGGCGCCTGTGCTGGCCTCGATTCTGTCGGGAATAGGGTCGGTAAAGGTACGTGCCGGCGGCGAGGCAGCAGGCGGCGCGCGCCCGCAGACAGCGGGTGGTGGGGCAACAGGCCGGTAGGGCGGGCGCGCGGCGGGCAGCAGGGCAGCAGCACGGCGCGGGCGGCCGGGCAGCAGGGAAGCACGGGGGGCGGCCGGGCGAGGCAGCAGCGCGGCGCGGCGGGCGGCACGGCGGGCAACATGTTGCTTTCTCATCAGCACAAGCAGCTCCCGTCGAACATGGTATGCTGCTATATGACCGCCTCTCATGCTCCCACCGTAGAAAAAGAAGAGCGATGAGGAAAAAAAAAGACGAGGGGTCTCATGAAAAAAATGTGACGCCTGACATGCGGGACCCACATGTAAGAAATACCGTCAAATGTGCTTAAACCGTTGTTTTGGGTGGACTGAGACAATTGTACACATAAGTTGTAGTTCTGTAGACAGATTAGCATCTACCAGTGCTCCGTAAGAAGGCTGCGTCAAAACCTGTGGTTCTGTGAAATTTACTCTAAAAATCGGTTCCAAATCAAGACCAATAAAATATTCATTGTGCAATATTTGTTTATATAGAATCATTCTGAAGTAGACAGACCTCTATTGACCGGTTTTTTTTTCTTTGCCATAAGAAATAATTAACAAATATTTGGAACGGATTTCTGTGGTGTAGTATCGGCCCACCATACAGCATTGCAATCGAGCGCTTTCTCGACGAACAAGAAACTGAAGCCCTGGATGGGCCCAATTAAAACTCAATTACATGTTTCATATTTGGCACGTTTACATGCCGCAGCATCTCCCTGTCCCTTTCACTCCTTTTTATTTCCTTTTTGGAACGAAAGGCATATAAATTTCTCTGTCTTAACTACCACGCGCGTAGATCATTTTCTTCATTAGGTACGATACTTTATGCTATCTTTCCACCATGATACGCCCACTCGTTTCCTTCTGCTGCTTTAGTTAGTCGATTTTTACTTTTACGAATTATTCACTTCGGGCAAATTAAGAATAATTAATACTCTTTAGTCTGGTCGGAAAGCACTAGTATGAACTGTGAACTGACGTCAAAGTTTGGATGTGAACTGTGAAGGAACAAATTCCTTGGCAGTAGTAATTATCGATCATGTGATGATGTGAAGATCGAAACCCGGTGATTCTCTTTAGTCTGGTCGGAAAGCACTAGCATGAGGTTATTGTGAAATTAAAGGTATATAATTGGATTCATACGTATATACTGAAAAAACATCCAAACGGTGAGTTTTATAGACATATCAAATATTATTTGTGTAATGTGTATTATTAGAAAAATATTATCATGAAATTTCATGTTGGCTTCGTGTATATATATGGAAGGTAGTTTTTTTTTGCGTAAATATAATCAAGATACATGTAACATATAATTTTTCCTTTAAAAGAAACTAATCTCCAGATGTACTTATGTTGTGACAGGCTAAACTTGTCGGCGGATTATTCATGGAAGATGTGATCAACATTTTTTTGGGTATATCACTTTTTTTTCCGGGTAGGGTATATCACAATTAATGTCGTGAGAAAATGAATTAACACGAAGAATAAATGGTGAAGACTTTGGGTAATTCCAGATCGACCGGCCCGCGCGCATTCAATAACTAGAACGGCGCACATATATATAATTACTGTCCTTGAATTGCTTATTTTATTCCTACATAGATTAACATGTTTCATTTTACATCCTACCGTACCAATGCTCTCAGTCTTTCATAAACCCTTGAAACCTCTATGCCAATTCTTGAACTGAAGGCCTGCGCAGTTCATAGGGAGGAAGTTAATTCAATTAGTTAAGTAACTGATGGCATGCTAATTAACTTATGAAAAAAAGAAGCAGGATTTTCATGCAGTGTTTTTTTTTTGGCGTGGGCATGCATGCAAGGAGATATGACTTAATATTTTGTTAGCCATCATTTTCATAAGAAAGCATTAAACAATTAGATATTGCCTTAAGTTGTTTGAGCATTGATATATAATTCAACATTTTCAACCAGTTTGTGTTTCTCTTATGAGATTATATTGTTGTAAAATAAGTTCCACAAAACACGGTACTTTTAGGAACCACAAATTGATCCTTATCATCAGGCTACATGCGTACATACCCGGGAGTGTATTGTATAGAAGATTTTGTCGTCACCAACAGAGTAATTGGCGTTGATGATCTCGGCACCTTCTTCCTCAAGGACGGTGATCACCTCGTGGAACTTCAGTGGCCTCTTCGCGTTACATATCAACACCACGTCCATGCTCGAATCGTCATGGTGTCGTACCTCCACCACCGGCACTGAAGCCGATAGCGCCTCCCCAGCTTCCTCCTCTACTTCTAACTCTGACAACATTGTCCTGTCGCGCATCTTCGAGGCGCCACCAACTTCTCTTGAGCTAGCCATGGCCTGTGCAGAGTTCTTCTTCTGCCGCAGCTCGTCCACCCTGTCCTTAAGCTTCTTGATGTACGAGGCCGCTTCGTCGAGACTGCTCAGCTGGGTCATTGTATCCTACATACACAGTACAGAACGAACATTAGAGTTAATTAGCATATGGGACACAAAGAAAAATTCGTGGGGAAGCTCATTTGGCACCACTGTCCCTCTCCAAGAGCATGCATGTGGGCATGTTTACGCAAGTACGTACGTCCCCGTTGATGACGAGGAAAGTAACTCATTCCAAGAAACATTAAATCCCCATAGGACTCAATATATATAGAGGGGGCCCGCTGATTATGATATTTCATGCGTGAGATGAGAAGGACTATACTTAATATGTACAGTTATATACAACCGAATTAATTAAGGTTGTGTACCAATTGTCCATAGAACTAAATCGCTTGAGATATATAGTACTATACATTAAACCTGACGATTAATAAGGCGATAGAATTGATATTGAGAAGAAGAAGAATCAAAGGACCTCTTTCCAACGTTTTCCGGACAGAATGAAGATATTATTCAGGTGCAACCTAAGAGGAAAAAAGATTTGAACAAGCTTAATTAATTTACCGCGGAGGAGTAGTGCTGTTTTGGGATGAGGGATGCGAGCTTGAGGCAGAGGCCCTTCATGTGCTGCCTCCTCTTCCTCTCGATCTCCTTCCTCTCCATCGTCATGCCGATGCTCTTCGCCTTGCTCCTCCTCACACCCTTCCCCTTCACCTCCTCCATTGTTGATACTTGTCTTCACACAGAGAAATGACCGGGAAGAACGTACGGAGCTAGCCAGACAAAATATATATCGAAATGCAACAAGATGAATTAAGCAGATACAGTCGATCTAGGCCGGGGGTACTCCCTCCTTTTCGAAAAAAGAGAGCTAAGAATATAAACAGGCCGGCCAGAAGCTGCTAGCTAGCTAGCTAGGCAAAGCTAGGAGAGGAATGAAGTGAAAAAAGGAGAAGAGAGAGGAAGAAGAACAGGTAGAGCGTGCTTGTCTGTCTCTGTGTGTAGCCGGCCGGTCTGGTTTAAATGGGTGGCACGGTGGGGGCATACGGATAAGGGCAGGAGGAGCTATAGAACACGTATGCAGGGCCGTATCTAGGAATTTGAGGCCCTGGTGCGAACTGTAAAATGAGGCCCTAAAATTACGGTTGTGCGAAAAACTCATGAACACGGAATTATCTTGGATTGCTGCGATGTGGATTTCTCGATTGCAGCGGAAGATGACTGGGGCAGGCCGGCGAGGGTGGCGGCCGACGAAATCACGAAAAAATTAGTTAATCAAATAATTGATAAGCCATGCTGATCCGGAGATAGGTGGATTGTTAAGATGTGTCGCTGGCCGAACGTGATGAACACGTACAAGAAAAGCAGAGCTTCTGCCCTTTGCATTTCTCCTTGTGGGTCTTTTTTTTCTAGTTAATGGGCCTTGAAATCTGCCTTTATTATTAATTAAGGATAGCTAATTATTAGTATTAACATTAGATTTGGAGGCCCCTAAATTTTGGAGGCTCTGAACAGTTGCCGACCCTGCACTTGCCACTGTACGGCCCTGCACGTATGTAGACTTAGCGGAGTAGCTCGTAGGAGTAATTTGTATACTTAATATATACTCCCTCTGTTTCTTTTTATCTTAGCATGGACAATTTTTCTTATAATTAATATATGTATATTTTGATTTCCAAAGCCTATAATCATATGTATTTTTTTCCAACGCAAACAATTTTAGTGCTGAAATCTACTGGGTGAGGTAAGGTGAATATGAGGAAAAAAATGGAGGGGCTTAAATCAATGATAAAATTAATTATACGAGGAATACCAAACACCAATTTATTCATTGGGCAGCTTATTTGGTCTAAAAAAACTGTATGTACAGATATTATGAAACAGAGGAGTATAGTATGCATGTATATCTGGAGTATTCATACTCCTGCTATATATGGTGGTGGTCAAATTTAAATTTTCATCACATACTAAAAATTGCTCGTAATTATAATAGGATATACTCCATCCTGGTTTTGTAATCGCTCGTAACTTTGACCACCACCACAGCACACACAATGTATTGTCAGCGGTACACACCCGAACAGTGAGACTGAGGCATCCTCGGACGGTTATTTGGCCAGCTGGGACATGCCAGAGACAAACACTCGGGGCGGAGAAAACCAAACATGGACTTCGGTTGAACAATGTTTATTCCAAAGATCTCTTCCTCTCAAATGCCGGTACAGTTAAACCTAGTGACAGCCAAGACATACCCTCAACCAAACTCTGCCGGTCCGCAATCCAAGATCGAAATCCCTATCCAATAGTCCAGGGCATTGGCACCGGCGCTGCTCGCACCGACCCGGCGTAATTCCTAGTAGGATCCATCTTTTTCCTAGCTAGCATGACACCGAACCGATGGAGTAGAGACTATCCTCCCCCAACATCCACACAACCAGAAACAACTCAAAGGTGAGAGGCAGAGGAAGATCCATCGCCCCCAAGTTGTCTATATATCATCAGCATCTGCTCTCGCTGCCGCCGTGTACATCCCACGATAACCGGCTATGAGAGACACCCTCCAAATTAACCCTAGGTACCGGTTCGGTGTTGTTCAATTAGGTATAGTTTATCTTTAAACATAGGAAGAGTCAAGATAAGGTAAGATTCATAGCCCAAATCTAGATCCAGCTTGGATCAAGTGAGTCTATATCGTAAGACTATCGTGTACTCTCAACTTAGTTATCAAGAAAACAGAAGATCTTCCGTAGTATCATAGGACGATTAGTATTCTCTCCGTCCCATATTAAGTGACATTCTATTGCATGTATCTAGACGCTTCTTAATTAGGCATAGATACACGAACAATGCCCTTCGACAAGATTACAATACTCGTTGACATGTCCGTGTTTGGATCTCTCCCCTGGACCGCTGAGCAAGCAAGTGAAGTTCGTGAATCCTGGGTTTACTCGGCAATATGACGCCACTCGACAACGCCTGAGGCACTCCTCTCTTGTTTTGTCAGAGATTGTTTCTGTGCCAGTAGTTCTCTTTTTTCGTTCGACTGACTTGGGTGTTTCTAGTCGTTTGCTATCCCCCTTGTTCTAGATTTACAGTTTGCACATTTGGACGTGGTACCCACCGGCCTGTGGCGACGCTATTTGTATGAACTTTTAGATTGAAAAGCATTGCTCAAAAGATAGCCGCCAGCTTGTGGCGTGATTATCCTTTCTCCCCTTTTGTAATCATAACTCTTGAAGTAATATATTCAGGTGGGGATGCTCTCCCCCCGTTGATTGTCTAAAAAAATATTTGAATAAATTTGAGTCACTTAATATGAAATGAGAAATTATATATATCTTAGAGTATGAAAAAAAAAACATAGAGAAAGGACGACGGTTAGGCACATTCCTTGCCACTGTCCACATATAATCATATGCATGTACATTCCATTATTAATTACTGTAAAAGGCTGGAAAGCTTGTCGGTATATACACAGGGCATGCAGCCAAGATGCAAAGATCCGATATATGCCCCGGCCAACAGGACCACTGTACTCTAATTAAGCTAAGCTATCCAGTAAGGTCCTATTCGGTGAAGTCTTATTGACAATGATTGCCAATTTCGGCTCAAGGTTATTTGGAAACTTAAAGTTCCTCTTAAAATAATTTTTTTTCTTGGTACTTATATCGGGGGTGGTGCTTACTAAGAATAATTTGGCGAAAAAGAATTGGGGTGGTAGCAAGAAGTGTGTTTTCTGTGATCATGATGGGACCATCCAACATCTTTTTTTTCAGTGTCGGATGACGCGTTTGGTGTGGCGAACCGTCTTTGTGACATTTAATTTACCACCGCCATCTTGTGTTACTAATACGTTTGGGCGGTGGCTTAGGGGTGTTGAGAAATTTTTTGCCTCGCTCATCCTTGTAGGGACTTGTGCGATATGTTGGTCTATATGGAATTGCAGAAATGATTTGGTTTTTCATAACAAGAGAGTGGCTAACTTCTTGCAGATCGTTCTTCGGGCGTCCCATTGGCTCCGTATATGGTCCCTACTACTACGGACGGAGGCTCAGTAATGTATGGTTTCTGGGTGCAACCGTTTGGAGATGGTCGCGCAGGAGTTATTCAGCCGGTTTGAATGGCGCACAGGTCTTAGGCCGGAAGGATTTTGATGTTTTTCTTTCACTCTATGTAATTTTCCTTTGATAACCGGCTACTTATATTTTGGATAATTTTAGATGTTGGATGATTTTAATAATATATGGCTGTGTGCATCGATCGATGCAGAGGCCGGAGGCATTCCTCCTTTTCGAAAAAAAAAGTAAGGTCCTCACATGTGTATACGTATATTCTTGCTCACAATCGTGCTCGATCGACCATGCATGCATTGATGCATACTGCTTTTGGTAGCTAGCGTTGTGTTTCTTTGTGCAGCTGTGCCCGGCCTGATCGACATTAGCTTATGGTACAGACGTACAGTCGACTAATATATATACCGACATCCATTTGTATCCATCCATCCGGGGCCCTATATATGTACAAGATAGGTGTTCGATCGTACAGTATAGATGTACGTACGTGTCATCCCATGGAGTCCACACAAAATTTCTTTGTCGAGTTTTGAATTTATCTTCTTCCTTTTAATTTTTCTCTCTCACGTGTTTCCTGTTGGCAGGTGCGCACGTACGACAATGTCGTCCTTCATATATATCACGCTAAAATGTGGAGGAAATTGATATATATGTTGATGTGGTCACTCACCGCCCGGCCGTCCTGTACCGTTTAATTTATGCTTTTATTCATAGACACTAGCTCACATTGTGTGCATGGTGCCTGGCCTCACTTTGGTTATCCAACTCTTGATAAACTTGCGAAAAATCCAACTCCTACCCGCAAATTTTCAAAGAATAGGGAAACAATCATGTACATTGAGGACATAAAAAAAGAGGGGTAATAACGCTGCTGGTGCATTAACTTGTTCCGCATGTGCAAACTGGTGCATCAACTACAAAAGTGGCTCGGTCACATCCTTAAACTAGTCCCGCGGGTGCACCTTGGTGCAAAACGGTCAAACTCTTGGGCATCCTACCGATGTGGCATGCCACGTACACAGGGCGGCACACGTGGGAGTGAAATTTTGTGCTTAGGCCCACCAGTTCTTGATGATCAGACTAGGGATTTCGATTTACCTTCTTCTATTTCGATGATCAGATTAGGAATTTCGATTTTGCCTTCTTTTATTTCAATGATCAGACTAGGGATTTAGATTTGCCTTCCTCTATTTCAATGACCAGACTAGGGCTGCACCAATTGAAGAGGTTGATGCTCTTGATGCTCAGACTAGGGATTTCGATTTGTCTTCTTCTATTTCGGACCGGTAAGGACTCTGTTGTACTAATTCGTCCGAAGTGGTGGGCCTATAACCACAAAATTTCACTACCATGTGTGTCGCCCTGCATACGCGGCACGCCACGTCAGCAGGATTTCTCCGAGTTTGACCATTTTGCACCAAAGTGCACCCGCTGGACAAGTTTAACGATGCGGCTGAACCATTTTTGTAGTTGATGCACCAGATTGCACATGCGGAACAAGTGAGCAGTCATGTATAAATGTTACTGTGTGATTCAAATATACCCAGCCGCAGAAAGGGAACATGTATAAACGTAACTTTTCTTTCAAAAAAGGGGTAAACGACATTACTTTTTTTTAAGAAAAAAAAGGGGTTAAAAACATGGACACATCGATGGAGAAATCCATCGAGGGTGTTGCATGCATGCGTTCGTCATGCATGAATACGTCATCCAACAAAGCTCTTTGTCGAGAGGGGTCGAGAGGATAATATACGAATTAAATTTCGATGGAGCTCACGAACCTTTGCAGCGCGTGCGTATATTTGGACCGTGCCAAAGTAGTTTGTCATGACATGCCGAAAGCGGTCTCATTCAATTGAAGTGTACGTACACCTGCTTCAATTCCATATATGCATACGTCACCCCTTGCTTACGTACGTCGTCAGCTCAGCAAGAACGTACTGTACTAGAGTGTGTGGTTGTCTCCGTACTGCATATATATATACATGGTCGGAAATTAAGCAGAGGCCGAAGGCTTATTCATTTTCGATAAGGCCGGAATTACTCGCCGAAATATTAGATGTATTTAGACATTTTTTACACGTAGATACATCCGCATTTGGTTAAGTTTGAGACAAGTAATACCATCGGAAGGAGTAGTTAGATTAATAGCCCTAACTCCCCTCTGTCATAAAGAACTCTCTCATGTATGGATTGATCTCCCTGTCACCCGTTGCTTTCGGACATTCTAGCAAGATTTATGGACACGACCAAAAACAAGATCCATTTTCTTTGAGGTGTTGCAAGGCACGTCTCGTATCATATCCATATCGCTTTCAACCTTTGTAGCCAGAAAAATGATCTTAATTCACATATACTCAGCTCTGCATATATACTTAATAGCACCCATCAATTAACCAGTTTTCACTGTTGCCCATTTACACCAGCTGCTGTAGCTTTTGAAATCCTAGCTAGCTAATCAGTACGACTTCAGTCAGACTTAAACTACTAGCAAAGTCCACGCAGATATCTCAATTAGCCTGTTCTCTTTGCTGTCTGTACTACTGTATACACTGTACACTGTAGTACTGTACCAAGTCACCATGATCAGTTCAGGGTTCAGGTTTCAGGTCGCCATAGGAACATGCTCCTTCCGTTTTAGTGCAAGTTTGAACTAAAACAGCGACGACAAATATTTAGAAACGGAATGAGTAGTACATATCCATATGCATGGAGATGGAGTAGTTGACCACTTTGGGCTGAGTCATGTAAAGCTAGCTGGTCTGATGTTCATACGTACTACTAGACTTTACTAGCGAAGAAGACAGAGAAAGACTTTGAATTTAAAGTCTTGATGTTTCGATGTTCATACATGACACGTCCTTATCTGGGAGGCATAATCTCATCACGTCAATCCATGCATACATAATTAATGGAGTAATAATTAGTATAAATTAATCGTAATTAAGGTCTGGAAATGCAACCAGATTTTTTTTTAAGAAGATCGTGATGAGCATCGATATCGTCCAATTTAAAACAGAGCGACCGGCCGGTAGGCGTGTTGGCATAATTACGCAGCGTACCTAGCTACGTGGCGCGGGTGACGTAAGCAAGGATGACGCGGTGCATACGTCGCATTGAAAAGCTCTAGACTGGCCTGGACGCCTGGTCGCTTTAATCGCAATTCATGTATGCTTTCTGCTTATTAATTCTTGGCACGACAACACGTACGCTTGATGAGATCTCCCACTCATGTTGACACGATATGTTATCCAAGAGTAAGTGGCATTTTCTGTAGCCAAGCAAAGCTTAATTTGAGTGAACTTTGACTAACAACATTCTAGTTTCGATATGGATCGGAAGTTGCCGATGTTCCAAACGTTAGAAATGTTTTCTTGGTAAATTAGAGTGTGTGTCATTACTCTCTTTTTTTTTCGAGAGGAGGTTTAGCTTTACTGGAAGTCTGAAATTAAGCAAGGTAAAGCAGACGAGATCAATTTTAGGGGTCAATTAAGTCTGGAAACTCCATCCGCACGCGGAGTCTGATCTGAAAACTCCATGTGATGGACGCCTTTAATCAGTCAACGTTTTCGTCTTCAGGTACTCCTACTCCAGAATCGATTGAGAAGTCGTCTTCGTGTTCATGGAACTGATTCCTTGTCTGCAAATCACATGAGAATTTATTGGGGCATGCAGCGACGCCATCGATCTGCAATTCTGCATGCACATTCTTTCTTTCTTGCTAAAAGGGAGCCTAATAACAGCAGTAGTTTAATTACAGCAATATACTACCTCCGTTCCTATGCACTAAAACAGCCACAAACATCAAGCAAAAGGATATAGAGTACATATATACACAGCCGTATTTCAGTATAAGAAATTAACAACGACTCAACTATCATCTCGTGTGAAATAATATTCCCGCGCTCGAATAATGCCGGCCTTTCAAAGTCGAATGCATCCGGAATCAATCAGTTGTGCCAGCCAATGTGTACATGTACAGCTGTGTGGACTGAGCCGCGCGCATGCCCCGTCAGACAGCGACGCGTCATGACAAGAGAAGAACAAATTGAAGTAGAGACAAGAAGGCTCTGGCTGCGTGCGTCGTCTTCGGATTCGGATGCCACAATTTGAGCTCAGACAAGAAGCAAAATCAGGCATGTCACATGAGGCCTCCTGTCCTCAGCCCTCACCCGTGAAGCAGATCACGGCCCACCCCTGCAAAAACATGCAGCCAATTCAGCAAAGCACTAGTTAGCATGGGGCTTTCGTGCCGGGGCCCCTATCATTTGCCCCATTTAGACGCTGCCAGTAAAAAGGTGATTCCATTTCTACTGAGCTGTGTTTGATTTACAGTAATGGGGCTCTCTAGATCTCTCTCTAGATTTCTTACAAACACCTGTCACTTCTGGTTCTCTGGCTACTCGATTACAACAAAAATCGCGTCGCGACGAATACAACAACATGAAGAATATGCCACCACACCTATCAGGCTATATATCACCACCACAATCTTGGCTACACTGGCAAGGCGAATAAATATACAGGCGAATATGCATGAGCAGGATCGATCTACTTGAAGAAGAGGCCCTTTTTTCTTCCTCTCCTCTTCTCGACGGCCTGCAAAACATATGTTATGCATCAGGTTGAAGGAACAGATCACGCGTAATGACTGTGCAATGATACTGGGGGTAATCCTGGCTGCAACCTTTCAGTCACCATTTATCCAGTGTTTTGACATAGGGATTACTTGGCTTGGAATATGGAAAGCAGATTGAGATAGTGTAATTCATGAAGACTAAAATCGCAGTTCCGTTGAATAAGGGTCCTAGATAAGATACCACCATAACAGGCTAGAAAATGCTGCTAGCCACCAATAAGATCTGATATGACATAGGCTCTACGAGCCCTAACTAGAAAAGCCGAGGTAACCATGAATCTGGTAACCAAACTTAAGATCAGTTTGACCACGTAGAAGATCAGCATTGGTAATGCCGTAATGGCACAAGCCAAGCAGGAAGAACTGAGAGTTTTACAATTAACTTTAAAAAAAATGCTAATGTGATCCATCAGACATGCTAAAATCAAATAATGTGCAGTTGTGAACTTGAATAGTGGGAATATCACTTCAGGATGACCCACTTGATATTGCTATGGAAATATAAGATGACGAAGGGGATGCTGACATGTAATGCCTTTTACATGAGAGGGAGATAATTAATGAGGTCATACCATAGTTCTGAACAATCTTAATACTAGAACAATTGTATCCCGCGGTCTGCAAAATTGTAATACATAATAAGATAAGCGGTAGAGTATCATAGTGTATAACCTTGTCAGTAATAAAAATAAATAAACATCCAGGAACAGTCAGGCAAAGTGCAGGTAGGGAAGCATCTGGCAGAGCTCACAGGTCACAGCTTGTTCAATTTGTGTTTGATTTAAATTTCCAGAGATCCTAGTTAGCAAGGGATTTGGTCCTGAATCGACATACATACTTTCGATGGTTATTAGATGAGAAGATTTTTCATTTAAAGAAGTTATGGCATCTACAATTCTCTAAGGGCTACCAGTAGTACATTCTGCTAAAAGAATATGTGTATTTAAACTCAGCATCTATTTTTTTGCAAATATGCATCCAAATGTGTGTCATTTTTGCATTAGAAGAGCAACAAACTAGTGCCATCAGTACAAAAAAGTTATAGAAGAGCAAGCCAAAACAAAATGCGTAGCCATAGAAACCTAAGGAAAGCAACCTAACCAGCTAGAGTAACACACAGCACAAGAGAAAAAATAGAAGGCAACAGCCTAACTAACAACCTATACATCAAGACTTGTTGCATTTGTATGGCCCATATAGATCTAATGATACCAGTAGTGTTGAAAATAAACAAGAAATATTTATAATGAAGCAAATAGTAGCTAGGTTTTGTACTCACGGCATATTTTCTGCTGGCCTGAGGGTATAATCGAGACCATCAGCAGACACGATCAAAAACTCTGTTGCACGTTCGTACCCTGGCGGAATATTAATCTGGAAAAGGCCGTACGAAATTCATTGTAAATCACAAATCACAATATATATCCAACAAGAAATACAAACTAGGAAATACCAAACAACAGTGTCTACTTGGACATCATATTATATGACGCTGAAAACAAAGCTAATTAGCAAATGTTGGAAAATAACAATGCCAATAAATAAATTGTCTGCAAACATAATTCTGTATAGTTGTATGTGAGCTAAGTGATTGTGCCTATATGGATGATTCATTTCAATTGTTCTACCCAGATTTACTGGCGTGAGTTTATCCATCTCCTTAAGGAAAGTATATATCAAGAAAGCAGTGCCAGATGTAATCCAAAATTGTCAACAAACCTACCAGTCTGATAGAAAGGGAGTACCGGGGAAAGGTTTTAGAAGTTGCCGGTCGTTACAACTAGGACACTGATAACAGTATCAAGCATAAATCGAATGATAACCCATCCATAACAAAGCCTATCCTCATACCCACTGATAGTAAACTGAAGAAGAATACTGGCAACTGAAACAGAATTCACCTGTTCCCAGACTGGAAACAGCCAGCTTATGGCCATTCTTTAAAGTTTGTTCTTATTTTGCTCATATAGTAAGAGAGAGAGAGATCTATACGGCAACGCAATAGATACAGTAGAGCACAAAGTTCAGATAGATGCAATGTAATGTAGTCAAATCTGGACTGAGATGCTGAAAGTGATACTATCCGGGATTGAAAATCTATGATTGCCAGGTTACTTTGAGGTAATTACTGGTGACTCCCAGCTGCCACTGGATTTTCTTCAGTTCATTTTGGGAAATCAATATGCTACTAAGTACTGAAACAAGTAAAAGAACCATTGGTAATTCCAGATTGAGATCCACTTTCCGCGAGGAAATACTGCTAAAGGGTAGAGACGTACAGCAGTTGCTTGCTGAAATTTCTCCGTGAGAACAACACCACGCTGCCCATTACATTTAATGCTGTAACCTTCCCTCTTTATTGCCAAAACAGCTGGTTCCCACATGTCTATGAATTTCACCTAGTCATTAGAAGATTTAACATTTCAAATAGTTGCATGACATCAGTACAAAGTAGCAAGAATGCTTCTGATGGATAGTTATAAAGTACGGAAACATACAGGTAGTTGGACTTGATAAGACACATTCCCAACTTCAAGAGTTCTCTTAATAAGCTCCTTTGTTTCAGGATCTGCAACAAAGATGGTTACTCAAGTTATGGAGCATAAAAATTGTGCAATGTGTAACTACAGTATAACACCATAAATTATTATCAATATCACATAATTACAAGACCTTAATTCCCAATAGACCAAAATATCGCCACTTTCAATTTATTGGTTTATGTTTATCTTTACCAAAAAAAAGGGAAGTACCAAGGTTTTGGCTTACTGGGATTGAGGATATATAGGGAGGTCAAATATAGAAAGGTTGAACCATATTTTAGTATTTTAGAGAGATCACCACACTGCACAGGATTTTATAGTTGGAATCCTGATTTGAAGCTTGAAGCTGGTTCAACCTTTATGTTAGATTTTTCATTGCTAAATGTGGGGCAGTGCTTCTAAATTTGGTTCAAAATGTTTATTTAACAAATACATGGTCCATGGTGGAATTTAACTTGGCGGGATTATATCATAAGACCCATCATCAGAGTGATTCTGGAGAAACCCTCCTTCGCACTTGCTATTGGAAAGGCTCAGTTTGTGCATTGGCCAATATAATGTTAGTTTTTTATACAAATTAGTGCAGATAAACTGTGTCAGCATAATTTTCTCAAGAGGAAAATTGTATCAGCATATTGGCCAAATACACAAGGCTTCAGCCAGACTGCCATGGAATGGTCCTGACATATGAGGTGTGTATGTCAGCTCGGTTGTCTTTTAATATGACTGATCCTCTGCAACAGTGAGTCAAACTGGCATTTATCTTTCAAAGTTCCCTCGCGATATTTAAAAAATCTTCTGCAAGTGCTGGTAGCTCCGGATTCTATACAAAAAACTAATATGTGCAGGAGTTGGTGGGATTAGTCAACATCATAAGTTTACCGTACAGTAAGTAGGATAAGTTTAGCCAGGATCAATGCTGATTGACGACGGTGGGGTGGGGTGGGGGGGGGGGCATAAGTGGAAGCAGGGCCGTACCTAGGAATTCGGGGCCCTGGTGCGAAATGTTAAATGTGGCCTCGAAATAAAGAAAAAACGTTGCATAACCAAAGTTTGCAATATTATTTTTCGAAAAAGAGAATGACATCTGGTCTTTGCATCGTTTGATGCGCACATACATCAATTATTAAACCGGCCGGAAAACTTCCGTGCTACCTTCTCCAAATGGTTACACCCGGATCCATAAATCCTTGCATCACCGTCTAAATAGAACAATATCAAATCTTTATCCTAAAATAATAATGGTTGTGAATTTGTGCAAAAATAAAATAAAAACTAAAGGTTGTAACAAAGCAAATAAGCTGAACTCTGGACTCAAGTTCTACCGAAAAAGCTACAACTCCTCGCCGAATCGTGCTGTGATCTGATGGACTAGCAAAGGAGAAGCAGAGAAGCCGGCCATCTTCCCTTTGCCCCTCTTCGCATGGTGCATTTTCTTTTTTTATTTAATGAGCCCAAAATTTAATGTTAATTAAGCATAGCTAATTAGTAGTAGTAGGATTAAACTTGGAGGCCCCTAATTTTTGGTAGCCCTGAACAGGTGCACACCTTGCACCTGCCACTATACGGCCATGAGTGGAAGCCAGTTTAAAGTGCACAGTAGTAGCATGCAATAACGCTTGAGAATCTACATGATGGCGGTTTGGACCTGACACATTACCCTACGTTGATTTAGCACTTCACAGTTCATTTTTTATTTAAGAATGTTGTTCTGATTAGGAATATACTAACCCTTCGATTTACATGTAAACTGGTATGGAGCTGTCAGCTGTTTCTCAAGAACATGCAACTAAATTAGCGAGGCTATATTGGATCATGGATACACTTAGAACCAACAAAAATAAAAAGGCACACAGGTAAGCAAAGGCTAAAGTGCAAAACAAAAGAGCTGTCCACAGCTTCCATACACTCACCGCAAGTAATTTTTGCTTGCTCATTAGCATAGACCTTGACAATGTCCCCCTACAATAGAAAATAGGAAGGTTTCAAACAAAACCAAAGATTTTGACGCTCCAAGTAATAATAGCAAATTTGTTTCCTAGAAAGAAATTTAATTATGTAACAGATCTCAACTCATCTTATAGTGTCTTGGTGATTTCAATATTTCATCATTTCCAGAAGGAAATTTATGAAAAAAAATAAAGGTGGGATTTCTTCTTAAATAGACTGAAAATTCTGGACATTTTGGATTTCAACAAGTACAAATATGAAAAGAAAGAAGGGTGCCGATATTAATTTGATTACAGGATTCCCTAAGTGTTAGGAAAATACATCATAGCATAAGAACCAGAACTTGACAAATTGATTACCTTTCTTTTCCTATCATCTAGGGGTTGGACTTCAATGGCTAGTAAAGTGTCCACATCATCAGCAGTAACCAAATAGGTAGGTTGCCTTGCTCCTACACCAAAAAAATAAAAAATAACCCAGACATACTTGAGACATCATGGCATCCTGATATAAAGTAACAAGGTCACAAACCATGAATTCACTTATCATGAATCATCACACTAAAAAATATTACCTTCTATGAATTTTACGGAGCCATCTTCCAAATGGCGCACCCACTGCACACAAAAAAGAATTCCGAAAATGAAAAATTGAACTAAGAACAAATATGATGAGATAGAAAACTATGTTTTATTTAAAATATGTATCAGCAAGAACTATGAAGGGCACCTCAAAATTACAACTTGTGGTTCCATCAATGGAGTACCCACTTGCTTGAAGTTCTCGTCCAGGAAAAGCTTCACCCGTTATTCGAAGACCTTCTATGCCTGGTAATGGATCGTCCTCTGCAGCTTCATATTAACAAAAATGGCATATCTTTTCAGACTGGATGCAATCTTAAGCAAATACAATTATATAACTTAACCCAATAGTAACTACCTTCAGAGAAAGATGAACCAGGCTCCTCGGGGACAGTAGGAAGATAAGGGTATGGAGGGTTTGCTTCATCAAAGCCAGGTGCTAAATTAGGTGAATCTCCAGGACCCCATTGAGCAGCCAGTTCTCGCGCATGTTGGGCTTCAGCACCAACAGAACCATCAAATACATCGCTTCTAGTAGGGCCATTGAATGGTGGGTTTTGGCTCTGGGTCTCGAAATCAAACTGGACAGCTCGAGAATCATGTTGAGATGCTTGAGCAGAAACATCCTTCCTAAATTGGCTGCTGGAAGTCATAAATTGATACTCACATTTAGCACTCTAGTTATGGCTAAATAAGTAAATATAATAGTATGAAAAATTACGGACTGGAAGTAGTGGTTTGCTAAACCTTCCATGCTAAATAAGTAATATAATATGCAAACCTTCCATGCAAAAATCACATTTAGTACCCAAGTTATGCCTAAATAAGTAAAGATAATATGTACACTATTAAGATGTTAATGAATAGGCACTACCTGCTTGAAAGAGAGGGCCTTCCTCTGTAATCATGATCAGTGTTTCTTGCAGGAGCCTCACTTGGAATGACTTCACGGTTTTTGTTCCCTGATACACTCCAATCACCCCTAGCTTGCACGGGGGAAGACATTGGAGATTGTACATGAGGATATGATGTCTGGGGCACAATATCAAGGCTGCTTTTGTTCTGGCAAAGTAAAGAGTTAGAGGAAGCACGTGTTGCAAGAGTAATCACAAAGGAGCACAGAGCCATAGTGAAGTCACCAATTGTTTTCCAAGAGGATGGTTAGGTGACTGTACAGGAAGACTGGTCCTATTTGGCAATTCAGTTTGCCATGGGGTAATCTGATATTGTGACACCTTAACTTTCTCCTGCATCATCCAAGTTTGCACACAAGGCAACTTCAAAGTTCTGTAAGAAAAATATCAGCAGTAAGCTGTGCAAGCATGACGAGCTCACTACTGACTATAGTATGCGCACACTGTGGTTCTGAAAGTAAACTCATATCTACAGTAACTTCATGTGGCTCACCTCAGTAATAATAAGTTGCTCCTGCAAATGCCTAAACAAAACCTGCAGGGTAAGGAACACACATTCAGCAGAAGGTTAACTCAGATCCTGGCTGCTTCCAACTCAGTTAGGAACAAAAACAGAAGCAGCTTGATCCCATGTCCTGAGATTGAGATTGTGCTCAAGTTACATTTCTCCATAAATTTAGTTAAGACATGTTTCTTAGTTGCACTAATATCATTCATTTTGGCCCTTGTACTCCATAATAATAATCAGGTGCTAATTGCTTAGTAACGCCCTGCCAAAAACCAGTGCACATCAGGAAACAAAGCATACCTTTAAATTACTAACAATAGAATGAGCATCGACTGTAGAAGGTCGTAGGTTTTCATACTCAGACAGAAGAGGCAGCAAAGAAGATATAAAAGTTGATCTTTCTTGCTGTGCAGCCTATACAGTAAAAAAACAAAATTCAGTATAACACTCAGTGATAAACTTATGTTAACATTTTATACTGAAGAAATGGCTCAGGTACACCGAAAAGCTTGCATGGCAAAGAAATGCAATTTGGAGGATCTAACTCAAAACCTGGCACATCTTATGTTAAAATCTTCATCACTCCATAATGTCAAAACATATTTGAACAAAAACCATTGCCACACTGTTTACCTTACCTGCATTCAAGCACTCTCACCAAGTAGCTAATTCCAAAATTGCATGTTCATAACTATATCCAACTATCGTGGCGAGCTGCACAAGTATTTTGTGGAGAAAAGATTTCCTTAGGTTATAGAAAATTTATAGTTCGGTTGTGCATACCCACGTGAAATTTGAGCTGCAATCTCAAGGCACGAGACCAAGTAAGCATAACAATCATGTTCATAAACTTCCAGCAAATGCACTATCTGATCATAAACTAAATGATTGTAAACATGTTTTGTATATTTTACAGAAAGATGTTAAAGTAATATGAATAAAACACTATAAGAAAATTCAGCCGCATAGAACACAAATAAACAAGTTTGATCTGAAATGGTTATAGTAAAATAAATCACAGTTTAAAATGATTTTGAATTGAGAGTTCATCAAAGATAGAACATCTGGTAACCATTCAGAACAACCATATCAGACATGAAAGTTCCAATAATAAAAAACTACCTGCAATGCATATGTCAGACGGACGTTTTCCTCCATAATGTCTTGTCTGTATGATAAAGCTTTTGATGCTGCATCAACTAAGTCTTGTTGCTGGTGACCAAATGCCTGAAAAGGAAATCGTTTTAAAGATAACATTTTATACTCAATCAAAGGGACTAAAGAATTGTGATAGAGAAAATATCTTACCATGCGCATATAAGCAATTCTTTTTTCCAATGTATATTTATCCTTGAGAATTTGTGCTTCCTATCAGGAATAGTTTGTGATCAGGTACAAGATAGAAAGGGAAAAGACAACAGGAATGAAGTGTTTTTTCTTTGTAGAAAACTAGTCACCTTCACTGAGTAATTAGCAAGATGGTTTCTTAACTGTGCAATCTCTTCTTCCTGTTCTTTGGCCTTCACAATAAGGTCCTGTGTAGTAACTATCTTTGTCAGGGACATTAGGTCATAAGATGCATATGGTGTTGAAAGGAAATCACACTGACCTGCTTCCAGGATATGTTTGAGTTCATCTCTGAAACAGGCAATAGCTCCTGTCCAGCTAAGTTGATTCTACAATCATACTCTCCTTCTTTTCTATACCTGTAGGAAAGTGATTTTATGTTACTATCCAATACTGGCACCTAAATGCAACATCAACTGTGCCGAGTTACCTAGTTGGAGAAAGGGAACGAGATGATGGAGTAGAGAACTGTGATGGTCCACCATTCTCCACAGCAGCCGGTTCCCCTGATGATCTTTTAAAAGCTCCATAAGCCTGGCCACTGTCAAGGTACTTGTGTTTCATCCTTTCATGCCTCAGAGGCTCTCCTCCACTTTCCAAAATCCCATTCTGATGAGGGATAGAGGTGCTTCGAGGATTTGCTGAAGTGCTGTCAAAAAATTTGGAGTCATCCATCTTATTAGTGACAGGAGCACGGGGCTCTTGACTCACACCACGAAAAGAGCCCTGAGGTGTAGCTTCCTCCCTCTGAAACCAAGTAAATAAAATACCTGAGTACATAGAAAAAACAAAATGCACTACTCTTGCTATAATAAAGGTTACATTCTGTGATGCACAGTAACGGAAAGGGTACTTATTACTTACAATCATCTGCAATTGCCGTGTCTTGAGCATCAGCTCCTCCTTTAGGCGGTTATTCTCTTCCAACTAAAATCAAGTGCGTACAAAAAACCAAAATCAGCTTTTCACATTGACCAAACCACATCCTCGTCAAATGCATAAAGTGCTAAACATTTCCCTAAAAAAAGTGCTAACACAGAAGGTTTCTTAACAGCAAAGAGAGGGAGGTCACACGAGAAAAATTAAAGTAAAATTGTGTAGCAAGGCATAGTCTACTAGATCATTATTAGAGAATTGCTTTTCTTTTACGGCGTGCCACTCATTGCCAAGAACACCGTAGTGGTGAGGGGTTATAGAGTGGCAGACAACACAGGATAGTAGTAGCATAGTACGATACTGGTAGTACAGTAGTACTAGTAAATTGGGAAGCTCGTTTGATACGACGGGAGAGAACAAAGACATGAACCCCGCGTCGCCAGTTCGGCCATCTTCTACCTTGTACTAGGCGAGTAAGTTATTCAGGTTGTGTTTTTGGCATCGCAAGTGCAGTGGATTACGATGACAATCTCGTTTTGTCCGTCCGTCCGTCCATGATCCATCCATTCCATAATCCAGCCCCTGGCTATTTCCCCACCCACCTTCCCGTATCACAAATAAACCAAATCCAACACACGGGCAAAGCTTGACGAGCCGCGAGACTGGTCCTTCCGGCCTTGTATAGCGTCCGTGGAAGACAAGCGGAAAGCTGACGGAACGGCTTGACGGAACAGGCACGCGGGAATTGCTAGAGGGACCTTAATCCTGACCAATTGCTAGAGGGAGTGGGGGAGGGGGAGGACCTTAATCCTGACCTGCTTGCGGATGGTGGCCTCGGCGCCCTCGACGGCGCGCACGGCGTGGACGAGGTGGGCGTCGACGTCGTCGTCCCTCCCCGCGGCGGCGGCGGGTGAGGAGATGGATGCCGCGGCGAGCCTCCCGGCGAGGTGGTCCATGCCGCGTGAAGAGGGAGCGAGCGGGAGCGTGGGGTTCGGGGCGGGGCTAGGGCGAGTGGGGAGACTGGGTGAGTAGACTTGGGCACAAGTCTCTGCCGCGGCCGCGCTCGGGGAATTGGTCGGAGGTCACGGGGGGGAATCAAGGAAGGCGACGGGTTAGGTAGGCGCGGGCTGCCGTGCCACCGCCGCACGGTCGGGGTCGAATTTATTTATGGATGAGTCCATTTTGAACAGGATTCAAATTTCAAACTCAAATTCAAATTCATTGCATTTAGGGGGGGGGGGGGGGTTCCCATTCTCTTCTTCTTCTTTCTTTCTGCGGATGAAATAATGTGGATGAGCTTGCGGCGAAGACGTCCCCGGCTGATCCTGGTGTAGAAATATATTCGGAGCGTGCAGTCTCGTTGTTCCGGTGATCACATCGGGGACCGACGGGGCGCCCGCCGGACCATTCGATCCGACGTGTTAGTCCGCGTGAGCAATCCAGACAGAACGGTGGTGACATGCGTCGCACGTGCAGCAGGATGTGATCATCGTGCGTCGACACGTTCAAACTAGAGCATTTCGAATTCTTAAGTGGAAAATCAGAGGGAATTCGCACATTTACCCCCTTGCATCGGCAGCGTAAGAAAAAAAAAGAGCAAGGCTAAAAAATGCGTTAATCCGCCAAAGTTCCAAACACATCTTTGCTTATCTACGGACGAGTGTCTAGCACGTAGACTGGCGACGGCAACATTAGCCCCCCGTTGCCTGGCTAATAATCCTGAAAGCAACACGGCGCAACGCTTGCGAAAGAAGTCAGTACTAGTAGTACTCATCTATTCCTCTCAATTACTACTAATGACTGAGATTCTTCTTTTGTGAGCTGGAGGTAAAAGTTTTCAAGACCATGATGCTCCATTGCATGCTTCGATTGCAAACGTGGAACCTACGGCATGACAGACACTGATGATTTTCATCTACTCGCTCAGCCGCTCGATCGATTGGCTATAGTGAAAAGAGATTTTCTGCCCAAGTGAACGAAGAGCTAAAGGCTTACAATATATTGTGAGATTTCTTTTTTTTCTTTGCTGATTTTCTATCAACTAAAAAGTTTCGGGCTGCTAATTAATTGTGCCCCAGAATGTATTCTTCTAGAGTGTGTCTTTCTTTTTCTTTTTTTGCAGAGAAGAGTGTGCGTTTCTAGCTAGCTTTTTAAAATTAAATGATTCAATGGTGGATCTAAAAGAACATCAAGCATAGACACTCAACAATTTGCTAACAGAAAAAAATAGTTACAGGAATTCTAAGTTTCCAAGAAATGGTTAGATTTTGCCCAACTTTCGGACACAAGTCATTTTTCATTAAAGTTTTTTACAGGATAAAAGAAAATCAATTTTATTTTTATTTTCTAAAAGACTTATATCTACAGTAGTATTCTTTCCGTCCAGTATAAAGTGTCTTAAATTTGTCCAAGTATGGATGTATCTATGCTAAGAAGCGTCCAGATACACATATATTTCGATACTTGATATCGGACGGAGTACTCCTTCCGTTTCATAATTCTTGTCTTAAATTTGTCTAAAAATGAATGTATCTATTCTTACTAACAAAACGTGTAGATACATATGATATTTCGACGACAATTATTATGAAACGGGGAGCAGATAAAATGAAACCGACGGTCTAGCAGCAGCAGCAAGCTCTTAACTGCGCTTCCTTTTTCATCGTTTACGGTTTTACCACAATCAATCGTATTCGGCGGCAAGTAGCCGTCCGTCCGCAAAATCCCGATCAAATCACTCCACCCTTATCTTCTCCCTTCTCTCTCTAGCGCGTGCCCCACACATCTCTACCCACTCCCGATGCCGGCCTCGTGCGCCACGCCGGCGGCGGCGCTCCCGGTCTCGCGCCGCGCGCCCCCGCCGCCGCCGCCGCAGTTCGCCGCGCACGTGCCTGCCGCCCGCCGCGGCTCCTCCTCCGCCACGGCCTGCCGCTGCACCACGGCCTCTGCCTCAGCCTCAGCGGCGGCCGCGGCTCCTCCATCCGCCTGGGACTGGCCCCGCTGGACCCGGCACTTCGCGGAGGTGGACCAGGCCGAGAGCTACGCGTCCGTGCTCGCCTTCCGGCTCGAGGAGGCCGTGGAGGGCGAGGACTTCGCCGAGGCCGCCGCCCTCAAGCGGGCCATCCGCGACGCCACCGCGCACGACGCCGTCGCCCACGTCATGGCCCAGCTCAAGGTTGCTTTCTTATCACCCCCTCACTCCATACCCTGATCGCCGATTTCGTTCGGGGGACTCGCTCAGATGTATCCCCCGATGTTCTGCTGCTGCTACCTAGGGTTTGTTTGTTTGTCCCCTGTTTGGCTAAGTGTTCCGCTCACTCACTCGTTTCGATCGACCCTCGTAGAGCGCTATAGAGGAACAGCGGTACCAGGACGCGTCCAGATTGACCAAGCTCGCCGGAACCAGCTTGGTGAGTCCCCCTAACACATACTGCTGCTTCTCTGTAATCTGTCTCTATTTTTTTCTAGGCATCCCCATAGGTATGTACTTAGCCGCAGGATTGTTGTCCTTCTATCATCATCATTTGTAGGACCTGTCACACTGAACAAACTAATTCATATGAATCACAATCCCCTAGCAGCAAGGTTTTGCTGGGCCTAAATAACGAATCATGGCCAATGATGATTCCCTTGCCTTTCATTTTCTTGATGTACAGAAATACTCATATGGCTGTTGCAAAGTTAGGCAAGACTATCAATGTTCAATAATTCCATCCCACAGCAACATGTGGTTGGGATTGGTTCTGACCATTTATTTTTTCAGGTAGGTTGGTGGGTGGGATACGCTAAGGACACTGATGACTCGATCGGGAGGATTGTGCGGATAAGCCCTGGTGTTGGGAGATACGTGGCCAAGAGCTACAGCCCAAGGTCTGTTTCTCACAATCTGTAACTTATCTTGAACCAAGCGAGTCTCTGGATAGTCTTCCGCTGATACTAGGGAACACTTCTTTTAGGCAATTGGTCACTGCATCCTCAGGGTCTCCATTATTTGAGATATTCCTCGTCAGAGACGAAGACGAGACGTATACAATGAAGGTGCACTGATATATTTTGATCTTTTAGGCAGTTAAGAAAAACAATCTCTGTTATGTCCAGATGTGATATTTGTATTTACAAACAAATTAGACAGGTGGTACACTTGCGACCAACAAAAGGAACTTCAAGTGCATCGCCCCTATCAACAACAACCACCGAAGGTCGAGTTAAGGTAGAAAATGATACTTCATCAGAAAGTAGTGCTCCATCCGACGGCGTTAAAGAGGAAGCAAATACAGATAGTCAGTTAAAAGGAAATGAAGATACTGAGGAGAAAACACAAGATGTTGGAAACACCAAGGAGAGTAGCGTTGAAGGGTTGAAGAGTGTTTTGAATTTTTTCAAGTCCCGGATTCCTGAATTCAAAGTTCAAGTGATAAATGTAGATGTGCCGGACGAAACTGAATTAGTTTCAGATTCACCGGAAGAATTAGTGCAAGATGATGTGAAGTCCACATCAGAGAACTCGTTGGAAGAGCCCGGCACTGAGGAATTCGAGGAGGAAGATGTTTCTGATGGAGAATCAGACTCGAATGAAGACAGTAAAAGTCCAGGAGTGAAGCTTTTCATTAGTGGAGTGGTTCATAATAAAGAGGATATGGCTGGAGCAAAATCTTATGTTCGAGTTCCTGCTGAAATAAGTAACTTGGAAAAGGACTCCTTTGAACTGTACATTCCTGGAAAAGGTTCTGATCGAGATCTGACTGAAACAAAGGCCGCAAAGCAGAAAGTTGCGGATATGGCTGCTAAATTAGCATCAGAGCTCATGCCTTCTGATGTTGCAAAGGCATTATGGGGCACCACCAAGAGTTCTTCAAAGGTAAGAAACATGTTAGCTGTACAGTTCTCCAGCTTAAGAGTGAATGTGACGTATGTTTGAGCATGTTGAGGTCTGTTCACAGTTTACTGGAATCTTATAATCTCTTTACAAAATCCTTTCTTAACCATTAAGGGCACTTCCGTCACTCTAAAGTTGTTTGTTCGTACTTCATAGTTACGGTACTAGATAGCTTATGTAGGAATTGTGAAGAGTCCTTGATGCACTATATTTGTATGTCTCAGTATCGTGTATACCTCCCACTTTCAGTGTAAACAAATTAAACTGTTTTTTCAATTGCAAGAAAGCCCAGGTAATGCTGGGAAACCTGGATACTGCTATGTCTTTGGATTTTGGATCTGTTCTGTAAAAGAAAAAAAGCTCATTATTTCTGGTTGCGCCATTTACTGCTCATCTTTTTCCTCTTTCAATATTGGGGGTGGGGCTGTGGGTGTACGATCAGAGGTTATTTTCATTAATGACGGGTCAATACTATCAGAGGTTATTTTCCAGTTTGATCCTTGTAATATTTTGACTCGTTTAATCCATGTGTGGTGGTAATTGTCCATTGCCACCAGCTATGTAAACCATATTCCCATTTATATAATTAAGTTAGCATACAGATGATGGATCCACTGCAGATAAATAAAGAAGTCCAGGAGCTTTTAAAACTTACACTGAGCAAGGCCCGAGTCAAGCTGACTGAGAATACCATTTTCAACCGGATCATTACGGACTCTAATGGCTCAGATCCATTTAATGGTAAAGCTTGCTCAGCTAAGTTGATGGCCTCATGATTTTTAGTCTGACAGGTGCGTTCCTTGTGTACATTTAGGTCTCTATGTGGGAGCATTTAGTCCATATGGACCAGAAGTTGTGCAGCTCCGTCGAAAGTTCGGCCATTGGAATAGTACTGACGAAGTTGAGTTTTTCGAGTATGTTGAAGCAGTCAAGTTGACTGGTGATCTGAGTGTCCCTGCTGGACAGGTTTGCAGCCCTTTGATCTGGTTTGTACTTTTGTATACAGGCTTGCATTGTATTTCAACTTAAAATTTGTCACAGATAACGTTCCGTGCTAAGGTTGGGAAGGGCAGTCGTCTTGAGAATCGTGGTGCATATCCAGAAGAGTTTGGTGTGGTAATTTCCTTGTACATCCTAATTGTGTAATTAAATGTCTCTGTTTTGGATGTTTGTCCATATGCCATGTATTCTGTGCTGATTCAGTGTGTACTCTGACAAGTCAAATTCACCTGCTTTAGGTTAGATTTGAGAGCCAAGTGCATTAGCATACTTCTCTTGATCATATGTTGCATTCATTATATCTTCATTCTAAACTACTTTTATTTATTTCAGACTGCCAGTTATAAAGGCCAGGGAAGAATAGCACAACCTGGATTCAAAAACCCTCGGTGGGTGGACGGTGAGCTATTGGTGCTCAATGGCAAGGTAAAATAAGATCTCCAGCACTATTTCTTTGCATCAGCAGCATTATTTTTCCTGAAATAAATAAATAAGTATGGGCATAACATGCCATGATGTATAATATGGTGCACAGAAACACAGCTGTAATGATTTTGATATCTTTTAGAATACTGGGTTATATCACTGGGAAACGAGATTGCTGGTTAACTGAGATATATTTGTTTTCCCAGTGCCTATGGGAAACGAGATTGCTGGTTTTTAACTATCTAGGGCTCTGCCACTCTGGTCCCACCGAATTTTGTATTCTATGGGAGGAATTTAATCACAAGTGATAAGACATTGTAAAAAAAGTCGGTCCATCTTTAGGTTGTGCGATATTGTTTCTTGCCGATGGAACAAATGATCACTTTTAACCAGATGTATGCTGACACTCCATAGTGATTTTGCATGGTTAAATTGTTTAGTGTTCCAAGTGTTTTAAAAGTTTAAACACTGTTAAAGTTACATTGGAAGGTGTTTGCTAGTCCTAGCAAGAAAAGTACGATCTGTTGATGTGTTTTACTTTATTTTACCAAACCAATGGTGCAGCTCACTTCTCCAATTGTTTCCGTAACAATGATTTGCTTATTGACCTTGACGTCTCGTGTTGACTACTTTGCAGAGTACAATTCCACACCTTGGTGGTGCAGAGCTCGGTTTCTTGTACAGTGTGCCTGAGCAGAGCTTCTTGGTTCTCTTTGACCGGCTTACACTTCCCGAGTGAATGAGACAGCGGCGAAAATAGCTGATTCTCACGTGCAAATTGCGTGAACGCAGAGGCTGACCCGAGACGCTTTGGGCGATCAAATAGGTTACATCATGCGGCTTTTCCCACCATCCTCAGAGCTTCCCTGAGAAGGTTGGCTCCTACTTGACAGGAACCAACCGGTCCAACATTTTTGAGGTTACAGAGAAAGCTGACATGTTCGTTCCTGGGAATGTCGTATTAAGCTGTCATGTGACCCAAACCTTAGGCTTCTAAACAATGCGGTATAGATATATCCAGAATGACCATTTTTGGGCTTCTTGATTTGTTGGTTTGTATGAAAGGGTTGTAACTGGTTTCGGTATTGTTTTGATGCTACCAACAAATAAATAAAAATCATACTATCTGTATCATAAATCTGTCATCATCCACCATGGCTTGTGTTCTGTACTAACTTCGAATGCTGTAAGCTTGGAATCGGCAAGAATAAAAATGGATTCCGTCGCCGGGACTTGAACCCGGGTCTCTCGGGTGAGAGCCGAGTATCCTAACCACCTAGACTACGACGGATTTATGATGAAGAAAGGCGGGAATAGATAAAGTACGCATCACTTACAACAGCCATTTAAGTTCACCGTTTCAGTTGTCGTGCACTAGCGCTGACCTGTGAATGTTAATTAGCCAACGATCACGAAAATGTTTACTAGTGTTAGTAAAAAAATCATTTAGCACCTAAAAAGGGTTACTTCCAACTAGTACATTCATAGGCGGAAACAGATAAATACTTTTCAAAAGCCAACTCAGCACCAAAACGGAGCCTAAATTGAAGTATCAAATGTGTAGTCAAGGATGACTGTAATTGTTTCGTCATGTTTACAGCGCACAACAGATATTTGTAGAGCATGGATCAAGTATCATAGTCCCACTGTCCCATATTAAGTGACGATGATTTAGTACCAGAGGCAGTACTAGTTAACAAATGATGTCAAGGTTCTCTGTCTCTACTAGTTGATTCAACGTATGCACGTGTCAAATGTTCTATTGCCATATTCAGTAATGTCAGGATCCCTACTTTTCTCTTTCCTTTTTCTTCTCCCTTTTCTTTTCTTTCTCTGAAGGGCAAAATTAGACTAGCATCTAAAACAGGTTACATCAGCACCTTCCTTCAGACGAAGGAAACCTTTCCAGAAGGTGCATGACTAGCTAGTTCGTGCTACTGTATTTGGGCCTGATTCACCCTGCTAAACCAAACCGAGTGCAGTATCATGTGGAAGATGTCATACTTTACGGGCTTTGCATGCCACAGGAAGTGCTTCTGCACCTTCTTCACATTTGACTGCATTGTTATGTACCGACTCTCGGGAATCCGCAGCAGGATCTCCTTCAGCCTCGGCACGTCCTTCTCAGGCACCACCACGGAGAATGTGCTCCAGTCGAGCGCGTCGTCGAATGGGAGCACAAAGTTATCGGCAATGATTACCGGGATGCACTCGTAGTAGATCGCCTCGACTATGCGTGGGCTGTTTACCTCGTACCCCATGGGGCAGATGCAGTACTTGCTCGATTTCATATGCTGAACATAGTTCATCCTCCTAGTGATTCGGCGTGGCAACCGGCCATATATTCTCATATCCGTGTCCTTGCCTCCCCAATACTGGAGAAGGATAGGCCTAACTCGGCCGTGCATCTGCCCTGCAAAGAAGGCGAGGATAGATCTCTCTGTGGCTGGTTTTCCACCAATGTCTCTTAGAGGTCTCCTTGGAGATCTAACAAATGTTTCTGGAAGGGACACGTCTCTTCCACGGATGAAAACTCCTTCTGAGAGATCTGCATTACATAGAGCTTTGATGGTGTTTCTTCGCAATTCATCATGTAATTTGGTCGTGTAAGGTCCCTGCAAGAAAGATATGAAGTCAGTAACAAAATAATATTTTCATTGTAAATATCTACCTTCCTACACTTCATTAACAACTTTTATCACTGTAATTCTAAGATTAAAATATGCAGGAGAGAAAACTTACCCAGTCATGGCAAGCAACAAAAAAATGATCAGCTCCTTTCGTCCTATTCCAATAAGGAAACTTAGCAGAGATCATATCTATGTAATTTTTCACAAATATAGATAGTGGTTCAAGTGTATTTGATCCAGGCACATAAAGATTATGCTCCAGCTGTCGAGAACTATAAGGGAGATAGAACAGATGAGCTCTGTTTGGATCTCTCACAACAAAATTCTGGTTCCCCTCAATTAATTTCATAAACCATCCCTCAGATGCATAAATGCCTTTCAACTCCGGAGAATGAAAAATGGGTTTCGCTCCATCATGGTATATAAAAACCTTAAGAAGTCTCTCCATCAGTTCATAACTCCTGGAAGCATGAGTTGAAAGCATTTAGTAAGCCATCTTCTGAACTGATGAAAATTGAACAGTCAAATTAATAATTCATATGCTGGCACACTCCAATTTTGAGCTAGAGAATATGGAAACAAACCAGCACCTTACCTCTTAAAGATAGACACATTTAGGAATAGAGGCGCATACAAATCAGGGTCATCAGTTACCAATGGTGCATTGACAATCTCTTTCTTCGCATATAGAAGTTCTTCATCTGCTGCTGTTGACCAAAGCAGTATCTGCTAAATTGACAACCAAACAAAGATTTTTACCATTTTGGTTCTAGATGCCAAAAATATTGAAATTATACCATTAGAGGTGAATCATTAACCTCTCGCTTTGGAGGCGGTGCTGCATGGCCACTCATGTCAAGGTCTCCACTCACATTAGAGCTACTTGTAGGAGGACCACTGGAAATGGGCTTTACAAGTATAGAGGTGAAAATCAGAAATTTTAATTGCTACTGGATTTCTACTCAGCACTGGATATGTACCTCATGGATAAAAGGGGTGGATTCCTTCGACACATTTTCCTAATAAACAGTAACCTTTAGTCTACAGAACAAATTTTTTTTTACAGAACATGGTAAGACATCATAGACATGGATGTTCTACTTTTGTATACGAAAAATAACGTGACATGTAAACACTTCCTATTGTGCATGTATATCCAAGTAGAAATCTGTCACGAAAAGCCTTGGCAGAGAAAATACCTTTACACCCGGATGCTCGGGTTCCTCATTTGATGTGTCATCAAAGTTCTCCACTGGCGAAGGTGCTGGTGCCGGAAACATGGAGGTGGCTGGTGCAATCCTAGATGACAAAATAGTCTGCAAAACGAACAAGTTCATTTTGTGCACTCAGATTCATTCAACTACAGCACCTTCTCCTATTCCACAGAAAATTTAGTACAAGTCGTCCGAATAACCCAAATTAACTTTTGTACTACATGATTCAGCGCTTACTAGTATGAGAGCAGGTCGCACTTAAGTACATTTCCACCCATAAGGATTTCTGGCGCTTGAACAAATTTCAGCAAGAGTCCATCCAAAGTGGACCGCATCTCAAGCAAAGACTAGGAGGAGCTACCATACCACCAGCCATTACTCATACAGAGGTGATATGCTCCTAGGGGACACAGGAAGCATAAATCTTGGTGACGAGAACTCAGCAGTCAGCACGCACCTCTACGAGAGAAGCAAGCGGCGGCGGAGAGGAACTGCCCGCGGCGGCCGTGGCCGGCGCCTCATGCGTCTCCTCACGAAGACTCGAGAGGAGAGAAGCGCCCACGAGCAAGGCGCTGTTGGGGGCCTCGGAGGTCGGAGCGGCCAGCAAAATCACGGCCGCCGTGAGCACGGCGACGGCGGCGCAGGAGGCCACCGCGCGGCGCCGGGTGAGGAGCTTGCGGGGGAGAGCGTGCTGCGAGGAGGGAGCGTGGTGCGGCATTTGGGAAGGGGTTGCGGCCGGCCGCCGGAGCTAAGGAGGGGGAGGCAGCGGCGGAGCAGAAGCAGAGCAGAGCAGACGGCGAGGGGGTGGTAGGTTGACCACGACAACGGTGGCGCGGAATTGACGGTTTCGCCCTCGGTGACACACGGTCAATCCAGTTCTCTGATCTCCCCTTCCATTTTTGGTTTTGCAAGAAAGGCAAGTTAATCTTTTTCGCGTGGATCTTGGGATAACATTGCCTGCTAAGAAATTTCAATCAATTTTCAGAAAGACTAACGAGTCCTTTTAAAAATAAGAAAAAAAATAACTGAAAACTAAGAAGTATATTATTTTTTGTTCCACTTCACGTAACAACAAGTGTTTAAATGGAATCTCCATTACAAGCGAGTAACAATTTTCGATCCAACCAATGTACTTTGCACCGGGAGATCTGCAATACTACTATTCAACACCTTCTCTTAATTTTAAATGCTCAACTCAATCCATATAAGTTTTTAATGTTCCTCGTATTGAATGTGAATTGGTCATAAGGGTACATAAATCTAGTTGGTTACCACCGTATAATGTTGGTCTACTTGCCTATTTGGCCACGCAGGCACAAACTACACTTTGTTCCAATAAGAAACTCATCAATCCTATGTACACTATTCTATCCTCTCATGTATCAATTGGTTATGATCTTGGGTCTATATTTACGGTACGTTGCATCGACTACCAAGTACCAACCAAACTATCAAAGGGCAGTCCAACTTTCCGGAGACACAAATGACATCAAACCTGATGTTCTAATCTCCGATAGACCCAGCAATTCGACCTTATACGATATCGGTGGTAAACCTGAGCTTTGATCTCTGGGTACGTACGTAGACTGCTGCGTTCGTCAACCCAAAACTAATTAAGCTTTGATCTCTAATTCCATCGTGTCAGATGCCAAGCCTAGCTTTGGAATTGGACTGAGATATACTATCAAACATGTCCTCTCTATGTCGCCATCAAGAAGCAATCTCTAGTTATCTGCATCGATTCCACACGATCTCGGCAGCATGAATGCAACAAAAAGAGAAAATATGCCCAGGATCGGCTACAGCAGTCCTTTAACTAGCTTGCAACACGATGGCAACATCTCCCAAAGACCAAAGTGCAAAGACGGTATGTTCATGGCATATCCTTCTGCCCTCCCCTGTGCGGCTCTGCGCCACCGCCAAAGGATGGATCACGCATTGCATTGCAGGAGCCAATCATCAGCCTCTGCCTGCCCTTCAATCTTTCCATAATTCCATCCTCTTTTGTTCTGTTCATTGTCCCTTTTTCAAACCGGGACCTTTTGACCGGGGTATCTTGTTCTTCCTTTCTCTGCATCCATCCATTCCATTCACGTTCAGGCTCTCAGCAGTAATAAGCAAAGCTAACAGCAGGGCAGAGAGAGTGCTGTTGGTTTCAAAGATCCATGAAGAATATATTAAATAAACAGTTTTACCAGTGCATTCTGCATTTCAGCAAGACCTTTTACTGACAGATGAACTGTCAACTTGTGTGCTGGTGACTGACAATTATAATGCACATGTAGTACTCTGCAGCAATATTAGCAGACATTTCTTCTAAAGAAAACCCAGGGGCTCCATTTTATTAAAATGATACCTCCAATCAGCTCTTCCAGTACATTCATTGGAACAGATAAAAACAGAACGAAACAAACTACTGCATCTCCATCCTTGGTGTTAAAAGCAGAGGCCTGTGCAGAGTGCTCAGCAGATGTGCCTGTCCAACTCCTCCTGGGCATTCCCTTCCCAGGCAGCAACGTTTTCCAGTCTTTCAGATTGCGAAGAATTTGCCCCAAAATCTGTTTCATAATCAACCAAATACTATTATTGAAAATCATACTATTCACAGTCACCATGGGATAGAAACATTGGAAATAGCTATTTTCTTGATGCTGGATCCAGAACTGTGCTACAGAGCTAAAGTTGCAAATTTTGACACCAGAAAGAAAATTGTTCTAATTCTTGCCACAGGAGCTTAGCAATTACACAGTCAAACATTAAGTGTTGCGTACTTTCATTTTACCAGAGATTTTACCTTTCCAAGGTGAATATAAGTGCATATTACAGGTCACTGCTTTATAGACAGGCTTGTTCTATACTGAAAAGAACTTTATTTAAGGACAGTGACTAAAGACAAAAGAGGAGAACCGAATTACTCAAAAAAAGAAGAAGAGGAGAACCGATGCAGCGTGGCTCTGACAGATAATATGCCTTGAGAAGTTTGCCCGCGACGGCTGGCTCCTTCCTGGTGCATCCATCTCCTGCTGAACCATGAATATGCTGCTCGCTCAGTTGCACACACACAGTATGTAGATGCCCCCCAGTGAGTGAATATCCTTGTAATGTTCACCAAAACATATGCTGCAAAGGAAAAGCAGCATCGTTGGTTGTGGCCATCGGTGAAGATGGCTTGGCGTCAAGAATCGCATTCCGTCCGTCTTGCAGGCAGATAAATAGGCGTTCATTTGCAGAGATTGCCTTGCAAACCAAACCAAACCACAACAACTCCTGCCTGCTGCTGTCCTTGCAGTAGTCCTGCTTAGTCAAGGTGAGGTGGCCATGGATAGCTCTTCAGATGCTCACAGGTGCGGTTTGTCACTACTCCATCTTCTTTGGCTTTCTTCTTTTACTTCGTCGAACGAACTCTGCTACGACGAATGCGTGCCACATTGCATTGCACCACACAGAATGATGCCAAGAGCAGATCGATTCTGAAACAAAAAAAAAACAGAGACAACAACAGAATATATATATGTTTATCTTTCTTCTTCTGAGTTCTGCTGATGATGATACATATGCAGGCGGAACAGGTGTGCGGCGTGCTACCGCGAGTTCAACAAGATGGAGCACCTGGTGGACCACATGCGGGCCTCATACCACTCACCGCACGAGCCCCGCTGCGGTGTCTGCGGCAAGCGCTGCCGCTCCCTCGACGCACTCCGGGACCACCTCACTGGCTCGCTCCCCAAGCCTGCCTGCGCCGCCACCTTCGCCTCCCGTGGCTGCAACCTCTGCCTCGCCGTCTTCTCCAGCTCCGGCGCGCTACAGTCACACCGCAACGCCTGCCAGCTCTCACGCGCTCCTCCTCATCCCCCTCACCCCGTACGTGATCAGCATCATCGTGTTCCATTCGCATCGTCCATGCCTAAATGCCGACATTAATTTAAGCGGTTTTGCTTTTTATTTGGATGGCTGAGAAATAACTATTTCTAAGTCACCTCTAAGAACCATTCGATGTAAACATGAGATCCATGCAACTACAAAAGAGATTACTAAGATCATGATCAGATGTGCACTCCCTTAATTAAGATTTCTATGCATGTGCAGATGCAGGGGCTGACACGAAGCATGTCGAGAATGGGCGTGCAGGGAGGCGGCGGCAATGGAGGAACGGCTGTGGCGCTAGGCTGCAAGATGGTGGGGGGAGGGAGCGACAGGACACTGGACTTATGCGCGCGGGTATGCCTGGTCAACGAGCACGAGACCATCCTCTACGAGTCCTTCATCAAGCCCTCGATCCCTGTCACCCACTACCGCTACGAGTCCACCGGGATCCGCCCCGAGTACCTCCGCGACGCGCCCACGGCCAAACAAGCCCGCCGCCGCATCCAAGACATCCTCAACGAGAAGACGACGGCGATCCTGGTGGGGCACGGGCTGGAGCACGACCTGGAGGCACTGGGGATGGATCACCCGGCGCAACTCAAGCGGGACACGGCCACGTACCCGCCGCTGATGAAGACGAGCGGGCGGGTGATGAGCAGCAACTCGCTGAGGTTTCTGACACGGAACTGCCTTGGGTATGAGATACAGACGCCGGGGTACCAGCAACACCCATATGATGACTGCGTTGCGGCCATGAGGATCTACAGGAGGATGCGAGGGCTAAAGCACGTGGAAGAGAAGAAGGGAGAGGAAGGCGAGGGGTTCCCGGCATGGAGGCAGCGGGAGCTGGAGCGGATGTCACCCAAGGAGTTGTTGAGGAGGTCCAAGCCCGACTACCGCTGCTGGTGCCTCGATGATGGCCACTAGTCATGGTGGACGCTGATCGATCCATCAACCGATGATGGCTAAGAGACTAGATGATGACCGAGGAAAGCTGATGGCTGCCTAGCTAGCAAGCGAATCAATTCTGTATTTATCTACAGTATTGCTATTTCATTTTCGGTCGAGGAATAACTATTTCCAAGTCAGTGGTAAAAACCATCTGATCGGATCATTGAGGTATGTGTAACTATAAAGTAAATCTTCACCAGATGGCTATGAATGTCGCTCGAGAAATAACTATTTCTGCGTTGCCTGAGAAATAGCCAGTCCAGCCACGTCTTCGAGAAATAACTAGTTAGCTGCCATACGTTTGATGTGGCTAATATATAAATCAGTCCTAGCGAGAGGAATGTGATGTGTTAGAGAGATCTAGCATGAGATTCGAGAAGGATATATGATAAAGTGAGACAAATTTAAAGTGCCAGGCATGTTACCTCAAATCTGCTGCAGGAGGACAGGAGGTGCCACAACATGAAATGGACCAAGCTCTGAGGTTCATAGTCTGGGTATTAATTTATTTATTTTGACGATCCTGGGTATTAATCTTAACAACACTCCTTAGCATAGTTGTACCAATGTACCAAGTGTTAAGGGTAAAAGAAGAAGAAAACAACAACTGTGCCAAGTTTATCTGGTTTATCATTACCTTCTTCACCATGTCAGCAACTCATGTTAAGAGCTGCATAGTCCAAGGCTCGAAACTAACGGTTTAACTTGAGCTCAGTCTTGGGATTCAGGCTAATGGTTTAACACACTATTCATCCTACCAAAAAATCAAAACTTCTTGAATAACTCCCAACACTGTTCCCATCAGAAAATCCAGATACAAAAGAAAATCCTCTTCATGACTCACTGCCTCCTCACCAGTGCATTGCAAAAGTAAATAAGGAGGTAAATTTATTTAGAGGGCCCTTTTGAAGGACATATTTTTTCTCATCAAATTTTCTTTTGCTCCATGGTGTTCTGATAAGCAGGAAATACTTCACTGAGACTTTTTAGACTGCTTCTACCTCATACCGGAAGAGGGTAGTGCCGGATGCGGAATCACTGCGGAACAGGCGCCGCAGCACCGCAGAAATCCTTGACATTGCACAGGACAGGGATGGCCTAACCTATTAGGAATGATTTCATATCAGATAAGAAATGGATACTTAAATTACATCGTATAGGAATGTACCGCTGGGCTGTGCAAACCCTATTCGAACGGCCGCCGGAGCCATCTCCCGCCTCCGCCACGGCGACCTCTCCGGCCGTCGCGGGAAGCAAGGAGCAACTTTTCTTCCCCGACCTCCTCACAGGTCCCCGGCGACGCTCGCCGGCTGCTTGAAGGGAAGGAAGGAGGAAGGTGGAGGACTAATTCCGACTGGCCGGCCGGCGTCCGTGATTGGGGATAGGAATCGCCGGGAGTCTGTGACTGCTCTGCGCACAGTATACATTTTACCACTGGGCTTTAATGGGCTACTTAGCCGGGCCCATGTTCGATCATAACGGCCCATATATATGGGCGTCCAGCAGTGGCACCATGTTCCTTTTTTGGACAAAATTTCATTCTGGCACACGGCACACCACCGCCATGGGCAAGTGATTAGGCGTAGCTTTAGCTCTAGCTAGCTAGATCCTGGTTATTTTCATGCGTCCATGTCGATCGTCGTGTATCCATCTGATGCAGAACGAAATTGATCAATAACGTGAAACACAAGCACATGAAACATGATAGAGATGTATACATAGATGGAAGAAAATAAAGAAGTATATAGCATCAGCTACATATTTGGTTTTCTATATATATCTGTGTCACAATCACATGCGTGCAGGTACTTTTTAACTTTTAGCCTGGGCTGCTCGGTTCCGTTCGTCTCGACACACCACGAGACGATGTCTCTTTTTTTTTCTTTCTTTCTCATCTGCTTCAAGATTTAGTTAGGGAAGCAACCAGAAACACCGAGCTAGGAAGACTCAAAAACAACAATTAATGCCTAAGGCGCGCAGAGAGAATTTTTAAGCTAGAAACCGAGAGAGAGATATAGAGAGGGTTTTAAATTTTTTTCGCTAGCTATATACACACGCCGTACGTACGTGTCTAATTTTCATACGCAGAACCTCGTACGTACGACGCTATTCATTTGCGTATCTGACTATCCGTATATAGACCGTAGCTTAGATATGTCACACTTGTACGTACATAGTCCTTTCACTTTCGCTGTATATATATATTAATACACTGCTAGCTAGCACCTCCTTTCTTTTTCAGTCCCTTTTCATTTCACTCATCCATCCTGACTTTTTGGCCCTAGCTCGCTCGAGCGCCCAAGTCGTTGCGATTCTCTTTCTCAATTTATATTTCTCCCACAAAGCTCTCTTTCTCCAAACTTATGGAGGCATTCACACGATTGTACATTAATTTTCTATGTATGCAATTTCGTTGTCGTGACAGATGGCGTACGTGACTTTGTTTGTTTGTTGGTGTTACACATTTTCTTAAAGATTATAAAGAGATATATAGCAAGATATCGTTCTTTATTGGAAGAAAAGCAAATAGTGTCAAAATGTGCTGCATGCATGATTGCACATCGCATGTGATTGGTTGGGGGCACATGCCACATGATGATGGGGATGTACATGTGTGGAGATGCGATTGCGATATCTGTCGCCGGCCCGCCCGGCTGGGAATAAAAAGATCTCATTCTATACCGAACTAGCAACTGATATTTGTTATTATACCAAGAGAAAATGATGTACTAGCTAGCCCATGTGTGTCATGGAAATAGTTGGGGTATGCAGATCAGAGAAGAGACCTGATGAGCACCATATATATGTGATAAGCAGGCTTGTATGACAATATGCCCACTCTCTCTAGCTTAGACATATTATAAGTACAGAATAAATAAATTATGAGCCAATGTGTATCGATCGTCCAGTATTAATGCAATGATAAGTTTAAAAATATCAGTATCATCTTGGGAAACAGCTACATGATCATTTTACATAATTATCACATAAATAATAACAGTTCGGTAATATATGTATAATGACAAGACAACAAATGTAATTCAGATGTCATAATTAAGTTTATGAGGAAATTAGGTGAGCATAAATTATCACATTTCTTTTTCTTATGTACTCCATTTATGCAAATCAAATTGATGATTTTAGAGCTCTTTGTACTCCCGTCGATGATTATTAATAAATCGATCCTGTTCGAAAAAACCAAAAAAAAGCTTCCGTATTGCTAGGGTTAAAAAAAGGGCACCTCATAGTTTTTTCTTATCTCTAGCTTTTCTGTTTAGCAGCAGGGATGCTCGTACGGATGCCCTGTCCTTCCCCGGCAAAAACAACAACTAAAACACAAAAGATATACTATATCCCCACCCCCGCATGCACTGCAATCTGGACCCATCGTGTGCAGACGCAGACACGCACCTTGTTCTCCCTGATTGATCCATCCCCATTATTAACGTGTTTATTAATTAACGAAAGTACTTGCAGCTGGAGCAGTAGTAGCTAATGCAGGAACAAGAAAGCAATCAACAGGGGCATCTCATCTCATCTCATCTCCTAATCGAATTAGGACACAGGGCCACTGCAAGTTGCAGCATAAAAACAATGAGTATCCTCGTGGCTCTGTCTGAACAAACTTAATTAAGCCAGCTGCAGGATCTTGATTCCCTGTACGTTAAGTACGTACGGTTTGTACTGCAGCTACAAGGTGCCCAACGATCGAGCTGTTGTACCAGATAGATACCCAATTGATCGAATAATCCAACTGGACCAGTATTACAGTACCTCCTGATCAAAGGTATTATGCCCCGAGCAGCCCGGGTCGCGGCTTAATTAGCGAGTGGATTTCTTTTCCTTTCGCAGTTTTGGTGATTTGGAGATTGGTTTGGATTTTATTTTTTTTGGCAATTTCAATTGATTTGAAGCAATAGCCCGGGCCTTAATAGAATCGTGACTCTGCCACGAGTAAAGATATGTTTAGACGTTTAGTTGGAATATGCAAGAGTGCAAATTTTAGTGGGACACAGTTATGGCCTCACTCCCTTCATGGGATTGCTAGGAAGAGGAAGAATGAATCGATTGGCTTCTCTTATTGCATTTCTAACGTTTCTGAACGATTATAGCATAGTGGTAATTTTTATTTACGTAGCAGACATATCAAATTATATGATTTTTTTTATGTACAACCGTTGTTTTCCTCGGATTAAATCACTTGTAGGGGGTTTAGAGCATTAATGACCTACGTTACGTTAGATCAAAACACTTGTAAAGAAGGATTGCTATCTGCCACAAATTGAAATCGGAAACGCTTGCAACGTGGTGCTCGCTACCGCACAACAGATCCGTCGTCATGTCTTCGTACCCCTCCTATCCTGGCATGACGCGGGAACGCCGGTTTTCGAACCGTGCTCTAAATTTCCAGATCGACAATTTTAGAGTAAATGGCCTATGTTAGATCAACATGTGGAGAGACGGATTGCCGTCACCGATTCAAATCGGAAACGCTTTAACGTGGTGCTCGCTCGCTACCGCACAATTGGTCCGTCGTCATGTGTGGGGATCCAACCGGCGAGAGAAAAGGCCGCCCGCGCGGGATCGTCAGTTTTCAAATCACGCTCTCGATTCCAGATCTAGAAATTCAGAGTAAATTCCCTCAAAATAAAACAAGAAAGAAAGAAAGATTTTTTCAGAGTAAATACGTGACGACGTGGAGCCTGTCAAAACGTTACATTTGCTTTACGTTTGCCCTTCCCCTGTCCATTTTGTTTCTGTCAGTCCACAGACAGGGGGTTACTAAAAGGAGTAAACTGAAACCGATAACTGAAGCCTGAAGGTGAAGTCTTCTTCTCTACTCTACGGCCAGCCGACGACGGCGGCCAGCCAAAGTTCACTCTCTCAACAAAACTCGGATCGCTTCCAACTCTGCTGCTCCTGATCTCTCTCCCCAAAGCCCACCGAACCCAACACCACCGCTCTCCTCTGCCTCCATCATCAGCATCCACCACCGCTTCGCAGCGAGCTTCTTCTTCTTCTTCCTGCTCCCCTCTCGAGCCCACCCCTTTTCTTCAGACGCATACCATACCAGCGTTTCTTGATCCACTTTCGGATGGGAATGAATGTCCCGCAGCCCGCCGGGGCAGATGCTGAAATGTAGGGACCGACCACCAGGAAGGAAGGAAAGGAAAGGAAGGAAAAGAAAGCCAGCAGAAACCCGACCGCTTTGAAATCTTTCTGCCTTATTTCTCGCCTGTGAAGTCTTGGATTTGATTTGGTTTCTGGATCATCATAAGGCCCGGACGGAGGAGAAGGAGTGCCGTATCGCAGTGAGTTGGGAGATCCAGAACTTGTTGGGGGTGATGAAGAGGCTGCAGTGCTTCAAGCAGGGCGGAGGCGGCGGCGGGAATGGCGGGGCGGCGGGGAGGCGGCTGGAGCGGCGGCTGTCGCTGGGGGACTACAAGAAGGCGGTGTCGTGGTCAAAGTACCTGGTGGCGCCGCCGGGTGCCAAGATCCGGGGCGGCGGCGAGGAGCTCTGGAGCGCCGACCTGTCCAAGCTGGAGATCCGGGCCAAGTTCGCCTCCGGCAGGCACAGCCGCGTCTACTCCGGCCGCTACGCCGGCCGCGAGGTCGCCATCAAGATGGTCAGCCAGCCCGAGGAGGACGCCGCGCTCGCCGCCGAGCTCGAGCGCCAGTTCGCCTCCGAGGTCGCCCTCCTCCTCCGCCTCCGCCACCAAAACATCATCTCGGTACAAACCTCCTCCAGTCCCCCCTTTCTTTTTACTTTCACTTTTTTACCTGTCAAATTGTTCTTGTCACGGATTCGACGCATCATTGTTTGATCTGAATAATTTAGTTGTTGCACATCTCCCTGCTTGTATAAAATCCTTTGTTGTTGGTGTGCCCATGCCATGTGTGCGGTAGGCTGTAGGATTTGTTAGCCTAACCGATCTTCACATTAAAGGTGCACACTTTATACTCTCATTGGATCGAGGGAAACAATAGGGGGAAACAAAGAGAAGATAAGGTCTGGGCATGAGATGATTCATATGCTTTCTTTAGGCTATGACCTGACGAAGAGGGAAAACAACACCTCCTGTGAATAGTATGGAGTAATTGGCGTTTCCTGATAGTGAAATCTCAGACATCCATGAATCTGATGGAACTGATGTTTATACATGATCGCTTGCTCCACCGTTCTGTTTTCTCCATTTTTACGCTCATACTTTCCGTCTACAGCTTTTAGTTGGTAATAGCGCTTTGTGCTTTTGCCGACTGGTGTTAGTGGAGCTTCCTGTCTCTACAGTATGGAGGGATGAAGTGCATGTAGACACCTTGCAAATATTTTTAGTTGCGGCTAAAGGCGGTTTTACAAAGTAGAGAAAAAACAGAATCCTTATGTTTCTTTGACGGTGGTAATTCTGAATATTTGGGACATGTGTTCCAGAAGGCTTGATGCGCTCATGCCATCTATAGTTCCGTAGGTGATTAGCCGATCTCGTTAGATACCTAGTATCCTAATTAAAGTGGGTGGTGGACCATGCATGACATCCACCCTTAACTACTTTGATATGCACATAAAAGTGCATCTTATCTTAATAGAATTTAATAAGGGGAATCGACCCAGAGAGTGATAGTTCATGTGCACATAGTAATCAATCTTTTCACTTTACTAAGTGCCTACCTGTCTCGCTCGACCCCACAAGTCACATGGAAAAAAGGTTACTTTGCTGAATCATATTGATGAGCAAGCTAGAAAAATCATACGCATCATGCAAGTGGCATACCCATGTTTCGCGATTGCTGGCAAGGCTATTGTAAGAAACTTAATCTATCATGAAAAAATATCTTACATCATAACAGTTGTACCTTCCTGCCCAGGTTAAGTATGTTACAGTACTCAATGATAAACATTGCAGAAGTAAATTGTAAGCATCAGGTCCAATGATCTGATGTGTGTGATCGGCAACAGTTTCTGGTATGCAAGAATTCAAGAGAGTTATGACCTCATCTATCAGATCAAAATGTCCTAAAGAAATGTTATGTTCCATGTTGTATTTAAAATAAAAGAAATGCTTATATCTAGTTAGTCATGCTAACTCATTTATCAAGTCTTTACTCGGTATGGAGTATGAATAATATTTTTACTCTTGCAGTTCGTTGCAGCATGTAAGAAACCCCCAGTATTCTGCATCATCACCGAGTACATGGCAGGGGGTTCCCTCAGGAAATATCTACATCAGCAAGAGCCTTATTCAGTTCCCATTGAATTAGTGCTGAAATTAGCTTTAGATATTGCTCGTGGAATGAGCTACCTACATTCACAGGGGATACTTCATAGAGACCTGAAGTCAGAGAATATACTTCTCGGGGAAGATATGTCAGTCAAAGTGGCAGATTTCGGGATATCATGTTTGGAGTCGCAGTGTGGAAGCGGCAAGGGGTTTACTGGAACCTATAGGTGGATGGCCCCAGAAATGATCAAAGAGAAGAATCATACTAGAAAAGTTGATGTGTACAGCTTCGGAATTGTCTTGTGGGAGATTTTGACTTCTTTGGTTCCATTCAGCGAGATGACACCTGAGCAGGCTGCTATTGCTGTCGCTCTGAAGGTATGGCTCTTGACACACCCCTTTCGCCATGTGCATATGTGTCGGATGTTGGTTTCTAGTCCCAGACTGTAGAGAATAATTTGGTATTGTGGTATACGAGGGTAGAATACACATACATCACAAGTTTGGGAAGAATTAGTTCATTATGCTTATCTTGTTCTACATGCTTCAGTTGATCATTCGTCAGCCTTTTGTGACCAACTTATCTTTTCGCAGAATGCAAGGCCACCATTGCCTGCTTCATGCCCTTTGGCCATGAGCCATCTGATATCCCAATGCTGGGCGACCAACCCAGAGCGTAGGCCTCAGTTTGACGACATTGTTGCGATCCTCGAGAGCTACAAAGAAGCTCTCGACGAGGACCCATCATTCTTCCTGTCGTACATTCCGCCACCGTTGCAGCATCAGAACCAGCACCAGCAGAGCCTTCTCGGGTGCTTCCCTCGCTGCAGAGCCCTCCGACGATCTGCATCTCTCAAAGCGTGATGCCGGCAACGTCCCCCCGATAGATCATCTTCGCAATGTATAATATGCACCTTTTCTCCCAGAGTTTCTTTTTCCCTCGTATGCGCCGGCCCTCTATTAATGTGGCATCTAGGCCTGCTATCATTTCGTTTTCTTTTCCGCTGTTCGTGATGATGATGATTACCGTCGTGGATGCCATGGGCCTCTAGATATGACGAAACCAGATAGTTCCCAGCAGATTATCTATAAACGTCGCTGTCGTTTACTTTCCGAGTAATGGAACCATGAACTAGCCTCTGTAATTGTAATTATATAATTATAATTGAGCTATTCCGGAAATCTGAATTCTCGCTTCTTGGTTTCTATTCTTGTCATGAACTGCAACTACTTGTTTCATCTGTTCTGAAGCACAGCAGATGCAAATGCTCTGGAGGGAGAGATTTGAATTGGTTGGAACATATGTTTATTTACTAGCTACTAGTATAAGGCTGGTAAATCATATATCCTGGAGTTGCCCATGAGATCCTTCTCAGGCAGCCGCCTTTGGTCTCAATGTGCTCCGACGACGATGATGACAACGTCTCCTTGCGCTCCGGCCAGATCGGCCGGCTTGAGCTGCAAGTATAGAAGGACGATGAAGTCTCCTCGCACTCCGGCGAGATCGACCGGCTTGATCTGCAAGTGTAGAAGGACGGCGAGGACGATGAGGTCTCCTGGTGCAAGCTCCAAGCATCAGAGCAAGACGAGGTATCCTCCTCGTGCTTGGACGAAGCATCAGAAGACGGCGGCAGCGGCGAGCAGGAGCAGGAGGAGGACGACGAGCTGATCGTCGGCGCTGGCCGTTGCCGCTGCAATTGCGGCTGTCGGAGTACGGCGGGGCGGCGCCGCCGGATGCCGCCGGCGTACTTGTCGGCGATCACGGAAGCGGCGGCGGCGGCGGCGAGAGTGAGGGCGGCGCAGGCGAGGCTCACGGCGGCGGAGGCGGAGAGGCCCGTCGCGCGGTGGCTGGCGGCCAGGGAGGACGCCGCCGCGGCTGCTACGCGCTCCAGGTGGCAGTGCATCGCGGCTGTGGCTGCCGCCATGGCTGCAGTGAGGATCGATGTCATCGTCGACCTAGATCGAGGTTTGAGTTGAGCCGGAGGGGTTTGGGAGTGTATATGGTTGCTCCGCCGTGGTGGCGCTGGGGAGTCGTTGCCGGAGACGGAGACGGAGACTAGTCCAAGAGTCGGGAACGGAGAGCAGCGATAAAAGATGAAACTTTTTTTAAAGATAGATTTTATTACTGTACTTTTTTTTTGAGACAAAGATAGATTTTATTACACGGGCTTGGTGCTTACGGATTGTCGGAGTGGGCCTCTGTTGTGGGCTTGCAGGCGACTCCCTCCGGACGTCCTACAATGGGCTTCTTTTCCGGCAAAATCAACGTCCCAAAGTTATAGATTATCCCTCTCTCAAAAAAAAAGTTATAGATTATCCCTCCAAGGTTTCGCTAAAAAAAAAGAAAAATCCCTCCAAGGGAATTCTAATCGTGTTCGTTTCAACCAAAATTTGTAGATTATCCCTCCAAAGAAACTCTAATCATCCTCGTTTTCAATAAAACCGAGGTAAGCCCAGTAAAATCTTTCTATGACGGCCTATCTGGCATTCAGAGGCGGAGGAAAGTATTCGATCAACGTCTCAGGCATCTAATTTCTAATACCTTTCTACTTTTGTTTTCTTGTTCCTGACGGTGGTGATAAAAGGGTATCTGGGTCTTTGACGATTTTAGATACCATTGTCTGAAGTGGGTGGTTAACGAGGACCATGATGAAGCGTTTAGCTTATTGAGAATGTTTGTCCACGTACGTTTCGATGGTTTATTGTTCTTTCTTGCATGAATCGTTAAAGCCAAATCATTTTTCAAAATAAAAGTCATTTTTTTATATAGTTTTGAGTTCCCAGTAAGCTACAAAATTTAGCTGTCAGCCAATTTTTCTTTGTTATAATAAACATAGGAAATAAAGATGTATTATGTCAGAATCTTTTGGATCTTATAAAAGAGAAGAGGAAAATAGAAACCTCAAGATAAAACACCTGTGAATATACGTGACGCGCAATTGTTTGTCGTAGTTGTTCAGCTTACTCACTCGCCGTCGTCTTCCTCGCCGCCGCCTACGCTTCTCGAGATTTCCCGGTTGATTGATGCGGCCGTGAACTCCCCCGATGGCCGCGCAGTCGCCCAGCTCCTCGCCGCAAGGTCAGGCTCTCTTTCCGTGGAATTTCTTGGGGCCAAAATCGACGCTTTCTTGAGCTGGGGAAACAAACCCCTTCCGGCGCTTCGCTGATTAGCTGGGGTTTCATGGGGATATCGTGGGGGAACTGGAGGCGAGGGTTTGTGTCCGTAGAATCGCGAGAATAGATGCTGCAGTTGCCCTCTGCATGGAGCCTCAATTTTTCGTCAGATTGATGCGCTTAGAACAAGGGTTCAGAGTTCCGTGGTGCTTGTTGCTTCATGAGTCTGACTCCCATGAAGAAATTTGAGGCATAGTGTGAGACAAAGCTATGGACCGATGCTCCACCTTTTGCAAGGGGGCGATTGGGGCAAGCCAGGAACTTGGAAGGACTGAAAATTCAGAGGTTTAAAGCATCATAAGAACTTGTAATTAACGTGCTTTCCCCCACTATATTCTTCTAGAGGTGTAGGTGTTCGATCTCAACTTAGTTCTCTTTCGAAGTCTGTGAGCAATTTTGGGAAAGTAGAACGAGAACCAGTACCTGGAGAATTCAGCAGTTCCGATTTCCAAAAGTTTGGATTGTCCCCCTATTCATGATGCATTTGACTACACTTCCACTGTTGTCAAAATAAAACTGCATCTATTCTCATTGTCCTAACTCAGCAGATGGCTCTGGCGGGAGTGGATCCTCGGATGATCTTTTAGTTCAAGCTCCACAGATAATACGGGAGGATTACGTACAGAATGCTGTCAAGTTTCTTGCACATCCAAAGGTGAAGGGTTCTCCAGTATCTTACAGGTACTCTTTCCTCGAAAAGAAAGGCCTCACAAAGGAAGAAATCGACGAGGCCTTCCGTCGGGTTCCTGTAAGTTCTGTCTTCCCAGTAACCTCTACACGCATGTTTAACCCAAATGATAATTGAATGAAGTGTTCCTGAAGTACCTTAATTCCTTGTAGGATCCACAACCAAACAGTACAGATGCTGCAGCTGTTGGTTCGCAACAAGGTAGGCTATATCTTCATAAGATGAATAATCCGTCTAGTGAATTAATGGATTGCAGATCGAGGTATCATTGTTGTTTTACTGAATGAATGAATCTTTTTATCATGTTCAGTCTAATATCAGTGTACTATTGTTGTTGGTTGCCTTGGACACAACACCTAATATTTGTGTTACTTTGATTGAACTTGCTTTTTTTTTATAATACAAGGCAAGCAAAAAAGCTTTAGGTAAACCATCTAAATGGTGTTTTCTTTGAAGGATATTCATATAAGTCTAGAAACACATTTCTGTTTGGAACAGGTCTAATGCCCATATAGATCTTGCTAGCTTATTCCAATGAATCTATCAAAATATTTTCAGTGGATAGTGAATACCTATGCTTCAAAGATTGTACTGAAACCTTAGCATACAGCGAAACTTATTGTGTTTGTTAACTTGAACACTGAAAGAATGCATTGTTTTCTTTGCTCCCAGCAAGCAACCCAAATCAATCTGCTGGGGTGCAACCTTACACTTCAGTTCAATCGCCACAAGCAGCAACTGGCTCTCTTACCACTGGTCATATGGCCCCACACACACAGATGCAATTTAGCTGGTTCAATACATTGCTAGGTGCTGGTATTTTTCTTGGATTTGGAGCTAGTTCTGTCATCATCATCAAGGTATATTGTCTTTTTGTTGTCGCAATTTTTCATAATTTTAGTAGAGAACTTGACGGATTAACTTTGTTTGCGTTTATATTTTGCTCAGAAAGTGTTCCTTCCTAAACTAAAATCTTGGACCCGAAGAGTGGTTTCTGAAAGAGATGAAAATGCAGACAGTGAACTTAAGTCCAAGCTTTATGATGAAATTAAAGAAGCTATGGAAGCTTCCTCATCAGCCTTTTCTGCTATTGCTAAAACAAATCAAGAATTGCTTGCTTCAAAGGACGAAGGTTCAGAAAAATTCTTTTTCATAATTTAGCATATTCTTGTAGTGCAATATCCATTCTCATTCAAATTTGATTATCATTAATGGTTTCCCCTTGTTAATAGATAAGAAGGTACTTATCAAGTTGACGCAAGCATTGGATTCTCAGGCAGAGGTGTTGAAATCCTTGAGCGAGACCTTACTTCAGACAAGGGACAATCGGTTTTCACAATACAATCTATTGGAAGAGCATGTTCAACCTGCACCATGGAATGGTTAGCAATCAAATCTTATGCTTTGTATTGGCACATCATTTTGCAATTTTTGATTTAATTCTTTTCAACCAAACCTTTGCTTATGTGAACCCTCTGCATATAAAGTACTAGATTGTAGCGAGTCTCACCACATTTCATTATTTTGTACGAATAGGGCCAACTAATAATTCATGGAGAGCTTCCCAGGTATGACGTGTACTTCCTAATCTTGCCCCTCCAGTACTGAGGTCACATTGTGCTTTTTTGTTTTACCCGATGTTTCTGTTTGCAGCAAACCAATATGTACACCACGTCGCCAAATGGTGATTTTGACTCCGGTAAGAAACTGTTATGAGCTATCATCTTTTTATCTTGTGTCTTATACTTGTTCACCCCTGGGTTATGTTTGAACAGGTAGGCAACAATTCATGCCATTAAGTCCAGAACCTACATCTGGATCATTTCCAAGATCTTATGTTGAGGTAGACTATTGTATCATTCTGTACATGGCTGTAACAGCTTATCAATGCTCGAATTGCGCTTAAATTTGATGTCTTGTCCTTAAAGCAGCGGGTGCCGAGGCCTGGGTATGGCTACCAGCCCCAGATGGGGAGTGACAGGTCGAATCCTGGCATTCGAGAGGGCTACTACGGTTCTCCTCCTTACCACTCCGGGGGTAACAACACCGTCGATGCTCCAGCACCAGTATCGGCACCAGTTCCAGAGGAGAGTCCGTTCCAGCGCCGCTGGGTTCCCCCTCAGCCACCAGGCGTTGTCATGCCAGAGGCTGCGGCCGCCATTCGGCAGCCAAGGTCCCTTCCAAGGCAAGAACCACAAGCAGCAGCAGGTACTGCTGATGCTCCAAGACCATCAGACTCTGCCTCCAATGTGCAGATGGATGGTGGAGCTTCTGGTGTTGCCGACGGCGAGTCACCAAGTAATGGTGCTGCAGCCAGCACCGTGGCCAGCACGGTCAACGGTGAAAGTGGGGAAGGGGCTGTATCTGTTTGAACTTGACAGACTGAGACCTTTGGAGGTTTGTAGCCTTGGGGTTTGAGAAGTGACCCCTATGGTTTCCATTGCTTATGTACTATTTTTTACCTCTGTCCAGTAAGGTTCACATACATATATGCTTGTTAATTAGGTCTGTGAAACTGTATACTCTGGTTGTAATTGGCAACATGTGTATGGAAAAAAGAAGGTATTATTAGTTAGTTATTACTAGCTCACCTGGGACGCGAGCATATCTCGCTTTGATCAATTGACGTGCGATCGAAGTTTAACTCATGGTGGACCCAGATTTTATTTTTGTGTGGGGTGAGTTGTTTGAGGAAGGTTTTTCATATAAATTCAAATAGTTTTTCTGTAAAAAAACTCAAATAGTTTGAGTATCTTTTCCAAGTATAGAATTTTCTGACCGAATTTTCTAAGTATAGAATTGAATTTGGTTGTAGTTCACTTGTGTTTTGAGTGGGGCCCTGGGCTCCCAGGAAGGCCTATTTCTGTTTGTTTTTCTGCTAGAGTTTCAACGTTTTTTCTTCTAAATATACAATTCAATTTTGTTGCAATTTAAATTTGAGTGGGGCCTACAAGGGTTTGCCCCAGGTCTAACTCTTTAGATTTAGGTTTTATTTACACCTTAAGGCTTCTGCTGTTTCCTTGCATATTTTTTTTGCTGGCCCATCTATTACAATTTTACAACTCAAGTGTATTCATTTCTGGACATAAATGAATGCCCTAGCAACCCTCGCTCTCCTGAACAATGCTTTCTTTCTGCATATATACCACTTCGTGGGTATTCAACAAAATGACCCGCTATGTTCATTTGATTTCAACAAAATGATAGCTACTGATAAGACGTTGATAGCATGAACAAATGGAAGGAAGAACGAGAGAAGAAACAAACGGATGTTGGGAATGAGAGACATCAGGTGCAGTGATAGAGCCAACTCTTTTAGCAAGTCGGGGACGAAATGGAGCTCCTTGACCTGGAGAGCCAATTCAGGGGAAGAATTGACGATCGTTGTAAGAGGAATAGAGAAAGACTGTACTCATTCGCGAGAGCCACCGCCAGCAGCATGTGCAGATTCCCAAGCTCCGGGTAAAGCCACTTAAACGATAATCCGTAGGAGTAGTAGGGAGTAGGGACCTGCCGTACTGCCGTCTGTTATGTAGACATTGCTCACTCACTGACGTCTTCCTCGATAAGAATTTAGTATCATAATTTTCTTTAGTATGCCATGCTTCTAAATTCTTCCCTGCTCCCTCCGGCCGGAATTACTTGTCGAAATATTACATGTATGTAGACGATTTTTAAACATAGATACATCCATCTTTGAGCAAATTTGAGACAAGTAATATGAGTCGGAGGGAGTATTTGATTGAAGAATATGTTTTCAGTTCGTCGAACACTGTCGGCAGCAAAAACAATTGAGTTCTCAGTGTAAAACACTTTAATTGTATACTGCAATGTTATGCAAAATAAAAATCCCTCATTATCTGGTATATATTAGAGCATGCATGAGTGTTTTTTTGTTGCTTCTTTGTTGCTGATGTCTATAACTCTACATGACCCACAATTCTTATATTGCCACACCGTTCTTTCTATCCCTGTTTTAAATGTCATGTAGTGTTCGTATCATGTACTAGTGTTAATTAATTTGGTAACAAGAATATACTTAGTGTGATTTTGTTTGCGAGAACTTAGTGCGATATATATATATATATATATATATATATATATATATATATATATATATATATATATATATATATATATATATATATATATATATATAGCATATAACTCTAAACCCTAAACCCTATATATATATATGCGCGCGCGCGCTAAATTCATTTGTTGTATTTTCAGTTTGCGGCAAGTTTGTTGCTAGTTAGCTTTAATTACCCTTGGGACTAACTGCATTTTGGAAATGGAAATTCCCGCTCCAGTTCGAAATTTTAAGAATTGCCTTCTCTGTGAGTTTCTTGAATCAACTAACTGCATTACTAACTGAAGAAGCTGATAAAATAAAATCAGATCTTGGCAATAAATGTTCCATTAGAGTTTAGAGGGAAAGAAAACCATTGTCCATTTCGCGCCCCAGATCAGCTGTGACGATGCCAGGGCTGCACCGCTTTCTGGTCAAACTGTGGAGCACATGGTTTTCTCTGAATTTTGTATGGAATAGCTAGTTTTATGAAGTATATTTGACTATGGCTGGTTGATATCAAAGATAACTGTAGAGAATTCGAGGTGGACCTAACACACTACGAGAGGGCCTATTCACCTATACCAACTACTTTGGTGTAGTTGATTAGTCCCTTTTTATTTCTACTTACTTAGTGCAAGCTTCCGGGCGGCAGAGCCACTCACGTTAAAGCAAGTCTTGAATCCGGGCGGCTATGCCACTCACGTTGAAACAAGACCGTTGTGATTCCGGGCGAATCCGCTCACGTTAAATCACAACTTATATGCACTAAGTACTTAGAAATAACAAGGCCTAACCGGGAAACTTATATGAACAAAGTAGTACTATATTGCTTTAGGAATATTAATACAAGAGAGAATATACACACCTTACACTTGCTCACACGTTCTCCACCTTCTTCACTTTCTTATTCTCTACTACACAAGGTGTGAGGTAAGGGTCTCTATTTATAGGACTACATGGCCATTGGATCTTTGACATGTGTCAAAATCTTAGCCATTGATACAAAATATCTAAAGCCTTTCACACACTTCTACATAAATATCTAGATACTAGAAGGTTTCCTATTTATTTATTTTAAACTCCTATTCTAGAGTATTCCAAAACTTCTACATAATTCTTCATGCATATCTAAACACTAGAAGGTTCCCTCTTTTATTTATTTTATATTCTAGAGTATTCCATAGTAATGTCTTCTTTCTTGTTATATTGAGAACACTCTAGAAGCTTGCATTGTATTCTCCAACAATAACCGCATCTAGAACTCAGCGAGATCCAGATTCACCATGCCGCCCATCTATTAAAGTTTACAACTTATGTGTATTCACTTCTGGACATAAATGAGTGCTGCAGCAACCCTCGCTCGCCAGAACAATGCTTTCTTCCTGTATATATACCACTCCATGGGTATTCAGTGAAGCACATAGCAACAACCAATCACCCGCTATATTCGCTTCATTTCAACAGAATTGATAGTACTCTAACTCCAGTACTTAGTACATTAGCTAGATAAGACGTCGATAGCATGAAGAAATTGAAGGGAGAACGAAAGAAGAAACAAACAGATGTTGGGAATGAGAGACATCAGGAACCGCCGGCCATTCGCTCCCATTTCATTTCAACACTTGCATAGGACCAGCCTGTTGCATTTCGACAAAGTGTCGGCCTGCAGCACTAGTTTTAGGACATGAAAATAACATGCATAGACCAAAGAGAAGAAATCAGTGGGAGTATGAGACACCGGAGGCTAGTAAAGGTGGTCAGCTTCAGCCAGATCAATGTAGATCATATTCATACGGGAATCCATTATCATGTCTATTGCCCATCTCTGAACGTGCCCATGTATATTAATTCCCTCAAATCCGTACCTGAACCTGGTGGGTTACTTCACTGCATGCTGCTATAAAACATAGACAGACAGTTCCATTTCATTCTCCATTTCACAATACGTACTATATACATCAAGTAGCTAGGTAGCAATCACATGGACAGATCCACTAAGAAGAGTTTGTGGGAAGAACTGAAGCCATGCAATGTGGGACTGGGAGGCATCGAGAGCAATGTCAAAGCGTGGGTATTTGTGACGCCGACAAAGTTGTGCCCGGACTTGCGAGATGTCATCATATTGCTCATTTTGTCATTTGGTTCAGAGATATGACCGGTCCGGTCAGGGCTTTGGCTGCACTGATGCTGCGTCAGGGACTGAAGCATAATCACAAATCTTGGTACCATATCTTCTGGAATCTGGTCGGTGCATTTTCGTGAGTGTAATGGTGCCTAGAAATGCAGCTAGCGCACCAGTTCCTATAGCTTAGGCAAACCATATTATATTTTAAAGTCGAGATTTTCGGCATGAATTGCGCATATGCATAAATCTGCATGTCCTGAAGAGCGTGCCCATGGAGCTTCTCCTTTTCGGGAAGAACCTCACTCCCTGACGGTGACTGTGTCACTGAGAGCAAATGTCTAAAATTTTAGGTTTTCAGTGAAAATTTAATTCGAACCGTACCAAAACTTCTTGACCTTGGCGCAAGGTGTTAAATTTCGAAATCATAAAGATTCCGGTACCCCTGAAACTATATTTTGAAATTTTAGTTCAGACAAATTTAGCAAAACTTGAACAAATTTAAATTTCAAGCTGTTGTATGTAAATAAGTTAAACACTCCGTATGAGTCACATTACATCGAATAGCTAGCTGTTTGGCATATCTATCAACTACCTATTTCTACAGACCGAGAGTTGAATCTCTCTCTGTGTAATTTTTTCTGTATAAATTGTTCACTCCCACCGAAGATAAATGCTCCACCAACCTGCATTTGCGTGAATAATGCTTTGCGGCCGTTGCTCTTTATATACTCATCGCACTCGGTCTTCACGTATACAAAAGCAAGCTCCATTGCATGTCCCATGTCATTTTAACACGTACGTTTGTCACAGTAGCATTTTGTTTTTCTGATAAAGCTTTGGTAGCACCAGGTTAGCGACAATCACATACATGGATCAAAGAGAGGATGGGATAAGAAATCCATACGAATATGAGACATCGGGCTTGGTGTGAAAGCAATTGGCTACAGACATCTATAATTATTGCCGCATCGAGCTATGGGAGCTCCCGCTGCATCAGACGTGGCTTTGTTGTGCCTCGTCCCGCTGAAATGGATGGTGCATCATCAAACCGCACCATGTCTCGTTCCTTGGCACTTGAACGGGGTTTTAGCTTGTGTATGGCTTCTAGCCCCAGATCGGGAGTGACAGGTCGAACCTTGGCATCTGAGGCATCTTCCACAACTCTCCTCCTTACCTCTCCCGAGGCACCAACACTGCCGATGCTCGAGCACCTGCACCGGCCCCCGGTTGCAGCAAGGCCACTAGGTACGGTTAATTCCCCCACAGCCACAGGCATGTCATGTCAGAAGCCCGTTGCTGATGTTCCTAAACTGCCAGACTCAGAGTGGAGGGAAAAAACATAGAGGGGATAGACAAATATTGTCTTACATGTGGGCCCACCTTGTCTCTATCAACTCCCTATCTTCACAAACCGAGTTTGAATCCCTATCTCTGTAAAAAAAAGAATGTGTTAGGCAAAATGAAAGAAATTAAATTGGTGAGAATAAGAGGGATCGATGATCGGGTAGAGATTTACTTGCCACAGAAATTGTTTACTCTCACCATTAGTGCCCTCGTTTGTACTAGAACGGAAGATTAATGCTCCACCAACCTGCACTTGTGTGAATAATGCTTTATGGCCATTGCTCTTTATATACTCATCGCACTCGGTCTTTGCATAAGAAAAAGCGAGCTCCATTGTACCATTTCATTTTAACACGTTTGTTGCCATAGCATTTCGTTTCTTGATTAAGCTTTGGTAGCACTAGTTTAGTGACAAAATCACATACTTGGATCAAAGAGAGGATGAGATAAGAAATCCATAGGAATATGAGACATCGGGCTTGGTGTGAAAGCCATTGGCTACAGACATCTATAGTTATTGCCGCGTCGAGCTACGGGAGCTCCCGCTGCATCAGATGTCGCTTTGTTGTGTCTCGTCCTGCTGAAACGGACATGGCATCATCATGTCACACCATGCCTCGTCACTCGGCACTTGGACGGGGTTTTAGCATGTGTATATGGCGTCCAGCCCCAGATAGAGAATTACAAATCGAACCGTGGCATGCGAGGCATCTTCTACCTACGACTCGCCTCCTTAGCCCTCCAGGGGCATCAACACCGCCGATGCTCGAACACAAGTGCCTGACCCGGTTGCAGAGGAGAGCCTGTTCCAGCTTCGCTGGGTTCCCCCAGGCGTGGTCTTGCCAGAAGTCGCTGGGTCCCTTCCAAGGCGAGAACCATAGTCTGCAGCAGGCATTGCTGATGCTCCAAGACCTCCAGACTCTGCCGTCAATCTGTGGATGAACGGTGGAGAGTTTGCTGTTGCCAAATGTGCCAATGGCGAGTTGCCAAGTAATGGTAGCGCAGCCGGCACCGTGGCTAGCAATTAGCACCATGTGTATCAGTACTCCATGTGTATAGACGAAAAATGATTATTGATCAATTACTAGCTCACCTGGGAAATGAGCATATCTGGCTTTGAAGAGTTGATGTGCAATTAATCCAAGTTTAATTAACTCGTGGAGCCAGATTTTATATTTGCGTAGGGGTAGTTGTCTGAAGAAGCTTTCATATAAATTCAAATAGTTTGAGTATCTTTCCTAAGTATAGAATTGAATTCAGTTGCAGTTCACTAAAATTTTGAGTGGGGCCCTCGGCTCCCAGGAAGGCCTTCAGGTTTTTTCGGCTGGAGTTTTGATTTTTTTTAAGTTAGAGTTTTATTTTTTTCAAGTTAGAGTTTTAATTTTTTTTAAGTTAGAGTTTTAATTTTTTGCGTGGGGTGAGTTGTCTAGGAAACTTTTCATATGAATTCAAATAGTTTGAGTATTGTCCCTAAGTATAGAATTGAATTCGGTTGCAGTTATATCACTAATATTTTGAGTGGGTCCCTCGGCTCCCAGGAAGGCCTACTCTGTTTTTTTTTACCGGCTGGAGTTTTGAATTTTTTTTTGAAGTTAGAATTTCAATATTTTTCCTAAATATACAATTACATTTTGTTACAATTTAAATTTGAGTGGAGCCTACAAGAGTCTGCCTCAGGTTTAACTCTTCAGATTTAGGTTTTATTTATACCTTGGGGCTTCTGCTGTTTTCTTACGATTTTTTTTCTGCTAGCCCGTCTATAACAAGTTACCAACTCATGTGCATTAATTCAGTTCTGGATCCTAAACACATGATACAAGAACTGAAGGGACATAAGAACACACGGGATCAGGAGGCACCGGGAGCATGGACAGACCGGAAATCTCCTCTTCTGCATGGCCAAGGCGACCTGATAGCTCTGGCATATTGGGAATGGGAGTCAGATGTCCAAACTACTTCGGTTATGAGACGTGATCCATACAGGATGGGGTTTTAGTTTCACCGTGCTCATAGATACAGAGCAATTTTATGACATATACGACATGTTCGACCGCTTGGATAATTTATGTGTAGCTGAAATTCAGAATACTGGTTATATATATTCGCTCAATTTTCCTTGTTTCTTCTTCTACTAATATTTTTTCTTTCTATAGATTTCACGGCTCTCCTGGTACCCGGGCTTCCACGTGTGGACACAGTTACACCGCCAAGCAATCCAATTAATGCAGCATCGCAATGTTCTGAGAGACAGAAATATGTACAATCTTGATATCTGAGAGCCAAACTAGCCTAGTTTTGAAGTTGGACCAAAATGTAGGCTCCACCGTAAATTGAAAGGCAAAGAAACATGGTAATTTAAAGGAGAAGAGTATTTTACGTCAAGGAAAACTAGAAATGTAGATAGCAAATTTTCATCAAAAGAAGTATGTGCTTGCACATTTTCATCAAACACATCATTTTTATAGCATGTGTAAGAAGCTCGTGTTTTTCAGTGGTTTTAAAACAACTTTTTCATCCCCTTTTTTTGCAAAGAAACTATTTTCGGGGTGTTGATTTTTTTACAAGGAATAAAAATGATTTTTCTATGAAGATGGACAAGCATATATGTGGCTCAAACATTCACATGCATCTCCCTAAAAATAGTCCATTTTATAATTTCAGTCTCCAACCCAACTCGCACCACTCATGGTATTCATATAACCAAAAAAAAGGAATGCTGCTCCAGTAACCCCTTCTTGTGTGAATAATGCTTTGGTGTCATTGCCTTTTATTCATTTTTGATAACGAGCTTTATTGTTTTTCATCGCCTGGAATGAAAAAAAAATGCACACAACTCCACCAACTACGTAAGTCTCCAACAAAGTGTTGTGAACACTGACACAAGGAAAAAGAAGATTACGTAGCAAATTAGGCCAATAAAGACAGTACCTGTTATAGAATCTGTTAACCAGCCTTCACCCTTCCTAAGGCTTAAATACCTAACAATCGTTTCCACCCGCCACCATGCTCTCTTTGTCCTCGGTCTCTCTCTCTATATATACCACCCCATCTTCAACTGAACAAACAGCAAGCTCTGTTTTCCAATATCATTTAAACATGTTTGTAGCACTAGCCTCCTTTTTTTCTATAAACTGTTGGTAGCTCTAGTTTAGTGCATCCAATTAACTGGTGACAATCACACGCAAAGGTTGGAAGGAGAACGAGAGCTGTGAGAATAGGAGACATCGGGAGCAATGGTGGAGCTTGGAGTCAGATAAACCTGTAAAAGATAAATAAAAAATGTGTATCGATCATAGTTCGTGCTTGTTTAGAACTTAAGATTTTCAGCAAGAATTGATTTAGAGTAAGACATGAATGCACATCCCAAAACCCTGGCATAACCACTCTAAGGGCTAGAGCACCTGTCCAAGCGAACCTCTGGCCTTCACCTTGATTCAGGAGTACTCAGGAATGAAAAGAAGGCATGGTAGGACTAGCATCATTCCTTGCCCTCTCCTTAACTCAGGTTGCATCAGTGTCAAGTTATCTCCTTTGGGCTTGGCCTGCGTTGTTTTTTTGAACAGTCGAATGGGCTTCTACTAGATCCTCTCCTAGACTTCTATATTTTGAATGAAATGAAACTCGAGGCTCTGCCATTTTCTTGACTCATAATCATGTATGGTACCCACGTGTCCATGTGTAACGTGCTGTTACAAAAAATGATGATGTTTATATATGTAGGCATAGAGTTTCTTCTACTGTACAGTCTTTTCTCCTTTTCCTCTCTTCCTCTCGTCCCTTAAACTGTGTTTTCTTCATCAATCAAACTAACCAATCTGCTGTGTTTTGCTAATAAAAAGGTCAAATATGCAGAGTCATGATTCCAATCTATTTTTTCATTGAAGCTCCTGCTGCTGCTTTGTTCATTGAAGCCGACAACCGCGACGTTGTATATGGTTATGAACAATTCCCCTTTCTCATAGGTATGCATTTTTCTAACTCATTTCGGAATTTATCATCTTGACCGAGCTACCTTGTGTGCGAAGCTACTACCAAGTCATCCAAATTATTCACATTAGAATGAGTGAGGAGGGACGGACTATATATGTGTGCGATTTTACCAGTTAAGAGCCAAACTTGTTTGGTTTCAGGAATCAGTCTAGACTTATCAAGAATTGAACGTCTAAAGTTAGTATTAATTAACTACCAGTCCTATTAATCGCAGCTCGTGGGCATTTCATCTTGTGAGAACAAACAATTTAAAGCTCCACCGACCTTCTCTTTTGTGTGAATAGCACTTTGACCTTTATATATGCTACTCCTCCTTCACCTGAGTAGATCGATAGCCTTCTCTTTTGTGTGAATAACACTTTAATTGGACTTTATATGTGTTTACCATAGCCTTCTCTTTCGTGTGAATAGCACTTTGGCCTTTATATGTGTTTACCATATAAAAATTTAAAGAGATGATATGAGAAGAATTAAACAGAGAGTTGTAGAAACATTTATTAGGGAACACGAGGCATCGGGAGCCCTGGCGGAGCAGTAGTCTGGAGCATGCCTAGGAAGAAATTGAGTGGCTTGACCTGATAATGGTTTGCAGCAAGTGTCTCGGTCACACACGAATATTGACAAGCTGTTGACGCATCACGAATTCTGCGGCAACAACCATTCCTCGGATTCTGCATTGCCTGAGGGAGGCGAATGGAGTTGCACACGAACTAGCCTGGGAGGCCCTAGTAGCTGGTCAGATGATCCATTCAACTGTTATGCCGTCTTCAGACTCCAGGTGCGAGTCTATCTCTTCTGCCCCGGTTCCTCTGTTCGCCAGCGGCCATGGAGCGCTGGCCAGCTGATGCATGGTGCTGCTCTGCCGTCTCCAGTCCACACTCCAAGTGCGAGTTGTTCTGTTCTGCAGGATTCCTTTTTGTTCGCCAGCGGCCATGGATGGATCGCCGTGGCCAGCTGGTCCAAACAATTAGGAGCATGTAGATTGGCTTAGAGCCTCAGACTCTAAACTAGCAAGAAATGCCAAAATGTATCCAATCATTTTTGATAATGTGTAGTCATGTCTTAAACCCTTTCCAACAACTATCCTTAATTGGCAGGCATTTCACAATGTCAGGGGAAATGTCATGTCTCCAACAACTGAATAGTGCATTTAGTAGAGATGCTTGCATTTGTCTTTCCAAGCCTATAAATGATAGGGAAATGAAAATATTTCTCAACGCAATTTTACACATCCTGTATGTAGCCATGTCTTAAACCCTTTCCAACAACATCCATATGTATGTGTAGATTTGTTTTCATTTTAAAAAATAATATAAATGAGGGCAACGTGGGCATTTTCCAGTGCGGTATTTTGAACTTTCACTCGGTCAACATTTTTCATGGAGGTATTTTAAACTTTGACTCGATCAAACCTGCCGCCTCGCCTCTGCTCAAATGGTCACACGCCGCCCCCAGACTCCCTGTGTTTTCTTCTTCATCTCCAAAACCCTCAGCTTCTGTTTTCGGAAAGGTAAAAAGGTGAAAATACTACACCAACCAACACTTCGGTGAATGATGTTCTCTCCTCGATCACATATATCAATCCATCACTGTTCGATCATATATAGAAAGCTCCAACTTCCTCTTCATTTTGCTTGTCAGTACCAAAACTAGCTTACCACACAAGTATAGGGGTGGCAATCGTATGAACATCTGAGGATAGGACGGGTAAGAACCAGACATATATGCAAGAGCATCGGGAATGGGAGGCGTCGAGAGAAATGGTGAAGCCAGTAATCTACTTGGGACACCGTACAAAGCGGATCCCAGACATGCTGGATATCGACGAGACTGAGAACTCGGAACTCATCTTGTTCTCAGTAATTATCGATCCGGTTAGGACCTGCACCGATGCTGAGTGTTGGTGATCAGCCTGAGGAGCTTGGGAAATGAAATTGGGTAATCTCTCATCAGTGGGTTGCATATAGGCTGGCCACCCTATTTACCAAGGAGCATCATGTACCTTAATTGAGTTTACGAACCATGATTGGTGCAATGCATCACTATATGTCCCCGTCAGCTCGAGATGTCAATGCAACATGATTAGTGCAATTAAGGAGTGAAATCCTTTTCGCAAACAATATTTTTTTGGTCACCGAGATTGTTAGGTACCAAGCGTTGCCAGTGACTTTAGTCCCACCTCGCTAGTAGGAGGGAGTTACGACCAGCATATAAGGGAGAGTAGCCACTCTCTCGTCAGTCCGGGCTTTTGGGATGAGGAGGACAATTTGCTTATATGGCTGTGCCAGATGCGCATGAACGCCTGAACATGACACGAGTGTGAGGAGCTGGGCCTGGGGCGCTGACAGAGATCCCTCGGATTGTACACTGTTCTATCGCTGCGACTTTCCTTGCACAATTTTCCCATTTTTAGAAGACTAGAGAGAATAGTTTCTGCAGCCTTGTATAATTTGCAAACAGTATTAATTCGGTATGATGATTGCATTCCACAGAAACATGGTGACTTCAAATTGCTTCTTAGCATTATCTGATTTCATTCGGTATTTTAGTAATTAATTTATGGCATATACGTCGAAGTACTGGGTAAAGAGTGAAATTCACTCTGATATAATTAAGAGTTCCCTATATATATATATATTTACTTCACATATTGTTTTCTTTTTACGATCAAGGCCGGTGGTCTGCCGTTTCATTAAAGAAGAGGAGAAGTACCAAAAAGTTACAGAGATAACCAAACGAGAACGAAAACTTAAAAGGAATCCGAAGTTGAAACCAAACAGCTCGGCTGTACAGCAACCAAGACTGCGAGCTTCGGCTGTAAGCCTGTAATTCACATATTGTAACTCGTTGGCTGTTAACTTCTTAAAAATGTGAATATTACTTCACCAACCAAGGGTAGTGTACATAATATCTTCTCCTTATATATACCACTCCATTTTCTTCAATCATTGATAGAAAGTTTCATCCTCAACTTCATTTTACATACCTCTAGCTTACCACATCAAGTAGGTGAAATCAAAAACATATCGGGGAGAAGATGAGGGAAGAACTGAAGAGATGCAATGACAATTGGGAGTGGGAGGCCTCGAGAGCAGCAAGGTTTGGGATTCCAGAAAATATCGAGCTCATACCTTCTTGATATCGACTAGGATGCGAAGGTGTAGCTCATTTCGTTACGAGATGGTTGGAGACGGTCCTTCGGGAATTGTTCAACCGGTTTGGGTGGTGCACCAATCCTAGGCAGAAAGGCTGATATGTTCTTCTAGTTGATTTTATTTCTGAGTTGTAACCTTTGAGAGATGTTTTATTCTTGTTTTGTCTTTTGAGATTGTACGACCACTAAAACATTAATAATATCATAGTTGTGCATCGATCGATGTAGAGACCGGCAATTTTTCGTCATTTTCAAAAAAAAAAACTCATTTCGTTATGAGAGTGTTGGATATATATGTTGACATGTATCCCCAGTCCGTCGACATTTTAGACGTGGAGCAGCGGTATCATGATTATGAAAAAAAATGCTATCCGAGAAGTGTTCGCCGTGGCCAACCCTTTCGGCATTGGCTAGAGCTTTGAAGTGAACATGCAAGTGCAACAACTTATATTAATTAACATCACACCCATTGCAACTTATGAACATGTATGACACAAAAATAGAATACTCCACCAACCTGCACTTGCGTCAATTATGCTTCTTCCTTATATATACCATCCTTTTCACCAAAATGATAACTCTGTCGATCCTCTGGTCCGATTTAACATGTTAGTAGCAGTGGCAGTGGTACACACCAAGCAGCTGGTGGCAGTCATGCGAACAATAAAGAAGCGGCACAAGATAGAAGAACGAGAGATGGAAGAACACATGGGAATGGGAGGTGCCGGGAGCCTGGATGGAGCAATGGAACTTTTTCACGCGTGATGGTCAGAGGACTTGAGTTTCGGTCACCAAGAAACATGTGGGAAAAAGATTTCATTTTCATTTTTCTCTTCTGGAAGTAGGAACGATACCATGTTCCCTCGCAGCTCTCTTTCCAACTCTCCCGATGTATGATTTGTTCTTGTCCTTCCTCACACACTGACAGTCTCTTCTACAACTTCCTGTTGTTTTGTTCGTGAAACATCGATCGAATACTGCATCCATACGGCCATAAACGTAATTTTAGTGAAAGAGGCCAGTCCCTTTTTTTCTCAGTAAGGTGACATTCAGGCGTATTATCTTGGTTACACAAGCTCCATTCCCTCATGTATTTGCCAAAATGCCTAAATGCATGTCAGTTCGTTTTTGTTCATGCTACTAAATGCCAGCCGCTAAGTTAATAACATGAGCTAACTCAGAAGCCACTCTGTTATTGCTCTAGCTATTTTATCTTTATGTGCACCCGTAAAAAAAAATCTTATCTTTATGTGGCAGCATGACATATTAAATGCACAATTATTAAAACTATATTTTTATTTATTCTGTGTCATCTCCTTATTTTCCCATTATAAATTAAATAGCAGGCGTTCGTAGTAGTTCCACCCACTCATATTTACCGACGACCGGTCGTTCTAAAATTAACATCTATTGTCGAAAACATGGAAACTAGCTAGCTAATGGATTAAATTTGTGTTTCATATACGACGACTAGTTTTGGTATGTTTACTGGGTTTTAATTGTTGCAAGATCAATGGTTGATGAGAGTAAACATACATGCATGTCCGGAACAGAAGGCGTCGGGAGCGGTGAAGAAGCAAGAGATCCCCCTATTGCATTACCAGCTCGAGCCGGAAGCTGTGGTTTGATGCAAAGGAGAGTGAGGTGCTGAAGATGCTTTGATTCTAAGCAGCGAGCAATCCAGCATTATCTGTTTTGTTGCACCGGGACTTGGGACGACAGAAGCTTGTGCTGGGTATTGAGTGTTTGCCCTTCTCGATCCCTATTGCATGCTTCTTTTGTATACCGACTTTCTGAATCAATTAAAGAGCAATTGGCCCAATTCCACCCTCAAAATTGCATGCACGCGCGTTTGTTTCGGAGCTGAAATGGATCCTCGATCTTGTTCAGAACTATCCGTATTTAGGGTATAGTATAAAACTGAGAACTTATATATAGTTATAATTCAATATTTTTCGAGCAGTCGTACCCTATTAATAATGTACTAGACCAGCCGGCCAGCTAATCATGTCCGTTTGAGTGAGCTAAGCCCGGCCGTTGAGTGGATCGGTCGGCACACATGTGAGTTAACACATGTGAGTTTACCGCGATTGTGTCTAGTGCACTGAGCCAGATTAATTTTTGTCTAATCCAGCAAACATTCGAACTTTGAAGGTACTGGTCGGTACATAGTAGTACTAGTAAATATATACTTGGAGTCGATCACCGCTAGCTGTTCCAGAGCTGCGCCGTGCTCGTCGAGTACGTTCTGTTGTGGCTGGCACTTCTCCCCTCCGCCTCCTCCAGATGATCACCGCCCCGCTTCTTCATCACATCAATCACTGCACAAAACCAAACCAGCGATTCAGAAAAATAGCAAGCAGCGGCCGAGATGTTATATACAACGTAACCATTCAATTCGGTCCAAATGAACCCAATGGAACAATTAAACACTTCACTAATTTGGTCTTTGTGTTTGTTTATCAGCGAAAAATATACAACAAAAATCCTCTGATAGTGAGATACTATATGTCAATTCAAAGCAGAAAGAATAAATAGGAGGCTTGATTTCGTTTCTCGGCGTTAGTGAGGAGGCGGGCGCAGAGCGGGAGCTCGCGGTGGAAGACCTCAATCTGGCCGGCGGCCGTCGGCGCGCGCCCCGCCACGCACCTGGCCGCGAACATCTTCAAATCCAGGCTGATCAGGGGCCTTATTACAAAAAGGGTTGTACTCCTATCTTGTAAGCAAGTGGGCCCCATTGTAGTCAGATACAAGCCACATCGCCAAAATACGATGTGCTGGGGCCGTATAGGAACGTGCCGCACAATGTTTTAAAGTTTGATGATCTAGATGAGCGTTTTCAAAGATTGAGGATTAGATTGCACAACTCAAGTTCAATGAATAAATATGTATTTTACACATTTTTTATAAAACTCAAAAATAGAGCTGTATATGTATATGTATCATACATTTTTCATAATTTTTGGGTATTGTATGGAGGCACACATACACCATGCACAAGGCTAAGTAGAGTTCAATCTCCTTTTAGGGTATGTTTGGTTGCTCGGCACGCACCTAGCCTGCACCCACCATGCAAAAATTGACTTGTTTGGTTTCCTGGGCCATGGGGAGGTGCTACAGCCTACGTCACCGAAACCGCGTCCGGCAGGCGCCCATCCAAAGTTATCGAACGGCTGATGGCAATGATGGGCCCTCCCATTGATCCGGCAGAGGAAGGACTCATCGAGGCACCATGCGTCACCGACCGTGACATGTGGCGCAGCGTCATGGAGGTGGAGTTGCGTCCAAGGAGACCAAAAAACTAAAGAGGAGGAAAGTGCAAGAGAGGGGGCTAGTGACCATTTTCGAGTAGGGGAATGGAGAAAAACAATCGTAGCCCCCTCGTCGCAACCGCATCGCCTTCCAAGCCAGCGGCACCGGCCACGTCCCCGCCAGCTCCCGCGTGGCCGCACGACAGATAAGGTGGACACTCGAGTCGTACACCATCAAGAGATCTGACGCGGTCATCAAAAGGAACCACCCCCAGGCCCCCATTCTCTGTTCCGGGATCAAATTTTTTTTTGTCGGGTATAGGTTATCTATATATGTCGACTTGCTCCAGTTTTGATGATTTTGTATGCAGCTTTATGTTCAGATGGCGAGTAGAATCTACACAGGTCATATTATGTTGTAAAATCTAAACTGGAATCCCTTGACCACAATCACATTAAATTATCATGAGTAAATCTAGGATACTGGATATTTTGAAATCACAAAATGGAGCATGCATATGCATCATAGGTAAGGGGATTTTCCAAACTCTGGTGGTGCTCTTTCTTGTTTCCAGTTTCCGCTTTTCTTTCTGAACAGCAAACGGATTTTGTTTATTGTCTTCTGTGTCCAAAGCAACTAATGGGACCCGAGTTCGTAGGAACCTGGTTATTCGAAGGAAAAAATGTGTTTCACATTGTTAGTTTTAAAAAATTGTGAAAAATGTCATGTGCATATGGATGTGTGATTAACACTTTCATTATAATTCCTAAGCAACTGAAAAAAAATATGTACATCTATAATGTCCGTACTATTTCGAGTAGGGTTTGGTTTTTTAACATTCTAGGGAGAGTTAGTGGAGGCCTGAACATGAACGGTTTTAGTGGAGATCTGGTGGTACTAGAGGGGCTATCTCACAGCAAAGTGACGAGCCTGATAGAAGTGTGCGTCTGGTGAAACACATGGGTTTAGAATTTAGGTTTTCCATAAGCAACACCTAGGGATTAAAATTGACCCTCCCCATACCCTAGTAGGCGAAACCTCAAGGGGAGCCATGTTTCGGGGCACTGTTTCCTTCTTCCTTCGATATCCGAAGCATGCGACCAACCATACTCCCTCTATCTCCACCCCTAACTCCCTAAGCATGTCGTCTCCCTCTGTTCTTCCTACTTCTCCCTACAAAAGCAAGGCCTAGTCAGGTGGAGAGATCCATGGTGAGGCGGACTGGTGCAGTGGGCCTTCATCTCCTCCTCCCACAATCCCATCGAGATGCTGATCCCACCAAAAGTGATCTGCATCTGGAGAGGCTGCGCCTGGGTGCATCTGCTGGCACGCGATTGATGCGGGGAGCTCGGTGGGTCGGGCTTAGCGTAGAGAGAGAGAGCACCGTGGGTCCTATATTCACAAAAACCGCAAAACTTTTTGTTAGCGTGGGTTGGCTGAGATTAGTGAGTGGAACAGGAGGGCTCGCTGTCACCGACGAAACCTGGCAGCAGCAAGAAGGCGAGAGCAGCGCAGGGGCATGCCAAAGTTGTAGGAATGGCCAAGTCCGAGGAGAAGAACAAGACGGTTTGTTCCGGGCTTAAATATGGTTAATTTTTTTTTGATAGGAAACTATAAGAGAGACCCGCACAATATAATATGAACCTAAATATGTAAAAGGATGTATCCAAGGTTTTCAGAAAATAGCTGGACCGATGGGTCAAATTTTGTTTAGATATATTTGGTACGCCTGCGAAAGAAAGCTAATAAATTCAAGATAACGAGATATTTTTCCAGATATAGAACATAAATGCCAATATTGCTACGCCATATTTTCCAGCTAAAGAACGTAAATGTTGATCTTGCTACAGAATATTTTTCCACTAAAGAAACTAAATGGTGACCTCGCTAATCAATACCTACTTGCCTTGGCCATGGTGATGAGCGGCCGGCTGGTTCCTTGTGGGCACCAGTTGTAGAGCTGTAAATGTGAGTACACTACAGGGGTCGCTATGTCTGCATCTTCTTGTACGATTTTATGCCGGGATGGTTACTGCCAGGTTTAAATTGGTTATTAGACACATACGGTTTTGACTCATCAATTAAGTTCTGCAGTCTATGTACATTTTTTTTCCTATATTTCCGTTTGTGCTATATTTGATAGATGTGAGGTAGATCGACCGGCCTCTACATTCCTGCCAGACACGGAGATGTACAGCTAGTGTCGTAATAGTCAAACACTTGGTGCTATACTCAAGGCACCCATCCAAATTTACTTATCGAACCACTGATGGCCACGATGGGCCCTCTCATCGATCCGGCAGCAGAGGACTCACCGAGCAACCATGCGTCGGTGCAACATGATGGAGGTGGTTGTAGAAACCTGAAGGGGAGTCATGTTTCGAGGCACTGTTCCATCTTCCTCCGATATCCGAAGCACGCGACCAACCGTACTCCCTCTATATGCACCCCTAACTCCCTAAACATCTCATCTCCCTCTGTTCTTCCTACTTCTCCCTACCAAAGCAAGGCCTAGTCGGGTGGAGAGATCCATGATGAGGCGGACTGGTGCAGTGGGCCTTCATCTCCTCCTCCCGCAATCCCATCGAGATGCTGATCCTACCCAAAGTCTGCAATCCCATCGAGATGCCTGGGTGCATGTGCTGGCACGCGACTGATGCGGGAGCTCGGTGGGTCGGGCTTAGCGCAGAGAGAGAGAGAGAGAGAGATCACCGTGGGTCCTATATTCACAAAAACCGCAAAAGTTTTTGTTAGCGTGGGTTGGCTGAGATTAGTGAGTGGAACAGGAGGGCTCTCTGTCACTGGCGAAACCTGGCAGCAGCAAGAAGGCGAGAGCGGCGCAGGGCATGCCAAAGTTGTAGGAATGGCCAAGTCCGAGGTGAAGAACAAGACGGTTTGTTCCGGTCTCAAATTTGGTTAATTTTTTTTATAGGAAACTGTAAGGAAGACCCGTACAATATAATATGAACCTAAATTTGCATCCGTGAGAATTTGAACTCAGGCGTTGGGATTGTACAACCACTCCCACAACCAAGTGAACTAGGCTCACTCCCCAAAATTTGGTATTTTAACACTTGTGACTCATCAATTAAATTCTGCAGTCTAAACCAATTTTTCCTATATTTCCATTTGTGCTATATTTGATAGACGATGTGTGGTAGACCGGCCTTTGCATTGCATCCCAACACGCAGACGTAGAACTGGTGCCTTAACAGTCACCGACCTGTGGTGCTGGACTCACGCGCCTGCAGCAACTGCGCCCTACGTCATCGAGTCACGTTCAGCAAGAACCCATCCAAAGTTACTGAACGACTGATGGCCATGATGGGCCCTCCCATCGATCCGATAGAGGAGGACACACTGAGCCACCACGTGTCACTGGCCGTGACATGTGGCGCATTGTCATGGAGGTGGAGTCGCGTCCAAGTAGACCAAAGGACTAAACAGGAGGAAAGTGAAAGAGATTGGGCTCATGACCATTTTCAAGTAGGGGAATAGAGAAAAAAACATCGCAGCCCCCTCGTCGCAACCGCATCGCCTTCCAATCCAGCGGCACCGGCCATATCCCCACCTGCTCCAGTGCGGCCACCCGACATACAAAGTGGACACTTGAGTCATACACCATCAAGGGATCCGACATGGTCACCAAACGGAACCACCCCTGGGCCCCCATTCTCTGTTCCGGGATCTAATTTTATTTTGATCGGGTTTAGGTTGTCGACTCGCTCCAGTTTTGATAATTTTGAATATATGCAACTTTATGTTCAGATGTAGAGTAGAATCTACGCATGTCTTATTATGTTGTAAAATCTGAATTTGAATCCCTTGACAAGAATCACATTAAATTATCATGGAATAAACTAGGGTAATCTGAAACCAGAAAATGGAGCATGCATGCATCATAGATAAGAGGATTTTCCAAACTCATGTGGTGATCTTTCTTGTTTTCAGGTTCATCTTTTCTTTCTGAACCGGAAAAGGATTGTTTATTTGCTTCTATGTCCAATGCAACTAATGGTACATGAGTTCATAGGAACTCTTGGGCTTGTTGAAAAAAAAATGTTTTTCACATTTTTTAAGTTTTAAAAAATGTGAAAAAATGTCATGTGCATATGGATGTGTGATTAACACTTGCCTGGTAATTCATGAGAACCTGAAAATAGGATGTATCCAAGGTATTCAGAAAATAGCTGGACCGATGGGTCAAATTTTGTTTAGATATATTTGGTACGTCTGCGAAAGAAAGCTAATAAATTCAAGATACATGATATTTTTCCAGATATAGAACATAAATGCAGATATTGCTACGCAATATTTTCCAGCTAAAGAACGTAAATGTTGATCTTGCTACAGAATATTTTTCCAGCTAAAGAAACTAAATGGTGACCTCACTAAGCAATACCTACTTGCCTTGGCCACGGTGATGAGCGGCCGGCTGGTTCCTTGTGGGCACCAGTTGTAGAGCTGTAAATGTGAGTACACTACAGCGGTCGCTATGTCTGCATCTTCTTGTACGATTTTATGCCGGGATGGTTACTGCCGGGTTTAAATTGGTTATTAGGCACATACGGTTTTGACTCATCAATTAAGTTCTGCAGTCTATGTACATTTTTTTTCTATATTTCCATTTGTGCTATATTTGATAGATGTGTGGTAGATCGACCCGCCTCTACATTCTTGCCAGACATGGAGATGTACAGCTGGTGTCGTAATAGTCAGACACTTGGTGCTATACTCACGGCACCCATCCAAATTTACTGATCGAACGACTGATGGCCACGATGGGCCCTCCCATCGATCCGGCAGCAGAGGACTCACCGAGCAACCATGCGTCACTGGCGGTGACATGTGGCGCAACATCATGGAGGTGGTTGTAGAAACCTCAAGGGGAGCCATGTTTCGGGGCACTGTTTCCTTCTTCCTCCGATATCCGAAGCACGCGACCAACCCTACTCCCTCTATCTCCACCCCTAACTCCCTAAACATGTCGTCTCCCTCTGTTCTTCCTACTTCACCCTACCAAAGCAAGGCCTAGTCGGGTGGAGAGATCCATGGTGAGGCGGACTGGTGCAGTGGGCCTTCATCTCCTCCTCCCACAATCCCATCGACATGCTGGTCTCACCCAAAGTCTGCATCTGGAGAGGCTTTGCCTGGGTGCATGTGCTGGCACGGGACTGATGCGGGGAGCTCGGTGGGTCGGGCTTAGCGCAGAGAGAGAGAGAGAGAGAGCACCGTGGGTCCTATATTCACACAAACCGCAAAACTTTTTGTTAGCGTGGGTCGGCTGAGATTAGTGAGTGGAACAGGAGGGCTCGCTGTCACCGGCGAAACCTGGCAGCAGGAAGAAGGCGAGTGCGGCGCAGGGGCATGCCATAGTTGTAGGGATGGCCAAGTCCGAGGTGAAGAACAAGACGGTTTGTTCCGGGCTTAAATTTGGTTAATGTTTTTTATAGAAAACTGTAAGGGAGACCCATACGGTACAATATGAACCTAAATTCGCATCTGTGTGAATTTGAACTCAGGTGTTGGGATTGTACAACCACTCACACAGCCAAGTGAACTAGGCTCACTCCTCAAAATTGGTTATTTAACACTTTTGACTCATCAAGTAAGTTGTGCAGTCTAAACCAATTTTTCCTATATTTCCATTTGTGCTATATTTGATAGACGATGTGTGGTAGACTGGCCTTTGCATTCATTCCAAAAACGAAGACGTACAACTGGTGCCTTAATAGTCACCGACTTGTGGTGCTGGACTCACGCGCCTGCAGCAATTGTGCCCTACGTTCATCGAAGTCTCGTTCGGCAAGAACCCATCCAAAGTTACTGAACGACTGATTGCCATGATAGGCCCTCCCATCGATCCGATAGAGGAGGACTCAGTGAGCCAACACGTGTCACTGGCTTCTATGTGCAAAGCAACTAATGGGACTTGAGTTCATAGGAATTCATGGGCTTTTGGAAAAAAATGCTTTTCACATTTTTTAAGTTTTAAAAAATGTGAAAAAATGTCATGTGCATATGGATGTGTGATTAGCACTTGCCAGCTGATTCATGAGCAACTGAAAATAGGATGTATCCAAGGTTTTCAGAAAATAGCTGGACCGATGGGTCAAATTTTGTTTAGATATATTTGGTACGTCTGCGAAAGAAAGCTAATAAATTCAAGATACGTGATATTTTTCCAGATATAGAACATAAATGCCGATATTGCTCGCAATATTTTCCAGCTAAAGAACGTAAATGTTGATCTTGCTACAGAAAGTTTTTCCAGCTAAAGAAACTAAATCGTGACCTCGCTAAGAAATACCTAGTTGCCTTGGCCACGGCGATGAGCGGCCGGCTGGTTCCTTGTGGGCACCAGTTGTAGAGTTGTAAATGTGAGTACACTACAGCGGTCTCTATGTCTGCATCTTCTCGTAAGATTTTATGCTGGGATGGTTACTGCCGGGTTTAAATTGGTTATTAGGCACATACGGTTTTGATTCATCAATTAAGTTCTACAGTCTATGTACATTTTTTTTTCTATATTTCCGTTTGTGCTATATTTGATAGATGTGTGGTAGATCGACCGGCCTCTGCATTACGGCCAGACACGGAGATGTGCAGCTGGTGCCGTAATAGACAGACACTTGGTGCTATATATACTCACGGTACCCATCCAAATTTACTGATCGAACGGCTGATGGCCACGATGGGCCCTCCCATCAATCCGGCAGCGGAGGACTCACCGTGCAACCATGCGTCACCGGCGGTGACATGTGGCGCAACATCATGGAAGTGGTTGTAGAAACCTCAAGGGGAGCCATGTTTCGGGGCACTGTTTCCTTCTTTCTCCGATGTCCGAAGCACGCGACCAACCCTACTCCCTCTATCTCCACCCCTAACTCCCTAAACATGTCGTCTCCCTCTGCCCTTCCTACTTCACCCTACCAAAGCAAGGCCTAGTCGGGTGGAGAGATCCATGGTGAGACTGGACTGGTGCAGTGGGCCTTCATCTCCTCCTCCCACAATCCCATCGAGATGCTGGTCCCACCCAAATTCTGCATCTGGAGAGGCTTTGCCTGGGTGCATGTGCTGGCACGGGACTGCTGCGGGGAGCTCGGTGGGTCGGGCTTAGCGCAGAGAGAGAGAGAGAGAGAGAGCACCGTGGGTCCTATATTCACAAACCGCAAAACTTTTTGTTAGCGTGGGTCGGCTGAGATTAGTGAGTGGAACAGGAGGGCTCGCTGTCACCGACGAAACCTGGCAGCAGGAAGAAGGTGAGAGCGGCGCAGGGGCATGCCATAGTTGTAGGAATGGCCAAGTCCGATGTGAAGAACAAGACGGTTTGTTCCGAGCTTAAATTTGGTTAATGTTTTTTATAGGAAACTGTAAGAAAGACCCGTACAGTATAATATGAACCTAAATTCGCATTCGTGAGAATTTGAACTCAGGTGTTGGGATTGTACAACCACTCCCACAACCAAGTGAACTAGGCTCACTCCCCAAAATTTGTTATTTAACACTTTTGACTCATCAATTAAGTTTGCAGTCTAAACCAATTTTTCCTATATTTCCATTTGTGCTATGATTGATAGACGGTGTGTGGTAGACCAGCCTTTGCATTCCTTCCAAACACGGAGACATACAATTGGTGCCTTAATAGTCACCGACCTGTGGTGCTGGACTCACGCGCCTGCAGCAACGACTGATGGCCATGATGGGCCCTCACGTCGATCCGATAGAGGAGGTCTCACTGAGCCACCATGTGTCACTGGCCGTTACATGTGGCGCATTGTCATGGAGGTGGAGTCGCGTCAAAGTAGACCAAAGGACTAAACGGGAGGAAAGTGAAAGAGATGGGGCTCATGACCATTTTCATGTAGGGGAATAGAGAAAAAAAACATCGCAGCCCCCTCGTCGCAACCGCATCGCCTTCCAATCCAGCGGCACCGGCCATGTCCCTGCCTGCTCCGGCACGGCCGCCCGACATTCCAGGTGGACACTTGAGTCATACACCATCAAGGGATCCGACGTGGTCATCAAACGGAACCACCCCTGGGCCCCCATTCTCTGTTCCGGGATCTAATTTTATTTTGATCTGGTTTAGGTTGTCGACTCGCTCCAGTTTTGATAGTTTTGTATATATGCAACTTTATGTTCAGATGTAGGGTAGAATCTACGCGCATGTTATATTATGTTGTAAAATCTGAATTGGAATCCCTTGACAACAATCACATTAAATTATCATGGAATAAACTAGGATAATCTTAAGCCAGAAAATGGAGCATGCATGCATCATAGATAAGAGGATTTTCCAAACTCATGTGGCAATCAGATAAAAAGGGCTCGTTGTCACGGGCAAAACCTGGCAGCAGCAAGAAGGCGAGATCGGAGCAGGGGCATGCCAAAGTTGTAGCAATGACCAAATCCGAGGTGAAGAACAAAAAGGAATCATGACAGGACGGAGAAGGTGACGAGAGGGAGGAACGGGAAGGGACTTTCCATGGCCACCGCTAATTGGCGGCCACGGTGTTGGAGATGTGGCCTTGGCAGAGCCTCACCTCTGCCGCAGAGTGACATGTAGATAGATAACTTGGTTTTGCCCCTCGACCAAGTTCTCTATTCAATGATCATTTTCCAGATTAAGAATAGAAGAAAGAGGAAATTGATGTCAGTTCGTCTTTAATATTTCTTTCGTGGGCGCACTGCACCCTCAATCTAGGGTCGTCTATGTGCAATGTCAATTCCTCTTTAATTTCTTTCTGAAGCAGAAATAGTTTGCTTTTGTTCTTTTATGTCTAAAGCAAGACTAGTGGGACCCGAGTTCATAGGAACCTGTTTTTTTTAAATGTTTCTACATTTTTAAGTTTTTAAATTTGTAAAAATAATGTCATGTGCATATGGACGCTAACACTCGCCTGAAATTTAATTTCATGAGAAACTGTAAGAAATGTACATCTATAATGTCTATAGTATTTCGCGTAGGGTTTGGTTTTTGAGCATTTCTGAGAGAGTCAATGGAGGCCAGGACATAGAACGATTTTGGGGTTTTGGAGGAAGAGGTGGGATACATTAGGGTTTTGGTCGTTCTAGAGGGGCTAGCTCACTCCAAACGTGGGGCCCACTTGTCGTATTCAGGGGCTTGGAATTAAGGTTCTGGGTAAGGTAGGAATGGGTCGATCCCATGAAACCCTTGGTTTATGATTTTTTGCAGCCCCATGAGCAGCTCTAAGGATTAAAATTGACCCGCCCCATCCCCGGACAGGGAAAAAACCCTAATGCGATCCATGTTTCTGAGCCAGTTGCCATCCCTACACCTCCCCTTCGAACGAATGCACCTACTATATAACCTAGCCCGAGCACCCATATATATGTCTCTTGCTACCTAGCTCTTCCGATTTCTCAGGCATGCCGCCGACCCTAATTAAGCATGCATGTCGGCCCATCTGTTGTCGCTACCTCTCCTACGCAAGCATGGCCTAGTCGGAGGAGATACCCTACACCTTCCATCTCCTACTCATGTGGAGTGCTATAGCACATATGTATCGCACCTCCCAAGCATTCACCTCTTGACAAAAATGAATACCGCACGTACGAACCAATAATAGGCCTTTGTCAAGATGCGGCCCACTTCAGGAACACTCCGTTGCTCTCCACTAATATGCCTTTGTCAATTGCCGTGTGTTCTGCCCGACAACGGCGGATATATACATGTCTTAGGAACTTGGGAGTTGGGAGTGCCGTACAAGGGAAGAATTTTTTTCTATATAACAAAGCACATGCCACATGGTAAAGAAGTTTAGAGGCTTTCAATTAATGGAAGCTGCACCGTTAATTAAGTCATCCAACAGATTTGCAAAGACTCCAAAATGATTGGAGAAATGACTGATAAAATCGGACTGAAACATGTATCGTACTCAACTCATGGCATTCATCTCATAAAAGAATGAATTCTCTACCAACCCTCTCCCTTGCCTGAATAATGCTAGCTTTCTCTTTATATATACCCCGGCCGCTTCATCTTTGCTGCACTAGAGTAGATAGCTAGCCATCTTCATTTCACGTTGTCCTAGTTTATAACATGTTGGTAGCACTATCTTGTACATGAACTGGATGCGTCTCAATCACACAAATTAAAGACATGCAAAATGAGAGAGGAGCATAGCGGAGAGATGGGAATAGGAAACATGGGGAACATAGGCAGAGCTAGCATTCAGAGAGAAGTAGGAAAAATATGAGCTCATTGATCTTGACATGTTTGAGGGTGTGCAGTTTTCACTTTAGGATCTTTTACGGTAGAGAAGGACTAATACGGACGGTCCAACCGAGTATATCCAACGGCTTGGATCCACCAACACTAGCAGCCGTAAGGCAACGCAAACAAAGCCACCAGCTATCCACACAGCAACCACTGTGGCGCTATGTTTGTGGCCCATCGAAATCACTCTACTGGATCTCGTACTTCTCCGGCGCCCTGAGCGGGTGCACGCGTTGCCATAGAGCTCGATATATCTTCTTTTCTGGACCCATTTGTAGAACTACGGAGTGATGTAGAACAAGATTCAGCAAACATTTTGCTATCAGCGCAAAGTTGGGCTATTTCCTCCGGTTGCAGACTAGGATCACGGGTGAAGAGGGTGTAGAAGGAGAGAAGGAGACACGCGACGCACACCTAGCCAGGACTCCGTTTCGTTCCTCCCGAGCCCCCTTCCCCGTCGCCATCTTCTTAATTTGTACTTGTTTTTTTTAGCGAAATATCCTTTGTACTTGTAGTCGTCATCTCGATTGATAGCAGGCCCAAGCCCAAGAGCAATGGCATACTGTTCAGTCCGGCCCAAGAGGGTAAACGTCGCTGCCAAAACCTGGCATTTAGTTAGATGCATGATCTAAACATGTTTGTTGACTAGCTAGTATTGCGAAAATCAAAGAAACAGGTTGATGAGACGAGGAAGGGACGATCGATGTTTATTGGAACGCGATAGAGGGAACATATTAGTCAGTCCCGCATGGCTTTCACTGATTAGTGGCCCGCACGCTCATTAGTGAAAGCCGTGCGGGGAGCTCCGAACGTGTTGTGACCCGTCAGTAGCAGTATTGTCCACTGATACGCAAACAATTTGAAGTCTTTTTGGGACTACATCTAGATTCATGCAATAGACGGAAGGAGAAACAACTACTCATTCCGTCCAATAAAAGATGTCTCAAATTTGTCAAAATTTGGATGTACTCTAGATGTGATTTAATGTATAGATGCATTCAAGTTTAGTCAAAATTGAGACGTCCTTTGTTGGATGGAGGAAGTAATATGATTTTCTAATATTAATTGCTAGCATACCTATCGCAACTCCTTGTTTATTCATCTCCAAAGATTCTATAAATAATGATCCACCAACTTTCATTTGTCTAAATAATGCTCATGTGTGCGTGAAATCTGCATCGAGCCATCTGGAATTAATGTTCATGCAACGCCAGAGTGTTGTAAAACGTACAATTTCGGGAATTACTAGCACACCACCGATTGCAATTCTTGGGCATTAACTCATGCATCCTCATACAAAAATGAATGATCCACCAACTTACGAGATCGTCTTTTATATACATACAGTTCGCCATATATATAGCATAAACATAGTGATAGATTTCCTTGAATCAACTAGGTGCAGATCGTCGAGGGTACTTAGGGTTTCTGTGATACAACTTAGGATTCGGGTATGGGTTCGAGAGAGAGATACCTTCACTTTGGAACGAAGAGGAGCTTGACGGAGCGGCCATGTCGACGGTGAGAGAGAGATGGCGGCGGGGAGCGACGGCGTTGGCGGCGGCGAAGCTTCCCGTCACGGTCTGCGCAAGCCCTAGATCGGTAGGGTATTTCGGTGGGGCGGACGGCAACGCAGTGAACCTCGTAGTATGTGCCCCGGCCCCCCGCCAACCAGATTGGGTTGGGGGGCCCCGATCAGGGCGCGTCAGATCTAGGCCCGATGGGCCGTTGGGCCCACACGGCTGGGAGATCAACTCTAACATTCTCCCCCTTGATCTCAACTTTCTTTTAACTGTATACCTTTTGCTTTACTCGTTTCACCACCGATTGGTACATAGAGCATGTTTCATCGTCTCAGCTCATTTGCCGATAGAATCAAACAGCTACGACATACCTTTCCATATTGAAACAAATTCTGTTCTTTTCGGGCCAATCTTTATCCAGGAATCATAGGCTTTTCCTTAAACCCAAGCCGGCTAAGTGTTCCTTGAACACACTGGGTGGTAGGCCTTTCGTAAGCGGATCCGCAAGCACATCTTTTGTCTTTATATGCTCGAGACTTATAGTGTGATCCTGGATTTTATCTTTCACAACATAATAGTTTATCTCTATTGGTTTGGTAGCATTACTCGACTTGTCGTTGTGAGTATAAAACACTGCGGGCTGATTGTCGCAGTACATCTTTAGTGGTTTGTCGATACGATCCACTACTTTCAAGTCGGGTATAAATTTCTTTAACCATATCGCCTGCACCGTGGCCTCATAACATGCTATAAATTATGCATACATCGTGGATGATGCAACTATTGACTGTTTGGAGCTTCTCCACGAAATAGCCCCGCCTGCGAGTAAATACATATCCTGACGTGGATTTTCTATCATCTTTATCTCCCGCAAAATCTGCATCTGAATACCCTCTTATCTCTAGGGAATCAGATCTTTTGTATGTTACATGAGGCCTTTTGTGCCTTGCGCATAACACAATGCTTTTTTTACCATTTTCCAACGCTCTATGCCTGGATTTTCTTGGTATCTACCGAGTACCCTGGTGATAAAAGCTAAGTCAGGGCGAGTGCACACTTGTGCATACTGTAGGCTTACATCGGCCGAATCATATGGAACCGCTTTCATTTGATCGATCTCGTATTGACTTTTGGGACATTGAAATTTCCTGAAACTGTCGCCCTTGACTATAGGAGCAGGTGTGGCATTGCTCGCATGCATATTGTATTTCTTTAAAATCTTTTCTAAATATGCCTTTTGCGATAGTCCTAGCACCCCATTTTTCCTATCTCGGTGAATTTCTATGCCCAAGACATATGAAGCTTCACCAAGATCTTTCATATCAAAGTTTGAAGACAAAAACTTCTTTGTTTCTAGTAGTAGACTGACATCGCTGCTAGCAAGCAGGATATCATCCACATACAGAATTAGGAAAATATATTTCCCACTTTTAAACTTTGTATAAATGCAGTTGTCCTCAACATTCTCTTTAAACCCAAATTTCTTAATAGTCTCATTAAACTTTAGATGCCACTGTCTAGAGGCTTGCTTTAATCCATAAATGGATTTCTTTAGGCGGCATCCCATGTTTTCCTTGCCTTCCATGATAAAACCCTTGGGTTGTTTTATGTAAACCTGTTCTTCTAAATCCCCGTTTAGAAATGCCGTCTTTACATCCATCTGATGTAGCTCTAAGTCAAAGTGCGCCACCAGTGCCATTACTATTCTGAAGGAATCTTTGCATGAGACTGGTGAAAATGTCTCATTGTAATCTATTCCTTCTCTTTGTGTAAATCCTTTAGCCACGAGTCGTGCTTTGTACTTTTCTATATTCCCTCTAGAGTCATATTTGGTTTTGTAGACCCATTTACAGCCTACCGTTTTGGCTCCTTTAAGAATTTCCTCGAAGTCCCAAACTTCGTTGGAACTCATCGATCTCATCTCATCTTCCATGGCCTCCAGCCACTTCGATGAGTGAGAACTACTCATGGCCTCTTCATATGAAGTGGGATCATTCTCCATATGAACTCTTTCTGTATTATAAACTTTATAATCTTTTGAAATGGCTGACTTTTTAACTCTTTGAGACCTTCTAGGGGCCTCATTTTTTGGCACGTTCTGTGTCTCTTCATGTGGCGCATGTTCGGGCTGCTGCAGCTCCCTTTCATGTGCAACAATGGGTTGAGTCGGCTCTTGAAGGACAGGTTCCGAACCTTCACTCATTGTTGCCATGTGTGGAGTCGCATCAGGTGTCGACACCACAATCTCAGGGATTGTCGGTGCGGCAACAACAGGTAGTGAAAAGAATGGCTCTTGAGTCATCGAATTAGGTGCATGCACCCTCTTCTTCCCAAGATCAACTTTCCGAGCTACTGTGCTCCCCCTCATCATTTCGTCCTCTAAGAAGACGGCGTGTCTCGTTTCCACAAACTTTGTATATCTATCTGGACAGTAGAAATGAAACCTTTTGATCTTTCTGGGTAGCCAATGAAATGACAACTTACTGTCTTGGTATTCAACTTTGCAATATTTGGGTTAAATATTTTGGCCTCAGCTGGGCTCCCCCACAGCCGCAGGTGTTGTAGAGAGGACACTCTTCCTGTCCACAGCTCGTACGGTGTTTTGGGCACCGACTTGCTTGGCACCTATTGAGAATGTGAATGGCGGTTTTTAATGCCTGCATCCACAATCCCAATGGTAATGTGGAATAACTCATCATACTGCGCACCATATCCATAAGGATACGGTTACGCCTTTCAGCTACTCCATTTTGCTGAGGCTCGCCCGGCATTGAATACTGGGCAACTATTCCAGTCTCCTGTAGAAACCTTGCAAAAGGTCCAGGGACTTGGCCGTATGGGGTGTGCCGACCGTAGTACTCCCCCCCACGGTCGGATCTTACTATCTTTATCCTTTTATCATGCTGATTTTCAACTTCAGCCTTGAATATTTTAAATTTATCTAATGCTTCTGACCTTTCTTTCATTAAATAAATGTAACCATAACGGGAGTAGTCGTCTGTGAATGTTATGAACGAATCATAACCATCCACGCTTTTCATAGGAAATGGTCCACAAATGTCAGTGTGAATAATTTCAAGTGTGCTGGTGCTACGTATTGCACCATTTTTATTTGTTTTACATACTTTCCTTTAATGCAATCTACGCATTGCTCTATTTCTGAGAGCTCTAATGTAGGAATAATTCCTGTTTTAACAAGTCTTTCTATTCTCCCCCTCGAAATATGGCCTAAACGACAGTGCCATAATTTAGATGATTAATTAGTCCTCTTTCTTTTCTTTTGCACTTTCTTCGACGCGGTAACATGTTCATTCACTTTACACACAGAATGTACCTTTTCACGTATGGATAACAAATAAAGCTCATTGTGAAGGAAGGCAACACCCACACAATCATTATTAAACCATATGGCACACTTGCCATGTCCAAAATGACATTCATAATCAACTTTGTCCAAACGTGATACACTAATCAAGTTTCTGTGCAATGAAGGAACATAAAACACATCTCTAAGCTGAATCGTAGATCCATCAGGAAGCTCCAAGGAGATGTCGCCGACAGCCTCTACGTCCGCTTGGACTCCATTTGCAACTTCAATGCATCTTTCGTTTCTTTGCGTAGTCCGCGTCGAACGGAATCCCTGTAAAGAATTTGCAACATGAACAGTTGCACCAGAGTCAATCCACCAAGTAGATTTCGAAAACTGTGTATACAAGGATTCATTTACAAAGGAAATGGAGTTTATACCATTCTTTGCCATGATTGACTTTAGCTATTCCGGGCAATTTTTCTTGTAATGCCCGGTCTTCTTGCAGTGGAGGCACGTGTCTTTGTCCACTGAAAGAATCCTTTGCTGTTGCTGTTGTCGCTGATGTTCCATGGGAGTTTTACCATGTGGTTTGTAGGGAAAACTTTGATTGCCTTGAGCGAAGTTTTTTTTCTTATTATCCCTCACATAGTTCAGGGAACCACCATGTGAGGATTTAATTCTATCCTCCTCTTGCACACACATGGCTATAGTCTTTTCAATATCCCACTTCTCTGGTTGGATATTGTAGTTGACAACAAAAGTGTCAAACTCTTTTGACAATGAAGCCATAACGAGATGAACAAGCATTGCAGGCTTAATCTCAAGATCAGCGTACATGGGTTTCAACTTGAAGCCATGTTGCTCATCCTAAAAATATGCTCTCTTATGCCGTGTCCCCCTCCTGTGTACTTTTCTGTGACCAGCTGCTTCAGCAGCTGGGTAACATATGTCTTTGAAGAACTAGTAAACTGGCTCTTTATTTTTTCAAGATACTCCCCTACGGAAGCTCACTCTGCAATTGAGCCCACAATAGCGTGCTCAATTGTGTTCTTTATGAAAGCCATGCACTTTTTATTGGCGGTTAGCCACTTTCTGTTCTCGAAGGTGTATGACATCTCCAATGGAGCATACTCCATCTTCTTTTTCTCCCAAACATCATCATCATCTTTTGCATCCCTGACTGGCTCTGTAGGTTTTGGTGACTGTGGAGTGTCAACCACCCAGTCTACCTCGGCACAAACAAATGCTAGGTCCACTTTCTTTCTCCACTCAATGTAGTAGTCACCCCTGAGGGTTGGTACGTCCTTGAGGCATCCCATCAAGTAGTACCCTCCTGAAACCACAATGACGTGAGAAGATAACAACAATTGCATGCATTAATCCAACTTTGGTCAAAATTGATACATACAACTGTTTGTGCAATTTAATCTATATCATGGTTGGGCAAAAAATAGAATTAAATGCACACTTTAACCATTAATCATGATCATGCTATTAATGACGTTGGTCAAGAAAAATAACAGGGTCACAATTAACATAATAAACACCTTTAATCACATTCTTTTGATTTAAACAATACTTTTAAACTATTGGCAGCGGAAACTTTGAACAAACAATTATAACTTTATACTTTTCAGAAGCATCATTTTGCACTTTACTATTTCCTAAAACAAACATCTCGTTGGTTCAGTTTGAATAGGACAAAAATTAGACCATAATGTGCAAAAACTGGATCATATACTATAAAATAAATGCTTCTGTAAGAAAAATAAGGCTTTCGGCGCTTAGCCCACAGTCTGCACGCCCACACGGCCCACGGCCTGCGCTCTGGCCCGAGGCTATCTCGGCTCGCGTGGCCCGCTTACACACGCTCACGGCCCAACAGCCTGCCATGGCTCCAGGGTCGCCCACAGCCGTCCGATCGAATCGGACGACTGGGAGTGTTTCTCGATGAGGTGATAACCTCCTCCCTTAGCCGAAACCCTAGCCACTTTTTTTTTCTTTTCTCTTCTGTTCTCAGGCGGCGGCGGCAGGAGCTCTTTGCCCGGTCGGCCGGCGCGCCCGCCCGCCGGCGAACGACGGCGAGCCGCGCCGCGAGCCCGTCTCCTCCCCCCGCGCGCCCTGTCTCTTTCCCGGTGGAAGCGGTGGCCCCCGTCCCGGTGATGGCGAGCCCTCGGCTCCACTTTCTGTGACGGGGATTCTCCCGGCGTGAAGCATGGCGTCATCCCCGGCCACTTGCCGGAGCGCGCGCGCACCCGACGGTGCGCGCGTCGCCGTCAAGCGACCGGCGGCGGCGCCCTTTTCCCGGCGGCGACCGGCGGCCCCTCGGGTAAAATTCTTTCTTTTTCCTTTTGATTTTCTGCTGTCTTTTTCTTTCTCTCTTCTACCCGACGATCTACTCTCTAGAGCCTTGGCTCTGATACCATTGTTAGAGTTGATCTCCCAGCCGTGTGGGCCCAACGGCCCATCGGGCCTAGATCTGACGCGCCCTGATCGGGGGCGCCCAACCCAATATGGTTGGCGGGCCCCTGTCGCGCTGCGCATAGATAAAGACGTGGGGGGCCGGGGCATGTACTACGAGATTCGCTGCGTTGTCGTCCGCCCCACCGAAATACCCTACCAATCTAGGGCTTGCGCAGACCGTGACGGGAAGCTCCGCCGCCGCCAACGTCGTCGCTCCCCGCCGCCATCTCTCTCTCACCGTCGACATGGCCGCTCAGTCAAGCTCCTCTTCGTCCCAAAGTGAAGGTATCTCTCTCTCTCTCTTGAACCCATACCCGAATCCTAAGTTGTATCACAAAAACCCCAACTACCCTCGACGATCTGCACCTAGTTGATTCAAGGAAATCTATCACATAGAAGATGAGAGAGGATCAAATCAAAGAGACGAAGGGAATGGGAGACATCGGGATTATAGACAGAGCTGACAACTTCTCCAAAAGCTTTATGTTTTCAATACATGAATCTCTGAATATATGAGGCGTTTTCTTTAAATATGCCCAAATGTATAAGGCATTTTTCTAAAAACAATATGCCAATGTATAAGGCATTTTCAAAAAGTATGGTTCTGCGAACGGTTGTTTTTTGTTAGTTATGGTTCTGCGACATGACTGCCACAAAAACGATGGTTTTGTGAAATTTACTGTTTTAAAAAAAAAATATGGCCGAATTTATAAAGGCATTGATGGCACTGGTCCCGGCTCCTAGCACTTCACATGTAGCACTTTCGATGTTGGTGTTCTTTTTGGAGGAATACCGAGAAGAGCATAATTCAACTTTTTCAAACGAACAACATATGGCTCACTGGCCCAAGTACTACTGCATTGCAACAGTTCATGAGGCCCAAGCCCATCAACTGTTGTCAAACCAGAATTTCATCTTTGGACTATTTGTAATGTAACTTGATTAAAAAAAATGCATTATAACTTTTGCGAATTGAAGACCTATTTATTGAACTTTTAATGCTGTGAGACTTGTGTTTCGTGCGTATAAATAGGCACACCCAACCGAAAAATCTTGAACTAGACGCACTGTTCAAGAAAATGGACCATCTAATTTAGTCAGTATGTGCTCCAGCTATATGACTTCAACAGTTACATCGATCAAATGTGTGTCGATCTCGTAAACATGGAAGATGAGAGAGGATCAGCAGGTAGAGAGATGTAAGAGATGAAGGGAATAGGAGACATCGGAAACATACAGGGAGCAGGTGATCTCCAACTGCGAGCATTGATCCCATGGAGAGAGAGGCAACTGTCTAGTTTTGCTAGCTACCGTTGTCTGCTTGCCTGTACCCGCGCGCAAAGACGAGCCACCAAGGCTGGACGGGCGTAATATTCAGGCAATGTTATGTGAGGAGCACATGCCAACAATACGTCCTTGGTGTTGTTTTCAGGAAAGAATGTCCAACGACACCTCCACGCGCCTCCTCCAAAGAATGCAGTCGGCGTCTCAGCGAGCTGTAGATGATGCTCCGGTCGCCGACGACCAACAACTGAACTGTTGTTTTGGGTTAATGTCAAGAATTTTTCTCTGTGCCCAACTCCTCTGTTGTTCTCCTTCCCTCTCTTTGATCACTGAACTGCATGCTGCGTTTAGATTCAAAGCACATGCTGCCCGTTGAGGGAAACGTGTTAAGAAGTTAAGATTCCACAGTGATTTTTTTGGTCAACCATGCATTATTACCCATATCCATCCAAGGCGCATGCTTAAGTACTGGTGCTAACACACGTCCCTATCAAACTCGTGGTACCTAATTAGATTAACAAAGGTGGGATCGATCGATCGTTTTATCTACATTAACTTTCCTTTTTCCTTGTAATCGGCCAATTAATCGGGATAATTGGGTGTGGATCGAAAGAGACTGCTACTTCTGATATGTCACCTTTACTTTTTCCTTGTAATCGGCCAATTAAACGGGAATGAAGTAGAAAACGCTGGGCTCTAAACACTGTAGGTTGAACCGTTCCCTTCAGAGAACAAACAAATATTCCGTTATATTTATTTTTTGTGTTGACTAGTCTCTCATGTCGTTCAGCTCTGCTGGAGGTAGAGTTCGTTCGCTGTCCCGAAGCCTGAAGATCTCCGACACGCTCTAGCTGTTCCCTTGAGTGTATATATGCAAAATAACATTCTCCTTTGTATATATGCAGCTCCAACATAACCAAAGTAGACAGCAAGTTCTTTTGTCCTACTTTATTTTTACATGTCGGTAGCATTAGTTAACTAGTACTGCTAACTCTTATAAATCAAATGTGCGTCGATCACATAAAACATCAAAGATGAGAGAGGAGGAAACCGAGAGATGTAAGAGAACAGGGGAATAGGAGACATCGGAAACATGTGAGGAGCTAGTAGCCACAGAGTCATAAGTACTGGGAAGAAACTGGTGCTCACCAAGAATTTGGCATTCGGAATTCGACTGAACAAACAAATCTTAGAGAGACAGAAGGAAACAAAGAAGGACTTCTACAGCTGTTTCTCATTCGCTTTGATTCATGTTATGTTTCTTCGACTCCTGCAACATGCTACACCGCTGGGTTAAAAAGGGAGACAAAACAGAGAAGCCACAAAACCCTGGTTGATACTTGCTAGACTGCCATTGGAATCGCCAAAAAGTCCTCATAGGTAGAGAGTCAGTGTGGGTGTCTTCAGCCAAATCTGCACGACTTGAGTGTTCTTCTGATCTGTTTTCACCACTCCTGTACGTGGTGAAACATGGCCCAAATACTTCAGCCGGGGGCAAATAGTGCAAAGGTGCACTTTGTAAGGCTTGAAGCCCAAGTTGTGGTGCTACAGAAGGCTGAACACTGCTGCCGGGTGTTGCACATGCTCCGAATGATCTCTTAAGCCGACTAGGTCCCACTATACGTCGGAATGACAACTATGAAATCCAGCACACATTTTTCCTCGAAAGGGGAGCAAAAATTCATTGTTCATAGCATTCTGAAAAGTGATGATGGTGATCCAGTTAGGCCATAAGACAGAACCTTCAACTCGTAGTGATCTCGGTGAGTCTGAAACACGACCTTGTGCTCATTGGCTGCCAACTTCATTCGTATCTGGTTATATCTCGCATGGAGGTTGAGACTAGTGAGGATCCAAGCAATGCATCCAAGAGTTCAAGGTGATTGGCAAGGGGTGCGCTACACCTGATAAACCCCTTTTACTGAAGGGTGCAAAAGCCGCTGCCATCTGACGGTTTCATTGCCTCAAGTGAGATAGTCTAGCTTCCACTGACGGGTGGCCCGTCCGTCAGCGACGCAGCGCGCCCGTTAGTGGAAAATCACTGGTAGTATTGTTGACTGATAGTCAAACAATTTGAAGTCTTGCATGGGACCAGAACTAGGCTCATGCATTAGATAAAGGAGCAAGTATATGATTCTCTAATATTAATTACTGGCATTCCTATCGCAACTGCTCCTTCTTATATTCATCACCCAAAAAAAATATAATGATCCACCATCTTTCACTTTTGTCCAAAATAATGCCATCCTCTTATATATTTCAAAGATATACTCTCCTTATATATATCACTCCATCTTCACCATATATATAGTAGAGTACAAGCTGATCGATCGGTTGCCCTACGTTAGTCTAGCATGCATGTTCACAGCATTAGCTTAGTACATTAAATACATGACGATCTTAGATAAACATGTGATGCCTGGGAATATGAGACATCAGGAACACAGGCAGAGCCGTTGTCTACATAGTCTCTACGACGAGATGAGAGTATTGATCACGGTGAAATGCAGATACTGCACCTTTCTTCAACTTACTAGCTGAGATCATCAAATACCGATGGTAGCGTGTTGTGCACCCCTTTCCAAATCGGCCGGATCGCACTTTTGCGAAAGTGGGATCTCAGCAAGTCGCTTCTTGAAAGAAACAAGCAGCTAGCTAATATTCTTGGTCTTAATCGTGATTACGTATGATGGATGATGCCAGTGCTCTTGACCTCGTATGGATTGTACTGATCAGATTTGTCAACTTCTCCGCTCTAAGTGATCACGAAATAAAAGCAAAATTTGAGAACTTTTCATAAATATATGTGAAAAGTTACTAATAAGATCATTGGTGAAAAACAAGAAATGTTGTTACACCGTCTTGAAAACCAGATTTATGAATGCCTCCCTATGTATGACTTTTAATTTGGTTAGAGACTATCTATATACTTTTTGACCTTACCATTTTCTTTTTTACACTGTGATTTTACACTGCTCTGGTTGTGCATGACTACATGTGCATGTAGTCATGCACAACCAGAGCAGTGTAAAATTACGATTTTACAAACAAGCGCATTCATCTCATACAAAATGAATGCTCCACCAACTTTCACGTGTCAAAATATTGTTTTTCCTCTTCTATATATGCACAAGTCTGCTGAAGTTGATAGCATAAGCACAGAAGATGAGAGAGAGGAGCAAATCAAAGAGATGTAAGAGATGAATTTCGGAATATAAGACATCGGGATTGTAGACATAATCAGCGGTCCATCTGTTCTAAGAAGAAACTGCGATGACTGATCCAATTCAAGAAGCTCATCATGCGGTTTCCTTCACAAGTGGCTGTAGCCTCGCTCACAATCGGTACCTCGCCTATGGTACCGTGTAGCGTAGGGAAACTAATCGGGTCGAGATAAGGCAACTATGGAGATTTTATTCATGTACATCTTTGGTTATCCGCGTGCATTTTTCACTGTACCTTGCTGACCTGGAAGTCGGTCATAGCCTAGCAAAAGGAAGACCTAATTTTAGAGTAGAGGAAGTAAAGGATCTGTTGAACCCGGCTCATTTTGTATTTCATTTACTGGAGATCAGCTCCTCTGTATGAAGGGAATGGAAGGCACGTTTTCTGATCATGCTGGCGCCAACGGCTGACTGACGTGCGTCGTTCTTTCGGGCCTTGGTCGTGAATTTTTTTCCGGCCCCATACATTACATTGCCTTGGAAATGGGCCTGCAGGCCGTCATCAAGTAGGGCCTTAGAAGAAATTCTTCTCTGCCTAATTCGTCTGTTGTTGTTACCCTCCAAGAAAATAAATCCTGTGTTGTTTTTCTTCTCTCCCTTTGACCACACCCCGTCAATTCTTGTTTTCTCATGTCCACTCCTGCATTCAGATTTCAAAGCACATGCTGCCCTTGAAGGAACACGTGTTAATTAATTATTTATTTGACGTAAATGGTGGAAGCTCTACCTTTGAAGTAGCAGAAGCTAAGCTGAAGAAGAGATGGCATGTTTTCTTCTGATTTTTTTTAAAAGAACCCATAAGAGTTTTCAGTGGGATATTTTACTCTTATTTGAAGCAAGACATAATCATAATTGAGATCTCCTCTTCGTCGCCACGTGCTTCTGTATTGATGCCCGGCTAGTTTGGACCGTTCCAGGTGACAACATTTACTCCCATGTATCCTACTACGTGTACCAAACTTGACGTTTTCAGTAGTGGATATATGCGTTCATTTAGAATGTGGGGTCTGTAGCGATGCACTAGCATTGTTCTAGTTTTTAATATTACTGTACTTACCAGCGTACCGGTCGAGCATGCATCTCGTACAAAAGCTAATGTTTCACCAACTTCTCAAAAAACAACTCGTTTCTCTCCTATATATATATGCATGTAAACTCCAGCAAAGTTGATATATAGCAAGCTCCTACTTCACCATTTACATGTTGGTAGCTAGCACTAGATAATTAGTGTACATAGAATGTGGTGTAGATCACATGAACATAGAAGATGACCGAGGAGCAAATCGAAGAGCTCAAGGGAATAGGAGACGTCAGGAACATAGGCCTAGCAAGTAGTTCTTGTGATCTAAGTTTACACTGATAAGGTAGATCCGACTTCTGAGCAGGTGTAACGATTTCATGGGACTGGTGTAGGACCAAACATGCCTAACTTGGCCCAGCAAACCAGAAAATTATGCTTTTGCGCCCGGGTTTGGCAAAGACCCAACTCCCGATCTGGTGTTGCTAGTTTTTCTTGTCAGTTTGGTCGTAGCATTGCACATTTTCGGCAGGTCATCTGTTGCGAAATTAATCAGATAAGTCAAGGCCTGCTTTAACTTCACACACTACATAGAAAGAAAAAATATGATAACGAAATTGGTAATGTATCCTTGTGTTTCCGTATATACAATATATATTTTGTGGATGATGGTTATGGGCTTATGGCCTGCGTACGAATGGCATGACCTCTCGCTCGTTCAGAGCACGGATCGAAATGGGCTAGGCCATCATCGAGCAGGGCCTTAAGAAACATATTGAGATTTGTTTTTTCTTCTCTCGTCTCCCCCGATCCCCGTAGCTCGCGCCGCCGTTCCCAGCCCAGCCGGTCCCCTGGTGACACGTCAAAGTGGACGGCTGACTCAAGGATCGTTGGAGTTGGTGTACGTGTTGATCGCATAGAGCAAGGTAGCTTGGTCCCATGATCTCATTGGGAAAAAACGAAAGGAAACTGCCAATTACTCTTTGTTTTACCCCTGCCGTCATGATACTCCTTGAGAACGGCTTTATTACCGGCGCCGTGAGTACCGGCTGCAGATCTATATACCATCCATTGTTGCTTTGTGATTCGTGTTTCCTCTAATCACTGAATCTCTGTCCAACGAATCTGAAGACACGTAGCCCCAGTTAATGGAGAAATGAGCGGTGTATCGGGCACCGGCGCCGGTAAAAACAACTTTCAATTCGTGATAACTCCTTCTTGTGTTGAGATGATATACTCCACACAAATAAATTGGACTATTAAGGAGTAACAACTAATCTAAACCCTTATTAGATCATAAGAAATGGACGGTACGTCCAAATTAATTTTGGGGTACCCTAACATATATACTACCGATCCATCTTCCGCGGTAGACGTCAAGTTGTTCCTTTCCACTTACAGTTTAACATGTCGATAGCAAACTTAGGACGTCAAGCAGAAGGAGATCACGTACGTAAACATCAGATACACGAGAAGATCGAAACGAAAAGACAGAAACACTTGGGAACGGGAGGCATCAGGAGCATGCATTGAGCAGAGTTGGAGCGATCGGGTGAGATGTTGAAACTACTCTGGAGTATGGATCATTCACCTCGTTGCCTCTTGACGCCGCCGTTAGTGTCACTGCACGACGAGAGGTCAAGATGTGGACCAATCACTGGATGGCCATCACGGAAGATCGGTCAAGATCGATGGTGATTCCCAATAATGAGATCGTCAAAGAGAAGGATTGAACATGAATGTTGCCTCGTTTAATTTACTTCTAGGCCCAATTGATCTCCCTCTCTTGATCGCTTGCGCCTCCCTATGCTAGCTGCACAGTGAAGTAGAATTTGCGAATGGTGAATTGATCCGTGCATATAACTTGGTATCAACCGTTATTTGCCGAAAACTAAAAACATTGTGCTATAGTCCACGAAAATGGACAAAAGAGGGCATGAAACCGTGTACTGGGGTTACAGGATCGGGAAAAGGCAGCCGAGAAAACTGAGAAACATGGAGTATAGCCCACGCGAAAACGGCCAAAACGGTGATTATTTTGCATCGGTCCAAAACATCCCGAAACCGTGCACACAGTACAGGATATCAAAAAATCAGCCGAAAAACAGAAAAACATGAGCTATAGCACATGAAAACGGACAAGACAGGCAAAAAATAGTCCTGAAAATGTTTTGGCCGTTAAAAAGATACACCATCATACAAAAATCGGACCTTAAAAAGATCATATGTGAAGTAATTCCGTTTGGCAATTTAGGGTTAGTTCTGAAGTTTAGATTTGCGTAATAGTTCTGAGAGTGTAGATATTTTTTTCTTATATTAATTAGCAGCACATCGATTCCAACCCTTGAATGCTCCACCAACTTCCACTTGTCAAAATAATGATCTCCTCTTATATATATACAAGTCTGCTAAAGTTGAGAGCATAAACATAGAAGATGACCAGAGAGGAGCAAATCAAAGAGATGTAAGAGATGAAGGGAATAGAAGACATCGGGATTGTAGACAGAGTTCGTTTGTTCTAAGAAGAAACAGCGATGACCGGTCCAGCGCAAGAAGCAACTGCGGTTTCCTTCACATGTGGCTGTAGCCTTTGCTCACAATCGGTGCCTCAACTATGGTGTCGTGCAGTGAGGTCGAGACAAGGCCAAGTATGGAGATTTACTTGGTGTGCGTGTTTGGTTATATCCTTGTGCATTTTCCACTCGACCGTGATGACCAGGAGTCGGTCATAGCCTAGCAAAGGGATGGCCTCATTTTAGAGTAGAGGGTCTCCTGAACCCGGCTCATTTTGTATTTCTTTGACCGGAGATCGATCAGCTCCTCTGCTGTTGCCTTGGTCATGCTTGAGACGAAGGGAACATAAGGCATGTTTTCCTTTGATCATGCTGGCGCCAAACGGGCTGCGTTGTTTCGGGCCTTGGTTGGGAATTTTTCCGGCCCCGTACATTACATTAACATGGGAAATGGGCCAGGCCGTCATGAATAGGCCTGGCTTTAGAAGAAACATGTTCGCACGAGTAAAGATGTTTTCTCCTCGTATATATAGGTCAATTTCCGTCAGACCAGTGTATGTCTTGACTCGGAGCTAGTTTGGTGATCTGAAGAGCTCCGGTTGAGAAACGAATTTTGCTCTGAATGTCTGAGAGGCAGTACTGAAGCTAAGCTGAAGAAGAGAAGACATGTTTTCACTAAATTAAAAAGAACCCATAAGAGTTTCCAGTGGGATATTATTTTACTCTTATTTGAAGCAAGGCATACTCATAATTGAGATGTCCTCTTTTTGAGAGAAGTTACGCCGCCAGATAGATTATCAAAATGATCTGCATTAGCTCCGCGTAAGCAGAGCAAGCGGATGACCGTCTTGGTGGCTTAAGGTCGGTCGACAAGCAGGAGCACACGTGTCCACGCAAGCTGGTCGGTCAAGATGGTGATTGCCAATCATCAAAGGAAAAAGAGAATGAGATTGCTATAAGGTCAGACATGTGCTAAATTGTTGCCTCGTTTACTGCTAGATCGCCACGTCACTAGGCCCAACTGATCTCTCTCTCTTCTCTTCTCTTGTACCTCTTGTATAGTACGTGTCCGCTACGGGTGGGTGTATCTGCTGCTCGTGTGCCACGTTACCTGGTCCCGCGCCTAAAACCTCTTCTCTCATGCCATCTTAATCGCGGTCACGAAGATGATGATAGTGCGATTGCCGTGTTTTGCAACATGGCCATCGCTATCAGGAGCGTAGAATTGTTCAGCGCAGTACGTGGCCCGTCAATCGTAGATAAAAATGAACTATTTTTTTTAGACATTTTTTTAAAATAAATTTCGTATAACCACATGTTTTGAGGCAGCCTTGTCAACAAGGCACCAGATTTGCTAATTTGTCCGCAAAATAAACAGGTTTTGTGTCCAATTATCTCACATCACCTAAAATAACGATTCAAACGATTTTGACAGTATTTCTTACATGTGGGTCCCGCTTGTCAGATGCCAAATTTTTTTCATTGAACCCCTTGCGTTTGCGTTTGTCAACCATTAAGTGTTATGTAGTAATGTTAGGGACGGCACGAGTAAGAGTAGACATTTTGTATATTAATTACTAGCACACTGATCGCAACTTTTGAGAATTCATGAATGCTCCCGAAACTTTCAGCTGTAAAAATAATGGCTTCCTCTTCTATATAATAAGTACCACTCCACCAAAGTAGAGATAGCATGGGCTTGGTCGATAGTCCTACTTTATTTTTCACATGAGCTTGGTCACGAAGATGATGATACTGCGATTGCCTTTTTATTTTGCATTGTGGCTTTTTTTCGCGGGGGTTATTTTGCACTGTGGCTATCAGGAGTGTTCAGCTGATCAGAGCCGTTCATCCCCCAGGTGGTGGTTGCTGCATGCCAAAGGATTGGTTATAGCCTAGCAAAAGGCGTGGCTCTTTTTTTTGACGAAATGCCTAGGAAAAAGGCGTGGCTTCTCTTTCATATATTTTTTGTTTTATTTGTTTGAGGCTAAGAATAAGAACAATTGAGACGAAACTGCATGCATAGATGAGCACGTGAGCTAAAGCAGGGCATTTTCCCCTCTCTAGCTCCTTTCTCATATTCCTTACTGCCATACGGATTGAGCATCCATGCAACTTCTCTTACAAAATTTAATGTTTCACCAACTTTCAGTACTCAAAATAATTCTTTCCTCTTCTATATATGCATGTACAACTCTGCCAAAGCGGATAGCAAGCTCTAACTTTACAACAATTTACACATGTTGGTAGCACCAGCTAATTAGTTTGAATGCGATCACATAAATCGTATGACACGGAGCAAATGGAAGAGATATACAATAAAAGATCAAGGGAATTCAGTTAAAAAAAACAGATCAAGGGAATAGGAGACATCAAGAACATAGGCATAGCCTTTTGTTGGATTGATCTGTGTAAGAGGGAGACATTAATGGTTTGTCCCCCTTTTCGCTCACAATTGGTCTCGCCCACGGCAGCATGTGGGAAATTAAGCAGGCAGTCGAGGCAAGATGAACTCATGTTCAAACGCTCTGCACCACCTAAATAGGCTTTCTCGCTATCATAGTTTTTTCTTTGTTTCTCTTTGGCTCGAGATTAGTTCCCTTTATGACAACTTGGGTCGAGATCAGCTTGTTGACCCAGACGCAAACTATGCATGTTAGCATGTACTACTCACAACAACCACGACAAGTATTTAGGAACGGAGTGAGTATAGAATTTGAGGGTGTGGTGGTCGATCGCCATGGATTCCCAGGGCCATATCCACGGCCTGAAGCTGCCATACGATCAAACGCTCAACGGCCGGCCTCAGCCTCAGGCTCTGGCATCTCGTTAATTAATCCGCTCGATCGTACGCGCATCTCTCGGTACCCGTTCTTGCAATGGTGAGCTTCTTTTGTTGCCCAGCGACGGCGCCCATGACTCGACGACTCGACGACTAACTGGGGTGATCCCCAGCAACTGCAGTACCGGTCTTGGGCACCGGCCATTACGGCGGCTGGTGCAATTGCTTAAATCGTGGCCACATGTGAAGGGGATTCGGGTCAAAAGCTTAAATTAATGGGATTATTAGTGACACAAATTTTACTAAATGGGGTCAAAACGAAAATCCCACTAAATGGAACAGGCTAACCACGTCCGGTGGGGTGGGTTTGCCTGATTTCCCGCCATGTGCCTCGTTTGGCTCGGGTTGGACGGTTCTTTTAGGCCTGGTTGAACGAAAAAACCATCATGCGGAGAAAACGCCCATGCGAAATTACGCTTCCGAGCTGGCGTTGCCACGTAGGCCTGAAACATGGGGCCCACCTGTCAGGACAGGGGGATTTTGGCAAAAAAACTAAAATGGGGTCATAAGTGGCACAAGTTTTGCTAAATGTGGTAAAAAAACGGAAAACCCACTAAATGGGGTTAAAATTGTCAAAAAAAAATGGAACTTGGACGTCAAAAATGGAATTCACTCAAATATGAAAAATCTTTACATGCATGATAACTAAACCGGCAACAATGGATATAGCTAGGAGATCAATGTATATGCCGTTTCACATGCGTAAATGTGCCACGTGGGTGATTCCTCACTTAACCTCTCTCCTTCATCTAATTTATTCAGTCGCAGTCAAGAAGATGATGATGTTGCAATTGCCTTTTTATTTTGTACCGTGGCTATCAGGAGTGTTCAGTTGATCAGACATCAGAGCCGTTCATCCCCCTTGTGGTGGTTGCTGCATGCCAAAGGATTTGGGAGGAAATTAACTGCATGCATGACCGACTGTGAATTTATTTTTTACAAGCGAGCTGTTTATATTGCAAAAAGGAAAAATAATCTTATAGTTGTACGGGTAAAGATACTCTCTTTTATCTTCTCTAATAATAATATCAATTACTAGCATACCGATTGCAATCTTTTCTTTTGACAATTTGACTTGAGATCAACTTATTCACGCAGAACGTTGACCTATCATTTCTGAGACCAATATGTATGTGTGTGCTCTTATTCGAAGCATATGTCTAGAACTTGAGTCTTCCGAGTAGGAATTCAAACTCGTAGCCAGGCACCAAAGGAATCTCGCCGCACGATAGAAGTTCATCCGTCTATGGAGCCTTAGATGGCAATTGCATATGGCCCTTAACCCGATGATTTTTAGACATAGTTTTATCACGACTCCTGGGGTATCATCAAGTACGATATGATTCATCGATCTGCCACCACTCCCGACGCCTCTTGTTCCCTCATGTTCTAACATCTCTTCGGCTCTTCTCCACTCATCTTGTTTATTTGATTCACACATGTCTATGTGCTAAGATGGAATGACGAGATCCGGTGGCACACAACGATATAAAAAAAATGATTGCTACAAACATGTTGAAACCAAAGTGGGACACATAGTTTGTTATTTACTCGAGCAAAAATGGACTATATAAGGAGAAGGCATTAATCGCACAGGTGAGGGTTGGCGAGGAGCAGTTCGGTTTTTACATGAATGGCATTGAAGGCAATGAGGTGGTTGTACGGGTAATCTCTGTTAATTTTGTTGTTCTAGCCTTTTGTCGGATGCTTTCTGTAAATAATAGTCTTATTTCACTTTCAGAGAAAAAATTGTGCATCCTTAGATCAACTTGTATGATTATGTGGAAGTGAAAGTAGTAGACTCTTTTTTTAATATTAATTATTAGCATACCAGACGCATACAGCACTTGACCATGCATATATGTCGTACCAAAATGAATTTTTCACCAACTTTTACTCGTCAAAACAACGCTTTCCTCATCTATATAACTACAGCTCCGCCAAAGTTGATAGCAAGCTCCTACTTTATTTTTACATTTAGGTAGCAGTAGCTAATTAATTAGTACATCGAATGTGCATTGTGCATATAAACACGTAAGATGAGAAAGAGGAGCAAATTGAAGAGATGTGAGTGCAAGGGAATAAGACTCATGAGGAACATAAACGGAGCCAGAGGTTTGTGAATTGCAATAGTAAACTGAGATTGTTTATCAGACTGAGACAAACACACCACTGTTTCATTCATCTTCCTTTCGATTCCAGGGGATGCGCGAGTTGCAATTCATTTACCTTTTAAAGCACGACCGAGTTTAAAACTTGACATTTTTTAGGCTATATATGTTCATTTCATTTCATTTCACAAATGTACCAGATCCATGCTTTTCGTCCGAGGACCTACCGATAAATGATGGGTTAATTGGATCTATGCCACTCTCTATTCCACCTGTTGAAAATATGCCATTACAAAAACATGACTTGGAGAAATGCCACTCTAAGTTTCTTATACCTCTAACTATGACATTCTGTCCACTTAAGACCAATTACTGTTTATAGAATACATGTATTTCAGCGTGTACAGCAGTATCTGTCTCCACTTTTTCTAGGGTTCGTTAGGGTCAGGATAGGGGAGCGCGTGGGGGACAATAAGAGAAAGAGGAATACAACTGTTTAACTTGGGATGTAAAAAAAACTGTTCGTATAGAGATACGTACACTACTACAAAACGGTGCATATGTGACGAGACATCAGTAACGGGCATTCGTGCCCGTCACTCATGACCGTCATCAGTCACGGGCATTCGTGCCCGTCACTCATGACCGTCATCAGTCACGGGCATTCGTGCCCGTCACTCATGACCGTCATCAGTCACGGGCATTCGTGCCCGTCACTCATGACCCACATCAGTGACGGTTGTGCCAACGCCCGTCACTGATGACGCCTCATCAGTGACGGGCACCGTACGTCCGTCACTGATGACCAATCATCAGTAACGGGCCCGGGCGACCCGTCACTAATGTTTCAATGCGAAAAATAACAAAATCAGAAAAGCACACATCAGTGGCGGGCCCAATATCTAGGCCCACCACTGATGAGCCCTGGAAACCTTTGAAGATTGAAAAAAATCATAACTCATAAAAAAATCGGAAAAATGTGATTTTTTTTGCTGTAATCTTAGTTTTACTTTATTAACATGATGGTATAATAATATCATATGTTAACATTTGAAAAATGACTTGTGTAGTACAATTTTGTAGTTTCCCACAGTTGAGTGTATGGTTTAAGCCAAATGATCAAAATTTTGTTCATTTCCATGTCCTAATTCATGATAATGTATCCATTTTTTGCACATAGGTGTATATTACCATGCCAAAAAGTGTTGCCAAAGAAATGTATAGTTGAACTTTATGTTTTATTTAAGCCAAATGACCAAACTGTGTCCATTTCTATGCCACATTTCATGATAATGTATCCATCTTTAGCACAAGAGTTCATCTTGTCATGACAAACAATATTGCCAAATAGGTTTACAAATTTTTGGTCAAAAAAATGATTTTCTATTTTCCAAATACAAAAATGAGGTATTTTGTGAAGCACTTGTACTTAATATTGTTCCAAATGGCACTTATCCAATTTTCAAACAAATTATAACTTGTTTCAATGCTAATGTCCAAAGATATTGAATTGTATAGCTTTATAGATATTTTTATGTGTTTCAAGCCAAATGACCAAAGTGTTATATAAGATTGATAAATGGTGCAAGAAATGGGATGATTTGTGTGTGTTTTGTGAAGTAAGTACAATTTATATGGTTCAAAATGACCTATGTCAATTTTCATCCAAAATAGACCGTAATTTTAAACTTATAGACAAAATTACTTATGTATTATAACAATATGGCACTTACCAGTGACGGGCATTGGGCTAGAGCCCACCACTGATGCTGGACCGAAACACCCCGTCCGTTCCCAATCCTAGGGTTGGGAGGGCGCCGTATAAAAGCCCCAGCTCCACTTCCTCCCGCACATCTCTCCTCCCCCGCCGCACATCTCCTCCCTGCCCCCGATTCTCTCCGCCCTCCTCCCCGCCCCTCTTGCTTCCTCCACAGCAGCGCCCGCCCCTCTCCCCCGCTATCTCCCCCATCCCCATCTCTCCTCCCCCAGCCGCCGCACTCTATCTCCCTCCCTCCTCCCTCCCCGAGACAGCGGCCGAGCGCCCCTCCTCCCTCCTCGAGCCAGCGGCCCAGCGCCCCTCCTTCTCCCTCGCATGCGCCACCTCCCAAGGCGCCAGGAGAAGCAGCAGTGTTCCAAGGCGCCCGGATCTCTCGGTGAGTCTCCATCTCTCTCTGATCTCTCTATCCCTCTCTCTCTCTCTCTGATTTCTCTCTCTCACTCACTCTAGATCTGAGTTTCGCTCTCTTTCTGCAGCCATGGAGCGCCGCCGTGAAGAGGAGCCGCCGCCCCCGAGCCCGCTGCCGGATCCGCCTCCGTCAACCTAGGTAAGTACTCTTTCCCTGTCTTGTTTCTTTCCCTCTCTTCCTCTCTCGTTTTTTCTAAAGTGCTCCATCTCTCTCGCAGATCTCGGCGATGCGTTTTTGCTGGAATTCGGGATTTGTTGACTATGGATGTACTTGTGTTGTGAATGTATATTACATGATGCATTTGTGTATTGTTGTGTATTGCCGCTGATTCTGGTGCGGGCTCCGGGCGTGCTTTTTTTTTATTTTGGCAAAACCACATCATTGTCGGTTGTAACATGTGACCGCCACTGATGATGGCATCATCAGTAACGGCTGGAGCGAACGATGTTTTATAAACTTTTTTGTAGTAGTGGTATATATGTATTTAGACAGTATACATGATGGTATTGGACAAAATGGCACGGTTAGAGGTATAAGAAAGTTAGAGTAATATTTTTCCAAATCAAAGTTTTTATAATGGCATATTTCCAACCAGTGAAAATTATAACGGCATAGATCCAATTAACCCATAAATGATTGATTTCATTTTTCTTGTTAGTGCTCTCGATCATACATGCTCCAATTAGATTATCAAAAGGTCTTTGTATTAGTTCCACTAGCTAATCCATTCTGAGCAAGCGGGTCGGTAAAGATGGTCACTTTTTTAAAAGGAGGTAGATCAAAGACAAAGATCGAACAAGAATTATACCCAGACGTGCACGTGTCAAAATGTTGTATCGTTTCCTGCTATAGGTCTCCATCTCTTCTCTTGCGCCTGCCTATATATGGAGTAGTAGTAGAATTAATTTTGGCAAAAATTTCAAACACATGGCAGGAAGCACGTAATACTGCAACTAGTTATGGGTAATCTAATCGATATATCCATTGAAACGAATGGGTATGTATTTAGCTAGTCTCTCAAACCATTGCAAGACGATGGACCGTGGATGTGGTTGTATCAACATGCATGGCCGGCCATCTATCTTTGATGTAATCATGAATGTCAGGTGCGTATGGCGTGATGCATATAGCCAACGTCTCACCTATGCTAGTGTTGGTAAATCAACTTCAGTGGCGCATTCGGAAATTAGTCGTGTCAAATTAAAGGCACATATATGGAAATTAACAAAGATTACGATGACCGATTTCGCCATCCGTGCGTTTGAATGTTGGTTAGCCTAGAAAAAGGGATTGCTTCTTTCATATATTTTTATTTTATTTTTTGAAACATTAAAAATAAAGGAGTTTTGAGAAGGAACTGCGTAGATGAGTAGCAAAACAGAGGATTTTCTTGGCTCGGAGTCTCCGAGATCAATTTATGCGCAACTCAGATTGGTGGCGGCCGAGTTGGCCGAGGAAGGCGCATACGCGTATCTGGGCGGAAGAATCGGCGGGAGGGAAGATTCACCTCGACCGGGGGGCGATGGGGATCCCCTATCGCTCTGCTCAATATGAGGGAGCCCGATGGAAATTCGGGGGACGGCTGAAGATGGAGAATCGGATGGGGCATCTGTTGGAGGGTGTTTTTTGGCTAAAATCCCTAAATATAGCTATTGGGCATGAGATGGGGCATCTCTAACTCCTGATCCCAATGATGTTCTGCCACTACTCCCGATGCCTCTTGTTCCCTCATGTTCTAACATCTTTTGAGCTCTTCCATCCTTCTCTACTCATCTGTCTTATTTGATTCTCATCTGTTTTATGTGTGAAGTTGGACGATGGTATAGACGATATAAAAAAGAAGAGTGCTAAAAACATGTTCGCGAACGAAGCGTGACAGTGAGTATATAAGGAGAAAGCATTACTCACACAAACGAGGGTTGGCGAGAAGCATTTAGTTTTTTTAGATGAATGGCCTCGATGACAATTTGAGGTGGTTGTAAGGGCAATCTCTGGCAATTTTGTGGTTTTAGCTTTCTGTCGGATGTTTTTTTTAATAATAGTCTAATTTCACTTCCAGAGCCAAAATTGTGCCCGCGTGGAGCGATTTTTTTTCTGATAGCAGTGAAACTAAAAGTAGACTTTTATTACTCCTTCCGGCCAGAATTACTTGTCGTTGATTTAGTACAAACATTAACTGTTAGCATACATCATGCATGCAGCTAGCACTTGAGCATTCATATGTGCCGTGCAAAAATGAATTCTTCACCAACTTTTACTTGTCAAAACAATGCTTCCCTTTTTTTTCTATATAAGCACAACTCGGCCAAAGTTGATAGCTTACGTGTTGGTAGCACTAGCTAATTAGCTACATGGAATGTGTGTCGAACATGTAAGGTTAGAAAGAGGAGCAAATTGAAGAGGTGTAAAAGTGCGAGGGAATAGGAGACATAAGGAACATAGACAGAGCCTGCCGTTTTTGACCTGCAATAATCAACTGATAATGCTTATCAGAGTGAGAAACAGACACGACTCTTTCATCCATTTTTCGCTGTATCTTGTCTTACTGTCGGCGCCTCAGAAAATTAACCGGGCTGAAGCAAGTTCGTCTACTCGCGTGCATGTCTTTAACTACGGCTATGCCAACCGATGCAACCAAGGGAGACGAGCGCTTGCATTGTTCGTGTACAGATTCCAAGGATCAATCCGATAGTGTCACTTTGGAGTCAGCCACCTAAACGGCTAAACCGGTTGAACAATGCAACATGTGCTAAGATATATACTTTCTCTTTGGCCGTAGAAGAACTCCTTTTCTTCCCCTTTATGTCAATTTGACTGGAGATCAACTGAATTGTTGACGTAGACTTGAAGCTCATGTGTTGTTGCCGTTCAGAGCACATGTGCAGAAGTTGAGGCTTTGGGCAGGAGGAATTCAATCTCGTGGCTTAATAGATCAACTGCATGCTCTTTGTACTGTGACCATCGTTGTCAGGCCGGCCAAAGCCTCATGCTTATCGATAGCATGCCGGCCGGCCGGCTGATCGAGCTAAACAACACATAAAACCGGCCGACCCTTCTGCTGTATTTTTTTTTGTTTGTCGAATCCGATTAGTAAAAAATAATTAGTTTCTGAGCTGCTCTGGCATAAAAACATATCCTCTGTTTTTACTGTGCATAAACGTGATTTTAACTGCGTAAGTGCTAGTACACGGTAACTGTAAGGCTGCATCTGAAATTTTGATGAATTCTCGTAATCTCATTTGCTCTACCAGCTAGTTTTGAGTATTTTATACAAGACACGTGTTCCACGGCTAACTTATCGCGGAGACAAACTTTGCTTTCAAAGCAAAAGACGAGCTATCTTGGCCAAAAATACTCAACCCAAGGCCAGAATAGCATAGAATTGCATTTTCTTTCTCTTGAGAAAGTAAAATTTCACTCTTTTTTTCCATTCAGAAAAAATCAATTTCTTTTCATTGAGAAAAAAAATAGATTTTCGAGTAATGCAAGACGTCACGTCAGCTAATGAAGTGTGACTAAAGGTGGGAAGCTCGCCCGCGGGTACCTGACCCGAATGGGTAGGATACTGGTCGACGTTTGAGCCCACGGGTATATCTGATGGGTCGGCCGATAAGCGATGGGTAGGATATAGGTATAACTTTGTACCCGTGGATATAGGTATAGCTATGTTCGCCACAAATACTCAACACAAGGCCAGAATAGCAAAGTTTTGCCTTTTCTTTTCTCTTGAAAAAGCAAAATTACACTCTTTTTCCCCTCAATTTTTTTTAATTTCTTTCATTTGAGAAAAAAAAGCTAAATTTCAGTGATGTCAGCCAGTGAAGCGTGATTAATGTGACGTTGCCGACGGGGCATATGGAACTCATTAAACAAACTGGGAAGCAGAGAGAAGAGAGAAGCATCGGCGGGTAGCACTGGAGTCCATAGGAGTCTCAGATGCCCACCTCGTCTTATCTCCACACAAATTTATATAACTGGAGCACACTCCTCGTTTCCCATCCCACCTCCACTACCTGTTCCTCTTCCCCCCACCTTCTCAAGGCCATTGCCTTTCTTGGCCGCGTCTCAGAGTACGTGAAGAAGAGAAGCCATGGCGCTCAGGGCTTCCTTCCCCGGGGAGCTGGCCGGAGGAGGAGCCTCCTTCCTCGACTCCGGCAGGGGAGCTTTCCGCCACCGCAAAGGTTTGGGCTTGGATCTTTTCCTCTTTTCCCCCACGGATTTTTGGTTTCTTCCGTGTTTGCCGGATCGGTTCGTGAGCGTTTCTTGTTGGTCTCTGCGTTCCTGCCCCGTGTGTTTGATGGTTACTAATTGTCAGTTCGCATGTAGTAGCACTAAGCATCGTCAGTTCGTTCAGAGGTAACTGAAAAACTGGTATTATGGTCGAATTTTTTAATGATGGTGCAAAGATTGATGAAGCACTTCTTGCTGATGTCGAAGATTATTTACAGTCATTGACTTGCGTCCGTGCGACTTCCGTTGACGCCTTTAGAAGGACTCATGCCACTCTTGGAGAATTGGGATTTTTCTTTTATAATTTTTATTCAGATTGCTTCCGCTGTCACTGTGCATGGCAACTGCGAGGTTTGGGGGATATAGTCATTGTAAAGTCGCACGCTCGCGGATGCATGCCAAACTGTTGTGATTTGGACGGCTTCTAAAAAGCTGGATTTTCCCGGTCCCCGTAAAAAGCTACTGGAATTTGAGATAAGAAAAGAAGAAAAAAGAAATCAGAAGCTTATGCAACTTTTTCTTGGCAGTTGTCAGCATGACCTGGTTTGATTAGAATTTAGAATCGCCTCTTTTGCGACCAACTGGCTGCATTAAATTCTGAGATATCTGGGCCTCATCTTGCCGTTTGCTAATTCAAGCTTTGGAATATCTAATTAATGTTCCTGGAATATATTCTGCCTGGATTCCATTCCTGTTTCTACTTTCTAGTGATATATGATATTGTTCAGGTCAGTAAGTTGCACTGCTGTCTGTGACTTGCTTTTAGGCTAATTGGTTGGTGCACTGCACATGATCTAGTAGTTTAACATGAATGAGCAAACAATCAGTGTGTCCACATACAAGATAAAATGGTCAAGATAGGGTGCAATAAAGTCAGGGCTTAGATTGTCAAATATCTTTAGAATGTTCCAGCAGTGTATTCTGCACCCTTATTTCTTAGCTCTATAGAGGCTTAATTCTAGTGTGCACTTTTGGTTATGCTGTTGCTTTCTGATCTTCATTCGACTTGTGTTCATTGTAGTGGACTTCACTTTTCAAAGGAGGGACAGAAGAGCAGTTTCACTGAGAAGGACATGCTGTTCTATGCAACAGGGACCACCGCCGGCATGGCCTGGTCGAGCTGTTGTTGAACCTGGGAGGAAGTCATGGGATGGCCCAAAGCCTATTTCAATTGTTGGTTCAACTGGTTCCATAGGAACTCAGGTAAAGAGATAAGCAAGGATGGAAGTTTTTGATCTAGATGTTCAGATAATATTGGTTAATTAAGACGGATCAAGATTTTGTCGAATTGGATGAAAGATATGGTTGGGTTTATGTTCACACTTTTATATAGATAATTGAGATCTCTCCCCGGCCTCAGACCTCATGGAGTGCACACAACCCGCTTTGTATTCATGCTAATATAGTTGTTGTTGTGCTATCTTCCCATTTTTTGTCTGCATAACTAAAAGACATTGGACATAGTTGCGGAGAATCCTGATAAATTCCGAGTTGTTGCTCTTGCTGCTGGCTCCAACGTGACTCTTCTAGCTGATCAGGTACTACGATCTTGTGAGTATATTATTCCTTTTCCCTGGGGTTTTCAAACTTGTAACAGAACATTATGTCCTTATTTAAGCTACTGTTTGAATTTAACAGGTGAAAACATTCAAACCAAAGCTGGTTGCTGTAAGAAACGAGTCATTACTTAATGAGCTAAAGGAAGCCTTAGCTGATTGTGAGGAGATGCCAGAAATTATTCCTGGGGAGCAAGGTGTCATAGAGGTAAGATATTTCTTCAGATCCTGATGTGTAAAGAATCAATGCTTTGCACTAAATTTTACTAATATTCAACTCTTCAACAATAGGTTGCTCGCCACCTAGATGCAGTTACAGTTGTTACCGGCATAGTCGGGTGTGCTGGACTGAAGGTAATCTATGTTTTTCTATTGCATATTTTTTTTCTCTGTGCTTTCTTTTTTTAATAGTTTTGAGGCACTAAAAGTTTCGATATGCAACAACCTAATTGATAGTGCCGTAGTGGTGTAACCGATATCTTATTCTTACCTTTTTAGAACCTTAGTTGATGGCTCCTTTTATGATACTGCATATTAGGAGGCCCATCATGCCTCAATGGTGCTACTTTCAGACTGCTTAATATCTTATCTTATCCTTATCATGCTATCATTGCGTTTTCTCTCTGGTCTCTGCCATTTTGGATGATCAAAGAAAATGAGGTGTTGTCTGTAGACTAATCAAAGGATGCATGCTTGCTGAAGTTATCTACAAGTGCAAACCAAATCATCCGCTAAGTTACTGACTGAATTATTTATTTATTTGTTACCTCAGCCTACAGTTGCAGCTATTGAAGCTGGGAAAGATATTGCACTGGCAAACAAAGAGACACTTATTGCAGGCGGTCCTTTCGTGCTTCCTCTTGCACACAAACACAACGTGAAAATACTTCCTGCTGATTCTGAGCACTCTGCAATATTTCAGGTGCATATTCATAAAATAATTACTTGCCATTGCAGTCATATTTTTCGCCATCACGCAAGTTCAGTATATGCAAGATTGGGATTGTTAGGTTAGGTTGAGGGAATTGAAACAATCTCTAATGCAATACTTCTTTACTTTTGATTATTGTGATTTACTGAATTTATGTCTGCTGCTCCTATCCTAGTGTATACAAGGCTTGTCTGAAGGATCACTTCGACGCATTATTCTGACTGCATCAGGTGGTGCTTTCAGGTAAGTGTATTGTCATATGTCATATATGTTTTATTTCTGAAAGCATCGAACTCCCATCTTATATCAACCGGTGACGATAGGGACTGGCCAGTTGAGAGGTTGAAAGATGTAAAAGTTGCCGATGCTTTAAAGCACCCAAACTGGAATATGGGGAAGAAGATCACAGTAGATTCTGCTACTTTGTTCAACAAGGTACTTAGAAGTTTCCTCAAGTTTTTCAATTTGTTTTCTTTTGTGTTTTGTAATTGTTCTAATCACTATTACGATGACTCATTTCTTACAGGGTTTAGAAGTTATTGAAGCACATTACCTGTTTGGTGCTGAATATGATGACATTGAGATTGTTATTCACCCACAGTCTATCATACACTCTATGATTGAAACCCAGGTGAGTCCTACAACATAATTATATCGTTTTACTAAGAAGCATATTCTTCGAAATTCTGCTCGGATGTAGTGCTTCCTACACTAACACATGCACACTTAATCCTGATACGGTGCATATGTTTTGTTTTCACATTATTCTCTCTGTAGTATTACTGTTCTAGCGCATAGGGATAATCTGAGCAGAATCTTAGGTTTTTGAAAGAAAAAAAATCAGGTCCTAGAGTGTGCTAAATTATTTCAGTAGTAGTCTACATGCAGCTTAATGTTTATCTTTATGTGTATTCATGAAGTTCTCTCTCCTCAGGACTCGTCTGTCTTGGCTCAGCTGGGATGGCCAGATATGCGGTTACCGATCCTATACACCTTATCTTGGCCAGACAGAATCTACTGCTCTGAGGTCACCTGGCCCCGGCTAGATCTTTGCAAGTACGAGCACTTTCCCTAACTTCTATTCTCTACTTTGGCGGTACCACCATAATTTGTTCAGGAATGGTCTCTGAGAATTTCTGATATGTTTCATGGGTTAATTGGAATTGGAATAATGCAGGTTGGGTTCACTGACATTCAAAGCTCCCGACAATGTGAAATACCCATCAGTGGATCTTGCATACGCAGCTGGGCGTGCAGGGGGCACCATGACAGGAGTTCTCAGTGCTGCTAACGAGAAGGCCGTGGAGCTCTTCATCGATGAAAAGTATGATTCTTTCTGCCTATTATCATCTTTTTTTCCTCTTCTTTTTTAGACAAAGCATTGCATAGTGGATGCCATGTCTGATTTGGTTTACAGAACAATGTTCTGCTTGTCCTGAGGAGAATTATGTTCTGCTGATAGCAGCATTGCAATAAAAATTCTTCGGTATCAACAAAGGGTCCATGCACATCTCTTGTTCTTTGGAAAGTATGAGTTGTAAGGATAATGTATGTCCTTGAAAGCTAATATTCCCAAGAATTTTTCTAGCCATAACCTACATGTTGGATTATAATAGCTCTGCACCATCTTTATTTAATAACCGATCAATAGTGTAGCTTAGGTAGGGCCTACCTGTCGTTGCATACGCCGGCCATACTGTAGCCATCCAAAGGTGGAAGTACCAAACTGGTTTCCAGGTGCTGGTACTATCAAACAGACTTGTGATTGTTTTTCTTCCTGAAGAAAATGACTGCATCAGTTCAAGTACAATAAAATGCTGCCAAATTTAAAATTAGCAAATCTGAACTTCATATGAAGCAAACAATGTTCATCGGATAATTTTCTTTTTGCAAATACTTCTTTCCAGACATGTATCTTTGCCGTGCGGTGATGTATTAAAACTGTTTAAAACATGGACATAGAAATAAGTCATCATCTCTCTCCTTCTGTTCTTTTTGCAGGATCAGCTATCTGGACATCTTCAAGGTGGTGGAGCTTACGTGCGACGCTCATCGCAATGAGCTAGTGACAAGCCCGTCGCTTGAGGAGATCATACACTACGATCAGTGGGCGAGGAAGTTCTCTGCCAGCCTACAGGCATCGACAGGACGGAGCCCTGTTCTCGCCTAAGGCCGCAATTGCAAACACCCGTGGCTTCCCCTCAATTCTCGCCGGAATTGAACTATTTCTGTGGAATTTCTGCGCTCCAAACATGGCATTAGATCTCTAGCTACAAAGGATACAATCTAGCTTGCCTAGCTATCATGATTATGGTGTATAGCAGGAGCAGGTCTAGAAGATGAAGTTGGGCAGCTACAGAAAGTGTACACGGCTGTGACTAACTTCCAGGCCCAGGGCCATGGTCGAATTGGTCATTCGGACTAGATCAGGATTTATCAAGGCACACCTAGTTGCCTTCCTGAATGTAAATCATGTATGTGCATGAATAAATTGTGTGTTCCATACCAATTTTGATGGATTAAGTGAATAGCATGGAATATTTAGGAAAGAATCAAATGTGTTTCTACATTTTGAACAAGAAATGGTCATTCGTCAAGACTTACAATTCATAAGAATGCAAGGGAACATGAATTATGAGGATACGAGAGTACAAATTCTCAAGACTATATGTGGAATTACGGGCAGCTTTATTCTATTTCCTCCGTATCAGCACCGACAGAGGATCACATAAAACTGCCCTGAGACAGTGCAGCTGAATTTCAGGACAAGGCAGACAGCTTTTGACGACATCAAAAGCTTTCGACAGAATCTGATACCTTACGTGATAATACTGCACTAAACATATCTACTGAAAAGACAACCGACCCTCACGACATTCCCAAGACATTCCTTTTTCGAAGGATCACAGAAAGAGAGAAAAATATATGTATCCAAAAGCACCGACTTCAGAAATGGTACCACAGCACGGGCAAAAGGAGAAATCCCTCAACACGATAGCATTAACTGTGTGAATACACAGATCTTTTATACAAAATCATCAAGCAAGAACATTGGTAAGGATAAAGCTGGATGCAAATGTTCTAAAGTAGCTAAAGATAGAGATGCTTGATATATGACAGGCCCACGTTCCCGGTACAGCAGCAGGCAAGAAACAAGCCACCCAGCAGCAGAGGAGGTGTCTAGTGGCCATATTTCTGGAACTCCCATTCGCTGTTGTCTGCAAGTGGAACAAGAAAGATGTTGGTCAGTATGCAGAAGCCAACAAGATGAACCTCGAGAGAAAAAACATATGCAGGACATGGGGCTACCTAATGGGCACACTTGACGAGTCTTGAGCCACCTGCTGATGCAGTGGAAGTGAAAAGCATGATTACAGACACCTGTTGTAGATAAAAGCATATTATGTTAGGTCTTGTGAAGCTAAAGAAAAGACAAGTTCGCTCAATGATATTTACTTACAATCAGAAGAGTTCATACATACTTGTTACACTAAATTTGCATATAAAGTGAGATACAAGTCATACGGATTTGGCCAGCAAATGTACTTGAGGCACCCAACAAAATATTATAATTAAAAAACCTATAAATTGTCATCATTATCAAATATCAAACATAAAAATTAACCACGCCACAATTAAGTAGCCAATCAGGAGATCCTACTATCTTCTTGGTCTACAATCTTTCATGTCTTGAAACTACAATCAAATCACTAGACAGCCTCACATAGCCTCTCAAAATTCATATCTCATAAGTCCATCAATGACTATCACAAATACAAGTAGCGCATAATGAAGATGTTCAAAGGTCTACTAATTTGTCAAGGCAAACACACATAGCAGTAAAATTTGAGTATTTAATGCTAAGTTGAATTTAAGCAGACCCAGATGCAATTTATCATCATGTCTGCTTTGCACCAATATCAGATGTACGGGTACCTATGCTACCTAGTACTATCTAAGTATAAAGGACTAGAGTTATCTGATCTTTACATGATAAGCTTATCAGCCAAGCAAGTTTGTTCTGATGAGGCAACTCTCGTCAAACAAAATTCAAGAAAGACCATACTATAGTCATACACGTGAAGAGTCAATCGCAAGGGCAGAGTGGATACAACTTCGTAGTTCAACATTACAATGTTATTCCAGCAACAGTACACAAATCACGTTTTTCCATATAAAAGTAAATAACTTCTGGTAAGATTGTCAAAAACATAAGTGTGAAACATATATAACTCCTGGTTGGCCAACGAGCAACACTAACCCATAGTGATGAACAAATATCAATTATGATTAACATTCAAATCGCATGAAACTAAAAGGTCATGGAACTGCTGCATCGTACGGGTTCCTTGCCTCTATGAAAAAGATGAACTCCCTCTGAACATAAATTAGAACTTAAGATCGGAGGGAGTACCATCTAAGGAAGAAATTTAGTATATTTCTGATTATCAATTAAGTATGCCTATTTTCCATACAGAAGTAAACAACTTAAAGTAATGAGCTCGTCAAAAGCAGAAAAGTGAAACATCTTTAACTCGTGTGATTCAGAAGTTGTAACCCAAGCTCACCAGCAAGGACAGCACTAATCCATAGTCATGAACAAATATCAACTTAGCCAATAGTAATGGACAACACTAGGCCATAGTCATGAACAAATATCAATTAGAATAATCTGAAAATCTCATGAAAACTAAAAGGTTGTGGAACAACTGCATGGTAATTGGTAAGATTCCTTGCCTCTCCCAAAAGATGTACCATAGAATTAAAAAAAAAGTCTACTTGTGATCATCAATAAGCATGTCTATTTTCCAAATAGAAGTAATAAGCTGTCAATCAAAAACAGAAGTGTGCAATATCTCTAACTTGCGTGATACAGAAGCTGTGATCCTGGTTCGCCAACGAGAACAACACTAATCCATAATCATGAACAACATCAATTAGAATAACCTGGAAATCTCATGAAAACTAAGAGGTTGTGGGACAGCCGCATGGAAAGGTTCCTTGCCTCTCAAATATGTAGTCATCAATTTTAGTCTATATTCCTGATTATCAATTATCAACAAATCGTCTATTTTGAGCATGACATAGAGTTTCTCATGTGAGAATCCTTCTGTGCACACCACCCAGTTCGAGGAAGACATGGTTGTTCAGGGCTCAAACACAACGGGTGGATATTGGAGCCTCAGTTTGCAACAAAAAGGGTGGGTAGAGATGGACGTTGTGCTCCCTTAATGATGGATATACAATCACCAAGCATTGGGCACAAGTATAATACACTTGCAAAATGTACCGTACAAATGTACAGTACAGGCACTTGGATATGTGTGGTTGCCTAAAGGGCGGGTAGCGACGTAATGTAGAGCCTGTGAAAGTGTTACCTACTTCATATGTATAAGCCCTTAGATGGTTCCATTACCATTAATTAGTGCTAGTTATACGCATATATGCTGCAGCAGTTAAGCGCCAGCCCCTAATCAAGCATCCATGCTACAAATACCCATCTTCAACATCGCATACAGATACAGTGTCATACATAGCTCATGTAGATTTCATCCAGGCGCACAGAACAGGAGGAAGATAATGCAGAGATGAAAGCACGATGATTAGAGTAACCGGAATCGTACCCCAGGCGACAGTGCACTCCTCGCTGGTGGCGCTGGCCTGGTTCGCCTGGCACTCGATGCCTGCAGCCCCCCCCAAAAAAAAATCAACACAGGGACCGTATCGATCAAACCCTAGTCACAGATTGCCAATCCCCCAAAAGCGGACTGACTTACATAGATCCATGATGTGGTTGCGGCAGATGGCGCAGTTGTCGACGACGATATCTGAAAAACAAAACAGAGGGATCAGAAACGAATCGGAAACTAGGGTTCGTCAGTCAGCGCGCAGGGAGGGGTAAGGGCGGGTTGTGTTCGTACCCCATGCCCAGAGCGCGACGGCGTTCCACTTCTTGATCTCGAAGCGCTTGTTGGACTTGCGGGAGGAGGAGGGCCCGGCGGCGGAGGAGCCCTCGCCGGCGGGGGCGGGGGCGGGGGCGGGCGGCGGCGCGTCGGGGCCGTCCGTCTCCATGGCAGACATCGTCGCCGCTCGGGTTCGGGAGGGGATTGGGGTTTCGCCCTAGAGTCCGCGGGGAATTTATTTATATATTGCTTGCAGGTATAGTAGCAATTGTAGAATATCACAAATCCTTTTTCTCTTTTATTAAACTGGAACGCAAATACCATTTATTTACACAAGATAATATTATGCATTTTTGGTGATAAATTTACAATGTTCATCCTCACCTCATCTGTGTGTCATGTTTCACATGGAATAATCCCATGTCAGTTTGTGCTTCTATGATGACTTAAATTCATCCAAGCTCTAAAAAAAAATGGATTCATGGTTGACATGTGAATCCATCAAGACATGAAGTGATCCGGTAGACACATGTACCTTCGTCCCTGACGGATGGCCTCTCTCATGCTGCAAAGGAACCAACCGTGTCCTAAAGAAGCTCTACAACTGACATGTGGGTCCACCAGAATATGAAGTGACCCCAGTGGACGTACTAGGTATGGAAATGTGTACTTTCGCACCCTGACCAGTAGGCGCTCAAGTATAGTGTAAAAGCACGTGTGGTCCGGTTCTGACAGGCGGGGATAGTGGTATGGAGCGGCCTGGTCGTAATTAAGCACCTGAACATGCGACACTGCATCGCGCCCACAACCGTTCCACATGTACGTGACATAATATGTGACCCTGCATGTCGAATGAGTACCCTTTCTTTTGCGGGTATGTACATGAGAAGTTTCACATAAAGAAACTGACTCAAAAATGGCAGAATTATTAAAGACAAAAGTTGGTTCGGTTCTTCAAAATTAGGAGGTTTTCAAATCAAGCACCTTCATGCGAGTAATCAATTTTGTGTAGCATGTATAATTTCAAGTTCAATCTGCTATCCACTTAGCCTTGTAATTTGTACTCGACGAATTAATACAAGCAAAAGATGGACGCATGTCCTTATCTCTACCAAGAGGACCCAAACCTGGATACATCGTGCTCCATGATCTCAATTCCGGCTAACTCTAAACCGGCAGCTTCAACCCACGTTAGCCACCCCTGATGGCATATGTCGTGAAGATACAATGACATGTAGTTTTGCTGTCTCGAGTGCTTGATCAAATATCTTTGCTTGAATCGTCGGGTCCATGGTATAAACTTGACTGAAAATTCTCATGTCTTATTTAGTACTTCTTCCGTTTCATATTAAATGACTCAAATTTGTCTAAATATGAATGTATCTATGCCTAAAATACGTCTAGATACATGTAATATGAATATATGTATGCGAGCAGGGCCCATGGTGCGGCCACAGCCCTGGCGAGCATCTGGCAGGGTTCCGCGTGTTCTAGAAAAAAAAAAAGCCTGGCGAGCATCTAGGCCATTCAACCTAACTGAAGTTTACAACAAGTCGCCAGAGTCTAATGATCCATGATCGGGCAAGTCACCAAGGTTGTCACAAGGTCGAAAATCATAGTATTGCCATAGGAACTTAGATAACGCTATTTCTTTACGTTTGACTGGGACTCTCCGATGCATTTTGACAGCATTACATTGCACAAGCAAACGTTTATACTGGATGCGAGTAGGATCGTACGAAACTGTCCTACAACTTTTTTTCCCTCATATATACAGGCTACCTGGATCAAACCAGTCTAGTACTCCCTCCGGCCGGAAATACTTGTCAAAATATTACATGTATCTAGACGCTTTTTAAACATAGGTACATCCATATTTGAGCAAATTTGAGACAAGTAATATGGGTCAGAGGGAGTAACAAATTTTGTTGAATAACATTACTAGAATCAAAATTTTAGAAACTATTTGTTTTCTTTTACATCAAGATTTTTACCAGCTCCAGGTCTCCAGGACACATTTACAACACCCACAAAGAAAAGAAAAAAGTATCCATCTACAAAGCCAACTGGATTGTCGACTGGAGCATTATCATAGCTTTGCAACATTACATGTATACTCGGTCACCTACCAAAAATGAACCCATGCCTTCGACACCCACAAGAACAGGCACGGGGCACCTGGAAGTAAAAGCTTCACTAGCAGTCACAAAATCGCTTTTACCTTGGGTTCAGAATCCCCATCTATTTCCATGGATGCTTTACTGCTTACAAAGTTACAACCAAGGTCCCCAACCCGGAAACATTTGGCACAACCGATCAACATCTACCGCATCCTGTATGAGCTGACGGACCTGAAGGCAAAAACAATAGAAGAAGAAGAAACAAGTGATTTGGATGGGTGAAGTACAAAGGTCGCAATTCCTTTCAGAAGATTGGCAAACTTCGCCTTCACGGGACAGTTAGGTACCTGGCCCTCTACACTTCTCATTTCGCCGTCCTCGTATCCATCCAGCTTCTGTTTAACACGGAGTATGGCACGGGCTGCATCTTTGTTGCCCTCACATGCCTCTTGGGAGTCCTCCAAGCACGAGTCAGTGTCAACAGTTTCCTGAAAATCAAGTATTACTTTAACGGTGTGCTGCATGACTTGGGATTTTTTTTACATCTTTCGAAGAGAAATTAAGAGAAAATCGTGCATGTTCAAGTGAGGATTGCATGATATGATGGTTTTAGCAGCTGATACATGCAACACTAGCATTAGTTGCAAATTCAACAATGGCATTCCACGTGTGCCCAGAAAATAAATATTTTCATCCAAAACAAATTCTTGTGGTTACCTTTTGACGCTGTAAAGCTTTCAGTGGTGAAAGCGCCCATTTATAAAGAGGATCATGGATGAAGACCTGACATATAAGATCGATTAGCAAATCATTATGTTCACTTTGCTGTTGAATTTATGAAAAAAAAACTTTTTGGTAACAGACATACTTCAATAATGGTGAGCAATGCCTCTTTATTTTCTCTCATAACGGAAAGAGTTTTCTCACAGCATCTTCTAAATACACCTTCAATGCCAGTAATACCCATGCCGTCAATGATGTCCCTTGTCAGCCGAAATGGAACCTAAAGTAGAAACAGAAACTTAATCCAGGTTGTCATTGCTGAAAAGGTAGTGCAAACAAACATTACTCACAAATGGAATAGACAACATGTTTTTTTTATCACATACCCGTTCAGGTGTTTTAAGCATGAGACCCTGCTCAAATGCAACACCAAGATCAATGTGCACGACCTCAGCTGTGTCTTGATCTATCAGAATATTCATAGCATGACGATCTCCCAGCCCCACAATATATCCTACCTGAACCACAGAATTAATAGCCAAAACGTAGCTTTCATCAATAGTCCGTATAGACCAAGACACATGACTTCAGTAACATGTTGACCAACTATTAGAAATTACCATTGAGCTTGCTGCCACGCTTCTTGTGTATGCGAGTCTACTTTGAAACCAGTCAGCAGGTTGCAAGAATCTCTCAAAGAAGAAGTGGTGCATCACAGGCCTGGTTATTGCAGTACAAAGGAAAAGATGTAAGCAAAACAAACTTATTTTACTCCGTACTTCTTCTGTATCGGCACATTAGCAAACGAAAATAAGAGATCAACAGAAGACCTATAGTTGTCGCAGATTTTGAGAAACGCCTTCCTCTTGTCTTTCTCCTACAAAACATAAAAGCTTTTAAAGTGGACAATCATCACTGTTTATTAGATATATAAAAATAAAAGCTACACATGTGAACATACACACGTCAAGTACTCTCTGCTTTGAAGAAATGTCCAATCTCCAGTTCCATATCGTGCATGCGCTCCGCCATTTCTATTGCTGTACAAACCAATGAGAATATGTCTTAATAATATAAACATTTCAAAATCAGAATATGCTTTATACTATATAAAACTGGGACCATAAACAGAAGTACCTCCCCAAGAGATACTCGCCAAGCGGAACAGTCCCATTTACCCATTCAACAACACCAGCACTTGGGGTGAATGGAACAACCTAAGTTACAGAAAGTAATTAGATTTATCGCTAGTTACTAAATGGGCATGTAGAAATTTAAGAACAGAAATGGAAATTTATGTCATTTTCTGCTACCTTATATGTGCGAATTCTCAATCTCCTTTCAGAAGTATCTCTATGATTTTGCAAGAACATATTCACCAAACCAAAAAATTGCTCCATCACCTGAAATTTACACAAGACAGCACCACTCAAGCTCCATGAAGTGTTGATATGCATTATGATTTCCTGCTATGGCTAAACCACCTAGATATATAAAATGAAACGTGAGGATAATAATCATTGAGTGATAGGATTTATCTATCTTTCATTTGACTTACCAAACAGTTAGTAGACTTAACATATTCTTTTACAACAGCTTCACAAATATGCACAACACATCAACCAAAAACTGAGCCTCATTCGTCCCAAATATATGACGTTGCCGAAAATGTATTCTCATATTCTTGCAACACAGAGTTGATATTTCTCCCCAATAAACTCAGTGAGATTATCAGACAAAAGTATTATAGTTTTTTATAGAACATTACTAGACACGGTTACTTGCCCTACTTTATATGGCAGGGGAGACCAACTCACCAACTGTAGTGAGTGATTTAATGTTGTTAAATACTGTATGTAGATACTGGTTGTGGTCACTGGTCTGCACACCGTGATACATTGAAGCCGCTTAGGAAGAGCTTGGCTAGCGTCGTGCTACTCATAGCGCGCCTGGGAGCTGTGGAAACACTGTAACACTTGTGTCTTCGACAATGCCAGACCTGATACCCGCGTTCTCCTGGAGACTATCAAGATGGAGACTGCCGCTTGACCTCGGCTGGTGCGACTGGTCTAAGCGTCGTCGTACCGAACTTACATCCACGGCTTGTCCAGACAGTTGTGCATGTGTGTGTGCATGTGTGTGTGTGTGTGTTGGCCCAGCTTGGGTGTGTACTCTCCTTTTCCCAACCTATCAACACAAAGAGGTACAACCTTTTGCATTTTCCTAAAAAAATGTAAAGAAAAAATTCCAACATACAAGCCAAACAAAGAGAAAAGAGAGGCGACACCACCAAAAGATACAAAGGCTTAGATCGACCGCAAACAAGACTATACATAATGCAAAAATGTATATCGTTGGCTATATTCTCAAACTGTATTTTTTTTCCTAGTTAAGCATAACTTATGAGAGGTAACAGCTAGTTTCCAGATTACAATCAAATTTTAGTAATTTGGAAGGTTTGTTAATACTTGCACTGGTAATTACTCATAGTTGGGCCACATACTAGTTACTCCTGTACAAATCTCGCTAATAAAAAGACAACAATATCAATGGTAGTAGTGGTACATAACTAACAAACAGTACATATATCATGGAACATAATATTCATGTACAACAGTTGTGATTATAATGATGAATGACAACTAAATACTTCACAGGCTTCAGTAGAAGATCATTAGATCAAGAATGCAGCTATAGGTTTCTCTAGAGTTAAGACTTGAAACTTTAAACCCCTTAAGCCATTTCATGCTAAACTCTCATGTTTAAAATGAAAAAGAACATACAGCATCTTGTCGCAGGTCATCATTTCCAGATTTTGCAAGCTGGCGGTATTTGTTGCCATCTGAACCAATACATTCAATAACTTTGGGAGCATTTATTCCGTTCATTACCCTGCCAAGAAAGACTTCCAACAGTCAACAAGGATAAAAACAGTGAATCCTCAGAGATAAATAATGCACTAAACTAAACCCCAACTCACATGACAGAATCCAGCAGCCCACTGAAATGTGGAAAGGTACCTTCTTCATACCGACAATCAGGGTCAACTGGAACAGTAGCAGTCACCACAGGGACCTGACGAAGCCAACCAAAAAGAAATGCAGAATAGTAAAATTGCCATACATTATCTGAAACACTTTGCCCTATCAACCAACTAGACAACATGGAACGAGGGGAAGAATGAAAAAGGAAGACGAGATGCTCAAAATTATTGTGAGTAATGTAACCAATAACCTCTTAGGCTTTCGGAGTAAATAACATTTTCTCTTTAGTTATTCGAACCACAAATACTAAAACTTCAGCGAGACGTAGCAATTCATTTCCTCCTATCAGCTATCAATCAAGCAAAATTCGGTAGGTCCTATCAAGCACTACCACCTAGCAAAGACCTGCTTAGTTCCCCAACAGTATAATTGTTTTTCAGCTGAAAGCAGCAAAAAATGTACTTGAGATAATTTTCATAAAAAGCAGCCTTACAAGTTCAAGCTGGCAAATGTTGCGGAGCTCCCTGGGTAGTGGGATTTTTTTGTTAGTGTCCTGACACGGTCAGATGGAATGAAAAGAAGATGTCAACATGGAAAATATATGGACACAATTCTCTTACAAGATGATATTTGAATATATAACTAACCTCCTTCTTTGTCTCTAGTTCAGCTAATTTAATGTAGATCTCAACCATTTGTTTCATCTATAAGATGTGGAAATGAGCATCAAAATGTATTCCAACAGCAAATGCTTCAACATCCTTCAAGATTAAGTAAATCACAATAAAATGAAGATGGTAAAAAGTGGCAAACCTGACGAATCAAAGCTCCATGAAAAGAAGATAGCTCCTTTAATAGGTTTTCAGCAGCAAGCTTCTTATCCATATCAACAACAAAAGAACTTCTACTCCTTTGCTTGTCTTTGACACGGTCACCATTTGCTAGAGCCAAAAGCTGAGACCAAATAATTAAACATCTTAAAACAGCCCAAGAGCTTGTTCTTAATTTTACAAAACAACCTGAAAGAATCTGAGATTAACTAAGATGTACTGGAGTTGCTCCATACATTGACTTAACCAGGAAAGTCGTGTTATTCTCCTAAAAATGGTCATGTTGGTGCGTTTTGGCGATTTCAAGCCAGCTTGGGCATATCTACGAGTCCATCTTGTCATTCAAATCTAATTCAACCATGTTTTATGGATGCATTTTTTTTTCTCATTAGTGCTTGCTGCATGCAGCCAGACAACTCAAGATGACATTAAGGTTGTATGCACCCCAAGTCCCAATAAACATCTAGTAAACATAGGGGTTGGAAATGGTTTCCTGGCAAGTTCAGTGATGGGAGCTAATTATTCGTATTAATCGGTACAGTACTGACCATGTTGTACCATTGTTATTCAGCCAGACTAGCTATGGGCCTAACATTCAAATATAGAATTGGTTCAACATTGCAACAATATGAATGACAAGAAAGTAAACTTTGATCATAATTCTTCAAATATATAAAAGATCTGCCACTTTAATACCTGAAATATCGTATGATATGGATGATCAATGGCCATTTTCTTAAGCAGAGAAGCTAATGCATTCTGCCAGGAAGACAGCGGTGTTAATCGAGAGATTCATACTTATGTTCAGAAACAATATACAAGTTCTGGCTGATATGCATACCTGGAAGTTTGTTGCCCCCTGAGCATCTTTTGAGCTCCCAAGTCTAGAAGCGATCTGATAGACCAATGGTATGAACTTGTAGGTTTGGACCTAAACAACCAAAGACCAAGTTCTTTTAGAATGAAATGGGCAAAAAGTACCTAAGGGAATCAACAAATGGAACTCAAAAGATGACCTCTTTTGTCGTTTTAATCATTGATTTCACAACTTGTTCCCTTGAGAAAAGGCTAAACCACATTGAGACCAACCGGAAAACCTGAATATAAGACTGCTATGAGCAACACTATCCTTAAGAAAAGAATGCACAGTTAGAGGTAGACATTTTATAGTGTTGAATATATTTTGACTGAAACAAGAATATTCACAACAAAGGTATAATTACACTGACACAGAGACGACAATGAGTATGAGATTGATGCTTCACACTGAAGGAAAACAATTTTAGAGTAGCAACCATATTGTGAGTTCGTGACTGAAAGAAAAAAGAATACTCCTAAACACGAGTAATAAAATAAAAAATATAGAGGTATTGCTATGTACTACTGTACAAAGGTTTGTTACTTCAAATAGTAGTCCGCCAAAAATTTCAAAGACACAGAGGTTTATGGTTACAAACTGATGTTCATTTAACATTGGTAGTTGGGTACTCAACTATTTGTTAACGAAACAAATTAGTTGTCTTTGGAGAAGGTTCATGGTGACTGTTGTTCATTGCCAGTACATGAGTACAAGTACCAGTACTCTGGTGGCTACTGTGTGTACTCTATAATGATGCAGTACACACAAATGGTGGGCATTCTTTTGTGGCCGAAGGAGTACATATTAGTCTCATTAGAAAAGATGAGACCTGAAATTAGAAAATATTGTGGGATCTCCAAACGATATTGCATACCACTTGTAGGTCATATTTGCCACCAACAACGAGGGAACGTTGGTACCCCTGTAGTGCCAGACTTAAGAACCTGTCTCGATCATCCTGGTAAGGGGGAGGAGTTTACAAAATCTTTAAAATGCAAACCGAGAAAAATAATACTGCATGAAATACAATGCATAAACATGCGTAACTAACTTCAAAGCTAAAATTACAACCTGGGTTACTATTCAACACGGGAATAGATAAGGGAGGCTGTATTTAATGCTCCCATTGGCACCATACCCTCATCTATGAAACCACAGATGCACTGGTCCAAAAGATCTCAAGAAATTCCATGGATGTAGCACATGATACACTCATGCACAAACTGAAGGCCCAATTCATCTGCTCTTAGATAACTAAGAAAAAAAAAGGAGTAATAGTGCAGTGCAATGCTCATCTTTTCCAGCACTCCACGGCTCCGATGAATTTTACCATTAAATTTGGCATATATGCATAACATGAAATGCAATACATCTTTATATATTTTTTAATAATAATGCATCATGCACTTCACAAATGGTTCTTTGTGCGAGTGGAAGAATTTTTTTCCCCAGTCAGCAGCATTTTTTTTGGATATATTGTTATTGGAGAACTATTAAACAATAAATTTGTTATATATTCAGGGGCCACAAATTTGTAAATACAGTATGAAGTGTGGTTAACACTAGTCATACCTGAATCTTCTGTGCTTCTTCTTTGTCGAGTGCAAGTTGTTTCTGCAACTCTTGGATTTTAACAGAGTAATCAGTCTTCTCACCCTGAAAAATTGAAGATTGTATACGAGTTAGCGAGAATAAAAGACCCAGCATTTCAGCAACTCCAAAAGGCAGTAATTATTTACATGCCTTGGATGAACTTTTGAATCTTTTAATCAGTGTGTCCAACTCCCTAGTCTGCATTAAATAGCATTGGATTAGGATAAACGCAAAATGAAGTCAAATATTGATGATTTTGCCTACTAGGCTACCTTGTATTTCCTTAATCTCAGAGCTGCTTGCCATTCATTGGATGAAAGTCTTTCCTCATAGCTTTTGAATAAGTTATCTGTGTAATGTGCTAAATGAAAATATGTACGACACTGCCTGGACATGTACTTTTTGTCTGGGCTCTTGTGAAATTCAGTAAGATCTACAGAGTGTTTTAAGTAGTCCTCAATGATAGTTCTTGAGCTACAAAACAATTATTAACACTCAAATTATTAACACATATAGAAAGTAAGAGGAGTTCGTTTTTCGTAATACAAAAACCACATGTGGTGCATCAAATATGAACAGTTACTTGCTCGATCTTGTTTCAGCCAACCACTTGCCAACCAATCGGTAGACATCTGTTATGTCTTTCTTATCGGTATGGTTCTGTAGTATGTATTTACCAAGACCAATAGCCATATCATGCTGCCCCTGAGCTCTCAGCAGTTTAGCTTCTTCAAGCTGGAGAGTGAATGCAGCATTATCAGAATATGAACTTCAATTTATAACAGATTAGAAATACTTCACTTCAAAGAAGGAATACATAAAAACCAGAATGATGTGATATTAATGCAAAAAGGAAGAAAACATAGCAAGTTAGAACTTCTAATTTGGTTATTGCATAAACTCAGATGGTGCAAGATGGAATAGATAGTGGCTGCTGGAGGTAAGAGGCAGCAGTATGTGAAAATTAGAAAATCATCGTATTCCACCATTATCAGCATATAATACATTGTATTTCCATAACGTGTGCTGCTCTGCCTTTTCACCGAGTTTTGTAATGGCAGAGAAGCATTATTAAATATGACTTAGTAAGGAATATGGTGTTGAAATCTGCAAAGGAACTGCAGAGAAGTTGACAATGCATCGATTACAGTACTAGAGCTGCAAACTTGTGACCCTCAGGGTACCCTTTGACCCTCCTTAGTTCAATCAAATGAACTAAAATTTTAAAATGGCACGACTTTTTGGAAAACTAGTTCATTTGTTTGAACTAAGGAGGGTCAAAGGGTACCCTGAGCGTCACCATGTTGCACCCCTATACAGTACCAACAAAAGTTCTGCGCCCAATTTAAACAGAACTTCGGGCCTATCTGGAATACAGGAAATCCAAGTGGAATTTGTAGGAAGAGGAGCAGACCCTCTTGAACTGTAAAAAAATTGGTGTTCCCATTTTGACCTTTTAGTACTGACAAGGCAGTAACACAAGTGCTGGAAAGGCAGCATCCTGCATGTAGCAGGTCTAAGTTATAATGTTGACCATTGCAAAAGGAAGACACCTACTAGGAGTGCATCCCTTCCTGTGTATATTCTAATACCTTGCACTCAGAGTCATAGGACTTGGAAATAGTAAGATGACTTAATTTGGTTCACCAGAAACAGGAAATGGGAAATCAACTCTCATATATGATCCTTTGTACTATCATATTTCTTGTAGTGCTCATGGATTCAAATAAGTTTTACCATAATAAATTAGTGAAACTGCCTAATGGCCATTTTAAATAGTACATGTACATAGACTTTGAAAAAAGCGACAAGGAAGATAACAGAAAGGTAAAGTATGTACCTTTGACAGGAAATAAGTATTGGCCATAGTCTGCTGATCTCGGTGACAACAAAGTTCTTTGAGTTCATATAAAGAAGCCGCAGCCAAAGAAAATCTTAATCCCTGAATCCAGAAGAAGAATCACAGTGAACTAAGCAAGCAAACACGTACACAGGCCACAGTCAAAAATAACAGTGAGACAACCTTCCGGAGTGCAGAAGCGGATTGAAATAAATGGTCTATGAGATGTTCTTCACAACCTAAAATCTTAAGGAGGGTGCGCCTGAATGCTAGAAAAGGTTCAAAAAGATCAAGGTTACGTTCTGTTTGACACAGGATGAAGTTCCACTCTTTATTCAAAAACTCCAACTGCAAAAAAGAAACAATTGAAGGAAATGATCACTCAACCAGGAAAATTAAAATATTCGAGGAATGGATTTTAAATAGTTGTACTGTACTGAATATGTTTCCTTTTTTTACTATTCCTGAGTCCTGAAACATAACCGCCTAAAAAGGTCACATAAATTGCATACACATATAGTTCACAAACTTATTGTCTGAAATAGAATACAAATCGACACACATAGATTTGGAAATAAATGATTGAGCAGACTGTCTGAAAAACTATATATGATGAGAAAAGTTTCAGAACCTGATTCCTTGTAGGAACAGCAGGAATGGGAGAAAATTCATCGGTTCCAACATATGATTTTGGTGTTTCATTGTGATAAATTTTCCAGCGCAGGTCCCAAACCATAGTAAGATGATCTAGCATCTAAATATACAAAATGTAAGGAATATTATAGGTAATGATAACCAAAAACATGTAGATCATCACAAGATCAGAAAGGGTACTTGTAATTTGAGAACAGTAGAGTGGATGTATTTGGTGCTCTCCTTGCTAGCATTTGAAAGAGCCAACACGAGATCCTAAAAGACATGAGTAAATAAGTTACAGTCTTGGGAAACCAAATTGAGAGAAGTCACCATTAGAAAGTTAATGTGAACACTGAACACTACCATCTTGGAGTGAGAAAGTTTCCCATGGAACTGCTCAAAATCACCACTCTGCAGAGCTCTTAAGCAACTGAAGCATGCAGAAACAAGTGAATAATATTCAGTAGAAGAAAAACAAGTTTCCAAAAGGTGAGAGTAAAATGGAGAAATGAAAGAATAAATTAACAACTCTGTTTCAACAGTTTCTTAAACTTTATGAACAGAAGAGCTTTCGACCATTTTGTCTTGAAGCTAATTTTGTATCTATTTTGACCCACTAAGCTTCTGTCCTCACACACACATTCCCTCCTACCATGCTCTAAGCCCCGTGCCGGGAGGAGACACCTCCTCACCTAGATCTCCCGTTTCCTCTTGTGACTCTCTATCCTGGTGCTCAACACCTCCTCTATCCCCTGCTCTAGTCGACTACCTCCATGGGCACACTGCCCCTCCTATCTGTTGCCCTGAGCTAGTTCTGGCATGTATGCATGCCCAATACTCAGCCCTGTGACCTCAACAATCCATGGCTGTCCATTTCCCTAGGCACCACTTCTCAGCTATGGCCTTATTAGCTCCAGCCTTTAGCACTTGTGCTGGAGCATGTAGAAGGGGCTGGAGGCTGGAGATACGAGATGGTATGAGGCAGCCGATGCTGTACATGGCTGCGAGGAGTGCCTTCCAAGCCTGTATCAGTGCATCCATTGCACCATACAACCCGGTGTAGACTCCTAGTGCAGTCTCACTACTAGGGTTCAGGTCGTGGAGACTCAGCATCACCTGCCCAACCTGGTATTTATGTTTTGAGCCTAGGAGAGGGTGATCTGTGGACCTCTACTTACTAGGACGCCACACTGGCAAGGTCGGTCAACATGCCACGTAAATGGTCAGTGCAACCGTAAGCATGCTTGGTCCTTTAGTGTACTCATTTAGCAAGTTTAGGGCTGTGCACTTTGAGAGCAGGAGGACATCAGAAAAGTGATAGCATGTGGAAGTTAAAGGACCCTGGGCGTATTTTACAACAAATTAAACAAATAACTAAGAGTATCCCATCAAAACAAAATTATTTAACTTCATTTCATCATGCATATTTGAAGAACACTTCCCTGCGATGGAAACAAGAATCAAGCCCTCAAAGTGGCAAGTTTGTATCTCTATACACAAAAGTAAATGATACCCACACCCATGTGTCTATCTGTATCTCTATACATACTTTCTGAAATAGCTTGTGAAACATGAAGATGACACCTAAAAAAAATTCAATATCCTGATAAAAAAAAGGCAGGCCATGAATGACAAAAGTAGCACACATATTTTATATGAATATGACAGTTGTCCAGTTAACCATGCTGCTTATTGTCCTTATATTCTATTTTAACATAGCAGATCATTAACTTGATTGAGGTGGAACAAGTGAGATGGAACCCGCAAAGAGTAGATAGAAATAAGGTGCCCTGCACGTGGCACTGGGTGATCAAAAGTGCAAATGTGCAATATACACACAAAAAAACGTGTTGCTTGCATACAACATAATGCTATGGACCATGTGAAAAAGAGATATCTGGGAAAGATTATTGACCTGTGCAAATTTTCATTGAAAAGACAGTAATTTCTCGAGCGGCTTGAAGGCTGAGAAGAATATGGAATGAAAAAGGAGAAATCCCAGTTTCCTGCCCTCCAAGCAGCTTCGTACTGCAAGATACATAATCAAACATACAACAAAGTCACATATTACTCAAAAACTCTAGAGGTAACTGTGATTATCTCCAATTTGCAATACCAACTTGTATATCAATGAACTCTGAATCCTGTTGAAGACACGTTTTTTGGTTGGTCAACCCTTGGCTGTAGAAATCAAGCACATGACTACATCCAGTTTTCTGCAAGGACCTCATCAGACCTTTGTGCATTTTCCAGTTCTTCTCTTCTGCTTTAGAAAACACAGCAGATGGTCCAGCCAACACTGTCCCAGCAAAATTGCCAAGGTTCTCCTTTGGTGTTGATCTTACAAGTAAATCGTAATATTCAAGAGCACTGCTCCAGTCACCTTCATGCTCGTATCTGATGATTTGAGAAGTTATCTGTTCAAGGTACAGAAAGAACGACAAGCAAATCTAAGATGCATAACCTTCAGATATTAACAAAAAAATGTTAGATCTCAAAAATTATAAATATGATGCAGATTTCAAACCAATAATTGTTTAAATAACCTAGTCTAACTTGCAACTTACAACTATGACAGATTATGTTATGTGCCTCTGCGGTGATGGATACAGACTATTTCACATTACTGTTTTCAAATTATACGGAGTTCATACAGAAAATGTGAACATGATACACGAAAAGACTCAAAATAAATCTAACTTTTTGCTTGAATAACCTCGTTAGCCAGTGTAATTCCATAAATGCTGTCAGGCTCATTTATGTGAGTGAATGCAGCAACCAATAGACCCATATGTGCTGGCAACTGGAAAGAGAAAGAAACATAAATTATTACAACTTTTGACATAACACAACAGAAAAGCACATACAGAAGAGGACTGACCGACTCATCCTGTGAAAAATCCGGAGGACCTAATGCCAGCTTATTGAATTGTTCCTCACACCAAAGTTCAACATACATAAGCGTAGCGAAGTCACATGAGCAACGCTGCAAAGATCAATTAGAAAGCCACGATCATTACCATCAAAGGAAAAAAAGGTACTCTTGAAACACCAAGTCATTCAATCGCCAGAGGCACAGGACGGAAAAAATTGCATGCACAAGGAACAATTGGCACAGCAAGCATTTCACATAGGCAGGAAATATTCATAGTTGATTGCTGGACCAAGTTATTTCCTTGTTAGATACTGCTACTAGGGACGGGATATCAATAGGAACAAGATTACAGCCAATACTGTTAGAGGGTAAAAATCATGGTCCCCTGATAACCTTGAGATGGTTCCAGAATCCATGCAAAACAGCACAACGATCCTGTAATGTTGCTATGGGCTGAAACATCTAGAGAACAAACAACACAATTTCGAGACTAACAAAGGAAACAAACAACATAATGAACATGTAGATAAAATATTTGGTAGATGCTGGAAAGGTATCACACGTACATTAGCAGCTCTGGCAGCTACAAGATAATCAACCGAAAGCCAGTACACCTGGAGAATAAATGATATGTTAGAGAAGGGACAGCAGCTGTACAAGTTCTACGTAGCTACAAGCAATGCACTAAAATTTCTGAAACACAATGAAATGAGAAGTTCATCTCGAGAAGAAAATGAGCCCCTTTGCTTTGAACTTGTAACTCCTAGATTCCAATCTTGGAAGCTTCACTTTACGAAGGACGATGCATCCCATATATTTAAGGTTGAGTCTAAGAGCATCTCCAACAATTCATTACTAACAGGAGAGATAATACCCTATTTTTCCTCAATAGTAACAATCTCTAGAATAGATCAATACTAAGACTTGTTAAAAAAACCAATGGTGTCATGCCACCGTCGGATAGCATTTTCAAAATCACCCAAATCCTATGTGGAGGGGTAGTAATTAGGAGAGAGCACTGTTGGTTACACTTCATACAGGAGTTGCACGCAAGCCAATATAAAACTGGTGTATAGATGTCAGGAGTTGCACGCAAGCCAACATAAAAATTCCACAAATATCCTTTTATAACCAAATTCAGAAGAATATGTACAGAAATAATAAAATGAAGGAAAATATAATATGAAGGATGATATAATAAAAATTCAAGGAGATGGTTCAATAAGGTACCTTCTTCCATGAAGATGATGGGGTTGCTGCTGGTGACCTACTTTTGGATCTGGCAGATCTACCAACCTAAGGAAGTTCAATAGGCAGTTCAAAAGTACATATAAACAGTACATCAAGTGCACAACATTAATATAAGAAGAACAACAATTAAGTTAAGGACAACATTATTAAAAATAGTATCTCGATATTAATATCGACTCGAGAAAAGGATGTGTTGATCTCCTAACAGATAGGATAGTTAGAAGTTACAACGTAATAGCATTAAAGAGGTCTGCCGCATGGCATTTGTATGCTGATTGCTTGATTCATCATGCACATTTCACACGGTATTTGAATCAAACCATTTAAAGTAAAAGATAAGAAAGCTCGAAGACAATGGAATGGCACATTACTCTTTGATATATTTCAATCACGGAAAGTTCTCAAATGGAATCCTTAAGAAAAAGGGAATGATTTGACTATATAGTCAGATGAACACAACATTGCGAGGCATCAGGCAGCCCAGAAGAGAATGTTTATGAATTACAAAAGCTCTATGCAAGAGTAACCAACCACATCATGTTCTTTTTGTCATAAAGATGTCAATAACTTAGGTGCTTCCAATAAAACTAGGCGATATCTTGGAGATATACAACAACAGAGCAAAAAAGTTATGTACTAATGTTGTCATGAGTCCTCGATCATCATGTAACTATGGTCTGAGAAAATAATGGCGTCAACCTCAACTCATTAGAAATTAACATTCAGACTGACATTTAAAACATACCTTGGGAGTATTAGAAGGGCAATCTCTTGTTTTTTCAGCAACGTAAAAAGATCTGACAACATTCAGTGCATCCAGAAATAAATTTACTGATTTCATCAAATGATTGGAGTCACAAAAAATTATTTTCTCAACCTACAAGCATATTACAAGTGACAAGTCATGAACTGAGAATCTTCAAGCAATCAAATAACTTGGTGTGCAACAAACCTTTGATGAAATTAATCCGCATATGCTATTGTTAGAATCCACATTGCCAGCAATGTTCACCAGAGCACTTGCAAGCAAAAGCTCTGCAGCCTCAACTTTGAGAAAAACAAGACTTCTACAAAGTCTATAAGAACATTATTGTCATACTGTGCAGGTGTTACAAACTTACAATTGCAATGACCAATGTTATATTTTTCAGTTGAAAATGATACCTCAAGATGATGTCATCGCAATGACAGATGAGTGAGCTCACTAAGGTACACAACCATTGGTCATAACTCCGACCATCAGTCTGCCAGATGTCTGAATCTTCAAGGGAACCTGTCAAACCAAGTTCAACCAAAAAAGATGATTAATTTAATTTGCAATGCCATTACAATTTTGAGTGTACTATCCAAAATGCAAAATATTTATAGGTAATGCATTTTGCATTATTCTGGCCTCGCCTAGAGTTTTCCCATAAAAAATGCACATACAAAATCTCATGATCCAATTTGTCAAGTATCCAATACATGGGATACATTACACGGCTGATCTGAGTCGTATCCGTGCCACATAATATATCAGAAATATTTTATCATATAGATCAAACTTTTCAACCCTGAACTTAACCATTTGAATTGCAACCAACAACTATAGAACAAACCAAATGTCTGTCTGCTGCCCGTATTTCGTAGCGACTTAAAAAAAAATTGTTCAACGATTTATCATTTGTGTATGTGGCATCGGTCCCTGATCAAGTTGGAATGGTTTAATTTCTGGGATTTTAATAGCAGAGCTCACCATCAAGAGCAACACCAAGACATGAAGCAAAACAGAGAAATATACTCCTTCTGAACATACCATTAAATTTATGGTTGTAAAACTGGAAGATGCGCAAGAAATAAGAAAAAACACAAACAAACAATTTAGCAGGATTACAAGAAGCTATCACTCACCAGCAGAATACTTTTCCAAGCCCAGAAGTGTTTGCTCAACTAACTGAATGTTTATGCCTCTTGAATGAACCTATGGAGTAATTTTTCAGCGTGTGAAAAAATAAACTGAGGGATGAAAAATGAAATTGAACATAAAAGACGAGACAGCATAGTACAAAATACCATCAGTAAAGACTTGTCAAGAGAATCAAGACACTGCAGAGAATTGACGCCCTTCGATGTTGACAGAATCCCCTGTTTATGTAAAACAAAATTATAAAATTGCAGTCTGCAGGCCACTAATAATAAAGATAAAATTAGGCATATGCATGGGTTAGTTTGCAAAACATAAATATTTTGCTCCATCTATATAAGGAGTCACAATATAAGTACTAGGCAGGGTTTGCAAATGTGACCATGTGCCACACGCACACTCAAAATGTTTCCTTTTCAAAAGTGACAAATGCTAACAGAAATCAAATATGATTTTCGCAAAATAAGAGGAGAGGATTTCAGCATTCAATCAATACATGGAAAAACCTTTCTACACAGCAATCAGTTTGATTGCAGCCAAGCACCAGATAACTTTTGAACATAACATACCAGGCAATTCAGTAAATGAAAAAAAAGATACAGGAAAAAGTAATGTCCATGGCATAGAAGTTACAACACAAATTAGGTTGTCACCATACAATATACAAAATTGTATGTAATTACTTAGAACTGGTGAATGAACTGAAGTGGGATAAAACATTGGTTGTTATTATTTTATGTGTCTTAAATGTAGCAGTAACCTGTGAATTTTATTTTCGATATTCCTTCATTGGAAGCAGTTTTGGTGGAAACAAAATTCACAATACCCTAAAGCGATGGAGATACTTTCCATGTCCGAGAAAAAAAATCATGCTCAGAGAATCATGGTATTGTGGAATTATGATACCAAAGTAATCAAATATTAAACAATAAAAAAAGTCCTAATTACTCATGATGTGCCCAATAACAAACACCATAAGCACAGATCCTCACACAAAAATTGTGGTTACAACTTACCCTCAATGTTTGTGAAGTAACATCTATTATTTCAACAGAGTCATCTGATAAATAAGTCTTCAAGAGTTTCAGAAGACCAACCAAGATATCATCAGAAATACCATAGTCCGAACACAATTTATCATCCTTGGAAGTAGAACCACTTTGAAGTTGTGACGAATGCTTTTGAGTAAGATTTGGAACATGGAATATTACTTGATGTGCATCAGATATACCAGCCTGCATTTAAAAAAAAATCTGATTGAGAAGAGAAAATCCATGTCAAGAACATAGTGAAGCATGGCAAAGGATGAAGACAGAAAAGCACACCCTAGAAATAAAATCAGCAAGCACTGAAGAAGCTTCGTTTGCAACAGATGATGAGCTGCAGAGATCAACAAGAGTCCATACAGCAGAAACGACATCTGGGTCGCTGTGCCAGCAACTAACTGTGTCTGCATTACCCACAGATGCATCGCCTCTACAGATGATTTCTCCTAATAATAACTTCTTGTGATGCATGCGAAGACTTAATGAAAGCACAAGAAAGAAATGAACGAAGTGATGTTAGAACAATGGAAAACATGATACTGACTTCAAAACAAAGATATGATACAATGTCTCAATGGCCTAAGCTAGCATATTTCAAGTATATTGTGCCAGTTAACAAAGAGGCACTTCAGACACAAATAAGCACATATTACCTCAGCAAAAACAATTCTGCAGGCAAGTGAGGAGCCCTGTTAACAAACTAGAGGAAGTAGGTAATACATTAGTTCATAATGAATATATACATAAATAAATATAGAAGAAAAAAAGAAAATAACAAAGATAACAACCTTTAGGAACTGATCTCTTGAAGCATAAGAGTCAGAAAGTGAAGCATGAAAAACGTGGATATCTTTCAAGCAATCAAGAGCAGGAAGTGGTTCCAAATCCTGTAAGACCATTAAGAAGAAAGGTAATCAAAAGGAAAACAGCAGCAGCCAGTCAATGTAGAGTAGGTCAGCGGAGATGAAGCGTACTCTTATGTAATCATAAAGCAAAGGATCAGCGTCAACTGTCAATTGACGAAGCAAAGACAGAACTTTCGATGAATCTCCATTACCATTTCTCCGTTCTTTATCATTAGATAAGCAACAGGTGACCAATTTAGGAACTAAAAGCTGTAACAGTCCATTTGAAAATAGTAAGTAACAGAAGTACAACGAGTAAATTATAGAACACTATCCGTGAAAATAACCTGGAGCTGCATGCCAAGCGCAGAAACAGTTTCCGTAGTGGGGCTCGCATTGAAAGCAGTCAACAGTTTAGTCAAGATATTGCAGCACTGGCCTTGCAATGGTTGCCTCCAGATATAGTTCCCGACGATGCAAATAATGTAACTGCAGTCGAGACATGCAACAACTCAAATTTAGATTAACAGAAGACAAGATAGACCCACAAATTTTCTTCAAAAAATGGTACATTCTAAATAAATAACACACGGCATGAACTAAGCCTAACAATTCAGAACTGCATATACACTTAAATGAAGGCCTACACACCGAACAAAAGGAAAGATTTGTGGTTATGCTAAAAATAGACTAGATTAGGAGTGCTGTTCATTATTTCTTACGAAATAAATATTAATTAGTGCTTAAACTAGAGCTCAGAGAATGGCATTCACACACAGGTGCCAACATCAAACTTAAAATAAAAGTTTAACTCCTAGAACAGATGTGCAGCAATACAGTAAGCTAGTCCCTGAGTAATGCATTTTTTTATTCCAGACATGTGAAAAGTTGGATCAATGTAATATTTGAGGAGACTTTAAAACAAAACAAAAATAGATATTTAAGAATCATCTGATACAACAATTATCAGAAAGGAAAAAAGGAAGAAAAAACTCACAAGCAAGTGCTGTAGTGTACCACTCTATGCCCAAGTACATCTATTAAAACCTCAATCGCACACAGCCTATGACCCATGTGCCTAGGATGGCTTGCATCTGCAACTTGTTGATGTATTGCCAACAGGAACTGCAAAAAGTTAAGAGTACATCCATGGAACTTGGTGAAACCACATAAGAACCAAGAAGTGACATACAGATTAGACAAACGTAATGCTCATTTGTCCCTGTGTTGCCCATGAAGGCCTGCAGACTTGCACACAACACTTGACAGGCAGGGACTAATCCCCACTCCTCAGAACAAGTTCTAAAGGAATATATTTATGCAACTGAACTCTAATCTTTTCTTTTTGATGAACATCATAATTCGTATTGTTGATCCACGTGTTTGCAAGAAAGTTAAACTTTCATTTGGTGCACTTAAACCCCTTGGGTCGTATACTCATGATACCAGGCGAGCTTGTACCCAACTGCCCAGGCATGCAGAGTTGAGAATGGTGATAACTTAAGCATGATTAGTTAGTCCAAGCGAGTGGCAAGGAGCAGGAGCATCAATGTGCAGCATTGACAGCTTATGCACTGCTTGATAATATAGTAGTTAAGCACAGAAGCTGTGATGCAGTGGCCACAGCAGCAATGAAAAAGGTGCCATGCCTGCCGCAGTGCAAAACTACTCCAAGATAAAACTCAAGGGGCGAAGTGAACTGGTATTACAAGAGAAGTGGGTGACAAATGACATTTCAGCAGGTATTCATGGAGTAAAATGAACTTTCTCCATTACTTTTCTAACCGGGAACAAAGGTGTAAACTCAAAGTAGGGGCTATAAAAATCCATATCTATGCAAGCATACAGAAAAGATCATGGTTTAACAAATACTAAGGGAACATTGGCTGGGAGATCCAAAGCATCCTGACAATCCATCCATAAGACCAGACAGCATTTCAGGTAATAAGTGCCAGAAAGACATTTTAGTTTGCAGTTTCTAAGAAATTGAATAAACATGTGTTTGAGAAAAGGCATTACATAAACATTAAACATGTGACAAAACAAAAATACCTTAAAAACTCTGTCAGCACGGAATATATTAATCTTGTCAACAACAACTGTATCAGCCAAATCGTCATCCCTAAAATGTAAAATGTTGTAGCAAGGATTTTGCTACATCAGAACTAATCATCAGAATTGTTTAGAATAAAGAAAAAAATAAGGACATACGTTGTATCCACGAATCCATCAACAACTGTTTTAATCGAGAATGCTAAAATCTCCCTAGAAAAGTACGGGAATTCTGGCTGATGAGCAGTTGATGAAACTGAGAGCAAAAGGCCAACAATGGAAACCTAAAAATACGAGAAGCAAAATATCAGAATTAAGAATAAGAAATAGGGATCTATGAGCACTGAACATGATTTGTAATCACGCAGAAATCACCAAGCATCTTTTTGTTGTCTCTGTGCTTTTAAGTGCAAACCCAGAGGCCATGCATTTCATTTTTTTCCCTAAAATACCTAAAACCAATGTTCAGTTGCACCAGTAAAAACGCACTAGTAAAACTATGGGTGTAATTGGACCAAACAGGGTCGAGTCTCCAATAATATCCTACCGTATGTTTTTTCTTGGATTGGGGATCAGATATTACTGGATACAAATATCAGAAAATGCAAATACAATTGTATTGACACCTCAGGTACTAAAAAGTCAAAACGCAATTGAACTGTCCATTCTTCCTCTTGATCACCCTTCATCACCAATATTAAACTGCCTACCGACATAGTCACTGCCAGTTACCAAACCATGTACCTGCCATCTTTGCTTTCAGGAGCCCCAAAATACGGAATATTTGTTACACGATGTTCTTAGTTTCAGAACATTTGGTTGCTTCTTCTGTGTTGGGCAGAACACAGCTGCAGTATCCCCTCATACAGCGACTCTATGGAGGAATGGTGGCTGTCCATGCCTAGACTCCACGGTGATCTTCACGATCTGATCGATCAAGTCAGAGCAGAACAGCCGGGTGTTCCGGCATGAACGCCCCGACGTGCAGACGTCCTCGATGGCATCAAGAGAGAGACTGAAATATGGCAGAAGCCTACCATCACCGGTTGAGCAAACATCTATGAAATTAGGATAGAAGCGTTGTTGATTGTTGATTCTTAATAAGTTGACACTCCCCACTGCTCCTAGGTTTAGCTAAGCCGGGTGGAGACTCGACATGGCGTAGGACTTGAGTAAATCCAATCACCAGTTCCTAGTTCCTTCTAATACCAAGCTGACTCGGATAAAAAAAATTGCTTCAAATTCCTGGGTTTTTTGTTATTTTCTTTAAAATTCTCAAAAGAAGCCCCTGTGAAGACCTCAGGCTCTAGTAACAAGTTGAATTGCATACACTGACCAGCTCAACAAAAACCTTAAGGTATTTGAGAAAGGTTGGCAGTCTACCCATACTTCATCAAATGTGGAAATGTGACAATCCAAGCCAGAGCACCAACCTAATCCAGGAAATGCTCAGATCTAGACCATAACTACCACACAAGTAGCAAAGCGCAACACCACAGATAGTGAATCACAAAAAGGAACCAAAACAACACCACTTCGCTGTGTATACGTAAATGCGCTAGATGATTAACAAAAGAGAAATATTACGAAGGGTCAAAAGCACAAAGGAATGGCAAAAACGGCAGGCAGATTGAAGGGAGAAAGATCCTTGGGAAGCATACCATATGTTTTCTAATGAGATCGTCACGCTCAGACTCAGAAATCTCACCAAACTGCAAAAGTGAATCATATAAGACAGTCTCTGCCAGGTCCTTCTCTGGCCCCGTACCACATCTGGCAGCAATAGACAATCCAAAGATCGGAACAAAATATCCCTTGATAACAGCAGATAAAGGTTGCGACAAAATCTGATAAATGCATAAAGAATATAACTATTAGATCATAGGCATTCAGTGCATTTAAGTTCTGGTGAGTGGAGACTAGAGAGAACACCTTACGACACACTTGTACACAGTATCATAAAAATATATAAAACTTTTCGAACTAAAATTATTTAAAACACTTTTGGAACTAAAAAATTAAAGTGTTTGATATGTTCTTTGCAGGGAATTTAATGTTGATATTGTCATTTTTTAGGAGAACAGTGGGGAAGAAACCTACTGAATTATATTACTAACAAAAAAAATACATTTTTCGTCAAAAAAAACAAAAAAAATACATAGGGTTACAAGGTAAATTTTGAATTTTATTTGTAACTTTTGTTGTTTTATAGGTTTCTTGCAACTGCAACCATGAAAGCAACACTGCTACAGTACAGAAAAACAAATGGAAAATAATCAGCAACTAAGACTCGTTTAGAATTATAGTGAGCACTCACCTTAGATATCCAATTAAGATCAGCAGCATCACCCCTGAGAATGAGGAACGAAAGAAGCCATGAGCAGATATGTTCAATGAAGTTCTTTGACTCAGATGAATTAAAACCAAATATCTCTTGCACCTGTAAAACATTTTGTGAGAACTACACTGCAGTAACACACAAATATGTGATTAATTGGCATGGTAACAGCTGGGAAGTTTACCAGCTATGGACAATAAGTTTACCACATCGACTACTGAACCTCCTAACGTATAAACCAAGCATCATACCAACTAAGTATCCATTCAATCCCATTTATTCACCCCCTGGTCCCGTTTTGGATGTGGTTTGGCCTGTGGCATAGGCCCACATGTGACAGTGCGTCACTTACTTTTCTTCGTCTCCCTTCCTGTCCTTCCCCGACAAGGTGGCACTATGGGTTCGCTCTGTCCTCAATGATTGAGCGGCCTCTCCCTGCTCGATGTCACATGCTTTGGGGCTGATGACAACTCGCCAACGTGGATAACAATTAACAAATCAAGAAATGGCATGTGATGATCTCTGTGTCGACTACTCCACCTTCCCATATATGTAAATGGCCTATCACCAGCCCGACAAATCCGGCGTGTGCATCTCCACGGACATCATCTAACCCCGGCATACATCCATGGCAGTGGTGGACTGGTGATCCAGCAAGACCTGGGTGAGGTGGTATTTCAAGCTGCTCTCGAGTGCTCTACTTGGGTCATGGCAGTGCAAACAGGTGCCATGATGGAACTCTCCTGCAATGATGGCCTAAACAAAGTGAGAGGTGTACAGCGACAACGGGTCTCTGGAAAGGATTTCTAAGAGTTTTGGGGGACTGCAATGTGATTGGAGCCATCAGTTTCGGCAAGGGGAATCTACAGCTAGAAGTTTGGAGATTGGTGTAGGTGATTGCCGTGGCCCTATCCGCTCGAAGTCGGGCTTCACTGCCCGGATCCGTCCCATGGCTTCCCTTGCCGTCGCTGGTCGTCCTCGAGGCATCCGGATCCGGCGTCTGCCATGCTAGACCCTGGTGGAGCTTCACCACGTCACTGCTTTCCACCTCCAGCCGCTCCTCTCGCCATCCCGTGCGTCGGACGTGCATCGGTCGGCAGCTGCAGGGCCTCCTCGCGCGCCCACGAGCTCCTCCACCCCAACCAGCATGTCCATCTCAACCTCCACAAGCCTTATACGCAGGTGCCCCTCTCCGCTGTTTGCCTCCGATTCCAGGTTGATTCCCTTGCCGCTCCTCCCCAGTCTCCTTTGACCTCCCACCTCCAAACCACGCCATCCTCAGTTAAAAAATGCAACCTGCTGCCCACGCAGATTAGGGTGATGCCATGTGCTCCTCTTTTCTGTCCTCGTCCTTCCGTCCGTCGGCTGTGGCATTGCCATGTCCTCGGTAACCACGGTTTGCAGATGGCAGCCATGGTGGCGGCATCGATTGGTGTCATGGTTTGTACTTGGAGAATACTATTGATTCCGTGTTGCTGCTAATGTCATTTTTTATCTGACACTCCGAACTTCATGAACGCCTGCTGATCTCCCAACTTCAAACCCATCCACCCTCAGAATTAAAAGTGCAAACTTCGGCTCACACAGATTAGGGTAATGCCGCATGCTTCCTTTTTTTGTCCTCGTCCTTCCCTCCATTGGCTGCGGCATTGTCATGCCCTCAGTAACCACAGTTCACAGTGGCAGCTGTGGTGGCGGCATCGTTCGACGACTGGTGTCGTGGTTTGGACTTGGAGAATGCTATCGCTTCCGTGTTGCCGCCAATGTCATTTTTATTTTTTCATCTGAGGATCTGATCTTCATCAATGTCCGCTGATCTCCCACATTCAAACCCCTCCAACTTCAGATTAACAAGGACAAACTTCTGCTCACGCAGATTAGGGTAATGCCGCGTGCTTCCTTGTTCTGTCCTCGTCCTTCCCTCTGTTGGCTGCTGCATTGCCATGCCCTCGGTAATCACGGTTTGCAGTGGCAGCTGTGGTGGCGGCATCGTCTAACGACTGGTGCTGTGGTTTGGACTTGGAGATCTCTTTTGAGACCGTGTTTGCCGCCAATGTCCTTTTGGAGCTGAAAAATCAACCTTCATCTACGTTCACCATCCATGATCTTCACCTGCGACCTCTCTGTACTGTCTTCAGGCTACTGTGCGGCCATTGGCAGTCTCCTTCTTTGCTCGTTGCCTGGTTCATAGCTTACAACATAACCTATGCTGCACTCGGAGTCTTCTAGTGGCAATTGCCTATGTTTAGAAAGTTTCTTTTGTGGTGTGTTGTAATCATGTACTGTGTATTTTCTGTTTTTCTACTGTGTGTTCTTGCTCCTGCAAGATGTATTTGCCCCTCAGGCTCCTTTGGGAATATATTCAGGTGGGATGAAGTCATCCCCCCAGTGATAGCCTCAAAAAAAATATTTAGAGTTTGAATTTTGGAGATCTGTAGCAAAGCTGAAACTTTTGTTTTGGGACTCTTGGACAGTAGCTATAGGTGTAAAGGGAAAGGGCAATGGTGAAGCAAGGAAGGAGTCGGCATTGAGGACAAAGTGACCGGTGGAATCCGGCAAAAGATGCTGGATGAACAGGTAGAGAATACAGCGGTGATACAGAAGAAAACAAGAGATGAAATGAAATGGGCAAGTGGCATTGACATATGGGTTCGAAAGGGTTAGTCAATCCATGTAGGCAAACAGCCACGAGATATGTCATCTGCCATGTAGGAAAAAACACCTCCAAACCCAGTTTAAGGGCTAGTGGAAGGTATTGAATACTTAAGGGGCGGACAATACCTAAAAATAATTATATCAAGTTCCAGTCTATGGTGGTTTGCAACAAAACTAAACGACTGCTGTGTTCAGGTTACACACAACTGTTTTCTGCACACACACACAAAAAAGGTTTGGCATGGGTTTCCCAGAGTGCTTCAGATTATATCCCCATATGCCAGAAGACAGTTTCCCGGTGGAACTGTGAATGTCGGATGTCTGGAGAAAACTAGTACCTGATTGAACACTCAAAAAAGTGGTTTATCTTCTGTTAACTTTCAAGATGTTACCAAAATTGCCATTTTAACAACATAAATTAAATTCCAGTGAATACAGAAACTACCATATTGAATCTAGCCCTTTCCATTTTCCTCACGTGGAATCTGACACGCAAACTACTACGGAGTATAAAAGAAGGCATGGAAAAACTTTGCTGAACCTAATAACGTTGTCATTTTATGTTGAAACTTTGAGATCATATATGAATCAATTATCGAAGTATAAAAAGCAGTAGAACAAAACATTACCTCGACAAGTGAAACCAGGCTCATCTCACAAGCAACCCAACGGAAAAGAATTGGACCCGTCAGTTGGTCCAAATACTGGATAAAGGAGAGGACATCAGAATATGCACAATTTAATTGTCACAAGCAAGTCATTGTCTTTTACAATAGATGAACTGAATAAAGTAGTACTTCAGATTCAATCAGCATATTAAGTTATTAACCATTCTGAGAAGTAACCTAGAGAAAGGTGTACACTGAGAATGCCCATTCACCTTATTTCGTGATGCGTAACTGAGAGTTCTTGAGACAGAATCAAATAAAGCATAAGCTAATTCTCTGAAAAGGATATACAATGAAAATAAAGAGTAAGCACAGTAATATTTCCAGAAATCAACAAATAGTTCATTTGTTTTTATAATACCGCTGAGAAGTCTCTATGGCAGCAGCAGCAGAAATCATGAATGCACACTGCAACGTTGGACAGGAAACAAATAGGTTGAACAACTTCAGTGCAGATTGAATATTTTTCTCCAACATCGAGACATTAGTAGTGCAAACAATGAGACAGTTTTACCAAAATATTTGGCTAGAAGACATTAAAATCCACAGGCCACATATTGCAGAAGTTAAAACCAGGTTCAGCCAGTGAGGTTGGGCGGCAGCTCAATGCTGCAAGGATGGTTGGGTTTGGACTCTCAGGGGTACACAAATTGAGGACTCATGAAGAACGGGACACAGAAGGGTGGGGGTGAGGGGGCAGATGTAAAATAGGAATGTGGCAGTGCAATCTAGGTAGTAGGTAGGTTTACACAACCACAATTAGAGTACCAGTAAAAATGTGAATGAAACATTATTTAGAGCAACTTTATCAAACTTTTGTAGGGTTCACTTGCTAGTGTGACAAGGTTCTTAATACTTATATATGGGGTCTAGCATTGTACAATGCGACAACATTAATCAAAACAGAGAGCATAATTTAAACTTCAAAGATCGTAAAGGGAAAAACTAGTGTTATCAAAGAATAATATTTAATCATCAATTAGAATGAATAGAATGTAGGTACAGAGTCTTGTTTCACAATAAAAGTTGGTGACAACGAGATGATACCTCAACTTCAACCTCCTCGCTATGCACAGACAAATGAGCTAGTGTAATGAGGACAGTTTCAATAACAGGAACAGACTGTGGACCAGCAGCTAAGACTTCTCTAGATTTAACTGCAATCTTGTTGGAGAACTGCACCATCTTGACACCAATATTTGAACTGATATTAACAGAACACTGGTAAGCTATCTCGCAAACTTAGAGATAGGCAATCTAAATGCGAAACATGATTCATTTACAAGTAAATCAGTCTCTACAGGGAAGTAGAGGGTACTGGTCTACCCGTAAATATCGAAATCATCAAACACTTACCAAACATCATGAAACAATTCATTATGTCCTTCCCATATTTGGAATGGCACGACAATTTTCCTAGCCAGATATAACCTGACACGATAATCAGTATCATGTAGCATGTTGAGCAAATGTCCAGTCATGTCCTACAATCAAAATAATGGAATTATGAAACATACAGTTTGAAATGGTAGTATGTGTCTGTGATAACAGAAAGGAAATAAAATCACCTGGGCAATGTCAGGGAACAGGTAAATAAAGTGGGAGATGCAATCAATCAGCTTGATGCGGAAAAACCAATCTGTGATACTGATCTCAGTACCTTTAGTCACCAAGTCTAATAAAGTGTCCTGGTTCTGCAATAGTGAGAACATATGTAGCAGTTGTAAGTTGTAACCTCTAGTATGGATCAATAGTCAACAAGGATTCAAAAACAATTTTGCAGCCAGCTCCTAGTCAGCATATTAACTCCGATTTACTCAGTACTATGAGTAATGAACGAATCTGGCCAGCTATTACCAATGATTTATGGGGTTTTCAAGAAACTAGAGAGGGCGATTTAAAAAAAATTAAAGTTCTCAGAATCCTTACTCTGGCACGTTGAATATATTCAGTAGTTTGAACCACTAAACAAAAATAATCATGGAAATTGACTATATAAAGAAGTCTAGGCAAGCAGAAAAGGTTCATCAAAGTTGACGTGGAAATATCTACCAAAAGATTGACCGAGTTCACAGATAACCAGACAAAAAATGTGAGTGCCCTAAAAATGATTGCTTCAAAAAAATGCAAGGGGAGGGGGAAAAGATCTTTAGTATAAATTCCACCTTATATAAGTACACACTTGATCCCATCCCACTGTCCTTGGTCGGCAATATCTTGATTTACTGTGATTGTAAGGTTTTTAATGACTCAGGTTGAGGACTCCGTTAGTTGATTTATTTTATCATAGATAACAATTGTCCGTAGAAAAATGGATGTTCACATATTAAAATCATAAGCCATAACATAAGATCATGGAATTGCAGAAAAAAGCTATATAATTAAGACCAACATTTGGCAGAAAGGTAACAAGACATGCTAGATTATATATATACCAACCTCGTTTGAAACCATATTGCAAGCTTGTGGCTTTCCATCAGTATTTTGTCCAACATCACGTGTAGCTATTAAAGTTCTTAACAAAGCATGTACATGTGTTAAGCAGTCGGCAGAACCAAGTAGTGAGCTTTCGCATTTCTCCCTCGTATTGGATATCAGATGGACCTGCGTGAACAAAACCAAAGGTTAAAATCAAATAAATACTCGAGTGGATAAAACTTAAGGTCAATAGCAAATGTACAAATTGGAGTATAATTATAAATATGGGTCAGACAATACCAGAGAAGATAAACTTTTAGGTGAAGCAGATATATTTTGGCAAAGGTTAAGCAGGATTGCCTGGCAAACCTACAAAGGGAAAGAAAATGGTATTGTTCAAGTTAAAGAACAACAATAAATAAATATCAATGATTTTATTGCAAATATGTACCTTGACATCAATCTCCTTCTCCACTAAGCTGTACAAGATTTCCCATGCGTGTGGTGGTGACACTGAGAAAAATGTTGAAATAACACAAACTAGTTCTAGCTTCCACTCCAAAGGGCGTGACGAAATACCGATACTTCCACTTACACTAGCTGTGATAGAATCCACTTCACCAGAGTCCGTCACATCAAAATCCATATCAAGAACACTACTCTTGTGGCCGACAACATGATTTAGATCTTCCAACAAGTTGACAGAAGATATTGGCAGTATTTTACCAGTGCTCTCACTGTCAGAAGTGTTCAATGAACTAGAAAGACGAGAAAACAGCTGAGAGAATGCAACCAATAGTTCATCAAGCAATCCAGTAACATCTTTGATAAGCACAGAACTAACTTTGTTACTAACTCTCCGCAATCTAAAAATTGGAGAAGACAGGAAACTCTGAAACGAGGATAAAACGGAACCAGTTGTCTCAAATGCAGAGCCTAAGCTAGTAAGACCATGAGATAGTTCATCATGCTTTTTGATAACCATTGATATAATATATTTTATACTGTTCGTGACATAATCAAATACTGATTGGAGAAATGAAGATTTTTCTTCTATGGCCCTGAAAAAAAAATATAGAGCATAAGGACACCAAGCATAGAATTATTGTAAGACTGGTGGGTACTATGGAGAGAGAGAGAGAGATGAGACATGCAGAACTACTTTATCACCAACTCAAGACCACTAATTATCAAGATCTTGATCTTAATCCCAATATCCTATTGAGTAAAAAAAAGCCTTAAGAGGTGTTGATACCACCAACTGATTACAACAGGTTACATGGCTAGAAAATAAGTACCTTGACAACAGCGCGCAATGAATTAGATTGCAGAGAAGAGAACAAACATATACAAGAGTACATAAGTCCACTTTCTCAAACTGTTCATTTGAGGCCACAAATCCTTTGATGAACTCCATAAGCTCAAGAAGCAATGGTTGTTGGATATGCCCAGGAAGGTGTGCTCGGTTGCATTTATCAGACATAACCTGCTTAACAAATAAGGAATCTTCTGTAGGTATCATCCACGGAAGCAGTGAAACAAAAACCATCCGAACTAGGTAATGTTAGTCTCTCAAATTTGGCAACACAAATCATATAAATGATTGTTTTTCAGCTTTTGTTGTTTTTTTACTTAAAATCCAATATTCTTCCAGTAGTAGTGGGTATGGGCATACCATATGAAATGCACCGATATGTAGCTTAACTCAAAAGATGCCATCAACTGTAATGCTGAGAAAGTTCAATGAAGTATGAGTATGCAACTTTCAGAGTAAATTATTAGCCAGTACCAGCTACAGCAAAGGACCCGCTAACTCCACCTCTCATTTAAGTTCCGGAGTTAACCCAAATGCACATGCTACATAACAGTATATATATTTTGAGCCTCAGTAACCCCATTATCAAAGAGGAAATAAATTATGCGGCAGTGGGATATGCAAAACAACTTTTCTAGTCCAACATGCAGCTTTTTCAAAAGAGTTGGCATTTCTGTTGGTCCAGCAGCTTCACATATCATTTCTCCTCATTTGGGTGTTTCGAAATGACAACTGAGATAAATGACTATAGGTTTGCACTGCATGTTAGGACGAAATGAGTTTTGGTTGCCTGTGAAATCAGATTACTTTCTTAAGAAAGCATCCATGTTTACAAGACATGCCTTAATAGTTAAGTGACATGGTACTCCCAGTCCTAAACCTACTGTGAGAAAAGCAGGAAAACGATTAAGGACTAAGAGTAATTCACCTTGGTAGAACTTTCAATACTGATTTCTGATAAAGCTTGCACAGAGTAACCTAGTTCGTCCTTAATAACCCAGTCCTCGCCCTCGAGTAACAACTAAAATAAATAAAGTTAGTAGAAGCATACCAGATACAAACATTTAGAAAGATTCAACTAACCCTAAAAAAAATGTGACAGCTAGTTAAAAATATACCTTAGAAAAGATTTTACATTCACCAACCAGTTGTGATGCATCTGCTGAGTTAATGGCTGATGATGAAAAACCAGCACATAGAGAGAAAATGACTTCAGGAATCATCACTACATTGTGTTCGTTCAAAACAGAGGATCCCTGCCGTAAAAGCCATATCAGTAATTGAGATTCAATATATCAATAGTTATTGAAAATGGATAAATCATTCACAGAAAGGGAGTTAAGAAACAGATATCATGGTGCAAAATAGTAATACACAGATGCAAATGGACAAATACAACATGACGGAACGCTAGAATGGAAATGAACCAAAGTCTGTTTTGCTCTCTTGTTCAACGTAGTATTAACAAAAATATCAAACCATAATGATCATGGTACTAAATAGTATCTTTACACTTATAAAAATCTGAGTTGGTGGTCACGAGTTCACTCCAACAATACAACCCCTTAATGGCTACGGACTTATCTAATTGCCACTCATTTTATACGTATCATGATCTTTTGACTATTCTTGATTTGTTTTGATGACTTTCAAGATTAAAAAAAATCAAAAATAATATTTTGAGATAATTCAAATTTATCAGAAATTTTAAAAAATATGAGTCACAACCACAGATTCTTAATCTCGTAGCAAAGCACGGACATTTAGCTAGTATGCAAATAAAAATCACAGTAGAGTGCAGCACGATGACATATGGAATGGTAGTATGGCGTGCAAACTACATGAAAACAAATCAGGTAGACTTAAATAATAATACCATCAAGGCACTAATTTCAGCAAAATCACATTCATTTTCAGCATGCAGTTAACCACATACAGAACATACTCGCTTCCAGAAGAGGGAAAAGGCATTTACAGCACATAACTCAAAAGAAAAAGATGATGGCAAAAAAATAAGAAAACAATAAGCAATTAGACTATCAATATGTATGGTACATTTACATTGAATTGCTGAAATGCCTTCAGTTAGTAAAAGCATTGCGCACGTAAATGCAGAAGCTAAGTTCAAATTAAATATGAATTTTGCGTCCTATTATAAATTGCTACCATGTTCCCTACATGTGTGTAGGGGGTTTTTTTGAATAAAATTGTGGGAGAGGCTCCGACAGTGAAATATATTAAAAGGAAAATATGTACAAAATTTACAAGGAATCAACACTAAGTGACACTGCCCAGGCCTTGTGGTTGTTGCTTAGAGTCCATTTAACTATCTATCACAACCAATTCACTCCATACAACCATGTATTCACATTCTAGAACACCAGTGCAGCCAAACCAGAAGGAATCAAGTAATCACTTCTTAAGGATAAAACTATTTGGCGGTAAATAAAAACTGAGAGGAGGGGAAGTTTGTTAATATATGCGCGTTGGAAGTGTACAGAAAGTTTGGAATAGATAAAAACAAAAGAAAAACAGTTTAAATATAGGACCACCTTTGAGTGAATTAACTCCAAAGTTGATCTTAGCAGATTCTTTCGAACAAAGATAGAATTGGATAAATCACCCTGCATAGCATGATGTCAATGAACAAAAGCAAGCTTTGAGCATATTTGAAATATATATAAAAGTAAGACAGCGGCTGCTTTATCTATTAATGACTGTTTACAAAGTACTCCCCCCGATCAATAATAAGTGTTGTACTAAATCAGCAACACTTATTATGGATCAGAGGGAGTATGTAAAACTACTGTGCACTTTTTCTCAAAATGTATGGGATCAAGTCCGTCGAATTCAGAGGGGCAGCCCTAAGTAGAGAGTAGTACAAAATTGATACTATACCTGAAAACCTATCCTTGAGAAGTAGCAAGCGATGAAGTACAAAGCAGACCTGGAGCGACCAGGAGTAAAGAATTGTAAGCATAACTTCCAAAGTAACCAGAATGACTTTCCTAACAATTTAAATCATAAGTCGCAATTAGCAAGAATGACAGGACTCAGCAATAACCAATAGACAAAATTCCACTACAGATTCAAAGCTACGCAGCAACGCCGAGGATTCAACAGAATAAAGAAAAGAAATTAAGTAATAACACAGTAAGTCACCACACATGAAATGATGCTAATATGCAGGAGTAGTTATTTCACTACTGCAGCTCCTACCTGTTTTGTAGCATTTTAATTCAAGCTCAAAGTCATCATTATATTGGTGTAACTAGTTAATCCAACTTTCTGGTGTAGGAGTATCAGTTGAAAATTCTCTTCTGATTTGCCCATCAAAGAACTCCCCTAATTTTCTTTGACAATCTCCTCCATTGCACTAAGGAGGCTTAAATGGCTCATACATTTGGTAGGAGTATTTACTTTTTGTTTCAATACAAGGATAAACCCAACTTGGTCCACACATCCATCTCCAAATCTATTAAAGCCAATGCAAAAACAGTCCTCATGAAATTCATCAGAACAAGAATCCAACCATCTAGATAAATCAACGCAATAACAGCACCGACATATCAAGAAAATTGGAGCACGCACGCGGAAGCTGCTTAGTATCCTACAAGAGTATGTAGTTGCCTTTTTCTGTTCGTACATCTAAGAATCGAGCAGTGGGCTCCAGTTATAATGTATCCTTGATCGCAAAAAGAGATGTCATTTTTGTGCAAAAAAATGTCTTACTAATAAGAAATAAAGCTAAAATACTGGTATTGAAGAAATATAGAGAGGATTTGAATTGATCGCCAGTTATGGAAAAAGAAGGCATACGATGATGGTCGATGTTTAAAAGTTTGCAAGTCCCATGTATCTTCTGACACAAATGAAGTATGAACTTGGTCCTGAAAGAAGGAAATCAAGAGAAATTTTAGATGTTCAGAAGCAACTATTGCCAGCCATAAGTCACACAGTGGATATGATGGAACATGTCATAAATAATGGTTCACAGGCTAAGAAGCTCACCCGCATGATCATTCCACCTAACAGACTCAGAGCTGAATCAGCCTACAGAAGTGCACAGCATACACCATCAGAGTGTAAAATAGATAGATGCAGTGTAATGTAACAAGTTAAACCTCATATCTGCGAGGGCAAGTACCACAACCCACAAGAATAGCAAGAACGAACCAAAATACTGCTACTGTACACAAAGGATGGAATTCTGTATGCAGAAATCTATTTCTATAACCAGTATGAACTATTGAACAATGTTGGGGAGTGTCACTATGCACTCAAATATCTGCGATCAACAACAGCAAATAAAAACATAAGATAATCCGGTACGAGGATAAACAGTGAAAAGTCTAAATAAATTGCACCACGGATGTATCGGGTTCAGATCAAGGCTACAAACGCAGTTTTCTGAATCCCCAATAAGTGATGAAATTTTACACACTAATTGAAATTTAATGGCACTCTAGCAATTACAGTGGTTATTCCAAAGATGTCAGCTGAGAGTGCAGGGTGGTTGAAGAAACATCGCACAACTAAATGACGGATAGTTCTGTAAGAAATGCTATAAAAACTGCAACTTTTATAATCGTAAAAGAAATAGTCACATGGGGTAATTTACTGGTACTCACCACCAGAGCTGTGCTGCTAAACAAAGGAAGTGCGTGAATAAGGGAATTCCAGATATCTTGCCAATAACCTTCAACAATTGACATCTGCAAATAAACAGAATCGCACATACTGAATAGAACTATCAACAACATAAGTTTACTTGCGCATAAGTGGCAACACTTGGTTAACAAAATCATCAAAGCATCTAAAAATAAAGTGAAGACGTGTTTCAGTGTTGACAAATCTGATGATTAGACTATAAGCAAGACAATAAACAGCATACATAAGAGTGGAAAAGAATGCTAACAGGACTAAGCTGTAAAAGTGGGCATGCTGAACCAAAGCAGATACTCCCTCCGTCCGGAAATAAGTGGCTTGGATAGTTGGATTTGTATAGATTCTTATACAAATCCAAGTCACTTATTTCCGGACGGAGGGAGTATATATAATATATTAGTTGTTACAATTCAAAAGGTGCCACTTCAAAAATACTGGAACTTACAGTATGGTTTATATATAAACAAAAGACCTGTAACAAGTAATGAGACCCTTGCAGTCTCATCTAAGATTATTGCAGTCATGTTAAATTATTACCCCTTTGAAAATATTCCCCTATTATTCCAACTTTTAAAATGCTCTCACTTTTTTTAAAGGTGGAAGCTGGAAAATGGTGAGTCCAAATTCTTCTTTAGCCCCAATCTAGTTAATCAATGATTACTTTACATGGAAATAAATGGAGGTATCAAGAATAACTGAAATGCAAACAGCATAAGCAATATGGATTTGAAAAACAACCTCGCCTTTTGTTGGTAAAAAATGGGATTCATCCCTAGTATTCACTATGAGCGTCGCAGAGAATTCCTTGAGTGACCTGTCAAGACCAGTGACAAGTATATAGTCACTTCTACTAACTAGCAAGCCATAAAAGATAGAATAGATTCTGACAATGGCTTAAGGAATAAAACTCAGCACCATGTAACAGTAAGGTATCCACTATACCACATATAACATCACCGGATGTTTTAAGTCATCAACAAACTCCCAAAAAATAAATACCATCAAAACACACCTGATAAGCCAAAGCAGTGAATCCTGAAAACGTGTGGCATTTGAATTGCTCAAGGCACTGGATAAACATAACAAAGTCAATAAATCATATCACAGAAAAGGAATACCCATAAAAAAATCACAAACATTCTTCCAATAGGAAATAAACTAGAGAACATGAGAAACTAGTAAATATAAATTATGTAAAAGAAAAATGAACACCAAAACATATATGCGAATGCAATTTCTGAAAGAAAAAAAAATGTCCAGAAGTTTACTGATACCAAAAGTTGATAGTGCCACCATGCATGAAGAACATACTTTTATCCGAGTGTTGAGCAAAAGGAAAAATAATGTTAACTATGTAAGGCATGACTTTGTTCTCTGCGGACTTTATACTGGAATGCATAATCCTAGTATTTTGTGTTGATATAATGCAGCTTGTCTTTACCATTCTAATACTGACAGCAACCATATCAGCCTCAACCATCCTTTTCACCAAGTATAGCAGTAGCATATGCAAGTATATTGGTAATGTTCAGACCAATGTGTATTTTTGTATCTCAAAGTTGAAGAAAATAAATAAAGGGGTAAATTTATCTTATCTTTAATGCATGTTTATTTTAGGCTCGCTCCAAATACTGCATATCTAAAATCTGATTTAAGGTTATAAAACTAATTTAAGGTTATAAAATTTAGGACAAAGCTATAACATGATATATTTAGGAACGGAGGGAGTATTTAACTGAAAAATGGCAAGTTGTGACAAATAATTGAATTAATCAAAAGCATGGCAGTACATTACCTTTTCAAAGATTTACAGCTTGCTTCAAACCAACTGATCAACAAAGATTTTTCCACTAGATATCCATACTTCTGAACAAGAAAACATATTGTACCACTCCTGGGGGAAAATAAAGACAAATCACGTGTATGCAAAATCAAACACTGGCTAATAGAGGATCTAATTTATATAGTTATGTCCTAATATTAAGCTGAAAACAAATATTTTCCTTGTCAGAAGTTGCTCAAATTAGGGAGCAGCAAGTAATGGCATGAATAAATACACAAAATGAAGCATCTCTAGTAAAAGAGGGTATTCAATCTTGACTAAAGAACTGCAGTAGTAAGCAAGAGTGTTGAAGCCTGGAAAGGTACCATATTCAGGGTACACACCTGAGATATTAGACATAAAAAAGATAGATGGTACTTATTTTAAGGATAAAAATGTTGATTTTCATAGTTTACCAACATAGAGATCCTTTCGATAGGCCATCCATAATGAGGGTGCTAACATGCTCCGTCTTTAACCTTTTCTCCCTATGTGTTCTCTTAGGTGGGCATTTGTATGCCTAGAAGGTTATATACCAAAGTCAGTTGTACTTTTTACTGAAAAAATGAAATGCTGATTTACTACAAGAATCAGAAGCCTAAGTTAAGGTTGGGTGTGCAGATCTAATACCAGATAAAAAACAGTAGCAGACAGATCCATTAGTTCTTCCTGGAAGCATCTCGCAGACCCAGTTTTCTCATCTCGAGAAGCCTCACACCTATATTTGTTGAACTTCTTGAATGAAATTGAAGAACAAAATCATAACACATTGACAGTAGAAGAACAGTGACCTTTACCATAATAAACCTGCTCCAGTGTTAACATTTTGGTCTAGTTCCTTAATGATGACATCAAGAAGCTTTTCCAAGACCTCTGAAATAGCCCTAGCAAGCTTCAGCTGAATTTTTGTGTATGTGATGAACAAACTCTGAAAGCGGCAATAACTTCACAATTAATCAAAAATCAAAGATTGTGACAAGTTATAACAGTACAAGTCAGGCCATAAGAACCTTCAGTTGGTGATCACGAGTCGTCAGCCATGATTGCAATATAAAGTCTTGAACTGCATTATGGATCTCCACAGATCTGTCTCCAAGGTTTGGCCCATCCTTCAGTAAAAAGGTGTTAACGCATTCCATAAGCTTGCGAGTCAGCTTTCCATCCTCCCTGGTCGACAGAAAAATTTATTTGTTTCCAACTCAGAAAAAATTAATAGGAGATGCTATTAAAATAAACAAATTACGCTTCTTAAGAAGTGGAGGGGGTTCAACAGGAGAGTGCGAAGGAACTGATCATAAACTACTTGCCTAATATGCGAGAATATTGCACAAAATCCATTAAGAACCTCCTGCCTCATGTTATCAGGATAATCACCCGGTGGATTTTCAAGTAGAACGTGAAGTGTCAATGTACAGCGGAAGGATTCCTCCTTGGAGCTGGCTTGATTGCTGAAGTTTGCATCAAACCCAGTCGCAACCTTCTTCATATAGAGCACCACAAAACCTGGCGAACATATAAAATCTAAGAATGGAACAGGAGAGGGTTACGATATGAAAAACAAGGACCGCTGGTACGGAGACTCACTGCTATATGTTCGAGGTTTCATCTGATACCGGTACTCCTTAACAGTTAAAAGCTGCCGAAGAATCGGGCTGTACTCTAGCTGAAAGCTGGGAGCATCTTTTAGTACCTCCCATATGTGACTGAAAAGTTGCTTAGCAACTGAAATCAGAAGTAAGGAATGCCCTGCAACGAGAGTGGACCTTATGTAACGGCATGCAGCATATATTCCACATAACGGCAATTGAAGAACTGCTTGCACGGAAGGCGTATAGATAAACAAGAAATGTAATGCTAGGAGGTGAAAACCCACATATTATATGCACACCCATATCAACGGGATGCTGAAACCACAAGCATACCATCTAACACTTACTGTCCACCCTACAGTTACCACATCTCGCAATATAGAACGGATGAGTAAGAACAAATGGCAGCAGCAAACATGTCACATTTATCATGATTCGAATACTAAGCTACGGTTCACAGTAGGCACTAGCAAGGGTGTTTGGATGAGAATTTCTGAGCCACTTCCTTTCAGTACTATCCCGAATGGCATATGATTGTGTTAATGCGAAAAGTAGTAGCAGGGCGAAGGAGAAGGACTTCAAAATCTTAGCTAACCAGAGAGCCTGACGTCCTCCGCGCACTGGATAGCGACACGGAGCATCTTCGCGGCGGTGCTCTTGACGGCGCCGCGCTTCTTGCCGGCTATGTCCACCACGACGCACTTGGCGACCGCCATGACGAGGAACGGCCACGTGATCGCTGCAAAACCAACAACAGCAGCCGCAGCAGCAAGAACGCAGTCACCAAGGAGCGCACAAGTTTCGTGTAAATAGATGGATGGATTGAAATGCGGGGAGGGGGCTTCTCACAGGAGGAGAGGTGGCCGGGCTTGGCCCTGTGGGTGTTGCGGGCGAGGAGGCGGCAGAAGGTGAGGGCGCGGTCGCCCTGCAGCCACGTCCCGAGCAGCTTCACCCCTTCCTGCACAGCACAGCACAGCACAGCACACCACGGCGAGACGGTTCAGCGCACGATCGGAGGAGGAAGGAGGAAGTTGCTTGATTGATTGGTTGGTTGGTTTCAGACTGGAGAGAGCACTCACATCGCGGGTCCTGGCCCGGTCGGAGGAGAGCTTCTGGACGACCTCCTCCACGTCGCGCGGGGTCGCCATCCTGGCCGGCGGCGGCGAGGGGAGCTAGGGTTTGGGTGGGGCCGCGGCGGCGGAGGACATCGGCGAGGGGCGGAGATTGGTGGGGCGAGAGAGAGAGAGGGGGAAGGGGGGTTTTGGTGGGTTTAGTTTATGCGGGGAATGCAAAAGCAGCGAAAAGAACCCAAAAAGAAAGGAACATGGGTTTTGTGATATTTGCATCCAGTGCAAATGATTATATTTTATAAATATAAATAAAATATATCCTCTCAGTCCCAAAAATAAGTGGCGTGGTTTGCATAGATTCTTATACAAATTCACGTCACTTATTTCCGGACGGAGGAAGTATAAAGATAAGATCCTATCATATGATTTTCTTCAAACTTCTTGAAACTTAATTACGAATTCTGATAAATTTCAAAAAAATTAGGTGTATATGTACCTAGGTTTTTTATAGCATTTTTCATGTGGTTCTTGCGAATTGCGAGTGAGAACATCAAGAGGCATTGTTGAGTCTAAATTAGCACTAAACTTTGTTGATAATGGGAACCCGCCTCAAGAGAGCTTTGACGCTTTGAACTTTGACGTGTCATTATCGCTGTCAAAGCCACTTTGAACTTTGAGCTTTGACGTGCAACACGACAACCGAACCGCCGGGTCAAAGAGCTACATACCTTCCAAAGCTCACTAGGTAGGTCCGCCATGCCAATGGAGTTGATGTCAAGATGATGTTCTAACCAGAGCAACATTTTTCCTAGCGTCGTCGCCCCCATCATCACCAAAATGACCCTTTAGAGGATGCACGCTCTCACCTTCTTCTCCCAGGGCAGGAGAGGAGGAGAACCAATGGAGTTCCCGGCGAGATAACTGTCGAGAAGAGAGGCAGCTAGGGTTTTCTGCTGAGTGCTTGGCGATCTCTAAGTCTATACCAAATTAACCATACCACTTGTATCTTTTTCATGAACTTGTGTACATGTACACAAATTAACTATACCACTTTCGAAGGGTGCATATCAACCTTCAACTATATGAGATTCTGTTATCTAAAATTTTTTGCTGAGAACGGCAACACCTGTTGATCTTTGGGATACAATCGTCAAGGCTGCAGTGCTGTACCCTACAAATCATACCATGATCTGAGTATTCCTCCTTTCAGAGAAGTGCATGCCATCCAGAATTCCATATCCAGCACCAGTGCATATACAAAATGCAACACCAGCAGACACGCAAAACTGGATGAATAAAATCAATACCATATTGCCGAACAACAATAAATATCTTATCACACACAAGTCTGCTCCCATTAATAGTTACCAAGGCCACAAGGACGCAAAAATAAGCACATGGAAAAATCAATAGCACATTTCATTGACCTAAGCCAAAACAAAAAGATCAAGGGGCAGAAATGTGATTGTCACAAACAAGTTAGCGGTGCTAGTATACTATTACAGAATTCTAGCATTGTACAACATATCTTTAGTGGTGGACACCGGTGCTACACAAGTTTATCAAGTCCATCAGGGTAGAGTACAACACTTCCAGAGAGAGATACCCCAGAAACCTACGCTTCTCAAACTCAGGATTATCCGTCGACATCTTCCCGTCCTTCGCTGAGTGATCAATTGTTAGGTACCACGAAATGCAGCCGTAGGCGTCATCTGGGTCAACATGTGCCACCAGGCCGAGCGTATCGCCTTGGTCAAGATCAAAGTAAAGGCACAGGAAATCTCTAGTCACATTCATCCCGAGAACCAATGCTTCTTCATGTAGCCAGTTTATTACTTGACTGGCAACCTGCAGATGCAAACATGCCCCCAACATCTTATGTCAAAGTAGGTCTCAAAGAAGACAATGGATGCTCAAAACTATGGTGATTGGTGAGGCTGTCCAGAGTCCAGACAACACCAATTAGAGCACCACTCTAACTAGTTGAATGTAAAGTTCCATCACTATATTTGTTTTAACCGGAAAACTGCAGGGGTTACACTTTTAAAAAAAACTGTGAAGCCAAAACAGGGGTACACTTTCAATATTTAACCGGAAAACAGAGCCTATACAGAAGGAGCTGTACATTAGATGCAACCACAGAGATGCCACACGTCACTCATTCCAACATTACATTGTAAGTAGGAATAAACATATCTCTGACGATGCATACTCAGATATACCTTAAACGGTTTCATCACAAGTTTTACCTGCTGCAGAAGCATCGTTGGGAGGTCTTCCAAGTCACAGTTGTAACTATTTATCAAATACCCATCGGATGGCTTCCTAGTAAGTGATCCAGCAATGCTTGGAGAACCTTCACCCATCAAACTAATTTGGCCATCTTTCAAGATAACCTTTGTGTTGAACTGTGACCTGGACTTGTACTTAGGTTCATCATTATCTAAAGGTTTTGTGACTCGGTCAGCAGCCAAAATAGGCTGCGGAACTCTTAAGCAGAGAGACCAGGATGAAGTTCGAGAATGCCACGTAGGGAGAGACTGCAGATGGAGATAAGGAACCCTGCTAACCTGCATTAGTAAAAGAAATTAGAATACCAGAAATCTAAACCCACATTATATTGCATGAACCAACAGGACAATAGTAGTTATACCACACTCTCCAGCTCCAGGTGTACTTTATTTGAGAATATCCTATGAGCCACTGTCATGCAGAAATGACCTAGCAGGTTACAGTCATCACCTGCAGCCTGAGCAGGACTCGGGTAGCGAACAATATTACGATATTTTTCCCTGACTTTCCTAAGAATGTTCTCATGAAACATATGTAGCAAGTAAATTTCCAGACTTTTGGGGTTAAGGCCTGAGGCATCCATTTTTGAAGGCTCCTGCTTCCCATTGATGGTGGCTAATACGAGATTTGAAGCATCCTCTGAATCAGTGGGCTCTTCAAGGCCTTCCATTTCGGAGTCAGTATCCAAACCAGAATGCTCAAGCGAAAGGCACAACAAGTTCTCTTGGCCAATTGCTAATTGGAGAAAATCCTCACGCATTCCAGTTACGTTGATTCCTTGAGATGGGACAAATGTCTCACGGATCACCATGTCAAATACCTATAAAGGCATATGGTAAGCGAAGTACAATGTGGTGTAGATAAACAATAACAAAACAAAGATGGCAAAATGTTGTCAGAACAACAACTTTTCATGGTTGTCTAGTTAGTCAAAAAAGGGGGTTTCAACAAATCATAAGCATTTAGCCAACCTGCTCCTCGAATATTGACTTGTGGATATTGCGAAGAATGGAATGTGCATGTTTGACAGACTTATTGACATCATCATTCTCCAAAGCATCATTTTCCGCTGCAGAAGTGGTGCTTGAGATACCTTTCATTTTGCAAGCATAGCTTTCCGCACTGCTGGCATTATCCCCGCGGAGTTGAAGGCTCAAGAAACGGCACGACTTTTGCGGGACTTGTACAGATAAAGTGCCCGATGAGTCTTGATCAATTGGAACTAAAGACATTGACGACATTCGGGGCATTGCTGCTGTATCTAACTGAGATGTGTCAACTACGTCAAACATGAAGCTGTCACTTCCTGGACCAGTCGCACCAAATCGGTGCCTCTTGACTTTCCAGTTCTGCTGCAATCTGCGAATAAACAATAGTGCTTATGGTACAAAGATCAGCAAAATGATACTCAAAATTCACAATTCCTGCAACAAGGCAAACCTGATTAATGAGCCATAGAACCTGGCCTCCTTTTGGAACTGTTGCTCCATGGTTTTAGCTGATTGTTTGAAGTACCGTCCCAAATGCTGAGAGGGCCCAACAAATACAAATTAAAATTGCAGAAGAAAGCATAATAAGGTCCATGGTGTAAGTTCAAACATGAACTACTCAAACACTTTCTATTGCATTTTCTTTCAACTCCCTTGTTCTTGCTACCAAGCTGACAAATCCGATAAGTTCATTCCATGCTACGGTGGGTCTTTTTGCTAATTGGATGAACATACTCTAGTTTCTAGCACAGGGGCAACAGTTGGTAGACAGCATACCCGAAGTCGCTGGAGCTTAGTGGCCGCGGAGACCGCCATGTCATCTAGAACTTCGTTCGGCAGCGACTTGGGCTTGGACGTTGTCGTGACGGCCACAGCATCGTTCGCTTCGACCTGCACTATCATGGGCACCATGAAAATCATGAACATCACATTGACGAAACAACGGGGGTGCCAGGTCTGTATGTATGTGTGTATGCATTCACGGACCGTGCTGATTAGGTCGAGGACGACGGTGAGCTCCTGCTGCGCCTGCTGGAGGCTCTCCATGAGGCCCTGCCACTGCCACGACTGCTGCGCGGTGTCCTCCGCGGCCTTCTTAGCCTTCTTGGCGTCCCTCTCGATGACCCAGGAGAAGTCGACCCTGCGGATTGCGGCCAGCCGCTGCTCCTCGCTGCTGGTGTCCCTGCAGCAGCCGCGGCTCGCGGGTGAGTTCACGCGATTCGGATCGAGGGAGGCGGGATGAGCGAAGAAGGTGGGGGTGAGCGGGCTTACGGCGGGTAGTGCTCGTTGCCGGCCTCGTCGATGGCATCGAGCCGCTTGATGGGGAGCTTGTCGAGGTCCAGCCGGACGCCTTCGTCCATGCCTGCCATTTGCCCTTGCTCCTGCCTTTCAGCGGCGGGCTAGATCGGGACGAAGGGGGGCAGGCGGGGGGGTGCTGGGCGTGCGACGCAGCCGTGGAGTTCCCCACTCGAGGTCGAGAGTGGTAGGTAGTAGTAGCCGCCGGCGAGCCGCGGGATCGGCGGCGAGCGGAGGCAGGAAGAGGAAGGGTGGGGGTCTTTGGAGCTCGCAGCGGGTGGTCTGCTCTTCGACTAAAGCGGGGCGGGCTGGGCCGGGCTGCGCGGAAACGAAATCGCCACTCGCCAAGCTATTGGGCTGGGCCGGTCTGAGGGCCCGTCCACAAAGCTGCAAACCATGGCAAATGTGTGTTCCGTGAATTTAGCTGGAATTCAGCTCAGGTTCTGCTGAACACAAGCTCAAAACTCAGTTCAAGCTATGCTTTTAACTGGTTCCAAACTGAGTCGATCCTGAGAGTGTTGACATATAAAGAGTTGACACCGAACTACAACGAGCCAATTTCGAACAAAATTCGAGAGATTTTTGCCCAGAAAGCAAAATCTCTGACGTGTCAACAAGAAAAATAAATAAAGCTCATTTTACCTGTTCTCATCTCCCTCTCAGCCAAGTTCAGACCTTCCAAGTGTAAACCAGTGACCTACACCCAACTTTGAACTAAATCAACGACACTTATTATGAATCGGAGGGAGTACTAATAAGCACAACACAGGCATCTAAGAGGTGCTAGTGTCTGATCAGATCATCAGATATCACGGCCACATTCAACTCTCCCAGGTCGATGTATGCAAACAGTTCAGGTCCAGCAGGGTAAAATCCTACTGCCCCCCGCAACTGTATATACAGAGTGTAACCACATGACACCACAGGAAAAAACATGACATGATTCTCATGCTAATATGAGGGGCAGGAAAAAAAACTGCGATTCGGACATAAACCAGGCACAAGAAGCAGGGACATGATAACACCGTCTACCATTCGCATGAGTTTCATCAGACCATAACTGCTGAACCGATCGACAGGTCTAATTTATCTAAAACTGGAAATAAGCAGCTCTAATTAATTAACAAAATACAGCCAGCACCGACTATCAAGATCATGAGCTAGGGAGAAGCCTGATTCATAAGTGCATACAGCAGGGGCCTAAGGAGGAGTGCTCGTAGCGCTAGAGGACCCGGCCACCATCTTCTCAACCTGCGACAGGAGCCCTTGCATCTGACTCAGGAGGTTCGGGTTCGTGCCATGCGATGAGATCATGTTCTCGAGGTTTTTCTTCATGTCCAGGAGCGAAGGTTTCGAAGCAGCAGGTGAACGCGGAGGAGGGATGCTCAGCTTGGTTGCGGGAAGATAAGTAAGCCTCTTTAGGGTGGCAAAAGGAGGCCCAAACTGGCCGAACACACCGACGGCTTCTCGCTTGTTGTAGGCTGCCTCAGCTTCTGCACTTTTTCCAAACACGACACGTGCGCTGAAGGCATCTTTTAAAATGTCAGTCTCAGACTCGATCAAGGAGCCAAACTTGCTGAATGCAGAGATTAGTTCCTCTTTGGAAGGGAGGATGACACCCGGCGTGAATTCCAACAGAATCTCTGCTGGATGTGCAAAGTACTGTGCAGTTTCTTTCTTCTTCCTCTTAGGAGTAGAATTAGGTGGGTAAGGGCCGGTTCCATTAGAAGCTTTTGCAGGGAAATGATTTGCAATTGCCTCACAAGCTGTCTTCTTCTGTTCAGGTTGTTCACCCTTTTGACCGTCATCTGCAAGTGTGTGGCTCATTGCCATGACATTTGTTCCAGGAGTGACCACCTCCACTTGCTTCTGCATTTCTGGCACCGTTGCCTCCAGAGAAGCATCAGTTTCTAGGACAGTACTCACTTCCACACTTCTGACAGGCACATCGACAATACCACTTTGGACATTCATATCAACCTGAATACCAGTTTCAGGCTTTGTTGCTTCAGCCTGAACAATTCTCACAGGCTCATCTGCAATAACAGGTTGTGCATTCATATCAGTTGCTGATTTTGTTGCTTCAACTGTTCTCACAGGCACATCTGCAATAACAGTCTGAGCATTCATACCAGTTCCTGATTCTGTTGCTTCCACGGTACCACTGTCATGCTTTTCTGCAGATTTGCTAGGCAAAGCATTCACTGGTGTCTTCACAGCAGATCCACAATCTGCTTGGTCCTGCTTCTCTCCTGATTTTATTCCTCCAGAGGTTGCAGCTGAAACAGGACTTGTAGTCATCAACTTGTTCTTCTGATCCAGAATCCCAACTCCAATGTCCTTTGCAACACCGCCTGTTTTCACCTCGCTTCTTATATCTTCTGCTCTAACTTGCCTGATAGGAACAGCAGGAGTAATTACTACGCCACAGCCAAGAGTAGCAGTTGGAGAGGTTTTCTCTATCTTCTTCCTCTTGATAGGAGAAGCGACGCTTCCCTCTTGACCCTTCTTTCTACCCCTCTTCACTACAGATGTCCCTTGTTTCGGAGAAGCACATGAATCAGAAACCAAACCAGCAATGCCCTCACTGGCTTTTACAGAAACATTCTCCGCTGGACATTCAAGAGGAGTAACCATTGGAGAGGCTTTCCCCATCTTCTTCCCCTTGACAGAAGAACCACCATTCTCATCATTATCCTTCTTCCTACTCCTCTTCGATACACTCTTCCCTTGTTTCAGATCAGCAGATGAATGGGAAACCAAACCAGTAGCATCCTCACTGGCTTTTACAAGAACGTTCTCCGCTGGACTCGTGAGAGAGGTTTTCTTCATCTTCCTCTTAATAGAAGAACCACCATTCCCATCTTGATCGTTCTTTCTACACCTCTTCAATGCACCCTTCCCTTGTTTCGGATCAGCACATGAACCAGACACCAGACCAGCAACGTCTGCAGCAGCTTTGGCATCAGTACCCGCTGCCGGACATTTATGCTCCACATAGGACCCATGATCAGCACCCTCAACGTGCAGCGAGCTTCTACGCAAAGCAAGGAACCCCTCGGCAGCCTTGGGGAACTTGTTCTTATGGAAGACATCCTTCCCAAAGCGACAAACCAGCAACAAGACCTCCCGCACACCGACATTGTCCAGCAACGCCTTCTTCTTGTTATCTTTACCAGCACTAGGCAGCAGCAACTCCTTTGGCAGATCATCCAGCTTCTCGATGATGGTAAACCCTCCTGGATTGGTGTAGGGCGGCGAGAGGTACTTGCTCTTCTTCCGCTCCCGCCTCGAGGACAGCCCTGCCGTCCCAGGGTCTCCACTGCCATTGTCCTCGTCCTCCTTCTGGTCGTCGTCGGCGACCTCCTCCCCTCCATCCAGCTCCTCCATCAGCTTGGTGACCCTACGCCGCCTCTGCGCGGGCGTCTCCTGCAGCCGCTCCACCACCACCGCCTTCTCCTCCTCTTCATCCTCCTCCACGGCAGCGTCATCGTCGTCTTTGTCATCCACCGCCAGCACGTCAAGGTCGATCTTGTCGACGAGCTCCTCGACCGAGCGGCGCAGATAGCGGCCGGGGCCGGCAGGGCCCCAGCCCTGGGCGAGGGCGCGGACCCAGCTCTTGAGCCTCGCGCGGGCCGCCAGCCCCACGGTCGAGGCGTCCAGCGCGGCGCCGTCGCGGAGCGCGGCCAGGAACTCCGCGGGGGCCATGTTCGCCACGCCGCTGACGACGACGACGACCTCAGGTGCCGCCGCCGCCTCCTCCGAGGACGGAGGAGGAGAGGCGCAGGCGCAGGTGAGGTCCCTGCAGAGGAGCGCGACGGCGGCGGCGTGCGCGGCGTCGACGGCGGCGAGGAAGGGGCGGGCCGTGCTGGCCCGGGCCATCGCGTCGGCGTCTTCGTCTTGGGCATCCAAGAAGCGCTTAAGCCGCGTGGCGCGGCGGGGGTCGCTGCCGCCGTCGTCGTCGTGGTCCCCGAAGAAGCAGACGGGCGCGGCGCGGGATGCGGCGGGGGAGGCGGCGGCGAGGCGCGCGGGCCACCAGTGGCCGCGGCCCTTGGTCCTGGCCCACACCAGCTCCCCGGCGGCTAGGGTTTCCGGGTCGGCCGCCGCCGCCGCTTCCGCTGCCGCTGGGTTTTCCATCGCGGGTCCCACGCACCAGTGGGGATGCGGATGGCGTTGATGTGGGTGGGGGTTATGGAAACGCGAGCGGTGCGGGAGGAGTAAGAGGAAACGACGCGGGGTTTGCGGGTGGGTGGGCCAGGTCGGGTTGGATTGGATGCGGGCGGGCGGGAGGAGACGAAAGGGGGGAGGTTATTACTGTAGGCTGGCTGGAGAAGGCGGCGGCGGGTGCGGCTTCTTCTCCGAGGCCGGCGGCGTGGGGGTCGTCCGTGTGTTGGAGAGTGGAGTGAAGTGCTAGACTAGGATTGGAGGTAGGTAAAGAGGCAAGGAATCGTCCGTCGTACCGAGGGAGAGGGACGGAAAAGGACCCCCCGTAGAGTGCGCTCAATTTCGTTGGAATCCGCTTCTGCCGGTTTGTCAAACGAAAGTTAAATTTGGCTAACATTTGAAATGACCGCGGATAAATGGACTTGTAACATTAAATATGAAAAATCCGATTTAATTACTACTTTTATTTTGTCCGCGAACAAAAAAGGACGAGTGGCTATCATTTGCCGCTGGTGCGCTTGGAGATGCCCTTAGATTCAATTCTCAACGTGGTGCGTCTGAACTCGAACCCGTGTAAGCTGGTGAGCCAGAACTCAAACCTGCTCCATACGACGTGGTGCGCAACGTGAAGGAAGGGAATCAACACACGGAGGTTGTTGCGTCTCCTTCTCGTTCTCTAAAGGTGTCGGCCGCACCTCATGCGCAACGGAAAAAGAGCGTGCTAAACTTTGCACTCTCATGCCACTTTAACGTAACGTGTCTCCGAGAATTTTCAGGAATTACACACATGGGCCGGCCTAAATATTCGTCACGAGCGATACTCTAACATGTATGAATGTGCCACGGTTAGAATTTCATTCTTTAATATCTTACTTCTCCGTTACTTTCTCGCCAACCTACTCGTTGGGCACCACTCTATTTCAGTCCGTTACTTCTTTCTTCTACTCCTACTTTGAATTTGATGAATTTAATTGAAACAAATATAGTATGTATACTATCAAATACTCCCTCCATCTCGTAATTCTTGTCCTTGTTTTAGTTCAAATTTGTACTAAAACAACGACGAGGATTATTAGACGGAGGGAGCAATATATCACCGATATGTATATTAGATTCAATAAACCAATTCAGAGTTGCGGGTAGACTTTTATAACCAGCAAGAAATACATTTGCGAAGATGTTACTACAGATTCAGAATAAAGCGCTCGAGATGCCAATCCCCATCAGCCTTTTTTATCATCGTGCATTCCATCTTCGTGTCCTCCTTCTCCTCCACCGGAAGGGGCCAGAAGCAACGATCCCCGGCCGCAGAAGCAAAGCACAAAGGGCAAGCCCGTGAGACAGGACAGGAGCAAGGAATGAACGGAATCATGGAGCAGAGCAAAGCAAAGCTAAATGATTCCAAATGCAGTCGCCATGTCAAACTCAAACCAAGAGTGCACGCAGAACCGGATGCCATGCCGCTCGATGATCGCCTCCGCGGCTTATAAAATCCAGAGAGCGTCCCAATGGCTCTGTAAATCAGCTCCAGATACAGATAAATCCCCGTCGATTTTGATAGAGCCGGGCTGTTGATTTCAGCTTCTCCGTGGCATTCGAGGATCGCGCTCGATCGAACTCCTACAGCTCGAAAGCCGGCCATGGCGGACGGCGACCCGCCGCCGAGGTACTGGTTCCCGTACTGGAGCGGAGGCCCGCAGTCGCCGCCGTCCCGGACGTCACGCCCCCCCGCCGTCCGCCCGCAGATCTCCAGGCGCGTCTCCCCGCCGTCCCCGCCCGCCGCTCCGTCCCCGCCACGCCGCCCGCCGCCGTCTCCCCACCACCAGCGTCCACCATCCCCAAGAGGCGTCGCCGCTCCTCCTTCTCCTCCTCAGGTGCCCCGCTCGTCGTCGTCCCGGCCCTCGCCGCTCGCGCCCGTCAGAGCGCCGCTGCTAGCCGTGCCGCCGCCGTCTCCCAACCCCGGTACGGCCACGCCGACCGAGCCGGTCGCGCTCTCCGCGGCTCCTCCTCCTCCTCCCGTGCAGAAGGACGTCGGCGTCGTCCTCCCGCCGGAGAAGACCGTCCTGCCGCCGCAGGCCGAGCTCAAGGAACACAAGGGCGCCGGAGACAAAGCGCACGAGAAGAAGGAGAAGGAGAAGAAAGATGAGAGCAAGAGCAAAGACAAGGACAAGGAGAAGAAGGACGAGAGCAAGAGCAAAGAGAAAGACAAGGACAAGGAGAAGAAGCACCATGGCCATGGCGGCGAGGACGGCGACTCGAAGCACAAGGAGAGCAAGGCGGCGGAGCACGGGAAGCTGCTGCACAAGGAGATCAAGGCGGGAGTGGCCGACATGGTGAGCAAGGCCAGCACCGGCGCCGCTTCCGCCGCCTCCTCCGGCTCCGGCCACGGGCATGGATCCACGACGAGCGTGATCACGCTGGCCGGCGAGAACAAGGGCGCGTCCATGAAGGTGCAGGGCGCCGATGGCAAGGGCAAGGACGGCCACGGCCACAGGCTCGACGGCGGGAAGGCGGCGAGAGCGGCCGGCAAAGGGAAGCAGGCGGCGCTGGTGAACAGCAACGTGCAGCTGATCAACAACTCGCTGGTGCTGCAGAGCTCGTGCAACGGCGGCGACCCCGGCGTGCACCTCAAGCTCTCCGCCAAGTCCACCTCCAAGGACAAGCAGCGCCACGCCGCCGCCGCCGACAAGCCTGCTTCTGCTTCCGCCGCCGCCGCGAAGAAATGAGAGCGCATGTAAACTATTTCGCCATTGTCATGGCATGCCAGGAACGTGGCGCCGTGTACATGATCGATATGAGCCAGCAATGATGTATACATTACATATATGCAAATAAGAGCAAGGTCATCAACAATCCATGCAGAAACTTCTCCAAAAATTTCAGACATTTTCGAGATTCTCGTTCATGGATCATGATAGATAGAGTTCGCGTCAACGTTTTCAATGACATGTTTTTTTTTCCTACTGAGAATCCGTGGTCAACTACAAATGGTGGCTGAATTATTGAAGTGCATCTGAATTACATCTCCTTCTCCAAAAGTTTCAGATATTCGATTCTGGTTCATAGATAGAGTTTGCAGTGCACCCACGCCTTTTTTCATTAAATTTGTTCTTGGGCCCTGCCTTGCTTCTAGTATTTGGGCCGTCTAGATGGACCAAGTCGGCCCAGCCGGCGATATGGCCCCGGAAACCGGAGTAAAAATTCCCCTTCTTGCGCCTAAAACCCTAACCCTCGAACTCACTCACCAACTTCCCCCCCGAGTAGGCTTCCCGGCGGCCGCGATGAGGGCGATCGCCGGCGCCGTGCACTCCTCCACGCCCTGTTCGCTCGCCAAGGCCACGCGCGCCATCGCCGTTTTCACCGAACTCAACGCGACCAACCTCCCTTCCTCCGACGCCGCCACCTACCTCCGCACCGTCGCCGAGGCCGCCAACGAACTCCACATCTTCCGCCGCGGCCTCCGCAGGCCACAAGGCGACGTCGCCGATGGCGCTCATGAGGGCGGCGGCGGCGGCGAGGCTAGCGAGAGGAAGCAGGGAGCCTCCGCAACCGCCGGTGAGAGGAAGAGCGGTATGAGGAAGGGGTCGAGAGAGGATGAGGAGATGAAGGGTCAGAAGCTAGGGGAGGTTGATGAACCAGAAATCTCTGCTGCTGCTGCTGCTGCTGCTAACAGAGGTTTGCAAAGCCCTGGCAGTGAGAAGAGGAAGAAGAAGGAGAGGAAAGAGATACGTGTGAAAGAGGAAGATGTATCAGGGGATGTTAATCAGGAGGTGAACAGGAAGGCCCTTTTTGATGGCTCGCAAGGTTTGGTGTCGGAAGGAGGCGACGATGAAAAGAGGGCGAGGAAGGAGAAGAAGAAGGAGAAGCGTGTGAAAGTGGAAGATGAATCAGGGGGTGTGAATGCGGAGGAGAGCAGGAAGGCCCTTGATGATGTCTTGCATGGTTTGGTGTCGGAAGGAGGAGTCGGAAGTGAGAAGAAGGCCAAGAAGAAGAAAAGGCACGTGAAGCAGGAGGAAGAGGAGGTGATGGATGCGAAGGAGGCGGAGCAACAAATATTTCACGGTGACCTGGCTGAACATGGAGTGGCTAGCCAGGAGAAGAAAAGAAAGAAAAGGAAGCATGCAGAAGACGACGAAGAGAAGAAAGAAATTGTTATGAATGGTGATTTGGGTAGTGAAAAGAAGAGGAAAAAGAAGAGGGAGCGAGATGGCGACGATGGTAACGAGAAAGAGCTAGTAGAGCATACCAAAAAGAAGCAGCGGAAGTAATCGAGATTAGGCTTAGGAGAATCCATGCTGATTGAAAACGTATCAGGCTTTCTGAAGATTGGTACGTTGAGGTTGAATCTGCTGTTGTATTTTGGGTTTTATTGTACAACTGAGTTTGGGGTATTTTGACCACTCTTGTATACTCCAAACTTACATTTTTTGTGACATCCATATCAAATGCCATGCCACTGTTGGAATGAGATTTACATTTTTATTGTCCCTTCAGAGTTCTGATGCTTCAGATTGTATGGTTATTCATATGGGTTATAAGTTTAGATCAGCCCTTATGAAAAGTTGAAAACTGTGTAGAATACTAGGAATGCAGAACATGTCCAAGTGGAGGGGATATATTTGTTTTGATCATGGGAGACTAGTTAAAGCCAGCAAGGTGCTGGCTTTGGTTCTCACCGGGCAGACGAGAATTGGCACAGCAGGCACCGGGCAGTGTCAAGGTTAGATTTCCAACTTTGCCTTCTTATTTGATGATAGCTGCAATCTGAGTTGTTGTACAGATGCTCCTGCTATCTGAGTTCGGTTCTGACATACAGCGCGAATCCAGGGGCCTCATTGTACACTAGTAAAGTCGGCTTTGGCTGTATGATCAAAGTGTAAGGGATACCTCACACTTAAGCTGCTGCAACGAATTCGCCGAAACCTAGATGTTACAACCATAGATGCTGGTCCTTTGTCCGACAGGATAGCCGTCTTAGGTGATGGGAACACAAAAAGCAAGGACACATCCTTCTCCAGCTACTAGGCGATCCGTCGTTATATGAGCGTACAACCTGCATTGATCCTGTATGATTCTTGATGTCTGCAGCGGTGTTTGTGGTGGAAGAGGACACAATAGCACCTGTAGTTACAGCTTCATATTTTTGATGAGTTAACCAAAGGTAGATCCATTAATAGCATCATACACTCAGACATGGCATCTGTAATTCCAACTTCATACTTCTGAATCTGACCACTCATCTTTCCCACTGAACAAATTGCTGTCCCTCGTGCTGTTGATATTCGTCATGGGTGAACTTCACCGCCTTCTCTCCATGTTGCTGTGAAATTCACCAGGAAGAACCCTGATTTCCTAAAAAAAGTTGCTGGGCTTTCCGTTGAGAAGTTAACAAATTCATATTCAGAATGAAAGTTATACCTGATTGTGTTTCAAGGTTGTTTTTCAAGACCGATCCAATATGTTTTTCAAACTGCAGCCATTATTTATTCGGTTTGCTCGACAGAATTTAACATAGAGATTCTCTGTATGGTATCTAATGCCCAGGAGAACAGATACAAAGCGGCCAATCTTTGGTAAGCACAGACCAAATCCATCCTGAAAATTCTAAGGTTTTTCGTTGTGGCACAGCAACAATACTAAGATTTTCAAACGTGTTAGGAAAGAGAAGCTGTTTAGCGCGGTATCAATTACTGTGACGCAGCAACCATACTGGAATATTCAATGTCAGTAACTCAGTATCAACTCTTCCACCGAGAAAGATGGACCAACACACTACAATGAGACTCACATTCGCTGCTAAAAACGATCTTTATATTCCCTAGTCCCTCTGATGAGATGAGCCAATGGTTCAAACTATGATAAACTGGAGCTGCCGTCGTCAATATATTTAGGGGATTCCCTATATTTAGTGGCTCCACATACTGGCTCAGCAGGTAAAAGATTGGTCATGATACATAAACAACACGTCCAGTCCAGGAGCAGGACCAAGAATTTTTGCGGCATCCCTTATTGCTGCAACATTTCGAGCAACCGAACGTCTGTCAGATAAAAGAATCACGCTATACACGGACAGAAGGAAGCACTCTAACACGAATATCAAATTAAACCGTGAACCCATGTCAGAAACATAACTGAACATCCTCCTAACCCTAGATATGAATGGAGTATTACACTTGGTATTAAGCACATGGAATAGCATCAACTGTATCTTCTCGCTCTTCCATTCTTCCCACCAGGGTAGGCTGGGAATCAGTCTTTTGAAGAACTGCTGCTTGCGCCACCCTTCTTCCCGCCATATTTCTGGCAAAATAATCGAAACAGATTATCATGAATGAAATGGCATTTGATGACAAACAGAAACAAGATATGGGAAGCATAAATGATCTTAAAGCATATGTCCAAGCAAAGGACAAACAAAACTTGACAAATTTAACACCAAACACTAACCTGCTTCCCGATATTGAAAGGTACATATTTGTACTTGACCATATGCAGAATCTGGCGCTTCATTGTCAGGACGAAGAGGACGATCCAGTAGCAGAGAAGTATAGGCCAGAAGACCGGAACATCGAATACAGAGAAAAAAGTCATCACGAAAGCTACAACAAAAGCTTTTGTGATTGCGTACCTGAAACATAAGCAGATGAATATTATGGATATACCGGTTAAAAATAACAAGCCCAATTTTTAGATATAATAATTTTAAAAAAGGAAGTGGCTCATAACATCATACAAATGAGCATGTATTTTGATGCGGTGTTCTGCGGCGAATCTAAATCCACAGAAGCATTACATACTTAACTTAGAACCACCGTCTGTGCCGTACCTAAATATACGTGCTACCAAAAGAAGTTTCAGGTTTTCTGTAAGAAAGATAAGAGCTAACACCAGTTTCATGGAAACAAAATAGAAGTACTCAAATTATATCGTCATAAAACATGTAAACTTCAAGAATGCCACCTGTCTGATGGACTACCAATGATGAGCTCAAAGAATCATTGGGTGCTCTTACTAAAACACTACTGTAAATTCCATTGACTTAAATTAATTCAGTTAGACATTACCAAAAATATTTTTTTTCCTAAACAAAATAAGCACACATCATTTTGTCCTAACACCAAATATACGAGGGTATATGTTCAGTGGTTTATTTAGGTACATAACTCAACTGCAGTCAAGGAGGCAGAGACACTAGTTGGCAGGATTCAAGACTCTGCTGGGTTGCTGGTGGATAATTCCAAAGAAATATAAAGTCCTATAATGAGTACAATGATCTGTTGGAGATCTGTTTGGGGTAGGACCACACTCAAGTTGGTTTGCTTTTGCAATGGAAGCAGGGAACAGACAACCGCAGACAAGGGAGCTATGTTCCTATTTCCCTTGTGTCAATGTTTTCATCTGCACAAATTTTCCACAGTAGCTTAGGAACATGGGCATGCAAAATTTAGACCCGGGTTCTTACAGCGCAACAATTACATTACACGAACATTACCCCACGCAATGTTTGCATTTCCTTGCGACTCGAGCTACCGTAAAACAGTGACAGCGAACATAACAAGGTGTGCACACCATAGATGAACAGCCATTAAGATACTAGCAGCTAGTAGTTAAATCTTATTGACAAGAAACTTGTGACTAACTAACATTCGCAGCCAAACTTGAAAATAAATGACCATGGCAAGGGTAGCAACCGAGCCCCCAAATATATGAAGTTCAAAAAGACCACAAATTTGTGGGTACTATAGCAGCAATGTGAAGCTGAACTCTCGGCGTGATCAATAAGACCAGGATGAATCGAGTAGGCGCCTAGCTCTCTAAAATTTGATTCGTTACATGCCACGGTTTGCTGACAAATGTAAAAAAAAGCAAATATGATCGTTTATTTACGAGATAGAGATATGACGTAGTTGACTAATAATACTAGCAGTATCAAATCAGGCCACGGGTGACATGGAGAGATTTCGCTTTCGCCGAACTGATCTGACCCGTGAGCTGAGGATCGCGGGGGCGATCTGGACGAGGCGAGGCTGAACTAGGGAGAGATCGCGGCCGCTGCATGGAAGTGAAGTAGACAGATCTGGGAGATCCGGCGAGAGATCTGGAAGAGTTGGGTTGGGTTGAGGGGAAGGACGGTACCAGAACTTGAACTCGGGGAGGCGGCGTATGAATGGCTTGAACTCGTCGGAGCCGCGGGTGGGTAGCGCGGGCCCGTCGGCGGCGGCGGAGGGGTCGAGCTCCGGGTCGACCATGGGGGAGAGGAAGCCGATGAGGAGGTTGAGGAGGTAGATCCCGAGGCCGTAGCTGACGATGTAGAAGCCGTGGACCATGTAGACCCTGAGCGCGTAGATCGCCGCCGCGGCGAGCGTGCCCACCCACCGGCCCGTCGCGTGCGGGGTCGACCGGTCCAGGTAGTACTGGAACGCCCGCGACGCGTCGCTCCGCCACTTGGCCGCCGCCGCCGCCGCCGCTCCGCCTCCTCCGCCCCCGCCCCCGGAGTCGCCGCCGGAGTCCATGGGAGGAGCAGGGTGGAAGGAAGGAAACCCTAGCCTAGCTGGGGATTGATTGAGGAAGGCTCGTGTGCTGCTGCTCTTCGGAGAGGGTTCCGTTCCAATCCAAATCCACCGTGGTTGGGTTTGGTTCCGGCTTCCGGGGGCATATACCCGTTGCTAGTGGTAGCGATTCTCTCTGCACGACGCCTGCTTATCTGGGTTTTGTTTGGGTTAAGATCTCCTCCTCGTGTTTCGTGTATGTAAGATGGCCGATTTTTCCTTTTTCTTTTTTGCTTGCCATATTTTTGGTGGTGACTTTGACAAAAAAAAAATTAATAGGGTCTTTGTTTGGGTTGTTTTGGATTCTGTCTCTAGCACGATTTGTCTTTTGAGCAACAATTAATTAGTCCATTGATGATAATACATTCCTCGTGACATGCTAGAATTTTACAATATATTTGTATTCCAAAGGATTCGGTTATGGTTAGGATTGTGTCACATAAGTTACAAGTTGATTAGGGCAGAAAACGAAAATGAAATACGTCTGTGTTTTAGAACCAAGACAGTCATGAATTGCCGTCTCATTAACGACACGGTTGCGCAAGGCTTTCGGCCATGAGAATGTTTCCAGCGAGCCGATCCAAGGTTTTGCTTGCATTTAGACGCCGTCTCTGCGTTCTAGCGCTGTGGCTCGTCTGGCCGGCCCAGTTAGGATTGGATGGCTGTAGAAGAAGCCCGTTCGGTCCCGGCCCGACAGGCTTAACCTAACCAAGGCCGCAAGGACGAAATCAGTCGGCCCGCTCTGAAGGCGCAACACAAACTAGCAGCCCAGTGCTGCGCGCAATACAAGAGAAGGAAGTAAAAAAGGCAAGAAAATACTACTAGAAGATCACACCATGAGTGAGTGAGTGACGCAGCACTTTATCTTGGCTCTTTTATTTTTCTTGTCTTTCGGCGGAGAAATGATTGGCCGTACAATTTGCACGTGGCCGATGGGTTTTTCTATGTGTATGTTCCGTGCAAATTGTCAGCAATCAGCGGCAGCAGCAGATAGACTGGCCGGCCGGCCCCATGAATGATTCGATTGCTGCTTGCTGCATGACGATGATGATTCCAAACGCCGGCCGGTAATGTGTGTCCTTTTGCACTCACTCGCTCACCTTCTCTCAAGAAACAAGCCCCCCTGCCGTTTAGGATGCGTCAAGAGACGACGCGAATTCCAGCTTCTGGAAGAAAAAAAACACTTTAATTCGATCGAATATCTGAAAATGGTACTCCGGAAATTAACACTTACAGACTCTACATATATAACATAAACTCCGTTGAATCTGCCGGCCATTTGTAAATTAAACCACCGAAACATGGTGCGGTACACTAGAAACCAACTGCCTGCAGATAGCTAGCCCAGGACAGACCCACATTGGCTGCAGCCTGCTGGTGATATTGTATTTCTGGTGGTCTATGCGGCCTAGGCACACGGGGTAGGGTGTCACCGTCTTGCAAACAGCCATGTGCAGCAGCTGCCTGGGGTATCTAGCCTAGCTTATCTATGGTGTGTCGTCCCACCATTGGATGGATCCCAATCAGATTCTCTCCATCCCTGTCTTCTTCTGCCAACGCTAATTGCACTTCTTCCCAGGGCCCCCTCTCGCAACGCAATAGAGACCCTACTCCTTTTCTTTTCTCCTTATTTTGCCTCTTTTCGGCATGAACACATGTTTTGGATCGCTAATGCTGCTGACAGTGTCATCAGCGCACGCAGGTACTCCCTCCGTCTCATACCAAAATGACTCAAATTTGTCCAAACATACATGTATCAACATCTAAAAAGCGTCTGCACTGAATATGGAACCGAGGGAGGGAGTACATGTAAACACGTTCCCTTTTCCTCCCCCATTTCCTCCGCTAACGCTTATCATGCTTCTTTTCGACTGCCGGCTTCCTTCATGACCTCCCGTAGATGCCTAGTGAGATGCTGACATGGATCACGAAACCAAATGGCGTCCGGAGCATTTTTTTAACCACACCAGTCCAAAAACAAAGAATTTCATGACCAAAACTTTCCTCTAAAACGGAATAAAAAAAAGGTCGATTTTGATTTGGAAGCTGCTCAGAAACTCCCAATCGTGCTGCCTTAAACTAGCCATAGGCATAGCTGATACTAGTACGTACGATCCATGGACTTATGCCTGGCTCACGTCAACGGCCAACACAGAGATTTTCAGCTACAACACGCGTTGGAAACAATCCCCGGGAAACTTCACACCAAGCGCTCTCGTCAACTTTTACTAATTACTACGCAGTATACACGTAACCATATAAAAATGGTGACTTTTGTATAGTGCTTGATTTTTTTTTCTCTTGGATCCAGTGGCGAGACGAGGACAACAACAAAAGACGCCGGAAGAAATTCTTAGAATCATAGACAGTGGGTTAGAGAAAGCAACAGCTGAGGCACTTGCAAAATCGTGTTACTCGCCAAAGCAAAATAGCTCACCAGGTCGTCCCAGGCTGGGTCGCGACACCACCCCAGGCACAAAAAGGTGGTGATGACGACTAAGCTGGTTGTATAAATAGATCAGCAACACAAGGTACCGCGAAATTGAAATATTACTAGTAGGGGAAGTTAGAATTTCTGGACTCAGGTATTCAAGTTTCATCAGAAACTTGTCTAGACCAAGGCACACAATCAACATGTTATTTCAGATAACATATAAACAGCGCCGACGACATTTTGATGCGATGCGGCAAACTCAGAGAGAACTGCAGCAGTCGTTCCCATCACCTGGAGAATGCACAATGATCACGCTGTTAGTAACCTGATACTGATGCAGAACCCATGCAGCATAAAGGGTCAAACACAGTTTAGAAAAACAAGATGAGTGTACAAACTCATAATCAGCTGGACATTGCGCATTCTATCTTTGCAACTTTATTGATCTAGATACAAGGAATATTCCTGAAAGCAGTATGCTTAGCTACCTCAAGACAATGCTAGCACCTAGCAGATCTCCTCACTTGTCAGCACCATCCATTGTCCTCCTAATCTTCTCCAAGGAGCTACACCCCACACGGCAACATAGTATTAGACCATTCATGTGCAAAATGGAGGAAGGGAAACAATGGAGCAAACTGGAAAACCTTTCTGCCAGATTAGGTAAGACACTCTGGATAGAATGCAACACAATGCCTTTTTGGTTCTTCGCTACAACAACTATGGCAAAGAAACATTTTGTTATCATACAATGGCATTGTACACTGGAAACCCAAAAACATAGAAAACCTTTACCGATGGTTCACAATGCACCTTGAGGATTTTGAGAAATAGAACCTCCTCCAAGATAACTTCTAGTAAGTTCATCAACCGCCTTATCCTCAATCAGCATGTAATTCAGAATTTGCCCAATAAGTTTGTCTGCCACAATTGCAGTGTCATCGCATGCTGCATATAGATGATCTTCAGCACATCCAGCCTTCTTCACATCGTCCTTTTTCGATCTAGGATCCTTGGTACTACAGGCAACTTCACTGCCTCCATAATGTCCAGCACCAGCAGTGTTGATGACAAAATTTGAGCAGACCTCATCCATATGCTACTGAGAACGGATATCGAAGTAGTTGCTATCGGCGAGTACAAAATCATTATCTTTGCTGCAACCGCCAACCTCTAAGCTGACTTCATCATCACTCAGGCGTTCTTCTGTGGCACCACGTGCCAAAGATCTGAGGCAACTGCTTAAATCCAGGACAGCATCTACTTCCACTTCCTTTCTCTCTTCTGCGAGAATAGCCTGCTGATGTTTAGGAGACATTTGATCTATGAAAGAAATGGGTCGTTCCGCCTCAATCGGTAAACTACAATCATCACATTCAAACAAACAGTCTTTCAAGTACCTCCTCACAGCTCCTCGGAATGATGTCATCTTAACCTTGGAGCTTTGACTCAGAATGGGACGCAGCAACTTCAGATTATCAGTATGGATTTCTGGAAGTGACCACAGAGCATTCAGGATATTATTCTGCAACAGCACAGTTTCACATGCGAAGGGAAAGAACCCAGTCTGTGAAATATCCATACTCCTTAGTGTTAGTTTCCGATCTAAGTTCATTACTGACAATGCTTTTGCGACTCTATTTGGCAGATCCTTGCCTTCATGCAGCTTTTGTGTCATGCTTAGACACCTTCTCCACACCAAGTCAACAATACGACCTTTTGTGTTAGTTCGATAGCCATTATGGGAAGCTCCATGATCTGTCATCGAGAACTTTGGAACACACAATCGTTCCCTGAGCTTTCTATTCATTGCAACAACAGCTTGGTGGGAAATCTCATCCAGCCTAATTAAAGCTTGGTTCATAGATGACAGAAGCATTGGTGAAATAGGTGTTGCAATGCTGATGGAACTGGACTGACAGATGCATGGATTTGTTAAAATTTGAGACAACGGAACCTTGCTATTTTCGCCATCCAACTTGGCCAAGTATTTCGGGAGGTGGTCCTTCACAATCTTTAGCAAGACTGGCCTGAATTTCCTGCAATTAGTGCCATCATGTGTCACAATCTTAGCCACTAAATCAAGCGCTTCGTTGCTTAATTTTTGGATTGTGCAGTGCAAGATCTTAAAGCTTTCTGGACAGAGAGAGCCATCTTTCTGTTTCTGTAACTTAAAAAGATCACGGCCGTCCTTAACTACGTGGTGCTTGTAGCAATTGCTCTGCAGACCGAAACTTCTTTCGACGTAGAATCTTACTCCCTCGCTAGACACCTGGAACACACAATTATCGATTATCATGTTTATGCTACAGGCCTACTAACTGAAACAACACAAGGGGGGATACGTGTTGAAACTGAAAAACTGTAAGCTGTAGGTCTTGAAAGCAGAAACAACTTACTTCAACAGCCCTGGGCATCCGATTCAGCCAAGTAGCTGCAGGACATTGAATCTGTAGAGGGTTAGTAAAGTATCAATGGCTAAAGCAACCTTACAGAGCAGAAACAGAAGAATCAAAAGATGCTAGTTTGCGGCGCATTTACATCATACAAGATCCCAGGCCTGCCTCAGCCCCCATGCTCAGCCTTAAGAGAGTGAACTGGCAAAGATAGATGAATACTCACACAGCTTTGAGAAACTTTGGTTGCTTGGATCTACGGGGAACATCTAATTCAGAACCCGATGAGGCCAGCCATCTGCACGCATAAGCAGACGAATAACAAGAACGTTTGCAGTGAGAGATTAGGGCACGCAAGCACATAGATAGGAGAAGAGAGCAAGCACAGGGACTGAGGGACAGACCGCCGCTTCTTCTCGACGAGGCTTTCCTCTCGCGGAAGAAGCGAGCTCAGCTTGTCCGCATCCTTGGAAGAGAAACCATCCATCGCCTCTCCTGGGAGCTCAGGTTCCGGCGGGGGGGTGAGCGGCGCCGCCGCCGCAGGGTTGCGGGGGGGAATAGAATAGAACCCGGGCTTTGAAGGGGCTCTGACGTGTGGAGCCCGCACGTCAGTGGCTTCGCAGTCACTGAGTTGTGGGACCCAAACGATAGGTCTAACTTGACGAAGCGGACGTCAGGCTGTGACTTAGCCCTCTCGGATGCCGTCCGTTTCTTATCTCATGGCTGCTGCTGCTCCTCCCCCAAAGTCCTTTGTCTTCTCTGCTTCTCCTGCATCTATCTATAAATAAACACAGCCTCCCCGGAGGTTCCACGAAACCCCCTCCCGCCCCCCGCCGCGCCGCACAAGCTTCCGCCGGCGAGCGACGACCCTTGTTCCGACCTGTCCGCCGCACGCGGAGGCCGGCGTGGAGGGAGGAGGAGGGGGAGCCCTGCAGCCATGGGCGCCGAGGCAGAGCAGCAGCAGGCGCCCTCCTCGCCCCCGCCGGTGGTGGTGGGGCTGCAGCTGTCGGCGCTGATCGACCACGTGGCGCACGTCGACTGGTCCCTCCTCGACCGCGTCCCCGGCGACCGCGGCGGCTCGCAGCAGGTCCCTTTCCTCCCTCCCACACACCATAATTCGTCGACCCTTGCTGTCTGCCCGAGGTCCGTCAGATTCCCTCCTCCTGTTCTACCCAGGACATGCGCATAACTGCTCCACCACCCCGTTTCGCCTGCACGCACTCATTGAGCCCGGCCGTTGGTGGATCAGTAAACCGCCCTGCTTTTGTTCCCACGACGAACGAACTGCCAAAAGCCTTGGGAATTTCGCTTGGATTTCGTCCGCCGTGTAGGTGACCGAGGCAGGCACACATGGTTTCTCTTTTATTAAGAAAACACATGGTTTTTCCTCCCCCCAAGTTGTCGGCCATGTGATATCTAGGTTCCCCTTTTCCCTCGAATACCAGTAAATTGCTTGCGGCGGAACGAATCCCCCTTTTTGTATACTCCAGAGAAAGCCTATGCTCCTGGCTCGCTGAACTCCTGCCCTGCCTACAAATTCGTGGCCTTTTCCAGAAAAATATTCTCGCATTCCTGTTTGTGATTACCCCAAATGTCATAAACATCAGGTGTTTCTGTGTTCCCGTACTACTGTACCCTTCCCTGCATTTGAATTTAAGTTTGAAAAAAAAGTGAAAGTAAGAAAAACACTACTAGCAACTTTGGCTAGGTGCAGAGCTACATGCTGTTATACTCTGCTACTCCCTCCGATCCTAAATTGTTGTCGTTACAAGAATTTTGGATCGGAGGGAGTATTTTATAATAAAAAAACGTGATAATAGGTTTGGTCGATGGTTTGGCCTGCACACTTGCCGAACTGTCAACCTAGGCTTTCTGTCACACAAGTTGATTGGTCCATCAGCTATGCTAATCATTTAGGCAGGCAGAATTGGTAAACGTTCTGTACTGATTGGTCCTTGTCACTATCACCCGCCACCCTGGTTCTTGACTTTCCGTTTGCAGACTCAATGTCTCATTAGATGCAGCAGTTATCATGCCATTGTCATCTTTCAACCGCATCTCCATATGAACGCGGGACAGAGGTTCAGGAAAAAAAAAAAGGAACATCTGTACTTTAATGACCTTAATGCATTATTTTATGATGAAGCAGACTCGGTACCTTTTATAGGGCAGTTACTGAGTCTGACTCTAGAAGAATATGATGCTTGTGTATTAAAGGAGATCGGGATTTCGTGACTGTCAGATTCCATCTTTGTCTGCATGTTACAACTTGGTGTCAGTATTTTCCCTAAATTATTTGCTTTCGCTCCTTTGAGTTATGTGCTTGTAACATGATACCCGGGAGATTTCAGTTGATGAGAGTAGTATCTATCTCATATTTTAATGAGGACAGAGGTTTCAGCTTGCTTACCCAGCGAAAAAAGAATCCTTGTCAATTTCCTTCTTGTTTTACAGTTTTAGTACAAGTATTCCCGTTTGCAGACTTCTTGTACGAGTATTCCCCAAAGCAAAAGTACATGCACATGAAAAACAGTTATGAGGAAAAATTATCACTTATCAATGGAAACTGAAGATATAGTATTTGTAGTCAACATTCTTTCACTCTTGGGCCTTGGCTCTTAATTGGTTGATCCATTTCTTCTCCCTCTAGAACTCATGTAATACATTACTTTCTTATTATGGTTCCTTGATTCACTGTGCTTAATAATGTTTGGCAAAATATAATCGTATCTGGCTGTACTAAATGGGTGGACCTTACGTCATTTGGTTATGTTGCGACTTTATTTGACAATTATTTTATTACTTCACAGGTCTCTTTTGAGGAGTTAAATCATATCCTGACTGAAGTGAATGCCCTCATCCTCCCTTCCCGTGACGACCTCTCTCCAGTAAGAACTATGGCCGGTGGTAGTGTTGCAAATACAATCCGGGGACTCTCAGCGGGATTTGGGATATCGACTGGAATAATTGGAGCTCGTGGAGATGATGACCAGGGTCTTTTATTTGTCAATAACATGAGCTTTAGTGGTGTAGACCTCACCAGATTAAGGACGAAAAAGGGGCACACTGCGCAGGTAGTCTAAAATCTGAAGCCAAATTTATGTTCTTCCCCTTATTTTGCTGCTTACTGGACAAGACTGAAAAGGGTACCTGTTATAGTGTGCATGCTTGGTTGATGCCAGTGGCAATCGCACCATGCGCCCGTGCCTATCCAGTGCAGTCAAGCTCCAGGTAACCTTTTGTTTGGCACAGTCCTAATTCTTACATAGTAATGTTATCTCGGTTATGATCGTAATATTGATTCACAATTTTCCAAATGACAGGCCAATGAGTTCGTGAAGGAGGACTTCCAAGGCTCCAAGGTATCTTACTTTTCCTCTTTACTCTATATTCTGTGCACACATTCCAACATATATTGCTGTCCCAGATAACAAATTCTGGCAAATATATGTCTAATCTTGATACCTTTTCCATTATTGGGTATTGATGTAATGCAGTGGCTGGTTGTGAGATATGCACAACAAAATCTGGAACAGATTATTGAGGCAATCAGGGTTGCTAAACAAGAAGGTCTCTCAGTATCATTAGATTTGGCTAGTTTCGAGGTCTGTCAGCAGATTTACCAAGCTCACTGCTCATTGATGTTAATTTGCAAAGACAATCTGTTAGTTTTGTTGATTTATCTCATTCATGCAGATGGTTCGCGACTATAGGTTGCAACTCATTGCCCTTTTGGAGACAGGCAACATTGACCTTTGTTTTGCAAATGAGGATGAAGCTAGGGAGATCATAGGGTGATTCTCTCTACTATCATATATCATTATATGTAACTAGGAAAAAACATAGAAGGGTAATTTGAAAATGCAAAGCAAATTCCTTTTCTTCTTTATTCTTTCTTTCTTGAGCAAACTGTGCCTGGTCTTCCTTTCCCTTATTGTTCGCCTCTCTTCATATTCGAGGTTCAAATTTAAATCCAATGCTCATCTGTCGTGTATGTATCCGCAGGGGAGAACTGACATTTGATCCAGAGGTGGCACTTGCATTCTTGTCCAAGTACTGCAAATGGGCCGTGGTGACCCTTGCATCAAAGGGATGCCTTGCTAAGCATGGCAAGCAGGTGAGAGCCAGCATCAATGCAGCAACCGCAAATCACATGGGTTAAAATACCGGCAACGTCTTTGCTCCATTTCAAAACCTATACATCTTCTGACGAATAAGACATGACGGTTACCTACACGTGTTAGCATGCAGTAGTTGAGCCAGAATGTTTTTTCAACTTGTCAAATTGAGCAAAAATGATCAAAATTGCAGGTAGTCCAGGTGCCGGCCATCGGGGAGAGCAACGCGGTGGACGCCACAGGCGCGGGGGACCTGTTTGCGAGCGGGTTCCTGTACGGGCTGGTGAAAGGGCTGCCCCTGGAGGAGTGCTGCAAGGTTGGGGCGTGCAGCGGCGGGTCGGTGATCAGGGCCCTGGGCGGGGAGGTGAGGCCGGAGAACTGGCAGTGGATGTACAAGCAGATGCACGCCGGCGGGCTGCTGCTCCCGGAGCTCAAGAACTGAATGAATGACTCCTCCTGCCTTGGTTACATACTTGCTCCTAAGAAGCTGCTGGAAAGCTTGTGTTAAGAAGCCATCGATTGACTTTGGTCATTGCAAGTGCTTTGCCCCCATTGATCTCCCATATGTTTGGGAAAGGGCAAGCAGATTGATTGTTTGTTCAGGAGGGCACTGAACCTGTCCATGCTTGAATGGATGAATGAATTGAATTGAACCCACTATGGATTATTAGTACTACTATCATGCATGTGATTTGATTGTTTTATAACCTGTTGCAAAAGAATAGTCACAAATGCAATAAAAAAACAGGATTAAGCTGGCAGGTTTTTTTGTTTTGAGAACTGTTTTTTTTTTAGAACTAGTACCTGGCAGGTTGATGCTGTTTGTGTCGCAGTCGGACCAAATTCGATGGGCTTGTTGCTCCTAGATGGGCCGAATGCCAAGATGGGCTTTCACCAAACATACATACAGCCACCAGAAAGCGAGCCCGTTGGATAACCTCCGCAATCTCTCCTCCAGACGCAATTCATTCCTCTTTCTTCCTCCTCACGTCCAAACTCCGCCAAGAGAGGAGAGGAGGAAGCCGATTGCGATTCCACAACAGCGCGAGCAAGAGGCCGTTGATCCAGGCGCTCTGCAGCCCGCGGCCGTCGGAGACCGACCTCCCTCTCATCGGAAGAGCAGATCCAGGGCGAAGTCTGCAGCCCCGCCGTCCCCCCCTCTGCCCTAGCCGGCGAAACCATGTCGTCGTCTGCGCTGAGGGCCGCGGCGCAGAAGGCGGCGAGCCGGAAGCAGGCGCTGTCCCTGACGGAGGCCGCTGCGTCCAGGGTGCGGCAGCTCCTCGACCTCAGGCAGCGGCCCTACCTGCGCCTCGGCGTCAAGGCGCGCGGCTGCAACGGCCTCTCCTACACGCTCAATTACGCCGGTACGCTTTCTCGAGTCCACAGGATTCAAAGCTACACAAGTTTAACCTAGCGAATTAGCTTGCCAGATCACGGCTGGATTAACTGCCCAGATGACCCAGTGAAATTTCACCCTGATATGCCATTTAGCCATTCAGCGAAGATAGCTGAAAGAAAGTGAGGCCAAAATGTTCAGTATTCGTAGCGTCCAGGTTATATCTTCGGCCATGCCGATCGATTTATATCATGTTTGGGTACTCTTAGTGTCGTCTGGTTGAACAATTTATCCAATTACGACCGATTGGTAATCGGGTGTGTGTTTTCCTCTTTCATGTCAAACATCCATCTATGTCATAAGCCTTGGCCTTACGGCTATCACAAAGGCCCGGGTTATAGTGTCAGACTGCATTGTTCAGATGTTAGTACAGATCAATTAGCTGTACCCAGCGCAAATCGATCTATTGACCTTAATTTCCCATACCAACAATAGGTATCAGTCGTAGCATTGTTACATTGTATTACGAGGAATTAACAACCTGGCTCCTTTTCTTTCGTTGGTTTCATGTGAGTATTTTTCGTTGATGCTAAAGAATAGTTTCTCTTATTCAGAAGAGAAAGGGAAGTTCGACGAGCTTGTTGAAGAGAAAGGAGTGAAGGTGCTAATTGACCCCAAGGCTCTGATGCATGTGATCGGCACCAAGATGGATTACATCGACGATCCATTGAGGTACGGTTCCGACTACTTCTTTCCATAACGTTTTGATTAATGTTCCACCTCCATTGATTTACCTCTTTTTTGGTTAGTAGTTAAACGTTGGCTCCTGCTGCAGGTCAGAGTTTGTGTTCATAAACCCGAACTCCAAAGGGGAGTGTGGGTGCGGTGAATCGTTCATGACTACAGGAGGCAGCAAAGGATCGACGTCATGATTTCTCCACCTGATGTAAATAGAGCAAAGCACGAGGAGCGACAGCTCCAGCTACTTGGGTTTTTGCCAAGGAAAAAGGTCGTTGTTGCTACTGGATTTTTTGCCGAGGAAAAATGTCATTCTTAAACAGCTGCATCTGCGTTCTGCTGCAGCAGATTTAACCTGTGAGATGGATCAGCAACTAAGTTACTTGTAACTGTAACTGTACGTTTAAGTTTCCTCTCAGCTGTGTTGTTGTATGGAGGATTTATTTATGTCTGGGAGCATAATATCAGGTGCACGAGCCCATTCAGTGTGCTGTGTACACGATTATCAACTTTGAACATCTTTTTTTCTTTCTTCTGAAATTAAGCACTGCCAAGTAATTGTAAGTTCATTTGCAAATCTGAATCCATGTTTGAGCAGCAGCCGCAAAAGCGCAACATGACACTCTGAAAACATAAGGGCCCAAGTGGGAGACTTTGGCATATAAAGAATCCTTCCAGAAAATACATACAAGAGGATGCAAAATTCACAAAGATCAACTGCAATTTAGAAGTGTCATAGTCTATTATGCTCCAGGTGACTGAATTTCTTTTTTATCTTCCACTTCCCGCACAAACCATGACATGCTAACCACAAATTTTGCATAATGGTAGATTCTGGGGAAATCTCTATGGGCTCAAATTTCAATTCCTGGTGATATTTATAGTCTTGTGCATCACTACCTGAGATGTTTACATTGACATGACACGTCCACATATTCATTGGATCTGCGTAAGTTCTCAGAGCTGTGTTTCTTTGCAGAAGTATCAGGTAGATGTCAATGCAATTGTTACTATCGTATACACGGCAAATTTCAGAAATATAATGACGACAGTTCTTTCATTTCCAACCCTGTACGTTTGGCAACATAATTTATTCTTCCAAGAAAATCAGTAGGCTGGAATTCAGATGGGCATAAAAATTGTCCATGTGTAAAGAAATCATTAACCAGAAAACAATAGGAACATAAATCACCAATAATGTTTCACATCATTATTTTTCTGGATGAAATGGTAAAACACTTGCAGTTCTGCCATAAAGCAAAGCAGAAAAAAAGGATCGGTCCTGAAATACATGAACTGTTAATTGTTTAACTGTTCCAGTCACAATTAATAATGCATGGAAGTTTCGGTATTAATTAAATGATTACAAGCCAGTCACAAATTGCAGAAGAATCCGAAGAAAATATGCAAGTACACACACTTCGATGAGAATCTGAAAAAACAATCAAGTAGCCCATGGTTCCTCACCGTAGAATCAACCCATGCAATACCTGCGAGATTAAGCCATTGAAATTACACCTATATCATAGTATATGGCTGTCACTCTCCTCTTGCAGCCGGCCATTCTGTTGACCGATCACCAACTAGGAAAATTCTGTAGGCTGCAAATTTGAATATGCAAAAGAGAGGACTAAATCATGTATTGGAAAAATTCATCCCTGAAAGTGAAACAAAATAGATAAATAGCTCAATGAAGTAAGTGTTGGCTCCAATTGTAAAAGGAAAACAATGAAGACATCTGGAAACACCACCTGACCAGGATATATATGGATCAATTGCAAGTTCTTGGTACCGTTCACGTACCAAACCAACAAACTGTATGCACATGGCAATGGGGGTCATCAGCTTGCTATCGCTACTCGCCACCGTCCTAATAATCTCCAGAGTAGGCGCTGGCGATGAAGCCACACTGCTTGCTTTCAAAGCGCTGGTCAGCAGTGGCGACTCTCGAGCGCTTGCGTCCTGGAACAGCAGCGTCCAGTTCTGTGGCTGGGAGGGCGTGACCTGCAGCCACCCGAAATCCACACGGGTGGTGGCGCTGGTCTTGTACAGCAGAGGACTCACAGGAGCACTCTCACCGGCCCTTGGTAACCTCACATTCCTGCGTACGCTCAACCTGAGCTCCAATGGGCTCCACGGGGAGATACCAACGAGCCTCGGCCACCTCCGCAACCTGCTGATGCTCGACCTGAGCTTCAACTGGCTCCGTGGGGAGATTCCAGCAAGCCTCGGCAACCTCCGTCGCCTGCAGACACTCAAACTGAGCTACAACTCCTTCACTGGAACAATCCCTGTGAACCTAAGCTCCTGCATCAACATGACCTATATGGCACTACACAGCAACAAGCTTGGTGGGCACATCCCAGATAAGCTCGGCGAAACTCTGGCAGCGCTTACAGTGCTCTCGCTGAGGAACAACAGCTTCACAGGACCCATCCCAGCATCACTGTCCAATATGTCTTATCTACAATATCTTGATCTCTCCAACAACCAGCTCTTTGGCTCAATACCACCAGGGCTCACCAGGATCCAAAGCATGCAGCAATTTGATATATCCATCAATAACCTCTCTGGTATGCTTCCTTCCTCCCTCTACAACTTGTCGATGCTGGAAACGTTTATTGTAGGGAGAAATATGCTGCACGGAACCGTCCCTGCTGATATTGGCAACAAATTCCCCAGAATGCGAACTCTTAACTTGGCTGTTAATCAGTTCAGTGGAACCATCCCTTCATCGATAACCAATCTATCTGATCTCAGACTGGTTCTCCTCTATGAGAACCAATTTAGCGGCTATGTGCCTCCTACTTTGGGGAGGTTGGGAGCTCTAAAATCTTTGAACATCTATCAAAATAAGCTTGAAGCAAATGACAGTGAGGGGTGGGAATTCATCACTTCTTTGGCAAACTGCAGTCAATTGCAGTACTTGGTACTCAGCAAAAACTCTTTCGAAGGACAACTACCAGTTTCAATTGTTAACCTCTCAACAACTCTCCAGAAGTTATATTTAGATGACAATAGGATCTCAGGGAGCATCCCTGCAGATATCGGCAATCTGGTTGGCTTGGATATGGTAGTGATAGTGAATACTTCCATGTCAGGAGTGATCCCAGAGAGCATCGGAAAGCTACAGAACTTGACTGACCTTGCCCTGTATAGTAGTGGCTTGACAGGCCTCATACCACCATCTGTAGGTAATCTGACAAAGTTAAGTTGGTTTCTTGCATACTACAACAACCTGGAAGGAGCAATACCAGAAAGTCTTGGGAACCTGAAGGAACTATCTGTGCTAGATTTATCGACAAATTACCGCCTGAACGGTTCAATACCCAAGGATATTTTTAAGTTGCCATCAGTCTTATGGCAATTGGATTTATCATACAATTCTCTTTCAGGACCCCTTCCAATAGAAGTTGGCACTATGACTAACCTCAATGAATTGATTTTGTCTGGAAACCAGTTGTCTGGCCAAATACCTAGTAGTATAGGAAACTGCAGAGTTCTTCAAAAACTATTGCTAGATAAAAACTCTTTTGAAGGAAGCATACCTCAATCTCTGGAGAACTTAAAGGGACTCAATATATTGAATCTGACAACGAATAATTTGTCTGGTAGGATCCCTGATGCCATCGGTAGCATTCAAGCCCTACAACAATTGTTCCTAGCACACAACAGCTTGTCAGGGTCAATCCCAGCAGTTCTGCAGAACTTGTCATCATTGTTCAAATTGGATGTATCTTTCAATCATTTGCAAGGTGAGGTGCCATATAGAGGTTATTTTAGAAACCTAACTTACATGGCAGTTGTTGGGAATAGAAATTTGTGTGGTGGTACACCTGAACTTCAGTTGACTCCATGCTCAACGAACCCCTTATGCAAGAAAAAGATGTCAAAGTCTCTTAAAATTTCTCTAGTCACAACTGGAGCAACATTGCTGTCACTTTCAGTCATCCTTCTTGTTCGAATGCTTCACAACAAGCTCAAACAAAGGCAGAAGGGAATAGTGCAACCATTAATTGCTGAGGATCAATACGAAAGAATCCCATATCACGCATTACTGAGAGGAACTAACGGGTTTTCAGAGGCAAACTTGCTCGGAAAAGGAAGATATGGTGCAGTTTACAGGTGTATTTTGGAGAGTGGGGAAAGAACCTTGGCTGTCAAGGTCTTCAACCTTTGGCAATCCGGATCATCCAAGAGTTTTGAAGCTGAATGTGAGGCCATGAGAAGGATACGGCACCGCTGTCTCATAAAGATCATCACTTGTTGCTCGAGCGTCGACCACCAGGGTCAAGAGTTCAAGGCATTGGTTTTTGAGATCATGCCCAATGGTAGCTTAGATGGTTGGCTTCATCCAGAATATCAAAACCTCAGTACAAGCAACACACTTAGCCTTGCCCAGAGGCTGGATATTGCTGTTGATGTTGTGGATGCAATACAATATCTACACAATCACTGTCAACCACTGATAATTCATTGTGATCTTAAACCAAGCAACATTCTTCTTGCTGAAGACATGAGTGCCCGGGTTGGAGACTTTGGCATATCAAAAATCCTTCTAGAAAATACAAACAAAAGGATACAAAATTCATATAGCTCGACTGCAATTAGAGGTACTATAGGGTATGTTGCTCCAGGTAACTAAACTTCCACCTTTTTATCTTATATATTTCTCATATATGTGGTGTGCTTTTCTTCAAAGTAATTTGTCATGCTAACCTCTAAATTCCACATAACTTGTAGAGTATGGGGAAGGCTGTGCAGTCTCACCTCTGGGTGATATTTATAGCCTTGGCATATTGTTGCTCGAAATATTCACCGGAAGAAGCCCAACAGATGAAATGTTCAGAGATGCATTGGATCTGCCTAAGTTTGTCAGAGATGCTCTTCCAGATAGAGCCTTGGAGATAGCAGATACAATAATTTGGCTGCACGGACAAACAGAGGATAATATTGCAACGAGTAGAATCCAGGAGTGTTTGGTTTCAGTCTTCATGCTCGGCATATCCTGCTCAAAGCAACAGCCTCAAGAGCGACCATTGATAAGAGATGCAGCAGTAGAGATGCATGCGATCAGAGATGTGTACCTTGAGTTCGTTGGTTAGCTTATTGGGACATGGAGCAGAGGAGAATCATCAACTCAAGACTTTCAGAAATGGCAAACTGGTAGTACAGTACAAGACTTGATCCTGCAATAATGGAAGCTATATATGTCGCTTTGGATAGTACGTGTTCCGAGAACGATGTTTTTTTTGTAACAGTACTATCAGATGTGTTCTAAGCTGTTTCTTTATAACAGCATTATCAGATGTGTTCTAAGAGCTAGTACTATGTCGTTCTTTATAAACAGTACTATCAGATAAATGATCCATTAGCATTTGTGCTAAGAGCTACTCCAACAGTAATAATCCATTAGTATTTGTGCTAAGAGCTATGTTTCTCTCCAACAGTATCATACAAATGCAGAATGTTACACAGTATTTGTTCCAAGAGCTATGTTTCTTTGCAACAGTATCAGACAAATGCAGAACATCAAACTCCGGTGTTGCAGACGCACAATTGCAGCAAGTTCAAAACCAATACAGAAATCAAATGAAATATAGCTTCAAGTACATCAGTAATAAGAACTTCTGAGATCACAAAAAGCATTTCCATGGGCAACAAAACATGATAAGTATGCAACAAGAACAGAAACTGTATGAATCCTTTCACATTCAAGTAACAAACCTGAAGATAGTAATAGGCAATGAAACCAGAGAGCATTACAGCAGACCTGCACAGCACAGAGCCACACAACACGATCATCTAGCACAAATCAGTGAGGTGAAATTATTGAGTCTGCTATATAGCACCAAACCAAACATCATCCGGATGGGAACCAGATGATGCACTTCCAGAGAGGAATCAGATATCATCTAGCAAATATTAATTGTAAGAAAAGCTCTTCCAGACAGAAACCATACATCTAGCACAAATCAGTAGGTTGAAAACTTAACATAACATCACTATCAGATCTGTCAGGTAACAATATGAAATAAAAGCAGCACATGGTTCATACATCCACTGCTACAGAACGTCAGCCACAGCCCCGACCCTCAAATACTAACCACAACTACAAGACAATTAACAACAGCAAACTACCACGGAACGAAACAGCCTAAGACGAGGTAAACTTGGTGACAGCCTTGGTGCCCTCAGAGACGGCGTGCTTGGCGAGCTCCCCGGGAAGAACAAGCCTGACCGAGGTCTGGATCTCCCTGGAGGTGATGGTGGGCTTCTTGTTGTACCTCGCGAGCTTGGCCGACTCCCCGGCGAGCTTCTCGAAAATGTCGTTGATGAAGGAGTTCATGATGGACATGGCCTTGGAGGAGATGCCGATGTCGGGGTGGACCTGCTTGAGCACCTTGAAGATGTAGATCTTGTACGTCTCCACCGACTTCTTCGCCTTCTTCTTCCCCTTCTTCCCCTCACCGCCCTCCTTGGCCGCCGTCTTCCCCGCCGGCAGCCGCTTCTCCGCCTTGGGCTTCTTCCCGGCCGGCGCCTTCTCCGCCGCGGGCTTCTCGGCTGCGGGCTCCTCCTCCGCGGGCTTCTTCGCCGCCGGCTTCTTCTCCGCCTTGGGGGCCATGGATGCCGCTGCTGCTTCGGAGAAGAGAGAAGTTTCGCTGGGAGTTGGGAGGGGAATTGCAGATGCTTCTGTGGGGAAGAAGAGGAGGCTGCGGCGGAGAGTTTATAGAGGGGTCGAGGTGGGCGCTGATTGGTGGAGGGGTGGGTGCCGCGGATCGATGACGTGGAACGGATCGTGCCGTTCGCCGCTGTTTGGGTATGGACGGTTAGGATGCGTTTTGGCGCGGATTCGCTGATATGGGCGCGGGAGCGGGCGGGAGGCGGCACTAGGCGGGAATTTTGTGGTTTTTGGGGCCTACTGCACTCCGGGCCCAGCAGCCGGCGACACGAAACTTGGTTTTGGCGAATCTGAATTTATTTCCTTTTTCTTCTTTTAATAAGGACAGCCATGTGATTATTCGTGTCTCAAATTTGCGCAAAAATGGATGTATCTATTTCTAAAAAAAATGTCTAGATACATGTAATATTTCGACAAGAATCATGAAATGGATGGAGTAATTTTATTTGCTATTACTCATCGGTGATGTAACTTTGGTCAAATTCGGAATAAAGCTAGCCATAACGAAATTTTCTGTAATAAAAAATTGTCTCAGTCAGGGAAATGAGCAAAGAGAAAACAAGACTTGGGATTTAAGAGCGTGAGTTCTAATATTTGGTTGGTTGCACATAGAAATTATATCCCAAATTCAACTGGACCAACGGACAACTAAGCTAGGGAGATATAAAGGAAGACTTGTTAGATGGACTATTTTTAAATTTAAATGGACTAGTTCCATTGAGTTCATCGTTTCATTGGTCTGTAACTATGGCGAACAACTAATCGTTCAAAAGCAGGACTTAGATTTTAACCATGGCGCCATCAAACAACTTAGTAATTAGGATTACCAGTTCCGTTTCTTTCTTATTATATACTCCCTCTCTCCGAATATGTAGGGTCAAAGTAGAATTTTTGTGCCAAAATTTTACCAATATTAAATTTGTGGTATGAAATTGTTATGATGCAAAAGCGATATTTTGTAATGGTATAACTTTCATACGTGTATGTCAAATATTATTTGTCTAATATTTTATCAAATTGAGAAATTCGATTTGCCTTTACTGTATTAATTTGGGTGGTATGAGGGTATTTATAGTGTCTTCTCTCACAACTACATTTGCTTGTCGCGGAGTAGTTAGCAACATGTGAACGAAAATATAAAGACATGGTATGATGAGTACTATGAATGTTTACGGCATTTCAAAATATAAGAGATTTGCAAGTACTGTTTTTGATTTATCTAAAATAAACACATAATTTAATGATTTATCTGTATCGATCGTGGAGAACCACACCGGTCGGGAGCATGGAGAAGGAGAAGCGGGGGTACCAGGCCCTTCACCCCCACAACGAAATGCATAATGAGAGGCCCTAGAATTCGAAAAAGTCACAGGACTAAAGCAGAATGACACCCTAAAATTTGACAAATTCATAGGACTAATATTGTAATACAGTGTATAAATAAACACGCACTCTTGTACGAAGGCTGAACCTTACTGTAAAACAATTTGTATCATCAGAAATTTTGCTACTAGTCTAAAAATGTCCTGCCTTACCCACAAATGTGATTAACATTCATTCAAGTGGATGCCTCCAACTAATGCCTCACACATTTACTCTGACTACTTGCATTGAATGTGATTACATAACTAATGTCTCTAGTGGATTTAGTCATTTTTGTGATGCCTCTACCAAGAATTCCTCATTGTTGTTCCCTGCTCCAATTTTAAGTGTCATCAACTCTAGCACTCGCGCATTCAATACAAAGAATGTAGCCAAGTTAACTTGCGACTTCAGGCCCCAATATAGATCGAACACTATTGTCTTCAAACGGATGTCAAGACATCCGATCAGATTCCCGTGTTTACGACACCAAAATTTCCTTAGCCTGGATCTAGATGACTCAAAAGGACATAGAGAAACAAATAAATAGCCCGTCAGAACCTAAGCAGATCAAAATAGCGGCTGAACTATCGACGAAGAATCATCACCTTAATGTACAACTTCTCCAGGTACGGAAAGCATCTCATCGAGTCTATAAATGTATACAGACTAAGAATATCTGTTTCGAAAGCAAAAATCTTAACAACACGCAAGACTGACATTTGGTCATCAACGTGCAATCCCTTTATCAAACACACAGAAACATTAGGTTGCATGTGCATACTATCTCTCTGCACACAAAAATGCTATGTTAGAAGTCATGTAAAGTCAAGAAGTAGGAACGCCTTGGCCACTTGAATAACCGGGGAGTCAAAGAAGATTTATATATGTGGAGTATTTCTGACATGAACGGCAGCGTAAGGTCTCAAGTTGATATATGCGGGCCACTGCTTTGATAAAGATGGAGCAACCTTTTAAGACTAGGAGCATTCTCGATGATGAGTTCCGCTAACTGAAGCTCATGAATCCCATGGCAGCTAGCCCACACGCTGATCCTTCTAATGCTAGGTGATCGAGTTGATCGATCCGGACACAATGGAAGCCATAGCTATGGGTATAATGAGCAAGCACTCTAGAGAGGGGCAACTGGCAAACCATATGGAAAGATAAATGTAGTGCTGGAGCAAACATACCATTTGACCGTTGTAATAAGACATATTGCAAAGAATTTTCAGGAAAATGTAGAAAAAATTTATACGAAAATGTATATAAAACATTTACAGGAAATACATTTTCCATACCGTCACATGCACGCAGCGTTGGAACAATTGCATGCATTGCGTGTGTTGGAAATATTCTTATTCCTATAGGGTTTTTTTCAGATACTTATTCCCATAGTTGTAATAATAATAATAATTAATGAGGGGTGTTTTCGGTAGGGTCTTTATACAAGTTTATTAAAGATCGACACGTACATCGCCTATAAGGATCTATGGAAACTTAGGATACCTCTTAAAATTGAAGTTTTTAGTTGGCTGGCTGTCAAGAACAGAATCTTGACGAGGGATAACTTGGTCCACATGGGCTTGTCTGGATCCACAGGTTGTGAATTATGGGGATCGATGGAGACCGTAGATCACCTTTTTTTTCCCAATGTCCAGTGGCTCATTTCTGCTGGTCTGTGGTGGGTTGTGCATTTGGTCTCAGCAAAGTGCCGCAGAACATGTTAGAGTTAACTGAGTTCATTCTGGAAGGAAATAGGGGGATGCTTAAGAATCTTAAAGCATGCGGTGGGGCTGCTATGTGCTGGAGTTTGTGGAAATCTAGGAATGTTTCTTATTTTGATAAGAAACAGTTAAGCAATTCTATTAACGTAGTGTTCTCTGTATGTCATTGGATGCTTGGGCTGTGCTTCAAAAGAGAGGTGATAAAGACAAGATGAAGCAAATGGCGCATGTCCTGTCAACGGTCGCTCATGAAGTGTACCAAGCGTGATATGGCCGGAGACCAACTGTCAAACGTATTGCATCCTGAAGAAGTTGATGAGATATGAAGAACTTTTTCAACAATTTCTAAGGCTGATCCATGTATTAGGCCTATCTTCTTTGCTTTGGCACTATCCTGTCTTTCTGTTATCTGTTGAGACCTCTATGTTATAAACACTTGTGGTTTCCTTAATGAAACCGGGAGCCATGCTCCTTTTGCTCTAAAAAAACATAGACATAATTGCGGTAAGTTCTGTACTTATCAAGATGGAACGTACACCCAAGTCACATCTACTATTGTCTCATATAATTCTCTCGTACCAAGTATCTGAAGTTTTGACCAACTACACTTATGTCATGCATATCTGAATCTTGTACAGCCTTGGACATGCGTGAAGCAAGGAATCTGAATTTTTTATAACAGATTGGCATATCGATAGCACTCATATCTGAATGGACTCCTCATGAGCTTCGCTCTTGCAGCGAGCGTTCTTCTTAGGAAGACGTCCGTCAGCACGGTCTTGGACTTGAGTGCAGCAACGAGCATCTCCAGCGCCTGTATTTTCCATTTCCCACAACACACACGAATCGAAAATTCAAAATCTAGCATCCGAGCCTGGATTTGAAGATGTTCGCGGCCATGAGAGTGGCGGGACATGCGCCGGCGGCCGCCATGGACGACTACATCCACAGGCTGGAGGAGGAGAAGTGCAAGATTGAGGTCATCACCAAGCTAGACATACTAAAGTATTAACAACTACCATCTTTGTGGAAGACAAATACAGTTTAGTACCTAGCTACAAAATAAGAACATATACACCATTTCCTGATCATAGCAACGTTCCAAATGGCCGCCTAAAACGGAAGACATAAACAAACCAACACATATCTAATAAGCAATTCTGCAATTATTTTTAGGAAGGACATCAACTAAGCAGCTAAATCATAGACCAATGCTCAATGAGACTTGATCCACATACACAACAATACCAAGTAGAATTTTAGCACTATTTGGACCTTCATTAACTTCTTGGTACCATAGTTGATGACTCAGAATGATCCCATTGTTTCCTGCCGCTACTAGTAGCGGTGATCCGCCAAGGCCAGCAGCCCAACTCAGAGTGAAGAATTGTTCATCCTTCTAAGACAGGATACAAAATTCACCACATCAGAGAAAATACACTGTCAAACTGATATAAGAAGTTAAAGACACTAAAGATTCTACCGGAGCTTATGTCTTCATCACCATATATATGCTTGTAGAAGAGACAAGTTACGGTCCGGGAGGCCAAAGTAAGTTGTCACCTGCAAGATATATGATCAAGTTCCACCAAATTGTAACTTTTGATCAGATATAATTGAAAACATGTTGCACATTTCCTTCCCCCCCCCCCTCCCCTAAAACTACATCCGATGAAGAGCAAAGCTCGAGTGAGTGATAAATTGGAACACTTACGCGGTCTGCACCGGCTCTGGCGAAGACGTCATAGTAGCGATTGTCGATCGATGAAGTTGAAACCGATGGCGTAGAGCGGGCGATTCCCCTCGGTGTGCTTCCCGCGGAGCTTGTACTCCTGCTGGTGGCTAGGCGTTAGAGACCCTACCGCTGCCTTGCATCCCAGCCCCTCAGCTGGTGAAGAGCTCGCCGCGAGGCGAGTCAGAGCCGAACCAGAGTTTCCAAAAGAAACAACCACATAAGAGCCGGATTAATTCTACCTTGGGAACCGCAGACCCATCGCCGATCCAGAGCTGCGCTCTGTGCTCGTCCAGGTGCTCTTGTATGCGAGATGGGTCTGGATTGATGTTAAAGACACTAAAGATTGTAACGGAGCTTACATCTTCATCACCATATGCTTGCAGAAGAGACAAGTTACCATCCGGGAGGCCACAATAAGTTGTCACTTATAAGATATATAATCAAGTTCCACCAAATTGTAACTTTTGATCAGATATAATTGAAAGCGTGTTTCACATTTCATTTTCCCCCCTAAAACTACATCCGATGAAGAGCAAAGCTCGAGCGAGTGAGAAATTGGAACAACGCTTACGCGGTCCACACCGACCCTGGCGAAGACATCATAGTAGCCCTTGTCGATCGATGAAGTTGAAACCGATGGCGTAGAGCGGGCGATTCCCCTCAATGTGCTTCCCACGGAGCTTGTACTCCCGCTGGTGGCTATGCATTAGAGACCCTACTGCCGCCTTCTATCCCAGCCCCTTAGCATGTGAAGAGCTCGCCGCGAGACGAGTCAGAGCCGAACTAGAGTTTCCAAAAGAAACAGCCGCATCAGAGCCGGATTAATTCTACCTCGGGTACAGCAGACCCATCACCGATCCAGAGCTGCTCTGTGCTCATCCAGTTGCTCTTATCGCTGGCGTCACTCCCCTCCGCCTCCTCCAGATGATCACCGTCCCGCTTTTTCTTCTCCTCCATGGATCTGCCTCCTTCTTCATCACATCAATCACTGCACACAAACCAAACTATCTGTGAGTCGCCCTTTGACTTCATCTATGGCACTTCGGCGTCGCGGTGGGTCTTGGTGGCGCACGTCCCTTTGACTCTGCCGGCTACGTTCGTGTCGTGGTGCGGCCTCGATTGTGTTCTTCCCTTCGGCTACGGCGATGACACAATGTCCAAGTAGGCTCGGCAGATTGACACCTTTCAACTGCATTGAGAGTGGTATTTATTTTGCATTTCTTTCGCCGTTGACATGTTTCGAGGGTCTAGGTTTTTTCTTTGTTGCGTTTCTTTTGGCAAATGCTGCACTTGTACTCGTTGTATCCTGATTCCTTCATTTAATTGAAATGTTGGGCAGGCTGGCTTTTGGCCGCCGTAGTCCCCTTCAAAAAAACATATGAGTTAGATGAATGGTGCAGCCAGTTCTGGAAAGTGCATGTGACACTTCCCCTAAAACCCTTTTTTTAGCGTTTTGGAAAGTGCATTAGACACTTCCCCTAAAGCCAGTTGCACCATTTGGAAAGTGCATTTGACAGTTCCACTAAAACCAGTTGCACCAGTGCATCCACATTTTCTTAAAAAAAAAACAGTTGCAGCATTCATCTAACTCCCCAGCCGAGGAGCATGTGTTTACCGCATTTCAAGGAAGAAAGAAACCATCCTTATTCTATTGCAGGCGAGCTAACAGCGGCTCACTGGAGATGAATCGCTCTCGAGCATACACCGATGGAAGGAATCTACGTCGGGAACCATCTCAGCACTCTATGCCGATCGAGGATTCCCGCCCAGCTCGGCAGGTTATGTTAAATGCACTTTCCAGATTAATGGTGCAACCGGTTTTAGGGGCAGTGCCAAAAACACTTTCCAAATTGTCCCGAGTCCTGTGTCCAGAAGCCCCTTTCCATGTACGTGGACTTACGAGAAAGGCTTTATATAGAGCGTGGGTGGCATTGCTGGCTGACAACTGGTGGGCTTTCAGGAAATCGGCCTATGTTAGGCGGTCAAACCCAGCCCATGGACTCCGTCAAACCACAACTCTTATAAAAAGAAAAAGGAAAATAGCGAAAAATCTTCTCTAAGAGACCAAGAAAAAAATAAATCCTGAGATAGTATAATACACCAGAGATGGCCAAAAACGTATTCAGTTTGATGTACTATATTCTTGAAGTATATATTCAGGCCATCAGGCAACTATCATCAGCTCATCGCTGACAGTACATCCCATGATCCCAAACTGCTGGCAGCACATATTAAAGGAGACATTGTCTGCCTCCCGAACGACTACAGAATGATTGCTCGACGCTGTCGATGGCCTGATACCAAGAAAATCAAATGGAACCAACCATGCTTCTCAGGGTTAGACTGTTGAAGCATATGAATGGCCATCTCTTGCTTTCCTTCTTTCTATACACGGAGGTACGGTACAGTTTGTGCAGGTAATGGATCTGCTGTACATCAAACCAACTGCGCAGGGTCTCAGCAGACGAGGGGAACTTCACAGGACTGACACTAAATATGTGCTGGAACTTGTTCCCCTCTGAACAGCGGCTGAGCGCAAAAATATTACAGTTAACAGGATTGTATTGCCGTGGCTTCCAGCAGAGTTCCTGGCAACAAATGCAGCAAACAGAAAAGGTCAATCAGATTGCACTATATTTTTCAATGGCCCACAAGGCCACAACTCTAACAGACAAACAAAATGGAGTTATCAACAAAGAGTACTGCGAGTATCACCTGCATAGTTTCGAGAAACAAGAGACCTTGCCCAGTTCTTCCGTGACGAATAAATAATACAATTGACGGAAACCAGCAAATTGGCATGTGTACGAGGACCACACCGATGTATCAGAAATTAGGGCGGTCTTGCTGCACAGACCACAATCAACAAACACCAAGCACCTATTAAACTGCAAGTTCAGTTTTCTTTCTGTAGCAAGTTAATATACTCCCTCCGTCCAACAAAAGATGTCTCAAATTTGTCAAAATTTGAATGTATCTAGACACGACTTAGTGTATAGATACATTCAAATTTAGTTAAAGTTGACATCCTTTGTTGGACAGAGGAATACTAGATTTCTGTAGATGCCCCAAGTTTCACAAACAGACATATGAAAAGATATGGATAAGGCATGATTACCGAGCTTAGATGTGAGAAGCAGCATATACTGGGACATATCCAAGTTCATCAGCCACAGTTGGATAACGTGCTGATGTCTGAAAAAGATGAACAATGCATATGTCCTGCATGGTCCAGATACATCACCCAGAACTCGAAGCCGCGAGATTCTGTCAATTCCGCTGATGTGCTCGTGGCCACATCCGTCAGGTATGCTCTACCACTGTCACAAATTTTAAACGGCCATGTTACTCAACCAAAACAACAATGTATTCATAAGTTTCTGTTTAGTCTTCTTTATATTCCCAATTTCGCAAGTAAACTATGAAGATTGACGATACTTTTTGTTCGTATCTATTCATTAGTTAGCAGCAAACAAAAAAATCACTGAGATAAAGCACCCCGATCAGCCTACTCTGGAGTAACATGCCAAATCCTTATATGCAAAAGGGGAAATGTTATGGAAGAAACGACAACAAGAGGCGACAGGAATTTTTAAAGAAAAAACAATTGGCTGTAGCAGTATAACTCGACCCTTAGGGGAAGAAACCCGAAGGCATTGCTTTTTAGGTTGAGGAAAGGCCCCGAACACCGGCTCCACCCACTGCGGTGGCACGATTGACGACCTGACATGCGTGGGGAACAACTCAGTGAGGGGCCTTTATTTTGTGAACCAGGGTTTGAGCCCTGGTTGGCAGACCCACTGCTGCAGCAGTATAGTCAATGTGGGTTCTAGTAAACTAATAATTGATGCAGTATTGTCGATTTGAAATCAATTTACTGACATATGACATGTAGAACAGCACCTATAGTGGTGAGATTGAGTACCTGAAAGAAGCACTTTATATTTTTGACAGCCCCAGGTTGTACATGCAGCAACTGCTCAAGGAACAATCCATGGTGCCATCGCCATCCTCAATGCGAGAAGTCAGCCTACTTGAGTCAAGAATAGCAATAAAACGGTTGCACTAAACATCAGGGATCAGCATCAAAGTATTTCCCTTGCTCATCAGAGAGGTTCCTACAAAAAGAGCTCTATGTGTGTGCCAATTCGGTTGCACCCCTTTCTTAACCATATCAATGTATATTCCTAAACACTTATCAGATTCACCATGGATATTGCACCACCGTATCAAAATATTGTATGCTACAATATCAGGTTTCACTCCCTTGTACAGCATTTCATTCCAAAGCTCAATCGCTTCATTTATATCACCCTTCTTGCAGAGCTCATGTATTACTGTAGAATAGCTGATGCAATCAGGAAAAAAACCATTTTCAGTACTCCTACTAATAAGGTCAATTGCCTCTTGAATCTGCCCAACCTTGCAGAACCCCTTGATCAACGTGTTAACAGACACTATGTTAGCAAGAAATCCTTGAAGCATGGCAAAATAGAGATCTTTAGCCGTTTCCAGGTTCCCTTCAGTTGCAAAATAATCAAGAAAACAGTTAAAAGTATAACTGTTAGGAAGAAAGTGACTGGCTAACATTTCTTTACAAAGGAGCTCTGCGCTGCTCAAATGCCATGACTTGCAGAGATTATTGACTAAAGCCGTATATGTGACGGTATTTGGCAAGTGCCCATCTGCGATCATCTCATCCCAACAATTTAATGCTTGAACCATATTTCCTTCTTTTGAGTACATGTTGATCATGCATGTATGGAACACATTGTCTGGCCTGACACCTTTTTCTTTCATCTCCCTGAATAACACGCATGATTTTTCGCTGTCATGCTGTTTCAGAGCTGCATACACAATAATGGTAAAGCTGATAAGATCAAGCTTGCCTCCCCACATTGCCATCTCATTCCAAACATGGTATGCTTCGGTCAACCTTCCTTCTCTGCAGAATCCATGCAGAAGTGCTGTTAGGCTAAATTTGTTTAATACAGAACAGTTGTTTTCTAGATCAGCAACGAATTCCTTTGCTTTGGAGGCTCCATCAGTCAAGCATAATCCACTTATCAATGACCTATAAGTGTAATTATCAGGTGTGAGGCCCCTACACATCATTTGATCATATAACTGGAATGCCTTCCTAATATCGCCTACCAGGCAATATCCTTCTATCACGGCATTAAAAGTTACTTCATTTGGTTCTAGGTTACTCTCAGTCATCTTATTAAACAACCTAGAAGCTTCATCCATCTTTTTCGCCTTGCAGAAACCATTGATAAGGGCCGTGAATGTATAAGTATTCCATGCAACACCCTTCTCAGCCATCTTCCTGTGGAGCTCCACAGCACCAGACAGATCCCCTTTCCTACATAAACCTGCTATGACGGGAGAATACGAAGCAGCATTTGGTGTTAGCCCAATCTCAACCATCTCGCTCAGAAAACCCATTGCCATGTCTAAATCATCCTTTTTGCAGCAACAATTAATTAAGGAATTGTATGGATAAACTGTCATCCTGACTCCCTTCTCCCTCATCCTATCAAGCATACAAAGTGCATCATCCATCATCCCCCTTTTGCAAAGGGAGTGTATTAATATAGCATAAGTCACCTCGTTTGGCTCCAGACCCTTGTCGGACATCTCATTTACGAGCCTGTCTGCCTCACTAAACATTCCGTTCTTGCACATATTATTTAGTAACGCATTATATGCAAATATGTTCGGCACCATGCGCAGCTCACCCAACTGACAAGCTAACCTGAAAGCCTCCTCAACCCTCCCTTTCTTCCGTAGCCCGTCAAGCATAAACGAGCAATTGGCCTCTGATGGCACAAACCCCAGCCTAGCCATGTCACCTGTCATTTCCAATGCCATGTCCAGCTCCTCCGTCCTACAAAACCCATACACCAGCGTACGGCAAGTCACTTCGTCAGCTGCAACTCCCCTTGCCAGCATGCTGTTCTTTACATCCACTGCCTCTCGAACGCGCTGATTCTTGCACAATCCATAAATCAACACATTGTACGGCACCGCGCTGACCTTGTCCCCCTCATCCTGCATCCTTGCCACGAGCCCCTTGGCGCCGTCGAGATTCCTGACCTCGCAGTAAGCCCTGATCCCGGCCGTGTAAACGTACTCGTCCAGGAGAACACCAGAATGAAGCATTCCATCGAACAGGTGACGGGCAAGGGCGAACTGGCGGATCTTGACGAGGGAGAAGAGTATCTGGGAAGCAGTGTGTTGGTCGGGAGCAATGCCGGCGGACAGGGAGAGGTGGAGCACGGCGGCGGCGTCGCGGGCGCGGCGGAGGCGGAGGTAGGATGAGGCGAGGAGCGTGCCGGCGGCGGCGGTGGCGGAGGGAGGGAACGCGGAGAGGGATGAGGCGTGGGAGAGGGACGAGAAGGAGGACGACGCGGACAGGGAGGAAGACGCGAGGGAGAGCAGGAGCGAGGCGGCGTGCGGCGAGGAAGAGGAGGAGGACGGCGGCGAGGTGGAGGAGAGAAAGGAGAGGGCGAGGAGTGAGAGGCAGAGCGGGGAGACGATGCTGGGGGGCAGGAGGAGGAGGAAGCGGCGGGAGAGGCCGGGGCGGGAGAGAGAGGCCGGGAGGAGCAGGAGCGAGGAGACGTGGGAAGGGGAGATGCGATTCCGGAGCGGCGGCGAGGCGAGCGCCGGCGGCCAGGCGGAGGGCGGGGTGTGGTGGAGGAGGTCGGCGAGGAGCTTGACCATGCCGGAGTGGGAGGCGGTGGGAGGAAGGTTCGGGCTGGGGTCGCCGGCCGGGCGCCGGCGCGGTGGAGGAGGCATCGGGACGGCCGGCGGCGAGAATCGCCGGAGCAGTAGGTGACGGGCTGACGGTCGATTCGGGACCGGATGTGTCGACGAGCAGGTAGATCATGGGAGGAGGATTCCCGGATGGCCGTTGGATCGCTAGTCAGCACAGATGGTCAACAAGATGAACGGTGGGTTGCTTTCCATGTGTAAATATCAGTCTCGCGAGCGAACCTCGCCCAAGCTGCGCCATGGCCGTCCTCCTCATGCTCCTTGTGCTGCTCGCCAGTTCGTCGGCCAGCAGTGCCAGGACTCTCGCCGATGACCACACGTGCGGCGGTGGCGTGGGCGCCGAGCTGTGCACCAGGGAGTTCGTCATATCAGGTAAAGCGCGAACGAAGCATCTGGCGTTGTAGCGGCTTGGCGGCGCAATACACCGGAAGTGCTGGGGGCGTGGTGGGCTCCGGGAAGATGTGCGTGGAGATTTTGAGGATTGAGACGTGCAGCGGCCGCATGAGCACGGAGATATCGCCCTTGACTGCTAAGTCGATCAGAGACGCGCGGCCGCGGGATGCTGCCGGGGGCTCTTCCACGACGACGACCGTGGCAGCGGCACGGACGAGAATACTGGAGCGTCAGCTTGGGGAGGTCAACGGTGGGGAAGAGCCCCCGAGCGCCACCTCAGGGACTCGGGGAGGACGGGGATGAGGACGGCGGGAAAGAGCCCTCGGGCGCCATCCGGATCGGGGGTGGGGGCAACGGGAGATGGCGAGGAGATCCGGAGCAGAGAGAGGAAATGCTGTCAGGCGGCGGGGCACCAGCGAGGCAGAGCCATCGGGCGTCCGGTGGCACAGAGTTGGGCCGGAGCTAGGGTTACGCGTGACGCGTGGATCGAAGAAGCTTTTCGGAGGGGCTCCGGTTTTTTACCTTCCGTGCGGGGGGTTCCGGTTTTTTCCTTCCGTGCGTCGGGGACTCGTGGGAGGGACGACGTACGGACTGACGTAATTGAGAATTAAAGAATAGTAAAGATAGTATTGTAATAGATTTTTTGAAGGAATGATAGCCGTAATTAACTGCAGTAGAAATTTTCTACACTGATCCAGCTGATTTGATTTGACTTTGTCTCTCAAGTGTGTCTTCCTCTTTATTTCTAGATGTAATTAATTTACAAAGCTACGTGGGTGCAACTACACTTTCCCGAACGCTCCTGCTGCCGGTGATGTACGTCGCCCTCACTGGTCCGTGAATGGTAAGTAACAGACTGCATAAAAGCACCGTTTATAGATGGCCATCGGGCCGGCCCAGCCAGGTTCGGAATAAATGGGCCCAGCATGGGGAAGCTCAACAATAGGTGACCGGACCGGACCGAAATCTTCTCCTCCAGGCCCAGATGTGGCACCGAGCCCGTTAGGTTCCAAACTAGATTGCTATATGTGGCTTGTAGGAATAATCAGTAGCATGACTTGAGTGTTTTTTTCATTCAATAAAGCTATTCCAGTGATGGTGCAGCTCTTTCCCTTGCTAATGATGAGGTGTGCTCTTTCATTCATTTTAATTCGCTTGTGCCACCTTCTAGCTTGCACCTTTGGCTGGCATTCATTACACTCAGCCTGATCACCGAACGGTATTTTCGGCTCTGGTTTACTGACTTCTTCTTTCCCCTTAAATTTCCCCCCTTTGAATTTGTGTAGCAAAAGTGCTTTGAAAGGAAATGCTTCTGCTGTGCAGACACCCAAGAAACCGGCTCATGTGAAGAAGAACAAATAGTTGCCTCACCATGCAGCAACCTGCTATGATCTACTGCACATCAGCAGTTTTATCTTGATGATGACCTTGATTCTTTGGATTACTGATTCAGTAATTTTTGTGGTGGTCTGAGTAGGCAATGGACTACTTTGGTATGTACAGTTGGCACTGAACTGGCAACCGCTTGACGCTGCAGTTTCTTTTGGTTCGTTGATGATGTCTATGTTATGAAACTATGCGGTTCATACTATGTAGTATTAAAACACCCTTTGCTGTTCTCCCGAGAACTTTGGGCTGTATGTAGGCCTTTCCAGCACTATGGAACCCAGTGCGTTTGTACGGCTATATGCACGCTTGGATGGAATAATGCACCGTCTGGACCTTTCAACTATACTGCTGCTTCGTTATTTTGTTTGGTTCCATGCTAGTACTTGTCTTCTTCTGATTCATATTAATTGTCTCAAATTTGTCTAAATATGGATGTGTTTATGCCTAAAAAGCGTCTAGATACATGTAATATTTTGACAACTAATATGGATTGTAGGAGTAGCTTTGTGTACGCTACAGGTATTACCGACATGATATATGCTCGCCGTGAACATAAGTTTTTGATTTATATATAGTCCAGGCACTGTCTGAACCTTTCAACATATGTTTTTGATATATGCTAGTGGTGGCGCTAGCTGTGCGTACAGGTGCTGCTATGCCTATGCTCGCTCGGGTGCTGCTGCTGCTAGCCCCGCAGCTGCAGCCTGCAGGTGAGGCGGTGAGCTACTCCGGTATAGGCCTCAAAGGTTCCAATCAAAGCCATCTTCGCAACAAGATTTTGATTTATCAAGTTTATGATTTTTCCCTACAAAGTTCCCAATGCATTCTTCACTCTCCGATGGCATTTGATCAGATTTCACTAATTATCAGGAAATCGATAACGGAACTATAGATGGATCATTTCCACTAAAGGAAGGGAAGTTCACAACACATAAATGAAAACAAAAAAGCAAACCACCGAAGACGGAGTTTCTAATGTGAATTGCACATAGAGCATCTGTGTACCCTAGGTCAGTTTTGGGGCAAAAACAACCAACTCAAAGACCCTTTACCGGCATGTGACACTACTGCGGTCTTCATGGGCGCCATCTCCGTTGGCAATGGCGCCAGGGTCTGGTCTCCGATATTGTACACTCCGGAGTCAAGAAAATCATCCTCAGCCTTTCTCCCCTTCAAATAATTGTCGTTGAGGCTGTGCTCACTCAGAAAGTAGACACAATCTTGGTGAGCTCCATATTGATTGGCGACGGGGAGCGACCGAGAGCAATCTTGGCTGACAAAGAGAGCATGTCCCATCAAATTATCAACCTTAATCCAACGTCCATTGCCGGCGCCGTTATGAAGGCCCGTTGCCTCGAAAACCTCGAGCCGGCGAGTCCGGATGGGTTTAGAAGAGACCACACTGAGTTCAATCTCACGTTCAACCATGAGCAGTCGATCACCGGACACGACCAAGTAATAATAAAGCTGGTAAAGTCCAGTGGAGTGAGCAATTGTGGTGCCGGGTATGCAAAGGATGGGGGGGTCGCGGGTAATAAAGTCGAAGACATGGAGCTCCCGACGATGAGGAACAACCCCGAGTGTTGGAGTGTCGACATCTTTTGATCTGACGGCATAGAGCATCCCTTGGAAGAAGTCAATGTCGTCGGCATGCAATTGAAGCTCGACGACGGGTGGCGTGCATGTTTGCGGGGGGCCGCGGGCACAAATGCGGGGTTTTGCGCCGCGCCTGCCTTTGGTGGCAACAACATGATCGGAGACCACCACCTTGGCGATACGAAAATGAGCGACAAGTTGGCGGGGAGTAAGGATTGTCATCTGGAACCAGAGGACGTCGGGGTCCATGTGTTGAGGGGCCGTCTCCCCCGTGAAGGGGTTGGTCATGAGGGAGCACTTGCCGTCGGCGTGCACGAGGAAGATGGTCCCGCCGGCGGAGACGCGGTGGTAGACGTCGGCTGGGACGGGCAAGCGGTAGACCTCGCCATCGGGGAAGCTGAGGAAGGTGCCGTCCCGCAGAGCGAGCCACGGGAGCAGCGGCTGGTTGGTGGAGCTGGAGCGCCACGGCCGGCAGACGGCGCGGAGGCGGACGCGGTCGGCGTGGGACGGCATGCGCGAGAGCACGAGGCCCAGCAACTCCGGTAGCAGATCCGGCCATGGCGCCGAGACTTGTTGTTCTGGCTTGCTTTCTGCCATGGCGCCTCCTCTCCTTGTACGGGGATAGATCGATATTTATAAAGGATTTAATTCCTCTCCTACTCCGTAGCTAGCTTAACCTCCGGATCCGATTAGCACCAGGACTCCAACAGCTCGGAAGAAGATTACCTAACAGCCAAAGGAAACGGATGTAGTTACTTATATGTATCAGCCAACAGGACTCCACCCATCACATTATTATATGTATATATATATTGTTTTATGTCCTAGGGAAAATTACTCGGGTGTAGTTACTCCTATTTTTTAACGGATCGGGTACACTCAAAATTAAAAAACGTAGATCTGAAAAAACTATGCCGATGAGAGAATGGGTTTTGGAGCCATCATCTTGGATTCTGTCATTCCGTACGTTTCTTAGACGCGCTCACCACCTGGAGATCCATGCATGCAGGTATTTGTGTTGTTGATCCATTGTTTTAACGTGCACTGATCGATTCTTCGTTTGATGCATGTTTGTCCTGCGCGGCCTCCTTTGGATGGTCGATTCTTTCTTGATGAATGTTTGTCCTGCGCGGCCACCACGACATACGCGACTGCCGCGCCGCCGACGTCGATGATGCTCTCCGGCGTGCGCCATCGGCATGGATCTCATGCGCATGCTCAGGATATGCCTAGATCCGATCGATAACATTATGAGCATGAGTATATATCTAGTTGTATACTGCACCTGGATCCAAGATCTAGGCCATGCTCCAACGCCCACATGCCAGCACGAAAATCATTTTTTTGTTCGCCGGAAAAAATTAGCTAATAAGATGAAAATTTGTTGGAACGATAATCTTTAAGAAGAAGCAACAACAAAATTCAAATCTTGGTAAAGAACAAATAAATAAAAATAAAAGCCAGATCTTATTCGAAATGGTACATTGGTACAAGTGCTGTCAATTGAATGGCACATGTTGGGGAAAACTTCACGGGCATTCACGGACTTATCAGAAAATTTAATCTAGAAAATTAGAATGAGCTGAAGAACAGCTACGGTTCTTCTGTTGTGGTGCGCATCACAAAAGTTGCAATCATAAAAAAAAATCCAATCAACTGCCGATTATTTTTACAAAGGACAATGATTTTGGTTACGTAGGAACACACCAATTTCAATCCCACCTAAATTCAGAGCAGATCCACCTAAAAAGAAACAAGTAAACATACAATGAAAGAGAACAAATATCTCCAGCAAATAAATCGGCGAACCAAATTTTCTCTCCATTCTATCTAACAGTCTACAAACTCTCAGATTCTGCACCAGATTTGCACAAAAACTGCAAAATTTCACATGCAAATTCTCACACACGAATTCAAAATCTGCAAAAAGTTCACATGCACCAATCTAGCTAGACTATGAGCATCCACATTGGAGCTCCTACTTTCATGACGAGAAGTACAAGTAGAAAAAAAATTAGAGACAAAACGAATTTTGCTAGTAATTTGAGAAAACGGCCCTAGGTTCCTGCCATTAATAGCATTCACCACCTCCAAGCAATCGGAACCCACCAAGAGGAGTCGAACTCCGAGGTCCGCTGCCAAAGACAGTGCTTCGCGGCACGCCATTGCTTCGAGGATGGCAGGATCAGACATACCTTCATAGGTAACAGCAGAAGCACCCTGGAACGTGCCCCTTTCATCTCGCGCCACCGCAGCGACAGATCCTCGGTTGGCCGTCTTTGCCACCGCCGCATCGACATTGATTTTCATGAGACCCGCCGGCGGAGCCAGCCAGCAAGAATTTCCATTGACCGTGGTCCTAGTTGTTCCACGAGAATTTCCAACCCCGGTTGGTCCAGGAGGCCAGAACCTCCGTCATCCACGTCACTGGACCACGATCCCTCTTACATATCCTGGCCCAAGTCGATGAACTCTTAGCACATGTAGGGTAAAAAAGAATTAAGTATTTGGAGCACGTGGAGTAAGTTTATATATTTTGTCAGCAAAAAGTAAAAAAGCAACGGTTCTACTGATATTACACCCTAAAGAATGTAATGAATGTTATCCATAATTACCTGTAGTAGCAATGCTGGTTAAAACCATCCACGATGTTGGTCTGAACCTTCAAGGTACGCATCTGCTGGAAAATTAAGGCCATCTCTTTTTGCTAGAACACCAGCCCATGAGGAACCTGAATCAAGAGAAGATGCAGATGTCAAAAATCGAAGTCACTAGAAGATGGAAAATAAAAATAAAACAAAAATATGTTCCTAACAAAGCTCAATCTTTGTTTGAACATTATTACTATATGCGTGCTTTGAGAGGCCGGGAAAAAGATCGCATGGAAAACCACATACTAAGCATGAGGATTGGATGTTACACAATAACAAGCCGAATAATGATATCAACGCAAGATTTTAACACATGACTTGGGTGGTTTGTCTCAAATTGAAGGTTAAGCAATTAAATGATGAACGGCTGTCAAGATTCATAGTGCGTGCTATGCAGACCATTGATGTATGCATTGTCACAACCATCACCCATTGAGCTTCAGATAAAAAATATTATTAGCAGAACAATGATGACTGAATCCTACCAGAGTCGAACCAAACATCCATTGTATCAGTTCCCTTGCGGTACTCAGATGCTTTGTCACGATATTTATCGGGAAGAAGTTTTTTTTTTAGGGGATTTATTGGGAAGAAGTTCCTCAGTTGTCATATACCACCAGGCATCACTGCCTTTCTTTGACAGTACAGCTGCATAACAGCCGACGTGAATTTATTGGCAGATATTCATCTGTCTCTAAATCCAAGTAGAAGTAAGCAGTACACCACATTTCCGTAAGGAACTGTTTTGAACTGGAGTAAACACCAAAACTTGACCAAGAAACACTTCTCTCCTAAACATGCCCTAAATGGGAAGAAATCGAAATGGGAGTAAATGAAAAAGACTGAGGAGCATAAGGCCATTTTACAATAATTGAGAGAGTACAAGTACAAACAGTTCTAAGCTTCATGTCATAAAAGATTGCATACTAGATTTAACAAATGCGCTTGAAAATTTCTAAACTGGAGCAGTGATGGTTAGTTGGTTACAGCAAATGTAATGAAATGACTGTATACATACAAGAGCATTATCTAAATTAAACTTGAGGAACACCTTCAAACAAGACGTTTAGATCAGCAACTGCTTGGGCGTGATGGTGTTTCAGACACAGTAGAAACATAACAAGCAAATGCAAGAAATCATAGACATCGACATACCCTTGATATGCTCTCTTGAAATACACCAGTCAGAACGGGCAGAGATCATGGCAACAATCCTCTTTTCACCCTGTGAATTTTGAAACACAGGTAAGAAACAAGGTTTACTTATCAGACAACACAAAAAGCAACTAAAGGAATCTAATAAAGAGTATGATTAGGTCATTCCATGCTAGCATGAAAAATATTGCTTGAAAGGAAATAGTATTGCATGAAACCAGACATGCAAATACTTGACCATAATAGACAAGAAATCACTTGCCTGGGGAAAAACAATCAAGACACGATAACAAATGTGCATAGAAGTTCAACCAGTGAGCTAGTGCAGATAAGAAATATGCACTGAACGAAGATGCAAAGTGCCAAGTGCTGAGCTTAACAGTTGAAACTTCGGTTCAGTGAGACAATAAACCAGAGGGAAAAAGTCCCTAATTTCAAATATAGGTTCCAGAAAAAAAAACATTAAATACCTGAGAAGGAACCCAAGTTACTTGTTTGATTGCATCCAGTGCAGCATCCCGAAAAAATCCACAGAGGCAAACCACTGTTCAGTTGCTCGGAATATTGTTGGTTCTTTAGATCTCCAGCCATAGGGGTACTTGTGTTCTGACAACCAAAGACCACAATGGGCAAATAAACTGATAAATAAAGTCCTTCGTATTCACAATTGAACAAAAGATGTGAAGTTACTCACTGCAAGGCTCTTATAAAATGAGTGAAACATGTTCACCCAGATACTTCACAACTGCAGCATTACCAGCTCCCAGGACAGATGAACCATTGAATTGCCCAGCTTCAGCAGTGAAGTTCCCTTCGTTATCCACGGGAAAAAAAATATAGGAAGCCCATATTTCAAACCTGTTATGTAGTCTTCCTGGCCATGGCCGGGGGCAGTGTGAACAAGGCCAGTTCCAGATTCAGTTGTTATGTAATCTCCTCCAATGACGACTGAACATTCGTTGCCATTCACAGGATGGATGTATCTGAAAACACCATCCAAGTAAAACATGAAAACAAAAAGTTCAAGCACAACAAGTGAAATTAGAAGAGCACAATAAATGCCTGCAGTGCTCCAGGACTGACCCAGGAAATGACTTACGGATTACGAGCTTCATGCCCCACTTGGACTCTATAACTGAGACAAGATCAAAAGCCACAATGACAAATGGTTTCTCGTTCCCAGAGCTCAAAATACTCCCAAGTTTCCGTTGCTTTCCTCCAGATGTTGACTCAGTTTCCAGTACAGATTGAAGCTCAACTACGGCATAAGCTGCTCAGGGTTCACGGCAACAGCTGATACAAGAGCAGGTTAAGTGACTCAAATTTGTCTAAAAATTGATGTATTTATATACTAGAATATGTCTAGATACATGTAATATTTCAGCACTTAATACGTGACGGAGGGAGTATTTTTTATAGGAAGCAATCAGTGTGTTATGAGGCCCAACTGACAAGCTAACCTGAAAGCCTCCTCAACCCTCCCTTTCTTCCGTAGCCTGTCAAGCATAAAAGAGCAATTGGCCTCTGATGGCACAAACCCCAGACTAGCCATGTCACCTGTCATTTCCAATGCCATGTCCAGCTCCTCCGTCCTACAAAACCCATACACCAGCGTACGGCAAGTCACTTCGTCAGCTGCAGCTCCCCTTGACAGCATGCTGTTCTTTACATCCACTGCCTCTCGAACGCGCTGATTCTTGCACAATCCATAAATCAACACATTGTACGGCACCGCGCTGACCTTGTCCCCCTCATCCTGCATCCTTGCCACGAGCCCCTTGGCGCCGTCGAGATTCCTGACCTCGCAGTAAGCCCTGATCCCGGCCGTGTAAACGTACTCGTCCAGGCGAACACCAGAATGAAGCATTCCATCGAACAGGTGACGGGCAAGGGCGAACTGGCGGATCTTGACGAGGGAGAAGAGTATCTGGGAAGCAGTGTGTTGGTCGGGAGCAATGCCGCCACACCGTTCCTCTCCCCATCCAGGTTTCTCCAACAAACAAGCAACCAGCAGCCAGCAACGCAAGCAAGCAGAAAAAATAAAGAGCGCTACAGCAAGCCAGCATTGCTATGTACACGGTCGATCAATTGACGTTAATTAGATACATGCAAATCAATAATTCGTACATGGCACCATGAGCTATAGGCCTACATCAAGCAGCGGAGCCTACAACACAGCGGCCGTTGGCTCGTCCGGTGTATGCGGAGGGCAGCAGGGACCTCGTCCCGTCGTCCGGCTGCGGCGGCGTCCCCGACTGACCGACTCCCCTCTCCTCTTCTTCCCATGTTCGTGTTCATCTCCCTTCGAGCGATCCACAAACCCATCCCAATCGAGAGATTAGACGAGGGCAATTTGGTCCCAAAAAATGTGACATGTGGGCCTGGATTGGAAACGTGATTTTTAAAAATAAAAAATGGTGTTTTGTCAAGGTATCAAATAAAGATGTGCTATCTTGTCTAAAATAATAAAAGGTGTGCTTTTGAGACAAACTACAACGAAATGTGTGGCATTTTGTCAAATTTCTCATTCGGGTCTGTATGTGTCAACGAGCAGGTAGATCATGAGAGGATGGCTTCCCGGATGGCTGTTGGATCGCGAGTCAGCATACATGGACAACAAGATGAACAGTGGGATTTGTTTTCAGTCTCGCGAGCGCACCTGGATAGCCGTTGGATCGCGAGTCAGCGCAGACGGTCAATAAGATAAACGGTCGGATTTGCTTTTCACGTATAAATATCAAGCGCACCTGGATGGCCGTTGGATCGCTAGTTAGCACACATGGTCAACAAGATGAACGGTGGGATTTGCTTTCCACGTGTAAATATCAGTCTCGCGAGCGCAGCTCGCCCAAGCCGTCGCCTTCGCCTCGCGAGCGCATCTCGCCCAAGCCGTCGCCTCTTCGCCGCGCTATGGCCGTCCTCCTCATGCTCCTTGTGATGCTCGCCGGTTCGTCGGCCAGCAGCGCCAGGACACTCGCCGACGACCACACGTGCGGCGGCAGCGTGGGCGCCGAGTTGTGCACCAAGGAGTTCGTCATATCAGGTATGTTCTTCTCTCTGTCTCTGATTTTTTGTCTGCGCCTTCAACTGCGATGGAGGGGCTTCGTCGTCCGCAGGGGAGCACGGCGGCGGGGACGAGTGGCGCACGAACGTGCCTTGAACCACAGCGCCGGTGGCGACCGACGTTGGTGCCCGCTAGTTGTTCAACGTCAGCTCGACGCCTAAACTGAACACAACAGCCACGAACTTCATCCGTAAGCTCACTTTGTCATATGCACGTGTCTATTTCTTAGGCGACAACTCACTTTGTGAGATGCACGTGTCTATTTCTTCATCTCCTAAGAAATAGTTATTTTGTCAGTCAACGATCCGAACTATCTGATCAAAATTTTCTTATCCATTGTACTTGTATGGATCTTACACGAATCTTAATGATTGGATCAAACGGTTGTTAGCATTGACTTAGAAATAGTTATTTTCTTAGTCGCCTAAGAAATAGCAAAACCGTTTTGTTTTTAACATTCAGTATTTGTATATGTGGATTTGCGTTTTTTTATCCACTTTGATATTTGAAATGCTCATAAACAGTTTATACTATCTGGGTCTAATGCAAGTACAATGCCACATCACATATAAGTATAAACTGTCAAATGCGTAATAATCTTGGTGCTATGTTTATTTTTCCAATAATACAATGTTTCACGGGAGCATAAAACAAATGGAGGTGTATTATGAAGTTAGGTCTTTATCAGAGTAAACACACACACACACACACACACACATATATATATATATTGTTTCCAGAAACATCTCTGTACTTACATACTTAAGAAAATGGATATTCAGGTTTGCTATATCTAAGCCGCATGATTTTTAGTTAGGGATAAGTCGATTGTTTAGACATTGGATCTAGATTGATCTTTAAGATTCGAAACGAAAAAGAAGGGAGTGGCTCTCATACTATGGGATAAGAATTAAACCTTTTGCTTAAACCAGGCGCTTGAGATATGGACACACACATAGATATTTGGCATAATAAACAGACGTTTCTCAACATTGATATTGTTACATTAACAACGGTATAATAATAAGTATCAAACAATACATCTATTGTGTACGCAAATTTTTCTCGTGTGCACAGCCAAAAACATAAATATGAATGAGATAATTATAGTAGACACCGCTGTTAAATTTTGTGAAATGATTTCGCAGGGGGATGATTTGACGCGGCAGATAGAACGGTAGAGGGGCGTCAGCGAGCGGATGGGGGGAGTAGGGGACGCGGCGGGCGTAGGGGGAGAGAGGCAGTGGCACGGCGCCGCGGGCGCTGGGCATGGCAGGTGAGGGCCGAGGCGACAAGGAGGGTGAACGTGAGAAGGAGCCAGGAACAGGAGGCGGCGCACGAGGGGCCGGAACGTTTTCCTTTTATTTTTCGTGAAATGGAGTGAGAGATGGACACCTTGGCCCAGCCTAGTCCAACGGCCCGAACGGCCCGATCAATGATAGACCTCGGATTTTCTCTGGAAGCAACAACTATTTAGGACAAAGCCCACAAGCGAACGGCCAGATTCGTCCAAATAGTAGACCTGACAGTAAAAAATGTAGGCGGGTCGTGTTCTCAAGGAGGATTGGCCTCACATCTTCTCATTTGTTATTGATGGTTATTTATCTGTGGAGGATGTGGTGCGCACTCTGGATGTTCATGAGCTTTTTAAACTTCGTCTATCATAGCAGGCTTTTATGGAGTTGGGGGAGTTGGTTGACCTTCTGCAGTCTACCCAACTCACTGCGGATTCGGACTGTTGGGAGTTTTCTTGGGGAACAAGTTATTCATCTAGCAAATTTTATGCTATGGGCTTCCAACATCTGATTGTGCCCAAGGTTTTCTCTTGGCTTTGGCGCTCACGGTGTACCCCTCGAGTCAAAGTCTTTGCGTGGTTACTGTTGGCGGATCATCTCAACACTCGAGACATGCTCCGACGATGACATTGAAAACTGGAGATGATAATCACTGTGTGCTTTGTCAACTACGCGTGCTAGAGGACTGGCAACATCTCTTCTTCTCCTGTGTTTTCAGTCGGCGGATTTGGGCTTTCTTGCAAATTGACTGGTGCTCGGGGCCGTCCATTGATGTGGTAGTCCAAAGGACGGTGATTTCCTTTGGTCACCCTTTCCTGTTTGAGGTTGTCGCTTTTGCCTGTTGGCACATTTGGAAGCAACGTAATGGACCGATCTTTGCTGACGTTGCCCCCTCCTTCCGTTCTTGGCGTGTGGCATTTGTACATGATCTCTCGCTTTTGAAACATAGGTTCAAACCAGGTCTAGTGACCAGGTTTACCGCTTGGTTAGACTCCCTGTTGTATGATACTTGTAATAGTACAGGTAAGTTTTCCTTTTTTCTTTTGTCTGTTTGTACAGTTGGTTTGGTTGGTTTTAATAAATTGCTGTAGAGGTTTTCCCTTACAGTTTTCAGTCAATAAAAAATGCAGGTGACCTGAGAGGGATGGGATTGTGTACAGTTGTACTATCCTAAGTTGATTTGGAAGCAGTCGGGGGGGGGGGGGGTTTGTTGGTCAGGCTACAAAATCACTTATTTATGTGTTTTTGGCTTTTGATTTTATGCATTGTTTAATGATGGTACAAGCAAAAAGCAACTTCAAGAGTCAAAATCCACACTCTAAGCCTAATCAACCAGGGCCTAAATACCTCAAGATGCTAATTTGCGTATTGACCGAAAACTGGGAGGACCCCCACATGAAAACCGGATAAGAGCGCCATCAAGGTGACCTCCCAAAACTTTTTGGCAAACTCTGCCGCAAAACCATCGGGCCGGGAGCACAATGTGCTCCATTTGAAATATCGCCCCACAAATCTCATCCTTAGTAATTCTGGCAGCGAGCATCTCGTTCTCCTCAGCTAGCTCCTTGGGCAAGTCTGACACAGCCACACAGACGATTCATCCAACGAGACATTACTGATCAAAAAGTTCAACTTCTCGACGTTTATGCTTGTAGTGCTATGAAAAAAATGACTTTTAAATCTTCTTTAGCTTTTGTTTGGAGAAGCTTTTTTTTCCGAAAAAAAACACACGAATAGAATGAATGAAAAATGTTTTGGGGCCACAAAAAAATTGTTAGCTCGGACTCTGAAAAATGCTCATAAGGTAAGATGTGATGCGTGCGTTCATAGACAGTGTACAAACATGTTTTGGGAGTGGTAAGTGTAAAAAAAAATATGTTTGGGAGTGCCTGCTTCTTTACGTTTTTTATTAAAAAAGATTTTTATTCAGAAGAGAAGTGGGCAGCTGGGACCCGCGTGCCCTGCAAAATTCCTGCTAAACGCGTCCTCCTCCAAATTAAGCCGCCCAGCAATCCAAAAATTTAGCCACGTCAGCGATCCGCGCCAAAACGCATCCCAATCGTCCATCCAAAACAGCGGCGAACGGCTCGATCCATTCCACCTCACCGATCCGCGGCACCCACCGCTCCACCAATCAGCGCCCACCTCGTCCTCTGTATAAAGCTCTCGGCGACATCCTCCTCCTCCCCTCACACAAGCATCTGCAATTCCCCATCCAACTCCCAGCGAAACCACTCTCCTCTCCTCCGAACAACCAGCAGCAGCAGCGATCCATGGCCCCCAAGGCGGAGAAGAAGCCGGCGGCGAAGAAGCCCGCGGAGGAGGAACCCGCGACCGAGAAGGCCGCGGACAAGGCCCCCGCCGGGAAGAAGCCCAAGGCGGAGAAGCGGCTGCCGGCGGGCAAGACGTCCGCCGCCTCCAAGGAGGGCGGCGAGGGGAAGAAGGGGAAGAAGAAGGCGAAGAAGTCGGTGGAGACGTACAAGATCTACATCTTCAAGGTGCTCAAGCAGGTCCACCCCGACATCGGCATCTCCTCCAAGGCCATGTCCATCATGAACTCCTTCATCAACGACATCTTCGAGAAGCTCGCCGGGGAGTCGGCCAAGCTGGCCAGGTACAACAAGAAGCCCACCATCACCTCCAGGGAGATCCAGACCTCGGTCAGGCTTGTTCTTCCCGGGGAGCTCGCCAAGCACGCCGTCTCCGAGGGCACCAAGGCCGTCACCAAGTTTACCTCCTCCTAGGCGATTTACTGTCTCCCGTGATTGATCCCCTCCTTTCGGTAGTATCACTCTGTAGTTAGCTGATGGAGTTCTTTTTGTTCCTGTTCGTCGTCGTGTATGAACCGTGCTGGATGTGTGCGATAAACAATGGAGAAATAGGACCTAATGTTCTTCAATTGTGGCTTCCATCTGTGATTTTGTCATGTTCTTCCTCCTGAAAAGTTCCTCGGTTCTGCTCTTTGCTTCGAATTTTGATGCAAGTGCATCAGTCTGTAAATCTGGGTCGAAATATGCACAAACATTTCGCCCAGAGCATCGATTGGTTTTGCCTCCTCGCGGTCTTAAAACTGCCCAATCCGAAATTTTGGAGCGCAAAGATCGGACATGAAAATTTTGGGCTCTAATCAATTGGCGGGAAATTCCTCCGGTCGGAAAATTTTGGATTGGAAGCGCGCGCATGTAAAATCTGGGCAGGCTTTCAGTTTAGAGCTTTGTTCACGCGCCAAGTTTCTAATCTCAAGTAGTGGCGCCGCCAGCTCAAAAATTCGAAGCCTCAGACTCCACTCCCCAGTCCGTCGCCTTCGTGGGAAGGCGTATTCTCGTGGGTACGTAAGCTACACACCAAGGCGTAGTAAACACATCCCCTGTCTTTTTCCGGCCTCGAACCCTCTGTCTCCTTCCCGTCGCCTCCAATGGCGTCCTCCGCATTTCGCTTCTCTCCCGAGGTCCAGGCCTCCGCCCTCCTCGCCCTTCCAGGCGAGCTCGCCAAGCATGCCGTCCTCCGAGGGCCACCAAGTTCGCGTCCTCTCAGGTTGCATCCCGTAGTGGTAGTTCGTTGTTGTAGATTGCTGTTGTGTGGCTCTGGTTATTTATATGAATAGTACGGATGCATTTCTGGTGGTCGATTTTTTTTTCTGACTGTTTGTTTGTTTGTGCTGTGTGAATCTATGCTGTTCCTCTTCCTAATTTCGTTGCCTAGTATCATCCGTTTGTGTTACTGGAAAGAACTCAGGCAATTTCTGTTGCTGTTGAATAATGCCTTCTAAGGTTTTTCTACACAATACTCAAGGAGAATCCTTCGTGTGCAGTCTGAACTTTTTGCCTTCTGATGTGTTACTTGAAGCAATGGATTAGTGTTGCCAGCATGTATACTGTTTTAAGAATGGGAAGAAACTTGTACCGGTCGATTTCTGAAATCTCTAGCAGTAGCATTTGTGCTATTGCGGAACACCGTGCATTTATCCGATACCGCTGGAACAAAACGTAGCAATGAGAGCAATTTACTGACTGAAAGGACACATATACTTTTTATTATTGTAGGATCATGCCTTGTAACAGCTTGTTTGTTGAATTCTGTTAATTGCTGTTGTGACTCTGGTTATCCAGTAGTAGTATTGTTAGCAATTGAAGGGAATTTATGAATGGTGTTAATTGCTGTTGCTCCTTTTGGGAATTGTTGCCTGACAATATATCTGATTTTTTTTTCAGAAACTGTAGGAGAGACCCCGACAGTATATATTTTAATAGGGTAATATATATTAAAAGACTACACAAAGGGCCTCAAGGAACAAAGGAAACCTGATATATCTGAATACTGCTGATGCATTTCTAGCGGTTGATTTTTTTCCTGACAGTTTGTTCTTTTGCTGTGTGAATCTATGGTGCTCTACTTCCTATATTCATTGTCTCGCATATCCATTTATGATCTTGTGAGTATGCTTCATGCGCAGTCTTGGATTTTTGTCTACTGATTTATTTGAAGCAATGAATTAATATTGCCAGCATGTGTACTGTTCTGAGAATGGAAAAAAACTTGTACCATTTTATTTTTGAAATCTCTAGAAAATGCTACAGTTCTACAGAGGAACGCCATGCAGTTATCCGACACAGGTGTAAGAAAACATAGCTACGAGAACAGTTACTAACTTTTTTTTTGCGGAAAAGAAAAAGTTACTAACTGAAGCAGCACATATAACTAATGTAACCGTGGCGGATCCAAAAATGAAATCATGTGGGTTCATTGTATTGAAATCTTGTGTATTTTCATATTTTTTCTTACAAATATCAATACATATAAAGGTGTTTTTAGAATTTATGTGGGTTCATCTGAACCACCTATCTACAATGTGGATCTGCCACTGTAATGTAATTGCAGGATCATGTCTTGTACCAGCTTGTTTGTGGGTTGCTGTCTTGAGTGTATTGAATCGAGGCTTCTTTTTCTGCTTCATGTCCCCTTTTAAGGTAGCCACCAAACACAAGGTACGCATCTCTAACTGCATGCATTTCTACAGTTGCATCTCTTATCAACATTCGGTGTCGTGGCTGTTGCTTTGAGCAGGCTATGCCCAGGCTGAAAACAGAAACCAAACACTCCTGAATTCTGCTACATGTAACTATATCCTGTGGTTCGTCATGCAGCCATATTGTTGGGTCAGCTATCTCCAAGGTTCTGTCTGGAAGAGCATCCTCGACAAACTTATGCAGATCCAATGAATCTCTGAACATGTCTTCTGTTGGACTCTTTCCAGTAAACATTTCTAGCAGCAATATGCCAATACTATAAATATCACCAGAAGTTGAGACCTCAGAGCCTTCTCCATACTCTATAATTGTGCAAAAGATTGTGATTAGAAACCTGGCATGCATTCCATATTTGTGTGAAAAGTAAATGAAAACATTAGAAGAATTTCTGTCACCTGGAGCAACATAGCCAATGGAACCTATTATTCCAATTGAGCTATGTGATTTCTGCATCCTCTTACTTGTATTGTCTTGAAGGATCCTTGATATGCCAAAGTCTGCAACTCGGGCACTCATGTCCTCAGCAAGAAGAATGTTGCTTGGCTTAATATCACAATGGATCACCAGCGGTTGGCAGTGGTTGTGAAGATATTCAACTGCGTCCAAAATATCTGCAGCAATATCAAGCCTCTGCAAAAGGCTGAGTGTGTTCTTTGCAGTGAGATTTTGCGATTTTGGATGAAGCCAACCGTCTAAGTTTCCATTGGGCATGAATTCAAAAACCAATGCCTTGAACTCTTGACCTTGGTGGTCGATACCTGAACAACAAGTAATGATCTTTATGAGACAGCGGTGTCGTATCCTTCTCATGGCCTCACTTTCGACCTCAAAACTCTTGGAATACCTGGATTGACCAAGGTTAAACACCTTGACAGCCAAAGTTCTTTCCTTATTGTCCAAAACACACTTATAAACTGCACCATAACTTCCTCTACCAAGCAAGTTAACTTCTGAAAATCCGTTAGTTCCTCTCGATAATGCATCATATGGGATTCTTTCGTACTGTTCTTCAACAATTGAATTTTGCACTGTTGTCTTCTGGCTTTCTTTGAGCTTCTTGGGAAATACCCAAAGAACAAGAATAAATGAAAGTGACAACATGATTGCTCCAGTTATTGCTAGAGAAATTATAAGAGGCTTTGACATCCTTTTTTTGTTCTTGCTTAAGGGGCTTGTGGAGCATGGGGCCAGGTGAAGTTGAGGTGTACCACCGCAGAGATTGGTATTCCCAGCAACCGCTAAGTAAGTGATGTTTCTGAAAACACCTCCATTTGGCACCTCGCCTTGCAAATTATTGAAGGATACATCCAATTTGGACAACAATGTCAAATTCTGTAGAACTGCTGGGATTAACCCTGACAAATTGTTGTGTGCTAGGTACAATTCCTGCAGGTTTGCAATACTACCAAGGTCATCAGGAATATTGCCGGTAAACTTATTCATGGTCAGATTCAGCTTACTCATCCCATTTATATTCTTCAGTGATTGAGGTATGCTTCCCTCAAACAAGTTATTGTCTAATACTAGCCATTCCAACACTACGCAATTCTGGATACTGTTGGGTATCTTGCCAGACAACTGGTTTCCTGATAGAATCAGTTGGTTAAGGTTTGCCAAGCTGCCAACTTCATAAGGAAGTGTTCCAGAAAGAGAATTGTATGAAAGGTCCAAGTACCAAGAAAGTCCAGGCAATTTGAAAATCTCTGTGGGTATTGAACCGTTAAGTTGGTAATTTGTTGACAAATCAAGTACGAATAGGTTTCTTAACTCCCCCAGGCTTGCTGGAATTGGCCCCTCCAAGTTGCCATAGTACGCATAAAGCCTATTCAACTGGGAAAGATTTCCTAGTGATGACGGTATGAGGCCAGACAAGCTATTGTTGTACAAGCCTAGCTCGATCAAGTTTTGTAGCTTACCAATACTCTCTGGAATCACTCCAGATATGTAAGTATTTGCTATGGCAAGCAAGGTGAGACCTACCAAATTGCCGATATCTGCAGGGATACTCCCAGAGACCCTACTGTCCATTAAGTATAACTTCTGGAGAGTCACTGAGAGGTTCACAATCGACCCAGGTAATTTTCCTCCGAAAGAGTCGCCTCCCAAGTGACAAATGCTCTAGTTGGCTGCAATTTGCCAAAGAAGTGATGAATTCCCACCCCACCTTGTCATTCGCTTCAAGCTTATTTTCAGCCAAATCAAGATATTGGAGAACTCCCATCCTTCCCAAAGTGGGAGGCGCATACCCACTAAATCTGTTCCACGAGAGGTCAAGTCTCACGAGATCTGATAGATTGGGTAGTGATGAAGGGACGGCTCCAATGAACCGATTAACAGACAAGCCAAGATATTTCATCTTGGGGAATCTGTTACCGATATCATCTGGAATGCTTCCAGACAACTTATTTACCCCTACCTGAAATAATTGCAGTGATGACCAGTTGTAGAGAGAAGGTGGAAGTATACCCGAGAGGTTATTACCGAATAGATTGAATCGCCGCATCCTCTTGATGCTGCCGAGTTCTGGTGGGATTGGGCCAACTAGCTGGTTGTTGGAGAGATCGAGGTTCTGTAGATAGGACATATTGGCCAGTGATGCCGGTATGGGTCCTGTGAAGCTGTTGTTACTCAGCGAGATCGCTGCCAGGAACTTGAGCTTTTCGCCGAGCTCAGCCGGGATGCGCCCGCTGAACTTGTTGTTGTGCAGTCCCAATATGAACATGCTGATGCAGGAGCTCAGGTTCGCCGGGAACATGCCGGAGAAGGAGTTGTCATTCAAGTAGAGCCTCTGCAGGCGGCGGAGCTGGCCCAGGCTGGCCGGAATCTCCCCGTTCAGCCAGTTGAAGCTCAGGTCTAGCGCCTGCAGGAACGTGAGGTTCCCGAGGGCTGGGGAGAGTGCTCCGGTGAGCCCGCTCCCATTCAAGCTCAGCAACACCACCCGATCGGGCCTCCGGTGGCTGCATGTGACGCCCTCCCAGCTGCAGAAGCGGGCGCTGTCGTTCCACGATGCCAGAGCACGAGAGCCGCTGTCGCCGAGTTGCGCTTTGAAAGCAAGCAACGCGGCCTCGTCGTCAGCGCTCACCATGGCGATCATCAGGGCAGCGGCGAGTGACCATATTACGAAGCTCATGACCGTGAGCCCCATTGCCATTTCCTTGTTGGTTTGGTTGCCAATTGAGTAGTAGCACTAGCAACTGCGTGGTTTCATATATTGATATTAGTAGTACTTGATTATGTGTGCTGTACCTGTCGGAAGGGTTGCAACTCCTCATTTATATCACAATTTATGAAGGTTCACTTTCGCTCTGAAAAAAATGGACACTTCTTTGGCCTGTCCTCTGTTTGACATAATGGAATCTTCTACTTGCAGACTTTCCCGGAGGAGGCGGCCATGACCCACCATCAATGGCTGCTACAAGAGAGCGATGCCGGCGCATCGTGTTCGAAAATCATCGCTGCAAGGAAAAGATAATCCAATGGTACTACCATTTTCGTCTCCCTTTTGTACTTCGTTGCCAACAGGTCTGTACCAGAGTTTGGCTTCTGCTGAGTTTGAAGCCCAGTGGAGATTGGAAGATGGATTCTGCATTTCTGCATCCCGTGTCAACATCCGGATATCTGACTGACTCTGCTAAAATGACACTTGGTCCATTGTTTCATCTGCTATACTGAATTTGTAGCGACTGTACTGAATTTGCAGAGGCTGCAGCAGTGGCTCCCCCGCACTCCTCCGGGCCACCCTCTCTTCCTCCCAACCCAAACCCTCTCTTCCTCTGCTTCCTTCCCATACCGCCACCAATGGCTCCCCCGCACTTCTCCGGGCTTCCACCCTCCCCGTCCTCTCCCGCCTGAAGCCGCACCCTAGGACTCCAGCCCCGCCCCTTACCTTCCGCCACCACCAGGGCCGTCACCAAGTTCCACGTCCTATTAGGTTTCGTCCTGTAGTGCTAATTGCTGTTTTGAATCTTGTTGTCTTGGAGCAGTAGCGCTCGCTAGTACTTGACGGGAATTGATGCATGATGGCTGCTCCGCAGTCAGGTAAATTTGGCCGCTGTTACTCGTTAGAAGAACTTCTGTATCCGCCAGTTTGTTTCTGCCGCGTGAATCTATGCTTTTGTGCTGCTTCCTGCCTGCTGTCAAATTTTATTCAGTTTCTACTGGAAACGCTCAACGAGTCAACGTTATGGAAATTTCTGCTTCTATTTCGCCGTGTTTTCCTTCACATGGACAATGTTCTGTGCGTTGTCTGAACTTCTGTCTGCTGATTTGCTTGGAGCAATAAATTCATGTTGCCAGTATACTTGTTCGAGAATGATGTTTTTTGCATCACTGGATCTCTGAAATCTTTGGAACTAGAAGCCATGTATATTGTCTGGTTATTTTTTAGTGCTATTGTGGAACACTGAGGCTTTACATTTTACATTTATCTGATACCCTTGCAATGATAATCTATGTTATTGCTGGAAGCAGTAATGATACCATTGCTATCATACATGCATTTTGCAGTTGCCACAATAATATACATCAATTTATCTGTTAACAAAATGCTGACTGAAACGACATGCATAACTTCTATTATTGCTGGATCACATCTTTCCAGCTTGTTCAATGGTTTCCGAATGTCTTCAGTTGAACCTTAACTTTCTTCATGTTCTCCTATAAGCTAACCACCAAGCAGGAGGTACGCGCTTCTAATTGCATGCATCTCTACCGCTGCATCTCTAATCAATGTCCGTTCTCGAGGCTGTTGCTTTGAGCAGGATATGCCAAGCCTAAAGACAGAAACCAAGCATTCTTGGATTCTGGTACTCGTAGTGCTATCCAGCGGTTCACTGTGGAGCCAGATTGTTGGGTCTGCTATCTCCAAGGTTCTATCTGGAAGAGCATCCTCTGCAAACTTATGGAGATCCAATGAATCCCTGAACGTGTCGTTTGTTGGGCTTCTTCCGGTAAACATCTCAAGCAGCAATATCCCAAGACTGTAAATATCACCACGAGTTGAGACTGCATAGCCCTCCCCATACTCTACAATTATTCATTAACTTTGAAGTTAGCAACTTAGCATGACATGTTTATGTGAATAGTAAATGACAAAACTAGAAGAATTTCAGTTACCTGGAGCAACATAGCCTATGGTACCTCTAATTCCAACTGAGCTATATGAGTTTTGCATCCTCTTGCATGTACTTTCTTGTAGGATTCTTGATATGCCGAAGTCTCCAACTCGGGCTCTCATGTCCTCAGCGAGAAGAATGTTGCTTGGCTTAAGATCGCAGTGGATTATCAACGGTTGGCAGTGGTTGTGAAGATATTCTATTGCATCCACAATATCGACTGCAATATCAAGCCTCTGCGCAAGATTGAGTGTGTTGCTTTTAGTGAGCTTTTGAGATTTCGGGTGAAGCCAACCATCCAAGTTACCACTGGGCATGAACTCAAAAACCAATGCCTTGAACTCTTGACTTTGATGGTTGATGCTCGAACAACAAGTAATGATCTTTATGAGACATTGGTGTGGTATCCTTCTCATGGCATCACATTCAACCTCAAAACTCTTGGAAGACCTGGATTGACCAAGGTTAAACACCTTGACAGCCAAGGTTCTTTCGTCAGTGTCCAAACACACTTATAAACAGCACCATAACTTCCTCTCCCAATCAAGTTAACTTCTGAAAACCCGTCAGTTCCTCTGAATAATGCATCATATGGGATTCTTTCGTAGTGGTCTCCAGCAATTGAATATTCAATTACTGTCTGCTGGTTTCGCTTGAGCTTCTTGTGAAGCACGCAAACACCAAGAATAACTGAAAGTGACAAAAAGATTGCTCCAATTGTTGCTAGAGAAATTATAAGAGACTTTGACAGCCCTTTTTTGTTCTTGTGTACGGGGCTTGTGGAGCATGGAGCCAAGCGAAGTTGAGGTGTGCCGCTGCAGAGATTGATATTCCCAGTAACTGCTATGTAAGTGATGTTTCTGAAAACACCTCCATCTGGCACCTCACCTTGCAAGTTATTGAAGGATACATCCAATTTTGACAATGCTGTCAAATTCTGTAGAACTGCAGGGATTACACCTGACAAGTTGTTGTGTGCTAGATACAATTGTTGTAGATCTCGAATGCCACCGATGGCATCAGGGATCCTTCCAGACAAATTATTCATGGTCAGATTTAATATATTGAGTCCTTTTATGTTTTCCAGAGATTTGGGTATACTTCCTTCAAAAGAGTTCTTGTCCAGTAAGATTTTCTGCAGAACTATGCAATTTCCTATAGTGCTAGGTATTTGTCCGGACAACTGGTTTCCTGACAGAATCAATTCATTGAGGTTAGTCATTGTACCTGCTTCTGACGGGAGGGGTCCACAAAGTGCATTGTATGATAAATCCAAGTACCATGAGAGTGAAGGCAGCTGAAAAATTTCCACGGGTATTGAACCATTCAGGCGGTAATTTGTTGACAAATCTAGAATGAATAGATTCTTCAGGTTCCCGAGACTTGCTGGTATTGATCCTTCCAGGTTGTTCCAGAATGCAAGAAACCTAGTTAACTCTGTAAGATTTCCTACAGATTGCGGTATGATGCCTGTCAAGCCAGTACTATACAGGCCAAGGTCAACCAAGTTTTTCAGTTTCCCTATGCTCTCTGGAATCACTCCTGACATGGAAGTATTCACTATCAGTAGTATGTTCAGACCAACCAGATTGCCGATGTCTGCAGGGATACTCCCAGAGATCCTATTGTCATCTAATCGTAACATCTGGAGTGATGTCGAGAGATTCACAATCGAACGCGGTAGTTGTCCTCCAAAAGGGTTGCTGCTGAGTATCAAGCGCCGCAGTTGGCTGCAGTTTGCTAAAGAAGTGATGAACTCCCATCCCTCTTTTTCATTCGCTTCAAGTCTAACAGTCAAGTACAGGTCTTGGAGAGCTCCCAGCCTCCCCAAAGTGGGAGGAACATACCCGCTGAATCTATTTAGCTCGAGGACCAGTACCGTGAGATCAGATAGATTGGACAGTGACGAAGGGATGGTTCCTGTGAACTGATTAGCGCCCAAATTAAGAACTTGCAAGCTGGGTACTTGTTGCCGATATCAACCGGAATGCTTCCGTTCAGCTTATTGCCCCCAACCTGAAATCTTTCCAGCGAGGACAAGTTGTAGAGAGCGTGTGGAAGCATACCAGAGAGCTTGTTGGCGGACAGTTGCAATATCTGCATGCTCTGGATGCTGCCGAGCTCTGGTGGGATCGAGCCCACGAGCTGGTTATGGGAGAGATCAAGGTTCTTCAGGAGGCGGAGGCGCCCGAGGCTCGCTGGGATCTCGCCGTGGAGCGAGTTGTAGCTCAGGTTGAGCGTCCGCAGGAACGTGAGGTTCCCAAGAACTGGGGACAGTGCTCCGGTGAGCTCCCCGCGGTGCAAGCTCAGCGCCACCACCACCTGCTTTGTTCTCCGGTGGCTGCACGTGACGCCCTCCCAGCTGCAGAAGTGGGCGCTGTCGTTCCAGGAGGCCAGTGCACGGGAGCCGCCGGCGCCGCCGCTGGCCTGTGCTTTGAAAGCAAGCAACGCGGCCTCATCGCCGGCGCTCACGACGACCATCATCAGGATGGCAGCAAGTGATGATAGCAAGCTCACCAGCCCCATTGCTGTGAGCATACTGATTCCAGTTTTGGTTGCTTCGGATACTCTTAAGTCTATTTTCTTTTCTTTGAGAGGATACTCTTGGAGTCTTGGTCATGCGTGCTTGCTTTTCAACAATGCCCTGCTATTCCTTATATGATCTATACGTCCACTGTCTTCTTTTTGACTTGATCAAATGTTCAATGCTGCAGAATTTTCCAGAGGTGCTGAATGCTGATGACCATCTGCCAATCTGTAGACTGGGAAGAGCCTTGATGGCTTCCGGCTGTACCAGTATCGACAAGGACATGCCGTGGAGGACAGTGACATGAGCCACACTCTTTGATGATGCCTCTACTGTTTAGCTTCTATTATTGACTTTTGTCAGGTTGATTGATGTGGTCAAGCCAGGGCCAACCGATTGTGTTTACCTTTTCAAACTTGCCCTTGTAAGAGAAAGCATTCCTTCTTTTTAGGAAAAAAAGAAACAAGAGGTTATCATCATCTCCACTGCTCCTCGAACTTGCACGGAATATAGTGAAACTTTGCGCATTTATCGGCAATGTAGTGAATTTCTGCCGAGACTTGAGTAGTGTCTGCGAAGGAGCACGATTCCGGTCTGCGTTTTCGTGGCAATTCAATTCAAATTGGTTCAGGCATCAAAGAAGTGCCATCTGTGTGTGATGGATATGTATGTTCTGTGGCGCCGTATCGAAATTCAAAGTTCCGAAGGTCAAACTCAACAAGACAACAAGTTTAAAGGAAGGCGGATTTTGTGGAGTGCGTAAACCGCACTGGAAGGCGTATTCTATCTGCTGGAGTACTACTTGAGAGTTCAGATACCCAGCAGCCCATCTCTTCTTCCTCATCTGCTTCCTTCTTCTGATCGCCTCCAATGGCGTCCTCCTTCCTCCGCGCCTCGCCGCTCTCCCTCCTCTCCCGCCTGAAGCCGGTCAACCGAAGGCCCCCCGCCTCGCACCTCCGCCGCCTCCTTCTGCTCTCCGGCTCCACCTCGGTCCCCTCCTGCTCCCCGCCCACGCTCCGAACCCTAGCCACCGATGCGGCGACCGCACCCGAGGAGGCGGCGCTTCCCGCGGCGGAGGCGAAGCTGGAGAGGATGCAGCCGCTTCAGTGGCCTCGGCGGGACGCGCTGTGCGGCGACCTCGGCGCGGGCGACGCCGGCCGCCGGGTGCGGCTCTGCGGCTGGGTCGCTCTCCGCCGCACCCACGCCGGCCTCACTTTCCTCACCCTCCGTGATTCCTCCGGCATGGTTCAGGTGATCCATTTGCGCTTTAATGCCGTGAGTGCTGTTAGTAATTGGCCATTACTTGTTTGCTGCTCCGGTTGCCATGCTTTTAGCTGCCGTGGGCTGGTGATTAATTTCATGATCTCCTTCTCGTAAATTCATGATTACAACAATGTAGTTCCTGCTTCCCTATAGATATCCTAGGCATAGTAGAATAGTTGATGACATCACATTTTTTTTTCACTTAAGCTTTCTTTGCTCCATTTGTGTCATTTGGAGTGTTCTGTTGTATCAGCAAGTTAGTGGTGTACATCATAGCGCTATAACTAGCTACTGTTCTTTCGGGTGATTTTATCAAATGTTTGTAGTCAACAAATGGCGATAGGGTAGCGGTACTCAATACTGATGCAATAGCAATTGTCCTGAATATTTTGTTTTCACAAACATGAATTCTCTATTTACTGATGTTGAGAGATCAGGTAACTTCTACAGGCAAAAAAAAGTATATATAACCTCATTAGTAGTGCATTTCTAGTGATTGTTACTCCATTCTGTTGTGGCTCATGCGAAAAAAAATTCTTTGCAGTGGCTGGTAGAGTGATAATTCTTACATGGTTACCTGCTCTACTTGTTGATGTTTTCTGTCATTATTGTTCGCTGTTGGGTGATCTCAATCCCAGTGGGTTATTCTACTCTTTCTGTAGGTGGCAACCTTGCCAGAGTACCCTGAAGTATATGCTGTTGTGAACAAGCTGAGAGTGGAATCAGTGGTTTCTGTTGAGGGGGTGGTGCGCCCACGCCCGACAGAAGCCATCAACACAGAGATGAAGACTGGGGCTATAGAGGTATTGATTGGTCTTATGTTACTTTTTTTTAACTTTTTTGGGGGTGGATGGAGCTAGAGTTACTTAAACATAGTTAGAATTTGAAATTTAAACAATCTAGTATAGAAAAGTTACAAACTGCTGTTAGAGATCAGCCTTAGGATGTAATTTTTATTCTTCCCAAAAGCTGTTTGTGTGACAATTCTTTTCTTTCTGTTCCAAACTGTAAGACACTGTTACTTCTGTTGATCGTAATGGAACGGGGATCATGGCTCCAGTTCAAAAAATCGACTGTCACGTATCTGAACATGCAGTATGTAACAACATTAATCGTAGTTTTACTGCTCTACTAATTGTTTCCTTTAACTGCCATGAGCTTTTCTATCTTTGTTTTGTGTTCCTCCAGAAGGCAACATGCTTTTCTAATTATGTTGTTATGCTCCACCTTGAAGGTTGTTGCAGATCATATATTGGTGCTGAACTCTGTAACTCGTTCACTACCTTTTCCAGTCACTACTGCTGATACTGTAAAAGAGAAATTTCCAGAAGAAGTCAGATTGAGGTAAGACAAGCACAATCAGCGTTCTCTGCATATTTTTTCATTGGCATATTGTTAAGTACATGGAAGAATATTTGGTTGAATCCCCAAAAAATCTAGCAGGGGGTTATTGGCTAACAAGTGCTTAAATTTATCAAGTTTGTGTAACAATCTGATTAGGTGGCACATCTAGAGCTGCATATAAGTTATTAGGCACGAAGATAATGCTTGGGGAACTTAGGCATAGTCAACCACTTTTGCCATATATGGCACGGACTATCGGGACTTGGGAGCATATAACTTGAGAAGGCGTTAACTCTCCTGCAAAGGGATATAGATTTATCATGCACTTTGAAATAACCAAATATTCAGTTCGGTCACTAATACGCACTTAACCATGTCTATTGCTATAATGTTTGGATCCTTGTTCTTTCAGTATCTCTCATTAGGGTGATACAACATTGGTATCATGGTGGATATTTTTGAGATTCAGCTCTGTAGATAGTTTTTTGTGATCAGATGGATCATGATTTGCTTGTAGCAGGTTATGTGAATGTCATACTGTAACCTGTCAAACCGCCCTTTTGAATCTGCTGGACAATGTGTTCTACTGCAGTGCTATACTACAACCACATTATTAATTTCTCATTACATGTAATGATTCCATGTTTCAAACACAACTTCTCTCTAGTTAGAACAATTCCTGCCCAAAGATATGAATACTCCTATTTCCTAAAGTCAATTTCCTTGTTCTTGCCCCTTCCTGTGTTCAGTGCTTTAGGTTACCAGTTTACCTCTAGTCCGTCATGCTTGGATTTAGTTGAATTACGTGTTCAGTTGCTCTCATTTTAAGTAATGACTGTCTTTTTTGTGACTGCCCTTCTTAAATATTGTAGATTTAGGGTGCTTGACTTACGTCGACCACAAATGCAGTCAAACTTGAGATTGCGCCATAAAGTAATTAAGCACGTTCGTCGTTACTTGGAGGATAGACATGATTTTGTTGAGGTATGCTCGTTATATCTGCTGACTATTTCATGCTTTGGTACTTTATATGCTTGTCGTTTTCTAATTGGAGGATAGACATGGTTTTGTTGAGGCATGCTGGTTATGTCTACTGATCATTTTATGCTGTGGTTTCGTGCCTACATGTCTTTATATGCTTGCCGTTTTCATTTTGACATGCAGTATATTGGTGGTCCTATTCTTAAGATCAACTGCAACAGAAAAGTCAAGATAGTTTCTCTTGTAATATAGTGCCAAGAGTTCTACTTGTACTCTGGTGGTACTGATTCTCGAACGTCTAATAACACGTGTTTAATGAATTATCTGTTTTCTTACTGGGTACATAAGGATGATTATCATGTCATCACCAGTAGTACATTTCGTTGATGGAAATTGCATGAATTGGTCAAAATAGATGTGACAAGTCGTGAGATTTTAAGGCATTAAAGTGACTACCAGTATATCTTCCTTTGCAATGTCTGGAGCGTATACATCTCTCAGCTTATCATTTCTATTATGTTTCATCTAAAGTTACTACATGTTCCAAGGTAGATTGAGACTCCAATTTTATCCAAGTCTACACCAGAAGGTGCTCGGGACTATCTTGTACCTTCAAGAGTCCAGGTGAATAATCTCTGCACCTTTTCCACCTCTTTTCAAAAACAATTACATAACATGGTTGTTTCTTCGCCTTCACATGATTCTCTTTGCTCTGTTCTCTTAGCCTATTTAATATTGGAAGATCTAATGACTACTGCTGTCATATTTGAGTGCTTTACTGTAAAAATAGCCTTCTCAAGTATCAATCTCTTACCACTATTGAGTACAATCACCTTCCAGGAGATGGACATAGTTAGTTATTTCTTGTTGATGGCTGATATTCTGATTGTTAAAGTTACTTTTGAGTTGAGTTGTCTACTTTTCTTTTAAAAGTTGCAATAGATATATTTGCGCAAACTATCTTGGAGGTAGACTAAGACATGCACTGCTCTCTAGTACGTTCTTACATAAATGTCCAGCCTTATTGCCTTTTAAATTCTTCCTGTTCCTCTGATTTCCTCCAATATGATTTCTGAAGCCAGGAACATGCTTTGCTCTTCCTCAAAGTCCTCAGTTGTTCAAGCAAATGTTGATGGCGTCTGGCTTTGAAAAATATTTTCAGATCGCAAGGTAATTGTGTAGCATGTTTAAAAGCCCGGGTGTTGTTTCACAGATGTAATTGTGTTTTTACACTCCGCATGGATTATATTATCAGGCTGGCATTTTTTTCCCTATGCCAAAGTAGCAAATCATCTTCATTTTTGTAGCCTTAGCTGAATTCTTGATTTTCCTCATTTTATTACTGAACCAATGAACTAGTATAGTCTGAAAAGCTGTCTAGCATGATTATCTTTTTTCACTGAGCTGCTTCATGGCAGATGCTTCCGGGACGAAGATCTGCGTGCAGATAGGCAACCAGAATTTACACAACTCGATATGGAGATTGCCTTTACATCAATGGAGGATATGTTGAAGTTGAATGAAGAGTTGATGATACATGTATGTTGGTTTTGACCTTTATATTTCCGCCCTCTTTTTTTCTTCTTGGCACACATATCTTGTCATCCTTGTCTGTAAGTGAAATGCCTAGTTTGAAAGGTTACGCAATTTGGTACTTTTTTTATAGTTCTCAGGAGGTTGTACGAACCGCAACTGTATGCGCATACTGTAGTTTAGTTACCGAGCATTATACCGTTAGCAGTAGTCAGGCTCTTAGTTCATTGTTCAGAAAATGAGCCCTCTTTTTCTTGAGCTACCATTGCCTTCATGGTTGATTGAGTCATTGAGCTATGGTAAATTTATATTGCAGATATTTCAAGAGGTGGGAGATATCAAGCTTCCAAAATGTTTTCCAAGGCTTACCTACGCGGAGGCAATGAATTGTTATGGCACAGACAGGCCTGACCTTCGGTTTGACTGGGAGCTAAAAGATGTAAGGACCTTTAACTTTCTGCAGCATGACCTCAGTGATACCTAGTTATCTACTTAATTAGTTAATTACTACCACAAATTGCCAAATTATTTTTGAACAAGGGGCTATTCCCTATCCCGTTTTTATATATTCTAAACAGAAGCTATCATAAATTCACGGCTAGTACTATCAGTAGTATTATATTGTTTTGTATTTCTTAGTGGGATGTAATTTAGATTTAGATGCTTCATTTGCATTGCAGCTTACATGCAAAACTTATGCTAAAAATCCTTTTCTAGGCTTATTACTTCCATATTAACTTCAATGTTGTTCTGTCAAATGCAGGCTAGTGATGTATTTTTGGGCAGTAGCTTCAAGGTTTTCGCAGATACATTAGAAAATGGTGGTGTAATAAAGGCATTGTCTGTGCCTGGTGGTGCCAAAGTTTTTTCAAACACTGACCTGAAGAAGGGAACTGTTTATGCTGAAGCATCCAAAGCTGGAGCTAAGGGCCTGCCTTTCCTCAAAGTTATGGATAATGGTAAAAGGCAAAACAATCCCTCTTTATAGACAAAGTTTTTATCTGGCAGCAAATGCTGTATGTTTATTTTTATATTTGTACAACAGGGGAGCTTGAAGGAATTGGTCCGCTTGTGTCAACTCTGAAACCTGAAAAGAAAGAACAGCTGTTGGAACTTTTAGATGCAAAAGCAGGTGATCTTATCCTGTTTGCCCTGGGCGAGCAATCAACAGCTAATCAAATTCTTGGCAGGTTAAGATTATTTATTGCTCATAAGTTGGAAGTGATAGACACGGTGAGTTTCCCAACCAAAGAATGTTCGTTCTTGTACTGTCAATATATTCTGTGCATGTCCTCATGGCATATTGTTGAAAGTTGAAACACCGCAGATGCTGAACAGTATCTGCTTCTGTTTTCTTTGTGCTTATCACCCTTTTTTCCTTTTTTTTATGCCAGTCAGCACACTCAATTCTTTGGGTGACAGACTTTCCAATGTTTGAATGGAACAGTGATGAGCAGAGATATGAGGTCAGTCTTTTAGTTTGTACCCAAAAATTATAGGAGGTATATATTCTAATTCTACTGTTAAAACACCGAAATGTTTTTTCCCCTTTTGAACAAGGCTCTACACCATCCTTTCACCGCACCAAATCCTGAAGATATGAATGATCTACCTTCAGCTCGTGCCCTGGCTTATGATATGATTTACAATGGGGTTGAGGTACTTCCTGATTCTATTTTGAAGTGTTTACTCAGGTTTAGCTTAATGCATTGTTTCGATGTTTCAATCTGTTCGAATCTATATTACACTGAAGTTCAAGTTTGTCACCGCTTACCTGAAGAGTTTTTGTATATATTATCTTTGATAAATAGTCATGATACCTCAAACAGCCAAACATGGAGTGGGACATACCGATATGTGATATGCATCAAAATTCAATATAATTTAGTAGTTTTCTGCATATTATGATAATTTCGTATTGCTGTAAAACACTGCTTTACCTTTTTTGGCGTTATATTTGTATTAGCATATGGTTCTGAGTTTCAGATGATAAATATTCGTACCATATTGTCCCGGCAGACAGGTTTGGACACTAAGGATCTGTTTGGTTCCCGCTCCGGTCAGGGCGAAGCGAAACCGCCGGCGGCCGTGTGATTCCACAAATTTTGACGAGCTGACGCGGATCAGCTTTTTAGGAAGAAATCCCATCCTGGGCCGCTCCGCTCAAGCCCATCTAGCGAGCCAAACGCAAAGAAAATAGGATTGGGCCGACCCAACCCAGCCGGCACCGTTACCAAACGCATCCTAAAATGCTTTTATAAAGCTGGTTGCTTGCTTGAGTTAATGACCTTTTCTGTTATAAATGACTGATTCTGCTGAGTGTCAAATGTTAATCTTTATATATCAATAATAAGTTTAGCTGCATATATCTGCATGTACTACTGCCACCTATGCAAATTGCAATGAGCTATGATGTAGAAACAGAGTTGAAATCGTAATGTGCATCTGATGTTCTGTCCTGTTATTGGTAGATCGGAGGAGGCAGTTTGAGGATCTACAAAAGTGATGTGCAACAAAGAATATTTGAGATCATCGGTATCTCACCTGAACAGGTTTGTCTTTTGTCCGACTCTCTTAGCGATAAGTCAATCAAATTGACAAGTGATGTCAAGATTAAAAAATGTTTCTTTTAGGCCACTTAATTTAGGATGTTTGTTATAACATGGGCAAAATTATATAAGTGATCTCTGAATGGAGTTATATTGTGTGAACTCGGAATCCTCTGTAACATATCAGTCCTTTATCCACATTATGTTCATGATTGTCCGTTCCGCCAATATGCTATATTTAGTTATGCTCTTTTCTCGGGACAAACTTCATATCCCAAATATTCGATGCAGGCAGAGGAAAAATTTGGTTACCTTTTGGAGTGTTTCGACATGGGTGCTCCTCCGCATGGTATGATATCTTAAACCACTTGTCTCATTATATGTTCTTTAGTTTAAGATTGTGGCTAGCAACTGAACATTCCTTTTTGACACTGCTTCTATGTTTCATTAAACTGCTGTTTCTCAAACAAGAGCATTTCCGAAGCAACCTTGCTTCAGCGTTTTCTCTCTCAAAGTGGGAGCAATCTTGTTCCTTGCTATATCCATACCATTATATGATTTCTGGATCTAGGCTGCTTGAATAAAGACTAGCGCCTACTTATTTATTGTGCATTATCTTGTATCTTTTTTTATGTTTTTGTTTTACTTTTACTAAAGTAGAGCTACAGCTAGAATATTAAACAGAATGTCACCTGTCCTCCTCTTTTGGCAGGAGGAATTGCTTATGGGTTGGATCGGTTAGTGATGCTTTTGGCTTGCGAAAGTTCAATCCGGGATGTGATAGCTTTCCCGAAGACCACGACTGCTCAATGTTCACTCACCAAAGCGCCATCTCCTGTGGATCCTCAGCAATTGAAGGATCTCGGCCTACATGCTCCGTGACCAAATTGTTCATAGCTTAGGGGCAAAGTTATCTAGGAACAGCTACAGTATACTCCTGGAATTTGATCTCTTCCAGGACATTCTCTCTTTACATGTAGAGAACGAGGTTTTGTTTATGAGATTTTCTTGAGCATGGAAGATGATTGGTCGCCCTTCAGATGTCACCAGATCTGCCTGCATCAATGTCACACAAATAAATTTGGGCTGCCAACAATTGTATCATTGTAGAATTAGAGTTGGGTGAGCTAGGCTCTCGGCAAATCCAGCTTTGCCGTGTGCACGAAGAAAAGGCTCCGGCAAAGCCGAGGGCACACGACAAATCACGTCTTTCCGGTAGTGATTTGCAGATGATGACTGTGTGACATGGATCTTGAGCCATATTCCGTGAAAATCATTCAACTCTGCTCCTGAGTCCTGACTATATATGGAAGGTTCACCTGCCCTATTGTGTTTGTAAGAAATCCGAGCTAGTAGTATTTGGGGAAGCCTCGAAATTTATTTTAGGAAATGTAGACTATACACAGAAGGTCCAAAATTTGTTAGGAATTATGTATAATATTATTAGACAGTGTCATTTTACGGAAGGCACAATGAAGAAAAACCTGGAGCTCTATATAAAGTCATCCATCGCCATTGTGACGGCATCGACATGGAGAGCCAGCAGCAAGCCATCGTCGTCGCCGCCTACATGGTCGAGGACGAGGGCCACCCTTGTTCCATCCCGACTCTGGCACGTCTGGTAGGTACAATTTATTTACTCTATTTTCCTGGAGCAAAGCATGTCTCTTAATTTCACGCAAACGATTAAACTGATCTTGTCTCTTAATTTCACGGCAGGCTGTCCTCTTGATCGCTTACTTGTTGCTGGAGTCGGTAGCGGTCGCGTTCATCATAGATAAAGTCAAGCGCACCCACGATTGAATTGGCGTCAAGACATACGTTTTCGGCACCTTTCTGGCGACCCTTCCTTCCTTTGTTATAATTGCCGTGGTTTGCTGTATTGAAAAAAGTGTCGAATCAATTTTCGATGATAATATGTACTCCAGCACTCAGCTCTACCTACGTACTGCTTTGGCCATCTCCGCGGTGTCCAGAATTCTTACTATCCATCGCATGTTTTTTATCTTGCTTTGAACGAAGTAATTAAATGTTCTGACTATCACCTCTCTTTTTTATGTATGTGTCCTTTCGTAAACGCGCATCTGATCTTAACGAATAAAGTCCTCCTGCACATGTTAATGAAGGACGGAGATACTAGCAATTTGCCCGTTTTGACAGACGACTCGTAACAAATTTGCACTGGATAGATCGGATGGACTAACTTTGCATACAAAATTTCCTCTTGGATCAACTCGATCGATAAGCTTAAATCGATCTCTTGACGCGAGTGTTGGTTGATGGATCGAGGGGAGTCTTCAACACAAATATGAATGCTTGAGGCCAACTGATCCAAGAAAACCCCCAAATATGCCGGCAGGTGAGAGGCATTGTAGGCAGAGAGAGCTAGTCTAGTAACACTAGTTACCATTTTCTAAATCCACGTGAACTAAGAGCAAATCCAATACAAATATGAATGCTTGAGGACCAACTGAAGTCAAGACGGGCCTTTGCGCCTTGCACCAGCAGCTTGAGGCTCCTGGTGGGACGTAGTACGGTCATGTCTCTCTCGATCGGCCCTTTCCCAGGCCTGTGCATTATCGGGGCTGCCAGATTTGCGCCATTTAATAGAGGTTAGCTAAGACGGGTGCCTCTGTAAACCAAGATGCCAACACTAACAAGTAACAAATGACCCTGAAATGGCTGGTTTGGCCATGTTAATGATTCGGGCCCACATCATATGCAGTAACTGTATCAGCTTGAGCTGCATCTTGATGCTACCTGGTAACTGCATCGGAGGTTGCTTCGGTGCCGCACGGCCCGTGCCTTAGCAGTCACTGACACGTGGGTCTGGTCCCACACGTCAGTGAATGTGCCGTACGTCACCCAAGCGCCGTCCAGCTGCATCTCTCTCGGGAATAACGCCGCCGTTCCTGCTGCTCCCCGAGCCTGCCGTTTTCCTCTGGAGCACCACCTTGACAGCGCGAAGCTTTTCTTGACCTCCTCTCTCACCCTGAATTCCCGCCTCCTCCCGAAATCCCGTGTTTCTGGTGGCGCAGGCGCAGCGGAGGTGCTCACAGAGCAGTGCCGGCGCGAGCGGGTCACGGGGGAGGGGGATGCGGCGGCATGGTTGGCACCGGACGGCGGCGGCGAAGTCACGGGGAAGGTCGACGCGGCCGCATGCAGGGGCGGACCCAGTCGGGTTATTGTTTTCAAAATCCTTTATTCTTAGTACAAATTTGTTTTCGGTAACAAATCCGAGCTACTAGTATTTGGGGAAGACTCGAAATTGTTCTTAGGAAATGTGAACTATATACACGGAAGGTTCAAATTTTGTTAGGAAATAAGAGTTTTAATTTACACAAGGTCCAAGAAATTAACAAACCTGAGACTTGACAAAGATACACATATTCACATGTATATATAAAGATGAGGAGTACTACGTGCTGCGTACTCTCAGCATCGACGACGCTCGACATGGAGAACCAGCAGCAGCCGCCGCCGCAGCAGCAGCAGCAAGTCATGGAGATCGAGCAGCAGCAGCTGCCGCAGCAAGTCGCCGGTCGCCGGGCCGAGCATTGTACCTCCGCATTACATGTGGTATGTGAAATTTATACTATCTAGCTTAATTAATTGCCTGCAGCATGTCGCAAAACAAGGATTAATTAATTGATCTTTTGTCTCTTGATTTGACGGCTTGCAGGCTTTGCTCTTCGTTGTTTACTTGGTGCTGGAGGCGTTTGCGGCCATGGTCACCATAGACAAACTCAAGTGCACCCACGGCCACGGCGACGACGGAACCGGCGTCATGACCTACGTTTTCAGCTTCCTTCTGGCGACCCTCCCTTGCTTCGTGACGATTGCCGTTGGCTTTTGTTTTGTCAAAAAATGCCAAGTCAATTTTCGGTGATGATTTGTACTACTCTCCACAGCATCTACTACTCGTAGTACTACTATACCTACTCTTTTATGATTTTTGGGGTAAAAGACCCATCGTGTGAAAGAAAGAGGAATGAGGATGTTTTCCATCCCATGTCTATCTTAGTTGCAATTATCTATCTTGGTTTGAACGAAGAAATATGTTTTAATCATCACCTTTTTGTTTTTTGTACAAGTGCACGTACGGTGCACCTCATCTCAGCGGATAAAGTTCACCCGCGTATGCCAGTGGAATGAACGAGGGAGATACCAGCTAGCATGCATGGAAACTAAATTAACCTGTTAATCGTTTTCACAGAAGAATTGTAGCAAATCTGCAGTCGATAGATCGGATGGACTAACTTTACATACGAAATTCTTTTTTTGACGGGAATGGTGTTCTGACTTTTCAATTAGAAAAGATCACAGAGTACAACAGTTACAGCACCCTTAACACCAAGGGGAGAAAAAGAAAAACCGAGATCAGCCACCCCGATGCGACTGAACACTAAACAAAAAACTACAGCTCTTTCGCCTCCTTAAGGAGGCCATAATCATCGATGATCAGCTGCAAAAGCATTGAAGGGTTGATCTCTTTTTGCTGAAAAATTCTTCTATTTCTTTCATTCCAAAGGTACATACGAAATTCTCTCCTGGATGAACTCGCGCGATCGATCGGCTAAAATTTCTAGACGTGAGTGTTGGTTAATTGATGATGGATGGTACGTGTTAAGTTTTTTTTTTTTTTTGAGGAGTGGTACGTGTTAAGTGATATGCCCGCAGGTGGGGGGCATTGTAGAAAGAGAGCTAGTCTAGCAACGTCCCAATCGTCAGTTCCAAGGCCCATAATGGGTTGGGACTCTAACTGCAGGGAGGCTTGTTTGCAAGGAAGACGTCGGTGAGGACGGTCTTGGACTGCAGCGACGCCTTCAGTATCTCCAAACCCTGCAATTCATCCACGCAGATCGATTCCTAAGAAGAAGGAACTAAGAAGGAGGAAACAGAGTAACATTTATATGACAAATTAACAAGATCGACGACTGATCGATCACCTCGTTGTAGCCGAGCTGCACGGTCTTCTCCTGGAGCGCGCTCAGATCCGTGACGCCGAAGGTGTTGAGCAGGGTGATCCCGGAGATGGACGACATGGGCGCCACCTTGAGATCGTCCATGACCGTGTACGTCACGATCCCCTGCACGAACCCTTTTCCCAGCTGCTGCTGCAGCACCGGCTGGCTTCTAGCCCCGGCGGCCGGCACGAGCTTCAGCTCCATGGACATCTGTTGGCCACAGGACGGAGAGGCGGTGGCGAGAACGTCCGTCATCTAGCATCGGCAGCTGAAGCAACTGCCTTGGCTGTTTGCCGAATCCATAGTCGCTCGAGTTACAGCGCCTGCTGCATGTGTAGAAACTCTTGGGCGGCTCAGCAGGCGCCGGGTGGAAGGCCGAGGCCGCCGGCAGGCCGAGGAGGGAGCTGGCGGCAGGGGAGAGCACGGCGGGGCGGAGGAGCGCGTCCTTGGTGGCGCCGCGCTGGACGTAGGTGGCGTCGAGCTTCTCCACGCTGCCGTAGATGTTGCCGACGCAGCCGACCATGCAGTCTGCCGTGAGGAGCTTGACGACGGTGCCGACGGGGAGGGTGAGGAGGGAGAAGAGGAAGTCGACGACGTCCTTGCCGGCCTCCGCGAACAGCACCCTCTGGGACTTGCTGTCCACCAGCAGCTTCAGGCTCGTGGTGGCGGCGGCTGCCATTGCCATTGCCAATGCCAATGCCAATGCCATCCTGGGTGATGAGTGATGTCTGTCTTGATGGGCAGGCTAGCTAGATGTTTTGCCTGAATTGGGTTCTGTGCGGTGACTTGTGATGGTGAGAAGGCAAAGCTGCTTGATCGATAGTAGCTCGTGTGTATTTAAGCTTGAGAGTTGGACGGAGCGAGAAGCCATTAACTTGATTGGACTGAAGTGACTGGACACAACACAAGGATGCCTGCATTCATGGGGAAGACGTGCGCCCAGAGAGAAACAGGCAGGTCTGTGACTGAGCCAGCAACCCAGCTAGCTAGGCACTCTGCCAAGAGCTAGCGCACTGTCACGTCCTTGATTTACGCAACAAGGCAGTTGAGTACTAGTAAAATTCAGATGGGACGACGGAGACCAAAAAGCTCCAAATCAAGAGTGGTGCAGCAGTACTGTAATGAATGATTCCTAGCTACTCCATCCTTGTGACAGCACTGTGATGGCTGAGTAGGCGATGACGTACAGCGCCACAGGGCAGCTGCGTCGAGAAATGTACCGGCCTGAACGTCCGGGCCGAGAATTTGGGCTCGCGCGGCTCAGCGAGCCCAAGGCCCGAAACAATTTCAGCCCAGCCCAGTCACATTCCAAACGCTGCAGCGGCCTGCAGCAGCCCATGACTCTTCCCCCGACTGCTCCAGTCCTCCCGAGACCACCACTGCTCGCTTCGCCGCCCCCGTTGCTGCGCCGCTACACTGCGCCCTGCCGCTGCCCATCTAGCTCCGCCGCAGAACCACGTTGCCTCCCGGCCCCGCGCCTGGGGGCTTCTCACGGACGGGGAAGACGGAGACGACGGCGGGTTAGGTCGAAGAGGCCGGCGAGCGGCCTCGGGGCGGCGCGGTTGCGATGCCGACGGCGACGACCCGGCGTCCTTCCCCTCCCCAAGCCCTCGGCGACACCCTCTTCCTCCCGCCGGCGTACTTGCACGTTCACCTGCTGCTTCGATCCACCCGCCGGCGAGCCTTGGCCCACATGGCAGTGACCCGACGCCGTTGGGCTCGTCGAGCTGCCCGAGCTCGGGCCGACCTCTGTTCCGTGGCTCGCCGGTGAAATGAAAAACGGCGAGCTTTTGGCGGGCTCGCGTCCACCCTGTCACTACGTGCAGCCAGGCCCCGCCAAGGATGCGCTCCTCCGGCTCCGCCCCGCCCCGCCCCGCCGTGCTCTCTCTCTCCTGCCACCAGCTCCCTTCCTCCTCGGCTTGTCATCGTCGGCCCACAGCGGAACAAGATACGATAATGACCCAAATGTCGCTTTGCTTTGCTTTGCCTGCACGCAATGTATAAACTGAGCTGAGAATCCCCAGCTGGAAGAGTGCTCCTATAGCTACAAGAGAGGAATATATGTGCACACGCAGCACAAGAACATCATTTAGTCCAGACACATACATGATAAGCCAGCCGGAAACATCGCCAGCGCTCTGGCTACAATTATATTAAATTGACTTCATCAGCATCTATTGCAAAGGTATGGTGGCCAATATATAGTTTGGACTTTATTTTGATCCCAGTTGTAGAACCGCATGCTCTTCTAGATTCGTCTCTATAGACTATATGTGCATGCATGCAGGGAACATGTGCTGGAAAATAGTTTATGTATAGCAATTGAGTATATATAAAGGTTAGCACAAACTTTTGGAGTTGGATTTCTTTTTGTCGAGTCTTGTTTATGTATAGCAATTGAGTATATATAAAGGTTGTAAGTTAGTAATTAGCCATTTGTCAATTAATTGATTTCACTTCTCTGGTTTTCGAAATTGGTAGTTAGTTGTAGCGTATTTTACTCATTTCAGAAAACAGAAACCAGGTTTTCTTTTCATTTGTTGTAGCTGTCACATATACTAAATTATTAAGTTTGCGCATTTCAAAACATGCAATATATTCGGTGTTATTTCAATTTGTGTTTGTCAAATCTGCACTAAATCGTTTACATCGATCATTGCAGCACAGAGCACACAGGAAACGAAAGGCTAAAAATTTATAATGGAGAATTTCACCCAGCTGATTGTTGAGTGTGAAATCCAACTGCTGGTGCTCCTCAGCTTCACATTACAGCTATTTCTCTTCCTTACTGGCAATCTTCGGCAGTATAGCTGTTCGACGATATTAAAAAACATAAAAAAAACAGTGCATGTCACGTGCTTGAAATAATCATCATGGAGCTTGACTGATATCCACGGTCAAGCCCAAAATGGCCAATTAGCACCTGCGTGCTTGGGCTAATTAATTGACAGGTTATCCTTTGTTTATTTATTTGCTAAAGCCTATCGAGCATGCACCAACATATGCATGGGCCTGTTTTCTTTCTATTAATTAACTACTACTGTACCTCGTTTATGTTAGTTCTGTTGGCTTAGCAAGCAGTAGTACGTGCGGCTGATCTGATGAAGCCCCACGCGACGGACGAAGCTACGCCTGGCCGGATGGATTGATCGTTATCTGCCAATAATATTATTTTGCTTTGCTAATGCAATGTTTATCCAGCCGACGGAGATAAGGAAGTTCAGCTGCAGCAGTCCCGTGCGATATGGAAGCCTCAGATAAACACTAGCCAGTCCAGCCTAACCAGACAACGCGAGAAGGAAGGAACGGCGCCGTGAGATCAGGCCGTCGCCAACTCCTTTCCAAGGCATTCCCCCGACCCAGCCTTCTGCCTATATAAGGAGCATAACTCCATCACGCAGGGGGCAGCGCAGATCGATCAGGAGGAACCCAAGGCGGCAGCACACGGCCGGTGCGTCCAAGCTCAGGAAGAGGAGGAAAAAAAGAAGAGAAGACGCGCCGACGCGGCACATCACCTGGGCGCCCAATACCCAGGACGGGGAGGGCCTGCGCGGGTCGAAGGAGCGCGGCCGGCGGCGCCCTATGCGAAGAACCATCATGCAGGGCAGCAGGCTGAGCGCGCCCATGGCCGGCGGCGGCAAAGCCGGACAAGAAGAGAAGCTGAGGAGCACGGCCACGCCCTCGACGGAGCCATAGGAAGAACGCGCCCGTGGTTGCTGCATCTCCCAGGACACAATATACATACTTCAATCTATCTCTCGTGTCTCCATGTTATCATCGACCAAGAGAGAAGCTGTACATGGGGCGCGCCCAGCTCGGCGGTGCCGTGACTCGCATGGCGCCGGCCGTGAAGCAGATTAAACTTCCAAGGCGGCGGCGGCGACGACAAGCCACCGGTGTCGACAGCAACGACTCGCATGGTGCGCTCACATCCAGGGCGACGAGGAGCTGCAAGCGAAGGAGTGCGGCGCTGCGGTGGCGTCCTATGCGAGGAGCCAACACGCCGTGCAGCGGCCGGGTTGGGCGCGCCCAAGGTGGCGGGGGGGAGAAGACTGAGTTCGATGCCCGCCATCAACCACAAGCTAGCACCCATGACGTTCTTCTCCAATGTTAAGTGAGGAGGACCACGGGTGAATCTCTCTCCCTCTTCCTTTCTCTCTTTCTCTTCAGCAGATTTTGCCGGCCATGGCGATCCGGCCGATCATGCCAGTCATGTGTGCGTTCTTCGGTGCAAACATGCACATCAACACAAACACATACGGCGCCGCGAGAGGACACCTGTGCATATGCGCAGCACTACACCAACATGCATGCCCCTTCGAAGCTCCGACATGAGCTCGACGTGCGCCGTCCAACGGCTCGCCCCTCGTCACGTCCGCCGAGCCGCCACCTCTACATCAAATACGACATCATCACCAGGCAAGCTGTCGTGCAGGAGTCAGGAGCCTGCATCGCCTCTCGTCAAGGCTAACATCGTCAACACCTCGATGCTTCTCATCGACCTAGTTGAAGCGGATGCGCCATGGGCCGCTAACAAGCCGATGTGTCGCCATCATCTCACATGATGCGCACGCGCTTAGTACATCAGCCATGCATGTCATTGATCAGAACATGGCACTCCAAAATAATCAAGGTATTTAAAGATTATCTGTTTTTATTATATAGCACGCAACACGCCACATCAGACAGGCACGATCGCCAAGATCCACACGCGACTACATCATCACTCGACAACATCCGAAGACCTGGTACACGTTCCATCAAGCCCGGCGCCAAGGCCCTCTTGCCGTCTACATCAACACTATGCCGTGTCGTCACCCATGGAGTCGCTACAGCCCAAGACGACGCCAACGACGACTACATCAACTTCTCACTCGACGAGGACGCCATCTAAACCAACATGCGGCTGGGTCTTCATCGGCTCCTCGCCCAACAACGACATCGACTACATCGGCACGTCGCTACATGTCTACACCGGCAATCTACTTCAAGTCAAAGTACACGACTCCAAACATGATCGAGTCTCGACAAGCTCGTGTGCGCCACCGACTCTACAAGGTTTACATCGACAAGCTCACTGCACCGTCGTCATCAATCAACGTCACCATGCGGCGACTTTCACGTCTACTGCAACATCTACATCGCCACACTCATCCTCGACATCGGCCAAGCACCGACGATGCGAAGCTACTCCAGCGACATGTCTTCTTCCGATGAAGCAGAATACACCACATCGCCGGGCACCGACGAGGCGAAGGCAATGCATCACGTCCGACACCGACAAGGCGGACACCACCAGGCCTGGCACCGACGAGGCGAAGGCTGCCCATCTGTCTGAGCTGACGAGGCCAGACATCTTCATCCTCGAACGTCGACAAGCCGAAGGGATATGGCTTAGCATCGCCAGGGCGACGCGCGTACCGCTCCATCCTTCCACTTCATCATCATCCACTGTCTCGTCTGCACCGCGCATGGAGAAGACGAGACTTGAAGACGACGACCATTGCAGCAGCTTAATCGGAGGTGGTCCGTGGACTCGATCCACGGACGTAATTAATCGGGAGCCTTCCGAGGCCCCGCGAACCAAGAACACACAATCGCCCAAGTCATTCTGGCCGCGCTAGCAGGCCATGGAGCGCTCATGTAAAGGGATCTTGTAATTTTGTTTCTCCGAGTCGAGATTAATAAAATACACGCTTCCTTATTTATTTGTGTACTTAGTACACTGGCACGCCCGCATTGCTTTATTCCCCTGGCGTGCAAGAGAAATATTTTTATTCCGAAGAGTATTTTTCGTGTCAAACAATAGCACCAACATATTCTTGAGGGTTTCCATTTGGTCAGCCTACTTGGGGGCAGATTTGGTAGCAGTTTAGGCACTTGGTTTCCTCTCACGGCATGAGGATTCATTAGGAGGGACTCATCTGCTGGCTTTCTTTTGGGCACCCTTCCTTCTCATCCACCTTGGTGGGCAAGACACTATTACAGCTTTTTCCATCGAGGATAACAACTTATGGTTGAGGCATTTGCTGAATTTGGTGGTGCAAGTTGCCCTAGCCTTGTATGTCTTCTGGAGGTCTATAGGGGAGCATAACATGCACCTCCTTGCCCCTGGCATCTTTCTATTTGTCTCCGGCATAATTAAGTATGTGGAGAGAACGATAGCTCTGATGTACGGGGGCCTAGAGAACATGAGGAATTCCATTGGGGATTTAGAGGAGTTTGAAGTTCGACCATATCCTGACTACAGTGGCTACTCAGGCATTGTTCGTTGTGCTTTGCTTTCAGCGCTTTATGTCCGACATGTGTTTGCAGGAAGCACCATCTTTCAGACGGGACCAATATCTAAAAGAATGCATTTCAATGCGTGTCAAGGGCGATACAGTAAGCTCGAGATGCGCAAGTTATTGGAGGTCGAACTTGGCATAATGTATGGTGATCTCTACACTAAGGCTATGGTTCTCCGGACAAGAAGCGGAACTATATTTCGATGCATCTCTCAGGTATCCACTGTTATTGCTCTTGTGCTCTTCTTCCTTGCAAGCAGCAGCAACAAACAGCAGGGGCGATACAGTAGAGCCGATGTTGCAATCACCTATGTTTTATTCGTGGGGGGGATTTTTCTGGACATTTGCGCGGTGTTTATTTTGATGACGTCACCATGGACTTGGGATCGGCTGAAGGGCTACAATAATGTTCTAGGCCGCGTTTCGTGGTATTTTTTGTCCAGTAATATTGGATGGACGGAGAGCAGGCCGCTGTGGTCAAATTCCATGGGGCGGTACAGCTTGCTTCGCTGGCTTGAGGGCAGCAGCAATAGTAGTGATCAGCCAAGGTTGTCAGGCTCATGCAAGCAACTAATAAAGATGATGGCCGAGAAGATGATGGGTTTAGTTTGCAGCACTAGTAGCAAAAAGGGAAAGTTGTTTTGGTTGAGCACGTTACTTGACACCAAGTACACTCAAGTGGATAGTGAAGTGATGGACAATGTCGTGCAGTTCATTTGTGACTTAGTTCGTGAGATCCGGCACCATACTGCAGCTGGGAGAGGCACCGTGTCATGGCCATGTCTCGGTGAAGTACTGTTGAGCAAGCTAAAAGTCGAGATCAAGGTCGAATTTGCTCATGCGATTGTCCGGCTCCATGTGTTCACGGAGTTGCATCTGACGAGGAGATCGTCGTCATACGGCCGGGAGATCTCGGAGGAGGCAACGAAGCTAGCGGAGGTATGCCGGAAACTATCCAATTACATGATGTACCTTCTCGCCGTCCACCCCGAGGTGTTGCCAGTCACCGGCAAGTTTGACGATGTCACTCTGCCTTCAGACAGGTTGATCTCGGCGTTGGGGCCGGACGACGAGTACGGGATCCAACCATGTTATGATACACTCAAGAACATTAGGGACATGTGGATATTGTTCCTCGCCTACGCCGCCGGTTAGTCCAGGCCAGAGACTCACGCGGCGCACCTAGGCCGAGGAGGGGAGCTCATCACCTTCGTTTGGCTGCTCATGGCACTTTATGGCTTGGGGAATTCCGGGTTTTGCAATATCGAGTTTGCTGCTGACGAACAGACCACCAAAGATATTGAGGCATTCATGTTGATGGCTCCCATGAGAGACTCGGAGTATAGCGAAGATTGGGAGAAAATGCGTCAGCGTCAGCAGAGAAATGATTTAAGGGAAGAGAATACGGTGCAGATCCCAAGAAGATCCGAACTTTCCACTGCCGATCGATGCACGACGCATATGCTCTCTCCGGTCACCTCCCTCGAATCAATCAAAATGGCCACTCAGTCCAGCTTAAAGGATGGCTTTCACAAACAACTCTCCCAACACCAGTCATTCAGTCAGTCGAAAATGGCAACACCCATCACGACCACGAGCACGGCGGCGTTGAGCATGAAGCTGCTGGTGGACACCAAGGCGGAGCGGGTGCTGTTTGCGGAGGCGAGCGAGGAAGCCGTCGACTTCCTCTTGTCCATCCTCACCCTCCCCGTCGGCACGGGCGCGGATAATGAAGGGTTCGTGCGGGGGATCGTGACGTACACGGTGATGGACGACCTCAAGGTGACGCCCATGTCGGCCATCTCCAGCGTCACCCTGCTCACCTCCTGCGGCGTCAAGGATCTGAGCGTGCTCCAGGAGAAGACCGTGCAGGTCGGCTACAACGAGGTGAGTCATCATCAGTCAGCACTTGCTCATCTTGTTAATTTGTCATATAAATGTTCCTTCTTCTTAGGAATCAATCTGTGTGGATGAAATGCAGGGTTTGGAGATACTGAAGGCGTCGCTGCAGTCCAAGACCGTCCTCACCGACGTTTTCCTTGCAAACAAGCATCCCTGCAACGCTTGAATTAACCCTGCTGGTTGCTCTGCTACTACTCTGTATATGCCTGCAGCTGCTGTTGGTTGCTCTTCTCCTCCTCTGTACATGTTTGCAGCTGCAAGAGTAGCCGAATGGATGACCGTGATCTTTTGAAGAATAGATGATGTTCCGCACATTGTTGCGGAAAGTTTTAATTCACATAGGTATAGTGAAATTGAGTAACAACAAAAGAGTATTCAAAATTTAATGTAATCGTACGATAGATTCTTTACTTAGTGAGAATAGCTCGATGGAAAGAAAGCATGCGTGTGCATGCACAGAAAGAGACAAAACAAAGTAACGAAGTTCTCCTATTTAGATATAAAAGATGTTCTGACGTCACGTGCTGTTGATTTTATCAGATCAATCCTGGACGTGAATTTTACTGAACTGCGTTGCATAATCAAATGTCAACCCCTTTGATCTCCACCAGCGTCGACAGCCACAACAAACGCAGGGCGTGTAGCCGTGTACAACCCGGCGCGCGGTGCACGAGGTTCGTTGCCAACACCACCGACATGGAGAGCCAGCTGGTGTCCGTGTGAGCCATCGCCCCCTGCCGCCGAGCTCGAGTTCCAATATTGTGCCTAGGGCCTATATCGGCGCAGAACATGACGCTGATTGGGCTGATTGGGAGAAATGATTTAGGGGAAGAGAATACGATGCATATGCTCTCTCTCGGCCCGTCAAATCAAAATGGCCACTCCATCCATGCCGGCTTAAATGGTGGCTCCTCTGGCTCAGTCACCGCCACCAACAACCACACTGAGAGCTTACTTGGAGAAAATGGCAACGCCCACCACGATGTCCACGAGCACGGCGGCGCTGAGCCTGAAGCTGCTGGTGGACACCAAGGCGGAGCGCGTCCTGTTCGCGGAGGCGAGCAAGGACGTCGTCGACTTCCTCTTCTCCCTCCTCACCCTGCCACTCGCCACGGCCATGCGTCGGCTGCCACCCTTGACGCAGACGGGCATGGAGTTGTTCCGGGTCCTTGTCATCAAGCTCCTCGGCAACGACTCCATGCCCGGCTGCGTCGCCAGCCTCTACGCCAGCGTCGACAAGCTCGACGACACCTACTACCTCCAGCCCGGCGCCGACAAGGACGAGCTCCTCAGCCCCGCCATGCTCTCTCCTGCCGCTAGTGCCAGCTCCCTCCTCCTGGGCTCGCCATTGCCAGGCCCGCCCTCCTTCCCCGCCATGAAGACCTTCTACAGGTGCAACAGCAACTGCAGCTCGGGTGCTCCTCCTGCCTTCGGCACCCCCCCGGCTGGTTTCGGCTTCGGCGGCAGCGGCTATGGTGTTGCGAGTTGCAAGAGCTGCCGGGGATACGTGACGGACACTGCCGGCACGGCGTGTCCTTCGTGCGGCACCCAGATGACCACGGCGCTGCAGTTCGTGGCCGGCGATGACGGCGCGAATAATGACCAAGGGTTCGTGCGGGGGGTCGTGACGTACACGGTGATGGACGATCTCAAGGTGGCGCCCATGTCGGCCATCTCCGGGATCACCCTGCTGGTCAGCTGCTTTGGCGTCACGGACCTGAGCGCGCTCCAGGAGAAGACCGTGCAGCTCGGCTACAACGAGGTGAGTTACTCATCGGTCAGTCAACACTTGCTCTTACTGTCAATTTGACCTTTCTTCTTTCAGTCAGCACCTCGGCTTCAGGGGCTACTCCTCTCCTCTGTTTACCTTCGCCTTCCATTAAGCATTTGTATGTATCGATCGATTGCAGGGTTTGGAGATACTGAAGGCGTCGCTGCAGTCCAAGACCGTCCTTACCGACGTTTTCCTTGCAAACAAGCCTCCCTGCAGCGGCAGCAACGACCCCTTGAATTAACCCTGCAGGTTGCTCTGCTCCTCCTCTGCATATGTCTGCAGCTGCAAGAGTAGGCTTAACTAGGTTTGCCCTTTTGTATGATCATCTGCAGGCACAACGCCTCAATTCGTCTAGCGTGATTTGGTTGGTCTTTTAATCTACCAATTATTGCTACTCCGATTTAGGTCGTGTGTGTTCTTCTGTTGATACCTGGTGCCGTCAGCGGTCAGCTACCCATATTCTGTTGGTCCTCAAAGCTGTCAAGCATCAATATTGGATTTGCTCTTATAGTTGGGTGGAATTGAACCAGATAGCTAGTGTTACTAGACCAGCTCTCTGTGTACAATAAGGCAGCTCGCCTGCCGGCATCCAATGTTTCGTGCCCTTGGGATGAAGCATCCTCTCGATCCATCAGTTTAACACCATCCATCAAAGGAACGTACTAACAAATATTACTCGCTACTACTGCAGCATTATTTATATTCACTTAATTCTTAAAATCACACAACATGCATGATGGATTGTAATGTTGTTTCGGCAGTTCAATTCCTTCGAAGAAACTTACATACTCCAGTATTTTTGTAAACCAGTTTCACAAGTAGTAATCTGGGATCTTATTGTGCGTCTTCTCCTCGCCCAAATCGTCGTCCTTGTTGTCATCGCTGCGAGCCCTTTTGTTCTTGGAGACGAGCACATCATCGTCGTCACCACTCCCGGATAAAAACACATCGGTCAGCACCGTCTTGGATCGCAGCGAAGCCTTGAGAATCTCCACCCCCTGCACGTACAAATCAAGTCAAAGTTCAGCAGGTTGCAAAGGGAATTACCAGCACACACACGGAGGACGATCAATAGATCAGAGAGTCCGTGGAGATTTATGTACCTCTTGGTAGCCGATCTGGACCGACTTCTCCTCGACGACGAGCCCTTTGTCTTCCCCGTTGAGCTTGCTGATCAGCGCCATGCAAGAGATATTCGACATGGGCGCGACGGTGAGGTCGTCCATGACAGTGTACGTGACCGCGCCCCGCACGATCCCGCCGCCGCCGCCGCCGCCGGAGCTAGTGCTGCCGCCGTAACCGGCGCCGTAGTACGTGACCGCGCCGTTCTCAGCAACGGCGGCCAGCTGATGATGGGGCGCACTGTACCAAGGCGTTGTCGGCGTGGCGGGGCAGTAGTATACGAGCAGGGACGCAGCAGCAAGGGCATGTTGGTTCTCAGCAGCGCGCCGTGCACGGCGGCGCTCTGCACGTACGCCGGGTCCAGGCTCTCGGCGCTGGCGTAGATGTTGGCCACGCCGGAGTCAGGCAGCAGCTTGGCGACGGTGCCGACGGGCAGCGTGAGGAGGGCCAGGAGGAAGTCCACGGCGTCCTTGCCGGCCTCCGCGAACAGCACGCGCTTCGCCTTCGTGTCCACCAGAAGCTTCAGGGTGATCGGTGTCGGCGGCGTCCATGCCAGCTTGAACGATCGGGCTGATCTAGCTACCAGGAAGAAGAAGCTAGATTATAGATTTACTCTTTATGTTACATCAACTAATTTAACCTACGTGCCCGTGTGTATATATACTCGTATCGTGTACTAGACCACAGAGTCCTGATTAGACACTACTCCCGCCGTTTCTAAATACTTGTCGTTGTTTTAGTGCTGCACTAAAATAGCAACAACTATTTAGAAACGGAGGGAATACGTGTGAAGCGATTTTTTTTTTCTTTGCCGATTCCTGAATCTAAACCGAACTTACAAGAGATTAAGTCTAACAAGAGTTTAATGACTTAAAAGGTTCTTGGATGTTGGATCAGAAGATACGAAGAAGAGCTAAGATAAGAGCGTAATTTCCATCCACTTCTGGCCTCTGGCCGGGGCTAGCTACATATGGGAATAAGAAATAGAATTTCTTTCTTTAATTCCCGGCGCTCGTCATGCCAAAAGAAATCCGGATCATTCCAAATACCCACACCAATTCCAAATTACATGCATGTATATACGTGTATACATAGATGCATCGCTCGCCTTAACCCACTAGCTTCTGCACATACGAGCAAGTCTCAGAACTCCTCCGCCGACGATGAAGACGAACGCTAGCTCCATCTCCATGGCGTGGCTCATGGCATTCGCAGCCTCGATGACCATCCTCCTCTTGGCGGCGGCGCAGCCGGCTCCCCCGCCGCCCCCCGCGGCGCCGGCCCATGGCGGCGGGCACTGCAACGTGCAAAAGGACCTCGTGATCATGCAGAGCCTGGGGGATCCGCAGCGGGACGTCGGCGTACACGGTGACAGTCTCCAACCAGTGCAGCGGCAGCCGGCATTGCACCATCTCGGGGATCCACCTGATGTGCGGCAACTTCCGGTCCCTGATGCCCGTGGATCCCAGGACCGTCAGCGTCGTGGCGCCCGGCGACTGCCTGCTCGCCAACGGCCAGGCCATCCGCCGCGACGGCAACGTCTCCTTCGTCTACTCCAGCTTCGTCCGCAACGAGCTCTACGTCAAGAACGCCACCTGCGTCCAGAACCACCGTCGTTTGATTGATTTCTAGCTATCGGATTTTGTTTTTTCATGATGATGCCACGTCAGTACGTCACTTGACGAGAACCACCAATTTTGAACCTGCCGTTCCTGCCATTATAAGCATCGATCGCCAGCTGCAATAGATTTCCACGTCACATGACAAGAACCACCTACTACGCTACAATTCGTAAATTGCATCTAAATATTTTTTCCATTTATTAGAACTATTATAGTGGAACTCAGAGCAAATATCACAGAACCCCTGTTATACAACAAACTGTAATGCAAAACTACACCGTTCCGAAGGCTGACACTTTTATGAGAAAAGACTCGCCGCCATCACCTCCTACTACTTGGAACTTCTGTCATGGTAAATATGTCATGAGAATACTATACACATGTATCTTAGTTCTAGAGAATTCTCGCTTAGCATGGAGTTTGCACTATGACCTTTCATGGTAAATATTGTTATCTTCATGAATACTCACAAAATTTCTAGAGTGTTCTCGTAACAAAATACTTATCATTCTCTCTGGAAGACTCCTTGCAAATATCTCTTCCTTGTAATTCTTCAAATCTAGAATATTCAAGCAGGCATTGCTATTTCTCAACAGATCATTTCCACTAAAGGAAGTTCACAACCCTATATGTACACACATGATTAACTGGCCGAATTCTAAGAATAGAGTTGCACGTACTGATCGCAAAACGAGATAGCAAGTAATCTACATGTAGTTAATCCCTATTGTTATAATCTGGAACGAAACATAAGTTAGCTTAATTAATTCACTGTTATTCTTTCCTAATATACTAATCCGGAATCTATATCGTCTACTAGGAGTGAACACGAAAGGCCTTGTGAGTAGTAATTAATGCAGTCTGAAAAACGTTTCGTCTCTCAGGCTCTAGCAGCAAGCCCAGCTTGTTTGAATAAATTTATTACATGACATTTTAATGTTTGAAAAATACAGACATGCGTATATATTGTACATGTAAGTAAATTTTAATTACAAGAATGGGTCAAGGTTGCTGTGTGAGCTTCTGCGATTGCCTCTGCTTCACGGCTGGGTGCTAGATCCGCAGGACAAAAGTTATGCTGCCCTCAGAGACTTCTCTCATAGGGAGTTGGCGGATTACTATGTCGATGGCAAAGGTGATCATAGGAATGTCTGTAAGAGTTTATTGGAAAGGAAGTTTACTTCCTATGGATTTAAGATTTTGCATGAGGAGCTGAATGACTGTGGACTAGCACTTCTGTTTTGCCGCGACAGATTAGATGTTGTTTGCAAACGCTATGATGCTCTATTCATATATGTAGTTGATGAGACCATCCGCCAACAAATCAATCAAGCTGTCTGGATGTTATTTGAAGAGCACGAAGAGAACATCATTTACTTCAATGACCGATTCCTCCCTATCATACATCAACCGCACAAAGACAAGGCTATGGAATGGTATCGTGAACTTATAGAGAAACTGAGAAAAGAGAAGGAACCAAAAGAAGACAAGGGGGAGGAGAGAAAAAAATCATCTCAACAAAGGCAATCAGATGATGCGGGTGGAAGTTCTATACCAAGTGAAGCTACTGGAAAAAGGGCTGAGGTAGGGGCCTCCCATCACCATCAAGACAGCACGGTGAAGAAATCACCTCAACAAGCACACTCTGTGGCTGCTGAAAGTTCTGAATCAACAACTGGAATATTAACTACTGGAAAAGGGGCAGACGCAGTGGGCTCCCATCACAGTGATGGCGGAGAAGTAGTGGTGCCTGATCAAGACAGCAGGGTGAAGAAGTCACCTCAACAAGCACACTCTGCTGATGGGGCTGCTGAAAGTCCTGAATCAACAATTGGAATATTAACTCCTGGAAATGAAGCAGAGGTTAAGTCAGATAAAGAAACAACAGATGAAGATGAAAGAGCAGCAGTGCACTCTGCTGATGGAGCTGCTGAAAGTTGTGAATCAAAAATTGGAATATTAACTACTGGAAATGAAGCACAGGTTAAGTCAGATAAAGAAACACCAGATGAAGATGAAAGAGCGGCAGTGGGTAACATTTCTGGAAGTCAAGATGGTGTGCCTAAGGGTGATGCTTCTGATTTCTTGAACTTTTTGGATAAGTAAGCTTCTAAACTTATTCCAGAAGAATTTGTTTTATAGATTAGAGTTTTGTTGTTCTAGACTAGCGGTTCTATTCTAACACATTTCATTTTTGTAGGTTTAAAGACAATGGTTGCTCGGATCATTACTTTGAAGGCGTCGTGGCAGCCTTTGCTTCACAGAGGCCACGGTTTTATGTGCCATACGAATTTATCATTTCATTTAATGAACCACTGGCCCTGAAGATTGAAGACAACTATTCTGGGTAATAAGCCACCTGCATCCCTTGAACATACTTACCCTGTATCTAGAATTGTTAGGCAATCTCTATTGAGCACCGGTACCAAGGAGCCACTTAAAGTGACATCTGTTGCATATAGTCAAAAGTGTTTAGTACCTGATGTGATTATTTTTCCTAAATACAGGATTTGTGAAGATCTGAAGAAGGCTGTTGATTTCTATTTATCAAAGAATGGAGTGGATTCCCCGGATGCTGTATTAAAAATACTTGGCCTTCCTACTAAAAGGTAGCTTCTTCACTACAGCCTACAGTGATAAATATGGTGATAAAATGCTGGCGTTATTGATTGCATTTTTTTTCTTGGAATGTAGCGTCCAATGTTTTGTGGATTTTGTTGAGAGCATTGTTTTGCATGAACATTATGCTGTTTTTGGTGAGAGTTCTCAAGCACTACCATCGTATGATAGTAGGAGGATGGGGTTGGGTTTCCTCAGTTGTATTGTTGCCAAGTTCAAAACAGGCAGGTGTTGGGATGGAAAATGGTCCGAAGCTAACATGAAGGTCAAGAATGGCACTGAGTTTGTGATTGACTTCGAAGAAGATTGTGAGCTGAGTGCTGACAGTGGACATCGTGATCTAACTACATTCTGCAAAACTGTACTTAATCGTCTTAAGATTGACGGACAATTTCTTCCGCACTTTGACGAGTTAGCAGAGGATCATATGTTGATAAATGATTGTTTTGGAGATCCAGAGAAGTGGCAGAGGTTTCTTGTATTGATTAGCTATCCTATGGCGCTCAAACCACCTTTGGTTCGGGCCTCATTCATTTGTAATATTTATATAGCGGGAGATGCAAATTTCTCCGGGAAACCTCCTCGATACCGTCCATTACACAGCTGGAGGAATTGTGCTAATTGGCGACTTGGAGCACAGAAGCTTCAACTGTTGTCCAAAGTCTACAATTACCTACATGAGAAGAGTAGAAAGTATAAATATATTTTTGACCATTGGTCACCTACCCACCGGCATGTTTTCAAGTTTTCAAGGCAGTTCATCCAGCGTGCTCTTGGTTAAACTAAGGTTAGGTGATGTTTTGTTGTTTTTACTTGTAATTTTTCTTCTTCAAAATTTTAATAAGAAATAATAACACGGTTTCTATAGGGTGAGGATTTGATTCAAAAAGTTGAAGATATATCTGTGCTTGATATATTGCTTTCCCGTACAATTTCGAAAGCCATTGGTAGATCTGTGAGATTTCTTGTGTTGAACTGTGGTGTAGAAGAAGGCATATTTTCTAGTGTGTGGAGGCATTATATAGGATCTGAGTAAGTACTTTTGATAGCACTAATCTATTCGATTCTTTTCTTAAAAAATGTATTTTATTTTCGAGTAAAATGCACAGTACATACTTAAACTATTCTGTGGTTCACAAATAGGTACTGTTTGTCGGTCACTAGCAGCAACCACGTAGGCACCAGCAGCATAATGGTCATGGCCTTTTTGCTGAAAACCCAACCGAACCTAGGCTCTCCTCATTTCCATATATGACTGAAATATGAATTCACATGTACTCATATAAATGGGATTCAGTGAATACAATTCACAGATTGAGATAGCACACATATATGACTAAAATATGATCCATTTGCATAGTTGTGGTCATTACAGTCAAGTTGTCATTTTCTCCATTTCCTTTAGATTTTCTCCTTTGAAGTGGCCTTGGAAATTTGAGTATAGATGCCTAACACAGAACCTGTGCTCAGAGTGAGGGAAAACTTGTGTGGAGGCATTATATAGAATACCTTGGATTAGTAGAGGAGAAGATATTTACAAAGAGCTTTCCAGTGAATATGAGAAGATATGAATATTCTAGAAGTCTTGAGAGGTTACTTGAAGAGTGTGGCAATTTATCATAAAAGGACATAGTTAAGATAAGTTTTAAGAATAAGTGAGAATTCTCTAGAACTAGGATACATGTAGAGTATTCTAGAGAATTGTAGTGGGATGTACCACACGGTCTTGTACAAGTATAAATAGGGGTGCCCCCACCTCATAGGTGTACCACAATCACCACAAGTAGTGTATCACCACACCAAGTAGAGAAGTGAGCTACCATGGTAGGGTTGTGTGTAGGGTAGCCACTAAAGAGAGTGTTGTACCAACATTGAAATAGTGAATAAAGTGTTGAGTTCCCACAAGTTTGATATCCCAAGTAGTGTAGTGTGCAAAGATCCTCAAGAGTGGGTGTTAGGGTCGCCGCCCGTAAAATCTCTACAAGCATGTTCCGTGCTTCTGTGCAAAAATATAAAAGGAGAAACCCGAAGCTTAGCAGGCCTAGTGAATTAATTTGGACTTTCATAATCTATATGATGCTATGCTCGCCAATGTTTGTGCATGATCACTAATAGTAATTCTCGCACATAACAGAAATCACTTGATAACATTTTAGTGAACCGAAGAATCTTATAAAGCTCTAAAGATAAGACATTCGAACAACATGCAGATACAAGCGATGTCAATATTTTGTAACATAGAACAGCATGTGGATACAAGCAGTGTCAACGCGGAGCGAGGTCAACCGCGGCATGTGCAGCAAGAGACCTCCTGACCAGCTTGATCAACTCAATGTCACCGGCAGATGGTGCCCTGATCCTCAACACTGATCTTTGATACGGTAGCCGCCTCAAGAGGTGGAGGTGCCCTCAACTCCCCGTCACGTCTCAAAGACACCTTCAAAGCCCGCACCAAAATCAAAAGGAGACAAAGTAACAGGACCACCAAACACCAACCACTCCACATCGCGAAGTAGACTGCACCCGATGATTGCGGTGCGGAGGGACACTCCTCCTCGCCTACAGGAGAAGGCGGGGGGGGGGGGGGGGGGGGCGGCCTCTGAGCACACATCGTCCAAGCGGAGGTGGACATCCATGCCACCACACCTGTCGTACAGGTCAGTAAGGCTGTGCGAAGAGGCGAGAGGAGAGAAGACGAACACAGCCTGTGTGCTCACTGAGTAGAGGCAGTGGGAACCCCGCCCAACGACTGCGAAAAAGGCATCGCAACAGTCACTGGACGGGGCGGCAAAGTCAACCTCACAGGTCTTGACGAGGCAGTGAGCGAGCCACAGTCCGTCGCAAGCCTTGGAAGCCCCTGCGCAAAAGAAAATACAATTTTAGAGCATGAATAAATAAATGGTAAAACATGGGTATGCACATTTTTACGAGACAATCTAAAAGCTGGTAGGTATGTCATGTATTGACGCGGAGACGGATGGCGGAAACCTACATGACTATATGTGATGTTCTAACATAGTTGAAAAAGCATACGACGACACATGTGATTTACCAAAAACAGTAAAGCAAAGGATAATAGAAGGTGAGTGGGGGCGTTCAAGTGCTTGAAAATATTGTGTTACTTGAAACTGCTTAAGCTAGCTCTTGCGAGAAACATGTGGAATTTAACATGTTTGCTCAAGTAGCAACCACTTGAACCTGAACGTCCAATAGGGCGTGACTCGAATGCAAAAGGCGACAAAGTTGTGTTCATACCATGAATCACTCATCCTCGCGGAATAATAACCAAGGTTGTATATATCCTAGGCAAAAAGGTGGAGAAATTATACTGTATTGATCGAGTATTGGCATTGCACTAAAAAAAGCTAAGTAGTTGCTACTCAACATTGGCACAAGACAACAGAAGCCATCATCTCTCCACTTGACTGCTATGGAACTGGGAGAAGCATGGGCGGAGGACGGAAAGCGCAACGCTGCAGCTTTCCCCCATCGGCGGCCAGTCCCACGATTGCTCACGAGCAATTTCCAGGTCAAAGAAAGAAACGCACAACCCAATACCAATAATCACGTTACCTTCTCTCATTTTTCTTCCTCAATTAACGCAAACTACCACATTTAGCACTAACGGAGACCTCGGGCCGTTGTGCTCAGGTTTAGGCGGCGGGGCCTGACGTCAAACAGGTGGCGGGCACCAGCGCCGGTGGCTGCGATTCAAGTCAGCATTCGCGCGCCGCTCGTCCCCGACGCCGCCGCCGCGCTCCCCTGCGGACGAAGCCGCCCCTCCGCCGCAGTTGATGGCACAGACAAACACGAGGAACATGCCTGATATGTCGAACTCCCTGCTGCACAGCTTGCCGCCCATGCCGCCGCCGCACGTCTGGTTGGCGCAGATCACGCCCCCCGCGCCGCCGCACGTGTGGTCGTCGGCGAGCTTCCTGGCGCTGCTAGCCGACAAACCGGCGAGCAGCACAAGTAGCATGAGAAGGACGGCCATGGCGCAGTGCTCGCGAGGCGAAGGCGATGGCTTGGGCGAGGTGCGCACACGAGACTGATATTTACACGTGGAAAGCAAATCCCACCCTCACCGTTCATCTTGTTGACCATCTTTGCTGACTCGCGATACAACGGCCATCCGGGAAGCCATCATCCCATGATCTACCTGCTCGTCGAATCGACTGTCACTCAGCCCGTCAACTACAGCTCCGGCGATTCTCGCTGCCGGCCGTCCTGATGCCCCCTCCACCGTGCCGGCAATTGGCAATTCTTATCCTAGAATACTATATACTCCGGCTATATTATTGCCAATTTCAAACCCTATATCATAAAATTCTTATCCTAGAATACTATACACATGTATCTTAGTTCTAGAGAATTCTCGCTTAGCATGGAGTTTGCACTATGATCTTTCATGGTAAATATTGTTATGTATCATAAAAATTATACCGTCGGAAACTTCTGTCAGATACATGAATCTAGTGGTGTAACTTTTATAATACATAATTCACATTTTGTTAGTCTAATTGATGGTCAAAGTTGGACCTCAAAATGTGTGGGCGTCTTATATTATGGAACGGATGGAGTATATATGCACACCTTCACTACTTGGAATATCACACTTAGCTGTGAGGTAACTCAACTTTATTTAACATTGATGATTACAACACCGCTATATTATTGTCAATTGGCAACCATTCAAACCCTATATCATGAAATTCTTATCCTAGAATACTATACACATGTATCTTAGTTCTAGAGAATTCTCGTTTAGCATGGAGTTTGCATTATGACCTTTCATGGTAAATATTGTTATCTTCATGAATACTCACAAAATTTCTAGAGTGTTCTCATAACAAAATACTTATCATTCTCTCTGGAAGACTCCTTGCAAATATCTCTTCCTTGTAATTCTTCAAATCTAGAATATTCAAGTAGGCATTGCTATTTCTCAACAGATCATTTCCGCTAAAGGAAGTTCACAAACAAGAAACTACAGAAGAAACAAAATCAAACCCCTACCGAAGATGGAGTTTAATGTGAATTGCATAGAGAGCCAAAACAACCAACTCAAAGACCATGGACCGGCATGTAACACCACCACCTTATTCATGGGAGCCATCTCCATTAGCAATGGCGCCAGAGTTTGGTCTCTGATATTGTACATGCCAAAGTCAAAAAAATCATCCTCAGGCTTTCTCCCCTTGCAAATGCTGACGAGGCCGGGTTGTGCTCGCTCAGAAAATATACGCAATCTTGCTAAGCTCCATATTGATTGGCAACGGGGAACGACCGAGAGCAATCTTGGTGCCCCACCAAATTATCGACCTTACTCCAACGTCCATTGTTGACGCTATTATGTAGATATGTTGCCTCAAAAACCTCAAGCTGACGACCGAATGGGTTTCCGAGAGACCATATTGAGTTTAATCTGGCATTCAACCGTGAGTCGATCACCGAACATGACCAAATAATAACAATGCTGGTAACTTCCGGTGGAGTGAGCACCTTTTTTTTAAACTAAGCAAGCACTTTATTGATCATTGAGGAGAGTTACATCAGAGACCAGAAAGGGGACAATACAAGGAGGAGGGTCATCGAGCCAAATCCCCTGGTCTGAAAATCTAGCTAGCTTAGGCAGTTCATGGGCCACACAGTTCGCCTCTCGAGCGCAATGTTCAAAGCGGATTATTACGAACTCGTCGGACAAACTCTACGAGACAAAATTACGTTTTGATCGATATGATGATCCATGCATGGCATGCAAAACTTTGATCGGTACCTGCGTGTAGCCAAGTTTCCAGAGTCTTCTCCTGGAGCGACTCCGATGTCCGTGACGCCAAAGGCGTTCAGGAGGGTAATAATGCCGGTGATGTTAGACATGGGCGCAACCTTGAGATCGTCCATGACAGTATACATCACGATCCCCTGCACGAACCCAGCGCCTGCAGCCGGTACCGGGACGGCGTCTCCAGCGTCGTCCGGCTCCACGAGAATATTCATCTGGGTCTGCATCGCAGTCTTGCAGGTCGTGCACGGGGTACCCCTTACCTTGGTGACACTGTTGTAGCACTTTGACTGGCCATAGGGGGCGCCACAGCGGAATAACTGGCCACCGGCCTCGTCGGGGTAGCTTCAGCAGCTCGCAGACACCGGCAGCAGGCTCGAGCAGGGCGTTCTTGGCGTCGTTTTGGCAGATGTAGGCGTCGTCGAGTTTCTCCACGCTGCTGTAGAGGTTGCAAACGCTGCCGGCCATGGAGTTAGCGTTGAGGAGCAGCTTGGTGATGGTGGCGAGCGGCAGCGTGAGGAAGGAGAAGAGGAAGTCGACGACGTCCTTGCCGGCCTCCGCATACAACACGCGCCGGTGTGATTTGTTTGTTTATTGGCGTATGTGGTGGCATGGCCCATTTGCTTTACCACGTACGTACAGTACATTATTAGTGAAAACTGTTGTACCATGTGTGTGGTCGCGCCTACTAGTTCTCCTTTTACGGAATGTTTCACGACCTGAATCCTTTTTCGTCAATCAAAATAATGAAGCTCGGATTTAAGGTAAACCAAACATGACACTAGACAAACTTCAACACAGATGACGCGAAATTAACAGAAGAGACAACATTTTCTTGCCAAGAGAAGACAACACTACGGAACACATCAAAGGAGTAGTCCATCTGCCAAGGATGACAACAACTAAAGACTCTGAACGAGGAAACACATATGCGAGCTCTGTATCGAGAGCCCCACGGCATGACGCAAAAGCAATTAAACTGACGATCCCAATTCGTTCGATCGAAGTGCATGCTTCAGGCCTTGCGCTTCTTCCCAAGGAAGACGTCAGTGAGAACCGTCTTTGACTGCAACGAGGCCTTGAGAATCTCCAAACCCTAGGCGACAAAAATTAACAAGCGGCCGGTGAGGCATGCCTGGCCTGCAGTCTAGATCAGAACGCGTATTAGGCAAGCATTTAATCTGGTTACCTCAGCATAGCCAAGTTCCACGGCCTTCTCCTGGAGCGATTCGATGTCCGTGACGCCGAAGTGTTGAGGAGTGTGATCCCGGAGATGGACGACATGGGCGCCACCCTGAGGTCGTCCATCACCGTGTACGTGACGATCCCCTGCACGAACCCATTTCCTGCTTCATATGATCTGAAAGTACTCTCTTAGCAATGTCAATCAAACTGAAAATTGATGTGAAGATTAAAAAAATGTTTGTTCTAGGCTGCTAAATTTTGCATGCTTGTTATAATGTCAGCAAAATTATAGAAGTGTAACACTGTAGGGAATTATAATGTGTGAACTTGGACTCCTCTGTAAGACATCGGTGTTTATCCACATTACGTCCATCGTTGCTCGTTCTGCCAACATGCTATATTTAGTGCTGCTCTTTTTCTGGGGGACAAACTTCATAACCCAAATCTGCAATGCAGGCAGAGGAAAAATTTGGTTACCTTTTGGAGTGTTTCGACATGGGTGCTCCTCCGCATGGTATGATGTCTTAAACCACACGCCTCTCGATGTATTATGTTCTTTGGTGCATTTGAGCTAGCAGCTGAACTTTCCTTTTTTATGCTTCTTCTATGTTTTTCATTAAACTGCTGTTTCACAAACAGGAGCAGCTTTCTGAAGCAATCTTGCTTCTACGTTTTCGGTCTCTTGAAGTGAAACAATCTTCTATATCCATAACATTATATAATTTCTGGATCTAAACTGCTTGAATAAAGACTAGTGCATATACTTATTATTGTGCGTTATCTTGTATCGTATTTCTTGTTTTTGTTTTGCTTTTACTAAACTAGAAGTAGAATGTTAAACAGAAATGTCACCTCCGTCCTCATCTTTTGGCAGGAGGAATTGCTTATGGGTTGGACCGGTTGGTGATGCTTTTGGCTCGCGAAAGTTCAATCCGGGATGTGATAGCTTTCCCCAAGACCACGACTGCTCAGTGTTCACTCACCAAAGCGCCATCTCCTGTGGATCCTCAGCAATTGAAGGATCTCAGCCTACGTGCTTCATGAGCGAACTGTTCATAACTTGGTGGTAAAATTATTTAGGATCAGCTACGGTATACTGCTGGAACTTGACCTCTTTCAGAACATTCTATTGTACTGTAGAGAAGGAGTTTTTTGCTCACCGTAATTTTTTGACCATGGAAGATGATTGGTCGCCCTTTGGCTGTCACCAGATCTGGCAGCATTAGTGCCACACAATTTTGTTTGTTCAAAATTGGGGCTGCAACCTGAAACTGTTTTATTGTAGAATTGGAGATGACAAAGTCTTCGATTTAAAGTGGTATGTGTGTATACCTCTTTGATTTTCTGTAGCTGTTTTTTTCCCCGCATGCATAGTACTTTTTTTTTGAGGGAAAGCATGCATAGTACTTTTGTCAACATGTTGGTGGGACGTGATCATTTGTGAACTCGGATAATTTTAGGGGTGGTGACGACTATGAAGAACGGAGGTTTTTATGAGACTGTGTTAAGCTCCGGCAGCCACAATGCCCTCCCGGGGCACAGCCAACCTCGTCCCTTCACTTTGGAACGGGGGCGACGCTGGCGGAAGCGGAGGAGACGTAAAACACCAGGAGATATACAACACTTCGGATTCAACTGATAGAATAATGAAAAAATGTAAATGAATACATAAATGGGTTCAAAAAAAATGCCTGACTTGACGAGGTGGCATGTGATGAGAAATCATGTAGTTGGGGTCTATTATCTTTACACTTATAAAGATTTGAATTGGTGGTCGATAGTTCACTCAACAATACTATCCTTTAATGGTTAAAGATTCATCTAATTGCCACTTATTTTATATGTATCAGCATCTTTTGATTATTCTTGATTGGTTTGATGACTTTCAAGATAGTTGTTTTTCAAAAATAATATATTTAGACATTTCTTATTTATCAAAAGTTTAAAAATATGAGCCACAGCCACAGATTCTTAATCTCGTAGCAAAGCACGGACATTTAGCTAGTTTAGATATAGAAGATTGATCATTGATAACTTTGGTTCAGTCAGGTGGTTTACGACTCATTACACCAACCCCGGGTCCGATCACTTCCACCGATCGAGTAGCAACAACAACACCAGCCTCCTTAGAATTAGACTCCAGCATCCTTGGTCTCCATAAGTGTGGCATGCGCAGGGACTACGAAAGGTTCATAGTCCTACAAAAAATACAAGCAATAGTCAACACCGACCATCATGTTAACACAAATGATACCATATCGCATAAGATATATTATTACCTCGTACATGCGTCTTATCCTACGCTCCTTGCTGCTATCCTGCAAAGGGTAACCAAACATGTAATTAAAACAAGAAAGCATGTTAAGTACAGAACAAGATAAATCAACATACATCTTCATCAGAGTCGCTCCACTGTGCCGGAAGTCCAAATAAAACATCTGGACGCACATGACCACCATGGTACACATCAGCTTTGTTGGGGTGTTTCATACAGTTTAGACAAGCACCACAGGAACCTTAGTTAAAAAGAGAGAGAAGGGGGGGTTAATTTCCACTTAACTGCCTAATAACCAAGCAGGCAGACACATATTATAATAGCTAAATAACCGTAGGTAAAAACAAAAGCAGTGTACTTGCAGTCACTACACATGGGTGTGCATACCCCTGCTTGAGATATTTGAAATGTATAATGCTCAAAAGATCAATGCACAAAGGTCAAAGGAACAAGTCAATGTCTTAACTAAAGCTAAAAAGAGAGGTAAAATTATATCTAACATATATATTATATAGTGTACTTAAAAAATATTTTGTAACCACCCATTCTCCATTTATTCCTTCTTGTTTTGTATTTGTTAGTTTAACAGAGAATAGTTTGACCGTAGTAAAACAAAAATAGCATGCATGCAATTCTACACATGGATGCGCATGGCCCTGCTTGAGATATTAGAAATGTAAGAACTTAAAAGATAATGGATGAAGATGGAGGTAAACATGGCACGAATGTCAATTTAAGCAGTGGCGTAGTGAGCATTTTTAAGCCAAGGTGGTCCAATTGAAAGTTTTTTTTTTTTGCCACACGATATAGCATGTCTACACTACTGTAAAATTTAAGTTGGGTTGCAAAATTTCAAATTGGATTCCATTCTCTCTTTCCCACATGGATATAGAAACTCACACCTATTGAGCTTGTTTTATTGGGCTGAAAATGTATGGTATATAAGCGCGTAGCAAAATGCCAGGGTGGTCCATAGCTACGCCGCTGAATTTAAGGAGCAAGTCAATTTATTAAATAAAGCTAAAACTATGTAAAATTATATCTTACAGATGTATCAAAGTCAATGCAAGCACATAGTGTATTTCAAAAATATTTAAATTGAAGAAAAGAGTATGGATTGGAATACCATTATCAGAAGGTTCAACCATGCAAAAACAGGAGACTACCCATTCTTCATTTATTCCATCGTGTTTTGTACTTTTGAGTTCAAGAAAGAATAGTTTGCCGATGCAGCAGTCCAAGCCATCAAGTCCTTTGGTGTTTGCGGTGAAATTCAAGTGACGGTACCAGATGCTCTTTTTCTCACGAAATGATTCATGGTGCAGAACGTCTTTGAGGTTGTATGCAAGATCCTGGCCGGAATAAGAAGCATGCATGAATCAGATAAGCAACTGTTATATGAATAAATATAATGCAAATCTTGGGGGAGAGAGAGCTAGAGAAATTAAAGCAAACCCCTAGAAGATTGTGATCCTCGTTGTACTGGTCCACAACAGCGGAAACCAAATTGTGCATTCCTTCAAGGCTTTTCCGAAGCACGTGTGATCTTGTACGCCTCTTCCGTGTGCCATCAGGCCAGCAGAGAAACACCGGCTTGCTCCACGCACCTAGATTAATTAGGTCGTCATATGATATATATATATATATATATAATTAGATCGATCGTACCTCATCAAAAGTGGAGAATTGATCGATACACACCAAAACGGTGGGGAGAAAATCAAGAATAGAGTCGGTCGAGAAACTTTACATTGTGGGATGCCGACGCTCATGGAGATACCGATCGATAGCATCGTCAACTTGCTCCATGCTCTGCAATGGGCCACCGACATCAGGATACGTGTGGATCGATCCTCCGAGATCAGCCCTGATGTAAAATTCCATACCCCAATCACTTCGTGGCTGGGCCAAAATGGGGCGAGTGGATGTATTATATGCCTGCGGAAAGGTCGAGGAAGCAGTAGCCTGCAGGTCCAATGTCGAGGACGAGTAGTCGTCACCAGCGGCAACGGTGATCTCCTGGTCGTCGGGAAGAAGAGGGCACGAGTAGTTGCCATCGGAATCTAGGTCGACGAACAGCAGCGGCCCTGGGCCCAAGGAGGCGCCATGGATCGCCGGCCGCACGCGCGGGCAAGGATCGCTCTTCATCCCGCGGCCATCGATGGACACGAGGCCGAACGACGGGGTTGCCATACGATGATTTAGGGTTTCGGCCGCTAGGAGAAAGAGGAGATCGATCTAGTCCAAGGCCTCTCCTAGCTTTTATAAATACTCAACACACGAGCGTTCGATCGATCGCACGTGGAATTTATTTATTTATTTAATTTAAAGGTCGTTTTTACTCCGTCTCGGTCAGGGGATTACACGCACCAGCACGTGTGCTACTCGGCTTGTTTCTTCCATGGCACCGTACTCAATCAGCTGGGGAAACATTACCGGACTCGACGACCATCATTTTATAACTGGACTAGTTCTTTGTTCTAAGTCAAAAAAAATATGCATGCCCCGAGCATCCTGCACCCGATCGATCATTTTATAACTGGACTAGTTCTTTGTTCTAAGTCAAAAAAAAAATCAATACTTAGAATATTAAATAGATATGCTATGGAAATATCTCATTAAGCTAATTTGGAGTGTAGATCATGTCGGCAGATTTTTCTATAAACTTGATCAAAGTTTATAACAAGTTTGATTTGGATCAAAGGTATAATTTCTTACACTCGGAACATATTGAACATCGAGTACATGAACATGATGATGACGCTGGTTTGGTAGCGTAATAAAATTTAAGTGACGGCTTCTCCAAAAAAAACTGGCCCTACAACTCCTTGGGCATCAAGGAAATCGCCTAGCTCGCCCAGGAGAAGGAGACTCTCTATATTGGCTATGCGCAAGTATTTTAAATAACTCCAAAGTTACTTATACATAACCAAAATCGAATTATTTCCTCATCTTTCGGTGATGTCAGTGTGTAGGTCTCTCGAGATGCTTATCTGTTTTCCCTGCAAAACAAAAGAAAAAATGGCCTTCGAATTCAGTGCACAGACCGTACGTGGAGGAACGGGCTCTCGGGCCTTTTTTCACTCATCTGTTTTGGGCTGACCAACGCCTTATATTTTAGTCATTTTTGGGCCAGAGTTTCCCGCATTTTACGTGGCTGGTTATGTTGATGCTAGCGGTCAAGTTAGTTTCAAAAAATTAGCACAGCCATCATTTTGATGCACAAGTCAGGGTTTCAACCTCTTTTTTCAAAAAAAAAATGCATGGTAATCTATTTATTTTTATATCTCTGAAAGTTACCGGCCAGTGTCTAGAGCATGTACAACGCAAGGTGCTTACACAGACGCTTACGAAAATAAACCAAGCACTTTCTTAAGCACCAGTGCTTATTTGTATAGAGGAGGTGCAAAGTTATGCATCTTCTTAGTCTAAATAAGCACCAGTGCTTAACAAAAATCGGTTAACTTTTCTAAGCAGCAACCTTGGCATCTTGCATTGTACATGCTCTAAGGGTTCTTGCGGAGAGCTGCCATGGGAAAATCCTATCCACTGTTTTTGGAGGAAGTTTCGATCTTCCGTGGCCCCTCTCGTCTCCGATGACAGCTTATCTGGCACTGAGAGACAGGGGAACCACGGATTAACGTCGGGCATCTAATTTTGCTATCTTTTTCGTTGTGTTTGTGTGTTCTTGGCGGTGGCGTCTTCGCGAAGATTGGTTTCATGTCTCCATCTTCGTCGTGGTGTAGGCATTGTCGATAGTTCTCGTGGCTCGTATTTTTTCTTATCGATGGAGCAAAAGTTTTACATCTTATCTTGCAAGGGGTGTGTCCGCATCCATGGCATGTTTAGCAATCTTTGGTTCTCATTGTGGATGTATTATATGCCTGCGGACAGGTCGAGGAAGCAGTAGCCTGGTCCAATGTCGCAGCGTTGCGCTCCGAGGACGACGAGTCACCGGCTGGTTCTGGTTGTTGCAGCGCAGCAGCGGCCACATTATCCTCGTTCCTGAAGTGCAACAAGCAGACTCGTTGAGTAGAAGGAGCAATTCAAATTCACGAAGGAGATGATGAACAAACGATCATTAGTATAGGAAAAAACTTGACATAGCTAAGCCACAAATTCTACTGAATTAAACACCCAATTAGGACCAGATCCAAGCATACGTACCTCGGTGATTTGGTCAATGTAGCAAGGCAGGGGCCGCGCATGGTGGCCTCGACGATCTGCTCGACACTTCCAAATCGACCGTCGCCGTCGACGGACAGGGGCTCGCGGAGGCCGGGGATTAGGGCTCCGACGCTTGTGGAGGGGATTGCCGGAGAAGAAGAGGAGATCTTTCTTGCACAACACGTACGCGTAAAGAGAGATTCGATTTTTCTCCGGGTCAGTCTCCGTTTCTTTGCTGTAGGTTTTTGGCACACGGACCAGGAACCAGGCCCAGCTTGTTAACGGGCTGTAGATTTTTTGGAACACGGGCCAGGAACTTGGCCCAGCTTGTTAACGGGCGAGGCCAGCTTGTTAATGGGCCAAAATTAGTACTCCTAGTTACAACAACCATATATTAACACAAACCATTCACACATTCACGGCAAAACCCTCGTCGCACCGAACCTGATCGGTCGGTTGCTTTCCTCCTCTCGTCGCCACCGGCAGCGACAGACGGCAAAGTGAGCGACTCCTCTATTTAATTACCTTTGCTTTTGCCATGTTCTTCTGCGTTTTGTACCAAGTACTTGACTACTTGTGCGATGCTCGGTTAGAAACTGCTGCGTGATCATAGTACCCACTGTTGATGTAGATGTAATATTTACGCACGCATCTCGTTGGGGATTTCCATGTTACTAACTTGAGTTCCGCGTGTTGGAATTTTTTTCCAACAGATATCTACGTACTGAATGTACACTAGAATTCAGTTCCATAGTTTGCTTGACTGTATATTTATGTATCTCAATAATGTGCGTGGTCTTGCTTTTACGATCGTTACTTTTGTTTTGTCAAATTTTCATGTTGATTTAGTTGTATAGCTTGCGCGGTTGTACTAATTAGCTTGTGGTTACGCTTGATGTTGTCGTCCACTAATTAATTAATCTCAACTCTGAAGTTTTCTGCACACACATGGAAGTCTATCTGTTATTCCATTTTAAACTTCTCTTTTGAAATGAACTCTTCTGTTGCGACAGTGAATCGAGTGAAAATTAAGCACATTTGCTCCCAAGCATTGCCCACTTAACTAGAAGTTTTTGAATAATCAACAGTTATTAATTTTGGAAGTTTAACTGTGGCAGGAAAGAAAGCTGAGAAAAGAATGGCCACCGACGAGTTATCGATGAAGCTCCTGATCAACAAAGAGTCTCAGAAGGTCTGCTTCGCGGAGGCCGGCATCGACGAGGTGGAGTTCCTCACCGGCCTCCTCTCCCTTCCCCTGTGCACCATGGCCACCCTCCTCGCCAAGGAGCACAACATGCTCGGCAGCATCGGCAGCCTGCTCGGCAGCGTGGAGAAGATGGGCACAAACTACAGCAGCAAGCCACGGCACCTCAGCCCGGCCGTCTCCACCGCCGCGCTCTCCCACCTGCAGCAGCTGCTCGGCGCGCAGCAGGAGCAGGTATCCATCACCAACGGCGACACCAGCGTCTGCCTCTACGGGTGCCAAGGCAAGTCCGGTGTCAGCAACAGCAGCAACCCTTACGGAACCACTTCCAATTACGCCAGCTGCCGGTACGTCTTGAGAATCTACGGCGCGGCCTGCCAGGGCTGCGGGAGTCCGATGATCAAGGTCATGGCGCTCGTGCAGACCAGCGGCAATGATCGCACGTCAGCCAAGACCAATAGGATGTACACCATCGGAGACGACCTGTCGGTGACCCAGGCGTCCGGCGGCGTGCTGTCGGGCATCTCCATGCTGTCGCGGTGCCACGTCAAGGACCTCAGCATGCTGCAGGAGAAGACAGTCAAGATCGGCAAGGAAGAGGTGATTATAATTATACAGTGATGTGCTTTCAGTTTTGAATATTTATTAGGGGATGGACTCTTTGATTTGTGTGTGTTGTGTTGGAAATGGGAATACAGGCGCTGGACATACTCATTACTGCGCTCAAGTCCAAGACTCTGCTGACAGACGTCTTCCTCGTGCCGAAGAAGAAGGCTCGTTGCAAGAGGGAAGCTGAGGAAGAAGTCATTCACATATGAGTGCTATATCTCCATTGGTTTGTCTCGCCGTTATTTGCAAATCGATCATCCTTCCTGCTACCCATTGTTTCTGTTTTGCCCTTGTTAGTAACCTCTGTCTCGCACTTCTTTCCAGATCCACCGTCCTTGTTGCTACCCTTTGTGTTTGTCTTGCCCTCATCATCCTTACCAACAGCTTCATTACGGACAGCCATCCTGGCAACACCAATTTGAGCTTCAATTTCCAGGAGCTTCTGAAATGCACGCCTTTTCTCTTTGCAAACATGTGAAAGCCTTTTCAGGGACTCCAGGATTTCTTGTTTGTCACTATTAGCAATAGCTTTTCCGGCACCTTTAGGCAGATCCATTAGCTTTGATCCCAAACCACCAGCAATCTGTACAAAACAAAACACATTTTATTTATCAATCACTCCAGATCCAATTATTATTGCTAATGCATCGACTATATTAACAAATTTTGTCAGATGTTCAACCTCAGGGAGCCCAATTTCTTCCTTAAACTCAGGAAACAGAACCTTTGCGATCATGCTTGCATAGGTCATATCATCTTCACTGACTATGATATCAGAAAAATAACAATCGCATTTGGTGCATAAAGCCTTAGAAAGTTTCTTGAGGATTTTGTCAAGAACTTTCACGTAACCAAACAGATTTATGATACCTGCAGTAAGCTGAAATGGATAATAAAAAAGAAAATAAATAAACCTAATCATATAAAATTCAAGAAGGTACAGCAATCAATACACAAATAAACCATCAAGAAGCTAAGTTCTTGAAAATACAGTACAACATGTACCGACTACGGACTACTTGTGAGTTAGCATGATCACAGGGCAATACCAACAAATTAGAAATACACATAAATTCCACATGGTTGCAGACAAAACTACTTGTTAATGAACAATAACAGGATCTAATTACATTGATGCACGATATTGCATTATTGATATTTGAATCAGAGGACAATATTGTTGCAGATTTCAGGGAAGGATTTCAATTTCTAGTGCACCACCAATTTATGGTTTAATTTCAAACACAATATGCTAATAATGATAGAGAATTTCAACCGTAAACTCCAAAATTCAATAGTCATCAATGGCACCAAAATGTAAGCAGAACCACTATCAATTTACTGAGACGATTTAAAAGGACTGAAGCAGAATAACAAAACTTTCAAATCTAGGAATGGCTGCCACCAGTTCTCTGAAGTCTATTTTGTCTTGTCTTAATGGAGCACGCCAAAAAGATATTCTAATATGAGGTACATGAGGCAGGCATTTAATCAATGTTTGCAGGCATTGAGCATGTCAATTGTTACAATGCTTTGAATGGCATACCAGTATGCAAAAGAACAGTGAAGAAATCAGGCTCACTAATACCTGTGCAATCTGCAACTAAGGTGCAGTAAGACCATGGTATGTGTTGCTATACATTCACAGATTTAGGAAAGTAGTAAACAACTCTTTAAGCGCTCAGATCATATGCTACAACATAGTCCATGTCAACACTCCAATTCTATGGCACTCAAGTACAATTGGATAAACTAAATTGTTCTTATAGAACAGGACAGACTTCTATTTTTTTTCTTGAATACGCAGGAGAGCTGTGTATCATTGTATTAATAGTAGAGGACAGACTTCTATTTTGTGGGGACGACGTATGTCAATGATGCTTGGGTAAAATTGGCCTTTAAAACGGATGGGTAGTTTTCATTTTATAAGTGCCAGCGTTTTTTAAGCCATAGGTGATTCACTAATCGAACCTATTCCAAATCTTAATTATTATGATATTTCAAGAGTATCAGAATATAGAATAGCATCGCAATAGCAAGGAGAGCAAAATACCTCACTTGTGGAGACATTGATTCGATTTGTTTGCAGGTCCTCTAGCAGTTGCTTGCTCAGTGGGAGAAAATAGTTATCAGTAATCTTATTCCTTTCCTCCAATATAAAATGAGGCATGACATACTTTAATCCCCAAATAACCTCTTCCACAACTTGGTCACCTGTCCAGCATTTGACATCCTGAGAAACTATGTCAACATTAGAATGCCACATTTGACTGGAATCAGTACTGATGACAAAAAGGAAAACTGTTGACGGAATAAAAACTCACAAGTTTTGATTCGATAACAGCTTTAAGCTGTGTATCTTGAACAACCAATTCCCTTTTAGCATTGCAGAATCTAAGAATGAGCTGTTCCAGTTTGTCACCAGGGCCATCATGACTATTACGGGTAACAGATTTTTCATCAACACTTACAAAACCAATGGCAAAGACAATCTGACATAATCCAAAACAACATTCATCAGAATATGATAGTGGGTGACACATAAAAAATATTAGAGCCCTGCGCGGTTCAAATGGAGAAGATAAATGCTGATAAATGCAGCATGATCAAAATGATTCTAATCAAAGTAACAACAAGAACAAAGCCTTTTTGGAAATATGTTTGACCATCAAACTACAGGAAGATGGTACGGCATGTCCTGTGATTGGAAGTAAAAGTATTTTCTCCTTGGCAGGGCATTACAGAGCGTGCATCATCCATCCCAGATATCTAGTCAATTTATCCTACCAAGGTTAGGTTAATTAGATGCTTTATGTCAGTTAGAAGTAACAGTCTTCTTAGCAATGCTGTAAAGCTGAGTGCCAAGCCTTGCTATGGACGCACAAAGTGGCTATACCTACCGAACCTACCCAGTACTTAGCCAATTTGTCCCATTTAGACCCACCCAAATAGCCAATCAGGCACTGATCTTACCATTACAACTGATGGTGTACTACTGAGGGCCTTTTTGGTAGAGATGACCTAGAAGTGATTCTCTGGGGAGATTCTACGGAGGAATAAGGAATGAAGTTAATCAGGAGAAGCTGTTTTTTTCAGCACCCAATATCTTAGTTCATTTCAGAGAGTCAATTCTATAGAGTGATTCCTGGAAACGGCCTTTCGGCAGAGGAGCAATTGACTTTGGGAGATCCACCAAACAGGTCCCAACTTAAATTGCGAGGAGAGATGGAAGCATGATTGCTCCTCAAGAGACATTAAAAAAAGAAGAGTTTCCTATGTAACTTGATCCCATACGGGATGAACAAACAAATTAGCAATGGACGAAATTAAAAATATAAGTTGAGTTTTCAGAGATACTGTACTTTGCGTGCACCATGTATATCTGCAAAATAAGTCCAGATATTCTGCAAAAATGGGGAAAAAACTTATCGGTTTCTGGATTCAATGATCCGTTGCATGACACCAAAAAAAAGGAAAATAGGTGATTCATCACAAGCGTGTTTGGACATACCTTAGATTGCAAAACAAATCTTCACGAACATTAAATATAGCAAAACCTGAGGGAGTCTCGAGCAGCACCCTCCTGAACTTCATTTTATTGAAATCTACAGGTTCCCTGCCAGTGAAGTTAAGAACAAAGAAAATTAAAAGCAGCCATGTGATTACTTCACAAAGAAAACTAAAAGCAGCCTGTACTTTGCTTTTTTCATCTCAAACTTAAGAAAAGTAACCAACATCCAAAGCCTAAGGGGGTGTTTGGGACTGCTCCGTTCCCGTTTTTCCAGCTCCGCTCCAGCTTCGCGTTGCCAAACACGCCTAGCTCCACGAACTCCACTCCGCAAAAAAGGTGGAGCTGGAGGCCAACTCCACGTTTTTTCTGGAGCACCTCAAGGGGTACTCCAGTTTTGAAGTTTTGTACTCCCACGTAGAGTTGAGGGATAATTACCCACATTGCCACATATTAACCACCGGTTCATTTCCTATTTGTTCCGCTCATTAATCTCCGACGGTCTTGGTCTGCCTACGTGACGTCCTTCCATGTCAATATCCTCCCCCTGCCCATCGGACGTCACGGTTCTGGCCTGACCGTTTGGCCCTCGCCTAACCTAGCTGCCTAGTTAGTTGACATAATCTAGCTAGCATTTGTTTTCTATTTTTTCTTGGAAAATATCAAATGCAATTTCAATCAAGGGCATAATGGACCATTTGCATGAAAACAACCCATTCTTAGAGCTGGAGCAGAGCTGTGTGCCAAACAGTACCACCTGCTCCACAAACTCTATGGTGGAGCTGCTCCATGCTGGAGTTCGTGGAGCGGAGCTGAAAAAATGGGAGCGGAGCAGTCCCAAACACCCCCTAAGAATGGCCCAAACAAGGCTCCAGCCTCATAGTGCATCAAAAATGCCACCCGCCACCATTCCTCCATGAGGATACATGTTTCACCAGCGTTGAGCTACAAGGAACAACTATCCTAACTGGTCTTTTTCATTGTCCACAACAAAGATCAAACCCTAAAGACTGTTTTAGACTCGAACTCGAACCTAAAACACCAAATAAGAGTTCCAGTCCAAATTAGGGGTGCAAATGGGGTTACCATATTTAGTACAACGAAACGATATCAAAGAGTGCATGAATTTTGGGAAGTTACAAAGAGGGTCAGTGGGCACCCTAAGGTTCTCCAATTTACAGTCCTACCCAAAAACACTTCTGTAGAAACAAGTACCCCATATTGTTGTTTAACAGATCTGAAAAGAAAGAGCAAAACTAAGCTGCAAGAAAGCCCTAAATTCGGCTTCTTCTACCATGATACAGAAATAAATTTTAAAGAGATGTGGGCTATGATTCAACCTGCTGAGAGTTGTATTTCACTGCGCATACTAAACTTGAACAAAACAATAATCAACCCTCAATTGATGTATAGAGCAGATGGGCGACAAGTGCTTACCATACATTAACCCTTTGGACTGCATTGAGAGATCTGAGAAGTGTCGCTTCCATAAGCTTCACATCCATAATAATCTTGTCTCTCAGCTGAGGAACATACAAGAGGTAATCAAGGTATCCCATTATCTTTTCCAAGTCATGCATAGTAAGGTCATCTTTACGATTAGCTTGAAACAGCTTAGCCTGATGCAACTTTGATTCCAAATCATGAGAAAATGTCTACACAAAACAAAGCAAGTCAAATTCATATATCAATTATCACTGAAGGACAAGTTTATGTGACCATTACATTGTAAAAATCAACAACTGTTAATTAAGATTCGTTAACCTTAGAGAAACCACATTTTTCCACCAAGTCAGGAACAAGTGCCATTGCAAGCACTTTCGCATAGTCCAAGCCATCTTTAATAGTATCACCAATCCCAACATACTCATCAAATGACCTCGACAATTCCTTTGGAAAACCCTCTAGGTTCATGTCAAGGTAGCACAGGAAACCAAATTTGGTTATGAAAGTTTTGTCAACCTGAAATAGAGAGCAAGAGAAAAAGGCACAGCAATTAGAATCATGCTGCAAGGTAAGAGTTATGGAGGAGCTTCAATCTATACAAAAATAAAGCTGAGAAATCACAGGGAATGTAAACTAGAAATACTAGTGTGCATATGGACTGTGACACAATAAATTGGCTAGTCATTGAAATTCAAACAACATAATTACTAATGTTTGGATACATGAAAAACAGTTCGAAAAATAATACTCCCTCCGATCCATATTAATTGTCTCAAATTTGCTCAAATATGGACGTATCTATGCCTAAAAAGCATCTAGATACATGTAATATTTCGACAACTAATATGGATCGGAGGGAGTATCTCCATTATTCAGAAGTTCATTGAATTAGAGAACACTCTGCTCATTATGAATTATGAAAGGAAGAAAGGCATCGACAGTCCAAACAATAATTTGGCCATGGGCAAATGCATCAATAACTTCAGAAGTGAAGGGGCAAGAGGCACACAATATACTTAATAATGACTTGAATGGAAATAATTGTGATACATTCAATATAGTGGTAGAAGAACATTTCTGACATACACTCTTAAGCAAAAACAAGAATTACATACACAGATGCACAAAAATCAAAGTGAGTTGAGTAAGAGTCTACTAATAAGAGAAAATATGATGTAAAATAACAGCACAACAAGCTAGGGGGGATGCATGGCACGTATAGCTTAAACAATAATAGATGCTATAAAATAAATACTTGAAATAGCAGCAGCAAGAGCATAATTACCATTCTTGGCGGGATATTGACTACATAATATTGTAAGGCCTCTTGCAATCCCTTGCTCACTGGAAGACAATATTCCTGTGTTATATTGCGCTCTTCTTCGCGTATAAATGCATGCAAAACATTTTTTATCCCCCATATCACCTCACCAACATCATATCCATCACATCTACATTTGATACCCTGAAAGACATTTTAATCATTAGCAATACATACCATATTAGGGTTTGGAATGATTATCACATAAATAAAAAATTAAAGGCAACATATACTGACAACCTTTTTCTCGATAGAAGCTTTAAGTTCCTTATCTTGAACAATTAATGTCTCTCCAGTCCTGCAGAATTTCATAATAAGTTGCACCAGGTCCTTTCCAGGACCAGCATCACCATTCCGAGCAGCAGATTTGTTATCAACTTTTTTGAAGCCCAAGGCAAAAAGAGCCTGACAAGGTTTATGAAGAAAGTGAGAGCATGAATCATTAACAGAGTACAGGCCTAGAGCAACCATAAAAAGAGCCTACCAAAGGATATGATTGTGCCATGAACCATGTGGTAGTACACTAACAGACATCAATAGTACTTTCATCTTTATTACTCTATTTGATGCAAATATTATAAAATATTTAATGATGGAGTGGTAGTAAAGAACTAACAAACATCAATAGCATGTCCAGCTTTTATTTCTCTATAAGATCCAAATGTTATGAAATCTTTAGTTATGGATTTATCATTTAGAAAGAGAGGCCAACATAACTACGTCTCAAGAGACCTTAATAGAATACAAGTATGTCCATCCAGGATCTTGTTTTACCCCAGCTTGTGTGGAATAACATATTATTCAGTAGCTGTAATGTACCTGAATTGCGCATTCTGGATCCGAGAAGTGCACCCAGATATTCTGTAAAAAGACGCAAGAACAATTAATTGGCGTGTAGGCTTACAAAATAGTTGCTGGGCCAAAAGCAAGAAAGGAACGAAACCGGATAATTCATCACAGGACAACATATTACCTTGTCTTGTTCGAAAGCAAAATCCTTCACAACGAAGATTGCGAAACCAGTGGGCGTCTCAAGCAGCACCTTCCTTCCCTTCAAATGTTCCGTATACACAGTTTCAATCATTTTCCTGGCAGAGCAAATCAAGACTCAAGATTAATGGATCATGCGGAAAAGGCACTATATTCCATTGAATCCTTCCCGAGCCGAGAGACAAGGGCGGAGGACCCGGTAGGGCACCCTACCTTGATTTTTGCCTCAGTTACGAATTGAGGAAGATTAAGGAGATGAAACGGGGAGCTAAAGGGAGGGATCTGTTCGTGGGGTGATGGGAGGAGAAACGGTCGGGAACGAGAGAACTGAAGGGGAGATAGATACCTGCGGTGGAGGCGCTCGCGCGAGGAGGAAGACGAGCGACGGAGCGAGGGGGCTGGGCCGCCGAATAGAGGGGATCACCGGCTCGTCCGTGGATCTTGGCCGGCCGAGGCGGAGACGGGCGGAGGAGGCGGCGCGCACAGGGGAAGGAGATTCGGGCGTGCGGGAGGGAAGCGCGCGCAGCCAGGGGAGGAGCGCGGCCGGCGGAGGCGGAGGTGGCGGCCTTGAGGGCAGCGGCGGCATGCGCAGGGGAGGATGGCGCAGCGTACGCGTGGAGTTTCGAAAGAAAGGGGTAGGCGGACGGGCGTACAAACTCCAACTTAAAAGAAGATTAAATTAAAGAAGAGTACAAAACAGATACGGATACGGATACGGATTCGTATTTTTTAGGACAGTAAAAATGGACACCCTTCCAGCCCTCTCGTGCTATCAATTCTGTTGTCCGTCGGATCTTACCATGTTGAGCTTCCAACCGTCCGATCTAGGCGTCCGTCCTCATGGGCCGCTGCTCCCATAGAAAAATCCACTCCGCCTGGTTAACCGGGCTGAGACGGCCTGTTAAGCATCGCCTTGTTGGGCTCATAAGAATACATGGACAGTCGCCTTGGTCTTTGTCGTCGCGCGGGGCTCCGATACCGGGGGCGTGTGGCCACGGCCCCCTTTTAGGTTCGGCAGGGGCGTCGGGGATTGCCCCGGCGATCGCCGGCGTGGCCGATGGCCCTGCGGGGCCGGCGAAATGATGTACTCGGGGTGCGCACAAACAAAAAACACATGCACGCACGTTTTTACTCAGGTTTGGGCCGTCCGGAGGTGTAAAACCCTACGTCCTTCCTGTCTGAGCTAGTATTGATTAAGCACCAAGTGTTTACACCTTGCCGGGGGAAGGTCCCCGGGCTCTCTCTCTTTCCTTGTGAACGCTACTTGCTACCCTCGGGCTAGGGCTAGTTGTGAGCTATGAGTCTGTGTAGCCGTGTGACTGTTAAACTATCCAACTGACCAACCTTTGAAAACTTGGAACCTGGAACCCTCTGACCGCTAGCGGGGGTCCTCCTTTTATACTCAAGGGGATGCCACAGGTGCCACGGTGCATGCGCTACAAGTGTCGAGTGGGGAGGCATACAACTCCCCCCCGGTGAGCTGGTGGCACGCATGGACGCCACCACTGCCGCTAGGGGTCTAAAACCCTTGAGTAGGATTGGACAACCACTGTTTACTTAATTTGGACGGGTAACGCTCTTCCTGTCGGCTCATTTAATGAGCCGAGCGCCTTACTCCTTGCCCCGGTGGGGCCGCGCACCCCATGCCTGCCACGCGCCCGCGTGGCGCTGTTGATCTGCTCACTGGGCCCCACCCTTGAGGCGGTAGCCTACGCCCAGGAACCACTTATCCCGGCAAGTCGCTCCCCCGGAAGCGCCCGGGCCCAACGCACCCAGGAACCTCCTCCCGGGAAGCGGCTTCCCGGGAGATGCCCAGGCGGGAATATTCCCCGAAGCCCCGCTAGCCCTTCCGGGCTGGTAGCTTGCCGGGCTGCTCGTGGCCGCTGCCCGGGACAGAACCATCCCGGGAACTCGGGGACGGGGCCCACGCATCGCGCCGCGGTGGTACCCCGGGTGCCACTGGTTCGACAGTAGCCCCCGGGCATGGGCTGGCATCGCCTGTTCCCGGATGAGGCTTCCCCAGGTCGGTTGCCGGGCGACGCCCTCAACCGATGTGTGGGACCCGATTCGCCGCGGGCCCGCGTTCCTTCGCTGCCCCATGCACAGCGCCGTTACAGACGGAGTAGTGGGCGCGTGATTTCCGCCCTAACTCCCCCCCTAAATAGGGAAGTTAAGGAGTTATCCCCGCGCACCCGTAGGGTACGGAACCGGCAGTTACCAAACGGCCGGGTGTTATAAGGCTCTTACTGTTGCCAAAAGGGGAAAGACACTTTGCCCCCATAGCCTTTTTCTTCATCCCCTTTCGCATCTCGCATCCCGGCGCTCCTGCTAGCTTTCGCCTTCGTTCCCCAAGGCGCCCCCCACCACCAGAAAAGGGAAGGAGGTGCAGGTCTAGAAGAAAGCCACGGCAAGCAAGAGCGAGACGGCAACCAAGGCAGCCGCCGCCAAGGACCAGAAGAAACGGGAGATGTGGGCCCCGCTCGCTTTCTTCCGCCCCGACTACAATGGCGAGGCGTTGGGGATGGTCCGGCATGCCGTCGCCTCCAACTTCAACGAGCACGGGGAGACGCTGATCTTCCCGGCGGGCGTCGAGCACCAGGACAACGAATTTCGGGTGTTCGCGCGCTTCCTTCTCACCGGCCTGGTGCCGCCCTTCTCGCTATTCCTCCACGCGATGAGGGAGTCCTACCAGCTGCGGGTGGCGCAGCTTCATCCCACGTCGCTGTTCCTCCTCGCCACCTTCCAGTTCCTCTGCGAAGCGTTCGTGAGGTTGATGCCGTCGGTGGGGCTCTTCCGCCACTACTTCTATCCCCGCATCGACAACGCGAAAGCGATGTCGTCGGGGGTGGTGTTCCGCGCCCGCGACTAGATGAAGTCTGAGTTTATCGTCCGGTCGGGGAAAAAATTGAAAAGGAGTGGCGGGGCGATTGGTGCTGGGTCCGGGTGGAGGACCCCCAAGAGTTCATCCAGTCGCCCACGGAGCTCCCGCAACCCCAAAATGGCTGGCAAGACAGGTACCACCGCGACGTCGATCTCCTCCCCATCGTGGAAAAGATCAAGGCGCTGCGGCTAGCGGGGCTCACCGACGTGGACGTGGCGCGCACCTTCATCCACCAGCGCATAGCGCCGCTCCAACTGCGTTCCCGGCCTGCGTGGATGTACACAGGTCCTGGGGACAGGACACGCCTCCAGCAGGATGGCGTAGACTTGCAGACCCTCAGGACGTGGGTGAGGGGGATCCCCGGCAAGACCTTCCAATCGACGAAGGTCCCGCCGGGGGTTTCCACTCTTCATGTCGGCGTTGCGGCGCTCAGCGACATCGTCGGCGCCTTCCCGCCCTGCAACGAGTGGGGGTTGATGGACGACACCCCCACTCGAGCCCCGCGCGCTCCCCTGCCAGCACCCCGCGAGGAGCAGGTGCTCGAGGAGAGCAGGGGCGGATCCGAACCCAACTGGCCCTCCCTCCAGTCGTTGGACGACGAGGCGGGCCAGGCGGCTGCGTCCCCAGAGGTCGTCCCCGTGGACGACGACGATGAAGACAGGGACAGCGCGCCCCTGATCGTGCGGAGATCAAGGGTGTTCGTGGCGGCTGCAGTTATCTCTTCGATGGCGACGTCTGCCCCAGCAACGGCCACCAACCTTGCGGCGGCGGCCGCTTCAGGAGCGCCCGCCGGTACCTCGGCAGCGTCCGCGGACGCAGGGGTCGCCGGTGCTTCAGCGGCGGGCCCCGCCCCGGCGGCAGCCGCCAGCACCATGGGGGTAGCCGCTCCTGGGGCGCCCGCCGGCACTCCGGTAGCGCCCGCATCCGCAACGGTCGCCGGAGTCTCGACGACAGTTTTCGCGCCAGCAGCGGCAGCCTCCCTGGGGTTGGCTCCTGGCACGGCGGCGGCATCACCGTCGACACCCGCGACAATCCGGGTCACGACGACCCCGCGGGCGCCCACGGCGCCGCCTGCTCGGGGGGTCTTCCGGAGCTTCGCGCTCCGGCGCAACCCCCCGAAGTCCAACTCGCCGGCGGGTGCCAGCAAGACGGCGAGGAGCGATTCCCCACCCGACACTCCAAGCAAGAGGGCGCGCGCAGATGCCAGCGGCGCCGCTGACCCCACCGCTGCAGAGGTCAGCAGCGACGTGATCGCACCCAACGACAGCCTAGTCCCCACGGAGGCGGGGCCGGCAACTGGTACTTCTTCTTCGCTTCTCCGTAGCTGCATTTTTTAGTTGTTAGTTAAACACATGAATCGTACCTTCTTTTGCAGAGAGCGGCAGCTCGCCCGCGGGAAGCCTCTCGGAGGCTCCCGCCGGCGCAGGCGAGGCGGGAGAGCCCCCCCCCCCCCCCCCCCCCGCAAGTTCGTCAGCCGCGCAAGGTAACCATCCTGGTCACCCTTGTCCGTTTCTGACAGTTCTATTACTCGCCGATTCTCATATTTCTCATTGCTGCAGGCACAAGTGTGCCCGCACCTGGAACGGGCGCGACCGTGGTTTATCTTGACCCGTTCGTCGAGATCACAGGGGCGGAGGAGGAGCCGGAACCGGCTCTCACATCAAGCCCCACCGCGCCAGAGACAGTGGTAGCGATGGACACCGCCGCCACTAAGACGGCGCAGGGCGACGCTCCCGCAGCCGCGGACGCGACTGGCGCGGGCCCACCTGCCGCCCAGCAGGAGACAGCACCCGCCGGGAGCAGGGAGGCTTCCCCAGCCCCAGGGTCCCCAGGCGCAGGCGCAGGGGAAGTTGCCGGGGAAAGGCAGCAAGACCCCCGGGAGCAGGCGGGCGACCTCCCGCACAGCCCCACGTCAGCAGCGGGGGCCTCGTCGTCCTCGGTTGCTCTCCCCGGTACCGACCTCGGCACCCTCGCCGGGATCGCTTGGAACCTATCACCTGGGATCCGAGCATCTTCGAGCGGGGGCACCGGTTCCTGGACGTCGTCAGGGACCAGCAACAAGCCTTCATCACCTCCTTCAACGAGGTGAGGGAGCACCATGCCACCGCCAAGAACCAACTCGGTGAGGTGCGGGAAGCCGTGGAGAGGGAGCGGCAAGAGCTCTCCCGGCTGCGCGAGGAGACGCGCCTCGCTCGGCAAGCCTTGGAGGACACCAAGGAGCCGGTGGTCCCGGAGGCCGAGCTCCACCAGCAGCTGGAGTCCCAGCGCACGAAGCTTCAGGGGGAGCTGGACTCGATGGCGGCAACCCTCGAGGCGGCCCGGAAGGAGCATGCCGAGGTGCTCGCGACGGCCCAGACCCAGCTAGACGAGAAGAGTGACCTGATCGCCAACTACCGCGGTGAGATGCAGGGCCTTCGCGTCATGCTGGAGGTGCAAGTCAAGGCCACCGAGGAAGCGGTGGGAGCGGCGGCCTGGCACGAGCTCCAACTTGGCTCCGCCAAGGACAAAGCGGACAGGCTTGAGACCGAACTGGCCGCCGTCCGGGAGGAGCTCGCCAAGGCCGGCAACGAGATCGCGGTGAAGACCGCAGAGCTCGCGGCGATGGAAGACAACATCCGCAAAGCCAAAAAGGCCGCGCACGACACTCGACTCCATCACGGCACGCTGATCGGGCAGCAGCAGATTGAAACAGAGAAGCTGCTGAAGATCGCCCAAGCGCTGCGCGATTTGCTGCCCAAGTTCGAGCTGCAGGCTGCGGCGGTGGACGGGACGGACGTCTCCACCCTGATCCCCTTCTTCTCTGACTTGGTGGGGAAGCTTGGGGCGCTCGACGTCTGGATCGCCCAGTACGGCGCCAACGAGGTCGCCAACTGCACCCGGGAGGTTGCCGGGACAATCCTCCCGCGGATTCATCTTCGGGACCCGGAGTTTTCCTTCGAGTCCCTGCTGGACGCTTGGTCCGACAGCGAGGACGAACCCACGCACACCCAAGCAGTGCGTGAGTTCGTCGACGAGGTGGTCGAGCGGATGCAGATGAAGCCGGAGCCCGATCTGCCTGCCGAGCCCCCGGCCGAAGACGCCGGCAACTAGTTGCCGCAGCCCCAGCCGTCCTTGCTGCTTTACAATGTATCTTCTTTTGTCTGTTTTTCCCTGCAAGCATGGCGCTTAGCGCCGTTTGAACAATTACTCTCTGATTAGCCTATGTAATCGTTCTACTCTTAGTCAAACAGCTTCTTTAACATGTTCATTTTCTAGTTCTTTGTTCCCAGTGCTGTCTCGCGGGGCGGCCTCACTAGCCTTTGCATGTTTCACCTTGTGTTGCAGGGGACTCACGCGTCTCACCCTTGACCAGACCAGGGACCCGGGACGGACCCGCGGTGCTGACCTGGGGTCAAGTGGTAGCGGGGGAACCGCTCCCCTTGTGGGGTAACTACTCCAAGCCGTGCCCTTCCGGGACGGACCCGGGAAGCCACACGGGGAGCACACTCCCCCCGCAAGCGTCCTTCTAACACTCCGGCTACGCATAGGTTCTGGGGCCACACCCGGCGAGACAACGCTCAATTTCGTTCAATTCTTAGCGAGTTCAACGTTCATGTTCAAGCACTTAGCTTTTTCGTTCAGTCCGATGATTCGGGACGCTTGCCGGAAAAGTGCGCCTAGAGCACTGCCTTAGTAGGGACTCACCCGCGGGTACCTGTTCAAGGAAATCTATTTCTGAGGGATGCGGCAGGATCGCCGCCAGCGGCAAGCGCCGACGACGATGCTACCACCGCGCTCATGCAGCAACCCTCGCCTTCAGGGGGGGGGGGAACCCTGGCCTAGGGGGACTCCGCCCCGGGAGCTGCTGCAAGACGGCTATAACGTCCTCGACGCCAGCTGCATCCCACCTGGAGCGGCGGGCACGGGTGGCGAGGAAGTTATAGGCTCCCGGCGACAGCCCCCGCACCTGGGAAGACCTGGTTTTTCTGGGGAGCTCGTCCCGAGGGGTGTAACAACCCTCGCTGCCCGGGAGCAGAACTGCTCAGGAGCCGTGGCAGGGACGCAGTGATGGGCCGGAACGGGCGGCGTGCGCCGGCACCGGCGCCATCACAGCGTCCTCGCAACGACCCGCGCCTGAAAAGCAAGGCTCTCTCAAAGGGAATGCAGCCGGGACACTATGATGGTGCACCCGTCGGCGCAAGGCGCGGATGGTATGCACCACCATAGTGTCTCCGCAACAGACCCTGCTCCTTGCAGAGGTGTCTTATGGAGGGGTGCGGCAAGGGCAGTGCGGCAATGCACCCCGTCGGCACCGGACGCTGATGGGATGCACCACCACAGTGCCTCCACGGCAGCCCTCACCCAGGAGCCACCCGCTTGAGGAGGCGTGGCAGGAGCACAGCGGTAGTGCACCCGTCGGCGCAGAACACTGATGGCATGCACTACCACCGTGCCTCTACGACACCCCTCGGGGTGGGCTTGATGGGGTGATGCGGCAAGGCCGCGATGGCAGTGCACCCGTCGGCGCTAAGCGCTGATGGCATGCGCCACCATCGCGCCTCCGCGGCACCGCCCGCCTTACCAGCCCCTCACTCGGCTTCGCTCTGAGCCGTCCCATGGCTGGGGCGCGCCTTTTATAGGCGCGAGGGAGGGACTTGCCATCGCGCGCAACGGATCAGCGCGGCACCCGTGGCCTCCCTCCCTTAAAATGTGAGACAGTCTCCGCCACTCCGCATGCCAAGCTGCCGCGGCACACGTGGCGGCGCCCTCCCGAGTCAGAAGCCTCAGAGTGCGGTGAGTCCCTTGTGTTGCGGTCGTCCCGCACCACAAGGCACCGCTGCATGCCACGACCCGTGGGCAGCCCACGGGTACAATAGTGCACAAGATTCCCTCTTTTCATGCAAGTTAGATTTTTACTCGACCCGAGGTGCTGCAATTTTTTTTCGAAATTCACGAAAATACATTCACAAAAATACACAAAGCAACACGGATAGCCTCCTGCCTCCCAGCCCCCGGGCACAGAAGGGTCGATGCCAAACTTGGATGTGAGCATTTCATTTCCCAGGCGCAGCGACTGCGCGGTGCACGTTGCGGGGAGCCCGGCAACTGCACATTCCGTTATGCTCGTTGCGGGAAGCCCGCCAACTGCATGTCCCGTGCCGGAACGATCCGGCAACGAGTTTTTTTTTTCGAGGCTCCAGCAGCCCCCTGCTCACAACCAAGTATGGAAAGACACTTTTGTGCACCTGAGGCAGGAGACAGGAGAAGGAAGAACATGCGAATGAACAGGACAACTTTAAAGCTCAGGAATGAAACACTTATCTTTATTCACAATAACTAGTGGTTTACACACGGGGGCTGCCCGGCTACACTAGTTCGAGAGGTATGCATCGGCGGCATCACCTGAGGGTCGGGCTCCGCCGCTTCACGGGTAGAACTTGCGCAAGTGCTCAATATTCCAACTATTTGGCACCGGCAAGCCGTCTTCGGTTTCCAGCCGGACAGCCCCCGGCCTGGTCACCTGCATTACCCGAAAGGGGCCCTCCCATTTTGGAGTCAACTTGTTCCCGACCTTCGTTCCTTGTATCCGGCGCAGGACAAGGTCTCCGTTCTCGAGCCCCCGGGAACGGACTCGCCTGTCGTGATAACGACGGAGTCCCTGCTGGTAGCACGCAGCTCGCACAGCAGCCCGGCATTGAAGCTCTTCGATGAAGTTTAGATCGTTGACCCTTTGCTCGTGTTGGCTGGTGTTGCCGTACGCGCGTACCCGGGGAGATCCGTGCTTGAGCTCGAGGGGCAGCACCGCTTCTGCCCAGTAGACAAGGGCGAAAGGAGTTTCGCCCGTTGCCCGACTAGCTGTGGTCCGGATCGACCACAGCATGGGCTGGAGTTCTTCAACCCAGTGTTTCCCGTGGCCTTTCAGCTTGTCAAAGGTTCTCGTCTTGAGCCCCCGCGACACTTCTGCGTTGGCTCGCTCCGCCTGCCCGTTACTCCTTGGATGAGCGACGGACGCGAAGCGCAACTTGGTGCCCATGCCTTCGCAATAGGCCTGGAATACCGCACTTGTGAACTGCATGCCGTTGTCGGTGATAATGTTGTTAGGCACACCAAATCGGCACACAATGCTTTTGAAGAACTTGATGGCCGTCTGGGCGGTCACCTTCCGCACTGGCTCCACCTCTACCCACTTGGAGAAATTGTCGATGGCCACGAACAAATATTCGTAACCGCCAACTGTTCTCGGTAGCTTGCCGACGATGTCGAGGCCCTAGACCACGAACGGCCACGAGGAAGGCATGACATGCAGGGCCTGCGCCGGTTGGTTGCTCTTCTTCGAGTGGAACTGGCACGCTTCGCACGTCTTCACCAGCCGCTCCGCGTCGGCAAGGGCCGTGGGCTAGTAAAAACCGTGCCGAAACGCCTTGTCGGCTAAAGCCCGGGAGGCCACATGGTGTGAACATGTGCCTCGATGTATCTCCTCCAACAGTGCGCGCCCTTCATCTTGCGGCACGCAGATGAGCTTGACACCGTTCGCACGCCTGCGGTAGAGGTTCCCATCCACCACAGTGTACATCTTGGCTTGCCGCGCTACTCGTTCCGCGGCAACATCATCTTGCGGGAGAGCCTCCCCTTTCAAGTAGCGGGCGATCTCTTCCGCCCAGGGAGGGATCTCCCTGCCAACGCATGCCGCCATGTCAGCGGCATGGACCCCTGCTGCTGCAGGGGTTCCTTCGGTTGCCGGAGGGGCGTCCCCGACAGCCGGCTGGGGGCGACTGAAGGAGCCGCTTGCTTCTGACAGAACACCCCCGTCGGAGGTTTCTGGTGCTCTGCTTCCATCTTGGCCAGCTCGTCTACAGCGAAGTTATCCTTTCGCTTGACGTGCTCGAAACGCAAACCCTTGAACTTTCGTTCTAGCTTGCGGACTTCCTCCACGTACGGTGCCATTTGCGGGCAGTCGTAGTCCTTGTTCACCTGGTTGATCACGAGCTGGGAATCCCCGTGAACAACTAGGCGCTTGATGTCGAGGGCGACCGCCGCCCGCAACCCGGCAAGCATGCCCTCGTACTCCGCCGTGTTGTTGGTGGAGTTCGCGAAGTCGAGCTGGACAACGAACCTCAACTGGTCCCCTGTCGGTGACTCGATGACGACCCCGACGCCTGCTCCTTGGAGACTGAACACGCCGTCGAAGTATAGGACCCAGTGGTCCTCGTCCAGCTTGCCGGGCAGGCTAGTCTCCGGTTCATTCTCTTCCACGCCTGCAAACGTCCATTCCGCGATGAAGTCCGCCAAGGCCGTACTCTTGATGCTTTTGGAGTCGGCGAAGTGGAGGTTGAACTCTGACAACTCCATCCTCCATTCGGCCACCCTCCCGGTGGCTTCACGGTTGGTGAGGGCCCGCTCAAGCATAACCCCGACACCACCGTGACGCGGTGCGCCTGAAAGTAGTGGCGCAGCTTGCGGGACGCAAGGAGAATCCCCAGAAGGAGCTTCTGTACTTGCGGGAACCTCGTTCATGCGTCGCGCAGCACCGTACTAACGAAGTACACCGGGTGCTGCCCCAACCGCTTCCGCGGCGCAAAAGCTGCCGGCTCGGGGGTGGGCCCTGGGTCCAAGATGGTCACCGGGGGCCGCTCAGCCCCCTGCCCCGCAGCGTCAGTCCCCGGGACATCTTCCTCCCTCTCGGCAACCATCGCCGAGCTGACCACCTGGTCAGTCGCTGCTAGGTAGAGCAGTAGCGGCTCGCGCGGCTTGGGGGCGACAAGAACTGGTGACGATCTCAGGTACTGTTTGAGTTCCCGGAACGCGGCCTCGGCCTCGGGAGTCCAGTCAACCGGACCCTTCTTCTTCATCACCTTGAAGAAAGGCAGGGCGCGTTCGCCCAGCCTGGAGATGAAACGTCCCAGCGCGGCAACACAGCCGTTGAGGCGTTGGACATCCTTCACCTTGCGGGGGGCCTTCATCTTCTCGATGGCTTCTATCTTGCTCGGGTTGGCCTGTATCCCGCTGTGTGAAACCAAGAAACCCAGAAGCTGCCCGGAGTTGACACCGAAGGTGCACTTCTCATGATTCAGCTTGAGCTTGATCCTGCGGAGGTTATCAAACGCCTCCCGCAGGTCATCAATCAGCGAGTCCCCACACTTTGATTTGATGACGATGTCGTCCATATAGACCTCCGCGTTGCGGCCTAACTGGGGCCCCAAACATTCGCGCAAAGCGCGCTAGAATGTGGAGCCCGTGTTCTTCAACCCGAAAGGCTTGCATGTATAACAATAACAGCCAACTGGGGTGATAAACGCTGTCTTTTCCTCGTCTTCGACCGCCATCTTAATTTGATGGTAGCCGGAGAATGCATCCAGAAAACTCAGCAAGTCACAACCAGCGGTAGAATCAACTATTTGATCAATACGGGGTACAGGGAAGGGATCCTTGGGGCATGCGCGATTACGATCAGTAAAATCTACACACATGCGGAGCTTATTCCCTGCTTTAGGTACTACTACAGGGTTAGCCAGCCAAGTGGGGTACAAAACTTCCCTGATCGCCCCGGCAGCCTTGAGCTTGTCCACCTCCTGCTTGATGAAATCCTTACGCTCTTGTGCTTGCCGGCGAATCTTCTGCTTGACGGGACGCGCGTCCGGACGCACCGCGAGCCGATGCTCAATCACCTCCCTGGGGACTCCAGGAAGATCCGACGGTTCCCAAGTGAACACGTCGGCATTATCCCGGAGGAAGGTGATGAGGGCGCGTTTCTATTCGGCAGTAAGGTTTGCACCGACGGTGACGGTGCGTCCCTTGTCGCCGGCCTGGAGGGGCAGCTTCTTCACCTTGGCGGCCTTCTCCCGGAGCTTTTGCCCCTTGCCGGGGCGCGAGCTCGAGCCTACGCCTCCCCCGACAACCTCTTGCGGGGTAGCGCGGGCCTTCTCCGTTGCCGGGGCATCGCCCGACAAGCTGTCGTCTCCGGCAGTGTCTTCGTCGCCGGCGTCAGCTGCGGCGGCGGCCCTGACGACCTCGCCAACGCACCAGGCCGCGTCCTTGAGGTCGCCCCTGATGGAGAGGACCCCATAGACGGGCGGCATCTCCATCATGCCATAAGCGCAATGCATGGCCGCCATAAACTTGATCAGCGCTAGCCGACCAAGGATCCCGTTGTATGGCAACGGGGTGTGTGCCATGTCGAACACTATGTGTTCGGTCCTGAACGCTTCCCGGGACCCAAAGGTGACCGGCAGCGTGATGCGCCCCAATGGGCGCACGATCCCGGGGTTCACCCCCCGGAACGGATCGGTGGGCTTCAGCTGCTCCACCGGCAACTGGAGTTTCTCCACCAGCCTGGCGGACAGGAGGTTAAGCCCCACTCCATTGTCCACCAGCACCTTAGTCACCGTCATATTGCTAATGATCGGCAAGACGACGAAGGGTATTACCCCTGAACGCAGCTGCCACACTGGGTGATCATCGGCGCTGAAGTTGATCGGCACATGCGACCACCTCAGCGGCTGTTGCGGCTCCGCGTCCGGCAACAGTGCGCACACGTCGCGGGCGAGGCGCTTCACCGTGGTGTGGGATGGGAGAGCGTAAGCTCCCCCATGGATGCAGGCGACGCCGCGAGGCTCCTTGAAGCCCAGCTCGTCGCCGCGAGTGCAGTCGGACTCGCGCTGCTCCTCAGCGCATGCTCTGTCGCGTCCTCGAGGCAGGCGTTCTCGCGCGGGGCTGACCGCGTCCCCCTTGGGGTCCGTCCCTGCCGGCACCACCGCCAGCAGGCCTCGGCCCCACCCTGGGGTCGTTCGGGCAATCTCGGGAGAGATGCCCGATGTCGCCGCAGTTGAAGCAGGCACCGGCGGCACGGCGTTCCTCATGGCGTTGCTCGCGCTGCTGCTTGATCCCCTTTAGAATGCGGCAGCTCTGCGCGTCGTGGATGGAGTTGCTGTGGATGGGGCAACGGGGAGCATCACCCTGCTTGCCGCCAGATCCGCCACCCGGCGAGGCCCGCAGGAGCCCCCGAGTCCGCAGCGAGAACATGCTTCCCGCTGCGCTTGCGGGAACCCTTCTTTTGCGAACCCTCGCAGGGGCACGCGGCAGCCTTAGCTGCTAGCTCGGGCGCTAGGCGCCCTTCCTCGACCATGGTGCACTTGTGCACCAAGGCGTACAGATCCTGCGTTGTTCGGATCCGATGCGTGCTCAGCTTCTCGCGCATCTGGGATCGCGGACGTTGATGGCAAAAGTGTTGATGATGGCAGCCGCCTCCGCCTCCGGGATGGAATAGGAGAGATTGGAGAAGCGGTTGACGAAGGTTCGCAACGTCTCTCCCGGCTTCTGCACAATAGTGTGCAGCTCCGCCATGGTTCCCGGGCGCTTATAGCCACCCTGGACCGCGCTCACCAACTGCTCGCGCAGGTCCGCCCAAGTGGCGATGGACCCGGCGGGCAGGTTGAGTAGCCAGGTTCTCGCTGATCCTTTCAGGACCATCGGGAACCAGTTGGCTCTGACCTTGTCGTCGGCGCCGATGGCATGCATCACCAACGTGTACGTCAAGAGGAAATCCTTGGGATTGGCGGTCCCGTCAAACGCACCGAGCACGGGCGCTCGGAACTTACGGGGCCACGTCACCCACCGCAACTCGCGCGTGAACGCGGTGCAACCGTCTTTGAGGCCCATGGGAGCATCTTACTGCTCCTGTGGGCGTTGGCGCTATACCTCGCGCCTGCGCCGGCGCTTGGAGCGCCGGCACAGATCCTCTTGCTAGCAGGCATTCAAGATGCCGCGCGCGTCACCCCTCGGAACGGTGGGCGACGAGTTCGAGGACCCCTCCGGGCCCCCGCTCCCCTGACCTCCCTGCGGAGGGGGAGGGTTCCCCCCCTGTCGCGAGGCGCGTGGCACGTCCCCGCGCTCCGGGTTCTGCCCGTGGCCGGAGCCTACCGGGGTGCCCTCGCCTTGCGGCTGCTAGGCGGCCAGAGCGAGGAGCGCGTCCAACTCCTCGCCCCACGTCGCGTGCGCCGGCGTGCCTTGCTGCGGTCCATACCGCACCATGACGCGCGCAGCGATGATGGCTTCCGCCGGGGTTTGCGCGGGGGCCAGCCGATTCCCCGAGCGGCTGCTCTCCGCTCTGGCCCCGGACGCCTCCAGGCACGCGGGGTGCGACCCCCCGGGGGTCGCTCGCGACGCGGTATGTTCCTGGTGCCGCTTTCGCTGCGCATCCTCGGCCCGCGACTCGACTCGCTCGCCGGCGCGGGCGGCACCATGCCCGCGCGCGCGACTGGCCCCGGCACTGGGGGCAGCCGGTCCCCTCGGCTGATTGTTTGCAGACGGCCGAGGAGGCGGGGGAGGCAGCTGTGATTGCTGCACTCTCAAGGGCTCGAGGTTCTCCTGAGCCCCCGACTCGGGTCGTACGTCATGCGACTGCGTGTGCGCCGCTGGGGCCTCACGCGAGTCTATTCGAGGATCACCAGCCCGCTTGGGGGGCATGGCGACTAGTCTCGTCGGCGAAGAAGGCGAAGCCGACGTTGATGCAAACGCTGCTGCCGGCGATCACCGGCGAGCTCTTCTCTCGCGCCCCCTACCTGGCGCGCCAGATGGCGTCGCGCGGGGCTCCGACATCGGGGGCGTGCGGTCACGGCCCCCTTTTAGGTTTGGCAGGGGCGCCGACGATCGCCCGCGACGACAGTCTCACGTCCTCCTACACCGACACCTTGTTCGCTGAACCCTAGCAGCTCTCCTTCCTCTACGCCTGGCAACGGCAGCGGCTCTCTCGTGCCCTTTCTCCTTCCACTTGCAACCCTCCTTTAGTGATCCCGCCGGCAACAAAGGGATTCGGTAGGAGGACGGTAGAAGGAGGAATAGGAGGCGACTAAGGCTATTTTGGGGAGCAGATGGGGCGACTCTTCCGGGCGATGGCGACGGCGGCCTCTCCTGGTGCCCCAAAGGTGGAATCGACCTGCAAAGCGACGGACGCCATCGACATGTCTAGGATTTTCTTCGGGATCATTTTCATGCCATGACATGTTGAATTCCCTCAATGATTTTCTGCGGGATTTTCGTCTCAGACTGGATTAATTCACCTCATGAACTTTCATCCCAGGGTGGTTTCTAATATAATATCTCTCATGGCATTTCCTCCCCTGAATTTTCATCCGAGAGTGAGTTTAACGAAGTGTATGGCTCCACATACTCAGGTTTGCTCTCTTCTTGTATTATTGCTTGCTTTAGAGACCAATTTTAGTTTCTCATACATATGTGATGCTTGGCAGAAACTCATCTACTTCAACACTTTTGTGGTAGCCAGATCAATCAGTATCAATCCCAGATATCTAGACAAGGCTGGTCATAGTGGTAGTAACAAAAATAGTATCATGCAGTGCCACATAGACATTTAGATGATGTGGCATATCATTTAAAGAGGATGTTACGAAAGTCGACACATATCTCAACAGAGGAGAAAGATGATACTAATACATAATATGATACCGGTAACATAGCGTTTTTCAAGGCATGATGTCTCTTGTGAATCAATAAGGTTCTATGATACCGTGGTTATGATACCATGCATTATGAAGGTAGTAATATAGACTAGTATCATATGCATGATACTACGTCTATGTTACTCCCACACTATGACCAACCTTACTCGCAACAAAGAAAAGAGGAAGAGCTCGTTACTCTAGATGCAATTTTTTCGAGAAAAGTAGATGCAAATGTTTTGAGAAAAGTAAAAAGTATCCATCCCTCAAATTGTCCAAAAGTGTGCAAATGGACCATCAACTCTTCTGGTGGACTCCTGGTCGCTCAACTCTCAGAAGCCACTGATCCTTCGACCCGTCTAAAGCGGTTCCGATGTTGACGTGACGTGGTTTTGCCCGCCGACCTGACACGTCGGCATGCCATGTTGTCATTTGCGACCGGGTCAACTGCTGTGGGAGCTCCGTCTGGTGAGTAGTCAGCTCGTTGGTATCGTGTCCGCTAGACATGGCAGCCGCGTGGCAACTAGCACACGAGACGTGGATGCGGGAGATAAGATGATGCTAGGGAGAGAGTGAAGACGATGACGATAGGTACCCCCGTATCTGTTTGGCTGGATCTGGGGCGGTCGTCCAGCTCTTTTCGTCGCTCTCTTCTCCGGAACATCGGTCTATTTCCCCGATCACTATTACTAACATCCTCTGGCTGCGACTGGCGACTTCAAGGGCGGAGCCAAAAAAACCACCAATGGGTTCATTATATTGTAATCATGAGGTTCATACGTAGTACTATGTCTAAACTCTATTGAATTTGACCATTTTTATTGGGTTCATATGAACCCAATATTAATAATGTAGCTCCGTCCTAGGGCGACTTTCATGCTGCTATGTCAACAACGTTTTCCTAGCTCTGACGCGGTTCGTAGTTTTATAAACAGCATCAAGCTTCGCTCATAGCACGTTACCAGCAAGTGCAGAGAAAGACTGTAATATTTTTATTTTAAAGATGTTCATATAATAGTTGTTTGACTTAATAAATAGCCCACTCGACGTCCATCGGCGCCAACCGTTCTTTTAGGTGACGACCGAGAGGGGGAAATAGATTTTTTTTTTCGATTTTGCTATATCCAAATTGTCTGATTTTTAGTTAGGATAAGTTGATTGCTCAGCCGTTGGGTCTGGACCGTGCACGAAGATTCGGAACGAAGGAAGGAGTGAGTATATGTGATGTCCAGATACTAATCGAACGACTCTAGTACTATCGAGTACTAAGATTTAAGTTTTTTCACTTAAAAACAGACGTGAGATTTAGATACGCCCATTTTTTAGCCAGGGGAGAAAGTACGATGGCCATTGGCACGATTCTTTCTAGGCTTGGGCCATAGCGCGCTCCCATAAGACCCCATCGATCCAAACGAATTGGGTAAAAATAAGCGAAACCGAGCGCGAGCGCCCCACCATGCAAAGGAAAAAAAGAAGAAGGAGCGAAGCCAATGTCGGCATGTCGCTCGCCGCGTAAGCGTACGTAACCGCCGGCCAGTCCTCCGCTTCCTCGGACGCCGAAACCATGAAAATCCCTCCATGGATTTATAGGCGGCGCCATGGCCACCGCCGGAGACGCACATTTCCACAAACCAGAGTCGAAAAAGAGAGACAACAGCAGTAGCGCTCGCCGCCTCGTCGATACATGATGAAGAAGGCGTCGTCCGCTGCCGTCCCAAGCAGCTCGACGGTCGCCAAGAAGAAGAACAAGATGGCGACGACTGCTCCGCCAGCCAAGAAGATGGTGATGAAGAACAACCCGCTCTTCGCTCCCGGGGCGGAGGTCGAGGTGCGGGGACGGAGCCCGCGGCCCGCTCCGCGAGCTTCATCTGGGTGTTCATCGCGTTCTTGCAGAGCGGACATTGGGTACCCTTTACCTTGGTTACATTGTAGCAGCAGTTAAAGTAGATACCACAACCACAGCTGAAGAAATGTCCGGCCTCAGCAGCGGGTAGCTGCAGCAGCTTATCGGCCCCCGGCTGATGGCGACCAGCGGCAGGCGTGAGCAGGGATTTCTTGGCGTCTTTGCGGCAGATGTAGATGGTGTCGAGCTTGTCGACGCTGCCGTAGAGGTTGCCGACGCAGCCGACCATGGAGTCTGCCGTGAGGAGCTTGACGACGGTGCCGACGGGGAGGGTGAGGAGGGAGAAGAGGAAGTCCACCACGTCCTTGCCGGCCTCCGCATACAGCACGCGCTGCGCCTTGCTGTCCACCAGCAGCTTCAGGCTCAGCGTGGTGGTTTTCTCTGTCGAAGCCATCGCGTACGTACGTGTTCCGACAGATGTAGGCTATGGATCATCGAATGAGAGACGTTCTTTATTTATACACACACAGGAGACACGTCTTCAATTCAGAGTGTAGTGGGAAGAATCTCTACAGGCATGCATGCTCGGCCGGGAATTAATGGGATCGAAACTGCAGCTTTTAACGGGAGTTCAGACGCTTCGTTTCCGAGACCTGCAACGCCGGCACATACATTTACGTGCAGAAACGGCCGGCCTGGAAATTTGAAGCGCCCAAAGTACTCCTACGTACATACATTTGGTGGCCTGGCGCACGTATACGCGCCGCGGCCACGGATCATGTTACCGAACTGCAACGGTACGTACGATGGCGAGTTGGCGACTCGGGTATTACATCCAACTGACGACAGAGCTCGAGTATTAATTTTCCTTTTTTAAATCATTTCAGATCATAAGCTTTTCAGATTATTGGCCCTAGCTATACCGGCCGAGATAGATGCTTTCGAGTACAGGAAATGTTGGGAGCCTTGCGACTTCCTTTGACTTGGTCCTTGCCATCTAATGAATTTATTATATTTCAATAATTATATTACTGAATGTACTGTTCATCATTTTTTTTTTACACGAATTGTTTCTACCAATCTTTCCAATAGGGAACTCATGGCGATATTTACATGATTTAAAATTCACAAATTAAGACATAAAACATATCGAGACTATGCAAATGTTGAGAAATAGCAATGCATACTTGAGAATATTCTGAAACACTCTGGATAATTGGAGAGTGTTGTGAATTAGTTATGCATATTTGAGAAAATTCTAGAATATTTTGGATTATTGGAGGTGAAGATATTTACAAGGAGTTTTCTAGCGAATATGAGAAGATTGGAATATTCTAAAAGGCTCGAGAGGTTGCTTGAAGAGGGTTGCTATTTACCACGGAAAGGTCTCAGGCTAACTTGCAAGAATCCGTGGGAATTCTCTAGAACTAAGTACATGTAGAGTATTCTAGAGAATTGTAGTAAGATGTACCACATGCTCTTGTAGAACTATAAATAGGGGTGATCCCCCTCTCCATGAGTTGTACCACAATCACCACAAGTAATGTATAACCACACCAAGTAGAGAAGTGAGCTATCATGATAGGGTTGTGTGTAGGATAGCCACTAAAGAGAGTGTTGTATCAACATTGAGTTCCCACAAGTTTGATATCCCAAGTAGTGTAGTGTGTAAAAGTCCTCAAGAGTGGGTGTTAAGGTCACCGCCCGTAAAATCTCTACAGCAAATTTTATGAAATATGTGGCATGCGCCCCGATGACCGAGTACGTAGAAGCGGCCGGCAACGCCAACCTCCTTAGATTTAGACTCCATTGTCGTCCTTGGTATTCACCTTAAGTGTGGCATGCGCAGGGACTACAAAAGGTTCATAGTCCTAAAAAATACAAGCAAAGTATTATAAACATTTAAGTAGCCATAGTCATCATGTTAATACAAATGGTACTATATATATCGCATCAGATACATATTATATTACTAAAAAAAGATACATTATTACCTCGAGCAAGTATCTTATCCTACGCTCATTGCTGCTATCCTGCAAAGGGGAGGAAACAAATATGTTATTAAAACAACAAAGCATGTTAAGTGCACAACAAGCTGATTCTAGTTGTTGCAGCACAGCAGCAGCCACATTATCCTCGTTCCTGAAGTGCAACAAGCAGACTCGTTGAGTAGAAGGAGCAATTCAAAGTCTCCAAGGAGATGATGAACAAACAATCATTACTATAGGAAAAAACTTGACATAGCTAAGCCACAAATTCGATTGAATTAAACACCCAATTAGGACCAGATCCAAGCATACGTACCTCGGTGATTTGGTCAATGCAGCAGGGCAGGGGCCGCGCATGGTGGCCTCGACGATCTGCTCGACGCTTCCGAACCGGCCGTCGCCGTCGACGGACAGGGGCTCGCGGAGGCCCAAGAACATTGCCATGGGCCGGGGATTAGGGCTCCAGCACTTGTAGAGGGGATTGCCGGAGAAAAAGAGGAGATCTTTCTTGCACAACACCTACGCGTAAAGAGGGATTCGATTTTTCTCCGGGTCGGTCTCCGTTTCTTTGCTGTAGATTTTTGGCGCACAGACCAGGAACCAGGCCCAGCTTGTTAACGGACTGTAGATTTTTTGACACACAGGTCAGGAACTTGGTCCAGCTTGTTAATGAGCAAAATTAGTAGTCCTAGTTACAACAACCATATATTAACACAAACCATTCACACATTCACGGCAAAACCCTCGTCGCCCCGAACCCGATCGGTCGGTTGCTTTCCTCCTCTCATCGCCGCCGGCAGCGACAGGCGGCAAAGCTGTGAGCGACTCCTCTATTTAATTACCTTTGCTTTTGCCATGTTCTTCTGCTTTTTTTACCAAGTACTTGGCTACTTGTGCGATGCTCGATTAGAAACTGCTGCGTGATCGAAGTACCCACTGTTGATGTAGATGTAATATTTACGCACGCATCTCTTTGGGGATTTCCATTGCCGGCAGCCGTAATTTGCGGGCGGTGAGTTGTATGCCCGTGTATGTTTGTGAGAGAGGCGATATCTGTAGGCTCGATCGAAATTTCTTTACCAGGCCTCGCGCGGTAGGTTCTGCATTTCTTTACTGCGCCGGCTGCAGAGGGCGGCAGAGATTACCGCTGAGGTAGTTCCAGCTGGAGACGGCAGGGCACATTCCGTTACGGACGTGGGGTCCACTGCAGGGCCAGCCCCACATGACAGTGAACCTCGCGGCGTCGTGCAGAATCCTACGTCCTGATCCCCGGTCGTTGTACACTTATGTTTGTTTGACTTCCAGACTCGTCGTCTCTCCTGGCTATTTCTTGCTTTTTTTGTTTGTCTTGTTTCGAAAAGGAGGAAACCCCCGGCCTCACAGAGAAGAGCCTGCCTCTGCCTGCGCCGTCACCGTGTGTGTGTTTGAGTCAGAGAGAGAGATGTCTGAGCAATGCAAGTCGTTGTTCCAGGGTGCGGTGGCCAGGGCGCTAGACGGCTGCCGCTCCGCCGAGAAGCATGTCGAAGGACGGCTTGCTGCTTTCGGCGCGGCGGGACATCTGCAAGGCATCCCGGTGCTTATCCGAAGCCATGGCCCGCATGGAGGCAACCGAGCTCCTGGTGCTGCGAGCCTGCGCGACGGAGCCGGTGGCCAGCACCCAGCTCCTCCACGACATCGACAAGGGCACCAAGTACGGCGAGTTGCTCGAGGGCGCCAGGGAGCACGGCCAGGCTCGACGACTGCACCGGCCGCCTCTGGACGCTCGCGCTCATGCTTGACGGCCTCCCTGGTGCTCCGCGTCCTGCCCCGCACGCGCGCCGCTCCATTGAAGAGCAGGTCGACGCCGTCGCCGAGAAGCTCTCAGCCGCGTATGGCAACACCTTCAATATGATCTCGCTTATTGGCTTCGCCACCGAGCCTGCTCTCGCCCTCGCCCATCCAGTGATCCACGACGTACAGCCAGCCAGGTCCATCTGAATTCCTTCCCTCTGCAGCAGCAGCAGCAGCAGCAGTCTCTCTTAATCGCCCGTTGTTGGCCAGGTCTCTTGATTTGATCGTGTTCGTCCAATTCCAACTCCTGTGTGTTCTTGCAAGGATTGCTTTAGATGCTACGTACTGCAGTACAGATCAATTCGTGCATGTTTGCTGTCAATCACCTGGAATCCTTGTATATGAACAGAAATTCGACCCGATTTAATTTGCGCATGCATAATGCTTTCGTTTATTGTTGAGTTGTGTGTCTTGTTCTAACTGTCGACAAGTTATTAATTTCGTCAATGATGCTTCGTTTTCGAGAGGATCACTTCTTGCTGCGCGCAAACACGACAGATTAGTTTTCTCGCCTATTTCTTCCCTGTTTTCGGGTCTTGCAGGAACAGTTTAATCAGAGTCTCAATAACTGCTACTGCTTCCCTTAATTCTAGCTCGCCGTATTGTTTAGATCCATCCTTGGAATTGAAATTGTCCTAGTTTGAATCACAACATTCGGAAATGGCGCCTGATCTGTATTTGTTTTCTGTGCTGCACTGTAAAATTTTCAGATGCCCTAATTTCTGTCGGCTAGATACATGTTCACTGTTTTATCTGGTCGATCATGTGTGGTGTGCTAATTCTTAACTGGACTAGTAGATTTTCTTTCCAAGATGAATGGGTTGCATCCAAACCTGAATAGATGGGTGTAAATGTTCTTACTGCAGGGGATTAGTGCTTGTAAAATGGCCCGTGTTTTTTCCTGCCATTAGCATCGCACTTCATGCGTCAATACTTGCTCTTGCCCTTGTCTCTTTTGTCTGAGACAGTTACTTGTATTTTCCAGTGATGGATTCCAAAATCAGAATGTTGGGCTTGATGCGATAGGATCCGTTGACGGGAACCAACAAATCAAGCCACGTAGACTACTTGTAAAACACGAAGACTAAAACTAAATTCACCACTCCAAAAGAGCAGCAATCAAACGCTCCACATTCCTCAATGTCAACGACGAGATCGCCATCGACGAGGTGGATAGGGAGTTGAGAAAACCTTATTTTTAACCCGCACAGTGCCGTCATCGCCACCATAACGCCGATGCCGGTTGACTAAACCTAACTTAAGGGATCTACTATTGGACCAAGCGCAGGTCCAGTGTCCCTAACCTCTCCTACCGCTGGAGCGGCAAGCGGAGAAGCCAGGGACCTGTTGGAATGGTCGCCAGCCGGATGGGGCGAGACACGTGGTCTGTTGACGGCTAGGTTACATTTTTTTTTCCGTAGCTAACCGACTAGTTGAAAATAACTCTCGTGTTGATTGGGCTGCTTAAAGCGGCGATTCTACCGGCTCTGCTAAGCGGTGCGTGTAGAGGGTGCCACGCGATATTGGGCCGGCCCACCTCATTACTATATTTTATTGGTATCAAATGATATATTTGTATTGATATTCATTGATATGTGGTATCACCAATGGTGTATGGTATTGGTATGTGTTATGTGAAAGATATATTTATTGGTATATCATATATATATTTTTTAATGGTATATGATGTTGGTTAGGGTAAATACCACGTGGCAGCCTCTGCACGCACCACCAGGTGGCAGAGCCATTAGAAATGATCCCCGGTGCATCTATCGCGGAGCCATTAGAAATTTCATAAAACCACACTTTTTGGGACAGCTCTATTCCGGAGCCACACTTAACACGAAACCGCCCGCAGAACCACACTTCTGCGTCAATCCTTCTCACTTAACCCGAAACCGCTTGTTTAGGTGGTTTTGCCCAAACCCTGACCGGTGGGCCCGCATGTCAGGAGACACGTCAGCTCTGTCGAACCCGACCCGTTAGCCTGCAAGCGGCCATGGGGCGAGCCCTGGGAACGCGATGGCGAGGGTGAGCTGGACCGGCATGCTCCACGCCAGGTGCAGCCAAAAGGGGAGCTTGCCGAGCGATGTAGTTGGCGATCTCGCCCACGGAATGCCACGCTGGGACTTGCTGGACAGCCGCAGCTGCTTCGTGAACACGGCGCACATGAGCGCCGACCACATGCGCATGCCCAGCCGCCGGGACCGTCAGTCGAAAACCTTGCGGGCAGGAGGTGCCGGCGCAGTTGCTGTGCCCGAGCTCGCTGGAGACGATGAGGGACCCCGTGGGATCACGTACAACCGGGAGAGCGACTAGGCCTGGCTGAACCGCGGCCGCTCCACGTGCCCTGGCACCGGCCGGCCGCTGCGGCTCGAGGACCTCGTCCCCAACGACGCCGCACGGCGGCTCATCCAGGGCTTGTGCGTCGCCAGCGGCCGCGCGGACGAGCGCGCGCCCACGCCCCGCGTGCCCATCACCGCCCTGGACGCCTCCGCGGCGGGAAGACGGCGGCGTCGCGTGCCGGGAGCTCGTGGCCAGGGCCATGGCGCTCGCCAGGGACAGCGACTGCGACAGTCGCTGCCTCGTGCGCGCCGGCACCGCTCGCGCGCTCTCCTTGGCCTGCTGCAGTCTCTCTCGCCATGCCCAGACGGCATCCGACGTCCTGGTGGCCATCGTCGTCTTCTCCACCCCGCTCGACGCGGACTCCATGCGCCGCAGCGCGTGCTCCCCGAGGTCCCTTTCTTCCCTCGTGTCAATTACGTCCAACGCCAATCTCTCACTCGCCCATGCCGGGACAGCCGCGGCCGCCATGCTCCGCGAGATCGCGTCCTCGTCAAACACCCGGGGTTAACAGGTCGGGTTAGGGTCCGCCCGACATGTGGGCCCCACCGGTCAGGATTTGAGCAAAACTACTAACATAAGCGGTTTTCGGGTTAAGTGAGACGGTTTGACACAAAAAGTGTGGTTCTGCGGACGGTATTGCGTTAACCGTGGCTCCGTGACAAAGCTGCTTAAAAAAGTGTGCTTTTGTGAAATTTACTGTGTACGCAAAGCAGAACAACTCCTAACAGGACTAGACTCGAACTATAGGCGCCTAAGCTAATTCAAACTAGTATTGCTACGAACTACAGTAATTAGGTACGCATTAACTTAAGTATCTTCAGACTCGTACTCAAAAACCGACTCAAACACAAGGCCGGAAACACAAACGTAAATGTCCTATTCGGATTCAAGATTATTAGCACAAATAGCCCCAATGCTATCGGACCACGGATCAACGTATTGGGTATTATATATGCATGCTGCATGTATGTACTTAATTTACAAATTATAATCAATCTAATCAGATCGATCAATGGCCGCTGCCGCCGCCGAGCTCCATGACGAGCTCCTCCTGGACATCTTCTCGCGGCTCCCGGACCCCATCGACCTCCTCCGCTGCGCCGCCACCTGCGCACGCTGGTTCCGCCTCATCCTCGACCTCCACCCCTACGCCGCCGGCAACGCCAACCTCGGCCTCCAGCTCCACCGCTCCTCCTCCGTCCTCGGTGCCTTCTACCACAACAATGACAAACTTTCCTTGCCGCCCAAGTTCGTGAGGCTCCACGCGCCGACGCGGCCCGCCGGCTCCTGCTTCTTCCCCAGCTCCGAGGACGGGATCTTGAGCAGCTACTCCGCCAAGCCCCTGGCGTCGCGGCGCGGGCTGCCGCTCTCCCGCCTGCTGCCCACGCCGCAAGACCAACGGAAGCTCCACCTCGCCGTCTCGCACCCTCTCCTCGGCGGCCGCGCGCGCGTCCTCCCGCCGCCCCCCTTCGACCTCGACCCGGAGCTCCACCGCGAACTCACCGGCTACGCGCTGCTGTTAACCGACGCTGGGTCCTTCAGGGTGCTCATCACCGCCGTCGTCTTCAGCTCCGGCGACCACCACCAGCTCGTGCACCGCGCCTAATCCTACTCCTCCGCCGCGGGCCTCTGGAGCGCGCCCATCGACATCGAATATTGCCAATCCCTGGCCATGTCCGGGCCGCGCGCCGGCACCGTGGACGACGCGCACGGCACGGCGCACTGGCTCTACCGTGACGCCTCCTCCTTGTACATCCTCGCCGTCACCGGCGACGCCACACGCGCAGCCCTCACAAAGCTCCCCTTCATCCCCCCGCTCCAACGCCATCTCCAACAACAACAACAACAGACATTGTTCCCATGCGTCACCAGAGGCGGCGACCTCGCGCTGTTCTTCCACAGCACCGGCGTCGGCGGCGGAGGGCTACATCTCTGGAAGACGGCCGATCATGGAAGAAGCTGGGTGCGGTCGGAGCTGCAGAGGGCGCCATTGCCATCGGATCGGTTGTTCAAGGTGGTGGGATTCGCGGAGAGCGCAGGCAAACTGCTGGTGTGCAGCGTGGACAGGTTGTGGACCTTGTGGTGGCTTGATGTTGAGAGCGGGGAGACGGAGACTGCAGGAGCTAGTGGCCGCCGTGGTTGCTACTATCCCACGGAGGTGTGTCGGTGGTCGTGCACCTGCCAAGGCTACGATAGTTGCAGCGAGTGCACGTATAATTGCCGTGTGCTCTACGAGGTGCATTGCCCCTCCTTCCTTGGCCACATGGCAGCTTGGAGCCAGCTAGAGCCTATTTTTTAGAAAATCGAGCTAGAGCCTGTATATGATCGATCGAGGTACTGTTATAAGACTCGTCTCGAGAATTATACTGCTCCCTCCGTTCCTACTACTGCTACAAGTATATACTCCTAGGGAGATACTCCTATGTTCTTTCTACATCAACCTATCCTGAACTTCTAACTCAACCTGTATATATAGAGAGAGACTTGTGTGCATATGCAACAAGTTTTTGGGTACACATAGATCAGTGCCTGCGAACTGTGATCGATCAGTTTTGTAGCTCAACGCATGGAATGATCAGTGATGCCACATGGATCATACAACTCAAAAAGGGGGTTTCCTAAATAAAAAAAACTCAGAAATTACCGAAGATTGTAGAAACAAGTTGCCTTACGAAATAAGCACAAGTCTTGTGTACTACTAATATAAATCTAACTAATCGATCAAGTAGTTTAGTCTTTTGAGTCGATTTACTAAACCGAGCATTACAAAGATCAATGCACTGAAGCTCCAAGTTCTTCTACAAACTGAAACTCTCTACGTACATAACAATTGATCAAGAATGATATATCAGTCATGTCACATGGATCATGCAGTTCAGAACGGGATCAGATTACTCAAGATTGTAGAAACATGATGCAGTACGAACTAAGCACAAGCTTCCCCACTGTAGACATCTAACTGATTGATCAATACTGGTAGTTTTGACTTTTCAGTCGATTTGCTAAACCGAGATTACAAAGATCAACGTACAGAAGCTCCAATTAAAGTTGATCTACAAACTGAAATTCTGTACATACTAACACACATAACAAATTGATGGAGGGAAAAGCCCGGCAGGGAAAAGAAATCTCAATCTGCAGAAACTCAATTTTTCTTGGACGCAACTCAGAAAAGGGTCAGATTGCAGAAATAAGTGGTAGCACAAACTAAGGAGCAACGTTGTGCACTCTATCTAACAGTCTAACTGATCCCGCCGAACATTACAGAGCAATTAATCTTGCGTATCGAATCCCCAAGTTCATCTACAAACTGAAACTCTCTACATACTCACAGACATAGGAATTGATCAAGAATGATCAGTGATGTCACATGGATCATGCAACTCAGAACGGGATCAGATTACTCAAGACTGTAGAAACAAGATGCAGTACAAACTAAGCACAAGCTTCTGCACTGTATAGTGTATGCATCTAACTGATCAATCAAGAGTAGTTTTGACATTTGCGTCGATTTGATAATCCGAGCATTACAAAGATGAACGTACTGAAGCTCCAATTAAAGTTGGTCTGCAAACTGAAACTCTGTACATACTAACACACATAACAAATTGATGGATGGAAAAGCCCGGCGGGGAAAAGAAAATTCAATTCCTGCAAGGATCGATGAACAGAGCAGAAGGGAGAATAATTGCAATTGGTACTTGGACGCAACTCAGATTACAGATGTTTGCAGAAACAAGTGGTAGCAGAAACTAAGCAGCAATGTCGTGCACTCTATCTAACTGATCAAGACTAGTTTTGCGTCGATTGGTTAATAAGCCGCCCGCCGAACATTAGAGATCGAGCAATTAATCTTGCGCATCGAATCCCCAAGTTGATCAACAAACTGAAACTCTCTACCTAGTCACATCACAGACATAGCAATTGCAATCGGCACGTCGATGGGGACAACTCGATCGATCGATTCCTGCAAAGGATGGACGAGCAGAAGAGAAGCGCAACTACTCACCGAGTGGGTGACTATGGGAGCAGAAGCCTCCGGGCGGCGAACAACTCAAGGACAAGGGCACGCTGCATGGGCCGCAGCTCGTCCGTGGACGCGTCCAGATAGGCGGTGGTTCCAGAGCGGGGACAGCGGCGGGCTGTGCCTGAGCCGCATGAAGAGGACTCCCAGGGCCCAAACCGCGAAGAAGATGGCGGTGCGCAGCCTCTGCAGCGCCGTGTTGGCGTGGGCGGCGGCGGCGGCGTGGAGCTGCTGCCAGGCGAGCCAGCCCGGCAGCCCGACGATGTGCGAGGCGAAGATGGAGAAGGCGATGCCGCATGCCGCGTGGACCTCGCCGACGCGCTTCATCCGGACGACGGCGGGCCTGAGTTGGTTCGTGGCGGTGACCATGGAAGCGACGGTTCGTTCCGAGTTCCTCTCGCTCAGGGGCGGGACGTTGAGGCAGTGGTACACGGCGGCAACCTTTGCGGCGATCAAGTGCAAGCGGGCGGCGACCAGGTGACCGAGTGCGGCTACGTGAGACTCGCGGATCCAGACGCCCTCGCTCGAGTCCTCCACTCCTCCTCCATTGCCGGCGCGGCGTGCTTGAATAGCGGGTGTTCTCTGCGCTTTTATTTGCGGGTGTCTGACTTTTGGTGAATCGGAGACGTTTCCTGCTGCTATTTGTACTGCGCCGCCGCCCGGCGATCGAGCTAGTTCCAGCTGGAGACGGCGGGGAACATTCCGTTACGGGCGTGGGGTCCACTGCAGGGCCGGCCCCATATGTCAGCCAACCTCGCGGCGTCGTGCAGAATCACCTCGCTGCCATGTCATCCTAATCCACACAGATCGTTCTACACTTTCTTGGGTCACTGAACTTGTGGTCCCACATGTGTCCGACCCACCTGTCAGTGAATATGGTGCGTCACGGGATCGGTAGTTCCAAGCTCGTCTCTCCAAGCCCGGCTGCGTGCAGTCCATTCTTGTACTGCAGAGGAGGTGGTTTTTCTCTTTCAGAGAGAGTAACCGCGTTTTACAAAACTAACCGAGCACCACAAGTACAGACACACGTGGAAACAACTAGATTGACCCGTACAAGGCAAGAATCCAACAAGTAATATAAAAAAAAAACACATCATCTTAAGAATATCTTCACACATTGAAGCCAAAACCCGGCGCCAAATTCCAGCAATACCGAGGCGCTTGTCTAAAGAGAAACACAAACTTCAAAAATGCAAGATTTGAAGCAGCACCTTTGCCGAAGTCTTTTGGAGCGGATAAACATGCCTTCTGCATATAGTAAGGCACTTGTCGTTATAGTACGTCCGTTGGAGAATATCCCCACGCTGGACTAGATCCGGGTCCGTCGCATCTCACCGAAGAAGTCGGGAGATGGCACCGGATCCGCCACCATTGAACCACAAGATCTACTCCTGAACCATCGTCGTTTTCTGTTCACTGGCACCGCTGCAAAATACAGCAAACACTAGCGACACAATGGAACAAATCTCACCTTCGCAAACACCCCATGAACAGACAAGGCCACAAGCTTCTCAACGCCGCCATGATGGACATCGCCGTGGTTAGGAAGAAGTCGAGGCAGATTTTGTTCGACTCAAGGAGACCCTCACCAAGGATGTGTTTGGTTATGGAATGGGTTGGAGAGGCTAAATTTTTGTGTGTGTTTGGATCGCAAGACCCCCCTAGCGGAGCGGCTCATGAATTAAATATCGGTTTTGCTATTTCTTAGGCGATTGAAAAATAACTACTCCCTCCGATTCTAAATTGTTGTCGAAATATTACATGTATCTAGACGTTTTTTAAGAATAGATACATCCATATTTGAGCAAATTTGAGTCAAGAATTTAGAATCAGAGGGAGTATTTATTAGTCAATGATAACAACATTTTGATTTAATCATTGAGATTCGTGTAAGATTAATGTAGGTCTGATAAATAAGAATATCTTCATTGGATGGATACGATTGTTGACTAAGAAATAATTATTTCTTAGCTTAAAATTGTGAGCCATCTCGCTCACAAAAATCTAGCGAGCCAAGCTGCACAAAGCGGCCCCGTTCCAATCCCCAACCAAACAAGTCCCGAATCAGCGTCACGAAACGAAATGAAGATTGTAGAAACAAGTTGCATTACGAAATCTAACTGATCAATCAAGTAGTTTAGTCTTTTGGGTCGATTTGGTAAAACGAGTATTAATTACGAAGATCAATGCACTGAAGCTCCAAGTTCTTCTACAAACTGAAACTCTCTACGTACATGACAATTGATCCAGAATGATCAGTGATGTCACATGGATCATGCAAGTCAGGAAGTGAGCAGATTACTCAAGATTGTAGAAACAAGATGCAGTACAAACTAAACACAAGCTTCTGCACTGAAGCTCCAATACATCTAACTGTTCGATCAAGAGTTGTTCTGACTTTTGAGTCGATTTGCAAAACCGAGCATTACAAAGATCAACGTACTGAAGCTCCAATAAAAGTTGACCTGCAAACTGAAACTCTGTACATACTAACACACATAACAAAGTGCTGGAGGGGAAAAGAAATCTCAATCTGCAGAAACTCAATTGTACTTGGATGCAACTCAGAAAGGGATCAGATTAAAGGAGATTGCAGAAACAAGTGGTAGCAGAAACTAAGCAGCAATGCTGTGCACTCTATCTAACTGATCAAGAGTTACGTAGTTTTGAGTTGATTGGTTAAGCCGGCGAACATTACGAAGCAATTTGATCTTGTGCGTCGAATCTCCAACAAGTTGATCCACAAACTTAAACTCTGTACGTACTCGGTACTCACAGACATAGCAATGCGAGCAGAAGCCTCCGGACCGGGCGGCGGGGAAAGGATGGACGAACACAAGAGAAGCGCAACTGCTTATGCGAGCAGAAGCCTCCGGGCGGCGGCGAACTCAAGGACAAGGGCACTCTGCAAGGGACGCACCTCTAGCGCCGACGCGTCCAGATGTTCCCTGGCGAAGCGCAGGGCATGCCCGACTAGGTGTCCCAACTGGTTCCAGAGTGGGGACAGCGGCGGGCTGTCCTTGAGCCTGAAGAGGGCTCCCATGGTCCCCCGTGTGCTTGACATGGCGGTCTCCAGCATCTGCAGCGCCCTGTTGGCGTGGGCGGCGGTGGCGGCGTGGTGCTCTTCCCAGGCGAGCCAGCCCGGCGCCGCTTGCAGCCCGAGGTGCAGCGCGCAGTGGGAGAAGATGTTGCCGAACGCCGCGTGGTTCTCGACGACGAGCTTCATCCGGTTGACGGCGAGGACAACATGGGCCGTGGCGAGGAGCATTTGAACGAAGGCTCGTTCGGAGCGCGTGCCGACGTCGCGCGGGGAGCGCGGCACGTTCCGGTAGTGGTACTCGGCGTCGAGCTCTGCGCGGAGGAACTGCACGCGGGCGGCGTCCATGGGACCGACTTCTGCTGCGTGAGACGCGCGGATGCAGACGAGGCTCTCAACACACGCCTTGATCGCTCTCCTCCTCCACACCTCCTCCATTGCCGCCGCCGCGTGCTAGCTACCTTACCTAGTTGCTCTGCGCTTTGTTGGTGAGTTTTCTAAGGGCGCCGATTTCTAATCAGAGGCGCCTGGTGCTATTTGTACTGCGCTGGCGCCGGCGAGGTATTCCGTTCCAGCTGGAGACGGCAGGGCAGCTCCGTTACGGCCGTGGGGTCCACTGCAGGGACGGCCCCACATGTCAGCCAACCTCGCGGCGTCGTGCAGAATCACCTCGCTTCCCACGTCAGCCTAATCCATAAAGGACACTGGTCGTTCTACACTTGTTTCACTGAACTTGTGGTCCCACATGCGTCCGACCCACCTGTCATTGAAGATCATTTTTCACGGGATAGGTAGTTCCAGGAGCTTCTCTCCAAGCCAGGCTGACAAGTAGGGTCGAAAGCGGCCTTCTGCCAGCGAGGTAGTTTTTCGGAGAGAGTAACCGCGTTTTATAAAGTGGTTGCGGCAGTCTTATGATTTTTAAGAAATAAATACTCCCTCCCGTTCATAATTCTTGTCGAAATATTACACATATCTAAACGTTTTTTAGAAACAGATACATCCAGTTTTGGCATATTTGAGATAAGAATTATGAAACGGAGGGTATGTTTAAATCTCACTTGAATCAGATATGAGTGTCATTTCTAGTTTTTCCTCTCACACGTGTTGTCGCTGGATTAAAATCCAATGACTAAACACGTCGACTTATCTGTAACTAAAAATATGTGACTTCTAAATAACAAACCTGTTATAAAAATAAATAGAGCATCACAAATACAAACACACGAAGAAATTAATTAATAGACTGACCGTGAGAAAACAAGAATGTGATAAGCAATAAAAAAAAGACTCCAACAAAATAAAAAAATAATATACACATAGCATCTTAGGAGTCTGTGCGTTGGAAGAGAAGCACAACATCCAACAATGGAAAGAGCGGCACCACTACCAAAGAGTTTTTTTGAGCTGATAAACATGTGTGCTGCATACAGGCATTTATCACTGTAGTACGTCGGTTGGAGAACATCTCCATGCTGGACTGGATCTGAATCCGTCGCATCTCACTTAAGAAGTGTGGAGATGGCACCGGATCCACCACCATTTAACCACAAAACCCGCTCCTCTGTCATCATCTTTTCCACACCGTCTCGCTCGCTAAAATATGGTGAGCTCGTTCCATCCAGGCTCTCCTGGCCAGGTTGGCTATTTCTTTCTTGTTGGGAGAAGGGGAAAGCCAGGGGAAGAGACGCCGCGCCGCGCATGTGTGTTTGAGACTTGAGAGAGACATCGAGATCGAGAGAGATGTCTGAGAGAGACATCGAGATCGAGAGAGATGTCTGAGCAATGCCGCCTTGAAGCACGTCAAAGACGCGACCGACGACGGCGAGGGGGCCTTCTTCGCCTTCAACCTGCTGCTTTCGGCGGAGGAGAGCATCGAAAATGGCATCGCACCACTTATCTGAAGCCATGGCCCAGATGGGGTCAGCCGAGCTCCTGGCGCTCCTCGTCGACGGCGGCGGCAAGCAGGCGTCGTTAGATAATTTCTACCGCTCGATGGAACCGGTAGATAATTTCTTCTTTCTTACCCTCCATTTTTGTTTCTACTGCGCCGGCTGAGGTAAACATTCCGTTACGGACTGCGAGGTACCAGTAGTTCCAGCTGGAGACGGCAAACATTCTGTTACGGGAGTGGGGTCTGCCGCAGAGACGGACCCACGTGTCAGTGAACCTCGCGGCTGCCGTGCAGAATCACCTCGCTCCCACGTCACAATCCATCACGGGACACGATACACAGGCCGTTATACAGTTTGTCTCACTGAACTACTGGTCCGACGTACGGTCGACCCACCTGTCAGTGATGGGATCGGTAGCTGCCTGAGTTCCAGGCTCGCCTGTTTCTTTCTTGCTGGGAGGAGAAGGGGGACGAAGAGAAACAGAGAAGAGCCTGCCCCGCGTGTGTGTTGGAGACAGCGAGAGAGAGACATGGCTGCGGAGCAGAGCCAGCAATGGAGGAGGGTGTTCCAGCGTGAGGTGGTGATGGCGCTGAACGCCTGCCGCTCCGCCCCGGTGCATGTCAACAACGCGTCCGAGGCTCTCCAGTCGCCGTCGGAGGTGCTCCAGCCCCGCATCGCCCAAGGCGCGGCGGCCTTCACCTTCACCCGGCTGCTACGGGCGGTGGAGAGCATGACCAGGGCATCCCAGTACTTATCGCAAGCCCTGGCCAACATGGGGGCCGCCGACCTCCTGGCGCGGCGCGGCTGCGGGCCGGTCCCGGCGGAGCCGGTGGCCAACACGCAGCGGCTCCACGACGAGTGGCTCGCCCTCGTCAGGCTCCAGGGCGCCAGGGAGCACGGCCAGGACGCGCTCCGCGTGCTCGACAACTGCAGAGGCCGCCTGTGCCCTGTGGACCATCGCCTACATGCTCGGCGTCGGCGGCCTCCTCCCTGGTGCTCCGCGCCCTGCCCCGTTCCCGGGACGCTACCTCGAAGCCCTGATCCGCAACATCGCCGCGCATCTCGGACCCGTGTATTTGAGCACATTGAACATGACGGCGCTTGCTTCCTTCGCCGCCGAGCCCGTCGCCCGCATCCAGGTTTCTTGAGTCCCTCACCTCTATTCCCTCTGCCTGCAGCTACATCTCTTAATCGATCGTTTCGCCATCCTCAGTTCATTGTACTGCTTTCTTGGTCCCGTAGTGGATGAGTACTGCCGACTGCTGAAACCATGCCTGCGCGCATGCCCCGTCCAATTCCAACTCGGTCATCTGTTGTTTCTCTCATTTCTTGCAAGGATGCTCTAGTTGTAGATGGATAATGCTGCAGCGGTTGATTCGTGGAAGCTTTGCTGTTGCTTGATCTGATATCCCAATGTTAATTGTTGGCTACTTACTACTTCCACGTTATATGATCCATGCGTTTGTTGCTACCTGGAATCAACCTGTGCAGTACCTTTTTTTTCTTGATCTTTTATTTTCTGCGATGCATATATATTAGTGTTTATATTATGTTGGCCACAATAGGCTCTTCAAACCTCGTTGTTTCTTTTCATTTTTTTTGGTCTTGCTGAAATGGATAAGGATGGAGGAGGAACAAACTGAAAGAAGAAGATCAACAGTCGCCGCAGAAAACGGTGGCTAAGGCTAGGACACGGATGGATCCGCATTCGAGCAAACTTGAAAATTAAAATGTTGTTGTGTTGAGTGTTGATCGATCGTTCGATCCTGGTCGAAAGTGTAGAGCCCTTAATTTGTACCAGCTAGCTAGCTTTGTTTGTTACAAATCGATGTTGTCTTCAACTCAGTCACCTTAATTCGCAAAACAGAAAAAGAAACATCAGTCACCTTAATTTTCTCACAAACACACACGTATACTTGCAACTCAGATTACTGAAGATTGTAGAAACAAGATGCAGTACAAACTAAGCAACTTTTCTGCACTGTATCTAACTGAAGATTGCAGTACAAACTAACTAAGCACAGGTTTTCTGCACTATATCGATCAAGACTAGTCTTGTTAAACCGAGCATTACAGACTGACACTCAGTTCCTGCTGCAATCATCGACGGATCTCCAATCAAGTTCATCTACAAACTGGAACTGATCTCTGCGCAGTACTCTACTATACTCACACACGTAGGAACCGATGGATGGAAAAACTCAAACCCAGCAAGGATCGATGGATGAACTGAAACAGAAGAGAAGCGTGATAAGCTCACTGGTGATGGGTCGATGGGCGTGCTAATCAGTACATGTCGTCGCGCAGAAGCCTCCGGGCGGTGGCGTACTCAACGAGAAGTGCCTGCTCCAAGACCTCCAGCGCGGCCATGGCGTCGCGTATGTCGTCTCCGGCTTCGTCCAGGTGAATCAGGATGTCGGGCCCCCATTCGTCCCAGTCCGGGGGCTCCGTCAGCCCGAGCCTGCAGAGGTATTCCAGGGTCGCGTCGCCATTCGTCCAGGCGGACCGAAGGCTCTCCAGCGCGGCGTAGGCTTGCGTGGCGGCGTGCGCGTGGCGCTGCCGCCACTCGTGCCACCACGGTGCCATGGCGCTCTCCTGGACGGCCATGGACGTCGCGCAGAGGGAGAAGACGTCGCCGCACCTCGTGTGGACGCGGACGATGCGGGTGGTCCGGCGGATGGCGCGCCTGACGCTGCGCGTGGCGGTCCACGCGTCGGCGACGGCGTGGCGGTCGCGGAGCTCGGGCGGCAGGACCTGCATGGCCCTGTCGGCGGCGCCTTCGACCCAGGCGAAATGCTCGCGGGCGCCTTCCAGCATGCGCCCGGAATGCGCCACCTCGCCCGCCATGCGGACGCAGGCGAGCATGCTGCGGAACGACGCCGTCTTCGCCGCCCTCCTCCAAATCTCCATTGCTCGATCTCTCCGCGCTTAATTTGCGGGTTTCTGACGGTGGTTGAGTTCTGCCTCTGGAGGACAGAGAGAAGGTCTCGTCTCTGATGAGGCGCTATTTGTACTGCGGCGGCCGGCGATCTCTGCAGACGGCGGCAGATGCCAGGCTGGCGCTTTCTGTTACAGCAGGGGGAGAGAAAGAGAAGGAAGGAATTCGCCGCTGTGTCGCTGACAGCCCGCCCCGGTCACCCTGCGGTTTCAAATCTTGTGCCGCGCGGGTCCCACTGCCAGGCTGGTGGTTACCGGCCTGCTACTTGAGGAGCTAGCGCCGACGCCGTGGAGAAGAAAGCTAGCGCTCAAGAAGATCTCGATGGAGGTGGAGTTGGCCAAGGAGTGGACGAGGCACGTGCTGGGGGACGTGGTGGCGGCGCAGAACCTCTGCACGGAGACCTTGCAGCGGCTCCAGTTCTCCGTGCGCCCGCTCATCCAGGCGCCGATGACGCACGCCGCGGCGTGGGACGACGCGGTGGCGGCGACGTTCGGCAACGCCCAGGACGCGCTGGCGCACCTCCTGGCCGCGACCCGGTTCCTCGACGCCGCCGCCTCCTTCATGTGGGGCGCCGAGCTCCTCGGCCTCCGCGGCGCCAGCCACCACCCGGCGCACCCGCTCTCCGCCGCCGACCTCGCCGCCGCCGTCCCTGAAGACGAGGACCCCATCGCCGACGTAAGGGCCGCGCTGGGCATGATCCCGGCGGCGAGGGCGGCGGCCGAGGACGCGTACTTGCCCCTGCTGTCGTGCCGCGGCAACCTCAGCTCCGTCTGCGCCCTCGTCGTTTACCCCGGCCTCCCCGACGGCCAGGTCTACGTCGACCGCGAGCGCGTCTTCGCCATCGCCGCCTTGGAGGAGGCGCTGCGCTGCACGGAGATCTGCCACACGCACATCTCCATGGCCAGCGAGTCTCTGCTCGGCCTCTGACGGACCTCCGTAAGCGGTCTGTACATTCGATCATCCGTTTTTGCTTCATCCCTCCCTAGTTTAGCTTTGTTGTTGGCCCGTAGATGATCTCGTACTCTTGCGAATTCGCATCCGTGCCCTGGACCGACCGTCTGCTTGATGCCTACAGAAATTAGCTGTGGTTCAGTTCAACTGTCGGTTGCTGCTGTCAGTTACCTGAAATATATCTATGAATGATGTATGATGCAGTGTGATTTCCACCGGATTCGTGCATGTGTAGTGCTTAATTTCGTTTGCTGCTGCTTGTGTACTTCTTCCTGCAACAAGTTATGCCACTAGCTATTTTATCCGAGAGATGCGTGTGGTGTTTCAGGGGATCAATTCTCACTGCAGGTTTTTAGTATACACTACTGATCAACTGATGATTAATTACCGATTGAACACACGTTTGCTGGATTCTATGAACGATATGATGGAGTGTAGTTTCGTTTGCTGCTGCTTTGTGCTGTTCTGACTGCAACAAAGTATTTATACTGCTAGTTCATTTGTTCAGGAGATGAGTATAGATGGTGTTTCAGAGGATCAATTCTCAGTGCAGGGTTTTAGTATTCAGTACTGCTGATTACCGAGTGAATACGACAGAGTATTTACCACCTTAGCTTTCTGCCCTTGTTGGAGCAATCTAAGAATAGGTTAATCTTAGTGTAATGAGTTGCTATGTTCTTACCGCGTGCTTTAATACTAGCTCGTCATATTGTTTGAGGTTGTTCCTTCGATTTGCACTCGATCTATATTACAGAATATGGACATGGAAATGGAGCCTGTTTTCTTTTAAAAAAAGTATCAGGACGTGGGACTTTATCTGGTTTTGTTATTCCTTGATATACAATACACTGTAGTGTTGAAACTAGTATAATCGGTACCCGAAAAAAAAAACTAGTGTAATCGATTACAGCATGCCCAGGTGTTGACATTAGGATGTACTACAGCATGCTCTAGTGTTGGGACGATGCGCTAATTTTGTTCCATGTTTTTGATATTTTAGGAACAAACTAATGTCGTCAGCTTGTACGGCATGCATGCTTTAATACTAGCTTTTCTCACTTTTAACACCAGTAGGTCGTATTTGTAATTGGTCCATTCCACCAATAGAACTTCGGGGCTTCTGCACATGTTCCTGCTCATCTGAATGCATGAAGTATGTTTATACGAGAAGAATCAAAGAGTACTATAAAACGGTCTACATTTTTTTTTATTTGCTAATTGCTGTTGTTACTTTCACTTGTTGTGAACTTGAATCAAAATATCTATGATCAGTTTAAATGCGAGTGAATAATTAAGATACTACTCGTACTTGCTGGCCAGCTTCTTTTTAGGAGGCAGCTATGAGGCTGAAATGTGGGCCCTACGTCTTAGATCTGCTGTCATCCTGCTTGAATGTCAGTGTTTGGGTTTTGGCAACCGATTAGCAGAAAAGTTGTGTTTATGCGATATGAAAGTATTTTTAGATAAAAATGGCGTTCTATGTATCAGCAGATAAACAGAAGAACAAACTGTTTGTCGGAGTTAAAGCGCAAAAAGGTGTCACTACACAATCGGAATGACAAGAGTTGTCATTTTTCATAACAAAGTCTCTACGTATTACAGAGGGGTTCCTTGATATTTTATTTAATATTTTGCTGCGCTCTATCTATAGAGCACTAGCTAGGAACACGTGTTGATGATATCCTTGTCCAATTCATCATTTTCATATTCTCAACAGATCGAGGCGTGTCCAAAATATAGTCTTGTCTGATGATATCCTTGCCTCCTCTGCCATTCCATTCTAGCTTAGCTTGGCTTGTGTGGTCACCAGGACACACGCACAACAAATTAGCGTGCGCGTACATGCTGGCTCAGCTGTCAGGTCCTGGCGTGGTGCCAAGATTTCTCTTTTGGTCATGAAAGCCAGCTTCGATTCTACTCCATCAAGAGGGTCCAAGAATGGAAAAGACCCGAGCTTATTATTTACCGATCGAATTGACGCGGCGTATTTGCGACCCAAGGCCGCGTGCGTCACCGAAACGGAATACGGAAGCATTTCCGCTTTGCATTGCACCTAGCCGCCTACGCCATGCAGATGCAACTGCCAGCTGTACGCGTTAACCCCTCGGCTCGAGACTTGGTTGCAGCCCAGCCATCACCGCCGATCATCCTTCCTTAGCTAGCTTGCTGCCCTCCAAACCTCAAACCGCGAATGGACTCTACCTCTATCCCTACGCCTAGTAGTATATATACCCGCGTGTTGGTGTTCGTCCGGAACCAACAATTTGTAGGCGAGCAGCACAAGGAAGCATGGGAGCAGCGCCGATCTTCGGCAACACGAGCATGGATTGGGTTGGCACCGGCAACGCGTCGGCGATCGCTGATGCAGAGGACGACACGATTCCACTCCCGTTGTCGCCGGGTAACAAGTCGACATTGATCAATTCTTTAGTAGAAGCTCTCACGGATACATGCTGAATCATGTTTTGTTTGGTGCTTCTCCTTTCTTGCAGACGACAGCATTTCGCGCAGGTGTACGGTTCGTGGGCGACGTGTTCGACCGGGCCAGATCGAGGCCCACATGCAGAGACTCAAGGACATGGACGCCATCACCGTCAAGACGGTAAGTCCTGAATTTATTTTGTACACACCCGTGGTACAAGTACAAGACACAAGTGAACGTGATTGAGCAAGCAAAAGCTATCACACACCGTGCGTATAGCTATTTTATTTAGTTAAACATGCATGGCTGTTGATACACATACAGGAGTACCACGAGCAACTTACTACGCAAGCATATCATCACGGATGCTATTTGTCCACGCTGCCTCTTACTACCCGAGACGAATGAGCACCTGTTCTTCCATTGCCCTCTCAGTCGGGCTGTTTGGAACCATCTCGGATTGCTCCCGGTTCGGGCAATGCTCCATGGGGGCGGTCGCCTCACCATCCCTATGGCCGGCTATGATGCTTACCGATGGAAGATTTGGGACTCAATAAATAGCCTGGATCTTTTGTCATATATCTTTGCCACCCATTGTAATAATTAGAAACATATTAGATGATTTTACTTTATGGTCCTATCGGTTACGAAAAGCCGATTCACGGATAGCCGCCAATATTTGGCGTGAGTATCTATCCTCGCGGTTCACGATCCCCAAAAGGAAGGAAGTCGCCACTGTGTCACTGACAGCCCGCCCCCCTTACCCTGCGGTTTCAAATCTTGTGCCGCGCGGGCCCCACTGCCAGGCTGGCGGTTACCGGGCTACTTGAGGAGCGCCGACGCCGACGCCGTGGAGAAGAAAGCTAGCGCTCAAGAAGATCTCGATGGAGGTGGAGTTGGCCAAGGAGTGGAAGCGGCACGTGCTGGGGGACGTGGTGGCGGCGCAGAACCTCTGCACCGACACCTTCCAGCGGCTCCAGTTCACCGTGCGCCCGCTCATCGAGGCGCCGATGGTGCACGCCTCGGCGTGGGACGACGCGGTGGCGCCGACGTTCGGCAACGCCCAGGACGCGCTGGCGCACCTCCGGGGCGCGACGGGGTTCCTCGACGCCGCCGCCTCCTTCATGTGGGGCGCCGAGCTCCTCGGCCTCCGCGGCGCCAGCCACCACCCGGCGCACCCGCTCTCCGCCGCCGACCTCGCCGCCTTCGCCCCTGAAGACGACGACGAGGAAGACCCCGTCGCCGACGTGCGGGCGGCGAGGAGGGCGGCCGAGGACGCGTACACGCCCCTGCTGTCGTGCCGCGGCAACCTCAACTCGGTCTGCGGCCTCCCCGACGCCCAGGGCTGCGTCGACCGCGAGCGCGGCTTCGCCATCGCCGCCTTGGAGGAGGCGCTGCGCTGCACGGAGATCTGCCACACGCACATCTCCATGACCAACGAGTCTCTGCTCGGCCTCTGATGAGTCTCTGCCCTCCCTAAGTCCCATTCATCCGTCTGCTTCATCCCACGTTTAGCTTAGTTGTTGGCCTGCTCGGCTTTGCGAATTCGCATCCTTCCCTGGACCGACCGTCTGCTTGATGCCTACAGAAATTAACTGTGGTTCAGTTCAACTGTCGCTTACTGCTGTCAATTACCTGGAATCTTTGAATGATGTAGTATGATGAAGTGTAATTTCGATCGGATTCGTGCATGGCTTCATGTCGTTTGTTGATGCTTGTGTACTTCTTCCTGCAACAAGTTATACTGCTAGTTATTTTTGCCGACAGATGCGTGTGGTGTTTCAGGGGATCAATTCTCAGTGCAGGTTTTTAGTATACAGTACTGATGATTACTGACTGAACACACGTTTGCTGGAATCTATGAACGACATGATGCAGTGTAATTTCTGCTGCGTTGTGTTGTTCTGTATTTATACTGCTAGTTCGTTCTGTCAGGAGATGAGTATGGATGGTGTTTTCAGAGGAACAATTATCAATGCAGGATTACCGAGTGAAGACGACGGAGTATTTACCACCTTAGCTTTCTGCCCTGTTTGGAGCTGTCTAAGAAGAGGTTATTCTGAGTGTAATGAGACAGTACTAGCTTCTTACTGCGTGCTTTAATGCCAGCTCGTCTATTGTTTGAGGTTGTTCCTTCGATTTGCAATCGATCTATTGCAGAATATGGACATGGAAATGGAGCCTGTTTTCTGAAAAAAGTACCAGGACGTGGGACTTGATCTGGTTTTGTTATTTGTTGATATATAAATGTTGTGGTGTTGAAATTAGAATAATCAGTTTACAGAATGCCTTGCTGTTGACGTTACGATGTTCTAGTTTCAAAATGACTCATAATTGATGTCACAACTGTATTCTAGTAAGAAAGAAAATGATGTCACAACTGTATTCTAGTAAGAAAGAAAATGATGTCACAACTTGTTTGAACTTGAATCAAGATATCTTTGATCGTTTTAAGCGCTAGTGAGTATTTAGTTTCCTTTAAGGAGGCGGCTAAACCCAGCCAGCCAACAACATCAGTTTCATGAAGAGAACATGTGCCTTTTCGTATCATGGTAACAGAGGCCCATTCAAAATTCCCAATTTCGCCCAAACTTTCATTCCCAAATTGGACACCACGAACTAGTGCGACCAAAAATCGAACAATGGAGATGGTAGAATCACATGACAGTCCCCATAGAGCTCAAATTTTTCGGCTATATCCATTGCTTTTTCTTCATGTGGCGCCAACGGAGAAAGAGCGGGAAGAACAGAAGCAGGAAGAATAGTGCGGGAGGGAAATGAGAAGTTCCGCCCCATCTTCTTCTTACAATTGGCATAGGGTGGGCTCCGGTCGTGGTCGGACCAGGCCCAAACCGGTGGTTCGACCCAGATCATGACCGGGCAGCCACAAAACCTTGTTCACTTGAGTGCTAGAGGGCTGACGTGTGGACCATACTTTTGTCAATCTGCTTGAGTGCCAATGTTTGGATTTCTGTCGATTAGCACAATTGATATTTATTTATGGGAGTGTCTATTTCTCGGTAGCCTAGGAAAATAGTTATATCTCAGTCGACAACCGTAACCATCAATGAAGATTTTCTTATCCAATAGACCTACATTAATCTTACACAAAATTTAATGATCGAATAAAAAGGTTGCTATCATCCAGTAAGAAATAGTAATTTCTTAGCAAAACCGTTTATTGGTTGAAGTCTATGCAGCAGCACCAGGAACACGTGCTGAGTGAACCTTCTCCGATTCATCACTTTGAAGTCCTCAACCGAGGCGTGTCCTAAATATAGTCCACCCATAAATTAACCTCACGAGGAATACATGTTTTTGCCTTGGTTTTCTTTTCCCATGACCAGAAACACGTGCCGATAGATATCCCTCTTCTCCGGCTGATTCGCCGGCCGCCGAGTTTTGGGCAACGTGCAAGACGTGCGTGTGCTCTGCCGTTCCATATCCTAGGCTCCTAGCTTAGCTTGTCTGGTAATCGGGACACATGTCACAAATTAACACACAAAGATTTCCCTTTTGGGCAAGGCAAAAACAGGCAGCTCTATGTATCCAGATCGAAGAAATGTGACTGACGCGACCTCTCATCAGGAAATGACGCGGAGTAAAATCCTGGCGGGGAAGAGGCCACGTACGTAGCTGGTGTCCGTATTTCATCTGGTTTTACTAGCGCGTACGGCGTGCCGGCCGACTTCCCGGAAACGGCATTTCCGCGGCAAAGGCGCGTTAACCCCTCTCCTCTCGCCTAATTCTTAGGCCAGCTCGAGTTCGTTCCATCGCCGCCGATCATCCTTAACTAGCTGGCTCCGAACCGCAGACCGCAAGTGGCGAGCAGCACAAGAAGTGATCCCGAGAGCATGGAGCAGACGCCGCCGGGGCCGGGGAAGAAGGCGAGGAAGCCATACACCATCAGCAGGCCCAGGGAGAGGTGGAGCCCCGACGAGCACGAGCGATTCCTCGACGCCATGCTCAGGTCAGCCGCATGGAATCGATTGCTCTGCTCTCTTCTGAAGAAGAAGCCTGAATATTGCCAACCAATCACTTGTGCTTTGCTTGCTTTCATGCAGGTTCGGCCGCGACTGGAAGAAGATCGAGGAGCACGTCCGAACCAAGACCACCGTACAGGTGCTACTAACTCGGATCAACCTTTGACGATTATTTTGTGTTGAGAAATGCATGCAAGGATCGTAAAATGGTGACGCAATGTTCACTCGTGCAGATACGAAGCCATGCCCAAAAGTACTTCCTCAAGGTGCAGAAGCTCGGGCTGCCGCCGCACCACCCGATTCGCAGTCTCGGCATGACGCAGTTGCAGGCGCCGGCCGGGAGCGGCGCGGTTCCCAGTCCGATGACGGTGCTGCACGGCCAGCCGCACGAGTGTCCACCCGGTCTTCTTCAGAGTTCCATCGGGTGGAGCTGCCCCGGCCTTCTTCCTGCGTCCAATGGCAAGCGACTCTGCCTCCAGTTAATTTCTCCACTTAGTTTTGCATAACTAGCTTCTGTTCCGATCAATGACAATATGTTCCTGAATGTGTTTCTCAGACATGCAGAGTTCGGACTGGGCAGACAGTTCAGGCCCTTCGTCCTGGGCGAGCCATGGCGGAAACCCGACTGATACACCCGGAGCAGCACATCCAGGTACGTGTTACCGTCCTTCGATTTCCCTTTGTACACACCATCCACGTTTTTTGATCATCCAGAGCTGGAATCGAATGTCGTTCAGGCGGCAGTTCTTCGTCATCATCCATGGATTGGGCTAGCACCGGAACCGGCAGCGCGAGCGAAGCATCGGTGGACGAAACGATTCCACTTCCGTTGTCGCCTGGTAACAAATCTACATCGTTCAATGAGATCAAATCGATCAATTCTGTAGCACAAGCCCAGGTCAACTGAACTCTGAATCTTGTTTTTTGCCTCTCTTGCAGACGATATGCACTTCGCGCAGGTGTACCGGTTCGTGGGCGACGTGTTCGACCCGGCCACGCCGTGCCACATCGAGGCTCACCTGCAGAGACTCAAGGACATGGACGCCATCACCGTCAAGACGGTAAGTCCTGACCTATACATGGTGCAGATGTTTCGCAGCATCAAGTCTGTTCCCCTCCCCTGCTCTGCTCCACGAAAGATGGGTTCTCAGCAAAGTGACACAACGTTTTTCTTGTTTACATGGTGCAGATCTTGCTGGTGCTGAGAAACCTGGAGGCCAACCTGACGGCGCCCCAGTTCGAGCCCATCGTGAGTTCTGAATTCTCTGCAAATTAGTACTTACAATACAGTGGAATTAATGGTGGTTAACCTGCATGTGTTTCGTTGTCTGAATTTTGGACAGAGGAGGTTGCTGTCGAGGTATGACCCGGGGCGACCCCTGTCTGGCCAGTTATAAAGTACACAGAAAATGCAACCTGAAAAGGAAAAACATACTACTACAAGTGTAGTGCCTGCAGGACTGAAAGAACAACTAGTTGGGAAGTTGGAATAGATACATACAGATATATGTAGTCTAATGGAAATTATATATATATTTTTTAAATGTAGTCCAATGGTGATTCTTTTGAAGAGCTGGATATACAAAACGAGCATTGTTTGTAGGGAGTTCGGGAGTTTGTGTTTCAGAGTTGAGACTGTCTAGCAGTAGCACTGTATTACTGATATCCTTTTGGTGGACTTGAAAGTTGTAACATGTGCTCAACGTCCCAGAAAATGTAGGGATTTTTTTTTACTGAAGACAGGAAATATATGGAATATTTCACTGTAAGTTGTAGTAGCACTTCTGAACAACTGATTGGGAGTGTCTATTTACTGAAAACAGGAAATATATGGGAGTTTTTTGGCTCTATCTGTGGCAAGGTCAGGATCCATATGCATGGAAAATGTTGTGGACATGGATCTCATGCGCCATTCTTGGTTGGAGTAGATCAGATGGAGCTGTGTAAAGCGTGTGCTCTGCTCTGTCCAGGTGACCAGAGCTGCTCTGTTTCTATGTTATTAGTTGGTAGGTGGGCAACAGTGTTTGCACTCTGGGGTGTTTTTCTTTTAGGATAAGCAGATCGCAGTTCCTAAGGTAGCTCTCGCGCGTCACAACTGGATTTGTGCCCTCATCCCAACCGTTGGTATATGCATCATCCGATCCAGCGGCTCTGTGTTGGGGCCACCACATGCGGTTAATAACTAATCTCCTTTTTTTTAGCTAAAAAAGTTGCAAGTAATCTCCTGTTTTGTACTCTCAAAAAAAAGAAGTAGGGAAGCAGAGTTCTTATATAAAACGAATGCGATTCTAGGATTTATAAATTTTGGGTCCGTCACAAACAGAAAAAATTAAACAACCGAAGAAGGCTCAACATATCCCAACAGAGGGCGCACTCTGTTGAGTCGTCGGCGACTGCCAAACGACTTTAATCAGCGCGAGGTACTCTTATAATCTTTGGCCCTTTCCTCTGTTTCGATTTTTTTTCCTTGGAATCTGAAAATAAATAAGAACATACTACTCTTTTGCTGCAGATTGATCTTTCTGTTTAACTGTTGATCGTTCTGAGTCGTCATCTGATAAAGGTTGATGATGCCTACTTTTCGATTTATATTATCTTTTACAATTCATTCATGGTGGACTGCAGCATCCTGTGTCATATTTTTTTTTCCTCTTGTGCATTTTATTAATGAGTTTTAACCCAGATCTGACAACTTTCAGTAAGCAGCTGCGTCATGCTAGTACTAGGGTTTCTTGAGATTTGGGATCTGTATCAATCGTCTCTCTTGGTTGTTTTTGCCCTCTCCCCTAGATTTAATTGCTGGGCAAACAACTCGATTGGCTTTTTTACGCAAACCGGAGATCTGTATCTTGGTTTTTCTTTTATATAAAACATGAGGGTTCTATGCTCTGCTCCCCGCATTAATAATTATATTAAGGATTACGTCTTTTTCTGATGATCAGGAGTTATTAGGTTATCAATCATGAAGCAATCACTCTTGGACAAGGCAGCTTCTTCCCAATCTGGGGCAACGAGCAGTAATAGATCACTTTTCACAGATGCTGGATGGTTTAGCATTATCACTTTCTCTTGGATGGGCCCTTTACTTGATCTCGGCAGAAGGAAAACGCTAGATCTTGATGATGTGCCACTCTTGGATGACCATGACAGTTTTCATGGGGTCCTCCCTAACATCAAGGCAAAGCTTGAGTGGGTTTCTGCAACAAGGCAGTACACAAGCATTAAGCTGGCCAAAGCTATTTTCCTCACAACGTGGAGACTAATCCTTGTCACTGCAGTTTATGCCTTACTCAGTGCTGTTGCTTCATATGTTGGTCCCTACCTGATTCAGTACTTTATCGACTACCTGAATACAAGCCCAAGATACAGTAAACAAGGCTACCTATTAGCATTGGCATTTGTTGCGGCCCAATTCATTGAAGGCCTCTCAACAAGGCATTTGCACTTCAGACTACAACAAGTAGGCGTGCGTGCCCAGTCAGCACTTGTTGCTATTGTTTACCAAAAAGTCCTTGCCCTCTCTAATCAGTCCAGGCAAAGCAGCTCAAGTGGAGAGATGATCAATGTTATGAGCCTTGATGCCGAGTGCGTGGCAGGTTTCAGTCGGTGCATGCACGATCTTTGGCTGATTCCTGTGCAAATTATCTTAGCCATGCTTATCTTGTACTCCACACTTGGTTTGGCAGCATTTGCCGCCCTTGCTGCCACTGTTTTGACAATGCTGGCTAATATACCAATAGGGAGGATGGAGCAAAATTATCAAGAGAAAACGATGAGTGCCAAGGATGCCAGGATGAGGGCTACGTCTGAGATCTTGAAGAACATGCGTGTTCTCAAGCTTCAAGGATGGGAAATGATCTTCTTGTCCAAGATCATGGAGTTGAGGAAGGAAGAGATGAATTGGCTAAAGAAAAACGTATACACTTCGGCTATGCTTATATCTGTCTTCTTTGGTGCTCCTGCTTTCGTTGCTATGATCACTTTTGGAACTTGCATCCTTTTGGGCATTCCACTAGAAACTGGTAAAGTATTAGCTGCTTTGGCAACATTTCGGCAGCTTCAAGGACCTATCAATGGTCTCCCCGACACAATCTCTATGGCCGTCCAGAGCAAAGTATCACTTGATAGGATATGCTCATTTCTAGGACTTGAGGAGCTATCGTGTGATGCTGTAACTAAACTTCTGACAGGTACCACCGATGTATCAATTGAGATAAGGAACGGTCATTTCTCTTGGAATAGGTCCTCGCAAGTGCCTACTCTGCAAGACCTGAACTTCCGTATACAACAAGGTATGAAGGTTGCCATCTGTGGAACAGTTGGATCTGGTAAATCAAGTTTACTGTCTTGCATACTCGGAGAAATACCAAAATTGTCAGGAGAAGTTCAAACTTGTGGAAGGATTGCTTTTGTCAGCCAGTCACCTTGGATACAAAGTGGGAAAATTGAAGACAATATACTTTTTGGCACGCAAATGAATAGGGAAAGGTATGAAAAGGTCCTTGAAGTATGCTCTCTGATAAAGGATCTGAATATATTACCGCTGGGTGACCAGACGATTATAGGAGAGAGAGGCATTAACCTTAGTGGCGGACAAAAACAAAGGATACAAATTGCCCGTGCTTTGTACCAAGATGCTGATATCTTTCTGTTTGACGATCCATTTAGTGCGGTTGATGCTCATACTGGGTTGCACTTATTCAAGGTATAGATTTTCTATTTGCTTGTTCTCAACGTACACTGAACAATGCATGCTAAAACAAATAACTTTAGTTGATTTATGCACGTATTATTGTTTAAATATTTGTTCAAGTAAAATGATTACACTTTATGTTTAGCACATGCTCTCTCTCCGATCGTCACTGCAAGGGTAGTGTCGAAACTTTAAAATCACTAAATCTTTTCTCTCCTTTCTTATCATTGGTGTCTGCAATGTCAAATTAAACTTCAGATCAGTAGTAGCAATTCGTATTCTTATACCCCAAAATAACATTTGCGGCTCGGGCACTAATGCCCTCAGCGGGAAAACATAATGCCAAATTAAAAAAATATGCCGGAAAACTAACATGTAATTTTGTAGAATTACTATGTGCACACTTGTAAATGTTCGTACGAAAATAAGGTTGCGTAAAATCAAGTCCAACGTAGAAATAGTTCCCGTTTTAGCCTCTTGTCCTTTTTTTCTGGTGCAGACCACATACAAATTTCGCATCCAATAGTTTATTCGGTATCCGCTATATTGTTTAAACATGGATGTAGTTTCAGCCTGATGCACATAGAACCAAGTAGCGTGAATGCCTTATTTTTCGGTATGGTTTGTCCTTTTTCTATCCAATCTATCCGAGTACTAGTACTGGCAACCATTAGATAGGCTAATCTGGTCGACATCTGTTTCCTAGAGAAACAAATCTACAAATATATACTTATCTCACTAAAATGAATCAAATTTGGAATAGAAGTAGTAGCTTATCTCGAATTCATCTAGGATGGGAGACGCAATGTGCTTCTATGTCCATTCCATGATGATGTTTTTCATAGTTATTTTAATCATATTATTTGGGGGTTGGCTTATATTGGCTAAGCAGTTTTGAGCTATTATGTCCTTGAGTATGATCTTGGAGTGAATGAAATATTTGTTTCTATCAAATAGAACTTGATTATGACTTATATTTTTGCAGGAGTGCTTGCTTGGAATTTTAGCTTCAAAAACTGTCTTGTATGTTACACATCATATTGAATTCTTACCCTCAGCTGATGTTATCCTGGTAATTTGGCTTCTGATGTCTAAGTCTCTACTTTATGATACATGCATGAAGATTTTCCTTTTCAATTATTCCCTTCACATTTCAGGTCTTGAAAGATGGAAAAATAACACAAAAAGGGGATTACACTGAAATTATTAATTCTGGAGAAGAGTTAATGGAATTAGTTGTGTCACATAAGGATGCCTTATCCACTCTAGACATGTTGGAGCTTCCAGGTAGTCATTCTGATAGTAGTCATCATCCTGATGGCAATAGAAGCACCCTATTCACAGAAGACGGGGAAAATGATCATAAAATTGAAGGAGAAGGAATTGTTGGAAATGGTCAACTTGTACAAGAAGAAGAGAGGGAGAAAGGCCGGGTTGGATTTGTTGTCTACTGGAAATATATTACAATGGCATACAAGGGAGCACTTGTGCCACTTATTTTGCTATCTCAGATCATTTTTCAATTTCTTCAAATTGGAAGCAATTTATGGATGGCTTGGGCAGCTCCAATATCTAAAGATGTGGATCCTCCAGTCAGTAGCTTAATGATGATAAATGTATATGTTGCATTAGCACTTGTTACCTCATTGTGCATCTTCATACGGTCCCATCTTCTTGTCATGGCTGGATGTAAGACTGCCACTATACTATTTCATAAGATGCATCAATGCATCTTCCGAGCTCCGATGTCTTTCTTTGACTCTACTCCTAGTGGACGCATCTTGAATAGAGTAAGATGTTAGCTTTAGAAACTTATGTTACGTGTCCCTGGAGTGCTATTAGCTTTTTGATTGGGTTAGCGCTGAAAGTCAAATCAAATTGCAGGCTTCGACCGACCAAAGCGCAGTGGATATCAGAATTTTTGACCTGATGGGCTACCTTCTGTTTCCGGCCTTCGAACTTGTTGGAACAGTTGTTCTAATGTCAAGGGTTGCATGGCCAGTCTTTGTAATTTTTGTCCCCGTTATTGTTGCATCCCTGTGGTATCAGGTAATATACTTCTCAAGTTATTATATAGTACTCCCTCCGTTTCATAATTTGAACTAAAACCACGACAAGAATTATGAAACGGAGTATGTAATTTGCTCTGTTTGATTCGAATTTTTGGTTGGTATCCACCATTTTTGTCATTCATAGAGAAAGTATGCGCACGTTGATTCACAGCTAATTATTAATGCAAGAATGATCCCAAGACTTTGCATAAGGAAATTAGGGTAGATCAAGGTCAAATCCAACATAATTTAGCAATCAGAAATTGTGCAGCAAAAGGCAGTTCTACCTATTGAAGTAGGAGTTCTGAGTTCTGACAAATGACTGCAGTTGAACCGAAAGCAAACAATTTTGTTCTGAGGTAAGTTGTTAATCTCAGTGATTTCACATGAATATCATGTGTTAAATTGGTAGGTGCAGTTCTCAATGTTAGGGACTCAAGTGGAAACTGTAGAATTTTTTTCCCGTCAGAAACTGTAGAAATTTAACAGGGAGATCATATAAATCGTGCACTTTAACCTTTCGTAAACATATTTTGGCAAACTAATAAGTTATTCCTTATGATACTACATTTTCTGTATAATGCTCACCATATTGCACGTCCAAATGAAAATTATGTATATGTGTATTATACGAAATTCATTGGTGCACCTCATGTTATTTTACTAATCATCATTCATTTCCTTCCCTTTCAGCGATATTACATAAATGCTGCTAGGGAGTTGCAAAGGTTAATTGGAGTTTGCAGAGCCCCTGTGATGCAGCATTTTGCTGAATCGATTACTGGCTCAAATATCATTAGATGCTTTAATAAGGAAGGTCAGTTCATCAGTTCTACCGGTCATTTGATGGATAACTTTTCTCGGCCATGTTTATATAATGCTGCTGCATTGGAATGGCTGAGCTTGCGCTTGGATATTCTTTCATTATTTATTTTCGGGTTCTCCTTAATACTTCTGGTCAGCTTCCCAACTGATCTAATCGATCCAAGTAAGTAAACATGCTTTTGTTAGTCAGATAAAATTCGTTTACAATGTGTATTAACATCATTAATTAGTGCTAATTATATTATATTCATACAGAGACAGCTGGCCTTGCAGTCACTTACGGACTAAGTCTGGGTATGCTACAAGGGTGGGCTATTGCGGTCCTGTGTTGTTTGGAAAATTCAATGATATCTGTAGAAAGAATGTTGCAATACACGACTATTCCTTCTGAGCCACCTCTTACAATATCAGAAAGTAGACCGAATTGCCAGTGGCCAGCAAAGGGAGAAATCGAGCTTCGTAACGTTTATGTTTGTTTCTTGAACTTTATATATTCTCTTCTTACAATTATTGCAGCTAGTTACATCAGTATATATGTAGGTGGGACTTCCAAAGTTCATGTTTTCACCTTCATTATCAAGATATTAGTCATATTACTCAAGTATTCGCACTTTCGTTTATTAGTAATTGGTGACAGTTTTGATGTATGTGATCCAGGTGAAATATGCACCGCAATTGCGTTTTGTTTTGAAAGGCCTGACCTTCACCTTACCAGGAGGAATGAAGACCGGTATAGTTGGAAGGACAGGTGGTGGAAAGTCGACCTTGATACAGGCACTATTCCGCATCATCGATCCATGCATTGGGCAAATATTGATAGATGGCATAGACATCTGCACCATTGGGCTGCATGACCTACGGACAAGACTGAGCATCATTCCACAAGATCCTGTTATGTTTGAGGGGACTCTGCGCAGCAACATCGATCCTCTGAATGAATATAGTGATGAGCAAATCTGGGAGGTACTTCCAAGTTTACTTGTTATTTTCATTGCCGTATTTGCTACAGTAGTATTTTGATGGCATGGCCAAAATAGTTTATGTGTCCTATTGTTATCTAGGCATTGGACTCGTGTCATCTTGGAGATGAAATTAGAAAGACTGGGCATAAGCTTGAATCTACAGGTACCAGAATGTCCCTTGACTAAACTGTTTTGTTTTATGCCATTTCTTTACTGGTGATCTTGTAAATCGGAATCCAGTCATAGAGAACGGCGAAAACTGGAGCGTGGGTCAGCGGCAGCTTGTTTGTTTGGGAAGGGTTATACTGAGAAAGAGGAGGATTTTGGTTTTGGATGAAGCAACTTCTTCAGTGGATCCAATAACCGACAGTTTGATTCAAAAAACCTTAAAGCAGCACTTCACCGAATGCACAGTAGTTACGATAGCGCATCGTATCACGTCAGTTCTTGATAGTGAGAAGGTCATTCTTCTGGACAACGGTTAGTCCCTCGCTTTAAAACTTATACAAGACAAAAGTGCCGAATTCTGTACTTGTTGTCCTCCCGGTTTAACCGTGTTATGTTGTAAACCAGGTGAAATTGCAGAGCACGACTCACCTGCGACGTTGCTTGAAGACACTTCATCCTTGTTTTCCAAACTCGTGTCAGAATATACCATGGGATCAAATTTTAGGTGAAAGATGCAAGAAGGGCTTGAATTATTCGAGCCTGCTTTCCAACTTGAAGCGCACGTTCTGGCTAAAATTTCCTGGTAGTTTATTCTTTAGAAGAAAAAAAACCGGTTGTTCAGAAACTCTATATTTCTTCGTCACAAGAACGTGTGATAATTGTAATGGAACAAATTCGTGCGTATACTCAATATAGTTGTTATCTTCACGTCAATAGAGTGATGGAGAGTATTCATGTACAAACGGAATTTTTATCGCAACATCTGGACAATAGTATATGATGATCAAACTGTTCGTTTGAAAAAAAGACTACTTTATGCGTTCGTGGCAAAAGAAGGAATTCAGATTGTCAGTGGATTGTGAGCTCTTGTTTTTTCACTGCGGGCATATGCAATAGTATTTTTTTCAATCACTATCCTAAGTCAAACAACATAAAGTTTGTAGAAAGATATACTAATGTCTACATCGTCAAATAAGTATACTATGAAAATATATATCGTGATAAATTTACTAAAACTAATATAGAATTGTAGATGTTGGTGGAGTTTTCTATAAATTTGATCAAACTCTAGAAAGTTTTTTTTTCATGTGAAACAGCACGATGTGCTATTTATATATCAAAGAGATTCGAGCGGAAAGCTCAACTCAGGGAGCTTACAAACACAAAACAAAAACTATGAAAAACAGAAGAGGGGGATCAACTAGGGAACATCATCAGCTCCTAAGCCCGGATGTGTTGTTAAGGCTCCACAGGCTTGCCTTAGTCTTGATCCAGGACACAACAGTACAACACCACCAACAGATTTCCGCGAGTGATTGGAAATTCGATTGTTCCGCTCCTTCCATATGGTCCAAAGGGAAAGCAGGAAGAGGGACGTGGCAGCCCTGGCTTTGGACTTGGAGTAGGAAGATCGAAAGAGCTCCACCCGGCCAATCCACCATTGCCTAAGGGAAGACGAGGGCTCCGAGCCAGCCGGGTCAAAAGCAGGAATTATGATCCAGCTCGCAATCTCCCTGTGAAAGGCCGCATGGTTCATATATATTCCAGTGTGATCAATCAATCACGGATTACACGGATGATACAAGGTAACTACAATCTCTAGGCTTGATCTCGAAGCTAGTCCTATACCAGGGAACTATACAGGAGATTGGAGGAGATGGCGGGCTACTAGCACCTGCCATATATACACTTTCCAACACTCCCGCCCTATGTGCCGAATGAAACAGCAATTGAAGAAAATATGACCAGCATTCTCCAAGGCATGCAGGCAAAACGGACACCACTTATCATTAGAAATTTCTTTCCTCTCAAGGAGATCAGCAGGGACGCGACATTGCACAAGCAGCCAAGCAAAGAACTTGCACTTCTCCGGAGCCCAACAGTTCCAAAACATCTCACCAAATGGTTGCCTAAAGGTAACCTGGAACTGTGCAAAGTACGCCAAGTAAAGACACGCGAGGCACTCAACTTCCAAGCGACAGAGTCAGGGGCGAAACTAGAGAAAAAAAATACCCGGGTGCACAGCTTTAGCATTTACACAAAAGCACATAAGGAAAAGCATAGTATACAGTAGCAAACAAGTGATTTTTTTTGGGTGAGAAATAGCAATCAAGTGATGATTATGAGGCTTCAAACATTGATGACTTAACAAAGATTCATCGCATTCACAAACAAAAATTAAACCTAATATAATATGGTTATTACCAATTACCAGAGAGAATTTGTAAAAACTAAAAAAAATGTTTATTCACTCTAGAACTAGTGATGATGTACATCAAATCAATTTTTTTTAAGAAAGAAGATTAATCCAAAGGGACGAGCCTTTGTTGCCTGGGTGGCTGGGACCCGTCCCTGGTGCAATCTTCCTGCTAATATCTGGTGCACCTACTAATTGCAAGGAATAATAAGCCTTAATTTTTATTTCTCACCCTGGTGCCTGTGCACTATGGAGTCATCACGTAGCTCCGCCCCTGGACAGAGTCATGGGTGTCCGGGGAGAGCTTAACCTAGGAGACATGACCAAAGAGATTGACAAATTCCTGAAGCTCAGCGGCTGAAACGGCAGAAGGGAGGTCGCGGATCCAGCGATCACCGGTGATAGCTTGCCAACACAGCGGTCTTCCTTTTAGACTTGACAAACAGCAGTGGCGCAAGATCAATGGGCCTGCAATTGGAAGCCCAAGCATCATGCCAGAAATTGATCAACTAGCCATCTCCAATAGAGATCGCAGAACAGGCGGAGAACAGCTCGCCGTCGGCAGCGGAGATGAGAATCTCCAGCCTAGCCCACGGCTTCTTAGGCGCAGCCCACCTCAGCCAGGCCCATCTCAGCCTCAAAGCAGCAGCGAATTTGTGGAGATCGAGAATTCTGAGCCCACCAAATATCTTGGGCCTGCAAACATCAGCCCACCTAACCAGACAGCTGGCGCCATTGCACACCTCCTCTCCCTTCCACAGCCAACTTCTGCAAAGCTGTTTGATCTTCTTAATCACCCAGCTAGGAAGATCAATGGCGGTGAGAAAAAAACATAGGGATGGCGGAAATTACCAAGCGCAACAGGGTGATCCTGCCACCTTTGCTGAACATATTGGCCTTGTAACCAGCAAGCCTGGAAGCGATCTTGTCGATGAGCGGCTGAAAAACTACCTTGCGCGGCATGGTAAGTGATAAAGGTAGCCCCAGGTAAGTGGTGGGAAAAAGCACTGATCGACGTAGAGAAAACAGAGAGTAAGTCTTGCAGTTGCAGGTCAATCCCTTCGCATCGAATGGGAAGAACAAAGCTCTTAGCAATGTTGACATGCAGCCCAGAGATAGAGCCAAACACCTCAAGAAGTTGCGATAGATAGAGCAGATCATCTTTGCCAGGCATCATGAAAAGAATCACGTCGTCGGCGTACATGGACACCCGAAGCCGAGAGACACAATAACCCGATAGCAGCTTGATGAGGTCATGGAGCGAAGCAAGATTCAGCAGTCGACACTGAGAGGCTCCACTGCAAGGTTAAACAAATATGGCGATAGAGAATCACCCTGCCTCAAACCCCTAGCATGCCACAGCGAGGCGCCGGGAATCCCATTGCAAATGATCTTTGACGTCGATGTTAGAGCTCACAGCGGATCGGCCCAGCTACTCATACATGATCGCCGGTGCCTTACCGGCCCAGGTCCACAGGAGCCCACAACAAATAAGGCCTTAAGCCTAACTCAACCCAAAAGACCGATCCAATAGGCGAGGTTTGCTCCACCTTATATGTTGTGCTCCCCCACAGTCAATTACCGATGTGGGACTAAACCCAACATTCTCCCCCGTCACACATCGGGCCGAACGGGCTCCCCCGTTATCTGGAGATGTTAGGTTCTTTTTACCAATTGTTAGAGCGCACAGCGGCTCGGCCCAACTACTCATACATGAGCTGGTGCCTTACCGGCCCAGGTCCACAAGAGCCCACAACAAATAAGGCCTTAAGCCTAACTCAACCCAAAAGACCGATCCAATAGGTGAGGTTTGCTCCACCTTATATGTTGTGCTCTCCCACAGTCAATTACCGATGTGGGACTAAACCCAACATTCTCCCCCGTCACACCATCGGGCCGAACGGGCTCCCCCGTCATCTGGAGATGTTAGATTCTTTTTTTTTCCTGACCATGGGCCTTGATCTCCCGTTACTAAGAGATCAACCACGAGGCTCTGATACCAATTGTTAGAGCGCACAGCAGCTCGGCCCAGCTACTTGTACTTGAGCTGGTGCCTTACCGGCCTAGGTCCACGGGAGCCCACAACATATAAGGCCTCAAGCCTAACTCAACCCAAAAGACCGATCCAATAGGTGAGATTTGCTCCACCTTATATGTTGTGCTCCCCCACAATCAATTTCCGATGTAAGACTAAACCCAACATTCTCCCTCGTCACACATCGGGCCGAACGGGCTCCCCCGTCATCTGGAGATGTTAGGTTCTTTTTCTGACCATGGGCATTGATCACCCATTACTAGGAGATCAACCACGAGGCTCTGATACCAATTGTTAGAGCGCACAGCGGCTCGGCCCAGCTACTCATACATGAGCTGGTGTCTTACCGGCCCAGGTCCATAGGAGCCCACAACAAATAAGGCCTTAAGCCTAACTCAACCCAAAAGACCGATCCAATAGGTGAGGTTTACTCCACCTTATATGTTGTGCTCCCCCACAGTCAATTATCGATGTGGGACTAAACCCAACAGTCGACGAGCCCCAGATAGCCGAGAGCCAGCTAATCCAACAAGCCTCCAAACCTCTGGCATGCAGCGTGCTAATCAGGTACGGCCAGGACACAGAATCGAAAGCCTTATTGAAATCAAGCTTGATGAGCAGCATGGGCACTCTAGAGCGATGGAAACGCCTAGCCAAACCTTGCACATAGATGAAATTGTCTTGCAAGCACCTGCCGGCGATGAAAGCACTCTACCCATGGCCAATGAGTGAAGGCAAACAAGGAGCAAGCATGTGGGCAAGTAATTGAATGAGACTGATGGGTCTATAATCTTTGATAGTGGCAGTGTCCGGCTTCTTGGACAGGAAAATAATCGAGGCAGAATTCAAACGCCCTAGCTGAGAATGATGTCCCTTCAAGAACTGATGGACGGCCGACCAGAAATCACCCCGGACGAGGGGCCAGAAACTCTGGAATTTTTTTCTTGTGAAACCATCTGGCCCAGGTGCTCAGTCAGCCGGCAACGAGCGGATCACCACGTCCAGGTCTTGAATAGAGAAGGAGCCGTCAGGCCGACCTGGAGGCAATCGCGACATGCCAAGTGCATCTCAATCAAACACCACCCCAGCAGAAGACGGCGAGCCAATAGTGTCCATGAAATGTTGCGCCATCTCCTTTTCCTCGTGGGAGGTGCACAACCTGTCAGTCGTCGTGGAGAGACTTCTGATGAAATTTTTGTCACTACGACCCGAGGCCTTGAGATGGAAGAATCGAGTGTTTGCATCACCAGCGTGCAACCACACACACCTAGATCGTTGACGCCACATGAAGCGGTCCATGGCCGCGAGGCCTAAGACCCGCAGCTTCAGCTCACAGGGAAGGGAGATCTCAGGGACCGAGAGAGGACGGTGATCCTGAGCAAGATCCAGGTCCGCAATGAGTGTTGGCAATTTCCATTTGCAGCGCAACATCTCCGATATTGGAAGAACTCTACATGCGCAGATCGTGAGCACATTCCGCAAATTGTGGTCAAGCTTGCCCTTCCTTCCGTAACCATGTAACCCCCTTTTCCGTGTGCAGTCCCAGGTGAGGTCGATGATTGTTCTTATCGGTTTCCGGTCGCGTTGTTCTGCGCGCTGGAGGTTCTGGGCGGCAGAGTCAATCAAAGTATGCGACCGTGCCAATTGGAGACATATGAATATAGTCATCCACTACGCCAGAAAGAGGCTCTGGTGCACGGCCTCCAGTGACGGTGGGGGCGGGTCAAAAGACTCACCGCCACTCGAGGCTGTTGGAGGAATCCGGAACGAGACCAGTGGCGGTGGGATTGTGACACGAGAATCACCGCCACTCGTGCTCATCTACCAGTGGCCGTGGCTGTCCACCGCCACTGGTGTTCGGTAGGGTTTTCCCCAACGAGCACCAGTGGTCGGTCAACTAACCTACCCGCCACCGGTAACTGTTCTATAAAAGAAAGTTATTGTATCCGCAGCTAGTCTAGCTCGCGCGTCTCTGAGACCAGCTGCGGCTCATCCACACCGGTGGCGGCGGAGCTCTGCCAAAATTGGATGGCGCCGCCTGCGGGAAGGTTGATCCTGTCCTTCTTCTTCCTTCTGTCCCTCTTCTTCGTCTCCTCTTCTTAATTCCTCTCCCGGCCAGCTCAAGCTCTCTGATGGCGTGCCAACCGCCGTTCGCCGGCGCCGGCAGCGCGTGGCTCACTGGGCCGGCCCCCTTGCCGGAGCTCCCCCTCTCTCCCTCTCTCTTCTCCCCCCCTCTCTGCTCACTCCCTCACTCCCTCTCTCACTCGTCGTGCTGCTGCTGCAGCTTAGCCCCCGGGGGCTCTGAAAACCGAAGTAAACAATTTCAGGCCAACATCAAAGTTGAGCTACAAGAAGGTGGTAGACTACTGGAAGACTGAAAGAGAAGACGCTAAATCCTCGTCATTTCTCGTGTATGATGTTCAAAGGGAAATCGCCACAATTCATAACCGAGAGGTACTGAAGGAGAATGGGGACTTCTACGAAGGTGTGGTGGTCAGGATGTACAACTAGTCTTTCGCATGTGATAAACTTCGAAACTTTGATGTGTAATGTAAGTTTGAAACCATTTGTATTGAATGATGTGTGGCTTTTGTAATAAGTTATGTGACCAGATGCAGTTTTTCATATATATATATTTGCTGCTGTGCTGTGAATTCTGCCATTGTACTGTGAATTATGCTGGTGTACTGTAAATGCTACAGGAATTGCTTAATTTAAAAGAAACAAATATATTTTTAAACTGAAATATCGACAATAGAGCACCAGTGGCCGTGGCTGCTCATAGCCATTGGTGATGTCCACCCAACAACGGCCGGTCGGGCCACGGCCACTAGTGTTGCTTCCGGGCCTCCAGTGGCGGTGGATCGTCCAGCCACTGGTGCTGGTACAACACCAGTGACGGTGGCTGCACCCGGCACTGGAGCTCTGGATTACTAGTGGCGCGAGCTCAGTGGCGGGGCACTCCACCGCCACTGACCTTGTTTCCGGCCCGCCACTGGTGACCATTTTTCTAGCAATGATCCAATGGTCGTTGTTTTCAAAAGAAATAAACATTTATAAGCAAAGATAACAATGAGGTGGCCCAACAATTAGAGGTCTGTACGTGAAACAACTTACTTAGCATGGTTGAGTAGGACAATATATTTGCGCCTTTTGAATTTGACCAAGAATCCTCAAGGAAATTTTGCGACCTGGTTGTTGAACTCTTGGCCATTCTTTTGGGCCGATTGTCACATTGTTGAACAACACTGGGTGGATTACGGCCGCGTCAGCTTGCCTCATCCGTCTGGCCTCCCTTGTGCAGTATAGAGCCCACAATCTTAACATGTTGTTGTCGAGGCTTTTGCCATTGAAGACGTGAAACAAATCAAGAATCAGCTCTGATGGGTTATCTTGTAATTTTTTCTACTCCCTCCGATCTATATTAATTGTCTCAAATTTGTCAAAATATGGATGTATCTATGCCTAAAAAATGTCTAGATACATGTAATATTTCGACAATTAATATGGATTGGAGGGAGTAGTATATATGTATATAATTCCATTAATTTGCTTTCCTAGCATACTTAACCATAGTAAATAAATGGACCTCTAAAGATGTGAATCATGTTTTTGTTTCGGTAGGCTTATGGCCAGTGCCATTGATTTTCAATGAGTGGTCTAGACTGAGCAATGTTACGCCGTGATATTACTGCATGACAATGTTAAGAGGACACGAATCCTCCAACTCAGGCATCTAGAAACAGTGCAAATCGCATGCACACGGCAAGGTGCACAATGCGCATGAAAGGATCCCAAGCGTGGAATCAGGCCCAAATTCCGGCACACACGATATGTGCTAGCTCAGTAGTTTGGACCTGTCAGGGTACTCAGGCTCGATTTCGTGCAAAGTCAAGTCTTTTTCCCATGGCTATATATACCCACTCCCCAGCCTGGTACATTATTCGAGCCACAAACCTTCAATCGTTTGTTTGACGAAACCATTAGCCATGGCTCATGTTGTGCTAGTCGCTCTCATTCTCTACAGTGCGCTGGAGAGGGGGGACGCGACATTGGACACCATGGGTAAGCATGTACTCCGTATTGTTTTCTTTCCAGCTCATTAAGGACATATTTGATCACCTTTGATAAATACGTACGTACATGTGTTATAGGTAGTGGAACTAGTGGAGAAGGGGCTAGTCGATCCTTTACCGTGGGTGAGTACCCCGTCAATTGGCATGGCCGAGTTTCTTTAGCACCTCTTCGTAACATGTTAAACCAGCTTTTCTCCTGCCTAACTCATCTTAACTACTACTGCTCACTAATTAAGTCTTGAATATGTTAAATCAGCTCATACTACTGTGTATTGTTTCCTGCAGAAGGAAGTGCTTTCGCAGCAACTGCTCCGCCCACACTTTCCCGCAAGTACTAGCACTTCTTACCAAGTTGAGAATGCATCCGATCCAAGTCTGATTTAGCTGAGCCCTTAATTTGTTATCCCCTTCAGAAGAAGATGGTTTCGAACGAGTGCCTATCCAGTAAAGTGGAGCGGGAAGGGAGAAGAACCTCCAATTACCTCTGGTAAGTACTACTTGTCCTAGCTATTACTAAGTTGGTAATTAACACACGTTGAATCTGAATCATCTCATAGTTATTTGCTTTGTCGTGCAGGAAAAAATGGTTTTGAAGCCAGTGCATACCCGGTGAAATGGAGCGGCAAGGGTTATTTCGCTCCCCCTCGTGAGTGTACAGCTACCTTAGCCAGTTCAAAACATGTTAGTTCCAAATCAACTCATAGTTAATTTGTTATCCCCTTCAGAAGAAGATGGTTTTCGAACGAGTGCCTATCCAGTAAAATGGAGCGGGAAGGGAGAAGAACCTCCAATTACATCTGGTAAGTACTACTTGTGCTAGCTATTACTAAGTTGGTGATTAACACGTTAAGTCTGAATCATCTCATAGTCATTTGCTTTGTCATGCAGGAAAAAATGGTTTTGGAGCCAGTGCATACCCGGTGAAATGGAGCGGCAAGGGTTATTTCGCTCCCCCTCGTGAGTGTACAGCTACCTTACCTTAGCCGGCCAGTTCAAAACATGTTAATTCTAAATCAACTTATAGTTAATTTGTTTTGTCCTATATATTATATATGAGCTCTTCTACGGTACCCCAGAATTAATTTGGACCGTCCATTTTTTAGATCTAAGGGCTCAGATTTGTTACTACTCCCTAATACTCCAATTGTGAAGTGTGGAGTAGTAGGATGGAGTAATCAGAATAAAGACCAAAGACGTAATTTCGTCAAAGAAAAAAAATCCCCAAAACACACCCCGACTGACACCGGAGGCTCCCGTGGCAAGGGAGTGGAGGGCGGAGGCGGCGGCGCATGCTGGGCGAGGGCTGGTCGAGGACGGCGGCGGCATCTGTCAGGAGGAGAGGTGGCCGTAGGCTGGGAAGGCGTCGCGCGCGGCGTCGAAGGTGCGGGCTGCAAGGATGGAACGGGGAGCCGTGAAGGTGACGGTGGCGGCCGCGCGCAGCGAAGGCCATCGGCGCGTAGGGAAGGCGGTGGCGCGGCAAGGGTGGCAGCGGCCACGCGCATCGGGACCACGAGAGACGAAGACAATAAATCTAAATTTATTTTTATCCATGCGAAAATGTGAAAAGACAAAAATATCCATGTGTAATACTCCGTTTAATCCTGCTGGAGTAACAGGTACGGGAGAATTTGCCCTATATATACAACAGAAAATGCCTTTTCAATGAGTTCTTACCCAACGAGACGACACCGATGGGATGGGCCTCCATCAGGGACACCTCGTAAGTATTAAATCTCCAAATATAAGATGTGCATGTTGATGTTAATATTATTTTTACATTCATTCATGTGTTCATAACCGTGCAGCTTCAGATGTTCCTAACTCACCAGCAAGTCACCATCACATGAGAGTTCAAACCGGCATGCTTTTCTTGAAGAGGAGTCTGCACGTTGGGGTTATACTTCCGGAAGGCACCATGTTTGCAGGAGCTCATGTGCCAAAGTCTGAGAATTCTTTCTCTACTCCCTTGGAGTTAAAGTATTTGGGCACCATCCTTTCTATTTTCAAAATACAGCACAACTCAGTTAAAGCAAAACAGATAGCTAACACCTTTCGCTCATGCGGTGGGCCGGGTGACAAAGGCGAAACGCACAAGTGCTTCTTATCGCGCTCGGAAATGGCAACGTTCGCCAGCGAAGCACTCGGAATCAGCCACCCACGAGCAGCGATTACAATCATCCATGGGGAAGAAAACCCGAGCTCCAGGTACGTCGTGGCAGCTATCTCCCAGATGGGCAGCGATGTGGTGGCATGTCATCTCATGCCATTTCCTTACGAGCTGTTCTATTGCCACCGGCCAAGAAATGTACTGTCCTTGAGGGTGCAGCTCAAAGGCGCAGATAGTACTATGGTGGGCGTGACAGCCATAGTGATGTGCCACATGGACACGTCTAACTGGGACAAAGAGTACTTTGATCTGCTGGGTGGAGAGCTCGCTGAACCTATATGCCACTACATGCCGGACAACTATGTTATGTTCTATTAGATGCAGCATTGTGTAATAAATCACTATCAGATTCTGGAACCCTCACGCTGCTACAACACAATCTGGTAGTGCATGCCATGCTAATATATATACGTATGTTGTGATGAGATGCATCGTGATGAGATGTATCGTGATGCAAAATTATCTATCCTTATATATAATAATTAAATTAATTAAGGTGTGCTTGCTGGACAAAGGACTCATGTGTGTTGTTTTAATACTGCTAAGTTTCTCTGTGGGCTGGTACTGTGTTATCTTGGTCCGGTACACTCCCAGTGGATGCATCTTGAATAGAGCAAGCAATTATCTATACAAACTTCCGAGCTGATCCACTCCTAGTTGCTATCCCCCAGGTAGCCTGGCCGCCATAAGAGTACTTGACTAACCAATGAGATTATCGGTTTATTCAACCGAAGATCAACCCTAACATTTAAGTATGTAATGTGACCGAGTAATCTTACATGCCACTAACTGAATCAGATAAACACAGGCTTCCATAAGATTAAAATCGGAAGGAACTTGCCTAAACCCTAAACCCTTGAAAACAGAAGGAGAACACTGAAGATGCAACAACCCTTCCGCAACTAAGCCACTGATATGCATTTCACGCATGTGTACCGGTTCGTGGGCGGTGTGTTCGACCCGGCCACGCCGTGCCAGATCGAGGCCCACCTCCAGAGGCTCAAGGACATGGACGCCGTCACCGTCAAGACTGTAAGTCCTCATCTCTTTCGCCATGATCATTCGAAGCATCAAGTTTGTTTCCCCTGCTCTGCTTGCCCACTTACAATGGATTGACTGAATTCTGAGCAACAGACTCGACGTCTTTTTTACATAGTGACTGCAGATCTTGCTGGTGCTGAGAAACCTGGAGGCCAACATGACGGCACCCCAGTTCGAGCCCATCGTGAGTTCTGAATTCTCTGCAAATTACAATACAGTGGAATGGCGGTTAACTTGCATGTTTTTGTTGTCTGAATTTTGGACAGAGGAGGTTGCTGCCGAGGTATGATCCTGGGCGAGCCCTGTCTGGCCAGTTATAGAGTATACCAAAAAAATGCAAACTGAAAAAGAAAACCATACTCCAAATGTAGCGCCTGCGGGAGCGGGACTGAAAGAAGGACTAATTGGGAAGTTGGAATACATAGTCGATCGGGCAGAGATATGTGTAGTCTAATGGTGATTCTTTTGAAGAGCTAGATACAGATCGAGGATTGCCTGCAGGGCAGGAATTTGCGTTCCGAGTTGAGACTGTCCAGTAGTAGTACTGTACTAGTTTGGGCCTCTCGCTGCTCTTCTTTACCTCGGAAAGCTATTCTGACGGATAGCCGCCGTCGATCAGCTGGAGAAACCCTAGCACCCGCCGTCGTTGAAGATTGCCAGTTCCCCTCGCCTCCGGCCGCAGTCTTGGCGCTGCGAGGTGAGGGGAACCTCGATTCCTCTTATATCAATTGTTTGGTCTTGATCGGCAATGCGATGGCGGAGGTTGCGATGTCGTTTCGAATAAAGGTACTCTGGTTCTTTGTCTACTGTGGAGGTGCCTCAGCGGTCGTTGCCGCGGAGCAAGAGAATTTTAGTCACCATATACCCGATCTTACAGATTTTGGGTTTGTGTACTCGCAGATTCGTTTATACGTATCGGTTGAGTTTTTGTCAGTGTGTCGTAGTGCTTTTGCTGGTTTTATGTTTTGGAATTTTGGAATCCTTCTCTGGCGTTCTGGTGAAGATCTTGCGGTTCGATGACCTGTACTTCTAGGGGATCATCCCTGGCCCAAGTACGTTCAACGCTCATGACTTCTCATCTTTTTAGATGAACGACTCAAGGGGCTTTCTGAAACCTTTGAAGGTAGTGAAGTTCGTGCAGGGATACGAATGGCTATGTTGCCGCTCCAGTCTGATTGCAGTCTCCATGTTGAAGCTTGGTAGTATTTCATCATGCAAAAAATGATACCACGGAGAATATGTTTTTGAGAGATTTCGTTGTAATTCTTAGTTATAAGAATTATCTTGTAATCTTTTGGGTCTATGATCCAATACTTGTACCTGTAATGGTTCTCGAGTTTGAATAAAGTTACAGGTCATTCTAAAAAAAAAAAGCTATTCTGACGGACTAGGCCGTCATGTTGTCCCACCTCGCCATGAGATTGTAATTTTAATTTCTTCTTCTGTAAATTCCTAGCCCCTCTATTGTACATAAACGCTTTTGGTTTGGTTTTATAAAATGTGGTGCAGGCTGGCATTTTGCCCGCTCAAGTTCCTTAAAAAAAAACTGTCCAGTAGTAGTACTGTACTAGTTTTATCTTTTTGTGGAGTTGTAACATGTGATCAAATATCAACCGAATATCAATTTACTGAAAACAGGAAATGCACGGAAATTCTTTTGTTCTTTCTCTGGCAAGGTCAGGATCCATGTTGCTGTGGAAAGCGTGTGCTCTGCTCTCTGAACCTGTTAGGTCTCTGGAAGATAATCCGGAGCAGATCAGGTTGTGTGTTTTGGGCCGAAATGAGATGGGCTGATTCGGTCATCGAAACGAAATGCCGTTTTGTATAAAGCGGCTGGTGGCCGGGTGATGATGCCATGCGTTTACAAGATTTTCCTCTGCAATCCGTGCACACAACACAGGCCGGGTTCGGTACATATACCTTTGCATTTTGTTTAATCATGGAGTAGACATACAGCATAACTTTGTTTTGTACACAGCCACGGTACAAACACAAGTCATTTTACCGGTTCATGCAAGCATAGCGTGGCTCTTTATTTAGGTGATACTGGTACGGATGGATTGAGCATGGTTACTAATAGTTCAACTAAGGCAGGCATGCCTTAGCTGGGCTCGCGCGTCGACGGGCGGCATACATGTCTTATGTGTAGGCCTGTTCTTCACTTCCACTTGCGGCCGTGCTTGCCGCCGAACATGCCCTTGTGCTTCCCGCCATGGCCGCCGTAGCCGCCGTGCCCCGTGTGGTACGACCCCATCCCCATGTGACCTGCACGCACGTTCATCATCACGAGCGTCAGTTACTCACAGTTGGTTAATTGGAGCAGGTGCTATATATAGCTTGATGAGATGACAGTTAGCTATGTATGTATGTTACCGTGCTGCGCGCCGTGCGAGGGGTACGCCGCCGGCGCGTAGCCGCCGTGCCCGTGGCCGTGCGCCTGGTAGCCGCCGTGCGGAGGGTAAGCGCCAGCGGCGACAGGAGGGTATCCGTGCTGCTGCTGATGGCCATGGCCGCCGCCGTAGCCGTGCTCGTTGCCGTAGCCATGGCCTCCATACCCGTGCTGGCCATGGCCACCGCCATAGCCGTGCTCGTACCCGTGCCCATGACCGTGCTGCTGGCCGTACCCCTGCTCGTAGCCGTGTTGTCCATGGCCACCGCCGTATGATGATCCGTAGCCATGTCCACCGCCGTATGAGCCGTGTCCCTGCTGGTGGCCGTATCCGCCGCCGTATGATCCGTGGCCTTTGCCGCCGGTGACCAGGCTGGACACGAACCCCTTCACGCCGCCGCCGCCGTGCATGTCGTGCCCGCCGCCCATGATTACTCACTCACTTACTTTCGCCGATCGAATCAAAGGATGATCACTTACGAGGAGCTGTGATCTGTGTGTAAGTCTGTTCGAGTGATTTTGCCCGGTGTGCCGAGACCCGTTTTATAGCGCCTCCGGACGGCTTGCGTGCCTGCGTCTTCTTTCGACGTGTCCCGTAGGCTGGAGAGCCATCTGCACGCGCGCGTGTGCTACGTCGGCAAGCCGGTCGAATCTGCACGCCCGGCCGGCATGGCTCAGTGGTGCATGATAGGGTTGATCGATTCTTATGCCCTCAATCTTTGCCGATATTTTGTGGGCAAGATTCTTTTTAAATTTTTACTATATTTGACGGTCGAAAATGAAATGGGTTGAGTGCACGCCGCACCTGATTCTGTACGCCCATTTCCCCTTCATTTTTAATGCACCTGCAAATATTTGTCTCTCACCGAAGAAAAAAAAAATAGGGTGTGGCTATTTCTAAGTCGTCTGTTTTTTAAAAAATGAGCCTTAAATATTAGTCGACGTTTCAGAACCGTTAGATTAAGATCAGAGGGTCATCTCCATTCTCTCATCTCTCGCTTGCTATCGTTGGATTAAGATCCGATGGCTAACATGTCGATTGATATCTAATTAAAAAACAGACGACTTCTCAATAGCAAAACCGAAAAAATAAACTCACGCATAATCTGTTTTTTTTTAATTAAACTTTTCGCATACCGAGACACCAGAATGCAACTTTCAGGAATGAACTCTCGTGGGCATCCAACATACCTTGTTGGGCTGACCACCCAAGTTAAGCTTGGTTCTCCATAATCTGCTTTTAGCTAGCTTGAGGCTTCCTCTTCTTCCTCCCCACGCCGACTTCCAAGGACGGAGCCAGGATTTAAGATTGGAGGGGCAAATAGGAGAAGTTTAAGATTGGAGGGGGCAAATTAAGTACAAATGTTAGTATTTTTCCTATTTTTACTCATAAACATCACTAGTTTTTCATTAAAAATATTTTTGTCGGGGGGCTGTTAGGTATCAAGCGTTGCCAGTGAATTTAGTCCCACATCGCTAGTGGAAGGGGGTTACGGGCAGCTTATAAGGTAGAGTAGCAATCTTTCCATTTGACCGGTCTTTTGGAATGAATAGGGCTCTCTGCTTATGGGTTGTGCCGGATATGCATAAACATCTGAACACGACACGATTGTGTGGAGCTAGGCCGGAAATGCTGACAATTGGTATCAGAGCCAAGTTGCCATGCCTGCCTGTGGGGCTTCCTGGGGGGGGGGTGATGTTAGGTACCAAGCGTTGCAGGTGACTTTAGTCCCACCTTGCTAGTGGAAGGGGCTACCGGCAGCTTACAAGGGATATTAGTCATCCTTGCATTGGACCGGTCTTTTGGGATGGAGAGAGCTATCTGCTTATGGGCTGTGCCGGATGCGCATAAACGTCTGAACACGACACGATTGTGTGGAGCTGGGCCTGAGAGGCTGACAGGGGCCAAGCCGCCCCGCTGCGCCACCCCTTGTCTCCTTCACTGCCGACTTCTCCCTGTTCGTCACCCCCCATGTCTCTCGCTGCACCATTCATCCAGCCTACATTTTCGGTATCGCACCGTCGGATGCCACAACTGAATATCAACACACACAAAAACAATAAGAAACAAGTTCTGTTGAGACAATTATGAGTGTGATTGAGTTTTTCTTGTTCCACCAAACAAGTTACCATTCTGTTATTTCAACCAGACGCCCTTCAAAAGGGTGACAACACTCATTGAGATACTCGTTCGCTCCCCTAGATCGCTGAGTAGGTGGGTGAAGAGTGTGATGCCATTTGACGAGGCCGGACGCACTCATCCTATCCCATGCCGCGGAGGTTGTTCCTACATCGGTGGTCTTCTGTTTTGCACAATTGTGTTGGTAGTTTCTCATCAACTGTCTCATCGGCTTGTTTGTTTTCTACTCCCTCCGTCTCAAAATAATTGACGTTCATTTGTATTGACGTGGCCAGCTACCTTCTCACATTTTTAACTCCCCCGCTTCCACGTCGCTGTTGGAGTCGAACTCAGCCGAAGACCGCGGGACAGAGGAGGTATAGAATGAGGGTTTGTTTGTAGGGGTGAATTTGTGTTCATATAGTTCAGACTGTCTAGTATAGTTGTGTATTTTTCCTTTTGGTGTATCTGTAGGTTAACATGCATGTGTGTTTTGGGCCGAAATGAACCCAGCACGCGTATAAAACGACTCTGTACGTAGTCTGTACAGTACAGTGTACACATACATCACTCCTTTATTTTGCACACACGCTCACGGTACGGCACAAGTCATTAGTAACCAGCTGCTCAAGCAAAGCCATCGTACGTACATAGTACTACTAGCTCTTTATTTAGGTATACATGATACGGAGGGAGCATGGCCCATTAATTCAGCTAAGACAGGCATTAAGCTAGCGTACGTAGCTGCCTGCCCTGCCTAGACCGATGGGCGCGTGGCTATCCGGTTCTTCACTTCCACTTGCGGCCGTGCTTGCCGCCGCCGAACATGCCGCCGCCCTTGTGCTTCCCGCCATGGCCGCCGCCGGCGCCGTGCCCGGTGTGGTACGATCCCGTGTAACCTGCACGCGTACCATCAAATTAAAAGTTGGAAAATTCGTGCACGTGCTTGATGACGACGATTAGTAGTAGTAGTAGTTCTTACCGTGCTGAGGCGGCCCGTGGGAGCTCATGGGGTAAGCCGCCGGCGGGCAGCCGCCCTGCCCGTGCGGCGCCTGGTAGCCGCCATGCGGAGGGTAAGCGCCGTGCTGCTGCTGCTGCTGCCCATGGCCGCCACCGTATCCGAGCTGCTGCTGCCCGTGGCCCCCGCCGTACCCCGGCTGCTGCCCGTGGGCGCCGCCGCCGTACGGTCCGTGCCCCTGCTGTCCGTATCCCTGCTCGTAGCCGCCGCCGCCGTACGGTCCGTGCCCCTGCTGGCCGTACCCGCCGCCGCATGAGCCGTGGCCCTGGCTTTTCCCGCCGGTGACGAGGCTGGACACGAACCCCTTCACGCCACCGCCGCCGCCGTGCATGTCGTGCCCGCCGCCCATGATTGCTTGCTTGGTTCACTTAATTTCGCCGTTCGATCGAGTGACTTGGCTTCTCGGTGGTCTGCTCGTCGTGTCGAGCTCGGTGGCCCGTTTTATACCCGCGGCTCCGGCCGTCCGGCCGGCCTCTTCTCTGCTTTGGACGTGCATGTCACGCTCGAGCCGCCATTCGCGCGTATGTCGACGAGCCGAATCTGCGGCAGCAGGCAGGGCTAAGTGGTGTGTACGATAGGCTCGATTCTTATGCTCTCAATCTTTGCCGATGATATTTTAAGGGCAAGATTCGGTTTTACTATATTTGACGGTTGAAATGGGTTTAGTGTCACAGCCCCAGCAGCCACGTATTTTATAACTCTATAAAGTTGAAACTCACTAAATGCAATAAATTTTGCAGCTGCACATGCAGCCTATCCACGTCATCGTCCACGTCAGCGCTTTTTTCATCTTCTATTCCCCCGTGTTGCGTTCCATGCCGTGCCGCCAGCGAACCGTGCGCCGGTCACGTCGCCTTCTACCCACAGGTCACATCAGGCGCTTGGGCCATGTTCCCAGCCCACCAGCAGTCTTCACGGACCTGTGCAGCCGATCGATGATTCCATGTGCCCCGTGCTTTCAATTCCCTTGCGCTGCCCCGATCGTGGCCCTGATACAGAAGAACAAACTTTCCGTCCGTTCCCCTTCATTTTCCACTTCCACTGCCCGCTACCATTCAATACAAATCGTCAGCCTCCTCCGCTTCCTCTTCTTCCTCCTCCTATATCTCCAGCAATTTCAGTAGTTGCCGCTAGCCCAAGTGCCCATCTCAGCTCATCTTCTTCTTTGTTGGCCGTTGCCCAACTATTCGAGCTTTAGGGCATGGTTACTGATGTAAGATTCGCCGTAAGATTCGTGACCAGGCTACGAACCAATCGGCACCGCCGTCGTCGACCAGGAAGAGAAGGAGCGCAGGGAGGTCTTCGCCGCGGATGAGCGGAGTGCAGCCTGCGCGCCGCCATGCTGGGAGCGGCCGGTGTGCGGTGCCATGCCAGTAGAGGGCTTAGAAATGGAGCCCCCTGCCCAAGTATCCCTTACTTTGCTTGAGAACCATAACTGCTCCGCCGGCTTGCATGATGCACTAGGCTTCCCCAAATCCTCCATCACACATCAGAGATTGGAAGATTATTGATGAAGTACATAATTTATTATCTTGATGATCAAAAGGAAGAGAAATGAATGAAGGTACGGGAGTTCTTTCTTAATCTATGAAGCTGATGCCTAATAATGGCATGATGCCTACCAATTGTTCGTCAAAAGGACAAACAAGAAGTTTAATCAGTGTACCTTTATCACTTAACCTGGATTTATTTGGGCGGTAGACATAATTTGTTTACTTTACCAATTAAGCTTTCCCACTATAATATCAGTTTGTTGCCATGATGCTTCTGCAATGTAATCATTGATACCCCATTACATTGATCTAATTTTTTTACTGCACCTTTTTTACATCTATTAGTATGCAATTTGCTTCCAGCATGTAATATATTCAAGCTTTAGTTTCTCACAGATATATTAGAGCTGAAATTTCAAAGTCATTGATGGTCTTCCTTTGCCGAGCTTATGATAGATACAGATGCAATGTTTTCTGTGTTGATAGTTTGATAGGTTATTGTTAATTGTCCGAATAACTGATCTTCATTTTGTATTTAAAACCAACTTTTGCTGCCTGTTGTATTTTGCCCATTTGGAGAAGCCGAGAAGCTGGTATGATATATAAGTTATCGTCATCACCATTTGCGATGCGACTTTTCATCTATATAATATTTTTTATTTGTTTGCTTCAGGAATTGGCAAAATAGTGCCATGTTCTTTCTTATCTACCTTCTCTTACACACATTCGTGAGTTTAGCGCTTTGAAGGGAGGCCAATACTTTCGATAATAAGTTCTTGCTTGCAAGTACTTCGGTTTAATGTTCTCATCTTATAATTTCTCCACACACCATCGGATTCCTATACAGTGAACACTTGGCAGCAAGTCCGCACGCAATTAAAATTTATAGTCTCTGATTGTGATCATGTTTGTGGTGGCAAAGGTAACCTATCATCTTTTGTTTGGAGATGCTTCTCCAAAATATAGTTGTTCAGTGCAGTTTGATGTTGTAAGAGCTTTCATGCTTCACAGCCAAAACATGTTTCAGTTAGCTCTGTTATAATACATAGGTTACTGTCATTATTAACGTTATTCCATTCTACTGTAATATACAGTTCCAATGTTCACAAGGTTATATTTTTAGTGCAATTCCAAAATCTGGTGATTGTTTGGTATTGATTGTGATTTTCCACGGGAGCTATCCTTTTAGATATAATAACAAAGCCTACAAAGGGCTTCCGTGAATAAACTAAGTCTAATTGTAACCTTGATGCATATTTAAGTTTCCTAATCCATTTTTTAATTTGATGTGGTATTACTTTAATTGTACTTGAAACTCCTCGTACCTAAGACTATTTTTTGTGTGCCTATATCAATCCATTAGACACTTAGCAGAATGTTCTCTTTTTAGCTAATCATAGTTTTACTTTGTTCTCTTTTTAGCTAATCATAGTTTTACTTTGTTTGTTTTATTGTTACTTTATAAAGATACGTCTTAACAATTCCGCAGCAACACGCGGGGCATCATCTAGTATATAAAGCACCTGATCCCGTACTTACATCCTTTTGATCCTATATAATGGTATGTTTTGTTTCCCACTGAAAAAACATATATACACCTGTTTTTTTTTTGTCTCAACCCCACCCGGCCTTGTACAGACATAAATAAAATACGTGGTTCGGCCACCGGCACAAGAGTTGTACTAGAGCCACGATTCCAATTAGAGGTGTCATGCTGCAGCCTAGGCTAAATGCTGCCATTTCACTACGTTGTCAACAAAGTACCACATTGAAACTACTCTCGCACGGTCTCCACACCGTGCCCCTGCTGGCCGTATCCACCGCCGCATGATTTGTGCTAATCAAACATTAACCTAGACTTGATCAAAATTAATTAGCACTAATCGGATTAAACCCTTAACCCAAAATTAGACTCTAACGACTAGTGATGGCTCTGATACCATTGTTAGATTTTGAGCAACATTAGGATTAACAATTTCATACACTAGTCATATTTAGAGCACTAAGATAGTGGGGTTAGAGTTGTTCTTACAGGAAGATGATGCCATGATCGTAGTTGCAGTAGGCGTTGCCGTAGGATGGAGATAGCGTCGTCGCTCTGGCCGCTACCGGCATTGATCGGCTACCAAAGTTGACGTCGTGGTCGACGGCCTTCCTGCAGCTTCAGCGCTCCCTAGATCGGTAGGGCTTGTATTCTTGTGTTTGGTCTGTTGAGATCTCATGTCAACCAGAGAGCCAAGCGAGGGGCCAACTTTCCTTTTTATATGGCGCTGCACTACAGGGGACCGAAACCGTTAGTTGGTTAGTGCCCCCGATCAGGGCGTGATTAATGGGGTTAATGCCATGAATGTTGGTTCTGGCACTTCCCTCATCAACGGCCTAAATCAACGTCCTTAATTACGGGCGTGATTTAGGGGCATTTATTCCGATGGTTAAACCAGAACAACCAACATTCTCCCCCTTTATCATTAGGTTTATTTTCATTTGTCCTTTTCCACAGGAATAATGTACCAAAGTAAGGGTTACAATGACCGATGAAATGCCTCTGAAACTCAATACTTATAGTATATCAGCCTGTTTCAAAAGATAACATTTTTCTTATTGGGAGTGGTTTCTTTTAGCGGTCCCCAAAATTCCAAGATCAATAGGCTTCCAGTAGTCCCATGCCGGCAACATGCTTACAAAAATACTGGGTGGTAAGCCTTTAGTTAGTGGATCCAAAAGCATAATTGTCATACTTATGCTTAACATTATTGGTTTGATTCTGAATTATATCTTTCACAACATGAAACATATTGTCAATGGTTTTGGCAAAACACCATTTGACTTGTTGTTACTCGCATAGAAAACTGCGTGTTCATTATCGCAGTATCAAGTGGTTTTGGGATGTTGTCTACCACTTTGGTTTTGGGAAAATACTTTCGACATACAACCTCTAAGTAGCCTCATAACATGCCATAAAATAGTTCGCATCATTATTGATGCCATGAGTGTCCTTCGGAGCTTTTCCACGATTTAGCTCCACCATTAGCGAGGGTGAGGATGTAACATAACGTGGAAACCTTAATATCCACACACCACGCTAAAGCAATGTCTAGATAGCCCACGATATGGAGGTTACCAGACTTCTTGTTATTGTGCATGTTGACTTTTATTTTCTTGCGTACACCGCAAGCATTTTCAACGGCTTTTCCAGTGGTCCTGTTCTGGATTCATTATGTAAATTTGCCAATTATCCCGATCAGAGTTAGGGGCCATTCATATCTACTTAAATACATATGGCTTCTAACAGCTGAAGCGATAGGAATCGACATTATCTGATCAGTTTCAAATGGTCCCTTGGACATTGAAATATCCAACTTTATTGCCCCTAACTTTATTAGCAGGTGAGACAGAGTACTAGTGCATAACGTTTCTCTTTTGTACTCTGCCGATGTATGTCATCATAATATGACTTATATACTCCTCTTGGACCTTCGACTTGATGAATCTCAATACAAGAAAAGTATGAGGATCACAAAGATTTTTTATCTCATAATTAAAAGATGGAAACTTATTGGTCTGCCAATAAGATTTCATCTACGTAAAGTGGTGAAACTTACTCCCCCATATCTCATTGTTCCAACGATTGTGCTAGCTCATAATGGTATTTCTTTAAACATGCCATACGTTAACTTATTCTTTCTTTATTATGAGCATTTCATTTAGAATTCTAGGTTTGAACCTTTCAGGATTTTCATAGAGTCACGTTTGATTTTGTAGAGCTATTTATAGCCCACCATTTTATTTAACTCACTCTGGAAACTTACTTAGTTCCATATACAATTAAAGACATCATAATTTTCATCCTATATGCATGGCAACAAAAAACTAAGATGAATGTTCACACACTATTTATCACAAGGAAATTGTTGAGAATCAAGACTAAGTGTTGCATTAGGGATGTCATAATTCTCAATCCACCTGATGCACATGAACAACGATCTCACAGAGTTCTTCTTAAGATTTATGTTCATAGGCTCCAGGGTCCCTATGATATCTTTATTTTGGTTAACATAAATCCAAAATCCTGATAACATGCATTTCAGTTCTAATCCACGACACCGTTGGGCAGAAGATGGAAAAGAACTTAATGGAGTCTGGCACATGATTATAAACAACGTTGGTCAGAAATATAATCATAATGCACATAATACTGACAAACTTGCCACTTGAACATTCATGTGTGATTCTCATAATGTTCATGAGGGATTAAAGTACATAATAAAAGGAGCGTGACTTCTATATTCATTCTCCAAGTAAGACTTGGTGATTCATTTTCCAAGTAAGACTTGGTGAAATCATGCTCCAAGTAAGATTTCTCGTTGGTTCCATCTTACTTGGTGACATTCATCATTTCTATCCCATATTTAATGAGACTTTTCATTCTCCCCCTCGAAATGTGGACATAACCGCAATTTTGATGAGGTCTCATTATTGAGTTCTCTTATATCTTTAGTTGTGTCATAGCACACATAATCATTACAAAGGTCATTCGGTTTAGGCAAAACTTGTACTGCCTCATTGCGAGATTAGCATTTGGTACATACATAATCAATGCCATCCATTATAGAGACACAAATTAAGTTCCTCCAGTAATTAACTAGGAGCATACAACAATAACATCAGTCATCTCGTAACATTAGTGTATAAATTCAACTTTGTCTCCTTAATTTGCATCAGCAATATTCACAGCGACACCTAATTCAAATCAACATAAAAAATATATCCTGAAATTTGGCTCCAAGGATAGGAAGCCATTGTAATAGTCCTCAATAGAGGAGAAATATTCACATTAGCATTCTTGGAATTAGGGATTGCTCCCCCATACCCAATATAAACATTAATTAATGTCATCTATGTGACATAAGACTTCACTCCCATTTTCTGTCGTAACATCATCGTCATCATCATTAATAATAACAAACAAAAAAAACAACAACATTAGCGACAGAAGCTATGGGAGATTCCATATGTTGATTTGAATTATTGCTCTAATCTGTATCACCGTTGGGTAGAAAAACAGAAAATAACTTAATTTATTCACATGTGACACATGACAATAATCAACGTTGGTCAGAATATTATCATATGACATAAGAACATCTGGTCATTAATTGAATCTCTAACCAAAACTTCCCGTTGGTTCCGTTTTGACTAGAGAAACTTAAAATTAGATAATGATCAGTAAGAACATTTGCTAAATTAATAGCCCTCATTAACATAGTACAATAATATTATGAAATCCATGATGTTATTGTACACATGGATTCATAACTTGTTACTGATCATTAACCTTTCAATGACATGTTACAAAAATAACATTCATTTTGAACATTAGCGTGAGCAGTCATAAAATGACATCTCACTGAGACTGACCTCAGTGTGAAAAAGACATTGGTATTATTAATAATAAATTTGTACAAATGATATTTGGATATCAAATTGCATCCGTGGTAACGAAATTACAATACTTGGTGAGTGATAGTTGCCAAATAAATGACAATGAGACCATGATATTAAGGATGGCATTAAAATTCCTTAAACATAGGCATTAAAATTCCTTAAACATAAAAACCTTCCTTATTTAGAGAATTAAATCGAATTTGGTCAACATCACTATGAGCCTTTATGACCTCTTAGAAAGTGCATGCCAAAAGGCATAAATACACCAACATAATACTTTAGCATATTAGCTCAACATTATTAGTCCGCACAATACGTTGTGGAAAACCGTACCACACGTTAATTAAAATTTTCGTTTACAATTAAACTACATCAACTCATTAGAGATGATCATATTAAGAAAATGCCATAATTATAACAACAACATTACTCATTAGTTATGACCATACCAACAATAAAATTACATAACATAACATAACATTATCATAGACTTTCATCATTAATTTTAGCATATAATAATAAAAAAAGATGATACATGCATTAAAATTGTCATTAACATTAAACATCGCATTGAAATTCTCTACACAAAAATTCTCATTAGATCCATTTTGTTTAGATAATCAAACAACATTTTCAATATCAACGTTTTGAGAATGACTCATAAATTAAAACAGCTTTGGTCAGAATTAATTTTAGAACCTGAATTCTCAAATTAGGCATCAAGTTCAAACATTAGAATTTAATCATTAAGTGATGCCTAAAATGATGATCAACATAAAACAAATGAAATATTCTAAATAAAGTATCTCGTTGGTTCAAATTTATTCAGAATAAATAAATGTCCAATTTCTGTTAGCAAGAAAATTCGGGCCATTTTTCATTAAGTAACAGTGCAAAAACATATTTAAATAATCCTTTTATAAGGCAAATGCACTGGAAATAAAGAAAAAAAGTTTAGAAACTTCAGTTCGGCCGAAACTGGGCCGGCCCAGCATTTTTCTTCTTCTTTTTACGCGCGGCGCGCAACGGAAAAAAATACCGCGTGTCTTCTTTTTTTTTCCTTCAGCCAGCACGAAAAAGTCCACGGGCTAGGCTAGCCTAACCTGGGCGGAAGCCCGTCGGCCAAATTGGCCCATTAACACCCGAAGGCCCAACTGCATTTTTGCAGTGCCGCCAGTCGTCGGATTGCATCTAACGGACAGGGGCGACCCACGGTTGATCAAAACTCCCCCCAGAAAACCCTAGCCGCCCACAGTCTATCTCCATGAATCAAAGGGGGCCTTAGTCAAAACTCGATGGACAACTAGACCAGATCAGATCTCGCAGGCTCGCTCCGTGGCTCGTCCTCCTCGCGCCAGCACCGCCACCGCTGCCGAGCGCCCCAGCCCCCTGGCTCGTCTTCCGCCACCGCAGGTTGATCTCCCCTCTCTCTCCGGACCGTTTCTCCTCCCATCACCCCACGAACGGATTCCGCCCTTTAGCTCCCCGTTTCATCTTCCCCAATTCATAACTGAGGCGAAAATCAAGGTGGGGCGGCCGCCCTACCGGGTCCTCCGCCCGTGGTTGGCGCAAACGCGGTGTCGAGCAACTTGTGCTAGATTGGTCGCCGCTTCTGTTCTAGAATCTAGATGTATAGGAATAGAAACAGATTGTTGAATACTTTTCTAATTACAAAAGTTTAGTCGACTAGTTGCGTTGAAAGGAGCTTGCTTTGCTACTGCTTTGCTGTTTGTTTGCAGTGATGTTAGTGCTGGACTTGTAAATGGAAACATTTTGTCTGTTCGTTACGGTGCAGAATGCCTCGCTACGATGAGCGCGATCGATACGGCGGCAACACTAGGCTGTACGTGGGTCGTCTCTCCTCGCGTACCCGGTCCAGGGACCTGGAAGACCTCTTCGGCAGATATGGGAGGTGAGCAAGTTGGCCCTAAACATTTCAAATTTCGTCAAGCAGGACTAATTCATTCTGCCAAAGCTGCCTTTGCCTACCAAAGGTCTAGTTTCTTATATCGCCTTTGGATTTTGAAGGGTTAGATATGGCAACGGTTCAAATTAGTCAGTGCTATTATAAGAGTCAAATAGGTTTGTGCTTTGCTTGTTTTGTCTAATAACATGGTAGAGCAGAAGTTCGGAGGCGCCTCTCCAATTTCTTGCACCCAATGGCACTGCCATCCACCCTGTTACTTTGAGGCACTACCATTCCATACAAGAAAACCAGCACCTTGTGCTCCCTCAACATTCTTCTTCCCCATTGTTTTTCTTACAAATCAAATAATATCCACAAGCCCTTCATGTTTTAACTTGGATGATCTTGTTGAAGGTTTTGGGGGCATACCCAACCTCGGTGTCCATGGTGAGAGGGTGCCCTTGGTGGAATTGGTGGCTATTCTCGCAAAGTTTCTAGCTGACTTTGGCGAATCTTTTGATAAAAACTGTGTCCTGTTTTATTGGAAATCACAATCATGACTGGTGTTTAGTTCGTTCTGACTGGTGATACATTTCTCTACTTGCATCTTGATGGTGTTACTGTTTCTGGAAACCATTTGCGCAGAGTGCGATATGTGGATATGAAGCATGAGTTTGCATTTGTTGTAAGTAAAATGCTCTTGTTTCTCCTTATAACTTTTAAATCCATCATGAGTTCATCTGCACTGTTCATATATGAGTCAACTCTTTTGTCTTCCATGTATCATATTGCAGGAGTTCAGTGATCCCAGGGATGCTGATGATGCAAGGTACAACCTTGATGGCCGTGACTTTGATGGAAGCCGCATGATTGTAGAGTTTGCTAAAGGGGTAATCTTAATTGTTTCTTAAATCTGTTTTACTACTGTTTCTTGATCTGTTCTTTGATGCTTTTACATTGTTATTGTTTGACCTGTCTAATTATGATCTTGATTATAATTTTAGGTTCCACGTGGCCAAGGAGGGTCACGTGACCGTGACCGCGGTGGTGACCGTGAATATATGGGTCGAGGGCCCCCTCCTGGTTCTGGCCGCTGCTTTAACTGTGGTATTGATGGGCACTGGGCTCGTGACTGCAAAGCTGGTGACTGGAAAAACAGGTGCTACCGTTGTGGTGATAGTGGCCACATAGAAAGGGACTGTCAGAACAGCCCTAAGAACCTCAGGTATTTCCTGTGAGGTGTCTTCTTTATTTTAACTAGAGCACATCTTAATGCGAGCCACCTTTATGAAAGCAGGCGTGGGAAAAGTTACTCAAGATCTCCATCTCCTCGCCGTGGAAGGGTCCGTGATAGGAGCTACAGCAGGAGCCGCAGCAGGAGCTACAGGTATATAGAGCATTCCTAGTTTTCAAAAATTGACAATATGGGGTCTTCTGCTGATTTGTCCGTCATAATTTATCTGTCATGAATCATGATGCTGTGACGGTCTGTGGGGTCTAAGCACAGTGCTGGTAGCAATTCATACATTTTTTCAAACTAAAACCTTCCATTTTTTTCAAAAGATGTGGTAATTCTGTTCTCTAGGTATTGTTTTCTATCACATCAGGTAGTTTCACCTATTGCTTTTCTGTGGGCACAGTTTTAACTGAATTTGTTTTGAACTAAAACTAGTTGATTTTTTTGCAATAGTTCATAGAATCTCATGAAAACCGGATATATGTTTTTTTATGCCTCTTTCAAACGTACAAAATTAGATTAAAATGTTTGATCTTTGTTGCAATTGAGCTACGTTTTCCTAGAATGATGTGCACAATTTGTATCAAACACTGACAGTATTCCCCTTGCTTTACATAGCCGCTCACTTTCTCCAAGGAGGGATGAAAGGAGATCAAGGAGCCCCCGTGATAGCCGCAGCCCAAGGAGGAGTCCCCGTGACAGCCGCAGCCCTATGAAGAGCCCCTGTGACAGCCGCAGCCCTGTGAAGAGCCCCCGTGACAGCCGCAGCCCTGTGAGGAGCCCTTCACCTGCTAAGGGGAGGGCCAGGAGCCCCACCCCTAATGGCAGCAGGAGCCCTGCACCAAGGGGAAATAGCAGGAGCCCAATGAGGGCTGACAGCCCTAGCCCAGCTGACCGTGAGCGCCGTGACGTCAGTCCAGCTGCCAATGGTCGTAGCCCTAGCCCAAGAGATGATGAAGACAATGGCAACCACCGCGCTTCGCCCGGTGGAAGTGCATCCCCTGGTGGGGGTTAATGGATGGATCAAATGCTCGCTGTGTTCATGAAACTTTGCAAACATGTTGAAGAAAGACTTGCCTGTATGGCTGTATGGATTTGATTTTCAGTGTGTACTCTATTTGGTATTGATACTCCTGTAGACCATAATATCTGTTTGTTGTACTAAGTGCACATGGAATCATTTTTGAGTAATCTTGTGTGTTGAACTGGTTATCTGTCGTCAATGTTGTGCTAATCATGTATTGCAGGAAAGTACTGTCGTCTTTGCATTCTATCCTGGAAAAATGACGGGAAAATGTTTCCCATTTTAATATATTTGATTTGCCTATTGAGGAATGGCTAACGTGGCTTTTCAAAGCCTATACCTATGAGGTTAGTCTAGTTTGTGCAAACACTTTGTGTGATTTCGTCGGTGTATAGTGTATAGTGATCATGATGGAGCTTTTAGTTTTCTCCTAGAGGTTCGGTAGCAATTTATTTGTCTCCCATCGTTTGGGTCTAGAATTTTGAAATTCAGTTTGGATTCTAGGAACAAACTTGTTTGGCTTGGTCGATACAGAATTGAGGACATAAATTCAATCTAAAATTACGTCGAATCACATCTATAGACTATACCTAGTCTCAATTCCTCTCTATAAAAGACATTCTCATTATATAAATCCATGTGACAAACAAATATGATTTTTTAATCTAAATTGAAATTCAACCAAATGAAACTCAAACAAAAGTTTGATCTCATTTCATTTCTACCCACGAAGACAACCAAACGAGCAGTAAACATTCTCTAGAAAAAGGAAACAGCCGTTTTTTACAGAAAAAAAGAAAGGTCCGTAGAAAATAAATAAACTATCACCGGAAAAAAAAAACAGGAAAGCGAAAACCATACGAAACCCTTCTTCTCCTTCAGTTGAAACTCTGAAGCCAACTGAATCCCCTACCTGAAGAAGACAAGCAGAGAGCAGACAGCGCCTCGGCCCGCGGCCCCCCTCACCCACCTACTCCCGCCCCGCCGGCTCGCCGTCGCCGTCGTGATCCCGCGATGTCTTCGTGGCTGCGGAGCGCGGTCAGCAAGGCCGTCGAGGCGGGCGGCCGCAGCGGCGTCGCCCGCACCGTGCTGGGCTACGCTGACGCCGTCGCTCACCACGCCGGCCAGGCCGTCGCCGAGGGCACCAAAATCCTCAATGATCGCATGGTGAGCGCCCCGCACCCCTACCCCCGCTCCGGAAACCCCTTCAATTTTGTCGAATTTCTTGCTGCCGCGAAGGTGCGAGTGCGACCGGGTGAGCTGTGAAATTTGTGAAACGCGCGATTTTTATGCAGACTGGCCAGGTTAAATGACACCCGGGGTGTCCTGATAGTAGCTCAGTGTGTATGAATTGAGAGATCTCCCAACAATTGCATGATTTCATGCCCCACATGTTATGGCAAGTGTCATATGTTCCAAGACTGGGAGGGGTTGGCACAAAGGGGAAGAAAGGCTAGCAAGTTTGGGGATTTGGGCTTTGATTGTTTGGTTTGGTGCTGTGTGTATACACTGTACTCAGAACATCAAATGCCATGTTCCTGAATCCTCGTGATGGTTTTACTCTGGGTGAATGTTCCCTAAGTTATCCATGTGTTTTATGTGATCTGCAGAGCACTCAAAACTACAAAAGTGTCAAGCAGACAGTGAAGCGCTTGGAAGAGGCGGCGGTTTCATCACGCGGGGACGAGAGAGTTCAGGTTCTAAGGCGCTGGCTCAGGGCGCTTCAAGAGATCGAAGCTGCACTTGGAGGTTTGGATGGGGCTGTCCCACAGAATGTCCCTTCAAGTGAACCGAACACCTCAAAATCACCATTAGCAAGAGTATGCATCTATGCATCACATTAGCTTCGTGTGTCCTTTAGCCATGCTCTGTCTGCTATACTTCCTTGGTTACATATTTTTTGATTTCTACTCCCGTGTGCAGGTCTTGTTTTATGACGCTGACATTGGAGGATCTCCTATGAACTTCCGAGATGTATTTCTCTATAGCCAAGCACTTGAGGGTATTACATTGTCCATGGTGAGTTGGTTCAGCCATGCTATCCTGGCTGTCAAGATACCATGTACTTCATCTGACTAAGTAATTCATTTCTTAACAAACCAGCTAGAATTTCCTGTTATATAATGTTATTGTTTGTCCTTACCACCGATAGAAGCTAAACACCTTTAATTTTTGTCATGATCAGATTCTGGAAGCTCCAAACGAAACAGAGGTTTCCCTGCTTTTGGAAATTTTTGGGTGAGCATATTGTGTGCATGATCTACATTTATGTTTGGTTGTTAATGTTGCTAACTTTCTGTCAGATTGATCTACCGGCCTTCTATCTTCGGTTACTTAAATACTGCATTACTGGGAAAAGAGCATCAACATTATATAAATTATGTTAGTAGTTTAGTGGTCCAGATGAATAATGGAGTACTGCACATGATCTCTTGAAACACCTGAGGAACTTACTGCTTTGAAATTTCAAGGCTTATTTTTATCCTTTAGGGCTGACAGTTGATTTCATGCTTATTTATGAGATAGTATTTGCAATGTGCGGATATAGGATTCTTTTATGTTTTCTCCATGTTGGTAATGTATATTCTTCCTGAACATACACAGTTAAGATAACACTTTATGCTCTTATGGTTCTTACGTCGTTATTATTTCTGAGAAAAATATGATCAGTTGATAATTGATCTAATGTAGCCATGGAGCAGCCTAAGCTAGTTACAGTTGCCCGCATATTCTGAACAACCACATTCTTGTAACACTGAATGTTTTTCTTTTTGAACCTCAACACCCTTTCCATTTTAACTATTTGTCATTTCCTCCAGCCTATGTCTTACAGGAGGGAAAGAAATTAATAACGCGATTATGAGCAGTATTCAAGACTTAGCAAAATCATTCTCGGTTTACCATGATGAAGTCCTGGTATGTTTGTTGATTGTCTACATACTCTTATGCCATGCAAATTACTAAACCTGTGGAAGGCTAAAATTGTAATATAATTATTTGTAGTTTGTACCGATGATTCGAGATTATTCACTCTGTGCTCTGTAACTGCCTGACTTGTAGTCTACAACTGCTAGTCACATCTTTATCTAGATGTCTTCTTTCCCAGTGACTGGAGTTTGTTTGTCTATCTTATCTAAAATTTATTTCTTGCTTGCTGCTTACATGGTAGATTTTTTTTTACCATATCTTGCTTCTTTTCTTTGCAAGCACTCATTTATATTTTTTATTTGCACTATCCAATTTTAGGGTGTATCCGTGTTTTACCCTGCACATGATTGGCTATCAATTTCTTTTTGCGATAATCATACAAAACTCCTACCAAAAGGGAAATAAAAGATGTTATTTAAGAAGACTTTAGGTTTCTAACGAAATAAGTACGAGAACAAAAAAATAACTATAGACGGTGAGGCCAGTCATTTGTAACTGTGTCATAAGCTGTGACCAAACAGTCATACTCTGGCACTGTGCTGAACCACTGATTTATTACAAGAACTAGAGTGATGAATTTGGTGATGCATTTCTCCTCAACTGTCACGGACTAGGGGTATTGTCTTTTATGGAGAGAGAGAGCATAACATCGTTCAGTATTACGCATTTTTAACGTCTTCCAGTTAGGGGCAAATTTGAATGTGATGCACAAGTTGGTGAACTTCTGGGTAATTGATTCTTGCCAAAATATTATGTTCACATTTAGGTGAAACGCGAAGAGCTGCTTCAGTTTACCCAAAGTGCTATTTCAGGACTAAAGAGGAATGCGGATGTTGTGAGGTGAGCATTAATGTACTGACTGGCTGTCAAACACCGGTTTTCTTACCGATTGTCTACACAATCTGATATATATTAAGTGCTGTAATGAGATTAGATGTTATATTTGTCCCATATATTTTTGTAGTAATTGATTCAAAATGTGAACTAAACTGTCGATAATTGGAATCACAAATTAGACCCTTCCATTTTTCTTTACCTGCAAAATCTGGAGCGCCCAAAAGAGATACCATGGTGCTTTTGCCTCTGTTTGTAGATAAATAGTAGCAGTTCTTTTTTTTTTACTCTAATATGTTAATTTCACTTCAGGATAGATGCTGAAGCCACAGAATTATGGAAGAAACTAGATGAAAAGGAGGCATTGCGAGTTCAATCAACTCAAGGCCCTGAAAAAGTTTCAGAAAATACTGCTCTTGCAATCGTTGAGGTGTTGCCTCTGCCAAATTTATATTATATTAGTAATTACATATTCACAGAAGTTTTCTTGATTTAGCTTAGTCGTCACTCACCGGACTACAGTGTGATGTGCGTACACATATGGGATTAGCTTGAGAACTTCAGTTATTTCATTGGAGTAGAATTTCTTATTTCACCCCACCTTATTGAGCGAATGCTGGTCAGAAGTGCATCTGGCAGATTGATTCTCCCTGAAATCAAATGTGAATGACTAATTGACTATACAGAACAGATGCACCAACCGCGGTTTCACTGATCATGTTAAATCTGTTTGTTGCATCAATAGGCAATAGTTCTCATCTAAACAAAAGCAGTAGTTCAATATCACATGCTTGATTTGTTTTAGCATTTCACATTCTATCAGCAATGTTTTTTGTTTCTCAGTTCTATGCAAGGCACTAACTGAATTCTCTGCTTTGACCAGTCTTTCAAAGAAGCACTCGCTGAAGTCCGGTTCTGCTCTAGAATGGAAGATCTGCTAATGAAGAAAAAAACAATTAGTGCTGGGGATTCCCCAGATGTTCACTCCCAAAAGGCACGTATTCATGTGATCTTTACGAAATCATTTTTTAGCTAGACATCTTCATATTTTAAAAGTAGCTATTTAGTCTTGGAAACTGATCAAACATTACAGTTCACAAACAAAACAGTGGGTTTTAATTGCCTGCATTTAGTGATATTTTAGATCTCGAATGAATACCTTCCATTCTTTCGATACTACACACTTGCTTCGTACCTTTTTTTGTTTGTTTCTGGGATTTCAACTGTGGAATTTATCCGTGAAAGAATCGAATCGACGAGTCACATTGGTGAGGGTGCCAGCTTCCGTATTACCTTTTGTACAGTTTAGACTTCTTATATTGACTCGGTAGACACTCAGCATTAAGTTACTATATATGCACACTTGGTGAAAAAAGACACGGATTGCAATAACAATATCATGTAGTAAACTTTGCAGGTGGACAAATTAAAGGTCTTAGCATCTTCCCTTGCTAATTCGTCCTCCAAGGCAGAGAAGCGTATTTTGGATCACAGGTGGAGCTTCCATAAAATTTATCTCTATGGATCTTTTGATGCCATTTGATGTATTTTGTAGCATCTTCTACCGATAAATTCATGTTCCCTTATTGACGATCCTTTCAAGTTTATGATTTTTCTGGATGAATTCGTTTACTAGAGTAACTAGAGTAACATCTAACAGTGTCATTGTTTACGTTTGGTTCATGTTTTGATAGTTCTTTGATTGAAAATTAACACTTTTTTTACAGTGGCACTATATTCCACTTGTGTATGCACACATTATTTTGTCTATATCCACTGTGGCATTATGTGGTGTGTAGTTCTGTACTTAAGATTCATGTTTTTTTTGAAAAGAAACCGTCTCCGACAGTAAAGTATATTCAAATAAAGGATATTGACAAAGAGTACACAGACTTAAGATCCTTTTACTCAATCTTTTTTTTTTTGCGAAGATCCATTGGATGCAGAGAGTTATCTTCAGAATTTCTGTGCATTCAAAAAAGCGACTTCGCTCTCTGCAATTACGTCGGCAGACACGCAGTTATTAATAACTCAACTCCTTGTCTATATGAAATCTCTCTGCGCTATTGAGTAGACCATAAAGTATCTGTCAAGTTGCTCTCTATTGTGGTTGTATGTTTTTCTGGATTTTTTTGGTGTACTTTTGTTTCGAACTAATCCATTCATTGTACAAAAGACTTTGAAGTGATCTTTCAAACTTTTTTGTGCATAATGTCAGACGCCAGAAAGAGGAGGCTCTTAACTTTCGTGCCAAAAAGGAGAACGAAGTGTGTGCAGTTGAAAAGGTAAGGATCCTAGCTCATATGGTGGTAGTAGAATATGTTTCTGTACTCCTTGTACTACACGAACTCACATTTTAAAACATACGATTCATTGTGATCTTCATTTAGTACCTGGTTTTAGCTATGCACCTTTTGAAGCTTCTCTTATTTCATGGCAACTGCATCTAAGAACTGTTGTCAGGAAGTCATCATGCATGTGCAGTGTCCCTGGGATGGGATGTAGGGCCGTGCCACCATTCCAAGCTGGAGCGAGCCACGGATGGCGTTCGAGCTTAGAGTTAGGCTCAAGCTCAGCTTAAGAAAACTCAAACAACTCTAGCTAAGCTTGGCAAGGAGCTCATGCATATAATTTTTTTAAAGAAAATTATACCGACTCCGAGCTTAGCTCATTTCACAGTCCTATCATTTCCATTGATTTTAAGGAGAAAATTCACTCCAAATCAACGGGTTAGACACATAAATGGTTGCTCAAGGAATTACCAGCTCTTGGACAAGTGTATCAAAGAGATTACATTCCTAGAAATCCATAAATTCCAAGAACTGTGTTGTATACCATTTGGCACTGTGGCCTGTGCTGCTGGCAATGGTGGCATTGAATATTGGGTCAGATCCCACCATTGCCACACCTCACTGGACACATATCAATTGGAGAGGACAGCGAGAAGGATGGGGAGGGAGATAGAAGGAACATGATCTCGTGGCTGCTAAGGCTGAATTGCAATCGCCTTTTGTGACTGGGGAGTGGGGCTTTTGACTGGTTACTCGTGAGCCAGGCAACTTGGTCAGGGGAAGTGAAATTTGCACAGACTTTGGGCTGTTGGAGTGAGATAGCATTATGCCAACAATGGACTACTGAAGTCACTCTTGAGTATGCAAGCTGGCTTTGCCGAATAGCTCAAGCTTAGTTAATTCTGAGCTTGAGCCAATCTTGAATTGAGTCTGGTTCTAGCTGAGTTCGAGTAGCTTGTTGAGCCCAACCTTTTTCTTACAGGGCTATTAGGACATCTGCCTATATTTGTGGATTCTAAGCAGTTCTCATGCCAATTCACACATGGCACACAGATGTTATAAAATGAATGCATGGATAAATATTGCTTTGCTGTATATTCTGCTGATGCTCCAAATACATTTTTAATGTGTCACTGATATAGGAGTTAACTGCTGAGATTTCTGAATTGGAGAAGCAAAGGGATGAACTCGAGGCTCAGTTGAAGAAGGTACTTTTTCCTTAGTAAGACCTTCCTGTATTATTATTTTCGTGCTGACTTCTTGTCCTATATTGGACATGGACATGATCACATGAACACCCCCACGCCATGGAATATTTATCTTTTTCATTAAAATCCTGCTGTCCTGTATCGATCTCATTATTTATATCTATATAGTGTATACTGGGGGAGGCACGTTGTCAAGTGCCAGTTTTCTCCCTACTGGAGTCCTGTTATTATTTTTATAAAAATAGTTTGTTTTGATTTTGAGGTCCTTTACTACATTTCTCCAACAGGTTAACATTTCGCTGAATTCTGCTGTTGGGCGGCTCAAGGTAACGAGGGAAGAGAGGGATCAATTTGATGAAGCAAACAATCAGATGATCTTTAGTTTAAAAGCAAAGGTGCTGCTACTTCTCTGATTGACCGACTTTTTGTTTTCTTCCAGTAATATCTCATGAGGTTGATGGTCGCTGTTTGTGTGAAAGTACTGATGAGCTTAATATTTTGTTTTCTTTGCTGGCATTTAATCAGGAAACTGAACTTTCAAAAAGTATTGCCTCTTGTAATGTGGAGGCTGGTGTAGTAAAAACTTGGATCAATTTCCTCGAGGATACATGGCAGCTTCAGTCGTCATATGATGAACAGAAAGAAAAGAAAACCAAGTACGTAGTGATTTATGGTCATACTAGCCTATGATTGCCACCATTTTATCCTATCATCCCCTCTAACCAATTCAGCCCTTTTTTGGTTTATGACCATAGTGATGAGCTAGAGAGATGCACAGGCAATTTTATGAAGCTGACGAAATTTCACCTTTCTACATTCAAGGTACTTGGATATAAAAGCCTCATTGCATTTGTAACAAACGCACTATACTATTTGAATATATCTTCACTGTTTTGTATGTATCTTCTGTCTTTGACAGGAAGTTCTAAACCCGTCAATTGAGCGGATCCACACATACGTGGATAATTTGGCAGTCTTGAATTCAAGGTTGTTCAATTGTTTTTTCTAAGTCTTCCATATACTTATGGAATTCTTTTCCACCAAAACAATAGGTCCTAATGACTTTTGCCATTATTTGGTTTGAACGAAATATTGTAGGGATGAGTCAACAGAACTTGAAGATGAAGAGATATCAGAAAAGACAAGCCCACAGAAATCCCTTGAGGAGGAATATTTGGAAACTGAAAAGAAGGTTCGTACCGAGTTCCCACTGTTGAATTTTGATTGCCTGGTTTTAAGATTGAGCTGCTAATTGATTGTTGTTAAGCTAATCGACCTCTTTAAATATTTGTGTGTGTTTGTTTGGCCAAAATTGAAGTTAGTTGTACAGTATAAATCACATCATGAACAGATATGATCTTCAGCCTGTTCAGTTTTGCTTAGGAATGTTGCGATGTTTTCAGATTGTAATTGCCTTCAGCATAACTGATCACATGAAGAAGCTGTTTTATTCTGAGCAAGGAGCTAGTTCGAGGTACTGCCCAACTTTGCAAACGTATATTCTTTGGTGTGCTTGTGAAGTTTGTAATCCCTGCAACCGGGATGTCTTATTTTCTTTAATTTTCTATTCTTTCCAGGAAAGATGATCCAGAGATCAGGAACTTATTTTCTTTAATTTTCTATTCTTTTCAGGAAAGATGATCCAGAGATCAGGAACTTATTTTCAGAGATAGAGAAACTGAGAGAGGCATTCGAGTCTATAGAAAGGCCGACACTAGATATTGAAGTCCGTAGAGCGAAGGTTCCGACAAAGGAGCGATCTGAATCGAACTCTTCACCTGTTCAGGCACCGTCGACGCCTAAAGCTACGCCTGTGGATTCCCCCAAATGTCCTGTGAAATCCGAGCAGACTCCGGATCCTGATTTGGACCTTGCAGACTTGGAGTTAGAATTTGGCAAATCTAACAGATACTCCCCGGAAGATATAAGCGGGTGGGAGTTCGACGAGCTTGAAGAGGAGCTGAGAGCTGACATATCCAAATCAAGCAATACGAAATAACCATTGACAATGTGAGATGTATACTACGTTGCCTGCCTTGGCGTGCGGTTTTTTTCTGGAAACTGCGTACGGCCGGATACTTGAATGTACATAGTGTTGTTTTATTGTGTCCATTGTTCTATTCTTACTGTACGAGGTATGCAAATGCAAATGTGTACACAGTTGACAAGTCATTTTTTATTTGTCTGTTCTTGTCATGGACGTGTATACAGAAAACAGTGAACCATTTTCTCCCTATGTACAACAGACTAGTACAGGTTTATGTTTGAGCTTTTGACAATGAAAATAATAAATATATATGCTGGGAAGAGGCTAAATCGGCAGTTGCTTAACATTTTTGAGATTACTGTCTACTACTGCAGTTTTGGCAACAATTGAACAAATTAATAGAGCATGTGCCTCACAAGTAGGAAATACAAAACCAGATCAGGTCAATGCCCCGATTCTGGAACGATAGGTCATTTGCAAATCCAAGATACCAACTCAAACGATAAAGCACGCTAATTACACCAGGATTGATTAACCCCAAACATACAGTAAATGCAGAAAAACAAGGCGTAAAATACAGGAATCAGAAAGAAGAGCTCGGACGAGTAACTTGTGTAACTAAGGACTCAGCAAACGGGGGCGGGCACTGACTGATGCACTCAACTCGCGGGGAGAACCAGGTGGGAGTTTGAGCAGAGGACGACGATGTCTCGAAGAAGGTCCACGGCCTCGTCGAGGGCGGCGCGCTGGCTTTCGGCGACGGCGCGGAAGTCGAGCGTGGCGAGGCGGGCGCCGCCTCCGCCCTGGCTGCGGAGTTGGGGGCCTCCCTTGTCGTCCAAGTGCTCGACTGCCCGCGCGGGTTGGAGCTGGCACGGTGCAGCCCCACGAGCTCGGCCGCCTTCATGTCGGACGAGGCGAGCGTGAGGCTGCCGGCCACGACCCTGAGCGCCTCCGCCGCGTTTCCGGCGTTGGTGCTCGCCGCCGCCGTCGTCGTCCGGATCGGCCCCCGCGGCCATCTATTATCTCCTTCTCTCGCTCTGTCGCGGGCGGTGGTTGTTTGGTGGCGTCAGGGCTGCTGCCTGCCAGCCTGGCGGAGTGGGCCCCGCTTTTGAAACCGCAGGGGGAGGGAGACGGTGAATTCCCGTGGCTCACAGCTGGCATAATATCAAATCAATCGTAGCACGTATGCAACTCTGATCCGCGCGTGCTGTCATAGATGTGATCATCCTAATTTGAACAATAGATCAGGCCAACCTGATTCTGGAATTAGTCAATTACAAATCCAAGACACCGGCTGAAACGATGAAGCACGCAGCAGCAGCTAATTACACTCAGATTGATTAACCTGTTCCTGTTCTTAGACAAGCCCAAAGAGATTACATACAATGCAGAAAAAAACAAGGCGAAAAACAGTCTGTGTGCGAGACTGCCTTTGCAAGTTGAGAGCACTGAAGCATTTTTACATCCGCAAACGAAAGCATGAGACATAAGAATCCGATCGAAAATGACTCGCTGCGTCGTATCGTTCATACATCGATCCCAGTTTGCAACAGATCAGAAAGAAGCAACAGTTGGATCAGAGTTTCAGCGCGGTCGGCTGCGAAAGTTGGCAGGCGGACGATCGAGACGACTGACATCCATGGCGACCGAGACAGTCAGGGAGGGAGAGCGAGGAGGGCGATGTTGATCTCCATGACGCAGGCATGCAGCGAGTGCCTGGCGTTCTCGAGGGCGACGAAGGCAGCGGCGCGCTGGGGTTCGGTGACGGCGTGGAAGCCATGGCGCTGGCGCTTGCTCTGGCGGTCGAGCAGGAAGCAGAGCGTGGCGAGGCGGCCGCGGCAGCACTGGAGGTGCAGGCGCGTGGCCTCGTGGGTCGCCGCCGCGGCCTGGACCCTGAGCAGCGCGGCCCGCACGTCGGCGGCGTCCGGGTGGAGGTCGGCGAGGGAGGGGAGCGGCCGGCGTGGGTGGGGGCTGCCGCCGCGGAGCGCCAGGAGCTCTGCCGCCTGCATGTAGGAGGCGGCGAGGGTGAGGCTGGTGGACACGCCCTGGAGAAGCTCCGCCGCCTTGCTGGCGTCGCCCGGGTGGCGGATGAGGGTGGCCGCGTGGAAGAGGCGCTGGAAGGAGTCCTGGCAGAGCGCCTCCACTTTCAGCACGCGCTTCCGGACCCGGCACTTCCACGCCGCCCGCTCCGCCATCTCTCGATCTCTTTGGGTTTCTTGGCGGCGGGGGCTTGTTTGGCGTCTCGGCGTCAAATAGGGAGCCTGGCGGAGTGGGCCCCGCTGCGGTAACCGACCATTCACCCCGCGCCCGCGGTGGAAGTGAAAAAAGATTTGAAATCAATCGGATCACGCAACTCCGATGTATGGGCCGGCGGAAATGCTTTTCTCTGCACCAACAGAGAATAACTTCCACCCATTCCACTGTAAACAGACAGTCCCGCCTCCACCAAAAAGGATACAGTGCTACTCTCAACTCTGAAACACAAACTCCCTACAAACAATCCTCATTTCGTATCTAGCTCTTCAAAAGAATCTGTATTTGTTTTAAATAATTTTTTCCATTCAACTACATATATATATCTACTTGTTCATTCCAACTTCCCAGTCAGTAGTTGTTCTCAGTCCTGCAGCTGCAGGCACACTTGGAGTATGGTTTTCTTTCTCAATTCTCAGGCTACATTCTCGTATGCTCTATAACTGGCCTCGCCCAGGGTCATACCTCGACAGCAAACCTCCTCTGTCCAAAATTCAGACAACAAAAACACATGCAAGTTAACCACCATTCCACTGTATCGTACTACTAATTTGCAGAGAATTCACAACTCGCGATGGGCTCGAACTGGGGCGCCGTCAGGTTGGCCTCCAGGTTTCTCAGCACCAGCAAGATCTATTTCTCACCTCCAGGTTGTGCTCTTGGATCACGCGTCACCGCTTTGTCTTATCCACGCGTCGGACAAGCGTTTAGGTACGAGGTGTCGCGTCCGGCCGCCTGGCTGTTTGCCTTGGCGCCACGCCAGGACCTACGTGGAATATTTGCACGTGTGTTAATCTGTACGTGTGTCCTGATGATCAGACAAGCTACTAAGATGGAATAGCACAGCACGTCTTACACCTTGCCGACTTGGATCAACAGCTAGCGCCCAGTATTTCTTTCCCTTGGCCGCGAATCAGTAGCTAGCGCATGTGTTCCTCGTGAGTTTCGTGCGTGCGCGGCCTGGACCAGATTTTGGACACGTACGCCTTCATTGGCTCTTGTGTAGGGTGCAACAAAAAACAAAACCGCATCCATGAACCATGCAAAGGATTCTTGGTTCCTTCCTTCCTCGGAATGAAATTAACGCGATGATGTTAAGTTAACGGATGATATATTGGCCGGTTTCATGAAAATAGGTAACTCAGATTATCTCTGACCAAGTTTTAATAATTAAAACACGCACTGAAAAAATGGATTCTCCATGCATGCACATCTTGATGAAATTTGGCTCCATCCGGAACATGCTCACTGGACCCCATATTTAAAAACGGTTTTGTTATTTTTAAGTGGAATCAATCGCTGCAGCATTATCCATCTACAACTGGAGCATCCTTGCAAGAAACAACAGAGGAACCTGTGGCTCACCATGCAAAAGGAAGCAATCGCGCGCGGTGGTCTGGATCAGGATCCAGGTTTGGAAGAACTGGTGACACACATGGTTATGCATCATCCTCACTTCCTGGGCGGTCTCTGTTTCCATCACTTGGATCAGTTTTGCTGCATCATCGCGGAGGGATTGGCGGATTCCCCACTTGTCTACACCGGTATATACATAGTCCAGACAGCAGGCAACTGACCAGATGATATCCAAACTCCTGTGGGCATGACGAGAAGCTTCGGCCCGTCTCCCCTCCCACGTCCTCAGATCGACGGCAGAGATACCTAGATACGGGGCACAGAGATGGAATAGATGGCTTGCCTCTGAATGCTGGCTGCGGAGAGCACAGATGGCGTTCTGGGCCCGGCGAAGCCTCAAGGACACCCGATAGAAAATGGATTCCTCCGTGATCTTCAGGGTCGGTGAAGCGGCTGCGGTCGGGAGGCCCACTGCCGCCGACAGTGGCCTATATAGCGGCGGAGCCCGTCCATGGCCTGGGCGGCGCCGTTGCCCGCGAGGACGACGTGAGAAGCAGTGTGCCCGGCACGGATCGCGCGACGAGGCTCCAGGAGGCCCCGTGCTCAGCTCGTACGTCTGCAGATAGACGCGGTGAACGAGCGGAGCTTGGACGTCCTCGGCGATCTCGATTGCCTCGAACAGCGCCTCCGCTGCCTCGAGGGAGCGCCTTGGTCGTCGGCGTTGATGCGGAAGCAGAGCGTACACAGCGAGCGGGTGAGCCACTGGCGGACCAAGTCGATTTCGACGTCAGCGTCTTGGATCCTCTTATGGAAGAGCTCCTTCCATGGCAGCGCTGTCGCCATCTGTGCCCGGGAGGTGTTTGGTTTCTGGCTTGCCGTCTCGGCGAGTCGGCGCAGCCGTTTTGTTCCTTATAAGCAAGTTGCCGATTGACCTGTGTGTCGTGGCCCGTGACATGGGAGCGAGGTGATTCTGCACAATGCCGCCAGCGTCATTGACAGGTGGGGCCGGCACTGCAGTGGACCCCACGTCCGTAACAGAATGTTTACCTCTGCTCTGCCGTCTCCGGCTGGAATGGAACGGAACGGAACTACTCCCCTCGCGCGCGGTACAAGAATGGCGAGTGTAATTAAAATATCACCACCGTCAGACGTCTGCTTGCGCAGCTAGACAGCACTTCCATGGATGACCTAATAACATTTCTGTTAAATTGTCAAAATCTACCGATTCCTAAGAACATTGCAGAGCTACACATAGGGAAAAGACAATCCTTCCCCGGACCGCTAGGGATGCTCGGTGACAAAATCGTAAATTGTTTAATGACAACTTTGTAACTTCACTCTTGAGCCATCCACAACCTACAAATACGAGAGCACCCCCTCTCATTTGAGGGTTAGAAAATTTCTCTTTCTCCGTCCGAGTAATCGGTCCCCTTCTTCTCGAATGTCCCGTCCTCCGATGGCCTTGTAATCATCCCGGTATCCTAGTTTAAAAAACCAGACCGGTGAGGCTGTCGGTGATTGGTTCATCAAACCAAGCACTGGTTCATTGGTTCAATAGTTAAACTGAGAATTAATAAGGAATATCAATTATTTTAGTATTGAAACAAAGAATTTACATAGTCAAGTAAGACCAGTTCCTTGTTTTAGCACAAAACCATGCGTGGACATGATGGTTAGTGCGTGTGGACTATCATAGTCATGTCTTGGTTCGAAACCTGCCCACTCCTTTGCTCAGTTCAGCCGCTTAGCAGACCGACGGAGGCGCCGGTTCCAAAAATTTTCCGGTAAGACCGCCGGTCTAGGCGTGGGGTGGCTAACCTTCATTGTCCGAGCAAGCACCCTAGGACAGTTTTGTAATTACAAAATAGACTTTACTAATGAGATTGATTTGTGATTAGTTGGGCTTCCATAGTTGATGGGTCAGGGCAGCTGGGTTTACCAATGGCATTGTTCGGTACTAATTAAAACATGTTGCAGATCTTTAAAATGATTGAGACGTTGAATTTTAGCAGTTTGAATGACCGAGATCTCTTGGATGCACCGCAACACGTGCTTTTGCTTTTAACGGTAGTGTACACAGAAATAGATGTAGATTGAAATATGACCAACAAATTATAGATAATGAAAATAGTAAAATAAATAAACAATAGATCCATCAAAACAGTAAGACTTGCATTGGCAACAAATATATATAGAACCATGTATTCCTGAGGTGCATGGGATATATATAGCTAGACAAGACCCTATAGACAAGCAGAATATTCTTATGCATGCATGCTCGATCCCAACTGTTCCCTATGCTTCCAATATATATACGAGCTTCACAAGGAATTTAATGCCAAACTTTAATAGCGTAAGTTTTATATACATATGTCAAATATAAATATTATTTCCCTGTAGTGGGTCAAATTAAATTCGACCTAGAAAATGGGTATATATTGACCTTATATATTTTGACGGAGGGAGTATCTGATGGCTACCCATAGATCTAGAGTCTCCATATGAATGTAGGTATTCTGATCCGGTAAAACCCTGTCCATGATCGTCCCAAAAGGATTGCTAATGGGAACATATTCTGTTTCAGTACCGATGACAGGCGGCGGCATAATAATCAGGCGGCGCCGGCATATGGGCCAAGTCTGGTTTGCCTCGATGAGCCACTTGTCCACGCAGTGTCCGCACGGAGTCTCCTTCCAAGCGGACGTCGCGGCGGCCTCGTAGCATACGGGACAGACTCCGCCGCCGTCGTCGTCCACCGTCTTGAGCACGTCATCGACTCCTTGTACGTGTTTCATGGAAACTAGAAACTCTAAAAAGGATTGGGTTTACGTTGTTGGCGAGCGAGCGGGATACTATGTTGTTGGTAGATATATGGGCTTTATTTGGCACAGTACGTTGTTGGCGAGCGGGATACTATGTTGGTAGATATATATACGGGCCGGAGAGACGGGACGCGGATTAATTAGATTAACCGGGCGGAGTCGGAACCAGAGCCAGGTGCCCATGTACGAGCAGGATTCGGTCCTTGACGGTGAAAAGAGAAGAAAAGGTAACTTGACCGTAACGACGAAATACAGTAGGAGTATATACGTTGGATGGCGAGCTGGATCGCGAACGTACGGCTCTGATACAGCATGCCGTTATCAATTGAGTTGGCCGTTGCCTGGAGGCTTCTGGCCGCTGATTAACTTGGAGATTCGATTAGGATTTACTCCAAGACCAATATAACAAGTGAGGAAAAGGGATGCGTCATCCAAATTGAAATTCTTCACGTCACGAGTTTTACTTAAAATAACCCCGATTATATATGATCAAAGTCAAACCTTACACTTGGATAAATTCCTAGTATAATATTTTTGAACACCAAAATAAGGCAGCGAACCATTAGAGATGTTTTCCGACTTCAATTCTTGTTCTTATAAACGGAGCCATTCTATTCTTCTTTAGTGCACTGCAGGAAACCCCTGCCCTCTTGTCGAGGTTCGGCAAAAAAAAAAACTAGTCATCGACTTCAATTAACCAAGGATCAACCACACTGCTAACATGCATCTTAATGGGTTGCATCACATCGTTCATACATGTACTAGTTCCACGAATTGATATGATCGGTACTAGAACAGTGCATTAGCATCCGAAGCAATCCTTGCAAGAAACAAGACGAACAAAACAAATACAGATCAATCTCGAACTGAACAATAGGGAGCTGTAGCAGCTAAGACAGTCGGATTAACACGTACGTTGCTACAAATTATAGATAATAGAACGGAAGGCCCCAAAACATGGCAGAAATGGGCGAACACTAATCTGCCGCCTTTGCAGGGAGTGAATACTGCACTGTCCGCAGTAAGAACTGATCCTCTCCAAAACACAGCAGCATTGACGAAATTAATAACTTGTTGACAGTTAGAACAAGACACGAATCAGCAATAAACGGAAGCATTACGCAAGCACAAATTAAATCGGATCGAATGCTGCATGATCACATCGTTCATACATGTATTAACTCCAGGCAATTAACAGCAAACATCCACGAATTGATCGGTACTGCGTTATCATCTAAAGCAATCCTTGCAAGAAACAAGAGGAACAACACAAGATATATGGAGTTGGAATTGGACGGACCACGCATGTCACTAGTCATCTACGGGACGGGATCAAGGAAGCAGTAGCGAGCGAGCGCTTGTGCAATGAAATCAAGAGAGAGACCTCGCCAACAACGGGAAACGTAGAATCGATGGATTAAGCTGTAGGTCACTGGATGCGGGCGACAGGCTTGGTGGCGAAGATAACAAGCGCGGTCATACTCACCGTCCTGTCATGCGCGTAGCAGAGCTCCCTGGCGACGGCGCTGATCTCGGCTTCAATGGAGGCGCGGGCGTGCGGGGCAGGAAACGGGGCACCGGGGAGGCCGCCGAGCATGAAGGCGACGCCCTGCACGCGGCCGCCGCACTCGCGCAGCCTGGTGAGCGCGTCCCGGCCGTGCTCCCTGGCGGACTGGAGCTTGGCCAGGGCGAGGCGCACGTCGTCGCCGTCGTGGAGGAGCTTGGCGCTGGCCACCGGCTCCGTCGGGATCCGCCCGCAGCCCCGCAGCGCCAGGAACTCGGCCGCCACCATGTGGGCCATGGACGCGGAGAGGCACCGCGATGCCTTGGCGATGTTCTCCGCCGCCGAGCGCAGCTTGTCGGCGTCGGCGTCGGCGTAGGGTCCCAGCACCTCCGCCTGGTCGCGGTTCGCGTCGGTGATGTGTCTCCTGGCGTCGAGGCAGTCGTCTAGCGCCCGCAGCACCTCGCCCTGGAACACCGACCTCCATTGCTCAGTCGGCTGATACATCTCTCTCTGTCTTTCTCTGTGTTTCTCTCAGAAAGAAAGAAAGAAGGAACGAAAGAACGAAAGAACGAAGCGGAAAGAAATAGGCAGCCTGGAGCCTGCACGACGCCGCGAGGTTCACTGACACGTGGGGCCGGCCTTGCGGTGGACCCCACTCCCGTAACGGAATGTTTACCCCCTCTGCCCTGCCGTCTCCAGCCTGGAAGTACCTCGCCGGCCTAGTAGTAGAAGAAGAAGAAGAAGAAGAACCGAGGGTAATTAAAAATCTACCGCTTCAACAGCGTCTACAAATAGTCAAATACTATCTCTCTCTCTGTTTACTAGAATCACAAGCCGGACACCCGCAAAGCTAGCGGCAATGGAGGAGGCGTGGCGGAGGACGGTGAGGACGGCGGCGGTCCACAGCCTCGCCGTCTGCTACCGCATGGCGGAGGAAGCAGCAGACGGCTCCATGGACGGCGCCTGCGTGAAGCTCCTCGCGGCCATCGCCGCCGCCCGCACGCACTACTTGGACCTGAACGTCGTCGGCCAGGACACGGGCTCCGAGCAAGCCGTGGCCGCCGCGATGCCAGCCACGGCCCGGATCTGGCTCGCCGTCGACCGGATGAAGCGTGCCGACACCGTCCACACGGCGTGCAGCAGCGTCTTTTCCCTCTGCGCGCCGCACATCGGGGAGGCGTCGTGGTGGCACGAGTGGCAAATCCACCGCACCGCCGCCTTCATCCACATGACCATGGCGTTGCGGTAGCTGCACTCGGCCTGGTCGCGCGCGCTTGCGGCCATGGAGATCCTCTTCATGCTCCAGGACAGGGAGCCACTGTCCCACGTCTGGGTCGCCTGGGGACCCGCCGCCCTGCAGCTCCTGCGCCGCGCCCAGGAGGAGCTGCGCAAGGCGTAGGAGGCTCATGCAGCGTGCCCTTATCCTTCAGTTCGCCCAGAGTTCGATTCATCACCAGTGATCGAGTAGATATATAGTCTCTTACGGTTTTGCGCGCTCTGTTCGTCTCGATCCTCTTCCTCTGGAATTCCGTCGATCCTTGCAGGAATTGATGCTCACTTTGATCAGTTAGATAGAGTGCCGCAGATCGAACATTAACTGATGCTCAGCTTGTTTCTGCAATCTCCTGTAACCTGATCCCTTCGAGTTGCTACGTAGATCAGAGTTTCAGTTTGTAGATCAACTTGGAGATTCCATGTACTAGAACAATATTGATGCTCTGTAATGTTCTTGATCAGTTAGATAAAGTGCAGGTCATTGCTGCTTAGTTTGTGCTGTGACTTGTTTGATTGTTTCTGCAATTAATCTTCAGTAACCTGATCCGTTTCTTAGTTCAATCATCTATGTCACACATCACTGGCTATCCCATGCGTCGAAACTACAAAACTGATTGATCACCGTTGATTTCTCTATTGTAGTTCCCGGCTTACTTCAAACCTGCATGCACAACTCCAAACATATTTTCAGTTGCCGCCGTGCAAAGTCAGACTGTGAAAGTCGACGGGTTGACTTCAGAGCCTTCAACAGGCCCAGTTTAGCGGTGCCATCCGTGTGGAGCGCCACCGAATCCAACATCAGGCCCATGGACTCCCGTCCCCTCTTGTTTGCTCACATTATTCTTTTGACGAAAAACTCAATTCTGTTCGTTTATGCGAGCTCAACAGCAACGCTGTATTCTAGCTGTGTACTGTACGTGCACCATTGCAGCAGTGACGTGCTCTAAATCTGTGCCAGCAATTTGTCCAGTTTTAGGAGCTAATATCTGACAAGGTTGGGTACTCGAGGGACGGTAAGCTGCCGAGATCATCTTTGTCACGAAACGAGATATGGTACTTCAGATAAAATAGCTAGGAAGAGTTTATTGGAAGAGATCAAGACATGGTGCCGGCTTTCACATTTTCCCTTCTTGCATTTCAAAAGAGAGAGCATGTTTTCATTCCTTTTTTATTGTAATAATATGTGAATTGTTCTTTTGCGGGGAATTATCTGTGAATTGTGATGGCATGCGCATCACTTTGCCTCTTTTCCTTCTTCACAATATATGTATGCGATGGAAATTACTGCATCATATCGTTCATAGATTCCAGTGTAACATCAATAACCAACAGCTAAAATCACGCACGGCTGATTGGATCAGTATGTATGAAACTCCAATTTTGCTTTGTAACTTGTCTAATCCGCACTAAACCTGTTTCACACTTTGGGAGAACTATATGATGGTAAGCTGAAGTGTCCGGGGCAAACTTGTGGATTTAATTCATGTTTTACACATTATGCTTATGTCTATTTATTATTTTTTGCTTTTCTTGTGTAGGCCAAACTTCTGAAGGTACTTTGAACTTCATCCTATTTATAGAAAAATACATATTGTTGAAAATTTTGTCAACACCGAGGTCAGTTTTCCCGATATTGAAGAGAGAACAATTTATGATCATGACAACACCACCCAAATTGCACAAGGAGAATACACTATCTGATCAAAGGAAGACAAGAACAAAGGGGGCGGGGGGGGGGGGGTGTGCAAATGCTAAAAATAAATTTTCAGAAAGGAAGGGTCATGCATAGACATCCTAAACTGACACTAGACCCCTACCTGTAAATTTGCATGATCAACAACATGATAATTTTGATCTTATGATACATGACATAGCATCGGGAGATTGGATGGTGCATTACCGGCTTAATCAAGCTGACCCTGCATTGATTGGCCGCTCTTCACCAGAGCTAAACCTCAGACACTTACTATGGATCGGAGTGAGACACTTATTATGGATCGGAGTGAGTAAGAATTAACTCACGAGAAGCTAGAGTGGGAGCGGATGCAGTTCTGCCACCCCACTTCACATGATAGGAAAGCTGGGTAGAAAAGCTAGAGAGAGCCTTTTCTGTTGTAAATGAACATGCTAATGCTATATTTGGAGGGTCAATACTTTGCAAGTGTCACTAAATTTAATGCAGCATACCGATCATACGTGAAAACCACCGTAAGCTCAATAGCCTCCCCCACACACACACACATACTTGATTGCCCGGTTTAGGGGCTCAGTTGGTATTTAAATATGATAATGTTATGTGATATAGTTCGCCGTGTTTGTATAAGCACAAAATGATGTGTCTCTTGTCCGAACAAACGTCAAATTGTTTACCAACGTGATGATGGTATTTTTTATTTCATCTAGAAATCACGACGTAGTAGCCCTGAGCATCTTGATCTCCATCTCTTGTAATGGAGGGAGTAGTTGGTTGGGGCACACAAGTAGTTTGTGGTGTACTCCCTCCGTCCCATGATATGAGAGAGGCACGCACGCATCCCTAGATCATTAATTTAACTAACCAAATATAAATTAAATAATTAAAAAATTATATCATCAGAAAGTTCTTTTGATAATGAATCTAATGATGTAATTTTTGTTAAAAGACGAATCAAATTAAATGCTTGTGTGCCTCGTGTTATGGGACGGTGGGAGCAGTTGGCAGAAACGTACGTGCGCAAAATCCTGCTTCTGCTTGAGCCTTGAGGAGGAACCCACCTCGCCGGCGTAAAAGTAAAACGAACCTGGGAAGGAAGAGCATCCGCGTTTATTTACAGCAGGCGGTAACTTTATTTAAAGCGTCTTCCAACGCAAGGAACCATTACAAATTGGAATCGCCCCCTTCTTCCTCTTCTTCTTCTTCTTCTACGTCCCGCTCATCTCATCCACCGCCATCACACGCACGCGCCCGCGCGGCAGAGCTCCATCGGTTTCGATGGAGGAGAAGCGGCTCTGGAGGGAGGCGGCGCTCATGGTGCCCGAGACCCTCCTACTCGTCGGCACCTCGGAGGGGCTTCTCGCCAGCATCAACGACGCCTGCAAGCTGCTCGGCGAGGACATCTGGGGAAGCCCCGAGGACGACGACGACGTCGAGGTCGAGGTCGTCGTCTCTCCCGAGGAGAGCACCACCGGCGGCGGCTCCGACTCCGACTCCGGGCGCCGCTTCGGGGCCCTCTTGAGGACTGCCAACAGCTGCGGCCTCGCGCACACCACCGTCGGATCCCCCTTGTTCACCACCCTCGACGGCGACCAGAGCTACGGCTCTGGGTTCCCCAGCTACTCCCCCTTGATGAACACCACCGGCGGGCGGAGGTACGGCTCCGCGGCCGCCATGGACACCAGCGATGGCGAGGCCGAGATCGCCCCCTACGACGAGCGCATCCACAACGAGCTGCTCGACGCCGGCTTCGACCACTGGGCCAACCTCCTGGCCAGCGCAATCAGCCCCAGCGGACCCCTCACCGCCGCCCACCGCGAGATCACGCGCCTCGTCGCGCTCCACGGCGAGGCCGGCCACGTCCTGGCCCTCTCCGCCGCGCGCCTCGGCCTCCGCGACGACGGCCCGGCCTGGGCGGCGCGCTGCGACCACCGGGCCGCTTTCCTCCCCAACGCGCACGACGCGCTGCTCAGGCTGAGCGCCGCGGCGTCGGCCACCGCGGCCGCCGAGGACTTCCTCCGCTGGCGGTCGCCCGATTCCCCGCGCCGGAGCCAGTGGGGCTCGGTGGCGAGGAAGCTCGTGGGGGACGCCAGACGCGACGTCCTGGAGGCCCGGCGCGCCGTGGAGCTCATGCGCGACGCCGCCGTGCGCGAGTTCTTCGACGCCTGGGCGCTCCTCAAGCGCGCCGCGCCCTGACTGCACTCCAACCGCATCATCCGACCCGAATGGACATATATTGTTTTGATTGGCGAATCAATTTCTGAGATCGATCAGGTGTGGATCAATCAATCTAAGCTTTTTAGCTGAATCGCAAACAACATCTGAAGAACACCAAGTGCATGCCTATTTCTGAAACTTTTTCGCTCAACTGTAACTGCAACAGTATCTGCAAAACACCAAATGCATGCTAGTATTTCTGCAACTGTTTGCTCTTGCCTGCCTCTGTTTGTTTTTTCCCCATTGCTTCTGATGCAATTGATTTCCGTTTCGTTATTGTTGGTGCTAACTGCTATGCAATGTTAAGGTGCATGCATCATCAGCTCATCGGCTGCCGTTAATTTCTTGCTTAGAAACACACTGCTAATCTGGCAGATACTGTACTAACAGCCCCAGGACACGATACATTCTTCAGTGTTAACAAAGGGATGACATCTTGCTTTTTCTTGAGCCGACATGAAATATATATTAGAATGGTAAGGCAACTTCAGTCTTGCTAGCGACAACCCTTGTTAAAATTTAAAGTCAAACCATCCCAGCACCGAATCCTACAATCTCTCCATAAAACTGAGCTCTGAATCTCCTCCTTTCAAACAAAATTCAGTTCAATGCTGAGATATCGAAGCTCCCCCTGCTTGCTTCTATCTGAAAAATTCCGAGGGAATAGCAGAGATAGCTGCTTTTAGTCCCTTTCTCTTGGAGCTTGCCAGATCTTCCTTTTCTTTTGCCATTCTCTCCCAACACTAGCAGAGAACACAAAGAAGCTGTTGCAGTTCTTCTGTCTCAATCCAGTAGTATGCAAATAACATGTCGTCTCCAAAGAGGCATTGCAGCACGGCCAACAGCAACTGTGTCATAAGTAGACCAGAGCGTGACCGTACAAGGACCAACTTGTAACTCTTACAGATCACAGGCTGGTACTCCAAGGAGTCAAGCACCAATGCAACACCTGGGAATGCACAACATGCAGGTACAAGCCACAAACAGCTCTAGTTTACCTGGAGCTCAATGCTCTGGGATTCAGAAATGTTCAGGGGAAACTCAGGTTTGTCAGTTGGCTCCCCAGAACAGTTATTTGTCAAACTTGGAAGCTAGAGACAAGATTTGGGATATGTTTGGTTTATGACTACATTTGCCCTGCTAAATTTTTGACAGCCCATGAAGATTTGTTCTTGTTTGCTTAGTTGGTTTCTCAAATTTTGGTTGCATACGGAACCTTATCAATCCCCATCACAATCCTTCCACAAATCTTTGGAAAATGGAAAATAAATTCTTGACCATCTTTTGGCTTAGCCAATGGTTGGAAAAAATTAGTAAAGCAAATTTGGTACAAACTCACCCAACTCATAAATTCTGATTGTTTGCAGCAACGCTAGAAATAAGAATTCCAGATGGCAATAAGTCAAGGTTCTCTAGTTCATCCAACTTTGGTTATGCTGCATTTGTTATTTTAGGGCCTCATTTTGCTTTTTGCACCAGGGCCTCAAATTACTCGATAGGGCCGCAGGGCGCGTGGATACAGGCCCGGCGGTGGGCTTCGGCGTCGTGGTAGGCCACGTCGCAGCCAAACCTCTCGTTGCCGCAGCTCACCCTGGCGGCGCCGGCAATGGCCTCGGCGCCGGCGCAGGCCCCGCGGTGCGCGCCGCGCACATCAGGATCAGGTGCCCCCCCGATTCGCACTGCATGCATGTCGCCAAGATTTGCGCAGATCAGAAATTCGAATCAGGGCATTGGAGATTTAGGATCTGAAGCGAGAGTTGGGGATCGAATCGAATGCGGTACTACTGTAGATACGGATTGGGGGCATTGACCGACCTTGAAGATTGGGGGCTTGAGGGGATTGCGGCACACATGGCAGTGGAGGAGCTCGAAAACCTTGGTCTTGTCGAAGAAGATGGGGAAGTCGAGGTCGGCCTGCGGCGGCGGCAGCTCCGTCTTGGGCGCCGGCGTCATGGCGGCGGCTTGCGCGAGCACCACGGCCAGAGCTCCCTCTCCTCCAACTCGGCTCATTTCTTGGGACTTGATGGCTTGTGGAGTGGAATCGACCGGACACACCACTCGTCAGAGCTTTAGCTTTCACGTGGGGGCGTATTAACTATGCTTTAGCTTTCACGTGGCTTCGCTCGGGAAGCCAGGTTCAGCTGAATTTCTCACAAGCTGCTGCCCAGAGAAGCTCCCGAAACTGTTTACATTCTTTTTTTTTTGGCTTCTGAAATTTCAGTTCAGAACTTGTGCTAAACATGAAACTAGTGCAGGTTCACGACGAGTTCAGCAAACAACAGAGAATACACACTTAGATGTTAAATTTTCTTGAGATACAAAAAGAGTCAAGATTGGAGACTCACAATTTAGATCCAACCAATTTCTGAGATTCATCCATGCCTAACATAAAAAAATTGTACCAGAATCACAAGTTCACCAAGCAACGGAAATTTTACTAGAACCACTGAAAAAACACAGTATTGCTAGAGAACCAGAGGAGCTCGGCGACCTGGGGTGGGGAGGAACTCGATTGACTAGGGGGCGTAGGACGGTAGGAGCTTGGGCAGAGGAGTCGGGGAGGAGGTCTTCTCATCCGGCGGCGCTCCGGGGAGGTCATGGCGGATCTACGGGCGGCGGTCTCTGGCGGAGGCTGGCGGTGAAGAGACGAGGTCCGGTGGCGGGGCAACGTCGTCCTGGAGCTCTCCGGTAGGGCTATGAGGTCGTGCTAGCGTTGACAAGGGGCGAAGTGCGGCGGCGGCAGATCTGGGGCAGCTGCAGCGGCTGAAGAGGGAAGAGGGAGGGGCGTAGATCCAGGAAGATGAGGGGAGGGGGCGGCGGTTGCGGGGTAGATGGGGATGGCGGCGGCCGACAGTCGGGATGGAGGGGGTAGGCGTGTGGGGCAGCCGGTTGCGGGGGAGATGGAGGGAGGTGGCGGTTGCAGGGTAGATGGGGATGGCGGCGGCCGGATCCAAGGGAGCTGATGAGGGGAGGAGGGGAGGGGGCAGCGGTTGCGGGGTAGATGGGGATGGCAGTGGCCGGCGGTCGAGATGGAGGGGGTAGGCGCGCGGGGCGGCCGGTTGCGGGGGAGATGGAGGGAGGTGGCGGTTGCAGGGTAGATGGGGATGGCGGCGGCCGGATCCGAGGGAGCTGATGAGGGCGGCGGCCGGCGGTCGGGATGGAGGGAGTAGGCGGGGTGGCCGGTTCTGGGGGAGATGGAGGGAGGTGGCGATGGACATGGACTCGGGTCTTAGTAAAAAATGGTTCGCGGGTATAACTTGGCGGTGGCATTTTGGCCGTAAAAACGGTTCGCCGCGAGGGCAAGTCCGAAAATGCTACGCGGAGAAGCCCAAGAAACTGGTCCGGACCAGTTTCTCCTGGCAGCTGTTTTTACACATGATTTGGGTTGGGTTTCTCCTGACAGCTGGTGGGAAATTTTCTCTTCTTTTGGGCTTCAGAGGGCCATAATCAAGTCTGGTGACCATGACCAAAAGAAGTAGGTCTAGGATGAAAATGCTAATGTGATGTGATTTGTGAGTATCGAACATGGTGTTTTTGCGGCTATTTTTTTTAAATAATACGAACTTTTTAGAATTTTCAAAAATAATACGCCATCGGTCTGGGCCAGGCCGATTAGGGCTTGCCAGCCTGGCCCAAGCCGATTAGGGGCAGTCCGTCTTGGGTTTGACAGGTGGGCAATAATACGTCATCGGTCTGGCCCAATCCGATTAGGGGCGATCGTCACGGCCTCGTCGAGGCAGATGGGGCAGCCGCGGCCGTCCGGTGGCGCCGAGACCGTCTTGAGCGCCTGCATGGTCCTCTCCACCAACAGGGAACGTACTGCATCTGGCTCACATGTTTGTTCCATCTGCGTCGTGAAAAATGCGGATGTCGATTTAATTCCTTCCCAATTAAGCTATAGCTCTTGTTGTTGGTGCTTCACGGTCTCCAGATTAATACTGTAGTTAGCACCTTAGAGAGATACGGCCTGTGTCTCTATTATACACGGAGGGCCGCCGATCGACTTCTTGTCCCACTCGGACTCGTATGCCAGTGCCTGCAGGTTAGCGGGGAGGAACACTGGGCAATCACAAAGACATTCAACAGCATTGTGTTCTACGATTGCATGCACAAGAATGCATGCGTTTTACAATCTGAGCACAACTCTGAGTTCATCCAGGTCTATGTATGTATGTATGGATGGATGGATGGCATCCAACAACACCGGCTCTCATTCTACGCCGTAATCCTCACCGAAATACTTGTCAACCAATCCATTCGCCATGTTCCTCATCACATCGTTCTCGTGGAACTGGAACCTCTCCATAGCCTCAATGCCATCCTCCCTCTCCACAAGATTTGGGCCTTGTCCATCGGGATATCCCCTCATGGCCTGCAAAAATCGGTAATACACCTCTTAGCGTATCTGTAGAGACGGCCTCATATGATGAACGAGGTTTTGGGAATAAGATTGAAATAGCTCAAGGCAGTAGCATTTCCTCACCAGTTCCAGGAACTGAAGTCCAAGTCTCGCGCTCTCTATATCAGCAGATCTGAGCAAATTTATGAATCCTGGGAGGGCTCCACTGTTTATGATCGAGACTAAATGTTCCACGATTATGTTTGGGGGTTCACTACTTCCTGCTGGGACAACACACAGGTTGCCCAGGGTGTAGGCTGCTTCCTTACGGATATCATATTGTGCATTATTCAGGAGGTGTATCAGCACAGGTGTGGCCTCACTGGTAAAAATCAATTTCTTGTGCTCAAAGCTGCCTGCTGCTATGTTTGACAATACCCATGAAGCCTCCTACATACGCAGTCCACGAATTTGAAATCAAAAGAATAATACGTGTTGGCCAAATGAAGTAAACTTGAACCAGAAAAGGAAATCAGACCTTCCTGAGAACCCTATTGTCACTCCTCAAGCATTTTATAAGACTTGATAAAGCTTGATCTAAGAACAAATTTAGTTAGTACTTGCAGACTGTAAATCATTAGCAAATGAAACATGGTGCTATTATATGATTAGAGACAAAAGGGTTCATTAGCTAACCTGTGATATTGTTCCCAACAATTAGGATTGAATCAACCATGTATCCATCCCCAGCTACAACATTTCCTAAACCACGAAGTACCTATTTAAAGTACAAGTATCAATTTGCATGAGCGGTGAAATCAAATACACTTCTTTTGAGGGCAAAACTGCAAGGAAGGGCCTGATAGTAAAAATCACACCACATAGACTCTTGGAGGTTTAATAAAAAGTGCACAATTATTGATGAGAAAGTATCCTTATAACTGCAGCTTTTTTATTTGACGGCTCTATCAGACATGATCTGCTCATTCATGCATTGGATATCAAATTGACAACCATATTCTAAACATGGTTACGGAAGTTCGAAGTTTGAGCCAGGAGGCATTACTCTTTAAGATACGGTCAGTTTGCTGGGTAGTAGTTAACTACGATAAACATTGTTAATAATAAGCATTTCCAGGGAAAGCGCCAAAAGTGTGAATAAGCAAAAAGAACACTATGAGATCGGAAGAGGAAAGAAGAGATAATACCGGAATGAGCAACTGTAAGTTCTCAGATGCTAGCAGACGTCGAATCAGCAACTGAGGCACATGGCTTCTCACTATTAAGCTAATAGCTTTTTCTGAAAGTGCTGAAAGATATACCACTACCCACGCCACCTCAGTTGCTAGCTCTTCATCCCTGAAAGATCGCTAACTCATCAGTGGGAGTAATGAGCAAAAACATGCATGCCACTCCTATAAACTTTAGTTAAATGTTCTCATGCCATTTACAGATCACAGAAATACCTAGAAAATATAACCAGGACTGGAGCAACTGCACAAGGAAAATAGTAGCAAGTGTCCAGCAAATACAACTTGGCACATGATACTAATTTACTAATAAATGAGGAGGTTGAAAGGAAGTACTGCTTCTACAAGCCTATATTACGATCATATAGTGAAGGCCAGTTACAGAGCACAGGTCAGTGAATCTGAACAATATTCTTCATGGAACTGTAAGAACCAGAATAAATAACTGGAACCAGTTGTAACGAGTAATAAGTTAACAACAGGACAAGGATAGGTCTCCTTGAATCTTAGAAAACCAACCAAACGGAGAGTAAAATAATTAATTGAAATTCAATGCAAAATACAAAGATGTCTGTTAAGAGACATACGCCTTTTCCAAGTTCTGTACGATCGCATTTAGCACACCCTCGATGCCAATAAGCTCATTCACAGCCTTGGGATCAGGCCCCTAGGTCATAAGAGAAACATAGATCTTAGTAAAATGATGCTTGGTCAATAGCCACTTCAATCTTACGCTTAAGCACTAGGAGCTCCTAAATAGACTCACTTTAAGCTTACGCTTAAGGATTCATAATTCCTAGATAAGCTCTGGGAGAGACATAACTATTTAACTTGACAGAAGAAACTTGAGACTCATACAGTCAAAAGTAAGAGATGTAACCTTGATGAGATTTGACAATGCCCATGCAGCAGTTCTTGCTGCCGAACCCTTGCTTGACAGCATTAAGCGGGCAAGAGGCCACAAAGCACCCTGTGCGAGTAATGTGCTTCTCAGATCTGCTCCTTCACCAGCAACATTGCCAATGGCCCACGCACATTGCTCAGCAACAAGTGTGGAGCTCTTTTCTACCAAAATAGAATGGGGAACTTTTTTAATGTAATCAAAGCTCCAATTTCCAACCGAACTGCAATCAAATGTCTACCTAGTACCTACCCAACGTTCATGATAAATGTGCATTACAGAGGACCAGAGATTAATATATTCCTAATGGGATGAAAAGAAAATTATATACTCCTCAACAAGGGAGAAACCGAACCACCAAGGTGAGCAACAAGCAATGGTAATGCGGGCAGCAACGATTTTGTTTCTTCTGGTTCCCCAGCTGCTATGTTTGTAAGGCACCAAGCGGCCTCTAGCAACTGCAATAAAAGCATCAACAATCTCCATAAGACAAACTGTTGAAATGAGTGTAAAAAAACAAATCCAATGCGAAGATTGGACACATATAACTGTATAACAGCAAATAGATAACATGGAAGTTATTTTTCAGGTAAACTAGAAAGCTGGACTCTCTTTTTTCCAATGCAAAATGATCAACCTGTTCATCTGAAGATCCGAAAGACAGATATTGTACCAAAAGAGGAACTGCTCCAGCTTTAATTGCTGCTTCAATTGGAGGTACTTCAGACTGTGACAGCAAGCGTCTCAAAGCACGAAGCACCTCTGTCTTCTTCTTCTGGGCCCCTTTCCCCCTATGAAGCATCAAATGGTTGCAGAATACACTACTCCATAAATAAAAGTTACTAGTGTTTAAATCAAACCTTACAACTTATTGACGTGTATCTTCAGAGTGGAATCACAGTAATCACACTAAGCCAGGTACATAAAAGATAAAATAGAATACCCAACAAACTAAGGTCAAATTTGGTTTATGCATGTGAATCATAACTCATAAGATAGCAGCATACATTTTTCGAGTCCAATAAAATGGGGCGTGTAAGAAATAATGCAAATTCTTCTCCATATGCACCACAAGCAAACATTACATGAAGAATTTGATCTCCGGTAATTGGTATACAGGAAAAGAACTACGAACCTATCAGGTAGTCATAGGCAGTGGGTTTGTTTGGATTCCATAAGAAGAAAACAGGTAGGTCTATAATATGCAAGGTACAACTAAATAACGTGTCAAGGAAGGACTTGTACTAGCACATGAGGAGATTCCAAGGAAGGCACATACTGGCTTGACAAAGCTGATTTCAATTCTTCAACAGCTTGAGCAGTTCTTGCTTCAAGACCTTCTTTCTCCTTATCAACAACCATATCATCCTCCTCAATGCCAGCATCATCGCTACCAGAAAGCGGGGTGCGGCACACGCGCTTTGCACGGATCAAGGCTTCCCTTCTTTCCTTCCCTATTGCGATAGCCTGTTCCCGCCTCCGGCTAGCTGCGGTATTGTGCACTGCAACCAGATTTCCAACCAATTAACGCCTATAATAACCAACAGTCTAGCAGCAAGCTCCCCTACAAGTGTGTTCAGTATTTTATTTTTGCCACCAGCAATTAGTTTATGATGGAAAAGAACTAACCCTATGATTTACACCAGATGGCACTTCATGGTAGTTTGGTACAAAACACACACAATAAGATTTAAGCGCTCGTGTAAACTTAAAAGTTAAGACACTAGTAAACTTGAGGGAAATTTCTACAGGCAGCAGACGTAATGACACTCGAATGGAACTGAGATAACATTCCACTCCTATGACTAGTTCAACTCATAAAATAGGTCATCTAACTTGCAGAAATGCATTTCAGGCAACCTAGGTTTCAGTCACAATTCACTACGTGTCAAATTGTTGGCAATCCCACACTAACTTTCTCACTATTAGCAAGTTATGAATAACTCAAGTGATTCTACACAACCAAAGGTTGCTGCTAGGCAAGATAAGCCACTATCCGCTTACTCTTTAACTTCCTAACCAGCTCGATCTTCCATGGCAGAGAGACGGGAGAAGGCGAGAAATAGTTCGCGCTCGTCGCTAATAACCCCAGCAAGCAAGTATACTTCCTGGTTTACTTAAGAGAGTATCGGGGACTTCCGCCACCGGCGGCGGAGCCACGGCGAGGTGAGCAAAGAGGAGCCGAGGAACTGGGCGTGAGGCGGGGAGGGAGGGAGCGGACCTGAGGACTTGATGGCGTAGCGGTGCCTCTGGAGCGGAGAAGCGGGAGGCGGCGAGGCCGGGGTGTTGCCGTCGGCCATCTTTTACGGCGGCGGGAGCTCGGCGATGGTTGGAACCAAACGGGACGGGACGGGGAGAAGACCGAGTAAGCAAGACCGTAGAGTGGGCCCAGCTCGAGATTGCTCGGTTAGACCATCTCCAGGAGCTTCCGTATCCAATCCCCATAGTTAAATTTGAGGAATTTGATCAAAATAAGAGGTCCAACAGCTTGCCCATCTCATTTCCTGAATCTAGTCGTTCGCTATATTGCCTTCGGGATCCCCCAAAGTGAGGAGCACGATGGAGAATCCCCATCCATCAACCACCCGATCGGAAGGTTTCGTTCCGCCGAAATCTTCTCCCGAAGGTACTCTCCACGCGAACGTGCCTCCCTCCGTCATCTCCCCGCCTCCCTCTGCGCCGCGGCCCTTGGACGAAAGGGGAGCGGGAGATGCAGCGCACCCGGATCTTGGACGTCGTCAGGGATGGAGAGAGGGAGGGGTCGTCGGGGATGGAGAAAGGGATGGGCAGAATATAGGGCAGCGCTTGGCAGGGAGTAGACGGCGGCGGCGCAGGTGTTGGTGCTGGGCAGGGACGCAGGGTGCGGCTCTAGGCAGGGGAGGAGACGGCTGCGCTGGGCAGGGCATTGGGGAGGGGCGCAGGGGGGCGGCGGAGCTGGGGAAGGCGCTTGGGAGAGGTGCAGGGGACGGCGGAGCTGGGGAGAGGCGCGGGGGGTGGCGGTTCTATTTGTTGGAGAATGGAGGGGGGGGGGGAGAATCGGGAGTTGTTTTCTTGGGAGTTGAGAAGTAGAGGTAGAGTGAGACTGGGAGAGTAGAGGGAGGCAATGGTTTTTTCTTATCGTGTATGGATAAAAAATATGATCGCTAGGTCCTTATCTCGAGTTTCTATATGATGTATGAATTACAATGTTTGATTTCAAATCAGCTGGAAGATTTAAATATAATATTATACTCCAATTTACTTAAATAATTTAATACGAATAGAATGAAATGTTTTTATTTCAATTATAAGCATTTCAAATATACTGGCGAGGGATGCTCTGGCGAGGGATGCTCTTATATTTATCTTGCTGCTAGTGCGGGCCGGCTTATTGCCCACGGGCCACAACATTGGGCCCAACTCTGTTTCGTGGCCCAGCGTTGTCGAATTTCGCCAAAATATGAATTTAAATTGCTGTACGTCTGTACTGGCTTCTTCTCCAACTGGTTTTCATCTTCGTTATTGGTAGAATTGAATTGCAAATTGTGGCATCCGAACTAGCTCTCGGAAGTCGGAATCGTAGATCAGCAAACATGTAGTGGTAAAACACAATAATAAGGTCCAGGATATCACTGAAAATAACACTCTGACATTTGCAATTCAGAGATAATCTATATACACAACAAGCAGACAAGTGATATATTGCAGTTCAGAATCCATACAAGACACAGCAGTAGGCAACGAGTACACACATTTGGAATGTTCAACAAGAACTCCCAGAAGATAACAAGCGGGAGTTGCATTGCACGGCAGGGCATGTTCACATCACATATTTGTATATACTGACGACGAGGTGAAGATCTGAGGAAGCAGAACATCAAGGGCAGAAGACCAGCCAGGGCAGGGAAGGAGCTGGAACAGCTCACATGCCACGAGCCATGTTCTGCTCCATGGGTGGCATCATAACCAAGACGGAGCGCCCGTTGTTGAAGCCAGGGTGGGGGACCCTGCGGCGCAGCTCGCGCCCCTCCTGGCAGAGGGCACAAGGGTGACACATGTAGTGTGTTGCTAGGTCGCAGACGACCTCCAGGTGTTCACGCCTCTCCTCGTCCTCAGCGAGGCCACGGCAGCACCCACATTGCCTAGTGAAAGCCTCGAAGCTACCCTGGAAGACAAAACATGCAGCGTAATCATGTCAGCACATCACTTGCGACAGCTTCACAGTGGGATAGGACTGAAGCACATATGGCAGAAGTTCTATCTAAGAAATTTGTGTGAATAATCTAAGAACTCGAGATAAGTATGTAAGCCTTGGCCCAGCATCCTGCTTCATAGTGAGTGACAACTAAAAATAGATATATCTTCTCACTGCAAACTGAGAAGATCTTTTGGAACCATAAAAATGAGCAGATTGAGAAAACTTGCCTCGAGATTGTATCTTCGACGAATAGCTGTACGAGTGGGATGAGAAAACCATGGGGCTAGGCAGTTCCACCCAAAGAGAGAGTTTCCAAGCATATAGAGGCCAGTGTAAGGCAAGCAGCTGTTTGCAAAAGTTCCCGGTGCTGCTGCAAGCCTCTCAACATTGCTACCATACAGCACACATGGTGCCACACTTCCGAGAAGACCTGAAAATATCCAAACACCATTCAGTTAGTTATTTGTTAATTTCCAAATTAACAAAAAGCAATCAAAAGGATTGCTACGGTAAATATTTCGCATTACAATGAACAACCACAAGTTAGTTGGCATTTGGTTAGTTAGGACAGCATTGTCATTTTTTGAAGAGACAATTCAGCTCTGCCAGACTACCAGTAACTTGTTTGAAGGAAAATGGACCTTAGGGCCTAGACAGAAGGGTCCAGATGCATGTATTAGTTCGTATTACAACGAACAACCACAAGTTAGTTGGCATTTGGTTAGTCAGGACAGCATTGTCATTTTTGGAAGAGACAATTCAGCTCTTGCAGACTACCAGTAACTTGTTTGAAGGAAAATGGACCCTAGGGCCTAGACAGAAGGGTCCATACGCATGTATTAGATAGAAAAATTAGCATACCACACTAGAACAGTGCTGGCTGATAATGGAAAGAACCATAATTAAAACTGAAAGTAAAACAATGTACCTTGTATAAAACCTTTCTACTGCCATTTAAAGAATACCAAATCAGAGGCAGCCTACAGTAATTTGCAAGTTGTGAAAACATTACACAGAGTTCATTACAGTGAGGGAAATGTAGCTTAATCTTCAAGTGATGCACATAACTTAGTGCTAAGGGTGCCTCCCAAGAAGCAATTTGCAACCTACAAATGTCACTGAGGGCTTATCATGAAATATGTGTGCAAATTCGTACTTTCAAGGCCTCCAGGAGTCACGATCCTAAACTCGGCATCGATAAGTAAAGCATTTGGCAACAGATATTAGTTCTGAGCAAGTCAATTCTTATATTAATGTTGCCCTGCCCTACCATCCTACTAACTCCTATTAAGAATTACAAAACAAGAAGCGAACTGGACAGATAACAGATGTTATGACAATCAGATAACAGTCTTGGACACCCCAACCAGCCCCCAGGGATCTCTTAGCTAAAGTCAGTGAAAATCCTAAGCAATCCGCCAAAATCGAGCTGGACAGAAGCAGAGCAAGCACGTGTTCCTCTGCCCAACCACGAAGCCAAACCCTAAACCGAGAGATCTGGGGGGCAAACGAGGGGGGCACGTACACACTTCGAGGTCGCTGCTGCAGAAGTCGTCGTTGCGGCCGAGGCAGGAGAGGATCCCCGAGTCCCAGCTCTCCCGCGGCACGGCGGGGCCGGAGACCGGCTCTCCCATGACGACCGGGACCCCGTCGGCGCAGCCCTTGGTGGCCTCCGTCGGCAGCTTTTCGTCGGCGGACGGGGCCAGGAGGGGGCTGGCCTCCTCGTGGTCGACTTGGGTCGCGCCCATGGCGAGAGAGAGGCGAGGAATGCTGCTTCTTCTGGCTAACGCGAGCGAGGGCGAGGCAGAGGGAGGGGATCGTGGAGGAGGAGACTTTTGGCGGAGGGGCGGAGCTGGAGCGGGTAAAATAGGGCGGAGGAAGCGCGTGGAGGACGACGACGATGGCGTGGCTTCCTTCGCTGGTAAGTGGTAAGACAGAGAGACACGTTCCTTCTGGAACCCGTTTTGTTCAGAAAGGCGTATTTTGATCGCTTTGTCAGTGACAACTGGGCCCCAACCATTTCCCTTCTCGGTTCCATTCGCAGGCGTCAGCAAGGCCCAGCCCAAGTAGGATTCCATGACCCATTTCCGCCGCGAAGCTTCCAGAGCCTCCACCACGGTACTGCGCCGCCGACGCCGGCCTCCTCTCCGGCGATCTCTGCTGCCCTAGCCCCGTCCACTCACTGGTCGCGCTCCCGCCTGCAACCAGTCGCCGGATTTACTGGCCGTGGAGATGGTGAGCTCCACTGAAACACGCCAACCTCAAGCATTTCCTGGATAGGTTTTATGGTTGTGCGCATGTTCCTGATCAGATTGGATGGATTATTTTCTAAAAGCGATGAGAAATTTTGACCCATAGGTAATAGGCTGCAGTTAAATTCCTTAGTATTTTCACAGCATATCGATGCTACTGTGCCTAGGGCTCACGGGGACCCTTTTTTTGGTTGTCAGGCTAAAACTAGGAACGATTAGATAAATTGTTCTGCATTTCACGGCAGTTAACTTTATCCTTACCTGTTTATTTGGTCATTTCGTCTGAACGGTACTGTAGATTGGTAGTTTCTGCCCGCTGTAAGACGGCAACTAGCTTTCAATAGATTGCCACAATGGCATCAGGTTAGTATAAATCACAATTTTCTATTCACAAGAGGTTTGCCACCTGAGCCTGTGTGATGATTTTGGGACGAAATGGTGTTTGGACTTTTAATTTCCTGTTGTCTCCATTCGCTGCTTCTTGTTTACTTTTATTCAATATCTCTGCAGGCCACGCCACTCATAGCTGGGCTCGCGGTCGCAGCAGCTGCTCTAGCTGGCAGATATAGCATCCAGGCTTGGCAAGCTTACAAGGCAAGGCCTATAGTTCCAAGAATGCGTAAATTCTATGAAGGTGGCTTTCAAGCTACAATGACCCGGAGGGAAGCTGGCCTCATCCTTGGTGTCAGGTGCATGCTATATAAAAACATAATTCTGATAGCACAACAATATATTCTTTATGCTTCTTTTGGCATACATTTATTCATCTCTAGCAGTCTAGCTCCATCTATGCCACTGAAATTGTTGAGTTCTGCACAGCACAAGCACACTACTTGGGTTTATGGATTTCAATGGTTGAACAAAAGAATTTGCGTAGCACAACAATAGATCAGTCATCATTAGCTTCCCTTCCTGTTCCCTGCAACAATTATGCTTTCTGGAAGTCTGCTCAGATAGCTGATCATAATAGTTGGCAGTTAGTTGTCCCAACTTCCTTTCTTTCCTGGAAGTACGTACAACGTACATTTCACATTATGGAATATCATGTGGTAATATTTCCAGTGCATAATAAAATGTAGTCTTGTAGTCCATACTCTGTCCACGCTAACCACTAGCATACTCAAATGCAGATTGATAGGTGCACTTTACAAAGTAAATATACTACACATAGTGTAGGTTTCAAGTTAATAGTTTTCAACTGAACACCTTGCAAATAAGGCAAAGGGAACTTCTCCTCTGCGAGGATTGGGCTAGGATCCACCCATTCTGAACCCATCCAAACGAGGCTTGGAGCTAGATGCTTATATAAAGGATAGAACTTCCATCTTATGCTGGAATCACGTGTGCCATCTCCATCTTATATATATTGTGTTTCTGTTTGTGATTTTACTGGCAAGGTCAGTTAAATGCAGCCGCAAATAATTTTTCCCCCTGGCAAAATAAGCTCTTCCTTGGAATGATATAGCCTATCTTGAACTCAACCTGACAAAAAAGAGTTGTCCAATCTTGACACATTTTTTTCCTTCTTTCTGCCTGGTGCATATGTACTTATTATTACAACATTTAGAAGAATCTATTTTTGGATTTGTGCATCTAAATTTGAGTGCATCTTGACATACCAGGTTGTTCATTCTGGCATTTAAATACATGCCGTTTATTTGTGATTTAATTGATAAATTTACAATTTAAGACATGCTTTATGTCCTGCCATTGTTAAGTTACCCTGTTTTCTTTTGATTCATCAGAGAAAACGTCCATCCTGATAAAATAAAAGAGGCACATAAGAGGGTCATGGTTGCCAATCATCCGGATGCGGGGGGAAGCCATTACCTTGCTTCGAAGATCAACGAGGCAAAAGATGTTTTGCTTGGGAAAACAAAAGGAGGTGGTTCAGCCTTTTGATTGTATAAAGCAAAATGTGCTCTTCCAATGAAGATAATGTTTTGTACTTCCGGACTCAGCAGTTGGAAGGCAGACAAAAACATTGATGGGTTACTACAATCTCTGGACAACGAACATTGGACCATCTTCGGCACAGCTGGTCCTTTTACTATTTGACACTTGAAGACCCGGTTATGCTGGTTCTGGAATAACCTATATACATGAAGTTGCCCTGTGTTGAGTTGCACATGATATTTGTCCATCTGTCTATTCTATTGTGATAGCTATACAGCCACATGGTTCTTCTAGCTTGCAATAATCATGTCATATAGTCATCTTCGTCTTTCTCCACTGGACTTCGCGTCTTTTGAGTGTCCTGTTCTTCAACTTGTGGAGTGTACCTTGGCATATCAAGGTGCCAAAGCATTATCTGAGATTCGGAGCAATGGGAAGGGATGCCCTTCTGTGTTTCTCCATCACCGACTGCCATTTGTCGTACAAACTGGATGAAATCCTGAGATAAAAAACCATGATCAGGCAAGTTATCAGATTACTACTAGAGACCACTGGGGCTTGGCTCAATTGACAAACCTGAGTTTGCTCTCCTGATGAGTTGTTCTTGTTGATGAGCCTTTCCGATTCCCAGAGTATTGAGCTCCTGAACCCAAGCCCAGAGAAGTGTATTTCAGGAGATATACCAGAGCTGTTGTGGACTGCACTTGCATCTTGTGCAGACACAGGTGGTGGTGCCTGTGTGTCGTTGGAGCTCGAGTCTTTTGAGTACCAGCCTGTGATCCGTGATGAGTCACAGGTTGGTCCTTGCATTGTCACTCTCTGGTCTGCTGATGACACGGCTGCTGTTGGCCATGCTGCAATGCCTCTGGATCAAGGATTGATTGGACACGAGATGTTATTTTGATTGCGGATGAGAAGTGTAGCAAAGCTGCAGGAGAAGGGGAGAAGGAACGCACCGAGTCTGCCTGAGCTGCTGAAAGAAGCGGAGATCGTACACGCCGGAAGCCCTGGCGAAGTGGATGACGCCGTTCAGCCGGTGCCGCTCGATGTGGCTCAGGGCCACGTTCCTCTGTCGGCCCTCATCATCGCCGGCACCGGTGGCGTTCTCGATGGCATAGGTGAGATGCCGGAAGGTGACGCCAGTGCCACGCAGCACCTGGACGGCGCTTGCCGACCTGTTCTTGGCTCCGACCACGATCCATATCATTGGCGGCTCGACGTGCCGCAGCGTGTGGCCCAGCCTCGTCAGCGCCGCCTCCTGCGACATGCCGTCACCGTCGTTGTCTGGACGCGTGACGGTGACGATCAGCAGGAGGCCCAGGTCAGGGACGGCAGGCGCGTGCTGAACATTGAGAGATGGAAGAAATGAAGCGCGGAGAATGGCTACCGACTGGCTGCTGGTGCCGGCAAGTGGCGCGAGGGCGCCGATGGCGAAGCAGATGGCGAGCTGGACGACGGCGGCTTTGCCCTTCCGCCATAGCTGCATTCTCTTCTTGGATCTCTCCGCCGAATCCATCCTCGTCAATTGAATTGCTACTTGGTTCCTGAGTTCCTCCCTGCTGTGCTGCTCTCCTGAACTTGTTCAGATAGAAGAAGCAAGGATGAGAAGTTGGAGGTCCCGTCCTGATTGAACTGAATCTGTCTGAACGGAGGAGACTCCGATCTCAGTTTTAATACATGGAGCGGAGAAATGCGGTGCTTGCTGGTGCCAGTTGACTTAACAGAGGGTTGTCGCTAGCACGACTGGATTTGACTTTCAGGATGTGGTGTGAATAAGCAGCAGCAGGATGTGATGTCAACCCTTTCACAGCAGAGCAAGGGAAAGAGAATGTCGGTGCACGGTCTTAAGACCAAGTATGCGCCAGATTAGGTGTGTGTTTGTTTGTAAGCAAGGAATTAGCGGCATGATGAGCGGTCGTAACAATCAAATGTTAGTACGGGGACACCACAACGACTCCACGTTCAAGAACGAAAGAAGTCTGTGAGCTTGGTCTGCGGTGCAACATCACGGACTGGCTGCCGATCGAGAGTTGACGGTACAGGGGAGCAGAGCAGGAAATTGTACTGACCAAGCGCAGCTAGACAGAGGCAGTCACCCTCCACCCTCCAGGCCGCGTCAGTTTGCTTGCTTACATGTACTCGAGACGCCATTAACACCAACCAGATCCCCGCCGGCCACTGCCATCACCATCGGCTCCGACGTGAGTATCTCCATCCATCCTGCTACTGCTCGTCGTCTGTAGCAATTGCCGTTACCTTATCCGATGGGACCTCCCGGAAACTCCTTTCAGCCGCCCGCACGAGCTTTGACCCCAAAACCCCAGTCCCCTTTCGCGGAAGCACCCCAATACCACCACCTTCACATTTGGTCTAATTCCACGGACACCTTTCTGTCCACCACGTCACCGCTGACGATAAACTTACTTTCAATACTTAACGATCACGCTTGTTGGTTGGCGCCCAGCAGCACTAGAGCCACTACAAGCAGCAGCTACTTAAGAAGGCGCCACCGAGCAACCACTCCTGTCCTCCCTCTCTCCACACCTCTTTCGATCAGCCAGATATCCTTTTCGCCATGGCATCTTCCACAGGGAGCTTGGACCACGCCGCCGGGTTCACCTTCACCACCTCCTTCACTGACCTGCTCTCCGGCTCGACGCCGATGCCCAAGTTCAAGTCCTCGCAGCCGCCCAGCCTGCCCATCTCGCCCTCGTCCTTCTCTTACTTCTCCATACCTCCGGGCCTCAGCCCCGCCGACCTGCTCGACTCCCCCGTCCTCCTCAACTACTCCAATGTCAGTCAGTCTTCCCTCCCTTCTATTCTCCTCTTGCTGCTCTGCAATTGTTGTTAGCTGATTTCGGTTATTCCTTGCTCATCAGATTTTGGCGTCCCCCACAACCGGTGCGATCCCGGCGCACTGGAAGGCCTCTCAGCAAGATCAGGACAGCCGAGGCAGCGGTGACTTCTCCTTCCAAGCCGTCAACAAACACACAGATTCATCGCCTCAAACAAATTCTTTCCCTTCCATCAAGGTATGTATGTATGTATGTACACACTTGATAAACACTAGACAGTAGTAACTCACAGCATGTGTATGCTTGTGCAGGAGCAGCAGGTGGCACAAGTGAGCAACAACAAGAGCAACAAGCAGCTGGAGGACGGGTACAAGTGGAGAAAGTACGGGCAGAAGCAGGTGAAGGGGAGCGAGAACCCGAGGAGCTACTACAAGTGTACCTACAGCAACTGCTCCATGAAAAAGAAGGTCGAGCGGTCCCTCGCCGACGGACGCATCACGCAGATCGTCTACAAGGGCGCGCACCACCACCCCAAGCCCCTCTCCACCCGCCGCCATAACACCTCTCCACCCGTCGCCGATCAGGAGCACTCTGGCGTCACCCCCGAGAACTCTTCTGTCACGTTCGGAGACGATGAAGCCGACAACGGGTCGTCGCAGGGCGCCGAGCCCCAAGCCAAGCGCTGGTAAGTAGTGTGATTCATCATCGACGTACGATTAATTCATCATCGTGTTGTTGGACTAATTGGAGAGTGGATAATTGCTTTCAGGAAGGAGGATGCCGACAACGAGGGCAGCTCCGGCGGCAAGCCGGTGCGCGAGCCAAGGCTAGTGGTACAGACGCTGAGCGATATCGACATACTGGACGACGGCTTCCGGTGGAGAAAGTACGGCCAGAAGGTCGTCAAGGGCAATCCCAATCCAAGGAGCTACTACAAGTGCACCACGGTGGCCTGCCCGGTGCGAAAGCATGTGGAGCGGGCGTCGCACGACAACCGCGCCGTCATCACCACCTACGAGGGCAAGCACAACCACGACGTGCCGCTCGGCCGCCCGACGACGTCCTCTTCCTCTGCTGCTGCCGCCGGACACGGACAACAGGGCCCCTACACTCTGGAGATGCTCACCAACACCAAGGACGAGCCCAGGGACGACTTGTTCGTCGACTCGCTCCTTCTCTGCTAGGCAAGCAAAAGCATATGGGCGATGGCCTTAATTTACGTAGCGTCTATCACTTGACTGACTCCTCCTGATTTAGTTTTGGCCATGATGTATTCAGCGTTGTGGTTGTTTCTTATTTGTAAAGTTTACATGATAGTCACAGAATTTAACAGTTCCACCTTCAGCTCCGAGCTCAACGCCACACTAGCTGTGAGTCTGTGACTGACGATAAACCTGAAAAACATTGCAGTTTGCAATGGAACAGTCAGATTTCAAAACAAGTGAAGTAGTAACGTCCATTCTTGCGCGATCTGCAAACCGTAGACGGAGGTCGAAAGAGGAGAAATTGTTGTTCATCAGTCTTTAACTATGAAAGGCATGCAAAATCATCATTACTAGGTCTCTCGATTTACTGAACTAAACAACAGAGCCAGTCACAGCCGTCTTGCTCTTCTCCCTCGGGCGCATTTCGTCGGGCAGGTGCCTGGCCTCCCAGTCGGCCAAGTCCGCCTCCACCTCCGCCGCTTCCTCGTCAAGCCCCAGCCGCTTCATCCCTTTGGCCATCACCCTGTACATGTACTCGTCCACCTCGCAGCCTCCCTTCCTGACCGCCGCCTCGTACACCCTCCAGGCGGCGCGCGCCCTGCCCTTGGCCACCAGCGCGCGCACCAGCCGCGTCAGCTTGTACACGTCCTCCCCGACCCACACCCCCTCCGAGGACCCGCCGGCGGCGCCCCGCTCCTTCTCCTCGATGAAGGCCTCGACGAGCGCGTCCACGGCAGCTGCGGCGGCGGGGTCGTTGGAGGGCGAGGAGGAGACGAAGGTGGCGTAGAGCTCCGGGTCGGGGCGGTACCAGGGCTCGGCGCGGGCGACGTGGAGCGCGGCGAGGGCGAGGGACCAGTGGCCCTGGCGCTGGAGCTCGGCCATGGCGGCGAGGAGGTCGGCGCGGAGGAGGCGGCCGAGGGCGGCGGAGGCCGCGGCCGTGGCGGCGGGAGGGGAGCGGTCGGCGGCGGTGAGGCGCTTGAGGGCCTGCACGGCGTGGATGGCCTCCGTGGAGAGGGAACGGCCCCGCTGGAGCGGGCCGCGGTTGTCGCGCGGGCCGCAGGTGATGATGGTTCGAGGACCGGGCAGGAGCTTGGCGCGCAGGGTGGGCGCGGGGGTGGTGTGCGGGAGGAAGAGGAGAGACGCCATGGTAGAGGAGGCTGAGCAGCGTAGGCGCGGCTGAAGCTGGAAACACAAGGAAGGGGATGAGTTTTATTATTGAACGATGACGATGCCGCAGTATACGCCACACGAAGGTCGAGTAAACTACCATCCCACGCTTTCCACGCTCCCCCGCAAAGTCGCCATTAAACTGGAGAGGCTCACTTGCAGCAGACAGAGACAGAGTCCAATGGCGACGGCCGTGCTAATCCTGCTGGCCGCCGCCATCCTGGCGCCGTCTCTCTCCAGCTGCGCGCCCGCCTCGGCTACTACCACCTCTGCGGCGGCGGCCGACCGCATCACGCGGCTGCCGGGCCAGCCGCCGGTCAACTTCTCCATGTACTCGGGCTACGTCACCGTGGACGCCGCCGCGGGGCGGGCGCTCTTCTACTGGCTCATCGAGGCCTCCTCCACCGCCGCGCCGGACTCGGCCCCGCTCGTGCTCTGGCTCAACGGCGGGCCCGGCTGCTCCTCCGTCGGCTACGGCGCATCCGAGGAGCTCGGCGCCTTCCGGATCAGCCCCGACGGCACCACGCTCGTCCCCAACCCCTACTCCTGGAACAAGAGTCGATTTTTTTTCTCCCTCGCTCTCTTCTTCTTTTGACCGAGAATTGTGTTAGCTTCCTTGACAACTGACACTGGGATGGAATTGGATCGGCTCGTTCCTTGCAGTGGCCAACATGCTCTTCTTGGACTCCCCCGCAGGCGTAGGGTACTCCTACTCCAACACCACCTCCGATCTCTTCACACCCGGCGACAACAAGACAGGTCAATTTTTCAGGATTACTTATCTATTCAAGTGCTAGTACTGTTCTTTGCTCGCATGAGGATGTCTTCTGCTGAATACCAATGATATCTTGCAGCTCACGATTCGTACACTTTCTTGGTGAATTGGCTGGAGAGGTTTCCGCAGTACAAGCATCGCGATTTCTACATCTCCGGGGAGAGCTATGGAGGTGAATTGCCATCAGATCGAATTGGTTAATTCTAGCATGTTGGCTCTGCGTTCAACATTATCCAGCAATCACATGTATATGATTCATGTGTCACCTAGTTTGTTCACTGTTGCTGCAATGGCTGCTTTTCAGGGCACTATGTTCCTCAGTTGTCTCAGCTAGTGTTCAGAAACAACAAAGGTATCAAGAAGCCCATCCTCAACTTCAAAGGCTTCATGGTCAGAAACTAATCAGCTCTTCTTTTGATTCTCCCTTAATTGGTCTGGACATTTTTCTTGTTACATATGATCAAATAATCAATCGCTGTTCTAGGTCGGAAATGCCGTTATTGATGATTACCATGATTACGTTGGAACTTTCGAGTACTGGTGGACGCATGGGCTGATCTCTGATGATACCTATCAGAAGCTGCAGTTGGCCTGTGAGTTTGATTCATCTGCGCATGCTTCCAAGGCATGCAACCAGATCTATGATGTAGCTGAAGCCGAGGAAGGCCTGATTGATGCATACAGTATCTATACACCAACCTGTAAGAAGGCCTCATTGCGTAAGCGGAGGCTAATAAAGGGCCGCAGGGTGAGCTAATCCACTACTAGAACTATAATTTGTTCATAGCTAAGCTAGTACACTACTGTACCAGCATGGTATATCGGTATTATGTATTGTGCACATGTTTAAAGTACCGTTGTTTAGACACATATTTTTTTGTTCAAATATAGCCCTGGTTGCCAAGAGGATATGATCCTTGCACTGAAAAGTACTCCACAAAGTACTATAATCTACCAGAAGTGCAGAAAGCTTTTCATGCCAATGTCACTGGAATGCCGTATGCCTGGAACCCCTGCAGGTTTGTTCAACTGGTTTCATCTTGTTTTACTCACAACTACTCATTCATCATAACTGACAGTAAAGCTTGCTTGTTAGTGATAGTTTGCGCTAAACTTATGCCAAAAATTCGCAGTGATGACTTGTTTGAGCATTGGAAAGATTCACCGAGGTCTATGCTTCCTATATACCATGAACTTATTGCTGCTGGCATAAGAATATGGGTCTTCAGGTACACCAAATTTATGTTGAAAACATGATTCACACTGGAACATAAATATTTGACAGTGGTGCCAATGCTGATCTATGATCATCACTCTCTGTATGGTACCATAGCACAGCCATTCTGTCCTTCTGAGGATTTAATCATTTAAATTCGGAAATTTGACAGTGGTGATGCTGATTCCGTGGTACCCCTCACTGCTACAAGATACTCCATTGATGCGCTCTATCTTCCGACTGTCACTAACTGGTATCCCTGGTATGAGGAGGAGGAGGTTAGTCAGCAACCTGTGCTAAAGAAACACTGGCAGTTTTATTCCCTTTTTCACTTGCTACAGCTATACTCATCATTCTAATGGTGTGGATCTTGCTTAGGTTGCTGGTTGGTGCCAAGTGTACAAAGGTTTGACGTTGGTGACAATCCGAGGAGCAGGACACGAGGTTCCCCTCCATCGTCCACAACAGGCCTTGAAGCTTTTTGAGCATTTTTTGCAAGATAAGCCCATGCCTCGGCCTGTAGATAGCATTCAGTCGTTTTAGATATTTCTTTCGCTTAAAATGGAAGGTCACGCTATGAAGCCATCTTGTTGTACAATTTCAAGCCTGGCTCACACGTTTCAGTTGAGGAGATATGCTCTGTTCGATTGATGTTGGCTACTTGGCATTATTAATTATTTCAGTGCAGTAACTTTAGAAATTGGAACATAATTCCCATCAAAGTTGTCTGATGAGAGTTTTGTTTTCAGTTTTCATGTATACTGAGCACTGGAATGTTAATGTAATGTAATTTGGAATATTCACGTACGTACTTATTTGACACAATACCATGCTACCATGTTCACTATTATCTGTAGAAGAGACAACAGTACCATTCTAGATCAAGTTGCAGGCTTGGGGTCTCCCTGACCCTCTTGCTGACATAATTATCAAAGATGTTAAGCAACATGTTAAGCTTGGAATATGTTAACCTTGGTGAATTGTATGCTTTTGTGCTTTGTGGGCATTCTTCTTCTCATACAAAACAACGTGCATTTAGTTCCGTCTTTGAAAAATAAAAGATGTTTTAAGCGTGGCATATGTTACAGAAAAGAAGTACTACTCGGAGGTTCAGAATAACCAGGTACTCTCATATTCTTTCTAGTGCAAGAATTTTGGGAAGATAAACATTCTTTCGGAAGTCTTGGATTTTGTAACAGCACAAATATTATTCCCATGCATCACGCTGATCTTAGCGCATTTGACAAACAAAAAGCTATCGATCATCGATAATAAAACACCAACCAGATCATTTTTTTGGGATGATCTTGATGCCCTTGATGAGGAGCCCCCTCTTCCACTCCCCACCATCATACTCAAACATAGAGATCCCAACCTCTCCATTCTGCCCCATCTGTGGTTTAACCTCCCCAACCTTGAGCTGCAGCCACTTCTCCCTGGGCTTCTCCAGCAGATTCTCTTTGCGCTGCTGGACCGTTCCGTCGGGGAGTTTGAGCTGGAGGTTCACCGGCACAGACCATCCATAGGCTGGATCTTTGAGCATCACTTCGAAGACAACCTCATAGGTGACTCCCGGTGTAAGATGGGACAGCTCCAGCTTCCCATGAACCTCCAACCAGCAGACGTTCTGCAGCATCACTGCCTCGATTTTTTCAGCTTCGCCGTCGCTGATTTGTTAAACATGTCAGGTTCAGAAACAGCATGGTAATTAAGTCTAATTCCTGAGAGCATGATCTGTGAACAACTAAAAAAAATCATCTTTACGTATGTAGATGTACATGTTGTGATTCTGAATTACAGTACCTTCCTTCTTTCAGGGCATGCCAAGTCCAGTATCTGGGGTCTTCACTCCAAGTGACGGCTAGGCCTCTTGGGAGCAGCATGAAGCAGTTGTGCCTGGTCCTCTCATCCACCCAGTACTTCTGCATTCATTGAAAGTTTGAAGCATAACCATGTTCAAAATCAAAAGCCAAAGCTTATATATTACTCCCTGCGATCCTAAATTGTTGTTGAAATATTACATGTATCTAGACGCCTTTTAAGAGTATATACATCCATATTTGGACAAAAATTTAGGATCCGAGGGAGTATACAGGATTCCATGTCATGCTAGTTCATGTTTTCAGAAGCAAATTAATGAACCTTTGTTTTTCCGGCCAAGAAGATCCCTGTGCAGGCCTGATCTTCCATTGCAGCTAAATCAGTAGCCTTCTCGTTGGCGACGATCTCCCGGAACATGTGAGGAGCCGGCGCTCGCTTGGACTGGGCCTGCAGGTTTGTGCCAGAGGTGGAATCAGCACTGTGCGCCATCGGCACGGCACGGCCATCGCCGGTGCACGATGACACGGAAGACGTCTCTTTTGGCGAAGACGGCGCGGCCCCCATGGTCGGTTTTCTCTCGACTGGACTTCTCCTGGAGTGCTAGCTGATCGTGAGATATATATATAGCTTCAGAAGTTGGCTTGAAGCCTTGTTAGAACAACTGAACTGAGCTGAAGCATCACGATTTCAGGGTAAAGAAAGTGAAGACGGAATTTGGACCTTTTTCGCGCCTACCGTGCATCGTTGGACGGCGGGCATGAAAGGCAGAGAGAGTAGTCCCAGAAGATAATGTCAGCAAATTAACAAGGTAAGTTATTAATACATTTATTTTCCTTTTCATCTCCAGCGTTGGGTGGGGCATCTGATTCGTGAGATTGAATTCCCTGCTACGTACGCCCAGCCGGAAGAGAATCCACCTTTCTCTTTGTCAATCAATAATACTATTGCTGCCGTTGCATTGCATTGGTGGCCTGCTCGTTCAGTTGGGAATCCTTCTTGAGTTATTTAACTCTGCTCCTGTGCTTGATTTACTGTCGGATTACATGTCGGATTTAGTATTCTAATTAAAAAAATATATAACTTTCTTTAATTACTGTAATTAAAGTGGCCTATTAGCTTAGCTGGTAAGAGCGTGGTCCTAATAAGGCCAAGGTCGCAGGTTCGAGACCTGCATAGGCCAAATAAATTATTATTTTTTAGTATACAGGGATATTCTCCCGAGCTGCTCCAAAAGGAAGCTCCCAGCGCCCAGATTCACCTGAAGCTCCATGCGATGCTGGGACGTTTCAACTCTGCTCCGTAACTTTGCTTCAGCTCTCTGGCGTGCTGTTAACTTTGCAGCTAAAAATGTTTAGTGACTGCTGAGCTGATGCTCAGAACCTTTTTTTTTTCCTTTTCTTTGAGTGCTGTAAAACCCTGGTTTCGTTAATGCAATGGAAACGGGAGGCTCGGAGCCTTACGGTAACTTCAAAACACAATTCAAACAGAATACAACGCCGTTTTCCTTTGATACAAACGAATGAACCAAACAATGGCATCCTTTCAGTTTCAGATATACGCTTCCAGAGACTGGACCGCGACAGTAAAGAGTCGTTTATTGATCTACATCTCAAAACTGGTTACTGGGCGCGCAAGAACCCATATATAAAAGTCTCAAAATATATATTTTTACAACCTTGGAGCCCTCAGGTTCCTTTGCCTGGTCCTCTGCTCCTCCATTTCGTTCATCCAATCTGAAATCTGGTAAATAAATTTCACCGTCACCACCACCAACCCAACCAATCCAGCTATAGCAATTACCAGTAGCAAAAGTTTCAGGAGAGGCCCCGAAAGGAAATCCTTGATTTTCTGCAAAATATAGGCGCACGGTAAGGACCACACTTCAGGGGATCCAATACGTAAGCAGCACATCTGTATTTTACACACCTGTAACATCGAATACGGAGCAGGTTCTTGTCCTCCACGCTCACGCTTCTTCTTACGTTTGGGCACGTTTGCAACTTCCATGGCAGGATTCTAAACGGAAATTGCAGGAAACGAGCACATATTTAAGTACCAACAAAATCCAATTGTTTGGTGGTGAAAACTTGGCAGAGAACAACATTATTTGGTAGATTCGGGTACCTTAACCTCCTGAACTTTCCGGAGATGCAACTCTGTGGAAGAAACGGCGTGGAGCGGGCGTCGCACGACAACCGCGCCGTCATCACCACCTACGAGGGCAAGCACAACCACGACGTGCCGCTCGGCCGCCCGACGACGTCCTCTTCCTCTGCTGCTGCCGCCGGACACGGACAACAGGGCCCCTACACTCTGGAGATGCTCACCAACACCAAGGACGAGCCCAGGGACGACTTGTTCGTCGACTCGCTCCTTCTCTGCTAGGCAAGCAAAAGCATATGGGCGATGGCCTTAATTTACGTAGCGTCTATCACTTGACTGACTCCTCCTGATTTAGTTTTGGCCATGATGTATTCAGCGTTGTGGTTGTTTCTTATTTGTAAAGTTTACATGATAGTCACAGAATTTAACAGTTCCACCTTCAGCTCCGAGCTCAACGCCACACTAGCTGTGAGTCTGTGACTGACGATAAACCTGAAAAACATTGCAGTTTGCAATGGAACAGTCAGATTTCAAAACAAGTGAAGTAGTAACGTCCATTCTTGCGCGATCTGCAAACCGTAGACGGAGGTCGAAAGAGGAGAAATTGTTGTTCATCAGTCTTTAACTATGAAAGGCATGCAAAATCATCATTACTAGGTCTCTCGATTTACTGAACTAAACAACAGAGCCAGTCACAGCCGTCTTGCTCTTCTCCCTCGGGCGCATTTCGTCGGGCAGGTGCCTGGCCTCCCAGTCGGCCAAGTCCGCCTCCACCTCCGCCGCTTCCTCGTCAAGCCCCAGCCGCTTCATCCCTTTGGCCATCACCCTGTACATGTACTCGTCCACCTCGCAGCCTCCCTTCCTGACCGCCGCCTCGTACACCCTCCAGGCGGCGCGCGCCCTGCCCTTGGCCACCAGCGCGCGCACCAGCCGCGTCAGCTTGTACACGTCCTCCCCGACCCACACCCCCTCCGAGGACCCGCCGGCGGCGCCCCGCTCCTTCTCCTCGATGAAGGCCTCGACGAGCGCGTCCACGGCAGCTGCGGCGGCGGGGTCGTTGGAGGGCGAGGAGGAGACGAAGGTGGCGTAGAGCTCCGGGTCGGGGCGGTACCAGGGCTCGGCGCGGGCGACGTGGAGCGCGGCGAGGGCGAGGGACCAGTGGCCCTGGCGCTGGAGCTCGGCCATGGCGGCGAGGAGGTCGGCGCGGAGGAGGCGGCCGAGGGCGGCGGAGGCCGCGGCCGTGGCGGCGGGAGGGGAGCGGTCGGCGGCGGTGAGGCGCTTGAGGGCCTGCACGGCGTGGATGGCCTCCGTGGAGAGGGAACGGCCCCGCTGGAGCGGGCCGCGGTTGTCGCGCGGGCCGCAGGTGATGATGGTTCGAGGACCGGGCAGGAGCTTGGCGCGCAGGGTGGGCGCGGGGGTGGTGTGCGGGAGGAAGAGGAGAGACGCCATGGTAGAGGAGGCTGAGCAGCGTAGGCGCGGCTGAAGCTGGAAACACAAGGAAGGGGATGAGTTTTATTATTGAACGATGACGATGCCGCAGTATACGCCACACGAAGGTCGAGTAAACTACCATCCCACGCTTTCCACGCTCCCCCGCAAAGTCGCCATTAAACTGGAGAGGCTCACTTGCAGCAGACAGAGACAGAGTCCAATGGCGACGGCCGTGCTAATCCTGCTGGCCGCCGCCATCCTGGCGCCGTCTCTCTCCAGCTGCGCGCCCGCCTCGGCTACTACCACCTCTGCGGCGGCGGCCGACCGCATCACGCGGCTGCCGGGCCAGCCGCCGGTCAACTTCTCCATGTACTCGGGCTACGTCACCGTGGACGCCGCCGCGGGGCGGGCGCTCTTCTACTGGCTCATCGAGGCCTCCTCCACCGCCGCGCCGGACTCGGCCCCGCTCGTGCTCTGGCTCAACGGCGGGCCCGGCTGCTCCTCCGTCGGCTACGGCGCATCCGAGGAGCTCGGCGCCTTCCGGATCAGCCCCGACGGCACCACGCTCGTCCCCAACCCCTACTCCTGGAACAAGAGTCGATTTTTTTTCTCCCTCGCTCTCTTCTTCTTTTGACCGAGAATTGTGTTAGCTTCCTTGACAACTGACACTGGGATGGAATTGGATCGGCTCGTTCCTTGCAGTGGCCAACATGCTCTTCTTGGACTCCCCCGCAGGCGTAGGGTACTCCTACTCCAACACCACCTCCGATCTCTTCACACCCGGCGACAACAAGACAGGTCAATTTTTCAGGATTACTTATCTATTCAAGTGCTAGTACTGTTCTTTGCTCGCATGAGGATGTCTTCTGCTGAATACCAATGATATCTTGCAGCTCACGATTCGTACACTTTCTTGGTGAATTGGCTGGAGAGGTTTCCGCAGTACAAGCATCGCGATTTCTACATCTCCGGGGAGAGCTATGGAGGTGAATTGCCATCAGATCGAATTGGTTAATTCTAGCATGTTGGCTCTGCGTTCAACATTATCCAGCAATCACATGTATATGATTCATGTGTCACCTAGTTTGTTCACTGTTGCTGCAATGGCTGCTTTTCAGGGCACTATGTTCCTCAGTTGTCTCAGCTAGTGTTCAGAAACAACAAAGGTATCAAGAAGCCCATCCTCAACTTCAAAGGCTTCATGGTCAGAAACTAATCAGCTCTTCTTTTGATTCTCCCTTAATTGGTCTGGACATTTTTCTTGTTACATATGATCAAATAATCAATCGCTGTTCTAGGTCGGAAATGCCGTTATTGATGATTACCATGATTACGTTGGAACTTTCGAGTACTGGTGGACGCATGGGCTGATCTCTGATGATACCTATCAGAAGCTGCAGTTGGCCTGTGAGTTTGATTCATCTGCGCATGCTTCCAAGGCATGCAACCAGATCTATGATGTAGCTGAAGCCGAGGAAGGCCTGATTGATGCATACAGTATCTATACACCAACCTGTAAGAAGGCCTCATTGCGTAAGCGGAGGCTAATAAAGGGCCGCAGGGTGAGCTAATCCACTACTAGAACTATAATTTGTTCATAGCTAAGCTAGTACACTACTGTACCAGCATGGTATATCGGTATTATGTATTGTGCACATGTTTAAAGTACCGTTGTTTAGACACATATTTTTTTGTTCAAATATAGCCCTGGTTGCCAAGAGGATATGATCCTTGCACTGAAAAGTACTCCACAAAGTACTATAATCTACCAGAAGTGCAGAAAGCTTTTCATGCCAATGTCACTGGAATGCCGTATGCCTGGAACCCCTGCAGGTTTGTTCAACTGGTTTCATCTTGTTTTACTCACAACTACTCATTCATCATAACTGACAGTAAAGCTTGCTTGTTAGTGATAGTTTGCGCTAAACTTATGCCAAAAATTCGCAGTGATGACTTGTTTGAGCATTGGAAAGATTCACCGAGGTCTATGCTTCCTATATACCATGAACTTATTGCTGCTGGCATAAGAATATGGGTCTTCAGGTACACCAAATTTATGTTGAAAACATGATTCACACTGGAACATAAATATTTGACAGTGGTGCCAATGCTGATCTATGATCATCACTCTCTGTATGGTACCATAGCACAGCCATTCTGTCCTTCTGAGGATTTAATCATTTAAATTCGGAAATTTGACAGTGGTGATGCTGATTCCGTGGTACCCCTCACTGCTACAAGATACTCCATTGATGCGCTCTATCTTCCGACTGTCACTAACTGGTATCCCTGGTATGAGGAGGAGGAGGTTAGTCAGCAACCTGTGCTAAAGAAACACTGGCAGTTTTATTCCCTTTTTCACTTGCTACAGCTATACTCATCATTCTAATGGTGTGGATCTTGCTTAGGTTGCTGGTTGGTGCCAAGTGTACAAAGGTTTGACGTTGGTGACAATCCGAGGAGCAGGACACGAGGTTCCCCTCCATCGTCCACAACAGGCCTTGAAGCTTTTTGAGCATTTTTTGCAAGATAAGCCCATGCCTCGGCCTGTAGATAGCATTCAGTCGTTTTAGATATTTCTTTCGCTTAAAATGGAAGGTCACGCTATGAAGCCATCTTGTTGTACAATTTCAAGCCTGGCTCACACGTTTCAGTTGAGGAGATATGCTCTGTTCGATTGATGTTGGCTACTTGGCATTATTAATTATTTCAGTGCAGTAACTTTAGAAATTGGAACATAATTCCCATCAAAGTTGTCTGATGAGAGTTTTGTTTTCAGTTTTCATGTATACTGAGCACTGGAATGTTAATGTAATGTAATTTGGAATATTCACGTACGTACTTATTTGACACAATACCATGCTACCATGTTCACTATTATCTGTAGAAGAGACAACAGTACCATTCTAGATCAAGTTGCAGGCTTGGGGTCTCCCTGACCCTCTTGCTGACATAATTATCAAAGATGTTAAGCAACATGTTAAGCTTGGAATATGTTAACCTTGGTGAATTGTATGCTTTTGTGCTTTGTGGGCATTCTTCTTCTCATACAAAACAACGTGCATTTAGTTCCGTCTTTGAAAAATAAAAGATGTTTTAAGCGTGGCATATGTTACAGAAAAGAAGTACTACTCGGAGGTTCAGAATAACCAGGTACTCTCATATTCTTTCTAGTGCAAGAATTTTGGGAAGATAAACATTCTTTCGGAAGTCTTGGATTTTGTAACAGCACAAATATTATTCCCATGCATCACGCTGATCTTAGCGCATTTGACAAACAAAAAGCTATCGATCATCGATAATAAAACACCAACCAGATCATTTTTTTGGGATGATCTTGATGCCCTTGATGAGGAGCCCCCTCTTCCACTCCCCACCATCATACTCAAACATAGAGATCCCAACCTCTCCATTCTGCCCCATCTGTGGTTTAACCTCCCCAACCTTGAGCTGCAGCCACTTCTCCCTGGGCTTCTCCAGCAGATTCTCTTTGCGCTGCTGGACCGTTCCGTCGGGGAGTTTGAGCTGGAGGTTCACCGGCACAGACCATCCATAGGCTGGATCTTTGAGCATCACTTCGAAGACAACCTCATAGGTGACTCCCGGTGTAAGATGGGACAGCTCCAGCTTCCCATGAACCTCCAACCAGCAGACGTTCTGCAGCATCACTGCCTCGATTTTTTCAGCTTCGCCGTCGCTGATTTGTTAAACATGTCAGGTTCAGAAACAGCATGGTAATTAAGTCTAATTCCTGAGAGCATGATCTGTGAACAACTAAAAAAAATCATCTTTACGTATGTAGATGTACATGTTGTGATTCTGAATTACAGTACCTTCCTTCTTTCAGGGCATGCCAAGTCCAGTATCTGGGGTCTTCACTCCAAGTGACGGCTAGGCCTCTTGGGAGCAGCATGAAGCAGTTGTGCCTGGTCCTCTCATCCACCCAGTACTTCTGCATTCATTGAAAGTTTGAAGCATAACCATGTTCAAAATCAAAAGCCAAAGCTTATATATTACTCCCTGCGATCCTAAATTGTTGTTGAAATATTACATGTATCTAGACGCCTTTTAAGAGTATATACATCCATATTTGGACAAAAATTTAGGATCCGAGGGAGTATACAGGATTCCATGTCATGCTAGTTCATGTTTTCAGAAGCAAATTAATGAACCTTTGTTTTTCCGGCCAAGAAGATCCCTGTGCAGGCCTGATCTTCCATTGCAGCTAAATCAGTAGCCTTCTCGTTGGCGACGATCTCCCGGAACATGTGAGGAGCCGGCGCTCGCTTGGACTGGGCCTGCAGGTTTGTGCCAGAGGTGGAATCAGCACTGTGCGCCATCGGCACGGCACGGCCATCGCCGGTGCACGATGACACGGAAGACGTCTCTTTTGGCGAAGACGGCGCGGCCCCCATGGTCGGTTTTCTCTCGACTGGACTTCTCCTGGAGTGCTAGCTGATCGTGAGATATATATATAGCTTCAGAAGTTGGCTTGAAGCCTTGTTAGAACAACTGAACTGAGCTGAAGCATCACGATTTCAGGGTAAAGAAAGTGAAGACGGAATTTGGACCTTTTTCGCGCCTACCGTGCATCGTTGGACGGCGGGCATGAAAGGCAGAGAGAGTAGTCCCAGAAGATAATGTCAGCAAATTAACAAGGTAAGTTATTAATACATTTATTTTCCTTTTCATCTCCAGCGTTGGGTGGGGCATCTGATTCGTGAGATTGAATTCCCTGCTACGTACGCCCAGCCGGAAGAGAATCCACCTTTCTCTTTGTCAATCAATAATACTATTGCTGCCGTTGCATTGCATTGGTGGCCTGCTCGTTCAGTTGGGAATCCTTCTTGAGTTATTTAACTCTGCTCCTGTGCTTGATTTACTGTCGGATTACATGTCGGATTTAGTATTCTAATTAAAAAAATATATAACTTTCTTTAATTACTGTAATTAAAGTGGCCTATTAGCTTAGCTGGTAAGAGCGTGGTCCTAATAAGGCCAAGGTCGCAGGTTCGAGACCTGCATAGGCCAAATAAATTATTATTTTTTAGTATACAGGGATATTCTCCCGAGCTGCTCCAAAAGGAAGCTCCCAGCGCCCAGATTCACCTGAAGCTCCATGCGATGCTGGGACGTTTCAACTCTGCTCCGTAACTTTGCTTCAGCTCTCTGGCGTGCTGTTAACTTTGCAGCTAAAAATGTTTAGTGACTGCTGAGCTGATGCTCAGAACCTTTTTTTTTTCCTTTTCTTTGAGTGCTGTAAAACCCTGGTTTCGTTAATGCAATGGAAACGGGAGGCTCGGAGCCTTACGGTAACTTCAAAACACAATTCAAACAGAATACAACGCCGTTTTCCTTTGATACAAACGAATGAACCAAACAATGGCATCCTTTCAGTTTCAGATATACGCTTCCAGAGACTGGACCGCGACAGTAAAGAGTCGTTTATTGATCTACATCTCAAAACTGGTTACTGGGCGCGCAAGAACCCATATATAAAAGTCTCAAAATATATATTTTTACAACCTTGGAGCCCTCAGGTTCCTTTGCCTGGTCCTCTGCTCCTCCATTTCGTTCATCCAATCTGAAATCTGGTAAATAAATTTCACCGTCACCACCACCAACCCAACCAATCCAGCTATAGCAATTACCAGTAGCAAAAGTTTCAGGAGAGGCCCCGAAAGGAAATCCTTGATTTTCTGCAAAATATAGGCGCACGGTAAGGACCACACTTCAGGGGATCCAATACGTAAGCAGCACATCTGTATTTTACACACCTGTAACATCGAATACGGAGCAGGTTCTTGTCCTCCACGCTCACGCTTCTTCTTACGTTTGGGCACGTTTGCAACTTCCATGGCAGGATTCTAAACGGAAATTGCAGGAAACGAGCACATATTTAAGTACCAACAAAATCCAATTGTTTGGTGGTGAAAACTTGGCAGAGAACAACATTATTTGGTAGATTCGGGTACCTTAACCTCCTGAACTTTCCGGAGATGCAACTCTGTGGAAGAAACTTTGACCTTTTTCACGCAATCTTCACCACATAGGAGTAGACCGCCTCCAAACTGACCTTTAGGCACTTCTTTTGGATCACGACCAGATCTTCGGTACTCCTTGAGAACATCTTGACATACCCACTCCTTTTTCAGGGTGTTGCATGCACAACGTACATTGACCTTCATAAATATCAAAAGAGGTACAGGAATAAATACATTAAAAAAATACAGCTTAAAATTCCATTTACTTAAAACTCCCCACAAATAATAATATATCATTATATCCTAAGACTTTGCATATAAAGTTTCATCAGCTAAAACAGATCAAACACATGATTATTAGCTGGTTATCAGGTCACAAGTTGTTTCAAACTACATATGCTGAGGTCATACCTTTTTCATGCACTGATCAACTGATGGGCATTGATCAGGGTGACATATTTCTGAGCATAAGTGGGGGCAATTTGGTAATTTCCTGCACAAATGCCATAAATAACATGTCCAAAATTTCAGTACTTTAAGTTTGGTTTACAATTATGCAACATAACTATTGTTTTTACAATACTCATAACAGCACACCAACAATTAAGAACTGGGAATCCGTAGCTGACCTGTGACATGGGCCACCACAGGACCTTACTTTCAGCTGTTCCTTGGCATTTAAGTTGTTATAGTGCACGCACTCAAAAGAGTGTGTCATAGCACCACAATGACATGATCTTTTAACAAGGACTTTGCAAGGTGGACAATCGTTCTCATGGCATGGCAAAGGGCAAGGATGTGTACAAGGAGAATTCCTGACCTGGAAAAAGCAATAAGACTAAACATCATGCACCCACGCTTACAAGAAATATGTAGAGCACAACTAGCTATTTCGCATAAATGTTTGTAACAGACAATTCTAAACTGGAGGTATGTCAAAGGAAACAAAGAACTGACCCTTTGACAAGGAAGGTCGCAGTCTTCACAAGGCTCAGCAAGTGTGTTCTTTCTATGAAGAGATAATATGATATCAGCTTTAGGCTGACCCAATGGGATCTCTAACACATGGCAGGCCTTTGTGCAATAATGGTTGCCACAAGGGAGAGGGTTTCCGCATAAATTCTGACAGGGAAATTGCCTCCTTTTCGAGCAAGGTATCTGCATAAATATGAAAAAACAAAAAAATATCATGCTTTCTACAATCTGGTGCTCAAACAAGTGCATTTGAGAGAGGGAGGGAAGGAGGTATTAATTGACCAAAAGATAGCCATGTCGATGAAACTTACTGCACGTTCTTGGCCTATATGCTGTCCCAAACATGGCACCAGAACAACTTCTTGGCATGGTGGGCATGGTGTTCCAGGCGTACATTCTATATGCTTTTCCATTTTCTTCTTCATTGGTTTAAGTGTGTACTCAGGGTTCGGAGGAGGGATAGAACCATGACACCTAGGTAGAGTCATGCAAGATTGTTAGACATCAGAGGAAGTTATAGTTCTTGGTACACTACTGAGAATGGCACACTGAGCATATTAGTTAAACAAAAAAACCTTTCTTTACACTTGTGGCCACAAGAAAGTTCTTCTGCGCAGATCATTTTGCAAGGTGGACAGGCTCCATAGTGGCATTTATGGGGCTAAAGGAAGAAGATTAAATGTTAAGTAAATTCTGAGGACCGGTTTACAACAGGAAAAGTAATTAAAGTACACAGAAATGACATGCAACTAAATTCACCAAAAAAAATAATACAAATAACCTTGCAATGGCCATCAGCAATGAAATTTATCAGGAGATTGCCATCAATGAGTAATGACATTGTTAAAGAAAAAGGGGCAGGGCTGTTTACCCGGCAGTCAAACTTGTGTCTGCAAAGGCGATCTACATTGCACTTTTTTGAGCATTTCGGTGGTTTCTGATTCTTCTCAGTCCCACAAGGAACCTACAATAGAGTTATGCATTTAAATCTACAAAGTGAAACTTAGCAACTACAGAATAACTATTCAACACACTAGCAGTATACAGACCTTGAGTGAGTCAGGAGACACTCTGAGGATGAACATATAAATGAAACCGTAGCAAGAGTTACAATTTAGGCAAGTGCACAAGAACACATAAAAATGGTTGGAATACAGCTGTTCCATGCTGATAATTTCTCCTAATAATCTTGTGTAAGGAAATAGACAGGACCGAACATAACTCATATAAAGAAATCAACAATAGAAATTAAGAGTCTACCAAGTTCAACCTCAAAGTATGTTTTCCCACAGAAGCATGAGATGGTCTTCATCAAAGGACAAGGTGAACAAGCACCTCTGGTAAACAAAAGGAACAAAGTGTTACTAGAAATTCAATCAAAAAAATGAACAAATAATATCTGGGCCTTAAGATAGCCTCAAAACAGCAGATACATGTTGGACTATGTCAGAGCAAACATCACTACATATTTGGAAACCTGTTATGTGCCACTGGTGATATTTTGGTATGTGCCTTGCAATCCAAGATGGGAGCATATACATGCTCAAATGCAAGTGACACGAAACAATAGCAAATGACATGCCAAAGATGCACTTTTGATTAGGGCAATACCTGTGGCATGGGGATTGACATTTATGGTTGCCACATCTGAGCCTCCTATCACAAATCTAGAAACAAAAGTCTCCTTAGTGCCTGAAAGGGGCCATAATCATGCAAAGAAGGAATGAAAAAGAAGATGTACCTCTGCGCAGGGTGGGCAATCCCCAACACAACAACGTCGCTTACAAGCATGGCGTCCACAGTCACGTAAACGCTGACATTTCCTTTCGCAGGTCAAGTCTTGGTGGCAAGGCAACTGATGCAGTGCATCACAAGAATAGGGAAATTTAGGCATTTACTTCCTAATGAGCAATAACATAGAAGCAATATCTAACGAGCTATAGCGTTACTGCTGGACCAGATTAAGGAGAAATGAAAATTACCGATTGCTACTTATTGTTACTCTGTTAGGCAGTACGCATATATAAAACTATTTGAAAGGCAAGCCTTCAAACATCCTAAGTTGGTTCACAGAGAACCATGGAAATGTAGATATCAACAATTGACCATTACATGTAGCAATTACATGCAGATAACATTCTGCCAATTAGTTGCTAATAGTGTGTTTATTTCCTTTTCTGTATTTTAGAGAACTATTAATTTATTTGCTCACATGATGTGATTGAATATCTGTTTTGTTTACTCCTTGCAAGGTTGTCATAACTCATAACAAACATGTTGAATAGATATGTACCTCCTTTTTCAGACCCCCACAGCGGCAGGACTTTTTGATCACAAGACGGCAGATCTTGTCACACTGGCCTCGATGGCACCGCTCAGGGCACTTGTGCCGCCCGCACCCTAGCACCTTCTCACAAGTCGATCCACACGTGGCAGCCTCCATGTCACACTCCAACCTTGGATAATCCGTCTTGCCACAAGGGCAAGTCCGCCGTCCTCGAAGCGGACATTCCCCGCACTTTCCACCATGGCATCCCCTCTCACACCTATGTTTCCCACAATCCAGCATCCCACCACACTCCCTCTTGCACTGGAAAACCCTTTCAGAGCACAACCTCTCCACCGTTGTCTCCCCACACTCACACTTGTGATTCCCCCGCACCGCACACGGCGGACAGGGCCCATCATGGCAATCCACCGGGCACCGGTGGAGTCCGCAGCTAAGGCTTTTATTACATTTACTCCCACAAGAATAACGCTGACGCGCGCAGCGCCGGGGTTCACGGTGTGCTCCACAAAAGCAGCGAGCGTTAGGGACGACGGTGGGGCACGGAGGACATGGTCCAGGGTGGCAACGCAGGAGGCAGGTGTGCTGGCAGCCGGAGTCTGCATTTGAATTGAGGGGGCGGTCACAGACCTCGCCACACGAGTGTGGGAGGATCCAGGGATCGGCAGGCGGGTCAACGGTCTTGGAGCAGAAGCAGTGGTAGGAGGTGGGGGTCTGGGATTTGGGGTAGGCGACGCGGCACTTGGGGCAGCCCCAGGTGGGGGAGGGCGCGGCGGAGGCAGACTGGTGCGCCCATGACTGGATGCAAGGGAGGTGGAGGAGCGCGAAGCAGGAGGCTGAGCAGGACCAGACGGGGTCGGAGGGGCGGATTGGGTCCAAGCAGATCAGGCACGGCGGTGATCGGCGGCGCGCGGCGGAGCTGAGGAAAAGACGGACCTTGGCGAGGTCGGCGCCGTCGCCGGCGACGGAGAGGTATGTGGAGATGACGGAGGCAGTTGCCGGGTCGCTGGCGGCGAGATCGGTCTCGTCCCCGGAGGAGGAGGAGCAGCACGAGGGGTCAGAATCGGAGACGTGTCTAGGGTTTGAAGGCGAGGGTGCGGGCGCAGGTAAGGGCGCTGCTGGTCTACGCGCGGTGGCAGTAGCAGTGGCGACAGGAACCGGCTTCCGCGAAGAGGATGCGACGGCGGCGTAGGAGGACGGCATCGCCGGCGGCGAGATTTGCGTGGGCACTGAGTGAGGAAAAGAGCTTTTGCGATTAGATCCAAGAGATTTCGTACATTTATAATTCGGGCTGTGTGTTTTGCGTTGGGCTTTAGCTGGAGAGCCAACAGCGTTGGGCTTCAATTCGGTACGGGCCGAGCTCTATCCATTTCTTGCTCCTGCAACACAAACAAATTACCGGAAAAACGAAGCAAAATGCATTCGGATGCAGCAGCACCGGTCTGGCAGCCTGATGGTTTTGGTTGTATGATGAAACGTTAGCATCTGCCGTCTGTCTGTGTGTCTGTCTGCATGATATGCACGCAACGCATCACGATTTCTCGGTACTTTTGTCCTTGTCCATCAGTGTGTTTGTTCTCCAGCTGAAAGAAGCAGAGGACCTTCCCGAGCTATCTACTCTGGAATGATCTACTACCAGTTATTCCTATTCTGAAAGATACGTAGCAGCTAATTTCTCAGGTAACTTCAAATCCGCGGGCAATTTTAATCGTATCAAGGGCCTATTTACCTTGGCTAGCTAGGGGCTAACATGACAGCTTAATTTGGGCCCCCTGCATGTGTCTGGCTAGCTAGCTATTGGATGACCTTTTCAGCTAATGCTGAAAGAACAAACCAGCTCCTATACATTGCCTTGCATTGTCAGGTGTACAAATCCAGCTCCAAGATCACCATCAGCACAGCTCCCATTGTCAAAAGGATACGAAAGAAGAAGAAGAAGAAGAAAAACTGGATCGATCGATCGTGTCTCCACTCCCCAGTCCAGGGCTTGCTGCTGCTTGAAGCAACCCAGCTAGATTATTAGTTAGTTAGCCTGTTCCACCTCGGCTCAGGGTTTGGTGCCCTGTAACTGTATGACATGTAACCACACTCTGCTTTACCTGACCACCACACACACAAACCCTGCTGCACCCACCACCAATGCTACGTGCTCTGCTTGCATCTCACTCCAATCTTGTTATAACTAAGCCACAGCTAAGCTCGCAAGCTCTCCACCAGATAGATCACTCTCGCATTTGTCCTCGCTGATAGCTAGAGTTTCACGATTACACCACCAGAATGGAAGCCATGCAGAGATCATTTCTAGTGCTGCTCGTGATCTCAGCGGCGATCACGGCGTCGGCGCAGGGCCCAACGGCGGCGCCAACGACTCCAGCCCCAGCGGCTCCGGCACCGGCAGCCGGAACGACCAAGACGACCAACATAACAGGCGTGCTAGCGAAAGCCGGGCAGTTCAACACGTTCATCCGGCTGCTGCGTTCCACGGGCGTCGCCGCCCAAATCGACAACCAGCTCAACAGCTCCCAGACGGGCGGGCTCACGGTGTTCGCGCCCACGGACAACGCGTTCACGAGCCTGGCTTCCGGCACGCTCAACTCGCTTTCGGACAGCCAGAAGAACTCGCTGGTGCAGTTCCACGTGCTGTCCACGGCGGTGCCCATGTCGCAGTTCGACACCGTGAGCAACCCGCTCAGGACGCAGGCCGGGAGCAGCTCCCCGGGGGAGTACCCGCTCAACGTCACCGCCACCGGCCAGCAGGTCAACATCTCCACGGGGGTCGTCAATGCCACCGTCGACAACACGCTCTTCACCGGCGACCAGCTCGTGGTCTACCAGGTCAACCAGGTGCTGCTGCCCATGGCCATCGCCGGGAAGAAGGCGGACGCGCCGGCCCCCGCGCCGCTGGGTCCGGCCAAGAAGACGCCGGTCGCTGCTGACGCGCCTGGCGGCGCTGATGCCGACACGGATTCCACCGCGTCCCGGGCAGCCGGAGGTGGTGGGGGTGGCGGCGTCGTCGCGGTGGCCATGGCATTGGCGTCCTGCGTCCTCTGCTGGGGGCTGTGACGTTGCCCATGAGACTGCGATTCTCGGTCTACACGTCGAGTTTTTTTTGGTCACTTTTAATTTCACAAATGTTTTCTTCCTAGTCAATTTTCTTTGACTTGTTCTCTTCCGTATCGTTAATACCGTTGTACAATTGCTAGGGATGTAAAAGTGTAATCTGTACCGTTGCGTATATATATGATTTTTATGTAATGCTGCTAAATAAATACGGAGTATATGATTTTCTCATAATAGTTTATTTTAGAAAACACCATTTACATTTAAACTGAGCTGCCAAAATGTCTTATAATTTACGGGTTTGCCATATCAAAGTTGCCTGATTTGATTTTTAGTTAGTGATAAGTTGATTGATCAGCCGTTAGATCTGGTTTGTGCTTTAAGATTCCAAACGAACGATGGATAAGTTGACTTTGGATGGTGTCCAAATCCAAACCCAATGTGTCTGATAAGTCGAATGAGATTGAAACCTGGAGAAGAGTTCCGTAAAAGCATGGCAAACAAAGCAACAACAAATTAAATTCTAAATCAAATAAAAACTGAAAGTAGTAGTAGTAGTAATAATATTCAGAAAATCATGAAAAATGTAAAATAATACAAAAAAGTAAAATAACTTATTTTTCACATTTTTGTAATTGGGGAAGTCAAAAGTTTCAGGTTTCAAACTTTTTTTAATTTGAGACTTTCGAATATATGGTTTTTTGAATATTTTGTAAAATAATTTATTTCCTTCCATTTGCTAGCTTATTGTCACATTTCAGGGATTCAGAGTTGTCGCCCGAAGCCATCATCGACCTTGTCAGCGGACTCGTCGGACTGGTGCTACGGCCATCCTCATATGGAACTTTTCACTGGACATCGCCGTCGACGTCGTCGCGATCACGACGCCGCCCGAGATTCATAGCGCCTCCCCTTTGTGCTTTCTACGGTGTGCCCCTTTCCAGCCCTTGTGGAGTGAATATGAGGTGTCGCTGAAGTGCGTCATCGCTCTCATCGTTGCAATCACTGGAGTGATCCTGACAGCGATGCTCATCTGGAGTTTCATCATCGGTTGTTCCTCGTCATACTCGTCCAATAGCAGACTAGGGGGCCCTGCCCCCCCCCCCCCCCCCCCCGAAATTGGAACCGATGATGAAATAAAATGGTCTTCAATATAGGCAGATACATTATATATATATATATATATCGGGTCATGGTCTTTAAAAAACTTTCAGTATTAGTATTAGTAGTATATTTTGATTAAATAAAGTGGTCTTCAATACTTAATCCTTCATATATCACATAATATAATCGTTGATGAAAAAGCAAACGGTTGGTTTGGCAACCAAGAGCGCACCACTCCACAACTGCGCGGCCCCATGCCCACCATGTCCTTCATGCCATGCATTTTCGTCCTGCGTGCCTAAAACCTGTCCAACCGCAGTGCCGTGTGTTGTTGTCCCAGTGCCATACGCTCCTCCGGCCGACGACAATACTCGGTCGTCCCGGCCCCTTGCCCGCACCCCTGTCCATCGGCGGCTCGGAGCTATCGGCCAAAGCCATTATCTATCCTCATATGGAGTTTCGTCACCAGACGTCGCCATTGACATTGTCGCGACCATGGCGCCGCCCGGGCTTCACCGAGTTCTTCCTCTTCGCCGATGGGATTTCCACATCAAGGAGACGATACCGAGGCTTCGAATTACTTTGATCAGCATGCAAAATCTCAGAGTCACATAAATCATATACATTGCTCACGAGTGTTGATCTAACTAATGCGACCTTTGCACAAAAAATGATCAGTCATGCGTTTCAAGATCTGATCTTCCTTGAAATTCTTAACGGTGTTAACGTGATAAAAAGTTGATTATACAAATGGAAACGCTACCAACATGTCCTCCTTAAAGTCTCCGTTACAAGAATAAGCAGATTTGTGAACTATAAATATGAAAACAAAATAGTCTTTTGCCATTAATCTACCAGCATGGATTGCATGTGTATGAAAACAAAATATGTGTATATGGATTTGTGAACTTTAATTTTGAAAAGAAAATAGGCTTGAGGCAATGTCCTACATGTATATGAGTACATGGATTGCATCTTTGACATGTGTCAAGATCTTAGCCATTGATGCAAAGCATGCAAAACCTTATACACACTTGTACTTAAATATCAAGTATTAGAAGATTTCATTCTTTTATTTATTTTCTATTCTAGAATACTACAAAGGTTCTACACAATTCCAACTAATGTTTATTTTAATGTTGGAGATTGATACACTGATGGACACCTTAATAGTATGCTGTCTTTGTGCATCGATCGACGCAGAGGCCGGATGTTACCCTCTTTTTTGAAAGAAGTAATTTGTTCGAGGCAGCATGTTCGATTATGAACACCATTAGTCCCGCCCTACTGGATTATTTGTTCGGGCATTACAATCTTGTTGTGCTAAGAGCATCTTTAGCAGGCCCCATAAAACCACTCGGCCCTTACACGTATACGGTTTTTGTACGAAAAATAGTCGGAACAGAGCCCGTAAAACCGCATGGTCCGTATAGGTTTTACGCCATCTGTAGGGCATGTGGGTCGATTTATGGTATGCTTGCTTCATATTCTCCGCCTCCTCCTCCCAAATCCGCCACCGCCGATGAGAACTCTGCCACCGCCCCCACAAGATCGGTGACCCCCCACCGCAAGATGCATCCCGTGAACAACTCATTTGGGGCTGGGGAGCCTTCGCCTCCGCCGATCGAGGAGAAGCGGAGCCGGCAGATCCGGTCAGAGGGCGTGCAAAAGCGTGCTCCCTCGCTGAGGGCCGGCCTCGAGCAGCAAGTTGAGGAAGTTGTTGCCAGCCGGAACATCACAAGGGTAGAATAAAACCATTTTATCGAGCTCTCAATTCCGAGAAATACAAGTGATTCCAGGAACATCACGACGGTCAGCACAAGACAGACAGTAAAGCATATTAGAGCAACTCCAGCCACGCGACCCAAACGGACCATTTTTTTTGGCCGTTTTCGTCCGTTTGGGTCGTGGGCCGGACAGAAAATGGCCTTCGCCCGGCCTTCGTCCGTTTGGGTCGCGGGCCGGACAGAAAATGGCCTTCGCCCGGCCTTCGTCCGTTTGGGTCGCGGGCCGGACAGAAAATGGCCTTCGCCCGGCCTTCGTCCGTTTGGGTCGCGGGCCGGACAGAAAATGGCCTTCGCCCGGCCTTCGTCCGTTTGGGTCGCGGGCCGGACAGAAAATGGCCTTCGCCCGGCCTTCGTCCGTTTGGGTCGTGGCCTGCGTCCAGCGGGGGGGGGGGGGGGGGCAGAAATTGAGAATAAAAAAACAAAAATGGAGAAGAACACAAACATGAATCTACACATATTTGCTTCATTTCATAGATGGCCTTTGTCCTCCTAACCAGAAGGGGAATGATGGTTACACCAGAGTGGGCTGTGAACCACTTAAAAAACTAAATTTCTAAAATGGTTCATAGCCCACTCCAGTGTAGCCAGCTTTGCACTCCCGGAAGCTACTCGTCGTCGCCGGGGAACCGGAGTAGCGGCGCCAAGTCTTTGTCGGTTTGCCAGGCCCGTCATTTTATTTCGAATGCACGGTACGCCGCCATCTCCCTGACAATCTCCGCGTCGTCCAAGGCATTCCGATGGGCGTCGTCCTTGGCGCCATGCTCCGACGAGGCCTTCATCGCGAGGAAGATGAGGCGCTCCTCCTCTTCCTCGAGAGGCACGAGAACCCGGAACTCGACGCAGGGGGCGCGCTCCTCCAACGCCTCCGCCTCCGGCGCCGTCACTTCTTCCACACGCGGGCCTTTCTTCCTTCAACCCACGCGCGCCACGCCTCCTATTGCAACGCAGTCCCGATCCAAATCCGCGCAAATTTGTGTCCGGAATGCGTCTTCGCGGACCGAGAAACGGATGCTGGCCCAAATGCGTCGTCCCGCTGGACCGGGCATTTGCTCCGTTTCCCGCAAACTGACCGCGCCGGCCCAAATGGGTCGTCCCGCTGGAGACGAGCTCAACAACATTAAAAATGATATTTGTTTCCCATGCTTAAAAAGACACCGGCCATTTCTCCCTTCAATCTCCCTCGTGGACGTGCGCCTTGTCAGCATCTCTTTTGGAGAAACCATGTGCGCCTTGTCAAGTCGGCCGAGGAGGAAACCAGCAGCACGAGCTTTTTTCCTTGGCTGCCAAGGAAGGAAACCCACTCTCCTTTATCTCTAGCTAGGGAACCGGGCCGCCGTCCCGAGTTGGCAAGTTGCCCAGCAGCCTGTTTAGTTTAGACCACGGGGAAAAGGCCAAGCCGCTGCAGGTGCATGCACAACACACATTGATGATGTTTGCACGTTGCGTTGCGTGCGTCCAAACTCTAGACCATGGCCTGACTAGAGGCGATGCACCCACCAACCTACGAGGCTCCGGGTGCGTGGATGGACATTGTCCACATGCATAGCTCTGTTTCTCGACTAAGATATGTTCTGAGGACACACACCTGCATGCCTTCTTTTCTTTTTATAAGCTAGATTTGTTTTTTCTTGCCCAACGAATCCAGTGCTATGTATGTCATCAGATCAAAACAACCTTGGTACTGTACGAGAGTGAGGCTCTAATTTGAAAACAGGGAAATACTTTCAGAATCCTTTCCTTTTAGCCGCGGGATACTCACATTGTTAATTTCCAACTATCAATTCTTAACTAGTACAAATTATTTTATACGTGTCGTATTATATCATATAGGAAATTACTTCAATAAATGATTTTATATCAGTATACCCTCTCCATTTTAAAATATAGGACATTTAAGTCACACAACAGTGGATATGACTGAATGTTTCAAGTTTACACTGAATAGAAAATTTTCATTTGATATGTCCCTATTCATGTGATTTAGGGTTTAACTTTTAAACGTCGAGCGTCTCCAGCAGTTTGTGTATATTTGGTTGTCTATATGAAGTTATAGACAGTGGTTTAAAAAAAAAGTCTTTCAATTTTTTTCAACAGCTTGTCTATATTCTCTATCTTTTGGTATCACACAATTAGTAAATCATCTCTATCCAACATTTAAACATCGTGGTTGGGTAGTCCATACGTAGTTTGAACGATGTGTCTAAATTGTGGACAAGCTGCTGGGGTCTTATTTTGCCATTTGCTTGTCTAAATGGCACATGGATAATTATACAGAAATATCTGAGGCACCGCCTATATTAAAGAAACGAGACAAAGCCATCATTTGTCGTATACGTTTCTCAACCTTTAAAACCACCCACACTCGAGCCATCCATCCAAACAACACAGAGCGGCCGACTGAGAGTGAGAGGCCACTTGGATCACCATGACCGCCGCCTCGCGCCCACAGAGCAACGGCGAGCCCCTCGTAGACGGCGAGCCCTTCACCAAGTTCTTCGGGTGCTGGATCTCCGAGCAGTCCCGCGACCTGGCCGCGCTCCGCGAAGCCGCAGCCGCCGCGTCGTCCTCCTCCGCCGACCTCCGGCGCCTGGTGGACCGGGTGCTGGGCCATTACGAGCACTACTACCGCGCAAAGTCCGCCGCGGCGGCCGCCGACGTGCGCGCCATGTTCGCGCCCTCGTGGATCTCCACCACCGAGAGCCTCTACCTCTGGTGCGGCGGCTGGCGCCCCACCGCCGCGCTCCACCTGCTCTACTCCAAGTCCGGCGCGCAGCTCGAAGCCCAGCTCCCGGCCTTCCTCGACGGCACCGGCAGCCTCCGCGGCGACGACCTCGGCGGCCTCTCCGCCGACCAGCTCCACGCCGCCGACCAGCTGCAGCGCCGCACCATCGGGCGCGAGCGCGAGATCGAGGAGGCCGCCGCCGCCGCGCAGGTATTCGATTAGTAACCAATTCGACCCAGCATCTTCTTCTACTTCTTCTGCTTAATTACAATATGTGTATAGGAGTCGTTGGCGACGGGGAAGATGGTGGAGCTCGCCACCGGGGCCATGGAGGCGGCGGGGTTGGAGAGGGAGATGGAGGCCAAGGCGGAGGGGATGAGGCGGGTGCTGGAGATGGCGGACGGGCTCAGGCTGGACACCATGCGGGCCGTGGTGGCGCTCCTCCGCCCGCCGCAGGCCGTGCACTTCCTCCTCGCCGCCGCCGAGCTCCACCTCGCCGTGCACCACTTGGGCCGCCGCAAGGACGCCCACGCCCACGCGCCGGAGTGAGCCAGCGGCGCCCGGGCGCGTGGCAGGCAGCTCTGCAGTACCATTTATGACACTCGTCGTCTAGTTGCAAAAGCCCTTTTTTTTTGGCGACTTTGTTTATTTGGTCAACCCGAGCTGATAAGCTTTGACCGTGATGATTTGAACTAAATGTCCTTCTAGAAGACCAAAGTGTTTTGCTGTTGTTACGACTTTCAGCTGAGGAGGGCAATGTACTAGTACTAGGTCAATATTTGAAGGAAGAAAACATCTCATCATCCGTCGGCATCCTCCTATGGAAGCAAATCTAACCAAGGGAACCAATCTGATGAGTTGCAATTTGACACCAACTTCTGTCGTACACTCTATCTACCAAGGAACTTGTGTTTCAGTGTATCATTTTTTCGTGGGATCAACAGGCCTGTGCTGCATTCCACGTAGAATTATAACAAAATGCCGTGCCGATTGCTTGCTGCAGATATAAAAATGGACATTGTGACAGTTTGGATGTCGATCCTACTAGCCGGTGCATATCTCTCAGAACAGGGATAGCTGGTGATGATAGTTCTGGAGAGGAATGCCCCTTTCCTCTGCTTCTTTCAGCTGGAGAACAAATACACGGCCAACTGATCGACAGTGACAAAAGGAGGACAAACTGTGACGCGCTCATATGGAGTATCATGCATACAGGAGGAGGTCATTCCGGAATATGCTTTGGCCTGCTGCTGAATCTCCATCAGGCCCGTGGTGCATCCCCTGGCATGCACAATTAACACAGATAGCCACATCAACCTGATCATCAGCAGAACGGCAACATGACCACTTCTTTCAGAGAACCTAGAATTTTTGGCAGTTTTCTACACAGCAGTCTAAGGTGCCAATAACCAGACGTCTTGCAACCATATCAAGTCAGCAATGGCTGTGCCGATGGATGCAGAAATATCATGGACACTACAAGAGTTAAACAAATGGTTGGCTAGAGGATTTCCTTTGAAATTGATTGCTGAAATTTTTTACAGCAAGACAAAACACAGCTACTTCAAGCACACAAACTAATTAATCCAACTTAGCGCACTTATTAGCATGGCTAAGACGACATGATTGAGTCTGAATCTAGAATAAATAGAGAGAAACATAATGTTATTCGCTTCTCCTGCAGCCACATAATTAAGCCGCGGCCAATTTGCACACCGGGCAGGCGTTCTTTTACTGCAGCCACTTCTCGATGCAGTCAGCATGGAAGTCATGCCTGAACTTCAGTACTGCCAGCACATCCTTGTCTTTGTACACCTCCTGCAGTAGTATTCACCCAGCATACATTAGGATAAGGGGGAGAAAGCAAAATTTAAAGCATGTCTGTAATATAATGTTCAACATGGAAGCAATTTGATAGAGCCGCTGAAGAAAATAGTACCAGGCAGTCGTCGTCTTGTGTCTGATCAGAACAGCAACAGACCACTTTTTTCACACAGCTTGAAATCTTTTCATCCTCAAGGCCGGTTTTGACGTTACCAATGGATTCCTCTAAAGCCAACAGGTCCTGTACACAGCCGAATGTAAAAGTTAAGAAAACATTCTAAATTTTCTTTGTGACGAGGCTGAAGAAGCAAAAGGAAGCTCTACCTCGTAACTCATCTCATCGATGTTCAGTCTCAAGTCCCTGTGGGGGTCAACAGGTGGTGGTTGCCTTGATTGGTAGAGAGCCAACTGCTCCAACATAAACCGCTTCACAAACAGAGGAAGATCAATTAAGAACTAAAACTTCTATGGATACTAAATCACCTGTGTCTCAGCCATCGAAGGATTAATACCATACATTGAGTTCGTTGCTCTTTGGTTCCTTCCACTGTTAGCATGCCCCATGGATACATGTCTTGCATGTGTAGAAGATGCAGCAGTGCCAATAGGAGATGGCTGATTGATCCTCACCGATGAAGAGGTAGTAGGATGATAGCTCGGAATGACTGCTGCATGGGATATTGCTCTAGAGCTAGACGAAGCTGCAGAAGATGGATGGGCATAGCCAGCATTGGCAAATATCGCACCACCTGAAGAACCTTGGACAGTAGTGGCAGCAGCAACAATTGAGCTGTTGCTATGCATAGCAGGATGATACAGCCTCGACGACGAGACCGTGCCAGTGACCCCAGAGGCACCTAAACAACAATCGAAACACATGTGTTGCAAGTCTGAACGGTGAGAAATTTAAACAGTAACAACAAAAACCGCATATCGTATATCATATAGAAGACTAGAGACACACTTATAGTTCACATTTTTCTGGTAAAGTTGTGCATGGTTGAACAAAGAAGAGGTAATTAGGGGTGTCAAAAAACGGTTTGGATCCAAAAACCAGGAGTACATTGGAAAGACTAAAAGCACATCCAACATATTCAGGTAAGGATTAACTACTAACCTGAAGGTAATGTCCTTGTTGGCAGAGAAAAGGGTGCTTGATTCCTTCCAGCTGATGTACTTGTGAAAGCACTTCCAGTTGAACCGAATGTCGGCAGATTATTGTTGATTGCGGTGGAAGTTGAAGCAGGCCTAGGTTCAGGGTTGTGGCGTGCTCTGACATTCCTCCGAGGCGCTTCTTGATTAACTAAGCTTTGGCCATTCCAGTTGCTAGGACCAATGCTTAAAGGCATTTGAGGATGTGAGGGCTCACTAAGTGCAGTAGGATTTTGCTGCACAGAATTAGAGAACCGAGTATTGGAAGAGCTTGAGCTTCCCATGTGATACTCAGCAGAATTCATCCCATTCACAAGATGAGCTTTTCGCTTCATTGCAACCCTTCTGCTGTCCAGTAGCGCAACATGGGAACTCACCTCAGCAAAGCATTCTTCGGATCTGAGTGATCCAATTATTGCAACTCAGGTACAAGACATTGCTACTAATCCACCTTATTTCTTTAGTGAAAGTTTATGGTGTCCTTGTGCTCAATGGTAAATCTACCTCATTACTTCAGTAGCAACCAATCTAGTTTGTCCCAGGCACGCAAATTAGAGACGACAGACAAGACTGCTGCCTCCTCTTTGTTGGAATATGACAATAGGTAATCCGCTCACGAGAGCCCAATAACAAGAGGTTTGCTTAGTTTTAAAGCCCCCCTCCCTTGCACCCAGTCCTATATAAATTGTCACCTTTTTTCCCCAAAGCTAGAAGGGCCTTTGGATTAAGTGCTTCATTTTTTAAGCTTGGCTCCACCTAATGATCAATCCAATTACCAAAATGAAAGCAGGAGTGGGTGTTAATGCGGATCCATTCAATCAACACTTTTGCTGGCCTGGACTTTCCACAGCCTAAAAATGGCCTATCAGTAATATTGGCATATCATGGATCACACGGTTCCTCCAGGATTTTCATAACACGAACCACCAATAGGTGTAATTTCAATCAAGTCGATAAATCAGCAATTGGGGCGCACAAAACCAATGCAATGTCATCAATATCTTATTAGTCCAATGATCGTGCATCGGTACTACCGCAAGCGAAATAAAGCCGCTTGCAATCTTGGCCTCTACTGTATTTTAGAAAAAACTTGGCCTGTACTAGCAGAGTCCAAAATTGGTGACACTGGTTGCCGAATCAGACTCTTGCGAAGATTAAAAATACGTGATTTTTACAGTTGATTGGCAACCAGCATGATAAAAATGCTTTTAGGGAACAAAAATAATAATCCCCAATCAATTAGCAGATGGGGATGATCTGCGCATATAAATGACCCCACAAGGCAGCAGCCTGCCCAGCTCTATCTAGCTAGCTAGCTCTGTCTATCTTTAATGAATACTAAAAAGATACGGGCGCAAATGCAAGAGAGCCCAACAGATACGGCATATCCGAGGCGGGTCCAATTACAAACGGTCAGCTGGGACATTACGCGGCACGGTCCCTGAGAAAGTAGTAAAATAATGCACACCAACTCAGCTCTTCTCCCCTGCCCGCCGTCTCCACGGCGCTCCGTCGTTGCTCAGATAATCGCACATAGGCCAACTCGTACAGCAAGAAAAATCAACAACCGCCAGCAGGAGCATCTAAACACGGATTATTGCAAGCTACCAGAAACGGTGTCGGCGAACTCAAACGGTGCCGCAGCCCGTAGGGGCGAATCGCATCACAGAAAGAACTAACGGGAAGTAGCAGAATCGTCCGAAATCAAGAGAGGAAGCGAAGGGAGCTGGCGGGGCGGTGGATCCGGAGCGCGGATCGGCTGCTGGAAAGGTGTCCTCCGGGAAGGCTGGCGGCCGGAGCAGCAGCAGTGGAGGCGACCGCGTTGTTGTGGTTCAAACCGTGGGTGGGGGAAGAAGGCGAGACGAGAGAAGAGAGCATTTGTAACGGGGAAAGGAAGGAAGAGAGCGTTGGGGGCGGAGAAGGAGAAGGCGCCTCCCTCTCCCTTGTCACGCTCCTTTTTTATTACTTCCAAATTACTACAAACAAATACTAGAAATACACACACCATCACCTGTTGCTCCCTCCCTCGCGGCCTTGCCTTGGTTGCCTTTTTCGTTCTTCTGGTTTTGGATTTGAGCTTTTGGCTCTCCCCCTTTTCTTTTCTTTTACTTACTCCTACTACTCGGAAAGGAAATAAACGACAGCCCCAGACCCAAGAGCCGGTTAATAAGATTGTTCCGAATGATGCTGTTTCCGGTAGGTTTGAGGTTCTTTCCTTTCTCACTGCCAACTCTTTTTGTTCGTAACTTTGGCAAATGCAAGTACGTGTATAGAGAGAAAAAAAAGAGACTTGCTTTTTTCAGTCGGTCAATGGCCGCCGGGCCATATACACCACCAGCCCATGTAATGATCCGAGCAACCATTGTCTTTAAACCTACAAAAATGAAATGTGTTAGAATAGAACCGCTAGTCTAGAACAACAAAACTCTAATCTATAAAACAAATTCTTCTGGAATAAGTTTAGAAGCTTACTTATCCAAAAAGTTCAAGAAATCAGAAGCATCACCCTTAGGCACACCATCTTGACTTCCAGAAATGTTACCCACTGCCGCTCTTTCATCTTCATCTGGTGTTTCTTTATCTGACTTAACCTGTGCTTCATTTCCAGTAGTTAATATTCCAATTTTTGATTCACAACTTTCAGCAGCTCCATCAGCAGAGTGCACTGCTGCTCTTTCATCTTCATCTGTTGTTTCTTTATCTGACTTAACCTCTGCTTCATTTCCAGGAGTTAATATTCCAATTGTTGATTCAGGACTTTCAGCAGCCCCATCAACAGAGTGTGCTTGTTGAGGTGACTTCTTCACCCTGCTGTCTTGATCAGGCACCGCTACTTCTCCGCCATCACTGTGATGGGAGCCCACTGCGTCTGCCCTTTTTCCAGTAGTTAATATTCCAGTTGTTGATTCAGAACTTTCAGCAGCCACAGAGTGTGCTTGTTGAGGTGACTTCTTCACCGTGCTGTCTTGATGGTGATGGGAGGCCCCTACCTCAGCCCTTTTTCCAGTAGCTTCACTTGGTATAGAACTTCCACCCGCATCATCTGATTGCCTTTGTTGAGATGATTTTTTTCTCTTCTCCCCCTTGTCTTCTTTTGGTTCCTTGTCTTTTCTCAGTTTCTCTATAAGTTCACGATACCATTCCATAGCCTTGTCTTTGTGCGGTTGATGTATGATAGGGAGGAATCGGCCATTGAAGTAAATGATGTCTCTTCGTGCTCTTCAAATAACATTCAGACAGCTTGATTGATTTGTTGGCGGATGGTCTCATCAACTACATATATGAATAGAGCATCATAGCGTTTGCAAACAACATCTAATCTGTCGCGGCAAAACAGAAGTGCTAGTCCACAGTCATTCAGCTCCTCATGTAAAGTCTAAAATCCATAGAAAGTAAACTTCTTTTTCAATAAACTCTTACAGACATCCCTATGACCACCTTTGCCATCGACATAGTAATCCGCCAACTCACTATAAGAGAAGTCTCTGAGGGCAGCATAGCTTTTGTCCTGCGGATCTAGCACCCAGCCGTGAAGCAGAGGCAATCGCAGAAGCTCACACAGCAACCTTGACCCATTCTTGTAATTAAAATTTACTTACATGTACAATATATACGCATGTCTGTATTTTTCAAACATTAAAATGTCATGTAATAAATTTATTCAAACAAGCTGGGCTTGCTGCTAGAGCCTGAGAGACGAAATGTTTTTCAGAGTGCATTAATTACTACTCACAAGGCCTTTCGCGTTCACTCCTAGTAGACGATATAGATTCCGAATTAGTATATTAGGAAAGAATAACAGTGAATTAATTAAGCTAACTTATGTTTCGTTCCAGATTATAACAATAAGGATTAACTACATGTAGATTACTTGCTATCTCGTTTTGCGATCAGTACGTGCAACTCTATTCTTAGAATTCGGCCAGTTAATCATGTGTGTATATATAGGGTTGTGAACTTCCTTTAGTGGAAATGATATGTTGAGAAATAGCAATGCCTGCTTGAATATTCTAGATTTGAAGAATTACAAGGAAGAGATATTTGCAAGGAGTCTTCCAGAGAGAATGATAAGTATTTTGTTACGAGAACACTCTAGAAATTTTGTGAGTATTCATGAAGATAACAATATTTACCATGAAAGGTCATAATGCAAACTCCATGCTAAGCGAGAATTCTCTAGAACTAAGATACATATGTATAGTATTCTCATGACATATTTACCATGACAGAAGTTCCAAATAGTAGGAGGTGATGGCTGGCGAGTCTTTTCTCATAAAAGTGTCAGCCTTCGGAACGGTGTAGTTTTGCATTACAGTTTGTTATATAATAGGGGTTCTGTGATATTTGCTCTAAGTTCCACTATAATAGTTCTAATAAATGGAAAAAATATTTAGATGCAATTTACGAATTGTAGCGTAGTAGGTGGTTCTTGTCATGTGACGTGGAAATCTATTGCAGCTGGTGATCGATGCTTATAATGGCAGGAACGGCAGGTTCAAAATTGGTGGTTCTCGTCAAGTGACGTACTGACGTGGCATCATCATGAAAAAACAAAATCCGATAGCTAGAAATCAATCAAACGACGGTGGTTCTGGACGCAGGTGGCGTTCTTGACGTAGAGCTCGTTGCGGACGAAGCTGGAGTAGACGAAGGAGACGTTGCCGTCGCGGCGGATGGCCTGGCCGTTGGCGAGCAGGCAGTCGCCGGGCGCCACGACGCTGACGGTCCTGGGATCCACGGGCATCAGGGACCGGAAGTTGCCGCACATCAGGTGGATCCCCGAGATGGTGCAATGCCGGCTGCCGCTGCACTGGTTGGAGACTGTCACCGTGTACGCCGACGTCCCGCTGCGGATCCCCCAGGCTCTGCATGATCACGAGGTCCTTTTGCACGTTGCAGTGCCCGCCGCCATGGGCCGGCGCCGCGGGGGGCGGCGGGGGAGCCGGCTGCGCCGCCGCCAAGAGGAGGATGGTCATCGAGGCTGCGAATGCCATGAGCCACGCCATGGAGATGGAGCTAGCGTTCGTCTTCATCGTCGGCGGAGGAGTTCTGAGACTTGCTCGTATGTGCAGAAGCTAGTGGGTTAAGGCGAGCGATGCATCTATGTATACACGTATATACATGCATGTAATTTGGAATTGGTGTGGGTATTTGGAATGATCCGGATTTCTTTTGGCATGACGAGCGCCGGGAATTAAAGAAAGAAATTCTATTTCTTATTCCCATATGTAGCTAGCCCCGGCCAGAGGCCAGAAGTGGATGGAAATTACGCTCTTATCTTAGCTCTTCTTCGTATCTTCTGATCCAACATCCAAGAACCTTTTAAGTCATTAAACTCTTGTTAGACTTAATCTCTTGTAAGTTCGGTTTAGATTCAGGAATCGGCAAAGAAAAAAAAAAATCGCTTCACACGTATTCCCTCCGTTTCTAAATAGTTGTTGCTATTCTAGTGCAGCACTAAAACAACGACAAGTATTTAGAAACGGCGGGAGTAGTGTCTAATCAGGACTCTGTGGTCTTGTACTAGGACGATACGAGTATATACACACACGGGCACGTAGGTTAAATTAGTTGATGTAACATAAAGAGTAAATCTATAATCTAGCTTCTTCTTCCTGGTAGCTAGATCAGCCCGATCGTTCAAGCTGGCATGGACGCCGCCGACACCGATCACCCTGAAGCTTCTGGTGGACACGAAGGCGAAGCGCGTGCTGTTCGCGGAGGCCGGCAAGGACGCCGTGGACTTCCTCCTGGCCCTCCTCACGCTGCCCGTCGGCACCGTCGCCAAGCTGCTGCCTGACTCCGGCGTGGCCAACATCTACGCCAGCGCCGAGAGCCTGGACCCGGCGTACGTGCAGAGACCTGAGCGCGCTCCAGGAGAAGACCGTGCAGCTCGGCTACAACGAGGTGAGTTACTCATCGGTCAGTCAACACTTGCTCTTACTGTCAATTTGACCTTTCTTCTTTCAGTCAGCACCTCGGCTTCAGGGGCTACTCCTCTCCTCTGTTTACCTTCGCCTTCCATTAAGCATTTGTATGTATCGATCGATTGCAGGGTTTGGAGATACTGAAGGCGTCGCTGCAGTCCAAGACCGTCCTTACCGACGTTTTCCTTGCAAACAAGCCTCCCTGCAGCGGCAGCAACGACCCCTTGAATTAACCCTGCAGGTTGCTCTGCTCCTCCTCTGCATATGTCTGCAGCTGCAAGAGTAGGCTTAACTAGGTTTGCCCTTTTGTATGATCATCTGCAGGCACAACGCCTCAATTCGTCTAGCGTGATTTGGTTGGTCTTTTAATCTACCAATTATTGCTACTCCGATTTAGGTCGTGTGTGTTCTTCTGTTGATACCTGGTGCCGTCAGCGGTCAGCTACCCATATTCTGTTGGTCCTCAAAGCTGTCAAGCATCAATATTGGATTTGCTCTTATAGTTGGGTGGAATTGAACCAGATAGCTAGTGTTACTAGACCAGCTCTCTGTGTACAATAAGGCAGCTCGCCTGCCGGCATCCAATGTTTCGTGCCCTTGGGATGAAGCATCCTCTCGATCCATCAGTTTAACACCATCCATCAAAGGAACGTACTAACAAATATTACTCGCTACTACTGCAGCATTATTTATATTCACTTAATTCTTAAAATCACACAACATGCATGATGGATTGTAATGTTGTTTCGGCAGTTCAATTCCTTCGAAGAAACTTACATACTCCAGTATTTTTGTAAACCAGTTTCACAAGTAGTAATCTGGGATCTTATTGTGCGTCTTCTCCTCGCCCAAATCGTCGTCCTTGTTGTCATCGCTGCGAGCCCTTTTGTTCTTGGAGACGAGCACATCATCGTCGTCACCACTCCCGGATAAAAACACATCGGTCAGCACCGTCTTGGATCGCAGCGAAGCCTTGAGAATCTCCACCCCCTGCACGTACAAATCAAGTCAAAGTTCAGCAGGTTGCAAAGGGAATTCCCAGCACACACACGGAGGACGATCAATAGATCAGAGAGTCCGTGGAGATTTATGTACCTCTTGGTAGCCGATCTGGACCGACTTCTCCTCGACGACGAGCCCTTTGTCTTCCCCGTTGAGCTTGCTGATCAGCGCCATGCAAGAGATATTCGACATGGGCGCGACGGTGAGGTCGTCCATGACAGTGTACGTGACCGCGCCCCCGCACGATCCCGCCGCCGCCGCCGCCGCCGGAGCTAGTGCTGCCGCCGTAACCGGCGCCGTAGTACGTGACCGCGCCGTTCTCAGCAACGGCGGCCAGCTGATGATGGGGCGCACTGTACCAAGACGTTGTCGGCGTGGCGGGGCAGTAGTATACGAGCAGGGACGCAGCAGCAAGGGCATGTTGGTTCTCAGCAGCGCGCCGTGCACGGCGGCGCTCTGCACGTACGCCGGGTCCAGGCTCTCGGCGCTGGCGTAGATGTTGGCCACGCCGGAGTCAGGCAGCAGCTTGGCGACGGTGCCGACGGGCAGCGTGAGGAGGGCCAGGAGGAAGTCCACGGCGTCCTTGCCGGCCTCCGCGAACAGCACGCGCTTCGCCTTCGTGTCCACCAGAAGCTTCAGGGTGATCGGTGTCGGCGGCGTCCATGCCAGCTTGAACGATCGGGCTGATCTAGCTACCAGGAAGAAGAAGCTAGATTATAGATTTACTCTTTATGTTACATCAACTAATTTAACCTACGTGCCCGTGTGTATATATACTCGTATCGTGTACTAGACCACAGAGTCCTGATTAGACACTACTCCCGCCGTTTCTAAATACTTGTCGTTGTTTTAGTGCTGCACTAAAATAGCAACAACTATTTAGAAACGGAGGGAATACGTGTGAAGCGATTTTTTTTTTCTTTGCCGATTCCTGAATCTAAACCGAACTTACAAGAGATTAAGTCTAACAAGAGTTTAATGACTTAAAAGGTTCTTGGATGTTGGATCAGAAGATACGAAGAAGAGCTAAGATAAGAGCGTAATTTCCATCCACTTCTGGCCTCTGGCCGGGGCTAGCTACATATGGGAATAAGAAATAGAATTTCTTTCTTTAATTCCCGGCGCTCGTCATGCCAAAAGAAATCCGGATCATTCCAAATACCCACACCAATTCCAAATTACATGCATGTATATACGTGTATACATAGATGCATCGCTCGCCTTAACCCACTAGCTTCTGCACATACGAGCAAGTCTCAGAACTCCTCCGCCGACGATGAAGACGAACGCTAGCTCCATCTCCATGGCGTGGCTCATGGCATTCGCAGCCTCGATGACCATCCTCCTCTTGGCGGCGGCGCAGCCGGCTCCCCCGCCGCCCCCCGCGGCGCCGGCCCATGGCGGCGGGCACTGCAACGTGCAAAAGGACCTCGTGATCATGCAGAGCCTGGGGGATCCGCAGCGGGACGTCGGCGTACACGGTGACAGTCTCCAACCAGTGCAGCGGCAGCCGGCATTGCACCATCTCGGGGATCCACCTGATGTGCGGCAACTTCCGGTCCCTGATGCCCGTGGATCCCAGGACCGTCAGCGTCGTGGCGCCCGGCGACTGCCTGCTCGCCAACGGCCAGGCCATCCGCCGCGACGGCAA